>NC_140594.1:1006420811-1007883311 GCF_964204655.1 Triturus cristatus | reverse complement strand
ACATATTTGGCAAGGGCAAGTCAAGGTCAGCAAGACTCTAGAGTGACTGTCAGTTGGTGGATTTGTCCAACTCCTGTTCATGCCTAGTCCTTGGCCGGTGTCCTGCTATCCTTGGTATTAAGCATGAATCCACTCTTGGGAGCCTTTATATAGGCCAGAGTGAGGAATATTCTTCTGCCTGAGAATGGTCATCTGCTGTTTAGCCCTATACCTGTGGTTTTGCTTACTACTCTAGATTAAAGGGATTGGACATTGAAGGGCAAATATTTGTTGATGGTGTTTTCCTTTCCATCCTCACCTGACTGTGCTCTTCTATTGGAGTAGTTATAACAAGGTTCTTGCAGCATATGTGACACAACAGGCCCCAAAGGCTACTGGACTGCTACAGTATTCCTCATTAGTCGGGAATATTATGAAGAGGGACGTAGAGGTAACGTACAATTACGATATGAGGGAAATAGTTGGAGGTTTCAGGATCAAAACCAACTCTTTTTTGGGAGTGCTATTAAATTGTTTATATACGGGTGTTAGTCAATATTTTAGGAATTCTGGTTGTCAATTAGATTTTGAAAAATGTGCGTAGCTTCCTGAAAACATGGCAAATATGTATACTTGAAAGACTCACTCAACATACCCTGGTTTACAATGGCATGATTAATTATGTTTTTGGAATCAGAGATCATTTCCAAGGTTATTTGTCTCATTGGAGCAAGGAGGTAGAGGCTGAGGCATTGGCATACTCCACCCCCTTCAATCCCCTGTTTTGACTGCATACTATATCTTGTCCAATATGGCCGAAAAGGCAACAAAAACATGCCAGCACACAGCAGACTACCCATATGTGTTTACCAAAAACCTCTAAATAATTAACACATCCTTGGTAGGGATGTAATCTAAACAATTGGTTATAGAGAGATTCGCATGTAGTTTGCAAAGCTCCTGTTCAGATATAAAATAGGAGCCGGGCCTGCATATTTACAAGTAAAAAACACTCCCCCCTAATGTGAAATGTCAAATGTTTAAATTAAATAATCATAAAATCATAATCATAAAAATATCACTAGTACATCTACACTGCAGAAAGGCTTGTATCCTGATTTTTAGTGCAGTATTTATTTAATTTATTTATTTATAGAGTTTTATATAGCGCAAACTAGACCCGAAGGTATCAGAGTGTTTCACAATGTTTACAAGGTTGTAATTGTGAGGTTTACATAGTACATATCAGGATAGATACAGCATAGGCGAACCAAATGACGGTGTTGGGGATAGTAGCAGATACAGTTTTAAGGTAGGCATAATTTATAGCTCTATAAGTTCCTTTAGCTGCACAGGATAGTAGTATGATTAGTGTAGGCATAAAGGCGTCCCAACATAAGGCAATACATAGGCGAAACCTCTAAGGCATTTCTGAGGTGGTGACAGCTATATCGAGGTATTCATTCACCTGCACATAGTATTCCACATACCTGAGAAGGCATGAAGACACAGAGGCAGGACATTAGCAATGATACTAGTGGCACTGGGATCAATAGCAGTTACATTATTGAGGAAGAGAAGCAAATTGTGCATATGGGGGTTAACGGTGAATAGCTACATTTGCCTTCAGTTACTCAGTGAGTAGGTCAACATAAATAGGACCAGAAGATTAACATTGAGCAGGGGCATGCTTGGACGAGATACATGTGGCAAAAGGTTACAAAGAACTGTACACTGTTTGGGGAGATGCAGCACAAATATTATATATATGTGTATATATATATATGTTATAGTCATGTCATCAGTGATGTCACTGACCATGTCATGAATGATGTAATATGTGACGTCATCAGCAGTGCATTGCGGGGGCGCGAGTTATAGTTCGCTGAACCAACTATAACAGGGGAATTTCTATGGTTTTGTACGAGTGAACTATCCAACTAACTATAACATCCCTGAAACCTATGGTTTCTTCAGTGAATTTCTAAGGTTTTTTAAATGCTAATTTCTAACTATAACGTGCCTGAAACCTACGTTTTTTTCAGTGAATTTCAATGTTTTTTTAAATGCTAATTTCTAACTATAACGTGCCTGAAACCTATGGTTTTTCAGTGAATTTCAATGTTTTTTAAAATGCTAATGTCTAACTATGTCTACAAAGTTAGGACATGTGAAGAAAGAGGAAGAAAAGTGCAGAAAGAAGCAAGACAAATGCAGAAAGAGGCAACAGAAATCCAGAAAGACAAAAAACTGCAGGGAGAAGCAAGAGATGTGCAAAAAGAACCAACAGAGGAGCAGAAAGTCCTCCTGTGCCCCCAACTTTTTACTGACGGGTACTGGTGGTAACTGACTCTGACTAACCAGGACCGGAGCTAGTGCTATGCTAAAAGACACTTAGAATACAGTGAAAACACCTACATACACTAGGGAACACTATGCGTTGGGGTACCCCTGTGATTAGCATGACCTCCTCTGTATTTGCCATGAGTTAGTGCCTGGGTCATTGCAGGAGTACATGGATAGTGACCGGATGATTAGAGTGCTGCAAGGACAGTGCATGGAGATTTTATAACTGCTTGGGTTTTGGCGGAGTGATTGGATAAGTACATGATGCTGGATGGGTGATTTGAGGAGTGCATGGGTCGTGACAGAGGGATTTCTGGAGTGCATGGGTACAACCTGGGTAATTGGAGGAGTGAATCAGTACTGTGTAGGTGGTTAGAGGTCTGCATGGGTAGTGCACAGGGGATTGTAGCAGTGCATGTGGGTCATTCTATGAGTACATGGGTACTGACTGGAAGATTAGAGTACTGCAAGGACAGTGCATGGTGAATTTATAAGTGCTTGGGTTTTGGTGGAGTGATTGGATACGTACATGGTGCTGGCTGGGTGATTGAAAGAGTGCATGGGTACTGACAGGGCGATGGCTGGACTGCATGGGTAGTGCTCAGAGGATTATAGCAGTGCATGTGTTAGTGCCTGGGTCATTGCATAAGTACATGGGTACTGATTGGACGATTAGAGTACTGCAAGGACAGTGCATGGTGAATTTATAAGTGCCTGGGTTTTGGCAGAGTGATTGAATAAGTACATGGTGCTCTCTGGGTGTTTGGAGGAGTGCATGGGTAGTGACAGGGCGACGGCTAGACTGTATGGGTACTGCTCAGGGTATTGTAGCAGTGCATGAGTGAGTGCAGGGGTCATTGCATGAGTGCATGGGTAGTGAATGGATGATTAGAGTGCTGCAAGGAGAGTGCATGGTGAATTTATAAGTGCTTGGGTTTTGGAGGAGTGATTGCATAAGACACATGTCACATCAGGCACCGCCCCCTCCCTTCCCCACTGTGCAAACGCTCTCCTAGGCAGGTTTTAATTTGGGGTTTAATTCCCCTTGAATCCTGAGGGTCCCTGGGAGCCAACTAGCCCACCAGGTACCTCCAGTAAGCGCCACAGAACTGCGTTGCAGAGAGGTGGCCCGAGGCCACGCCCCTTTTTACACCTCTCTGCAACGCAACTCTGTGGCGCTTACTGGACATACCTGGTGGGCTAGTTGGCCCCCAAGGAGCCTCAGGATGCAAATGGACTTAATCCCCCAACTTAAAACGTGCCACAGGGCGCGTTTGCACACTTGTCACATCAGGCCACGCCCCCTCCCTGTACCACTGTGCAAACGCACCCCCTGGTGCACTGTAAATTGGGGGATTAAGTCCCCTTGAGTCCTGAGGGTCCCTGGGGGCCAACTAGCCCACCAGCTACCTCCAGTAAGCACCACGGAGCTGAGTTGCAGAGAGGTGAAAAAAGGGGCGTGGCCTCTGAACTCCTCTCTGCAATGCAGCTCCCTCGCGCATACTGGAGGTACCTGGTGGGCTAGTTCGCCCCCAGGGACCCTCAGGATTGAAAGGGACTTAATTCCCCAATTTACAATGTGCCAGGGGGTGAGTTTGCACACTTGCTGTGTCAGGCCCCACCCCCTCCCTGCACCACTGTGCAAAAGCGCCTCCTGGCGCGTTGTAAATTGGGGGATTAATTCCCCTTGTGTCCTGAGGGTCACTGGGGGCCAACTAGCCCACCAGGTTCCTCCAGTAAGTGCCACAGAGCTGTGTTGCAGAGAGGTGTAAAGAGGGGCGTGGCCTCTGAACACCTCTCTGCAACGCAGCTCCCTGGCGCATACTGGAGGTACCTGGTGGGCTAGTTGGCCCCCAGAGACCCTCAGTATTCAAGGGAAATTAATTCCCCAACTTACAATGTGTCAGGAGGCACGTTTGCTGAGTGCTGCAGGGAGGGGGCGGGGCCTAGCTGCGATGCCGGCTTTTAAAAAATAAAAAAATTTAAGAAGGTGGGCTGCGTGGCTCCCCTTCTCTTTCCTTTTTTTGGGCCCTGTGGAACCCATCCCCCATGGCCTGACCCTTTTTTTTTTTAAATAAAAAAAAGTAAACGGGTAGGGGGCCGCGTGGGCCCCCATCCCATGGCCAATTCTGGCCCCGGGGACCCCATCCCCCGGGGCCTGGCCACATATATTTATTTTTTAAGGAGGGGTCTGCGTGGCCTCCCTCCTGAGACCTCTATTGACCCCGGGCACCCCATTCCCAGGGGCCGGCCTTTATTTATTTATTATTTTATTTAGGGAGGGGGGGGTCACGTGGCCCCCCTCCCGGACCACTTCTAGCCCTGGGGACCCCATCCCCCAGGGCAAGCCCTATCCGTTGAAGAGCGTGGGGGGAACCCCAATGCTCCCACGGTGCCGCCGGCTCCCCGCCTCCTGTGGGAGCCGGCATTGCTTTTCCACATGGGGAGCTGCTAATTCGCTTCCAAAATCCAAAGCATGTTTGTTATGACAGGGCAGGAGTCGCATGGCTCCCGCCCTGCCATAGCAAACAGCAGTGTCCCGGGGGTGGGCATCCCGGGACACTGAAGGAGCTGACCCTAGGTGGTGGTGGTCCCCAGGAGGGGGGCCGCACGGCCCCCCTCCCTCCATTTCAAAGCCCCGGGAAGGTGGTAGTCTCCGGGGCCGGGGGGCCGCTACGGACTCCCATATCTCAATATTAAGTGCCCCGGGGAGGTGGTGGTCCCCGTAGCAGTGTGGGGGGGCTTGAGCCCCCCACACTTATTATTTTTTTAGCCCCGGGGAGGTGGCAGTCCCCGGAGCAGCGTGGGGGGGTTGGGACCCCCCACGCATTTCTTTAGGAAGCCCTGGGGAGGCGGCGGTCCCCGGGGCTACGGGGTGGCTGCGTGTCTCCCGCATTTAATTTAATAAGCCCCGGGAAGGTGGTGGTCCCCGGGGCTGCGGGGGCCCCCGCAACATTATTTATAAGTGCCCCCGGGACCCACCCGGGGGCTTTTTGAATGTGAAGCGCGAGAGTCCGCGCTTCGTTTTTTTTTTTTTTCTCGCCCGGATTCGCTCACCCAGCACGAATACGACCGATTTTATTTAAAACAAAAATGCTTTTTTGGCCCTCGTGGTCCTTTTGGGAGCCCCTGAGCAGGCCTAGGGGGTCAGGGTGTTTCTACCCTGCCCCCTTTTCTTTCTTTTTCACCTTTGTTTTACTGTTTTCTTGTAACTCGGTTCTACCGAGTCACAAGATGGCTGCCAACACTTCCTGGTTTGGAATGTTGACAGCCAATTAGAATAAAGCTCGTGGTCGGGAGGGGTCGCGACGCCACCGAGGCCATAGATATCGTAACTGTTATTTTTGAATTTCTCAGCAACTACTGAACGGATTTACACAATTTAAAAAAAAAGGTCGCTTTCTGAACCAAGCACTACCTTTTTGCCAAATTTGGGGTAATTCCGTTCAGCAGTTCGGGCTGTAGCCTGTCTCAAAATTTCCTATGGAAATTAACATGGGGAAAACGCGTTTTGGGACCCCCCTTTTTTCTCAGCCCCCGCTTGACGAATCACCCCCAAACTTTCAGGATAGGAGCTGACCTGGATAGACTTTTTTTTTTTTAATTTCGCGAAGATTTGCCAAACGACGCCAAAGTTATTAACAAATCAAAAAATGCATTTCCTATGGAAACTAGGTTCTAACTATAATTACCTACTGGCGACCGCCAGTAGGTTATATATATATATACACACACACACACATAAATACTCGTACATACATGTGCACATATATAGTGTTTTTAACATTGCATATATACCTACAGTGTTTTTAACATTACACAAACACATACATTGTTTTAATGTTGCATGGATACATTTGCATAGGGCATTGCCCAGTGTTAAGTAGTCATTGAGAGGACCAGGCGGTAAGGTATAATTGGGTGAGTGAAAAGGTTTCTTGGTGTCATGGGAGTGGATGGTTTACCCCTAGATATTGGGGGTGTTCCCCTAGATATTGGAGCTGGGGCTGGCCTTCAATTTGTGTATGGGAGCACCAGTCTGTCTGAACTTTAGGAGAGCATGTAGCTCAGGGGAAGGAGTTTCAGTTTCGCCTTGAAGTGGGAGAAAGAGTGATTGTCGCGTAGGTCTTGAGGCAGTGCGTTCCAGATTCTTGAGGCATTTCCCATGAAGGAGCGGATGCACAATTTCTCCTTCTTGAATTTGGGTTGAATCAGAAGAAGGCTGTTATAATCTCTTAGAGGTCGCTTTTGTCCAGCTTTTAAAGTTTGTTTGAGAGGTAGGTTGGATTATCCGTGTGAAGAGTTATTCATGCAGTTTTAAATATAGCTCTTGCCTCTATTGGAAGCCAGTTGAGCCACTTGAGTGTGGGGGTGATGTGGTCATTTTGACTCTCCCCCGATATATGCCTGGCGGAAGTGCGGAGTGTTGCTTTCAAAGGGTCTAGGTACGTTTTTAGGGTGCTTGTGAGCGTTGCATTGGCATAATCCATCAAGCAGTTTCAAGTAAGAGTATTAATAACTAGTGAATTTACTCTCATTCACACAGATTTGACAGAATGCCTCAACAAGCAATCAAATTGTGGCACTGGAAAAGGTCATAGTGGTCTGAATACTGGTATTCATAGCTTTTGGCAACTGTGGCATCAATCCATATACCAGGTCTCTCTTACTTATGTCTGCTCATGGTAACTGGTACTAAAATCTGCTACACTGCCATCGCGTCACCAGCAGTCTGGAGATAACTCAAACAAAACCTCAGTTCATAAGTATTCTAAAAAGGGCAGGGTATGGTTAGATACAAGCTCACCATACAAGGTACACAGGGACTTGTTTTTGTAAGTCACACCGAGTTTATTTATATTGTACATAACAGGCTCTCTGGCTTTAGGAGCATGCAGCACCTCATAAGACATTGCATGTCAGCGTTTGGAGAATAAAAGTAAGTAGATCAGAAGAGTATTGTACACATACTGTAAAGGTGAGTGAGAAACATAGGGTTTCATCACAAGTTTGAACAAGCATTGACAAAGCCAATAGGTCACACCTGTCACTGTAGACCAATTGGCTTTGCAAATGTTTGTTGTTGATGCTAGCCAGTGGAAGCCTTAATGCCCTGCACTACCTCAATCACATTGGAAATCATTACTGCAGATTACATGAATCCCAGCATGGGGAGATTAAGTGATTTGCCAAGATTCACAGGGTGTTGAACCGACGCCGAGATTCAAACCTGGTTCCCCAGTTCCAAAGTCGGCAGTTCTGGCCCTTGCGCTTTAAGAATGTAAGTGCATGGCTAAATAAGGAGTGAGACGCAGTGTTGGAGACTCATTCACAGCAACAAACTACACAAATCCTCTTTGACAATAGGTGGGAAATTTAATTTTGCATGGAATAATTTAAATTAGAAAATAACGCAACAGCAGAAAAAAGTAAAATAAAATAAAAAGCCCCAAACACCCATATACACATCGACATACCCACACACAGAGCCAGCCTTTGATAAGATAGCACCCTGGTCGTGGGCGGAGAGACATTTGGTGCCCTTGCTAATGGTAGTGAATTAAATGACGCAGTCGGGCCCCTTTTTAGTTCACTGGTCAGTCTCTGGATGAGCAGGGACTGCCCCTGAACACAAACATCCCTGGACCTCCCCGAGTGGGTATTCTACCTTTACTACGCGGTCATTACTTCGTATTACCATTACTATGCATATTTTAGTTCGCAGATGCCATTACTTAGCATGAATTTACTACGCGTGTTCCATTACTTAGCATGCACTTACTACGCATAATGGAGTTACTGTACAAATTAAAGCTAAAAATATTTAATGCAAAACGGGATGAATAAAAATAAACATATTAACTGAATTATTAATATCTTTTTAACGAGTGATGGCAGTGTTGTGTTTGTGTAGAGTAGAGTAGTGTATTTGGGTTTAGTGTCGTGTTGGGGGTCGTGAAGGGTAGTGTTTGGGAGTAGGGACAGGACTGGGGGTAGGGGCAGGGTCGTGCTAGGGATAGTGTTTTAGGGTTTAGGGTAGTGATGTGGTGTTTGTGTAGTGTAGGGTAGTGTTTTAGGGTTTAGGGTAGTGTCGGGGGTTGTGCACGGTAGTGTTTCAGTGTAGGGAATGGACTGGGGGTAGGGGCAGGGTCGTGCTGGGGGTTGTGTTTTAAGGTTTAGGGTAGTGATGTGGGGTTTGTGTAGTGTAGGGTAGTGTTTTAGGGTTTAGGGTACTGTCGGGGGTCATGCAGGGTAGTGTTTCAGTGTAGGGAATGGACTGGGGGTAGGGGCAGGGTCGTGCTGGAAATGGTATCTGCGAAGTAAAAACTTTGCAGTAAATACCTGCGGAGTAACGGTGTGCTAAGTAACATCATATATTCCCCCCCAGTGTACCTAAATCACAGATAGTTTAGCTGCCTCATGCAGATGATGGGTTTGTTGATGTGTTCCAGGAAGGGGGCTAAAGGGGTGTTAAAAACATTGCTCACTGTATGACAATGAAGGTCTGACACCACTTTCAACTGGCAAATCAGACAGAAATGAACAGGCAGGGACACGGACAAAGCTGAAGCAAGATGAGAAGGTCACTGCTGTTGGCATAACCCTAATGCATACAGCTCCATGAGAACCTCAGAAAAATGGCACCCCGGGCCCAGATCGCCCATGACAAAGGCCAGCCCTGCCCACACATTACACATGCCATGGTCTTGGGGAAATAAAAGGCTACCACACTGCTGTGAGGCTTCAACAGATCAGAATGATGCACCTCATGCTGGGCTGTAGGGCGGAACTACCTCGCTCCTCCCATGGACCCCTTAGTTTTTTCATTCCACTTAAAGCCCTATCAGGGCTCATATCAAGAAAGGCACTCAAAATGCTACAGGGGCTATGCTGACAGGGCAATGTGAGTGGGTCGGTTTTGACCATATTCTGGTATGTTTAAGGTTTGCTGGGCCGGATGTACTGCATTTATTTTGATATTAGAACAAATATAAAGTGACTCTCGTTGGCCAATAGGAACAGTTTGAACTTCTAAAGGCACGCTGCATCAGTATTTGAAAGATATGGAGGATTCTATGTGGGGCTTTAAGTGGGATGAAAAAACTGGGGGGGGGGAGGTCTCTCAAAGGGGCGTGGCCAATGTAATTAAGGGCGTGGCTTAAAACACTAAGCTAAAAATCTGTGTTTAGCATAATGTGCCGCCCAATGTATATTTTGCTGCTTCTGTCATTGCATACAGATTATAGGATACAACAAGTAACATCATACCTACAACAAGTCAGGACCATGCCTGTGTCAATGGTTGTTAGTCGCATAAAATAAATAAGCAGCAACTATGGCTTGTATATAATATTGAAAAAGCTTCAACTTAAAGCCCTATTGACAACACGACAATGTTGCTGCTCCTGAGTTTCAAAAAGAGAAGGGAAATCTAGAGAGAAAATTACTCTCTTTAAAGGATTTATCTTCCCCTACAACGCTCACCTGGCACGACGTCATGCCGTAACTTCTCCACCAGTGAGCAGTGTTGCAGAGGCCGCCCCCGCAGGGGGCTCGAGGGCCGGCGCCATAATGGCCGCCAGAGCCCGACAGGGAACCAAGCTGGTTTTCACCAGCGGGAAGCGCCGCAGGGCGGAATGCCCTGAGGTCCCCGCCCTCTCCCTTCCAAGAACAATGGGAAGGAAAGGAGAGATATAAGACGACGCTCCCCCCTCGTTAAGTAATAAAAAACTGCGGCCAACAATTACCACCACATACAACGATTGTTGGCTGTTTTTTTTAGTAGTGCAGATGCACAAATATGGTACGGTTCCTGGAATGGGCGCAGTGCGGCCGTTATGAGCAGCGCACATCGCTGTGCCTGCAGTCACTGCAGTACGGAAAAACAGGCTGCCTGTGCCCGATAGAGACCCGTTTCGAGGCCCCCTTTATAAAACTGCTGGTGCTCAGCACCGGTGAGACCCAGGCGCGCAACACCCATTGGGCTCACCGGGCTTCAGCCCCCCCCCCCCCCCCCCCCCCCCTCATGTGTGTCAGCCCGGCTGAGACAGCCTCGAGGGCTGGCGTCCGTCTAATTGCAGCCGGACCCGAGTACTTCACAGGTATTTAAAAAACCATTTACTCGTTAATGAGGCTTTTGTTGCGTTTTCGTCCCTTCTCACAGCCACTCTGCCTATGGCTGGAAGACTTAGCCCCCCCCCCCCCGAAATCTTTTTCAGCCCCCCCCCCCCCCCCCGAAATTTGGCTCTAGTTGCCCGCCTGGCGAGACCCTGTCCACTTAGAGCCCTGATTCCATGGATTTGAGCTTGCTGCTGGCCAGTTTGGTTTTGAAAGGAAATCCCGTGAGGGATGGCACGTCTGCAAGCTGCTCTGCTGGTGGATGGATGCCATGGAGCAAGGACAGCCCCTAATGCAACTCACGGCCAGCACTGTTAAACAGGGGTTGAGGCTGCCTGAAACTGGATTGAAACATTTTACTCATTTTACATCACAAAGCTAAATCAATCTATCACGTACTCTCTTTCAAAGCTTTTAATGATCTATGGAATTTTACAAACGTGTATTTTACTATGATCCTATCTTTTTAATTGAAATTTGTATTGAAACGGTTTTTAGTAACTATGCAAACGTAATAAAATGTAAAAATGTAAATCTATCACGTACTGGCCAGTGTGTGCAGAACTTTCTCATGGGCAGCTCCTCAGAGGCTGCTGCTGCTGTACGTCGCATTTTGAAGTGCTGAATTGTTTCCATACCATCTTTTGCAGGCTTAAATATCCGCAGGTACGGCTTTACTCAGCTGTACTACATCGAGGGTGATTGCTGACGTAAAGCAAAGGGACTGCAGGAGATGCTTAGGCATTGCCAGGCTGATAGCCTCCATACCGCTATATAGTCGAGCTGGCAACCACAGTGCCAGCAAAAAACATGAGCAACGATTGTCAATAAATAACTCAGCATCAAAATCAAAGCACTTAGAAGCGGTCAGCACTTCAGTTGGGAGGGGGAGAATACACAGAGATGAGTGCAGGTGGGAGGACAAGAAGAAATGTGGAAGGGGGTAGTAAACAAGAAAAAAATAGTGCCAGCGCTTTGGAGGGAGCACAAGGCAGGGAGAGAAGGTAAGGGGAAGAAATAGTACCTCAAGCAAGTTGGCAGCAGCGGACGAGCACTGATTAAGTTAAATCAATCTATGCTTGGTACCTGTCAACACACCTGATCAGAAGTGACATTTTGGCCGCACAGGCCATTTAGGCGTGAGGTAAAGAAGAGTGACGAAGAAGCAGAACAATGGTAAGCAATGGTTACCGGTAAACCTATGGACGCCAATTGGGAGGAGTCAGGGATCGCAGCTGTGATCTCTAGCTTGCTCCCTGCTACTCCTGGCACTTCCTTTGTGACCCCTGGCCTCAGAGCAGGCAAATGTTCCCCGCCTCTGAGGCCAGGGGTTGCACAGGAAGTGCCAGGAGTAGCAGGGAGCAGGCTAGAGGTCGCAGCTGCAACCCTTGGCCACTCCCAAATGACTCCATGAAACCTTCCATGCAGGCCAAAGCACTGGCAGAGAAAGCAGCAAAGACCACATTTGCATTATCTAAGTTATATCATAACTTAAAAAGTCACGCAGCAGAAGGAATCCGAAGAGTAACATGGGCACAACTACGACCCACTAAAAGCTATGGAAATCTTGCTTTCCCTGGCATGCTTAGTGAGCCATTAGAGCGCTGTCATACAGCAGCATATAGGAAGATATTCAACATTCCTAAAACTACCCAGCGCACACTGATGCGCCTAGAGTTTGAACTGGTGAAAATGGACATTGAATGCAAAAAGGATTTTATCAAGTATCATCATCGCATGGCCAGGGCGGATCCAGACTCAACGAGTGGTGCATTGAATGTGATATTTCAGGATATAAAGGGCAGCTGGTCAAAGTGCTTGGTAGTGAATGAATAAATGAAATACATTTTATAAAGCGCACAAATACCCGTGGGTGTCTAAGCACTATAACAATGGCCGGAAAACAGAGCAAGTAGATCGTTAACACGCAAAAAATATTCTAGCAGCAGCTTATTCAACAACTTTGGTAAACAGCCAGATTTTCAGCTGTTTTCTAAATTGCATCCAGGAAGATGGACAGCGCAGTGAAAGAGGTAGTGAATTCCACCATTTTCCTGCGCAAATGGAAAAAGTCCTACTCCCATCTTGCTTTGTTTGATCTGGGAATGATAATAAAGTGTGAGGAGCTGGATCGAAGGTTCCTGCTTGGCTTGTACCAGGAGAAACGATCCTGCAAGTACTTAGGGCCAGTCCGATGGAGGGCCTTGTAGACCATGCACATAGCCTTAAAAACAATCCTTTTTCTCACTGGGAGCCAGCGAAGACTCTGTAATGATTGAGATATGGAAATCAACATAGGGATTTTGAGCAACACTCTCGCCAGTGCATTTTGAAAAACTTGCAGTTTCTTTAACACATATTTCTGGGCACCTACATACAGAGCATTACAGTAATCCAGCTTAGAGAAAATAAGAGCTGTTATTACTGTTTTCTGGGGGTTCAGGGGAATATATGAAAAATACATTTCAGGATCTTCAACAGTAAAAGAACAGAAGAGGTAACAGAGTTTATTTGCTCCAAAAAAGATAATTCTGTGTCAAAACATGACTCCCAGATTTCTTACTTTCTGGACCGGAGCTGGTAATGTGCCTAAGCTCGACAGCCACCACGAGTCATTCCAGAACGTGGTCTCTTTTCCAAAAAGTAGCACCTCTGTTTTGTCCGTATTCAATTTCAGACAGTTATTCTGCATCCAAAGTGCCACTTGGGACATGCAATTACAGAAGTTTCTTGCCTCCTTATTTGCATCCGATGAGATAGAAACCACTATCAGCGTGTCATCAAAGCAGGAGAACACAGCTAAACCATAACTGTGAATGAGCTTGATAAGGGGGCTAACATAAACATTAAACAGTGTGGGGCTGAGGGAAGACCCCTGGGGCACACCTCAAGGTAGGGAGAACTGTGACAAACTCTTATCCTACAACTCCACCCGTTGCTGCCTGTTATTTAGAAATGAGCTCAGCAAAATCAGTGCCAAATTTCTGAAACCTAGCAGATGGAGACGTTTTATGTGGAGTGAATGATGAACAGTGTCGAAAGTAGCAGAAAGAGCCAATAAAATCAGTGCCTCTTTTCCGACCTTATCGACTAGTGCCAGAGGTTTATTGAATTTGACCTCAGAGTGTACAACAGACCCACTCATAACAATAGAACACTTAAGAGGACTTTTAAGGAGCAAAGCAAGACGATATCAAGGGAACAGGACATAAATCAAATCAGAAACATCTCAGGAGCCATGGGGCTTGATGCATCCCAGTAAGCTGCCTCTTGCCAACCATATTTGAAAGCCGCCTTGGAAAAACGAGCTTTAAAGAACATATTGCTGACTAGGCTCTTAACACAGCCCAAATCAGAATATAGGTCCCATTGGAAAAAAAATCCCCTAAGTCATGGGCAGTGCAAGCTGTGCCAATATCACTCTGAATCGACAGTGCACATTGTATGGTGTTGCTCAGCATTCCCGCTTCAGAGGTGAGTCTACTTAAGAGCAATTGTTCTGCAAAATGGGAGAAGAACATGCAAAGAGGCATTGTCATATATTTTTACAACAGTTGAACAAATGGAACTAGCACAAATTGGCAAGATCTTTGCTGAAGCTGGATGGCACCTGTGAGATGCCAACCCAACCACGGGGACAGCCACTTGAGAATTTTAAGTATGAACTTGAGAATGACCTTGATGGATATGGTTTGACAATCTGGTACTTGGCACTTTGAAAGAAATAGTTGGCTATAAGCAGGGCTGCAACTATGTTATATTTTAACAAGCTATGTTTATTTCACAAATCTTGGAATTAGTATGTGGCACTACAATGATAAATCATCCTTGCTCTCCACGCGGATGCCCCAAGGTAGGCTTCATCTAGATTCACTTGACCAGGTTTGACATCAGGGCACTTTGCACTTTAACTGCTATGCATGTTTAAAGAGCGTTCTTGCACCAGCATGTGCCACTTTAGTGAACAGTTTCAGAAGTTGGCTCCTTGTACCCTGAACATATATGCATGTCTTTAAATTTCTTTTGCATCAGCACGTGGCACTTTAGTGAATGGTCCTTTAATTCGGACTACTTAGCACTTTGAACTTAGAATATTATGCTCACCTGCTACTTAAAACATACCTGAAATGTTAACTTTTACTGTGCTTTTTCTTTCGAGATGTCTAATCCTATAAATATTAGCATGTGTTCTAATCACTCTTTTTCAGGCATGTGGCACTTTAGTGAATGGTACTTTAATTATGACAAGTTCAAACTTTGAATTTTGAACTCTATGCCTGCCTGCTACTTAAATCATACTTGATAATGTTTACTCTCACTGTGTTTTTAAATGGGTGTCATGTTTAATTGTATATATATATATATATATATATATATATATATATATATAACAAATGCATTATTTTAGTGACCTTGTACTCTGGATACTTACTTCGAAAACTGAAATTTTGCAGTTGATTTCGAGACCTGAGAAATAGGGTGTAATGCTAAAGTCTGAGACATTCGAATATGTTTTGATTATTTTGCATTTTTAATTTAACATTACAACGGCCTTCTAATATCATATCAGAAAAGCTCACCATTTACGGTCTTTTAATCTGATGATTAATTTTATAACTTGCTGACCAACAGTACCAATGTCCCATTTGTTGCCAGCTTTTATTTGTTGTATTTTATATTGTTGTATTTTACTTCAAACATGCTTGCAAAGATTTTAAGTCGTCATACAATGAAGCTTTTGACAAACAAATGGTAAGCAATGGGCGGGATCAAAGCCCTTTTTGTATACAATAGTGTCTTGCAAGCAAAAAACATGCTCTCACAGGCTCGAAACTAAAAAGTAGCCCGCAGACCACAAAAAAAGTTCTTAATGACACTGGTCCAATAAACCAAACTTGTCACAGATAGAAAGCTCATCAGCCATGAAAATTGCAGAAACCACTGATTAATTTCCACACCAATCAATAACAGTTGAGAAATTCAATGGAACTTCAGAACTATCAAACCAAACTTGTATTACTGGCCAGGAATAAAGAGTCTATTACTTAAAGTAAGTTAAACAACCATTGACAAAGCCAATAGGTCTCACACCTTTGATAGAGGGCACACAACTATTGGCTTTCGAATGTTTTTTGCTCCTCAGATGGCTGGTAAGCATGTGCATGCCTGTACAGCAGCCATCTGGTAATGGTGTTTGTTATACTTTATGAAATACCATGACAAGTTGGCCACTGTACTTGCTAACACATATTTGATCATTGTGTAATGGTTTGAAAACCATTCATACAAGCATTTGGAATGCAATGGGTCTCGCCTTTGGGACCTTATATGTATTTAGCTATGCAGCACATTAGCCTGGGTGCTGAAACATCTACTGTTCGTTAACATGGAGATAAAGTAAGTACCAAACTGCAAACACATGGAGAAAAATATTACCTTTCAGCTGTAAATGGTATAGTTCAAAGCTCTGTTTTTAACATAAAATCAGGACCTTCGGTTGTCATATCACTGAAAATACAAGATTTAAAAATGTTTTTATTGTCTATGGGTGCTCGTGGTGGACAATTTCTATGGACTGGAAGCTAGAGAATGCTAAAGTGATTCTGGTATTTTACTGACCTCTGCGGCCGTTTTCTATCAAGAAAGTTGAATAGAGGCAGTTGAACAAGCAGAAAGCAATTCTGGTATTTTATTGGCCTCTACTGGTCGTTTTCTATCAAGACAGTTAAATAGATGCAGTTGAACAAGCAGAAAGCAATTCTGGTATTTTACTGACCTCTACTGATCGTTTTCTATCAAGACAGTTAAATAGAGGCAGTTGAACAGAAAAAAAATCCTTAGGCAGAAGCATTCAAGTCCTAGGGCACTTCTCCAGAGCCCACAAAGTACACACATATATATAAGTATATACTAAAGTATATACAAGAGGTCTTGAATGCTCAACCTAAAAAGGCTTCCCATTGAAGTATTTGTAGAAGACAATGGACAAAGTATGGGGGGCAAGAAGGCATGGGTGGTATTTTAAATAAGGGGGGGGAGAAAGGAGGTAAGGTAGACCAAGGAGACAGAGGGAGCTAAAATATTGCATACAAATTCAAACGTTTATTTCACGTGGAAAATTTTATAAAACATTTTTATGTTAAATATTTATGTAAAAATACTAAAGTTCTATTAACTAAATTTTGGATAAAAAATGTAATTATTTAAAATATGATGAGTTACATTAAACATCATTTTTCTCACGTTTAAATTAAAAAATCTGTTGCCACCTAAAGTTAATTTTCATTGCATTATTTAATTATTAAAAGTGATGTATACAGTTAATCAAAATAACTTAATTATATTTAATAACATATTTTTATTACTTTTTAAGTGCAAAAAAGTTCTTAAAATATTTTACAATTAAATACAAAATGTACTATTGTATATATATTTGTAGCATTAGTTATAGTTATTTATATTCAATGCTATTTTGAGTCGATGCCTGCATTATTGTCTATGGGAGGATGTTACACTACCAGTGGTTTGCCATGTGTGGTACTGGACTTGCTTCAACTCTGAAATGGAACAATTAGCTAGTGTTTTGCGTCCCCTTTTGGCTGTAGTAACCTTAGAATGGCAATTGGCTAATTGCCCTTTTAAATTTGGATAAAGGGACCATTACAAGAGACAGGACTCACACTCCATATAATAAGAGAACCAGATAACAAAATATCTGGCAGTTCAAGTCATCACACCTGAAGAGCTTGAGGCTCTTGGCACCCCTACAACACCAGAGGAAATCCAAAATACCATCACTGGGATGCCATCAAGCAAAACACCCGGCCCCAATGGCATCCCTCTAGAATTCTTCAAAAATAATGCATTGCTTTTGGCCACCGTTTAATGAAATTGTATGAGGCTATACTTGGAGAGGCTATATGACCTACAGAGTGCCACCATTTCAGTGATACTTAAACCTGAGTAACCCACAACACATTGTGCCTCATATCACTCCATATCACTGATAAATATTGGAACTAAAATTGTGGCTAAAATATTACCTAATAGACTGATTAACATAATAACCTCATTGACTCACCAGGACCAGATTAGTTTTATGTCCGGAAAGAGCATGTGCTTGTGTCTCAGAAAACTATGTCCATGTGCTCGAAAACGTATGCATATTGATCCTAGTTGACTTTGAGAAGGTCTTCAATTCGGTACATTTGTCCTTTCTCCTCCACTTACTCCAAAAATTAAGTTTGCTTGCTCTTTATTACTCACATAAGGATGCTGTACACAGGCAGGTGGGCTAAGGTTCATATTAACAGCATTCTCTATTCCCTATTTCCAACAGAACAAGACACGAGGCATGGGTGCCCTCTGTCTTCACAATTATTTGCATTATTGATGGAGCCCTAGAAGCCCTGATCAGGACAAGATGCCCAGCTATGGAGATTCGAGTAGGCAGACAGACATGAAGATAGAGTTTCATTTTGTGCAGACAACATGCTGATGTACGTCCAGAGGCTGAAACTCTACATGTCTCGAATAATGCAAATCCTTCCAATACATGGGGAGGCATCGGGCCGCGGAGTAAACTGGGATAGGTCCACCTACTTCCCACCGATTGGTGAGCATTTATAAACCCAATACCTCCAAATTAAAATGAATTATAGACCACTTCAAATATCTGGTCCTAAAACTGTCATGGGACCCGAAGTTAAGTTGAGATCTAAACATGTCACCATTGCTAAAGCCAGTTCAGAGGGATATGGAAGCAAAGAACACACGGTCACTGTGAAATGCACTGTCCAAAAGGATTTTCCTCCCAAGACCTACACACATCCTGCAAAATTATCCACATGAAATACAGTAGATTTTCCAAGATTCCAACAATCCCTGAACCTATGGGGGCATCATCTCGAAGGTATCCTTTCATAAATGTACTCAACCACCATAAAACAGTAGTTGGTGGGCTGCAGACATTAGGTTATACTATTGTGTTGGTCAGTTGACTCTAATTAATGACTAGATTTTCGGGAACAGAAATAACCCTATTAGAATAGAGTTTGACCTGTTCAAAAACCCAAGCCCGACAAATCTATTATACAGGGCACCAGTGCCACAAACATTACCCGAAGTCACCCGGACTCCATTGCTGTGCTGGTGCCACTCTAAGAAATTAATTAAATGAGACAGAAGGCGAACCCAGGGAATTCCTTTGTGGTATGGAACATAGCTTTCCAAATTCTCATAAGTGAATGGATGTAAGATATGGGGTCTAACTGGCATAGCAAAACTGGGGGATTTCTGGGAAGGTAATTTTAATAGGTCCTGTGAGTACCTGACCCAGGTGCTTCCCCCCCCCATTATACCTTTTTATTTTTTTAGATATTTACAGCTGCAACTTGGTCTAGAAGTGCACATTGCCAGACCAACTATCATTCGTAAATTAAACCCGTTCAAGCCGAAAGGGGCAATGGAGCACTTAGGGTAAAAGGAATTTTCCAGAGCATATACTTTAGTACTAAACATGCGTGACTAAATGTCTGAATTTAGGGCTAAATGAGAAACTGAAGTAGGGAAGATAGATGATGTAGAATGGACAGGAGTTTAAAATGACATGTGCTTGCTAGCTATCGCATCACGCCTCTAGCTTATACAATTCAAGTAAATCCACACAGCCTATTACTTCCCTGAAAGGCTCTGGACAATGAAGAGACACCTCGCCCCAATAAGACGAGATGCAAAACTACAGTACTTATGCACCATGCAGAAGATCTGATGCTGCACAATAATTCACCTATTGGCTACAAATAAAGAATACCCTCTGGAGGATGAAGGGGAGTATGGTTGCAATGGACCCCAGGACAGCCTTACTGGGGATCATGGAAGTGGGAGGACACAGACATATTTGAGCACTCATATCTAGGGGTGCAATAGTTGCAAAATGTGACATCATACATTACTGGCGCCTGGAAACAGCACATTCCTTGCCCAAATGTTTGAGCAGCATTGACTATTGGGGTGGAGCGGAAGAGACGGTCTAGCATGACACAATCTGGAGCCCATGGATCAGGTAGTCCCATGACACTTCAATATAGAAATGAAAGTACCTCCAATTTGCAAATTATAAAATCAGGATATAAATATTATTATTAATGTGGCCTGTGATATGTTTAATGGAAATGTTATCACTTTGCTGCTGGTCATTAAATCGAAAATTCTATAACAAGTTATATAAAAAAGAAATAGAAGCAGAAAAATACTGAAAATACTGCGATTAACACATTTATTATTTATTTGGAAATCGCACTGACTTATTTGGGAGTAAGATTTAAAGCAAAAAAAAAGAGAAATAGGGGTCTAGTTTGTTTTCGCTTCAATGCAGAATTTCCACAATATTCTTAAATCATGAAAGTGTGGAACGCTTCAGTACCATGCCACACCCCAACGTCATTTAACAAGCAAGTGGCATATGGAGAAAACTTGCGACAGTGCAACCAGTTTCTGCCTATGCTATATAGAAAGTACCCTGAATCATTCAGTCTTTTTAGACCTATTGCTGTCTTTGCTATTTAGCTACCAGTCTGACTGCCATATGCATAGGAGTAGGTGGGGACAAACTGGTACACTGCCACAGAGAAAAACATCTCATGATACTGCAAACTAGGAAAGGCAAAGGGAAAATGGCGGTTCTGTAACCATATCCTACCACTCTGGCTAAATATCATTTGTTTAAGATCTTAGATGTTAAGTGCTAGAAAGCCCGACATCCAAAGTCCGCCAAGAACGATGCTTCGCAAAACTATTAAAGCTAAAAAGTGTGTCAGAATTTAAGGAAACAGTCCAATAAGCCTGGAAACAACAATGTTTAATTTTATGGTGGGGTGCACATGCTCTTCTTAAGCTGCAATTGTCTCTAAGTACACAGGATTCTGTTTTTTTGCAATTCTAACCTTGGCAAGGCAAAACATTAGACCTAGGAAATGTTACTTTTATCTACTCTGATAGCAGAGTTTTAATGAGAAAAGTGCTGAAAGTCAGATTCAGGAAATCAAAAGGAAAAGCAATGCTTTCCCGAGGCGGAGGGCACCGAATGGATGGACTAAAATAGTCTCTGTATTTGAGGCTGATGCGCTGCACACAAATCCATGACAATAGACCCCTAATGGTGTTCCGTTTATTCCTGAGGCCGGACCTCAGGGATCCCAGGAAATCTTCATCTCAGCTTTCACGAGCATCTGTAATAAAGGTAGCCTTAATGTACAAGCAACCATGCCTACTCGTCACTATTTACCGCCAAGCCAGACTTCCCGAAGGGTACTGTCTGCAGTACCCACTGTTATTCTCTTCCACACAATTTCTTCAGGGATAAGTTGGCTGACTTCCTCAGTTCTCAGCGCACCCAAAGCCTTCACCTTCACACCACATAACCTCAGTGGCGGCACGCAGAGGGAGTGCTGCGGGGCGATGGGACAGGGCTGGGTGGGGGGGTAGTGGAGTCGGACCAACGACGGCCAGGAGTAAAGTAAGTAAATAAATAAGTAAAACTATATACCTTGCGCTCGCTGCATCGCCAAGTTACTTTACTCCTTGCCGTCCTATGTCTGACTCCACTACCCCCACCCTGCCCCTGCCCCTGCCTCACCGCCCTGAAGCACTCCCTCTGTGAGCCGCCACTGCATAACCTCCTATCACTGTTTTCTGAATATAAGACTAAGGGCCTCGTGTACAAAGTGGTGTCACAAAAGAGTTGGTATTTTGCATAGTCACTGTTGATAGAGCGTCATGTTATTCTGAAATTTGTAGGGGTGCACTATATTCACCGTTAGTCAGCACCCGCATATTAATCGATGTAGGTTAAGAGTGCCATAGAAATGTATCATTAGAATCGTTTTAACATAGAGGTGATTAGAAATGTAATAATGCTTTTGTGAAGAGCCATGTTGCATATTATCGTGAATGTTTTTGGTAAATGCATAATGATTAGTAAGGGTGGGCGTAGTGGGCGTAGTGGGGCTACGTGAAGCAGCACGTAGTGTGCCCAAATCTACGCACACTACGCGCTTCGCGTAGCCCCACTACGCGCCACCCGCCACCCACCCACCCTACTTTTAAAAGATTAAATTAATTTGTAATAAAGCAAATTAAAGGCACTTACCTGACGCGCGGCGTCTCCCGGGGCTCCCTCTTCCTGTTTTTCAATTTTCCTGACAAATGCGCATGCGCGGACGCCCGCGCATGCGCATTTCTTGCGAGAAATGCGCATGCGCGGGCGTCCGCGCATGCGCATTTGTCAGGAAAATTGAAAAACAGGAAGAGGGAGCCCCGGGAGACGCCGCGCGTCAGGTAAGTGCCTAATTTGCTTTATTACAAATTCATTTTTCCTTTTAAAAGTACGGCGGGCGGGAGGCGGGTGGTGGGCGGCAGGCAGCTACGCTTCGCCCACGTAGTGTGCGTAGGCGCTGCCTGCTTCGCCTACTTCGAAAACTGCGAAGCAGGCAGCGCTACGTACACTACGTGGGCGAAGCGTAGTGTCGCGCCCAGGGTTAATGATTAGTTTATGAAATGCAATGTGTTAGGTAAACGTGTGCCATGTTAAAGTTACACGTGTAAGTTGCTTATTCACGTATATGAAAATAATGAACTAATGCTTAGAGTGTGATTTTATATTGTGTTTAACAGTGTAAAGGTCTAATCGCATATACGTTTGAAGAGAAAGGCCTGTTCATTTTCTTGTTAGCTAAACGTTGTAGGCCGAAAATGATTTCCCTTGGTAAAGGCTTTGGGTTGCAGGGAGATGTAAAATCTTAAGAGACGTGAAATGTTTTTCGTTCCCATGTTTCTGTTGCAGGTGCAAGGACATTTAGCTCGTTAGTGAGACTAGGTCTTTGTTTTAGGAGTTAGGATGCTGCGAGAAGCCAACAGGCGAGTACATTGGAATGTGAGGATGATACTTTCAGCGGAGAAGGTGCCCGGGACCCAAGGACAAGCTAACCGTCGTTGGAAGCCAGACAGTTTTGTAGGAAAAATACTGGAGGAAGACCTGGCTGAAGAGGTGTGCCGAAGGGCGTGTTCTTTGATTTTGGGGTTTTGTATTAGGGACAGTGCCCCGTGGGTTGAGCAGTTGAGGCTTAGACGTGAAGATAGAAGGAGTATCTTAGAACGAGCTCTGACTAAGTGAATGTACTTCTGCGGAAGTCTTCACTTCTGACACCTTTAATTCTCTTGCCTGGGAAGGGGAATGTTAAGTAGGGTTGTCATCTTAGAGATAGAGTAGGGATAGACTAACATACTTTTTCTTTATACTGATGATTCCTAATTTGGACATTGGCTTAACCATTGCTTTCTTGATGCTTTTAGAGTCAGTGATTCTTTTTGATTTGAGTCGGATGAGAATCTTAGGTAGGCTTGCATTTGTATTAGTGCCCATTTACCTACTACACCTTGTATTGAGGTGCCTGTATGTTCAGTTATTTTTGGTTGTAATAAAATCCTATACTTTTTTGATTCGGAGTCAGTGGTCCTTTCCAAATGAAATCTAATTTCGGTGATTATGTTTTGATAATTATATTTCCTCCCCTCTACACTATTTAGCAGATAAAAAGATCCTGGCGACCTGAGAGGATTCTTGGAGATAACCAGGTAGGCAAGAATCCGGCCCCATCAGTTGGTAGCAGAGTAGGACGGTTATCTCTGATAGTGAGGGGAGATTTAGATCAAGATAAGAGATTCCAGAGGTCCATAGAAGTTAAGTGTTGGTGACTCATCGTATGGCGAGCAGCAGGCAGCAGCGGCTGATGAAAATTGATGGAGAGTTGCAGTGCGGCGGAAAGCAGCAGTTCGTGGAGGAGTGAGTATGAATAGGGTGAGATGTTCGTAGATTGCGGTGTTGATTTGTTGTGTGACGTCTTGCGGAGTTGGAGTGAGAGTTGAGTGATTGTGAGATCAGGCTGTGAGTGCGTGCAGCCTGGGAAAGTCTTAGGCTCGACGAGTAGCTTAAGCGATTGTGGTGTAGAAGACACCTGAGGTAAATTTTGTTGACCACCTAAAAGGGGATCGTGAGACGTCATCGATTACCTTGACTGAGATAGGGGGTGCGAATGTGTGAGTGCGTGAGGAACCGATGCTGGTCGTGGGTTGTTGTAAGTGGAATTTGAGTATTTGTAACCTATCAGAGGTGATTGTCTGGTCGTTTGTGGACAGACAGTTGCCAGCCGAGGTCGACAATTTCGAGAGACTGTGGACGGACAGTCAGAGAACTAACTTGTTTGAGACAAACGGTTATTTCAGCGTATGAATGGGACGAATGCAAGGGTGAGACGTGAATTGTGAAGGAGGGGAACTGCTGCGAGATGAGGAAGAGTGACGTCAGAAGGTGCCGCGCTGCGATAGGTCGGTTGGTGTGAGTCGCGCTGCTACAGGTGGATTTGACATCAGGAAGTAAACGAAAACATTGTGTGCAAGTGAAAACTGTTCATCATGAAATGTTTTAAGGTTTTCCGAGAACTATGTAGAGGTGACAAACATGTGGTTACTCGTGGGGGAGAAGAAGCCCCTCCCGAGGATACCCCGGCGCATTATATGGCAAGAAATGTGGGGTTGCATGCCATAATTTGGCTTGAAAATTGGCATAAAATGACTCAGGGTGAGGGTGAATAGGTTTTCCCACGATATGGCTCCTTCAGGTAGGAAGTGTTGTATCAGTTGAAATTTGTGATGGCGGCTTTACGACCTTTGCCGAGACCTACACAATTTGAGGCGTTGCATGCATGGATTAGAGCAGCGCATGATAGGAAAAGAGATCGAAGTAAGGAAAGGGTGAAGAAGTCAATTAAGGCATTTCAGGATGCAAGATGGGATGCAGAAGAGAAAAGGTGGAGAGTGCAAACAATAGAGGGAGACAGGTTGTATCCATTATTGGTAAAGACTGATAGCTCGAAGATAAAGAGTGCAGATGATGATGACAGTGATACAGATGACAGTTTACTAGAGAGGTTGTTGTCTGAGAGACCACCTCCATATAATCCAGATTCTTATGAAGGGAAGACAGCTCCAGCAGAAGGGACTAGTGGATCACAGACTCAGTCAGAGGTTAGAGTAGAAGGGAAAATCTCGACAGGAACTGAGGGCATGAAAAATCAGTCTGTATCAAACACTGAGGTTGGGAGAGGCGTGAGGTTACCGGATGCTCTAAAGGTACCGGTTTCCATTGGACCCATTGTTTCGGCTTACGACCCAGACCAAGAGAAGGTTGGGAGTTCAGTGCAGTCAGCTGTAGGAGCGAGGAATGAGGAGACCTAGTGGCAGCAGATGGTGCTAGTGTGAATTTCATGTGAGCCAGCCGCCACATTACGAGCTGCACATCGGTGATCGGCGATCTTTGCGTTGACCTGTAATTTTCCCGCGGTGACCTGAGGCTGATGTCCGTGTTGGCGTCGGCTGCTGAACGCGGAATTAAAATGCCCGGCTGCTCTATTTCACTTCCAAGCAGCAAGGAGACACGGGCTAGAGTTTCCGTTTTGTTACACTTAAAGTGCAACATTAATTACATCTTCAAAGGGCGAACAGCGGTTACTGTAGCAAACCGGGCTCGAGCCGGTATGTTTGGAAGGAGCTATTGCCTGGGGGCTGTGATATCACTCGCAATACATCACTACAGGAGGAAGTGCAACATGACAACGCGGGGTCAGACAATTACCAAGCTGAAAATGGCCCTGAACCAAGGAGGCGCAGAAAGAGATAATATAGAGAGACCTCCTGAGAAACTGCCGGAAAGAATGGATCCCCTCCCTAAAGGTAAACGGAATGGGGGGAATGCTAACAAGAATGCTTGGAAGACAGCAGGACACAATGTGCTAAATGACAGTTCAGTGGCAGGTTCAGTGATTTCGCCCTCCATTGCCAAACACTTCCCAGTTATAACTATAACTAGGCCCCCCCACACTCTCATAGACTCTAATATACCTGATGGGGGGCACATTATTACAAATGGGGCTAACCGGATGGTCGAGGGGACCCAGGATCCAGATTCCACGCCACAAAGCCGGAAAACTGCCTCAGTTAGTGCCCCAGACAATGTCTTAAATAAATCCAGGAATAAGGGGGCTGGGGAGAGTGTGTTAATGCCTACGTCAGCTTCTGAGGCTTTAAAATGTGTCCCAGTCGATGCAGAGGCACTAAGCCACACCATCATTCCAGTCACAGTTACCAGCATAGTAAAAACCCCCACTCTCAAGGAGAGCGGCCGCCCTGGCCCTACAGATCCTCAAACTCCGGACTTAGCTAACAACATTTTTTTTTCTGCCTCCGATGGGTCACTGTCCGATACTGAGAATGAAGATGTTTTGGTCAGCTCCTCTGAGAGCAGCAAACAAGAGGGCAATGAATCTGACCCAACATCCAGAACCATTCAGCAAAAAAAGAAAGCTAGGAGCAGAGCACGGAGTCAGCTGAAATGGGATTATTCAGATTCTCACGGGTCATTCCCCTTGGGGGATTCCCCCAATTTACAGACTGAGGAGATCCCACATACAATCACAGGAAGTCCGGCCAACCTTCTTTGGACTCTAAACTAGATCTATTAAACAATTTCGGGACAAAGCAAGATCTGACAGTCTTGCCGCTAAGGGGACCTCTAAAAAACTCCAGGTTGGGATTAGGAAACTAAATAAAATTTGTATGGATATCGGTGATCAAGTTGCAGTGGTTGAAGCCCGGACAGAGTCTCTAGAAACTGACATGACTAATGTGAAGGAACAAGGCTCATCTCATGCGGCTTGCCTTACTGACCTGATGACCAAGCTGGAGGAGCAGGAAAATAGAATGCGGAGAAACAATCTAAGGCTTTTGGGGATCCCGGAAGGGGTCGAGGGAGATGATCCCAGAGGATATATTGTTAAACTACTCCGAGCCGCCTTTCCTTCAGAGTCCAGCATGATATTGGGATCAAGAGATCCAGAGGGCACACCGTTTTCTGTTCAACTTAAAGCCTCGAAGAGATGGCAGCCGCCCCGGAATGAGAAACCTAGGTTCTTCTTGTTTTTTTGTGGAAACTTCCTTTTGAGGCAGCTGGTATACGATCAAGCCAGACCAAATTCTCAAAAAAGAAGTCAACGGAATAAAATTATTTTCTAAGCCTGACTTTGGCCACGCAACAGTTGAATGCAGGTGGAGGTTACGTCAACTGATCACACCCTTTCAACAGCAAGGTGCCCAAGTATATCTCATGAACCCGACAAGGCTAAGAGTAATATTTGAAGACACCACACGGGTTTTTCTGTCTGAGATCAAAGCTGGGGAATATCTGAAAGACATTGTGGGAAGAAAGAGAATGAACTAAACTTATTTGACCCATTTGAACCATTTGAACCATCCCTGTATGGGCTCTAATTGCTACTCCCTTTTTTTCACATAATTGATATAGATGTTTTACGTTTTACACTAAATACTACATACACGCACCTATTATTTTTTTTCTTTCATTGGAAATTATGGTTTTTGTTTGATTTTGTTTGTTTGCATCATAAGGGGAAAAGGGAAGAAAACAGGGGGGGAAAAGAGGGGGTAAAAAAAAAAAAGGGGGGTGAAAGAGATCGCCGACCAATTGTTGAAACTAGGGGTGGTCTGGCAACCGGAGCTCACACATGCTCACCATCATTCAGGCCTTTCCTGACTGCTTATTTTTTTGGGGGGGTTGGGGTTGGGGGTCTGGATTGCAAGCAGTGGTAGGAGAATTGTTGGACTGGCTTACATTTTTTTGTTGGTATTTTCGGAAAGGACGCAGGAAAACTGTTAGGAATGAAGAAGGATAAGGACAACAGGGGGACTGCATGGGGAGCACGGAGTCGGGAGTTGGGGGGAAGGGGGTGGGGATGGGCGGGGAGGACGGGAGCAGTCTATTTAATTTGTATTTATTGTTTAGATGTTGGCAGGATGATGATGTTTATTGATGAAGCCACCGGGTTAATGTATTCAAATTCTAACAACTAATATGTTAAACAAACTTAGAATTGTCTCGCTCAATATCTGTGGTTTAAATGATCCAGCGAAAAGGCATAAAACTGCTCAAATTTTGCCAACAATGGGGGCGGACATTGTCTGCCTTCAGGAGACGCATCTAGAAGGAGCCCAGAAATCTTTGCTGAACACTTTGGGTTACAAGGTTATTGGGGCGACCTCTCAAGGTGCCAGGGTCAAAGGCGTCGGGATTTTGGTCTCAAAAAGATTACCCCTAGTTGTTAACCAGGTAAAATCTGATTCTCTAGGGTGGTGGGTGATAGCAGGATGTTCTATTCCTTCTCTTTCCTCTAATTTTGTTTTCACAATCTGTTCTGTCTATGGAAGTAACCTTGACGATCCAGGGGTAATTCATGGAGTAAATGAGGAATTGGTACATTGGCCACTGCCAATCATACTGTGCGGTGATTTAAATCTAAATTTGCCTAGTACCTGGCTTTCAGATGGGTCCTGGGTTTATAGGGGCAGGAAACCTAAGGTTTTCCAGGCCGTATTAAATTTGATTAGAACTCATGGCCTGAAAGACGTGTGGGCTAAGTTGAAACCTAGCCAGGATGGGTATACCTTCTTCTCAGCTCCCCATCTCTCATTTGCTCGGTTGGACTATTTTTTAGTTTCTCCATCCCTGGTTCATGACTTTGTTATTGATACCGCTCCTCGACTTCTTTCAGATCATAACCCTCTTATTATTAACATAGAGGGAATGGTAAATAGTGGGTCAAGCTCTAATTGGACCTTTGAAAAAGCCCTCCTGTATGACAATGACTACCGAGAACATATGAAAAGGTGGATACAGGAGTTCTTAGAGATTAATTCTGGGTCAGCCTCGGTAATGGATGTCTGGGACACACTAAATGCAGGTATAAGGGGGAGACGCTTAGATTTTCCATCAGAAGGAATAAAAAGGAGAAAATACAGGCTGACTCTCTACTTAATCAAATGATAGAAGCTGAAAGAAAACTAATACAGGCTGTCCAGTTGGGAACTAGAATTGAAGAAGCACAGACCAATGTGGCGGTTGCTAAGGCAGAAATGGGGACCATATTAGCAGAAAGAGCTGCTGCAAAATGGGCCTCGGCCCGTGAATGGCTCTATGAATGCAGCGAACTTATTGGCCATCAATTGGCCATATCCACCCGGCAACAGATTACTGCCAATGTAATTCCTTCAATCCAAATGAACTCTGAAGGGATAACTAATGATCCTATAAAAATAGAGCAGCCTTTCAGAGAATTTTCAGAGAAATTATACACAGAAGAAATCATTAAGTCTAGAGAGCTTAGAGAATCGGAGATTAATATCTACTTAGACGCTATTTCGGAAGCGGAAATTAATAGAGAGAGTAGCGGTCAAATGGAAATCTCCACAGTCTGGGAGGAAATTGCAACCGCTCTAGCAAGCCTCCCTGATGGCAAGGCTGCAGGAGATGACAATATCCCAGTTGAATTCTATGAAATATTTTAGCTACAAATAAAAGACTTATTTACAAATGTAATTTCTTCCATTTTCAATGGGTCATCTCCACCGCAGTCTTGGTCCTCTGCTAAAATAGTAATATTTCTCAAAAAGATAAATCTGCACTGGAAATGTCCCCATACAGACCAATAACTCTCATCAATACTGACTCTAAGATCTTCTCTAAAATTCTAGCATCTAGATTGTTTTCAAATATTGAGTCTCTGGTTTCAAACTAGCAGCACGGATTTATACCGAAAAAGGGCACTACTGAACACGTTCGCCAAACCATCACCCTATTTGATGCCGCCAAGGTAACAGGAGACCCGATCGCACTAATACTCTTAGACGCTGAAAAAGCATTTGATCGGGTCTCCTGGCAATACTTATGGGGGGTCATTAAGCAGATAGGTTTCGGTCCCAGGATCCTGCCGGCATTACAGACTGTATATCAGGGCCCCACTGCTAGAATTTCGATCAATGGACATCTGACAAGGCAGATAGGGATAACTCGCGGAACAAGACAAGGATGCCCCTGCTCATCGCTGCTATTTGCTTTATACATTGATCCTCTGATCAAAAAAATTGAATTTAATTCTGAAATAGTAGCGGTGAGAAGGTTTGGAACCAATACAAAGATTATGGTGTATGCCGATAATCTAGCCTTAGTAACCCCAGAACCCGAAAGAGCCATTAGGGCTATGCAACAAGAGGCCCAAGAATTTGGGAAGATATCCGGTTATGCCCTTAATAAAACCAAAACTCAGATTGTGTTAAACGAATATATAAGCTGGAATGATGATAGAGTAACCCAGAAGGCAAAATACCTTGGGGTCAATATAGTCTCTAATCTAGATTTAATTGATAAAGAAAATCTGACCCCGCTTGCAGCCGATATGAAAAAGTCACTTAAAAGGATTAACTACATGCACTTGACAATAGTGGGGAGGTGCAACGTCTTAAAGATTACTTTTTTTCCCAAACTGCTATATTTTTTTAGGACCATCCCGCTAGAATTCAATAAAATAATGCAGCATACATTCGATCAAATATTTTCTCAGTTTATCTGGGCGTATGCACAACCAAGAAGAGCTTTTAAATTTCTTTCATTACCCAGAGAGAGAGGAGGGTGGGCTCTCCCTAATTTAAAATTTTACTACTGGGCCACTGTTCTGCAATATAGTTCTGAGCCATTGCAAGATTCTCCTCCAGAGAACCCCTCAGGCCTCCCGTCTCCCTATACTATATTACTAGGGGAAAGGGTAAGGGGATGCCTTTGGCATCAGCTGGATTATTGCTATTTCAAACGGGTCAGATTTAAGACTCTCATGAATGCTTACAGTGTATTTTCTAATATACATAAATTACTTGGACTTTCCAAATTAAATTACTATACTCCCACTCGTTAATAATAGCAATTTACCACCTATTTTTCAAAATGCATATCTCCCACAGTGGTATCAAGCGGGCTTCTCCAAATTGGGAGATCTGATTACTTCAGAAGGCATTTGGCCTTTCAGTATCCTGAAAATCCAGTATAATCTAGACAATAGCCAGCTATTTCAGTATAATGCAATTACAGGATATTTAGCTAATAAAACTGGCGGTCCAGCCGGGTTCACTAAGATGGTCCTGATAGATAAAAATCTAGAGCCCAGAATACCACGGATCGGAAGCATCTATATAATGTTAAATGAACGGAGGCCTGATGACATTAGTAAAATTGATGAAAAGTGGCAACAGAAACTGAATGTACCTCCTAACACCTTTTGTCATGCCCTAAACCTTGCAAATACGCACTTATTGTCATCAAAACTGCAAGCCCAATTTTTTAAAACCGGCTTCTTCTTATACATTACACCAAGCAGAGTGGCCAAATGGGGTACTCGCAGTGGTGCAACTTGCCCGAGATGCGCTGAGAATAGTGCCGACTCAGTACACATGTTTGCCACATTCTCAAAATTGGCCCCAATATTTGAAAGGGTGCAACTATTCATTGGTAGAGTGCTTCTGCAAGATATACAACTGACGCCTGTATCTGTAATGCTAGGATTAAACAACACGCTCAATATAAAATCTGGGGGTGCCTTCTTTTTCTTGGCCATGACTATCCTTCGGATTTGTATTGCCTCTTATTGGAAGGATCCAAACCCTCCCTCCTTTGTTCAATAGCAGGCTCGACTACTCTCCACTCATAAACTTGAGATAGCTATATATGCTGGGAAAGGTAGGGTCGGGAAAAAAAGGGATTCGAGATTTGGGCTCCCCTAACCAGTTGGCTCAGTACATTGAATGTACAGGAGGCGTAGCTGCGCTTGGTAATGTGTAGCAATGCCTCCGTCATCTATCTATTTATTTTTGTCTGTCTTCCGTCCCCTTGCTCTCCTGCCCCCCCCCTCTGTTCCTGCCCTTTCCTTTTCCCCCACTTACATGGATTTACTATCTTTCTCCTCTCTCTTTCGTCCTCGGGGTTATGGATTTTCCTGTGTCGCATCGCTACTTTTTACGTTTTTATTTTCTGTTTTATTGATTATCAGTTAATTTGGTTAATTGATTTCCACTGCTTGTATTACATATTGATAATGGTTTCTTTGGACTTGGGGTGGGGGGTCCTTTTGGTCTGGAATTGAAGTTTTCGCATTGTAATTTTTTGTTTGGCAAATAAAAAAAATAAATAAAAAAAGGAGCGAGGAATGTGATCGAGGGAAATAGATCAGTGAGTGGAATGGAGCAGACTCCAAAGCCTATAGAATGGAGTACGCCATTGCCAGCTACAACAGACTCCTCCAGGGGACAGGGAGAGGCAAGACCAGTAAGGCCGAGGTCTTTGGCCGAGTCAAGATCAGAATTGCGGATGTGGCCACTGCCAGCGAGAAATCCGAATCAGAGTGAGAGGACGGTAGAAAGTGAACGAGGCACTATAGTAAATCGTTCTGTTCCCATGAGTATGTCAGAAGACAGTAGGTTCCAGGAACGGGAATGTGATTATGATGAACGAGATGGAACAGCTTGTCGAGAAATATTGAAGGGAGCTTTGAAAGGAAGAATGTTGGATGTTGTGAGGTTGAAAGCAGAAGTAGATGAGATAGTAAGCGGAAACTTGCCTCTTGAGAGAACGTACATGTACGAACAAGATGAGTAACTCTTTGTAGCGAAGGACGTGACTCGCAAGGCAAGAACTGCACATGAAAAGTTGTCAGATTTGGCCAAAAAGTATGATGTGGACCTGCCTAAAACGAAATCATTGCAGGGAAGCCATAGATTGCAGTATAGTGATCAGGAATTGGAAGAGAAGAGGGCCATGGGATTGAGAACCCATATCAAGGATTTGATTATAGCAATGCGTGCATGGCTCATGCTTGATAAGTGGGAAGAAAGGTGGTCCAAGAAGAAGAGTTCTAAAAGAATAATAGGAGAGACACCACCTCCAGGTGGAGGGATGACGGAGGTAGTGAATTTCCCTTTACGAGAAGTACAGAATGGAGGATACGTGTATGTACCTTGGAGTAGGGGTGATCTGGCTGCATTCACGAATGACTTTCCCCGTTTAAGGGAAAAGCCTGTGGAGTGGTATAAGCAAGTTGATCGGTTTGTCAAGATTTCGAAGGTGTTGTGGGTCGACCTGAATACATTGTTTGACATTGTGGTTCCGAGTGACCTATGGTCGGCATGTAAAATCGCTGTTGAGTGGCCAACCTCAGAGCCTGACAGGGACCCAGTCTCAAATGGTCCATCACCCATACTAATGAAGAAGTTCGAACAGGTGATCACATGGTTGAAGTCAAAAATTTCACCTCAGGACATTGATTGGCTCAAGACAGACCGGACAGTGCAAGAGCCAAAGGAGACGGTGCATGAGTTTTATGAGACTCTTGCAGGCCTTTAAGCAATACAGTGGATTAGATGTATTGGATACAAAAGACATGGGACAGTTTGTTTCAAAGTTTGTGTTGGGATTGAGGCCAGAGGTTAGTCTCATGATACAGCAGCATTTGATTTGTTGGCAGAACAAGCCTGTGGATGAGATCTTACGGTATGCCAGGTACTGTAGTGATGAGACAGAATCAAAGCACAGGAAGTTGAAAGACAAATTGATGCTTGTTCAGATGCAAACAGCTCAGGGACGGCCTAACGGAGGAACGTTAGGAAGGAAACAGGGAAATAACCAAGGAGGAAACCAGAATGTTCAAGGTCAGGGAAGACCAAAGTCAATTGATCCTAAGACAGGGATGGATGTGGCGACATTGAAAAAGACCACGGTGTGTCATCTTTGTCACCAGATTGGACACTGGAAACGTGAACCCGATTAATCAAGTGCAGCAGGAAGGAGAGATAGTTCAGGTACCTGTATCTGAAATAGTTCCCACTGTGACTAGACCTAGGATGGTGAAACGGGGGACCAATAGCCCGCAAGTGCAAGTCCCTCAACCACCTAGGGTTCAGAACATGCAACAAGGAGTCCGAACTTACATGCAGATGCCCATGTACAAGGGAAGTGAGGAGTTCGGTCCGGATCCGTTGGCATGACGGTGCCTGAGAGGGGAGGAAGACTGCGCACTTGGAGCAGTCTTAGAGGTAGACCAGAGGGGACCATTTGTGGAAGCAGACATTGATGGTCACCCTACCACTTTTTTGGTTGACACTGGTGCTACCCGGTCTACTGTGAGTAGTCCCCAACCTACCCCTCTCGGGACAATCGATCCAAGTTGTTGGTGTAGCAAATAAGAAACTGACTAACCCACTGACAGAGCCATTTCCTGTGAGAATAGGAACTTTCAAAGATCGACGCCAGTTCGTGGTGTGCGACGCGAGTCCAGTATGCCTGTTAGATAGAGACCTGCTGTGCAAGCTGAATTTCACCATCTATTGCACACCAAAGGGAGTTGAAGTACAGACAAAGGATGATGATGCGACCTTTAAGGTTGCAAACCGGCATGTGAGTATAGAAATGTATCCAGCACTGACGGTGGAGGAACTTCCACTTGATTTGAGGGATTCTGTGTCAATTGATGTGTGGGACCTCAGTGGAGAGGAGATCGGATTGGTCAAAGGCGTAGACCCAGTGAAAATCCAGGTCAAGGCGAATGTAGAATTCCCTAGGACGCCCCAGTACAATCTGTCGCCTGAGACAATTGCAGGGATCAAACCGGTAATTGACTCTATGATCAAGCAGGGAATTCTGAAAGAGATCATGGGTAGCCCATGTAATTCACCTATCATGGGACTACAGAAACCGAGTGGGAAATTCAGGATTATGCAAGACCTGCAAAAAATCAATGATATAGTTGTTCCATGTTGTCCGGTGGTACCGAATCCATCTGTAATTCTGTTTCAGATTCCATGTGAAGCTGAGTGGTTTACAGTGATTTATTTGTGTCAAGCATTCTTTTCGATCCCACTCCATGAGGAAAGCCAATTTCTTTTTGCTTTCCGGCTGGAGAACCGTGTGTTAACATGGTGTCGTATCCCACAGGGGTACACAGAGAGTCCATCGATCTTTAATCAGATCTTGAAGAAGAATCTTGAAAGTCTTGTGTTGTCACAGAACTCTGTTCTGGTGCAATACATCGACAATCTGCTTGTTGCGTCAGAAACTGAAGACGCTTGGACACAAGGTGTCTCCGAGCAAGTTGCAATACTGTTTGAGTGAAGTGCAGTATTTGGGTCACAGAATTGAGAAGGGCAAGAGGAAGGTGTCACCAGATCGCATTGAGGCAATTATGAACATGCCTGTGCCCACCACTCAGAGAGAAGTCAGAATGTTTTTGGGGATGGTTGGCTATTGACGCCAATGGATTCCCAATTTCTACTTTGAAGTGAAGCCTTTGCAAAGGCTGATGCACAAGGATGTGAGTGATCCGGTACCATGGGACGAAGACTGCTTGAGGTCATTTTTGAGGCTGAGAGAAGCCCTGTGTTGCGCTCCAGCTTTGGGGATGCCCGATTACAACTAGGCATTCACATTGTTCTGTTGCAAGAGAGAAGGTTGCGCATTGGCAGTTCTAACTCAGAATCATGGAGGTGTCCGTAGACCAGTTGCCTACTTTTCAGCTACTTTAGATCCAGTAGCTTCTGCGTTGCCCGGATGTCTTAAATACGTTGCTGCAACAGGTGTCAGTATTGACTGATGTGAGAGTATTGTAATGGGACATCCACTTACAGTCTACGTGCCACATTTTGTTGAGCTGTTGATGACGAGAACTAAAACACAGCACCTCACGAACAATCGATTGACACATTATGAGCAAGTTATACTTGCTGCAGAGAATGTAACATTGAAGAGGTGTTATGTTTTAAATCCTGCGACATTGATGCCTATTCCAATTGTAGATGACGAAGATTGTGAGGATCACAACTGTCTCGATGTGACTGAACTGTGCACCAAACCGAGACCAGATATTGTTGATGAACCGCTCCTCGACCCTGATGAAATTTTCTTTGTGGACGGTTCATGTCTAAGAGACAATGTCGGTCGATTGAGAGCAGCGTTTTCTGTATGTACCATTACAGGGGTGGTTGAAGCTGCTTGTTTAGAGGGAGTACACTCCGCACAGGTAGCTGAAATCATTGCCTTGACCCGTGCCTGCTTGGCTGCTGATCGGATTCGGATAACAATTTATACCGATAGTCAGTACGGATTTAGTGTTGTTCACGACTTCGGACAGTTATGGTCACAGAGAGGGTTCATGACATCTTCTGGTTCGCCCATTAGAAATGGGGAATATGTGAGACAATTGTTGGAAGCATTGCAATGTCCGAAAGAGATTGCTGTTGTCATTTGTTCAGCCCATTCTAAAGGAAGTGACTTTGTGTCTATGGGGAATAATTATGCTGACGAAGTTGCCCGGTTTTGTGCAGAACAGGGATGCATATTTACTGGTGGGTATACTGGAGAAAGCCAAGAAAGAACCGATCTCAGCATGATGTTAGCCATGGCCGATACATGGGAGGAGCTGAAACGATTGCAGGATGAGGTTTCTGATCAAGAGAAGGCTGGCTGGATAAGATCGGGATGTGGGATGGGAGATGTGGATGTGTGGGTTTCGAGCGATGGATGAGCTGTGCTGCCTGAATGTCTGTTGAGTCCGATGGCAAGATTGATACATGGTGCAGTACATCTTGGCAGAGATGCAATGGTGTGAGTGTTCAGACAGACATGGTACAATCCGAAGTTTCGTGCAGTAGCTGAAGCTGTGTGTCAGAGGTGTGTTACATGTCAGCAGATGAATGCAGGAAAGGGAACGGCTGTGACTTTAAGTCACATTGGGAGGTCAGGAGGGCCTTTCAATAGGATGCAGTTGGACTTTATCGAGATACCGAAGTGTAATGGGTTAAGGTACATCTTGGTTGTGGTATGTGTCTTTTCAAGATGGGTGGAGGCTTACCCAACACGCAGATGTGACACACTCACTGTAGTTAAGCTGTTGCTGAGAGAGCTTATCCCGAGGTTCGGTTTCCCAACCTCTTTGGAGTCAGATAGAGGGACACATTTCCATAGCGAAATCATGAAATTGCTCTGTGCTGCCTTGAATGTGGACCAGATACTACATTGCAGTTACCGACCAGAGGTTTCTGGGATAGTGGAACAAGTTAATGGGACTTTGAAAGCACGGATGGCAAAGGTGTGTTCTTTGACATCCCTGAAAAGGCCTGACGCACTGCCCCTGGTCCTTATGAGCCTTCGTAGTGTTCCCGATAGGAGGACTGGGTTGTCGCCGCACTAAATACTGATGGGGAGGGCAATGCGAGTACCAGCGATACCTGCCACTGCTTTGATTAACTTTACTGATACTTGATTCTCGATTATTGTAAGGGACTGGCGGACGTAGTCCGTTCTGTGTCCCAGCAGGTGCAAGCAGCAACTGTTCCAGCCGCAAGTGACCTGTGCCACGACTTGTGCCCGGAAGATTGGGTGCTCGTGCGTAAACACATGAGAAAGAGTTGCCTGGATGTTCTTTGGCGTGGTCCGTACCAGGTAATACTGGTCACGAACCTGGCAGTGAAGTGTGGGGGACTGCCAAACTGGGTGCATGCCTCCCATACCCGCAGAGTTCCAGCACCCTTGGAAGATACAGCCCCTCTCGTAAATGAAAATCCAGCTGAGGTAGCAGGGCCATCTGAGAGGGCAAGCCAAGCTGTGAGGGTTGCTGATGCAGTTGGTTGTGCACTAGACCGAGCTGAAAGGGGTTGTGCAAATTGAAGCCCCGAATTTGACTCAGACGGAGAAAGTGTTGCTGTGGGTGGAGTAGAGTCAAATTCTGTTGAAGAAGGAAGTAGTGTACAGAAGGGAGAGCAGAAGTGTCACAGAAGCAGAAAGAGTTTGGCCCAAGAGTCAGAGGCGGCTGAACTTGAGATTGGCACCTGAAAGAGATCTTGCCCCAGTTACTGAAACGTCTGAATCCGAACAAAGTGACGAAGAGCAAGCTCAAGCTAATCTGAGGAGATCAAGGAGAACAAGAGTGCCGTGTCAAAGGTACGCCTCACCAGAGTGGACTTACGTTGTGACTGATGCCAGGCGTATTGAGCACGGGGAGACTGACTCTCAATATTCCAAATCCACCACTTCTGAGAAAGGTTCGTGAATTGATCTTGGAGACGCTGGTTTTTCCGACTTTTGGTATTGTACCACCACACCAGGAGTTAGTGGTACTTCGTCTTGAAATTCTGCAAGGTGTCTTAGAGATTTTGGGAGCTGATCTTGTTCTGGACTGAAGGTAAAACCTCTGTTGTACATAAAAGTCCAAAGAAGAAGATAGCCTAGGCCCGAGTGGAAGAAGAATAAAGTTAGGGACTTTCCGTCGAGACGATGAAGGAGGGCTAGGGAAGTCTTTTTGAGGACTGTGTAAATAAGGAACTGAAAATTGCAAGGGGATTTCCAGCTTTGAGGCGTTGTTCGAACTGGTTGACAAGCAATACCCGGAGGAGAAAGAGACTCTTACTTGTTGCTGTCGAGCCAGGAACTTTGAGAACGTTGCAAAGATGGCAGATGCTGGGAATACTCATCGTAGGGCTAAATTAGTGATAGGTACACTCTTAGGGGTAGTGATAGTCACTATAGTTGCAATAGTTGTAGCTTCATATATCGTTTCACATGAGCAGGAGGGGGAGGTACAGGGGACACCTACGCCTACCACCTCTAGCCAGAAAGAGGTTACTATAGGAGCTCAAAGAGCTTTGTTACTTGAAGAGAGTCGTAGATTTCACATAGATTTGTCTAGAAGTGACTTTAAGCTTAATGCGTATGCGAAGCTGTTGTACGAATATGTGGATGCGATGGATGCGAAAGACTGCTATGTGTGTATGCAGCTACCTTCTTCTGTAGATGAGGGTATTAGATACGATCACCTTCCACTAACTTACGGAATTTCTTGTAGCTTGTCGCTTAGTATCTTTTATGAGAGAAGACAATTTGAGTATTTATTTTCCAATTACGATGCAGTACTTCCTGAAATTCCAGCTTATAAGCATTTGAATGAATACGATTATTACAAGTCAGAAGACAGACTTCGGAAGTATTTCATACCAACTTTGGAATTGGATACGGCTTATGCTCACCGACATAATTTGACATGTTCATTGTCAGACACAGAGAAGAAGTTCATAGGTCAAGTAGAAGATAGATATAGAAAACTAACACAGACATGAAATACAGGAGAGAGTCCAGTGGATTGGACAGACGAGGAGAGATTGCACAGATCCAAGGGGAGTTATGGACCCATAGCGTTAGATCAGGTGCAAAAGGGGAAGTTGTGTGTGAGACGTCCTCAGACCTATTATGAAAAGGTTTCGGTAGGACAAAGTACGTGTGATCATATCTTTACAATAGAGGATTCTGCTAAGAACTTTGTGCAAGGTCTGGTGCAAGTGATTCCAACTGTGTATTATGTGTGTGGAAGGAATGCCTATGTGAGGTTGCCTGCGAATTGGTATGGTACATGCTACTTGGCTATTATTTTTCCGAAAATCTATCATGCAGAAGATTTTGAGCTTTTGGAGACTGGACATCATTCTAGAGTTAAGAGAGCTGCGAGTGCAGGAGCAGTGATTGGGGATATTTTTGGAGCAATGATACCAAGTTTGGGCGTGGTCTTGAATGATGTAAAGATCAGAATGTTGGCAACCGTGGTTGATGAGTTGTCGATGAATACTGCAAGGTCTTTGCTGTTGGTGGATGGAGAGATGTTGTCGATAAGGACGATGGTTTTGCATAATCGCCTTGCTTTAGATGTATTATTGGCAAAAGAGGGCGGAGTCTGTAAATTATTGAAAGTTCAGGAATGTTGTACGTATATTCCAGACAATAGCAAGGATCTGGAGAGATATATAGACAACATTACCACGATTCATCAAGAGATTGCGGATCTGACTGAGGAAGGTGTGTGGGAAAAGATTGGTAAGGGATTTGGTCGTGTGGGAAGTTGGTTTGCGAGCTTGGGAAGAGGGTTCCTTGGATTCGTGCTCAAGTCTCTCATTATTGTTGTGGTGTGTGTGATCTGCTTGTGGGGTCTCATCAGAGCCTATAAGTGGTACAGAGGAAACAGAATTGAAAGAGCTCTCAGAGTGAGTGAAGCGCGAATGGCTAGACTGCAGGACTGTCAATACCAGAATCTTAAGAATATGGAGAGGTTCCGACGGGGGAGGATGGCAACAAGCACTGATTAGGTCGGTTCTTTCTCCAAGGGAAGTAATTGTGTGATGGTGTGATGACATTTATCATCAAAGGGGGGAACTGATAGAGCGTCATGTTATTCAGAAATTTGTAGGGGTGCACCATATTCACTCTAAGTCAGCACCCGCATATTAATCGATGTAGGTTAAGAGTGCCATGTATCATTAGAATCGTTTTAACATAGAGGTGATTAGAAATGTAATAATGCTTTTGTGAAGAGCCATGTTGCAAACTATCGTGAATGTTTTTGGTAAATGCATAATGATTAGTTTATGAAATGCAATGTGTTAGGTAAACGTGTGCCATGTTAAAGTTACACGTGTAAGTTGGCTATTCACGTATATGAAAATAATGAACTAATGCTTAGAGTGTGATTTTATATTGTGTTTAACAGTGTAAAGGCCTGATCGCATATACGTTTGAAGAGAAAGGCCTGTTCATTTTCTTATGTTAGCTAAACGTTGTAGGCCGAAAATGATTTCCCTTGGTAAAGGCTTTGGGTTGCAGGGAGATGTAAGATCTTAGAGACGTGAAATGTTTTTCGTTCCCATGTTTCTGTTGCAGGTGCAAGGACATTTAGCTTGTTAGTGAGACTAGGTCTTTGTTTTAGGAGTTAGGATGCTGCGAGAAGCCAACAGGGGAGTGCATTGGAATGTGAGGATGATACTTTCAGCGGAGAAGGTGCCTGGGACCCAAGGTCAAGCTAACTGTTGTTGGAAGCCAGACAATTTTGTAAGAAAAATACTGGAGGAAGACCTGGCTGAAGAGGTGTGCCGAAGGGCGTGTTCTTTGATTTTGGGGTTTTGTATTAGGGACAGTGCCCCGTGGGTTGAGCAGTTGAGGCTTAGACGGGAAGATAGAAAGAGTATCTTAGAATGAGCTCTGACTAAGTGAATGTACTTCTGCGGAAGTCTTCACTTCTGACACCTTTAATTCTCTTGCCTGGGAAGGGGAATGTTAAGTAGGGTTGTCATCTTAGAGATAGAGTAGGGATAGACTAACGTTTTCTTTTTCTTTATACTGATGATTCCTAATTTGGATATTGGCTTAACCATTGCTTTCTTGATGCTTTTAGAGTCAGTGATTCTTTTAGTTTTGAGTCGGATGAGAATCTTACGTAGGCTTGCATTTGTATTAGTGCCCATTTACCTACTACACCTTGTATTAAGGTGTCTGTATGTTCAGTTATTTTTGGTTGTAATAAAATCCTATACATTTTAGATTCGGAGTCAGTGGTCCTTTCCAAATGAAATCTAATTTCGTTGATTATGTTTTGATAATTATATTTCCTCCCCTCTACTCTATTTAGCAGATAAAAAGATCCTGGCGACCTGAGAGGATTCTTGGAGATAACCAGGTAGGCAAGAATCCGGCCCCATCACTGTTTTGCGGTCCCACCTTCAGTTTGTACTGTAACTCATGAATTAAACAAATCGCAGACCAAAATGGTCAGTCCCAAAGCATCTGTTTCAATAATATTTATGAAATAGGAGTTATTTTGTGATTCTCGAAGAGTGGCTGTGAATGCAGAAACCTTGACCATCACTGCTGGGTAACCCCCCGACTTTTTGTCTTTACCTTTTACTTTTTGCTGAAATTTGTTTTGGTTGGCTCTAGAACTCTGTGCACTTTACCACTATTAACAAGTGCTAAAGTGCTTGTGCTCTCTCCTTTAAACATGTTGAAACGGGCTTACACCTCATTGGCATCTTTAATGTACTTGTAAGTCTCTTTTAGGATTGTATACCATATACCTATGACCTATAAATAAAATGCTACTAGTGGGCCAGCAGCACTCATTGTGCAACTCACTTAAGTAGCCCCTGAAAACATGTTCCAGGTCTGCCAATGCAGTTTCAATGTAGTTTTAAACTGCCAATTCAACTTGGCAAAATAACCCCCTTCCCAAGCCTTAAACTCCCCTTTTAGTGCATATAAGTAACCCCTAAGGTAGGTCCTATACAGAACATAGGACAGGGTGCATTGAAATTAAAAGGGTGGATATGTACTTTTAAGTTTTACATGTCCTGGTAGTGAAAAACTCCTAAATTAGTTTTCAACTACTGCCAGGCCAACATCTCATATAGAATTATATTAGGTTGCCTTAATATGTATAATAAAAGCTACATTTTGATGGAGAACAGATAGCATCTCATGTTTGGTGTCTGAGGAATTATAATTAGAAATCCTCTTTAAAGGTAAACTCATACTTTAAGTTACAATTCTGAAAATAACACTTTTAGAAAGTTGGCATTTCCCTGCCCAATTTGGTGTCTGCAGCATGTTACGGGGTCACATGACTGGGTGTAGTTATCAATTGGACTTTGTTTATTCCTCCCACACAGCCATACAATAGAGGGATTAGGTGTGTCTGGATGGGGCATCAAGTGGCAGGATGGGGGGGGAGAGCTGGGCAGAGACACATTTGCAAATGACTAGGTTGTTTTCTGCCTTCACACAAAGAACGTGTCACCACAACAATGCTCATGCAGCCAGCTTGAAGCCAGGGCGGGGGAGCCAGAAAACTTCAAGCACTCCAAAGGGAAATCTCTTGAAATGTCTCCTACTTCAAAAGAAGCACCAGGTATAAAAATAGGACCCTTAGACCCACTCTTCAGTACACCTCTGGATCTGTGGTCATTACAGAAGAAAGACTGCTGTGCTGATGCCAGAAGGGCTGCTACCCTGCTGTCCTTTTACTCTACTGCCTTGGTGCCTGCTTGCTGAGAAGTAAGACTACACCTGCAACCTTTATCCCTGACTCCAGTGACTCCAAGGGTCATCTCACTGGCATCCTGTTCGGAGATATAGTAACATACCTAGCTCCAGAGGCCTCCCCGAGCTACCTAGCTAACCGTCAACTAGACATGCAACTGGACATGTCTGAGCCATGCTGGCCTCTGTTGGAGTGAATTACTGATCCCCAAGAGGTGCCCCTCAGGTCCTGCACCATTACTGTGGATCATTGAAGCTCTCTCCCCAGGCAAAGGAGATATCCTAAAGTTTTGGGCTCTTCAAGACTGCAAATGGGCCTGTTTATGCCAACATCAGGTTACCCACGATGCACACCATAGTAAAGCTCTGGAAAACCCGACTCTTAGCGCCACAGTGACTGCCAGCAATGTCCGGCAACGCAAGATCTGCACTTCGCAGTACAGCATCAACAGCCCGTGGTGACTACCAACGCTAATCTCCAGCAACAACCGTTTGCAATGCTTCACGAGATATTCGCGCTACAGCGACTACTGTCTGCGACATCCAGCCTGCTCTTCTCACTACAGCAATGACCATCCTTGATGCTCTCCTTGCCCCTTGTGGCCTCCTCCACCGCCAACCAGACTCTTCATACTAGAATTTGAAGGTAACTCTTTCAGCAGGATTAACCTGGTCCCTGTATCCGGCCTGTGCTCCATTACGGTCATGCTAAACTTGTGACTTTCGCATGGTCTCGCACAACAAGATAGTCACAAGTGTCGCATTGTGCTTTTAAGCACTACATTTATCTTACATTTTTTAAATTGCATATCTCCGGTTCTAATGATTGGATGTTTGTAATTTTGATGCCAAATAATTTTCTAAAATGTACTCTGTTTTTCTAAATTGGTATGAGATTCTTCTTGTGTTGTGTTTTCACTTTATTACAGTTTGTGTGTTGTATAAATACTTTACACATTGCTTCTAAGTTAAACCTGACTGCTTTTGTGCCAAGCTACCAGAGGGTTAAGCACAGGTTAATTTAGTAACTTTTGTAGTTCACCCTAACAGGGATTGTGGCTGTTGCTTGAGCAGGGTTAACACCCCACCCAACCGAAAACCCAATTTCTCACAATCTTCATCAACGCATTCACATTAAATGACCACGGACATTTATTTAAAGCAGCCCTCTCCCTTTCAAAAACGTAAGTTGTCGAGCTTTCCACAGCTTTGAACACTGTATCATACCCCACCCGTATTACAAGTGTTTTCCATCTAGGTATTGACAAACAATCCCTCAGTTGGCCCTTGTCCTCCCCGTCTTCTCTTACCCAAACTGTTTCACTTACACCTTACTGCTCATCCGTGGTCTCAATTACATGTGGGTTCCCCATCAGGGCTCATGACTCTGCCATAGTTTATTTAATGTCTTCATGCCTCTTCTAGCATCATTAGTACACTCCTTTGGATCTGGGATTATGCCATAAACAGATGACACTTAAATCATTGTTTCATCACTGACAATTCTTCTTTTACTCAAGAAAAATTCTGTTTGTGCATGATTTCTGAAGCCATGGGGATGGAGAACAAATTCCTTAAACTTAACAACAGTAAGACTGAAGTTCTCCTTTTCACAGTTTTCTATTTAGTCTTCCTTAGTGGCCATCTGATCTTGGACCTACTCCAGAGCTTGTAATCTCAGCTAGACATTAGGTTTTCTATTTGACTGCAATCTGTCTTTTTCTACTCAAATCAGTTGCATCTATCTCTTTTTTTGATACTAAGAATGCTGAGAAAAGGTATGCCCCACTTCTCCCATTACCTTCACATAGAAGAACTATTCAATCTCTTATTATCTCCCAGTTCTATTACAGCAACTCTATCTGGGAATTCCAACTTATTTCACTGATGGCCTACAGATCATTCAAAATGCATTCTTCCTTTTCGTATGTCTATATCTCCTCACCACAAGAAGCTTCATTGGCTCCTGGTTTGAAAATGTTCAATTTTAAAGAACTTTGTTTAGTTCCTAGAACTCTTTACAATGCTGCCTCTTTTTACTTTGGATGCAAAATCTCTTCAAATTGTCCCTCCCACTCTCTTCGCTAAGCCTTCATTAACCATGTGGTAATACTGTGGTTCAATCTCAGTCACCGGGAGGGCTACTCTTTCTCGTACCTTGCTGACAAACACTAGAACTCCTTACCCCCATCATCAGGAACGTGCCATTCCCCTCCAGTTTTATTTATTTTAGGAGTCAGTTCCTTCTGCAGTGCTTTTTCCTCAAGTGTCAGGACAGACTTTGGAAAATCAGTTTCACTTTATAAACTTTACAACATAACATTCAAAGAATAAAACTTGGGGAGCAGTGGCTCCTGGAACACAGTCTATTCACCCCAATGTTGGCAGCTGGCTTTCATAAAGGATAATTTATCCGCCAAGGACAGATCCCAGTTTATAAATGGTTGACCCCGTGCTTTGACAAGTAGGTATTCAATAAATGGTTAGTGAATCCAATTGGGGTCGTAAACCATTGATGCATACTATTGAAATTGGAAAGTAGAAGGAAGATGTCTATTTCATGCCCACTTTGCCTTCCGATACGCAACTGCTGCAAAGGGCCTTTTTGGAGTATGAAAAAGTAACTTCTGACCACGAATATGTCCTTTGATCATTGCAATTTGCTTTTTTTGCAGTTACAAACTCTGTGATTTTGCAAATTGCAGGCTTTGTGACAGATAAAAAGCTTTGCACATGAGGACCCTTTCTCATGAAAAAAGTAGGATGCTTCTCCCTTTCCCTTTGTATTCAGAAATCTTTATGAGCCACCACCTCTGCTGGATCGCTAAGCAGAGCCAGGACCTGTGTTTTTTGTTATTCCCCTAAGGTACTGCAGCTTTCAGATGGGCTGAGAAGGCTTTGTTATCGCTGTTTCCGAGTTGGAAAATAACAACAAGGGAAGATCTTTGGGAAAAAAAATGGCCAGACAACAGGAGACTGATACAGTTCATGTTCACTTTAAATATGAAGAAGTGTATCTTTCAAAAGGTCATAGTCCTGTGCCAAGAATATATGTGGCGCGCTCCTGCAAGAGGTTTAAGTCAGAATATCAACCACACAAATATTGTGATGCCAAAATGTCATGGGACTGTATTCTAGAGCAAAATATTGACTTTTCATACTTATGTTACAGTGGAGGGTATTCACAAAGGTTAACTTCTGCGTAAGTTACATGTGTGATATTACTCTTACACTTTTGATGACATTTACTACTTTTGGCTTACTTTCAAAATCCAAAGGTAAAGTTACTCAAAAGTGTACACTTACACGTCTCCACCCCCTGAAAATGTCGGTGCTGCCAAATTTATGAGTGTAATTTCCTACTGTCAATAAGAAACACTAATAAGTCCACCACCACACATGGTCAACCATTGATACTGCAACATAGAAAATAATGGGGTTAGAGACTTAAATTAAAGCCCTTCGGGAAATAATGTTAATTAAATCAAATTATTTAAAATCCATCATCTCTCTACATTGACAGGAACCACCGTTATGGCGGTTCCTGTGAATGTAGGAAAGATTTGACAGTTGTAAGCTAAGCTATGATGGACGGCAGTCAAACTTTTCAAAAGTTGTTTGTTTTTCAAAAACAAACTCCCACATTGGGAGTTTGTTTTTGAAAAACAAAAACGAATGCCCTCTGAATAATAGGAATTTTCTCTTTGGATGTGGGGGTCATTTTGGATTTTTTCTTGACCCTCACTGTCAGGCATTTCCTGGCAGTACAAAAAACACACTGCCCATCCTAAATAGGATGGACAGTGTAATGCCCTTGCTCTGATGGCCCGACTCTGCTGGGCCATCAAAAGAAGTATTCTATCGACAGAGCCAACAGGGGCTCTATCTATGGAATCCTTACAGTCAACCTGTCTCTCTAAAGGAGGTTGACGAACCAAGAGTTTGGAGGCTATGGTACCTCATTGCATTTGAGGTGGAGTACTTGTCCTCCAAACTCTTAATCAGGCCCTAAGGGTACTAGCAAATAAGGGTAGCTATAAAAAATGCTTACGAACCCCCAGTTATGGTATCCAGTGCAGATTACATCAGCAGACTTTATCCTCAACTCAGCCCCTGTTGACAACGCTGAGCAAGTAACAGATGTAAAAAAAACACAACTGCAGAATCCATTAAAACATGCATTCATTAATACTCATCCAGGTATCATGGAGCATGCACACTCCACTGACATCATTTCTATCTAATTGAGCTCAAAATCCGCATTACAGTACTTTACAGTACAAATACACAAAACATTGTTTGGCAAATAAGATTAAAATTACATATATCAAAATCCAACTATATTATGGCCAGCTTTAACATTATTAGAATCATAAATAGACATTTACAACATTAGGATTCATGCATCATAATCCCATCCCACTGTGGCTTTAATTTTAGTGGAACTTTGCCTACAGAAACTCAAAGACTACTTAAACATGGATGCCTTTGAATGTCACCCAAATCATATTTTGCTAAAAGCTAAACCTGCTTTAGCAACATGACTTAAACATACAGATACATTAAAATATAAACAGTTAAACACCCTTGAAAACACCAAAAAGTTCCAAAAGGAACGGGTTAGTGGCTTGAACTCCTTTTAAACTGAAATCCATACGGACCAAAAACATTTCTTGTTAGTTACACCAAATATTATAAACGTAACCTCTTCAGGGAAAGTTTAAATTTCGTTAATAAGAAGATCATAACTCAAATACTGCCATAGTAGATTTGCCACATCAGAATATATGCACAAAACATAAGACAAGGTCTCCTAATTTTAACGGAATGTACTTTCTCCCCAGACATTTCCCACGAAGCAACCTAGTGCAGTAGGTACAGGTGTAAAAAAGGAAGTGCACAACGATATTCCTAACATTGGGTTCTTATTGGCTGGACATGTTATCTTGGGATACTTAGATCATGGTATCTATCAAATATACCCACGCATGATTTTATGCATCAAAAATGATTGAGATCAGTATCAAAGCTATACATGTGAGTTAATTATGTAAGGACATTGTTATGCAATCATTCTCCAAATGATTGAAATTGTACTTGCTTAACACAGCATCCATGTTGAGAAGTGAGTTGGCTTTCATTTCAATACTTGATATACATTCTCGGCATATGGATGCAGTAATTCTTGGATATAGCTTCTTAATTCTATGTTTCACATACAATTACAGCCAGATCGATTTCGTCAGCAGACAGATGTCATCATGAACTTTATGTTTATAATAAATTGCAATTATCCAAATCTTGGTCGATGAACAAAAGAATTAGATGGACAAAGTTATCTTCGAGTTCATTCTCATAAGGCACACGTAGGTACAAATGCAACCTGGTGGCAGAACTGGAAAATACTTCAATAACTGATAAAACAGAGCTTTGTGCACCAATTCCATGAATCCATGCATGTGTCATTTGCAACATAATTCCATTCTGTGCACATAAACTCACCCTGCATGCATGTGTGTGCCATTTGTAGAATTATTACCTTCTGTGCACTTAAACACACAATTGCTAATACCATACCTAAAATGGGAGCCAATCTGGTTTTTTTTATCAATGTCTGGGGGGGGGCATGGATTGGTGTAGGTAGCAGGAACGAAACTACAGAGTACGCATAATGAAATTACCATAAGTGTAACCATATACTACTTTAACAGCCTGACTCTTCTGCCATTGTGCGACATCCTTGTTGACGTGGGATAGCTGAGGAGAAAAGTTTCAGTGGAATGCTGCACATGGGGGTAATTCAAAAGGTGAGGAATCCACAGGCAGGTGTATCCATCAGAATGGTAAATATCAGATTTCGAGCACTTCCATGAACATTATAGACAAGTTGCAGGTTTCATCACAAAGTTTCACTCAGTACTCTTTTAAAAAGGATTACCTACAAGACAATCATTCATATCGATCAGTAGGTTTAGCTGGTTGCCATCCCATAGCTGTCCCTTTCCTCTGCTAACAATGAATGACTGTCAAACACTTAAAAGTGCTAGACCTCCAAATCCCCAATATTCTAGACCTCCAAATCCCCAATATTCTATCTTTAACTAGGCAGAATCTGTAATCCAAACTTTTAGGACTAACGTAGACAATACACCACTAACAGTTTAGTTATACCTAGAAACATTAGCCATTCTGTTGGCTTTGCAGGCATTACACTGATTTCCAAAGCTATCAAAAGTGGCTATATCTCATATTATTCCAGGCTGAAAAGAGAACAAAGACTTCCCTGTCTTATTTCCAGTGGGGTTGTAGGCAGCTTCAACACATTGATCTTCAAATTGGATATGACTGTATCAATTTGCTTTGAAAATGTTCTAATACTTTCAGAAGCTCTCCTAGGTCTCTTCACTTAGTTTGGGCATCTTCAACACCAAGCTCGATAAAAAAAGACACAGAGGCTAGCCATAGTTTCAATCATATGATTTGGTATTTATTTCATGAGTGAGCAGCCAAAGGCATGTCAGTTGTGACAGAATGAAGCAACTGGAAGTGTTGAAAAGGGACAGCTGGGTAATGACTCTACCTTTACATTTGAGATGAAGGAGAGTAGAACATCCACACTCTTCAAGCCTCAGTGGAGGGCACTGCACTGTAGATTTTCTAAGGTCCTTAATGGAAGATCACAATTTTAATAATGACACAAAGAAAGAAAAATTCTATCCTTGTTTAGATTTCGGAATTTCTGTTTCACTCCCAATTCAGTCAAGGCTCAGGCTTTTCCATCTTCTAGTCTGAAAGGTTATTCCAACGACTTTCTAGAATATGAAGCTAGTCTTGAGGAGTGGAGCTCTAATGTTCACGCTCACGATCAATTACAAAGTGAGTTCCTCAATATTATAAGGAAGAAAAGTTGGGGCAAGGACGACACATACTGTTTCGAGGCCAGTGATACAAGGTTCAATTAGAGCTGCAGTTACTATTCATCAATTGTGAAGTATTTTTTAATGAATGCATGAATAGTGGTAGGTTTGCAAAGATGTAATATATATGTATACACACACACACATATATTAATCAGCATCAGAGTCACTTAATTAAAATAATGATTTTCCTATGAAAGCTTCATGGGAAGAAGCCATTTTAATACAAAGGGTGTTATTCATGACAACTAGCACACCCACAGAAACTTTGGCTTAGGTTGACTTAGACGTCTAATCATTGTCAACACTCTTCCCTAGGAAATACTGTAGTTAAGGTCATTAGTTGATCAACAGCGAGCATTTGTCAACTAGTCATCCACCTCTCCACATTCCCTGACATTCTAAGATCCAAAAACACCACTGCCACCATCTCCGCTAATAAAACCAACGTATACTGTAATTTAAGTTTTATTTATTATTTTCTGTATTTGTAAAAAGCAAAAAAGAAATATTTGGACTACAAATTCTCTACAAATGCTTCTCCGAAGACCAGCATTAAAAGCATGGGACAGATTTTCTAAGCGTTCAAAAAGGCACCACAGCACAATATAGCTTTCACTGTAAATTTAAATTGAGATTGCAATATGAGAAGAGATATAGTCAAGCTGCAAATCAAAGGGGTATGGAATGTGAATGTGGCAGACCCCTTAAAACTTCCAAAGACCTGCACCAACACTTTATTATTGCACATATGACTGCAGAGGACTAATTGATCAACAACTGCACTAGCAGTCAGTAATCATCCACAAAATGAAATCTTTATGTCATAGACTTTTGCAAACAAGGATTACGGGCCGATACATTTAGGAGAATCAAGCTACAACAGTATTCTGCATGGAACCCATGAGCTTGCAGGCTTACAAACACTCTAATACAGCTTCCCAAAAAAGTAAAAATATTTTCTTAGTCCTCTACCAGGGCAGGATCTTACATGTGTTTTTCAGCCGACCATATTTACAGAGAAACCATCTTCTGCATTTCTTTCTAGGTTGCAAAAAGGAATATTTCTGAAAAATAAGCTTACTCTCTCTGATAATGTCATGATTTAGAGATTTACTGTAAGACCAATGTTCATAAACTCATACAGAGGAACCCATCACTGTGTTATACGGCTTAGTCTAGTGGTCAATCAGAAACTCAGAATGGTGGATATCGAAGAGGGACAGCTACACAGGGAGGTATGGTAGATGTTGCCCAATTAGGACTGTGGGAGAGCAATATTGACTATATACACTTTGGTCCTGAGATTTACCAAAGCCAGTCTTTCAGGGAGTGGGCATCACTGGCAGGTTGTTGCAAGTTTAGATGTTGGCTTGCAGAAAAAAAGCTGGCGAGAGAAAAAGAGCTGGGGACTAATCAGTCTGGCGTCAGCCAGGGAGAAGAGAGACTAGCTTTGGAGTCAACAAGAAAATCACAATGCTATTCACTTTTGCAAACATGTATTGGCTTGCCCCCAGCCAGACCTAATAGTTCCACATGCCTCACCAACAAGCTTCTATTGGTATCTGCACAGGAACCTGGCTTACAAGAGTCAGTTTAGATTTGTCAGAATTTTGAGTAACACCTGGGTTTACCAGAATTTATTTTTAATTGTTATGGTTTTCTTTCAACCATTATACCTTATGTGAGATTGAATTTGGTTACCTGATAAATGTACGTACAATTTAGATGCCGGCTTATGTGGTTGTTTTTGCTTGCATTGGGTGAGGTGATTCAAAGTGTGGTACATTAACAAATGGTGGTTAGCACAAAAGCACCCCACAGATTTATTGAGAAACAGACACAAAATGTTTGGCAATGGACTAGTCAGATGTGGTGCAAGCAGTTGGAAGCAGAACCTTTGCTAATTTCTCCGACAAGTTTCCCCACAGGATAGCTTTCGTTTTGTTCAAAGAGGCTGACAACGTCCGGCAATCAAGAAGTGTTCATCAGGGTCTACTGTCTTCTCTTCAACAGCAGTTGCATAAAGAACCACATTAACCAATATTGCAATCCTTGCTTCTTTAGCCACAGCAATTGTAATCTAGGAGTTATGTGAAAGGGCTGGCTGTCTGCTCTCCCATGCAGGTTTCCATCCCTGCTTATGCCCCTGTGCACAATGCTGTTAATGTCAATGAGAAGGCTTGTTTGAGCCTCACTGTGCAAAACACCTATGCGCTGTGCATATATAATGAAAGGCAAAGAACTGACCTTGTTGCTCTAACTCCAACATGCAAATAATAGGCCGGATAATGCCTTATTTAAATTAGTAAAAAAAAAATAGATATATGTTCCTAGAGGTTTATTTTTCAAAGGATATGAACGATACAAATTTACTGAAGTTTAATTTAAGATTTGCTTAAAATATATGGGAAAAGCCTAGTACTTTCAGAAGAGATTCCACTGCTTCTGAGAACGCATAAGTATAAATCAGCACAGCTGAGTAGACAACAGAAAGGTGTCACTGAGGTAGGGGGGACATCGAGAGAATGAATAATCAGATCTCTGCCTACCTTGGTCGACATCAGATAACTTCTGCTTTGCTTTGTGGTCCGCATTTGCATTCCTCCATTCCAATAAAATCTCATTAAAGGATTTTGATGAATCTTCTTCATTGAAAGTGCCATTGAGTAAAGATCCGGAATTCAATTTCTCGTGATAAGGGTTGTTTGACAAGGTAGAAACTGACTGATTCAAGATAAAAACTGTAAGCATGGGGTGTATTCCATTATTACCATTCATAACATTTTAGCACATTTAAATATGAACAAAGTGACAGACTAGTATACATCATTAGTTTATATGCTTTGCACAAAGATGGTAAGCCAAATATTTTAATTCTATGAAGGGTTTGCATATAGCAAAATAAAAAGACTTTTAAAATAGAACACTTTTCTTCCAATTAACATATTTTGGAAATTTCAGGAACAACAGAAGCAATTCGTGATAATGTATATTCAGCTCTCAACGATGTAAAATAAAACGTTATGTCCCTTTCTGTAAAGGTAGTTCTGATGGACACTGTGTTCTCTCGACTATTAACTCGCACCCCAAATGTACAACTCGTGACCTCATCATTCTTATGGCAGATTAAATTACAAATGACAAGCAGAGGTACGGGTCAGATTAAGTATCACATTAGCATTACCATATTCAATTAGAGGATTAGACATATCGAATCTTTTATTAGTTTTAGTATGTATTGGTATTTCATGGCGTTCTTCGAAGTACTGTTACTTACTGGTTTAAATATTGTGAGGTGAGAAGCACTGCATTTGATGTGCGAGATACGGTTTGTATGGTCGTTATGCGAGTTAGAATTAATTTGTACGCATAACTGCATTTTAACTGTGTTTTTTAAGTGAATTTCAGAGTTAACCCATGTTAAGGTGCTATAACCAGTCTTAAGAATAGCTTTCTATTTTTTTAATGATATACTACCTCCAAATATTTTGCAACTATTATTTTTGGAGAGGCTCTGTAGTCTAGTCACCGTAGACATTCAGCCCTACTGCACACAGCCGGCGCAGTGAGGGTTGGCAACAGGGACTAACCTTCAAAGAGGATCTCTGCCCAACCCACCGTGGGCAGCTGTAAAGGGCCTAAGAGTTTTTTTTTTTTTTATATAACCGTGATGGCAAAAGGCCACTTGCAAATGTCCTTTCCCAATTCTAGGTTTCAGTTGTACATTGTTCCTACATTACACCCAGTACAATGAGAAGGTTTTCCAATGGCGATTACTTTTCTACTCAACTTGCTGCACCGCCACCGAAGGAAAATATCATGGAGTTTCAACGCCTTCTGCATCTGTAGACCTTGTTTACCACTTGCAACTTGAATACTCCTCATACTGGAGATGTCACCTCATGGTCAGTGCTGAAGGAGCAGAGTCCTATTTGGCCCTAATTACCTTCTGGTCAAAGAGCTTGTAGGTGACCCTTATCGCATTGAGCTTCTTCTCCATTTCTGCAACCTCCCCACTGTAGATCATTTCTGTAAGCAATTGGGTTGTTGGTTGACTGGGATGCGAGCCCTGGTCAAGCAGCAGCCACAATCCAGTAATTTCTAATAAATACAAGACCAAATCGACAAAAATCCAGTCCATAGGACCATAGTCATTGAATTTAAAGTTTTGAGAGAAAATCGCACCATAAAGCACAAAGTTAACTGTGGATACCTGGACCAGTACAAAGTCACAAGTTCAGGCCAATCGCGATGGTGTGTGGGCTGGCTACAGGGTCCCAAATAGGCCAGCTGGACAATGTATCTCAAATCCTTTTGCGGAGCATTGCGAGGATATGCGGCCAAGATGCGTTGCACTTCTGAAGTGAAGCGTAATTTCCGCGATGAGTAAAGGCTGCCGTACGAGGTCCTATTGCGTCATCGTTGAGGATCCCGTCAGCGGGGCTTGCGATGTGAAGTCCTGCGTCGGCGATGCGGCGCACAGTCGGACCGATGCGCCTGTTCTGAGGAACGGCAAGGCTGTGATGCGGAATTCGATAGCATCCTCAAGGCTGCCATTGACAAGAGATGGCTTTTGCCATGGACGTGCCGTGGATGTGCAGCGCCATCGCAGCGAAGCATCTGTTCTGAGTACTGCGGCGGCAATGCAAGTCATTACAAAGGGTCCAAACCATGCTGCGGTGGCGATGCATGGAGATGCGTCAGTTCTGCTGGATAACACAGGCTGGCAAGCACCTTAGGCCCACTTCCAAGCATCCAGGCCTTGAGTGGCACTACTTGGCAGGGCAGACTCACAAATATCTTGGAGTCCAACAAACTTATGTTGTGCCCAACTCTGCCAGAGACCAGTGTCCCCTGATCTTCACCTCTCCCAAATGGCCACCCTATCCCAGAAGTAATGCATCTGTCACAACTGAGATCTGGTTGGGGAGAGGAGAGGGGTCTGCCGTTGACCCAATCGCGGGATCTGCAAATCTCTCACAGTTCATCCGAGATCTGGACCCCATCCGTGAGATTTCCTTGATGCTGTGCCTACTGGAACTTCAAGTCTCACTACAGAGCCCGCATACACCACCTGGCATTCTTTACTAACAGGATGCAGGAGGCCATGAGGTCCAACAGTCTCAGAGTCAGTCTCACCAAAATCTGGGACAGAGGCCGAAACATCGGAATCATAACCTGAATATCCTGGACTCGCTCCTCAGGAGGATAGACCCGAAACTGCACTGTGTCCAGAACAGCTCAGATGAAAGGGAGCCTCTGAGAAGGAATCAGGTGTGACTTCGGCATGTTTCTAGAGAACACCAGTGAATGCAGGAGGTCTGCCGTAGTCTGAAGGTGGGAGACAACAGCTTGGGGCGAGGATGCCTTCAACAGCCAGTCCTCGAGGCAGGGGAAGACTGATACCCCTAACCTGCACAGATGAGCTGCGACCACTGCTATCCCCTTGGTGAACACTTGAGGGGCACTGGTAAGGCCAAAAGGGAGCACGGTAAACTGAAAGTGCTCACGGCCTACCTTGAACCGCAGGTAACATCTGTGGCCCAGCAGGATGGGGATGTGAAAATACGCATCCTCAGGTTCAACGCTACCATCAAGTCTTCTTGGTCTAGAGCAGACAAGACCTGAACTAGAGTGAGCATCTTGAATTTTTCCTTCTTGAGGAATAGATTGATGGTCCGAAGATCTATATGGGTTGCAAAACTTTGTTCTTCTTCGGAATGAAAGAGTAGCAGGAATAATAGCCACTGCCTACTTCTGAACCCGGGACCTTTCTATAGTTCCCTTCGCCAAGAGAACTGTAACTTCCTACTGGAGCAATTTTAAATAATCCTCCAACAGCCATTCCTGATTTGGCAGAATGGGAGAAGGAAAAGAAAGGAAAGGAAGAGAAGAGAAGAGAATAGCCCTCCTGAATATTCTGCAAGAACCACTTGTCCGATGTATGGACCTCCAATGGGGGAGATGATATTGAACTTTCCCACAGACTGGAGTGGTGTGGTCTTGCAGCGTCACACTAGGAGTGCTTGGAGGCTGTGGCTGCCGAGGGCAGGGTGGCCAACGACTTCTGGCTTCCATTCCTAGGCCAGAATGAACCACGTCCACGTCCCCGCACGGCTTAGGAAGCCTGTGCAGGACGGTGGCTGGGATAGAGCTGATGCAGTTGGAAACCCCTTCCGTTGTCATGAAAGGGGCAAAAGGTAGACTGGCCATGAGGAGTAGAAAAGAAGACCAAGGATCTGGCCGTAGCTCGAGAGACCTTGAACCTCATTAGGGCTGAATCTGCCTTTTCCCCAAATTGGTGGGTTCCATCAAATGGCATGTCTATCAGATTTGCCTTGGCATCTCCGAGAAGCCAGTTGTCTTAAGCCAGACGTGGCGCCTCATGGCCACTGTCGTGGAAATCGATCTGCCCAGCGAATCCATTGTATCAAGGCCACACCTTATGGTGAATTTTGCTGCATCTCTCCCATCCTTCAATCAATCAATGTTATGTTATGTTATGTTATTGATACTTTTAAAGCGCGACAAATACCCGGAGGTGTCCTGGCGCTATCTAGAGGTCCTGAGGGTCAAACCTATCAAAGGAGCAGTGAGGCGGGGAGTCAGTCGTGCAGAAAAAGCCAGGTCTTAAGTTCCTTTCTAAAGGACAGCAAATCAGGCAGGGTTCTAATATGGAGCAGTAGAGTGTTTCACGCCCTAATGGCTCCATGAACAAAACTTCTGCCTCCCCATCGGGCCTTCCTGATACGAGGGACCTGTGCCTGTTTAGTGCTTTCCGAACGAAGGCATCTGCCTGGAACATACCAATGTATGCGTTGCTTTAAAAAGTCTGGGCCTAGTCCATGCAATGCCTTGAATGCCATGGCCAGCGCCTTAAAACGTATACGGCTTTTTATGGAAAGCCAGTGAAGGGATCTTCTTTCTGGCGCAACTGAGGAAAACCTAGAAGAGCCTGTAAGTAGACGGACTGCCGCATTTTGAAAGGTCTGTAATCTGTTCAATATGCTTTGCTGCACGTTTAAATATAAGCCATTGCAATAATCCAGTCTTGTTGTTACTAAGGCCCTTACCACCGTATGCCTACTCTCTTGAGGGAGCAAAGGTAGCACTTTCCTCATCATTCTAATGGTATACCAGGTTTTGGATGTTAGTACTTTTATTTGATGTTCCATGGTAAGTTTGTCATCCAATATCATGCCGAGGTTTTTCACCTTGCTGGCTGGAGTTGGCAGGGTACCCATGGAGCTAGGCCAACAGGCTGGGGTCCAGAAGTTGGAGGAATTGCCAAACAAAATGACCTCCGTTTTGTCCGAATTTAATTTCAGACAGTTTTGGGACATCCAACTGCTCACAGCCACCATGCATTCCCGCAGACGCAATCAGGGACTTGTCAAGCGCGCTACTCACCCGTGAGGGGCTCAAGGCACTGGGGGAAGGGCGTGCAGCTCTGATTCAGCCAAAGAGCCAGGTCTTGAGGCTCTTCCTGAAGGTGTGCAGAGTGGGGGATCGTCTGATGTTGAATGTGAGCTCGTTCCAGATCTTCGCCACAATGTAGGAGTAGGCTCTTCCACCCGTTTTGGCTCTGCGGATGTGCAGGGTTTCGGCTAGGACGATGTCGGTGGTTTCTTAACTACCTGAGAGAGCACAGCTCGGACCTCCTCTGGGACTTGTGTCAGTACTTGCGCAACCGTCTCCCAAAGAGAATGGGAGAATCAGCCCAATAAGCACACGGTATTCACGGACTGCAATGCCATGCTGGAAGAAGAAAACATTTTCTTCCCAAATCAATCCAGCCTTTGGATTCCCTATCCAGAGGAGCAGAAGGGAACATGACGCGCCCTGTGGCGCAGAGGCCTGCACCACCAAACTTTCTGGGGTGGGGTTTTGGCTGAGGCACTTTGGGTCACCCGGAGCTGGGCGATGGCAGCATGCAATTTCCCTATTCACAGGAGCCCCTTTGCTAGGCTTGGACCACGTGTCTAGAAAAACATCAGTAAGTGCTTCATTAAAGGGCAAAAGGGGTTCTGAGGTAGAAGCCCCAGTCTAAAGTACTTCAGACAGGAGATTAGTCCTTACCTCTACTGAGGGCAGCTCCAGTCAAAGGACCTTGGCTGCCTTCTTAACCACCGGTACAAAAGGGGGTGGTGATGGACGGAGCATCAGAACCAATCAAACACTCACACCCAGTCAGCAGATCTGGGTTTGATCCATCACCGTTCTTTGGCCCACTCTGCCACCCCAGTTCAGACATGGCCATAAGCAAATCAGTCTGACCCTGTGCCTCATGGGAACAGTCCAGCCCGAACTGCCAAGCCATGCCTTCCCTGGACCGGAAACAAGCTTCCTAGGACCGGTTTCTGGCATTTCAGCCGTCGTCAGCCAGGCTTGCTTGAATCCAGTGGCAAAGTGAGCAAGGGACTCACGTCTGAGCATACCCTGCCAACTTATGGTGAACAAAGCGGTACAAAAGGGGGTGGTGATGGACGGAGCATCAGAACCAATCAAATACTCACACCCAGTCAGCAGATCTGGGTTTGATCCATCACCGTTCTTTGGCCCACTCTGCCACCCCAGTTCAGACATGGCCATAAGCAAATCAGTCTGACCCTGTGCCTCATGGGAACAGTCCAGCCCGAACTGCCAAGCCATGCCTTCCCTGGACCGGAAACAAGCTTCCTAGGACCGGTTTCTGGCATTGCAGCCGTCGTCAGCCAGGCTTGCTTGAATCCAGTGGCAAAGTGAGCAAGGGACTCACGTCTGAGCATACCCTGCCAACTTATGGCGAACAAAGCGGTACAAAAGGGGGTGGTGATGGACGGAGCATCAGAACCAATCAAACACTCACACCCAGTCAGCAGATCTGGGTTTGATCCATCACGGTTCTTTGGCCCACTCTGCCACCCCAGTTCAGACATGGCCATAAGCAAATCAGTCTGACCCTGTGCCTCATGGGAACAGTCCAGCCCGAACTGCCAAGCCATGCCTTCCCTGGACCGGAAACAAGCTTCCTAGGACCGGTTTCTGGCATTTCAGCCGTCGTCAGCCAGGCTTGCTTGAATCCAGTGGCAAAGTGAGCAAGGGACTCACGTCTGAGCATACCCTGCCAACTTATGGCGAACAAAGCGGTACAAAAGGGGGTGGTGATGGACGGAGCATCAGAACCAATCAAACACTCACACCCAGTCAGCAGATCTGGGTTTGATCCATCACGGTTCTTTGGCCCACTCTGCCACCCCAGTTCAGACATGGCCATAAGCAAATCAGTCTGACCCTGTGCCTCATGGGAACAGTCCAGCCCGAACTGCCAAGCCATGCCTTCCCTGGACCGGAAACAAGCTTCCTAGGACCGGTTTCTGGCATTTCAGCCGTCGTCAGCCAGGCTTGCTTGAATCCAGTGGCAAAGTGAGCAAGGGACTCACGTCTGAGCATACCCTGCCAACTTATGGCGAACAAAGCGGTACAAAAGGGGGTGGTGATGGACGGAGCATCAGAACCAATCAAACACTCACACCCAGTCAGCAGATCTGGGTTTGATCCATCACCGTTCTTTGGCCCACTCTGCCACCCCAGTTCAGACATGGCCATAAGCAAATAAGTCTGACCCTGTGCCTCATGGGAACAGTCCAGCCCGAACTGCCAAGCCATGCCTTCCCTGGACCGGAAACAAGCTTCCTAGGACCGGTTTCTGGCATTTCAGCCGTCGTCAGCCAGGCTTGCTTGAATCCAGTGGCAAAGTGAGCAAGGGACTCACATCTGAGCATACCCTGCCAACTTATGGCGAACAAAGCGGTACAAAAGGGGGTGGTGATGGACGGAGCATCAGAACCAATCAAACACTCACACCGAGTCAGCAGATCTGGGTTTGATCCATCACCGTTCTTTGGCCCACTCTGCCGCCCCAGTTCAGACATGGCCATAAGCAAATCAGTCTGACCCTGTGCCTCATGGGAACAGTCCAGCCCGAACTGCCAAGCCATGCCTTCCCTGGACTGGAAACAAGCTTCCTAGGACCGGTTTCTGGCATTTCAGCCGTCGTCAGCCAGGCTTGCTTGAATCCAGTGGCAAAGTGAGCAAGGGACTCACGTCTGAGCATACCCTGCCAACTTATGGCGAACAAAGCGGTACAAAAGGGGGTGGTGATGGACGGAGCATCAGAACCAATCAAACACTCACACCCAGTCAGCAGATCTGGGTTTGATCCATCACCGTTCTTTGGCCCACTCTGCCACCCCAGTTCAGACATGGCCATAAGCAAATCAGTCTGACCCTGTGCCTCATGGGAACAGTCCAGCCCGAACTGCCAAGCCATGCCTTCCCTGGACCGGAAACAAGCTTCCTAGGACCGGTTTCTGGCATTTCAGCCGTCGTCAGCCAGGCTTGCTTGAATCCAGTGGCAAAGTGAGCAAGGGACTCACGTCTGAGCATACCCTGCCAACTTATGGCGAACAAAGCGGTACAAAAGGGGGTGGTGATGGACGGAGCATCAGAACCAATCAAACACTCACACCCAGTCAGCAGATCTGGGTTTGATCCATCACCGTTCTTTGGCCCACTCTGCCACCCCAGTTCAGACATGGCCATAAGCAAATCAGTCTGACCCTGTGCCTCATGGGAACAGTCCAGTCCGAACTGCCAAGCCATGCCTTCCCTGGACCGGAAACAAGCTTCCTAGGACCGGTTTCTGGCATTGCAGCCGTCGTCAGCCAGGCTTGCTTGAATCCAGTGGCAAAGTGAGCAAGGGACTCACGTCTGAGCATACCCTGCCAACTTATGGCGAACAAAGCGGTACAAAAGGGGGTGGTGATGGACGGAGCATCAGAACCAATCAAACACTCACACCCAGTCAGCAGATCTGGGTTTGATCCATCACCGTTCTTTGGCCCACTCTGCCACCCCAGTTCAGACATGGCCATAAGCAAATCAGTCTGTGATTTGAACAATTCCAGCACCCTTCGATTATTCAAGATGTTGCGGTGCGAGATAGCTGCGGCCCCAGGTGCTCTCAGCAGGGTCTTCGGAGGCAAGCCGGCAATGCCCTTCACGACCTTGGAGTGCGCGTGGAGACCTTACAGCCTGGCACAGGTGAGACATCTCGGTGTCAAAGGTTAGGCGTTGTGTCAGGAGTCCTGAGGCAAGTAATGCTATGAGGTCGGGAAAGTAAATGTCATCCACCATGGCCGCCGGACGGTGAGGAGCTCCAGGAGGGAGCTCCGAGGCTGAGGATTTCTCAAGCGAGCTGTAATCCTTGTTTGGCCTCGCATCCTGTACATCTGACCCCGAGCCGATATCGGAACATTCGACCCATGCTGGGAAAACTATCTGAATGAGGACTCACTGCCAGTGGCCAGGACGCTTCAAGAAGGGACAGTAGAGGTGCCCCGGCAGTTCGTTGGTTTTTGCTGCATCCCTGATCGATGGTGGTGACTGCGGCTCAAGGTGAGGCTGGGCCTTTGTTTTCGAGTGTGGCCCAGGTGACACTGCCGATGGGTGAGGGCTCGGCTGGCTGGAGTGCCCGACGAGACTTGGTCCAGGTGCGGACCTGGAGTTCGCTTGAGGTTCTCGTCCAGGCTTGAGAGGCTGGGGCCTACACTGCACCCTCACCCCCCTGAAGGCACAGCAGATACTGTAAAAACACAGTTGGTGGGGCCCTGACCTCTTGTGATTTAGGAGATACACTGCTATAAATGTTTTACACTGCAGTTAATATGGCACTTTAAAGTTTAGTGTATATACTGCATATAATTGTATGATAACTACTACCCTGTCTTATGCTTGATTCCGGACTATGCTTCGGCATTTCGTCTTCGGCCTGAGTCCTGATTGTATCTCGGAATTCTACCGTTCAACCATGCGCCCACCTTAGCCCACCCGAAACTCGAATCTTGTGCGCATCGGACCCAACTCCTGGTCCATTAGCTACCCAGACAAAATGACCAGTAATGCAAAAAAGAACTTCAAGCATAGCAAACAACACCCGGAAACACTACACAAATCGCCCAGCTAAATGGAAAACCACCTTCTCTCTTCACCTTCAAGTCGCCAAGTCAGAAATCATTCCATATGGTAAAAAAATCTCCACTACCATCTCCCCAACCTTCAAAGGGGAACTCACCATCTCCATCTACAGAACTGGGACCATTCTCATACAGGCCACCGACCCGCACCTCACCACTTTTGACCGCCACTTCCCCACACTTCTTTCCTCGTTAACTCAACTGAGCCGTCAAACCATATCTCCCCAACCCACCATCACCCTTACTAATAACGTGGAACTGATCCAATCTCCCTGCCCTGAAGAACCTCTCTTCAACTCATGGACATCCACCATCACTCACTATAATCACACTACCCCTATCATTACTCTCTGCCACCAAACACCCACAACTATTACATCTACTGAGCACACCGGGAACAACAAACTCAAAATTAACAAACACCACAAGACCGATCTAGATCTTGACAGCTCGGACTCTAACCTCTGCCTTCCCGCGACTGAAATCCCCACAGGCACTCTCCACTCAACCCCTGATAATCTGAACCCTCCCTGATAAACTACCTCTTTCTCCAACACAGACCCTTTTCCCCCGACCCTTACTTCCCCCATGTCCAACGTCATCTCCAATCCAGTGGTCACTCCCCCCCCTACTACCACTGCACACTCCACCTCCGATGTCCCACATCCACAGACACAACCGGTCTCCACCGATTACCTCACTGACAACCCCCGTGACATCCCCATGGCCAACGTCGTCACCAATCCTATAAACTCATTCCCCCCTATTTTCACTGCACGCTTCCCCTCCGCCGTCGCACACCCACATACACAACCTGCCTCCACCACTAATCTCATTGACATTCCCCGGAACTCTGATTTCTTACCTAGAATTTCTCTCCCTCCTCACTTGGACAGTAGACCCTCTACTCCTCCTTTGAACTCCTTGAATGGGAGCATTACTAATCCGGCTCCCCGCGTCCAACCTCTCCTAACCCCACTGATTCCGTCCAATCCCCGACCCGTGTTCACGCTCCCTCAAAAGACCGAAGTCATTCTCGGCCCCTGCCTAATACCTTAAACTTTTTCAGCTCAATAGCACAGCAACTGAACAGACTGGAGCTGAAAATTAACTCCCTTGCTGCTGATTTCCTGTACTTACAAAAAGATCTTCTCAACAGGACCAAGCCGCCGTGCTCCCTCTCCCAGGGTAGATTTCCTCCCACCCCACTCAATACCGCTCCCTTGGCCCCACAGTGCACCCACGTCCCTTCAGTCCGTCAGCGAGTCAGGCACTTCGACCCAACCGGGATCGCCAACCCTTTTCAAAACCGAAACCTGTTGAGATCAACGACTCTTACCTCGCTTTGAGCCAGAAGTCAGCCCCTTTCCCCATCCCGGTTATTATCAGCACTAACAGAATCCCTAAAAATGTCCACTCGCCTAGACCTCCTGCTCAATACTCCTCTATCCACCTTACTCCCCCCATCATCGAGGCTCTCCGTCCTCTCTCTTGCATGCTCCTCAACAGCAGATCAGCAGTACAACACGCCACAGACATTGCTGAAGCTCTACTCGCTGAAGAAATTGACATCGCTTTCCTCACTGAATCCTGGCTCAATGTCCACTCCACCCCCATTCTTGACATTCTCACCCCTCCAGGGTACACCATCATCAGACAAGACAGACCGATCAAAACGGGGGGAGGACTAGCCATCATCCACAAGGCAGGAACACAGATTACCAAACTTAAACCTGCAGAATGCCTATCGTTTGAATACCTGGGTGTCGAACTCACTGCCAAGGGCACCTCACCCATCAAATTCCACACCATCTACCATCCTCCTGGAGAGCGTACCCTTTTCCCCGAAGAACTAACAGACCTAATATCACGGTTCTCCATGACAGACACTAAAGATGTGTTCCTGGGTGACCTCAATATCCACTGGAACGACCCAGAAGGGTCCACTGCCCAGAACCTATCCAACCTACTTGAAATATATAACCTCAAACAACTCTGCAATAAACCTACTCACATCAAAGTGCAACACTGGATGCAATCATTACCAACAATGCTCTGGTCTCTCTGAGAGCGATTTCTCCCATTGGCTGGTCCGACCACCACCTCATTCTGTTCAAGATTGATGCACTTGTCTCCCACCAACCTATTTGTGATGACAAACCTAAACACTGGACCAGAAATATCAAAGCAGTCCCTTTATCCAAACTTGAATCCAGGATTCATGCCCATCTTCAACTCCAACCCTCATCATCGACGGCCGATGACCTCACTACACACTTTAACTAAAAAATGACAGAGGTTCTAGACCAAGTAGCTCCTCTCAAACTTAAACAATTGAGGTGAACCAAATCTTAACCCTGGTTTAACGTGGATCTGAATGAGTAAAGGCGTCAACTCAGACAAATGGAAAGGTCTTGGAGACTAAACCCCTCTACCTTACACTTAGCGCAACTTAGATTTGCTCGTCAAGCATACAAAAAACACATTTTCAATGAAAAGGCGTCTTTCTTCCGCAGCCAACTAGATCTGGCGAAAAACAGACCGAGAGAACTCTTCAACATTATCAAAAGCCAAGCTAACTGCACTCCCTCTCAAGAAATCAAAGCCACCAATGAGCGTTGTGAAGAAATTGCCACCTTCTTCACTAATAAAGTCTCGAAAATTGATCAATCCTTCATCCAAACCTCTAACCCTCCTTCCCTCTTAACCTGCCCCACTCTAACCACCCCTGATCATTCAGAAAGAGTTCTTACCAAGGACAATCAGGTCTGCCTCCATCTAAAAAACAATGCGCATTGGTCCGACTTTGAGCTTATGTCGGAAAATGAGGTTTTCTATCCCTGGTTTTGCTTTCTTACTGCCTGCCTACTATGTAATGCAATTTTCGTCTGTTTTTTTTTCTTTATAGTATGTATGTAAAGCGCTCTGATACCTACGGGTCAAGCTAGCGAACCTAAAAAAATAAATAAATGACCTGTGTGGGTTGGTGTGACACTCCACTCAGGACAGCGAGTGTGTGCTGATCCTCCAACCTGGATGTTCAATACAGCCCGGTTGGAGAAACCTAAGTGTGCATGTGTCTTTAGCCGGCCTAAGATAGTCAGCCAAACATACATGCACACTTAGAAGTGCACAAACCAGTCCTCCTCCCTCTCCCATGACTAAGCCCCGTCCATCTCTACACATGCTGGCTCAGCCAGAAGGTGAAAAATAAAACGGTGAGAGAATAACTATTTTTCACCTGCTGGCTCTGAGCCAGTCGGGCGACGCTCCTCCACCATTGCGAAGGAGCTGCCCCTGGTCCTCAACCTCAGCTGGAGGTCAAGAGTGTGTAAACTGTGTCCCCCATGTGGTGTTTCAATTTGTCTTTGGGTCGGCAAATGCAATTCTGCCCATGTCTCACATTATCCGCTGCGTTTTAGCATGTCAAGAGATACATACATCTGTCCAGGTTTAATAAAAGGTAAAGATGCAAATCAGATGCAGTTCTCATTTTATCTATCCTGCCACATTTTGGTCTCCATCACAGCATGAAACACTGCCGGGATGGTCATCACCCCTTAACAGCTTTTTTGGAGTTAAAAAGTTACAAAGCTTACTTTACTAATGTTAGAAACTGAATATTACATACCCTATAGGCCGATGTAATGGAAAGCTGCCGTTCATGAGAAATGATGCAGTGAAGGTTTATGTACAGAGTTAAAAGGAGAAGCCATCAACTTAGATAAACAATGCTTGACATCACAAGGATGAGAAGGCTACCTTCCAGCAAAGTAAGTTTTCGTTAACCTTAAAAAAAGTCTTTGATGACAGGGATCTTGACGAAAGATATGTGATAAGGACTTTTTTCTGTACGCCACTAGATACACATTGATAAAAGTTAATAGTAGCTTTGGTTGTGACAGATACAAAAGTTATAGAAGGATGACATCTTGTTGGAATGATACTGGGTTGTATGATGTCCCTAGAACAACAAATAAAATCTCTTGATCTTAAATGCACAAGGTATCCATGAAGATAATCTTTTTTTGCTTAAAGGTGTTTATCTAGGTCAGAAGAAGCTCTAAGTGGCCATTTTGAATCACCTCAGGAGCCATGCTGCCAACTTTAAGCACCTGAGTTTGAGATGATATAGCTGCCTTTCGTTATAGAAAACATATGTGGTTGGCACATATGTGGTGGGAACAGATAAAGGATATGTCGAACCCACCACTGCCTCACCTGCTTGAAGGCACAAGAATCATCTATGAGTTGGACCAGTGTGTCTTCACTAGAACATTTCGAATCACAGGAATTGGTGGAAAAGCAAACAGAAGCTGCACAACTGCTGTTCCCCAACAATGCAGGAAAGCCTGAACATGTTGTTTATTTTAAGCTGTAACAAAGGTGTCTTTCTGAGGAAAAATCCAATCTGAAAAGAATCTCTTGCAACACACTGTCATCAAAACCCTACATTTGATTTACAAAAACTCTGCTGCACATTTATGCATGTGAAATCTGAAGACCTGAGGAGTTACTTTTTTAATGGGCAGATTGTTTGGGCTTCTAGAGAGAGAATCTGGATATGGTGCAACCTTGTCTGTTGAGCTAATGTTCTGCGACTGCATTGTGCACATAAATTAAGATTTTTTTACATTTGTAAGACAAACTCAGGACAAGATGGATTGCTGTCAGTTACAGGATATTGATGTGATACCAAGGTTTCTTGCACTGTTCGGTTCTGCAGGTAGGGTCATCAACCTGTCATGGAAGTTCTCGATGAAAAGGGACTCCTTAAAGAAGACTTATCTTGCAATACCATAGGAGATGCTATCTCGAAAAAAGATAGGATGAATCTGCCTTCCGGTTGTCTTCCAATTAAGATCATTGATCTTCCAAGCACTACTGCAGAGGTCTCATAAGAAGTTAGGCATTTGGGACAAAAGAAATGTAGGCACTCTCGAACCTAGAAGGGAAGATATTTGATGAATGGTTGGAGGAATTTTTGCCAGAATGTACAAACGCTTCAGAGGGATGGAAGGAGAGATTTCATCTTGTTTGGTAATCAAGATGGCTCCTAGATATGTCAGACCAGCAATGGAACCCATGTGGATTTTAAGAAATTGGCCTGAAGGCAAACACGATGTAAAAGAGTGATCATTGTTTGTAAGCATAGTTGAGTGGTCTCTGCAGAGTAAGCTTTCATGTCCAATCATCTAGGTAAGAATAAAGTATGATTTTCTACCTGAAAAGAAAGGCTGCCAATACTGCCAAATACTTGGAAAAGATTTGCAGTGTCGATATCAGTATGAAGAGGAAAACAGTGTTTTGGCGTGCAAGTTGTTCAATTTGTTTTCACTACTGCAAGGCCCATCTCTCCTCATAGGATAACATTGGAGTTGCCTTATTAAATTTTTTGAGTGTAATTCCCAAATAAGAAGAAATCATCCACCTCAGTTTGGTGTCCCTGGAATCCTAGTTTAAAATACTAACTTATGGTGAACAGTGTTTTGGCGTGGAAGTTATCTAATGCGAATGACTGAGATTTGCTTGTGCTTTCTTGTCACAAGAATGTGTAAGTTTGCATTTACTAAGTAAACTGCACATATCCAGTCCCTTTTCTGAGGGAAGGTAGATCTTGACTGACGGCCAGAGAAATGTTTTCCTTCCTCAACCTTTTGTGGTCTCATTTGAGGTCCAAGAATGATCTAAAATCTCCCTTGCAGGCTTTTTTAAAGTAAAAGTATTTTAAATAGAAGCCTTTTCCTTTTTAAGAGAGACAAATAGTCATTACAGCCTGCTTGCCGTAAAAGGTAGCAGACTTGATTCAAAGCGTACCTTATATATGCTGTCACATTTGGTTTTGTATTTGTAAAATTCACAAACTCACGGACACTCTCAACCTTGGGTAAATTGTGCCCATTTACGAATTCAAAATAGTGGCCATTTGCTCTATATTTCTATTGAATTCTTGAATTCACCACTCTCAATGTATTTTTCAGATTTTTTTGTCTTGGGTAAGTTTTCCATGCCTCTGCAAATCAGTAAATCCCCTTTGCGGCCTAGGCCTGCTCGAAATGCCTGAATTGGCCTCACAGATTTGCAGGACCCCCTCCCTGTCTATTGGTCTCGAGTGTCATTGTGGAGACCTAAGTAGAGGCAGGAGAGAAAAATTTCTCAGCTGCAAGTTTTGAAAATCCAGGAACTAAAGCAATAGAGTCGAGGTGTTGACAGTAGTTGCTGTGTCCCCAAAATGGTCATTACAGAGGTTTGTGACGCTTCTACTGGAATATTTAATATAGCTGCTTCCTATAACATGAAACATAGTGTTGTTAGCTATCAACAATGTTCTATATGGCGACTTAGCTGGCAAAAGTGATGCATTACAGGAAGAGAAGAAGTCTTACATGGAATACATTTTGTGCTTCAATGTTAATCCAGGGCTAACGCAGTCTTCCACAGTCAGCAGGTTGGAATGGTACCTGATGTCAACAACAATGTGAGCTGTAGATTGAGAACCTGCGGACTGGCATGAGTGACCTGAGTGAGGGTGACAGTGATGCTGTGTCATCCTTTCTTGAGATCTCCCTCTGCGAGAACCTTTTAATGGAGAGCTCACAGTCATAATGGAAGGAAATCTTTCATGCTCACCCTACGGTGTTTTTCATTTCCTCCTAAGCTGTGAATTTTTCCAATTTTCTTCAGAGGGGAATTCTTTCCCTGACTTTTGGGATTCTCTCATTTTGTTTTCTCATAATTCAGTCTTTGATGCTCTGTGGAGGTGGTATGCAGACCATGTATACATTATGTGGGCCAGTGGCAGTCTTCTTCTTTCATGAGGGGCACTTAAATAGTGAAGGCATGGCAAAAGGACAAACTTTATGGGTGAAACAAAACAACTTCAACAAGAATCGGCCAGTGTATTCCTAGCAAAGGGAGATAAGGGCAGCATCCATCTCCTAGTCTGAAAGCAGCAATACCAGCAAGATCCAGGCGGTTTGAGTGCAAGGAGCTTGAAAGAAGCTCCAGCATATATGTCCAAGCTCATGGAGTTTGGCCAGGACCCACTGCCAGAGCAAAGGCACTTTCCAAGTTTAAATGGTCCAAACAATTATGCTGGACAGAGTTTCACTCCTGAGATCCTCATCCCAGAATCTCTTGAGTGGTCACGGCCAGTGACCAGATAAGCAGATACAAGTTCAAGGAGAATATGCTGCTGTGATGCCAAATTCTCTCCACGCAGCTCCAGTAACAAAGAAAATCCAAGGAAGAAGGCAAGAGGGGAACGCCTGTCACTATTGTCCCTTGTAGGCAGGGTTCTTCGTCCATCTTACACCCACAGATGCACTCCTAATATTCAGTGATCATTTACTGTGCACCCACATTTTGATGACTGCAACCAAAATTGCATGTTTGCTATCATTCCTAGTGCACACACACAAAATGAAGGGCCCCTGTTTACAACCCCAAAGCCCATGTACATAATTTACGTAGGTCAGTAGGTAGCTCCCTGAGTACAGCTACTGCATTCCAAAAATGATAAAATGCTGCGACAAGCCAAGACCTATGCAGAGTGAGTCAAGGAGAGCAATCATCTTTAGACTACAGGATGTGGAAGAATGGAGTGCTTCTCGTCTCAGGTCACTTGAAAGGGCTGTCCCCTGAACAACACCATTTTGATGTTTCATGTCTATCAGAATTAGGAGTCCACAAGCAGTTAGCAAAAAGACAGGGGAACTTTCAGGGACAAAAAATAGAGGGTTACTACAGCTGCACAGGTTGAACGTGGTAAAAGAATCGTTGTCATCACACTGAAAGGCTACTTTTTGAGGCAGCTCTATGCATTGAGAATTGACTGCCAATAAGGCTGGTACACAGACCTGAACAAAATGTTAATAGAAAGCTAATCCATGTATGAATCAACCATGACATATTAGTGTGACAATATATTTTTTTATGTACAATATTGCAGCCTTCGTACAATGTATGGTGGTAAGAGTAGTCTGGGTTTGAGGAAAAACTTGAAGCAAGATATAAGAAAAAGCAAGTGACATTTTGAGCATAATCACCAAAAATTTACATATGCACCATTTGAATCTGCCCAATGTGCACTATTGTTATCACTTATAACAAGGTGGTGGGGTTACTAATAATCACTTTAGTATATACAGGTGTAATAGTCCGATTACATATATTTCTCCAAGTGTTGTGCTAACGCGTCACAGTCCGTACTGAGGAGCTTTGCTTCCCCATAGAAACAAGAAGCAGGCATGCTTGCTACTATCATTTATGCACAGTATTACAGTTTTAAATCAAGTTTGAATCACAATGGTCCACCTTTGCTCATACACTTACCTCAGCACTGTATGACTTGTCAAACCCAGGGGAAGAGTTGTTCTTAGACAGTAGCGGGCTGTTGCTTAGACATTTTTTTGTGTCTTGCGTCATCATACTGAGATCAATGTCTTTTTTGAATTGCTGAGCCACATCTAATTTGCCAATAGCCATATATTTTCCCTGTCAGAGACATATGAAAATAAATGTAATATTAGGTCTTCCTCAGTAATTACGGAAAACTATTGATATTTGCCAAGGTTACAAATGCATAAATTCTGAGTTTTACATTTACAACACTTAAACAAAAAAGCCTATTGTTGAATTAGGGATACCTTTAAAGTTTGTCGGGACAGGAGCACAGCCATAATAAACTGAAGGAGCTCTCTCCCCACAAACCCTGTGGGTCCTCTACCTGGGTGGCATGGTGAGCAAAAAACTATGAATTTAACCCAGATCTGTGATTGGGGGTGAATGTTTGACAATGTTCAGCATTCCGTCCATCACCTTTATGTGTTGCTATGGTCGCCCTAAGTGGGAAGGGTATGTTCACTATGCCACAGGATTCAAACTAGCCTGGTTGATAAGGGATGATACCCCAAAACTGTTCCCAGGATGCTTATTTTCCAGTCCAGGGAGTACCTGGTCTGGCAGTTCAGGCAGGACTGTTCCCATGGGGAGCAGGGTCAAGACGGATCTGCATATGACTGGGTCCAAACTGGGGTGGCATGGTGAGAATCTGTGACTAGGGGTGAATGTTTGACAATATTCAGCATTCCGTCCATCATCTTTTTGTGTTGGGTTAGAATCAGGGCATCTGGATAACGAAGTGTAGCTTGTCGGTCCGTCCACGCCATCACCCTTCTCCCACATTGGAAACCCATGAGGTGGAGTTTCATCTACCACTGGAACTCTGAGTTCCAAGATGCCTGCACATTCAGAATTTGTGATAAAAGGGCATCTGCTAACCAATTGAGTAAGTTTGCCGCATAGTGATCCCTCCCAGGGAGAGAGGGATCTCTGATATGGTATGTGGTACTCCTTCAAGGAGGCTGGGGCCTCTGCTGATATATGCTAACCTGCAGACCTGGCAGACTAATGGGCTCATTATGAGTGTGGCGGTCCCCCTACCGCCAGACTTGAGGAGGAGTGGGGGTGGCAGTCTCCCCACAGCCCTATTACAAGTTGGGCAATGGGACTGCCACAGCCCTGCTGCAGCGGCCAGGGAACCGCCATTCCCTTGCGGTGTTGGGGCAGTGTAGAGGCAGCTAGGCATATGAAAACAAGTTACTTGCCTGTAACTACAGTTATCCAGTATTGGTATCTTTCATAGATTCACATGCCTGAATCATTCCCCGTCGCCGAGGTGGGAGTCTCGGTAGATAAAAAAGTAGTGCCAAAAAATAATTAGTAGTAGTAGTAGTAGGCCCACAGAAAAAAGGCCCTAAGGCCTATATCTTAGAAGCCTATCAACCTCGTTATGTAAAATAACCCAAGAACTGGAAACAACCAATCAGACATCAGCACCCTTCTAGAACCCTCTCAGCAGAGCCAGCTCTCATCAGATTTTCCTAGCACGAGTGGGAAGCACATATCCCAAACATAGAGAACTGACTCTGCGGGGAGGAGGGTGGGTGCATGTGAATCTATGAAAGATACCAATACTGGATAACTGTAGTTACAGGTAAGTAACTTGTTTTCTTATCCAGTATTGGGGTATCTTTCATAGATTCACATGCCTGAATCAGAGTAGCAAGCAGTATGCCAAGCATACAGTCGTTTGCGGATGGTGGGAGACTATTGCTGATACACTCCCAATTACGCCCGCAATATGATAACTAGAGGTATAAGATGTCCTCTCTTAAAATCCAAACATCTATCTCACACAAAGAAATGACAACATAGCTTAAGAAATAGCAATTATAAACAGCAAATTGAAAATGCATAAATATACACAACTCAAGAAAATGCTCATAATAAGTAAAACATATATCTGACCTTAGTTTAAAAGATGTTGAAGTACGGCTTGTCCTACAGCTGTATCTTCCTGCAGAGTAGATTGCAGACAGTAGTGCTTCGTGAATGTGTGAACATTTCTCCACGTTGCAGCACGACAAATATTTTCCAAGGATACTCCTGCGAACAATGCAGTAGATGCTGCCATAGTTCTAGTAGAATGCGCCCTGACCTTCCTTTGTAAAGGTTTATTGGCTTTATCATGACAAAAATGAATTGTAGAAGCCAACCATCTGGTTATAGTCGCTTTAGTCACAGCAGACCCCAGTGTAGCTTGACCATAAGCTATTAGCAATTGATTGGACCGCCTGATGTCCTTAGTCTTTTGCAAGTAAAATTTCAAACAACGTTTTACATCCAGCAAATGTAACGCTCGCTCAGATGGAGTAGCTGGATTTGGAAAGAAAACTTTCAGTTTCACTGGCTCATTTAAGTGGAACTGAGTCGGAACTTTAGGGATGAATCGTGGATTTGTCCTGAGAGTAACATAATCTTTAGAGAACTGCAAAAAGGGCTCTGAGATGGTGAACGCTTGAATCTGACTGACTCTTCGCGCCGATGTAAGAGCCAAAAGAATAGCCACCTTCCATGTTAAAAATTTTAGCTCAGCCTTGTGGATAGGTTCAAACGGTCTTTTCATTAATTGAGCTAGTACTGTGTTCAACTCCCACTCTGGGGGAGGTGCACGAATTGGTGGAAAAACACGGAATAGCCCCTTCATAAATTGTTTTATTAATGAAGAGGAACAAAGCGAAGGTTTAGAAGTACTCTTCCTGAATCTTGATAGAGCCGCAAGATGAACTTTTATTGATGAAAATGCAAGCCCAGATTTGGCCAGGGATAACAAATAAGGAAGGATTTGTTCTACTGGAGCTTGTAAAGGATGGACATCCTTCCCCTCGCACCAATGACAAAATCGTTTCCACTTTAAACGATAAGTCTTTAATGTACTTTGCGCGCGTGATTTAGATAGAATCTCACGGCATTCCTGTGAAATGGTTAGATCTTTGTATTCTAAGAAATCAGGAGCCATGCGTGCAAGTGCAGCGACTGTGGATCTGGATGGAGTATCTGACCCCTTTCCCTTGTCAACATCGTGATTGTTGGTACTAGACGGATGGAGCTGTGAGCTAGAAGAAGCAGCTCCTGGAACCAATATTGCCTTGGCCAACGGGGTGCAATCAGGATGAGACGGCAGCCTTCCATCTTCACTTTGCGGATCACCTTCGCAATTAGTGGTATCGGGGGAAAAGCGTAAGCACAAAGCCCTGACCATCTCATGGACAGGGCATTTCCTCTTGATCCCTGTTGAGGGAATCTGCTGGCGTAATAGCGGCATTTCTTGTTTTCCTTTGTCGCAAACAAATCCAGGGCTGGTTTGCCCCACCTTTGAAAAATTTCGTCTATCTGTTTCTGCTCTATCTCCCATTCATGACAGCCTACCAGAGATCTGCTTAGGTTGTCGGCCAACGTGTTGTGAAGGCCCCTGACGTGCTCCGCTCGCAAGGTTATCTTGTGTGTTGTAAGCCACTCCCACAGTTCCTGAGCTTCCTGCGAAAGGGACAGTGACCTCGTTCCTCCCTGCTTGTTGATGTAATACATGCTGGTCGTGTTGTCCGTCCGGACCAGCACTGAGGCCCCTGCAATTCTTGGGAGGAACGCTTGCAGAGTGAGAAAAATGGCGCGAAGCTCCAATCTGTTGATATGCTGTTGGCGGTATTCCTGGGACCATCGTCCCTGAATCTGTAAATCTTGGAGATGTCCTCCCCACCCCTCCATGGAGGCGTCTGTTGTTACCACGAATTCTGGAGGAGATGTTAGAAACGAAAGGCCCGGAGCCAGGTTTTTCATCTGAGACCACCAATGGAGAGAGCCCATCATGTGAGGTGTTATCATGATGGAGTCGTTGAACGACCCTACGGCCTGTTTCCATTGTAGATGTAACTGCTCCTGCAGAGGTCTCATTCGGAGCCGTGCTAAAGGTACAAGATTTATTGTTGATGAACACATTCCCAGAAGAGACGCAAACATCCGGACAGAAACTGACTTTCTTCTTGCGATTGATAGTGCTAGTTTTTGTAAACGAAGCTGAAGTTCCTCTGACAAGAATGCCTTGCATTGTCTGGTGTCCAGCATCGCTCCCAGAAACTGAATCCTTTGAAGAGGAAACAGTTGAGATTTGCTTTTGTTGAGAGTGAGGCCTAAATTTGAGAATAGACCTAGGCATGCTGAAACCGCTTCCACGGTCGTCTGCTTCGAAGGGCCTTTGAGCAGCCAGTCGTCCAAGTACGGGAATACTTGTATTCCCTGAGATCTTAGAGTCGCTGCTACTGGTGCGAGACACTTTGTAAAAATTCTTGGAGCAGATTTCAGCCCAAACGGAAGGACTTTGAACTGATAGTGGACGCCAGCCACTACAAATCGCAGGTACTTGCGATGCTTGGGAAGGATAGGAATGCGGAAGTACGCGTCTTCCAGGTCCAGAGAAGCCATAAAATCCCCTTTGTTCAGGCAGCTCAAAACTTCGGCCAGCGTAACCATCCGAAAACTCTGCTTCTTTAGAAATTTGTTGAGCTTGCGGAGATCCAGAATCGGGCGCCACTCCCCTGACTTTTTCTTTATGAGGAAAAATCGAGAATAGAACCCGGTTCCCTTCTGGGACGAAGGAACCTTCTCTATTGCGTTCTTGCGGAGCATTATTAAAGCTTCTTTGAACAATAAGTGAAGACGAGGGGGAGGGGGACCTCTGGGCGGGGCAGTAGGAGGTTGTTTTAAGAACTCCAGGGTGTGACCGTTTCTGACTAGGTCGATGACCCAACGATCCGAGGTGATCTCTTCCCAATTGTGTGCAAAAGTTGTTATCTTTGCTCCCACTGGAAGGGAAGGAGGGATGACTGGCGTCCAGCGTAAATCATTGCTTCTTGTTGGCGTCGCGACCTTGATTGTTTGATCGCCTTCTTCCTCCCGGACGAGATAAATTATTTGAGGAGGATTGCCTGTATGATGATCGTCCATAAGGCTGTCTATATTGAGATTGATATTATCTGTTTTGCTGACTTTGATAATTTCCCCTTGATACGAAACCTCGTCCTCTTGCACCACGGAAAGATCCCCGTTTGTATTGGAGAGCAGCCAGTGACTTAGCTGTATCCGTATCGGTCTTGATCGCTAGGAGGGCCTCGTCTATATGTTTTCCAAATAAGGATTCTCCATCATAGGCCATATCAATGATTTTGGCTTGAACCTCTGGCCTAAAAGATGTTGCTTTAAGCCATCCTTGACGCCTCAGAACTGCAGCCCCTGCAAGTTGCCTAAAGTTGGTATTAGCAATATCCAGAGCACAGTCTATGATCTCTGATGCGGCTCGTTCTCCCTCTAGAAGTATCTTCCTTGCCTCTTGTTGACGATCTTCAGGAATGAGGTCTATAAATTCTGAAAATTCTGACCACATCTGGCGGTCATAGCGACCAAGTATGGCCAAGGAGTTTGCAGCTTTGATAGAAGTTGCCGCCATAGTAGAGAACTTCTTACCGATGAGATCCAATCTTCGTCCTTCCCTATCCGGCGGCGTTGATATCGGTGTAGCTGGATTTTTGGACTTTTGTTGAGCAGCCTGCGATATCACTGAATCTGGTCGGGGATGACCGATTAGAGAAGAAGGCGTTTCTGGAGGAGCACGATATTTCTTGTCAATACGAGGGAGGACCGCAGGTACGGAAGCAGGTGTCTTCATAATTTTTAACCCCTCATTCCATATAAAGTCGATGATGGGAATTGCTCTGGTAATTTTCCTTTGCTCCTCTTTAAAATCATGGAGGAAACAATCCGTATGTTCCACAGTAACTGGTAGTTGAAACCTGACTGCGGCACGCTGCATTAAATTATGAAAGCCACCTATATCCTCTGGAGGAGAATCCGATGGCTGAGGAATGGGTGGAGAAGGCATGGGAATAATGTAGTCATCCCAAGGATCCAGAGTGGTGTCCTTATCTGGCACCTCACCTTCCTCGATATCTTCCTCATCAGAGGAAATGGTATCATGGTGTGATTGTGTCCCCGAACCAGCAGGGTGAAGCGGCGAATCTGGAATGTCCGTATGTGACTCTTCAGTCGGTTGTAAATTAGGAAGAGGTTGTTGTGGAGGAAAGCGTTGGCGGTAATCCGCCAGCATGGCCTGAAGATCTTGAATCAGTGTATGCGGGAGATGACTAGTTTCTCTACGATCCCAATCCCTTGAGGGATGCCTGTAAACTGGTGTAGCAAGGCCTTCCTGGTAAGCATGCTCATGATAGTCTTCTTCCTCATCCACCTCTTGACACTTTATATGTAAATCCGAGGGGTGCCGAGCTATTCCGAAAGGACCCTCATCATCCTCCTCTTCTGTATAAGAGTCTAAGATATGCGAAGGCAGCAAAGGAGAAATATTACTGTAATCCTGTTTGTGGAAAGTTTTTAACTGAATATGCGTGTACGCAATAGGCGTAACATGAGTAGTTGGTGGAATCGCTTTAAGGAAGCCTCTCGTCGACGGGCTTCCCCTCGTCGACGGAATTGCTGCCTTCTGAGGCGTCAACGGGATCGTCATCGTCGACGGAATCGTCATCGTCGACGAGGTCTTAGCCGTCGTCGTCAACGGGATCGTCGTCGACGGGGTCTCCGTCGTCGCCGTCGTCGACGGGGTCTTCGTCGTCGACAGGATCGTCGACGGGGTCTTCGTCGACGATGTCCTCATCGACGATGTCATCATTGACAGAACTTCCTTCCTGCTCGACGTCGACGCAGTTGTCGACGGAGTCTTAGATGTTTTAGGAGACATGATAGGTGAAGATATCGAAGTAGTGGAGACTGTAGCCGTCGACAGAGGAGCAGCAGAAGTCACAGAGATAGTACATGACGATCCCACTGTTAAAGTCTTAACCTGAGATTTACTCACGGTTTTAGAAGCTGAAGACTTCTTGGATCTCTCAGAGTCTTGTGACTTCTGTGAATGGTCAGAAGTTACATGAGAGGCCTTATGATGTTTTCTCCCTTCACTGGAAGAACTATCAATAGATCTAGCCCTTTTGCTAGATGTCGAGGCCCTGTCATCCTCCTCAGCCGAGGAAGATTTCAGCCATAATAAAACTCTTGCCTCTCTGTCCCTTAAGGTCTTGGGAGGGAAAGTCCGGCAAATTCTACAATCCTTAGCAACATGCTTAGGATGCAGACAGTAAATACACTCCTCATGCTGGTCGTCCACATGGACCCTCTTCTTATCACAGGTCCTGCAGGGTTTAAACAAAGCTTTCTTGTCAGACATTTCTGAGAAAAAAGAAGAAACTGAGTAGGCACTCAGGGAGACTCCCTTCCACACGACGTGCGGTGAAAATCTGAGGAGAGCTGGCTCTGCTGAGAGGGTTCTAGAAGGGTGCTGATGTCTGATTGGTTGTTTCCAGTTCTTGGGTTATTTTACATAACGAGGTAGATAGGCTTCTAAGATATAGGCCTTAGGGCCTTTTTTCTTTGGGCCTACTACTACTACTACTAATTATTTTTTGGCACTACTTTTTTATCTACCGAGACTCCCGCCTCGGCGACGGGGAATGATTCAGGCATGTGAATCTATGAAAGATACCCCAATACTGGATAATAGGAGTTTCCTCTCCGCCAGGGTTTATATGGCAGTTCCTCCTCCATGTAAACCCTGGCAGGGAGGAAACAAAGGGTGGCCTACAGCGCCTCCTGGTGCCTCTGCGCTCTGTGGATTCACACGCCCACGTGTGTACATGCACACCAGTTCCTGCACGGCATGGACCTTCTACTCCATGCCGTGCAGGAACAATTTTTGTTGTTTCCATTGCGGTGCCAATTTTTGGAGGCGGGATAAAACTCCTAATCTGGCCACGGGTTTGGCAGTGTGGTGGAGAGGCAGACCCGGCGCTGCACCGCAAAACTCGTAATCGGGCCCTAAGTGGTTGTCCTCACAATATATAACCCTCTGAGTTTCATACAAGTCCTGCAATCAACATTACTATCTCTTACTGCATTTAGCTTTTTGTACAAATCTTCTAAATCCCAATGTTGGATTAGGAAACAGAGAGCAGGATTTATGAAGCTTTTTAACTAACTTTGCTAGTGGATAATAGGGAAAAGTGTCTTTTGTGAATGCCACCTTAAAAAGTGTTCTCCTTTCCGGCGGTGGCAAATGGCCAGGTGCTCAGTACCAGCACTTCTTTATACTGAAAGGGAGAGTGACTGAACTTCTTAGCAGGAGTGCTATACTTTTAATAGGAGAGTACCTGCACTACTCTGAAGCAAACAGTTATTCTGGGATACTGAGTACCTACACATTTATATTTCCATTTCAAGCACTGCTTTCCAGTCAATCGGAAGTCAGTTAGAACTGGACAGCAGGGTTGATTCTATTGATTACTGCCTCACTGGTCTCTAGTGTAAGGTTAATTTTGCAACTATGTATAATAAAAACGGGGATCAGAATGGATGGCATCAGCTTCTGACTCAACACCTGATAAAATCTTATCAGTTATTTCAGAAGAACAAACTTCAAGAAAATCCAGACTTGTTAGCTGATTGAGAGGAACAAGCAGTAGGAAAGAAAGTAGAGGTCTTGTAACCAACCAATGGTGATCTGATGTGCTGGATAAAGACTGCTGATTAATTTTGTATAAGATGTCAACCCAATGGTTGTTGCAATTAAATAACCTACTAAGCCTAAATGCTGGAGTGGAATGTTAAAGCAGGTGCAGCAAGACAAAAGTACTGGCCTTGTGTCCTACTTCACTAAACATAAAAGGCAGCATGGTTGATCTGGCCAAGGCAGAACATGTAGTGTAGAATTGCCATGATTTAAAATACAGATTCTGCTGGTCATTAGCTGGCTAGAATCTAGTGGAAAGCTTTAATTCTAAAATATACAGTAAGCCCTGACGCAATGTGGATGCCTTGGAGAGGACTTCCCGCTCGTACCCTACTGAAACAGCTGTATTTTATACAGAATTCAAGGGCAATGACCATTCTGTAAAGGGGAAAGGCCCCAATTGAGAAGCGTGATGAATAGTTTGAGACGAAAACAGATAAGTGAATAAAGTTTTGTAGAGTAGGCATCTCTTCTGCAATGCGACATCAGCGGCCAGTCTACCGTTGGAGCTAATTATCTGCAACAACCTGGAGTCAGTGACCCCCAAGCTCCAGGCCCCTCCGGCATTGTGAATGGGAGGTGGGCCACCTGGCTTTAAAGCTCCTGACTGGTACCAGAGTGTGGGAGCCCCCTCCGTGAACTTTGCAAGTTAGCCATTTCAAGTTTTGTTATGCCACTTCCTGGTGTGGTAGCTGGTGGGGATCCTGAAGGGGGGAAATCAAGGATGCTACAATGAGGCAAGACGGAGATGTGAAGCATAGCACTAAACATTGGAGAAATAAACAGGATATCAGTGCTCAGAGTGCAGAGAAGGGAATGAGCCAGGCATTAAGATTGTTAATGAAAAACATGGCTATAATAATACTGAATGAAGAAGTATGGTATCAGACACAAGATTACAAGGTGAAACCTCCAAATTTTAGAAATAAGCTTGCACAGCATTAAAACATGAAAGAAGCCTCCTATTAACAAGCAATAGGTAATGCGGACAATGTAAGAATAAATCTGAAGAACATAGACTGAAACCAGTGGAATGATAGGTCACAGAGCAATACTAGTGCATGGTTGTTTAAACTACAGAGATGTTTTAGAACAATAGAAGGATGTGATCTGAGCTACTGTCCAGGATATATTTGAAATTTAACACTAGAAACAACATACTAATTATGCCCACAGACACCTATAAGCGGTACGCTTCAAAAGTGGGGACTTTAAAAATAAACAATGGGGCAGAAGCTTAACCCAAGATATGCACAGATAAGTAAGAATAACCATATCAAGGGTGGTTTCCTCCAGATGGTAGAATCCAGAACTAACATTGAAAAGCAGCAGGGGCAACGAACAGTACGACCCACTTCCGCAAGGAAATATAATTATGAACCCATCAAAACTTTGGGTATAAACACCCATTATTCTGTGGAGACCACATCAGAAAAACTGAAGAAATTGGATTGTGAAAGCGATGATCTAGAGGACCAATCACACCATAATCATGTAAGGATGAGGAACGTGACGGAATACACTAATGGATAAGATACAAAGGGATTTTGTAGTGCACTAATCCAACACATTCTTTATGAAAAAGGAGGTATGAAGGGAAAAAAGTGCAAGCCCCTAGACCCGGGGCTCTACGGTTGTCACCGGATACTCGTCTTAGAGATAGCCTTACGAAAATGACCTTATCAACTGCAAAGACATTTTTTTTTGTGAAGCATGGTGTACTGACTGTGCTGATTTGGACTACTGCCCTATTCAACTATATCAGAATCTGTCTCAAAGAACACTGATTACAAGGGGAGCCCTCCAAAATGTCACAAAATAATTAAGGAAGAGACACAGCAGATAGAGACTAATCATTTTTTCTGCATTAATATTTCACTGTGACTCAAAGAATCACAGAAGGAAACAGGATATTGGGAATGACAGCAAGCCTAATACCAGTAGAATGCTGGAAACTCACAAACTACAGACTAGGAACATAGGAAGATGGGAGAGTGTTTGAAGAAGCTGATCAAGGGGCAATGGAGCGGACCCTAATTGAGGGAGCAACAGTAGAAACTTTACTAACCATGAATACCGAATATTCCCTATCTTTTACAAGGGAAAAATATCAAACATTGTGACACTACATAGTTTAACAGATATGTTGTGTCAAAACCAAGAAAATACAAAGATGAGCTAAGAGGATGGGCGGAGAGAGGTTCCAGGTCATGGGTGTAACATCACTGTGGTTATCAAAAAAGGGGGGGGAAAAGAGGTTTAGAGGTTAGGTTCACCCTCCATCTTGTACATAGATATTAAACAACCTGAACGTTCAGGTAAAAAGAACCTAATCTGGGGGTGTCAGAAAGACAATTGGAGTCCGATAAACACCCAAAAGAGAAAGAAAGGGGCAGAACTTTTCCTTTCTTGAGTCCCCTCACTCACCAGGGTTTCCCCACGGTGACATGCTTCATCATTGGGGTCCTCTCAGTCCTCTACGGGCTGAGGCGTGCTGCAACTTACGGATTACGTAGGAGCACTGAATACAAATTATGTGTGGTGCAAGTGTAGTGATATGCAGTGGGACAAGTGAATTAAAATTATCAACTAGTGGGCCAAATAAATGTTATTCTTGCTCCTAGCTAATTGCGGAGCAATAGTCTTACAAAACACATCTGATTACCAAGCAGAGTGTCTTCGTTTGTTGGCTGACGCAAGAAACTATCTAGCTATACCAAAGGACCCCACTGAACGTTTACGGATTGAGATCGCAAGCCTGATTGAAGAATCTCTCATCAACGACTGGATAAGTAAGAAAGAAGCGGATTTTCTGGAAAACAAGAAACCCGTTATTCCTTATTTTTATACCATCCCTAAAATACATTAATCTATGGTTACGCCTCCCGGCAGACCGATAGTATCAGGGATCGGTTCACTTTTGGAACCTTTGTCAAAATTTGCAGACGCATTCTTACGACCGTTGGTCCAAGCAACCGACACATACTTACAAGATACTAAAGCTGTCCTGTGTTTAATTCAGAATCTCGATTTCAACCCCACAACCAGCATATTGATTAGTCTGGATGTGGAGAGCTTATATACTAGTTTACCACACAAGGACACGCTAGACATTTTGGAGGAAGTACTCTTTGAAAATAACTGGACATACCACACGCCCAGACATGTGGTTCTTGAATGCTGTCGCCTAGCTCTGACCGAAAACTTTTTTCAATTCAATGACTCTCTGTACAAACAAACGCACGGTACCAGCATGGGAAGTACCTTTGCGCCGAGCATAGCGGGGCTCTATGTACATCACCTAGAACGACACAAGATCCTCCATAATAACAATCCGCACATCCACAAGATCAAATTATGGAAAAGATACATCGATGATGTGTTTTTGATTTGGGAAGGTGACGAAGCTGGTTTTGAGTTTTTCCTACTTTGGCTCAACCAACAAGACCCATTTTTGAAATTTACCTTCACCATGAGTAGGTCCAATCTGGTTTTTCTCGACCTTAACATATTAGCACACGAGGGTCGCCTGATTACCACTACACACTTCAAACCCACGGCAAGAAACTGCCTCTTAGTGTATGACAGTTTCCACCCAAGAAGCCTGAAAGACAATCTCCCTTTCGGACAATTTTTGCGCCTAAGACGCAATTGTACCACACGACAAGACTACAACATCCAAGCAAAAGATCTATCAGAGAAACTGGTGCAACGACATTATCCTCAACATCTGGTGTCCAAGGCACAAAAAAGAGCTTCCAACAATAACCGAGAAGCACTTCTAGAACACAAACCTGAGGAGACAGCAAAGAATCAGAAAAGACAAATATGTATCACTACCTTTAACATCGCATCAGACCAAGTAACAAAAATAATAAAAAAACATTGGCGTATCCTGAATAGTGGAGGTTTGGACTTCCAAAAACCTATGTTCAGTCATAGAAAAGCAAAAAATCTGAGAAATTACCTGGTACACACCAGGCCAAACCCTAGGAAGACTGTTGGACCTGTACGCTTGCTCCACCCATTACCTGAGGGCCATTACCCATGTGGGAACTGTAGCGTGTGTCACCTCACCAGTGCAATAAAAACTGTCACCTACAACAATGGCATAACATGGAACCTTCGATCGTTCACCAATTGCAACACGACAGGGGTTATATACCTTATCACCTGCGTGTGTAACCTCCATTACGTGGGGATGACCACCAGAAAAGTGAACACCAGAATGATAGAACACCGAAACAATTTTAGGTGTAAACATAATAACACTAAAATGACCACACACTTCCTACAACAACAACACACACCCAATGACTTTAGCTGGGTCATTCTTGAACATGTTGACAACCACCCCAACACTGAAAGAGTTTTGCATGAAAAAGAGCAACGTTGGGTTTTCAAGCTACGGTCGGACAACAATGGTCTCAACGATGATATACCATGGGGACATTTCACTTCTAACTAAGGCTGATACATACAAAAAACCTTTTAAATGTATACCAGTTTTGAAGCCAGCATTTTTTCCATCCACTGAATCAAGTAGTTTTTTTTTTGTTTTTTTTTCATCCACTGAATCGTGCAACTTTATTGAAAAGTGTTTTTTCCCTAGGTTATTTGTTCATCTCCCTAAGAGCAATATATATATATATATATATATGCATTTTCATACTAGCATATATATATTTTTTCATACAAGCCTGAAAAGTTTTTTATGGGTATAGACATTAACCCCTTTTTCCTGATTAACTTCCACACAAAGGCGTATCACATGATCACCTCCCTCGATGTATTTATTAAGCATGAACATCAGTCCGATTCACACTGTTCCATCATGGCAGCTTTTTTCCTAGCAACTGTTGGACATCCAGTATGCATGACTATCTTTTTTATCTTTTATATTTCATAGCAACAGCCATGGCGCTATCCCTTGATTTAGTAACGATTTGCTATAATTGTGAAATATATAGCTTCGTTACCAACAGAATACCACTTCCCTTTGCCAACATGGCCGCCACGGAAAGGACCTCCGTCGGGAAGTCCTTTTTTGCTTTTCACACAAAACACTCATAGATAACAAGCACCTCGCCCGGAACCACACAGTATGCGGTCCGCGAGGCTTGGGCTCTAGTAGGTGTGCCAGAGTGTGTTTTTCAACGTACAAGTAAGTGGGAAGCGCCACGGGGGAAGACTAGATTTTCTCCCCCTAATCACAGAGATCGCCTTTCTTCCGTTTTTTCCCCCGCTTAAGGTCTACTAAGAATACAGCGCTCCACTCTATTAACGACTACTTGTACCATCTCTCTAGGTGTACGAGAATTCCACACCCCCTCCGTTGACCATGAGGCATAGTATTGCTTCTTAAGATGTATGTAATGTCGTGCATACGTTAGTTTTATGTGTGTGTTATGTGTTGTCAGACGCATGTTTTGTATGTGCACTGTGTGCATTCATAGACTTCTTTTTTTACTCACCTTGTAGCACAGCGCCTGCATGAAGCAAGTATTTTCTTGGATAACCACTCAGTGGCACAATAGAAAAGAGTGTCTCAACACTGGTGTATAGTGTGATCACCATTGATTCTATTTCTATTGTATATTATCCTTTTTCCCTTAAATTTTTTGTATTTCTATATCCTACAGACATTGCCAGGCGTATACTTACGTATGTATCATCTCTAACGCATGCTTATTAGTCGCAGCGTGTTCACTTGTTTTTCACCGTAATAAGGTTTACTAGGAGTGGTATTTGCACTGGGCTGGTCCCTGTGTAGTCCTGAAGAAGAGCTGGGGATCTCGAAACTAGTTGACCATATGCTAAGTACACTTACCCATTAAAAGTAGGTTATTTTAGCGTATTACCCCGTTTTTAACCAATTAGCTAGGAGCAAGAATAAAATTTATTTGGCCCACTAGTTGATTATTTTAATTCACTTGTCCCACTCCATATCACTACACTTGCACCACACATAATTTGTATTCAGTGCTCCTACGTAATCCGTAAGTTGCAGCACGCCTCAGCCCGTAGAGGACTGAGAGGACCCCAATGATGAAGCATGTCACCGTGGGGAAACCCTGGTGAGTGAGGGGACTCAAGAAAGGAACAGTTCTGCCCCTTTCTTTCTCTTTTGGGTGTTTATCGGAATCCAATTGTCTTTCTGACACCCCCAGGTTAGGTTCTTTTTACCTGAACGTTCAGGTTGTAACATCACTGTCACACCTAAGGTGCTTCTATGTCCCATTCAGTGGCGCTTTTGAAGCTAGTAATTTGCTTTCAGATGTGGTATGTTGGAAAAATGTTGAGGGCGGGAGGGTCCAACTTATGGAGGTGGGTCCCAAATACAGTGGGGATTCACAGCTGTTTTATCGAACTTAAGAAGCCATACAATAAGACATACTCTAACTTATGAAGCTAATTTGTCACCTCAACCATGGTATGTTTTTTTAACTTTGAATATGGGTGGACTGAACTTCCCAAAAAGGCCATATAATCTGGCCAGTAAAACACTAGTGTCTCAAGGACACAAGACCTATGGCACACAAACTAAAACCAACTCAATTGTATGCAGTTGCTAATGAGAGAATTAGCAGAATAATGGTTGTGATTCATAAAGATCTGTCATTCAAAGTGGAAAGGTATTAAAAAAACAATAAAGTGGGCAGATATGCCATCATAGGAGGAAAAATAGAGGGCATATACTTGACTCTAGTAGTATCATACACTCAGAACTCAAATCACGAAGTTTCTGCTATCTCACAAGAGAATTCTTAAAGAGAAAATGGTGGGAGATTGGACTTATCAGCAATTAAAGTCACTCTCCTATGTTAGTTGTCCCAGTCAAATAACCCCATAGCAAGCCTTGGCTGGGGTTACACACTGAGGCAAACAAGAAGGCTACAACCGAAGTTAAGGTGACTAGATTATTCCATGATTACATGTCACCAAGAAACAGTTCTCCGATTCTGCAGTTTCGTTCAATAACCGAATGCATTTAGGGAGATGTATTACTGGTACACTTCAACTGATCCAGGTGAACACATAGAACTAGGAAACTTGCAAAAGAAATACACAGATACAGAGAACAACTTCCTTTGGTGACATGAAGCTTTTTGATAATCCTAGCTACAGTTCACTGTCACTGTAGGAACTTTATTTTGGATGTTTATTCATTATCATAGTATAGTAGAAATTGTCAACATTTTGAGAAGGCTTGCCATACACTTGTGAGCAACCATCTGTTTTATGAGCCTTGTTAGCCCACACCTTCAATGATCTGGCATAGTAAGGGACAGAATCAGGTTGGACTATGTTTTTTTTTGTGTTGATCTGGATATCAATGAAGTTTGACACCTCTCTTTTACAAACAACTGCTGCAAGGTTAGGGTCTATTTGTGTTTCAACAGCTTAGACTAAATTTACAGCAGAGCCGCAGATACATGTTAAGCTTTCTTTGTCCAACAGAAACGGTAATGCTTCTAAAAGCTTACACTAAGTCCCTTTTTTCGATATGCCTCCTTTCGAAAGTCTCCAAAAGATGCTATTTCTGAGCAGACATCATCTATAAACTCTGCAGACTGGTTTTAGGTCTCCAGAGCGGGACCAATTTCATTGAGATGCTGTCAGTAAATTAACTTGGCTCAAGTCTCTTTCTGGTATGCAGACGTTATTTTATTAATGTGGCCCTATCTTTCTGAGAAAGTTTTTTTTTTACAATTTTATTTGATTTTTGCAGTTAACAAAATGTATAGCAACATCAAATACAAATATCTATCCAGTCATTACAGTTGTCACATTGATCTCATTCAACCAAGACCATAATATTGCCACCCATTATCACACATCCTGGTGTGCTTTTGGGGGCAGTGACATACTGAAAAACACATTTAACAACTACTCTCACCACAGAAAGTTAAGATCTGCTTACTGGTCTCTTTCTGAAACGTCCATCTTTTTGAAATGTCCACCTTCGCAGTCATGCCTTCAGCATTTAAGCATGAAACTGAAAATAGTGAAACTTGCAGGCGATCTTGTTTTTGCTTCATCTATTATAAGGCGCCAGAGCTGCCTTATATAGGTTCAGTATAGAGAGACTAAATCCTCCCACGGTGATACAAAATTTTCACATATCTTCAGACTTGACACAGACTCTTTTGTTCTTGCATAAAATGAGGAACTCCCTCAACATAGAGTATCCCATGTACTTCAGACTGGAACTCAAATCTCTGTAAGTCTTGCTACTGTGTTAACCCCTTGGATGCTTGGATGGAACTGTTCCGTCCTCAGCCACGGTGCTCGTCTGCTGAGGACGGAACCATTCCGTCCTAGCACCCAACCATGGGGGAAGCGCTGGGGTTCTCCCCTTAGGCCGCCCTTTTTAACACCCCCACCAGGGACAGCAGCGGAGGTGCATCTGCTGCCACCCCCTACCCCCCATGGCGATCGGGTGGCGTTGGTGCACTAACAGCACACCAACGTCATCAAGTACAGCCGGGAAAGTCTTCCAGCCTGACCAGGGAAAGGACTTTTCTTGCAGGAATACAGACTTTCCCCCAGCGTCTGTATAAAGTGGATTCCTGCTCCACGGGTGGGGCCACGATCATGGAACAGAAATCTTCTCACAAGACCACCAGGTTTTGTTTTTTCTCCATTTTTGGGGTGCAACCCTTTTGGCAAGGCTCGCTCCCAAGGGTGCATATTTTGTCCAGGGTATGGCCTCCTGGGGGCTGATTCAGCCATTTTTTAGGCCGATCAGCCGGGGGGGGGGGGGGGGGGGTGAAACCCACTAGAAGGGGTGAGACCCACAAGACGCAAGGGATGTTTTTATTATGATTATAGGGAGCAAATCCCTTTTTTTAAATTAATTTTGCCCCCCCCAAAAAAGGGTAGATTAGGTGTTTTTAGGCCGATCTGCCTTCGGGGGCAGCGTGGAGGCGGAAGTCCATTAGACACCACGGATTGTAGTGCCTCATATGTCGGGGAGTGGCTCCTTGGGCAAGGGTCGCTCGCCTATATTTGGGGAAGAATTTTTCCTGTGTTTTCCTGTGTTCTGCCCTCTCTAGGGAGCGATCGGCAATATTTTTAGACCCATCTTCCCCCATGGAGAGCAGAAAGCCTCTAGAAACCAAGGAATTTTTTTTTCATTACATGTTGGGGAGCGGCTCCTTGGCCAAGAGTCGCTCACCTTTATTGGGACAATATTTAGGCTGTTTTCTGCCCCACTCCCCGGGAACAGATCAGCCATATTTTTAGGTTCAATCCGCCCCCAAGGAAGGCAGAAAGTCACTAGACACCAGGGATTTCATTTATTTATATTTCTGGGAGTGGCCCCTTTGGTAAGAGTCTCTCCCTTTTTTTTAGGCATGTATTTTGGCTGTTTCCATTTCTTGGCTGTTTCTATTTCTTGGGGGAAGATCAGCCATATTTTTAGGCCCATCTGTCCCAAGGGGGGGCAAAAAAACACTAGACACGAGGGAACTTTTCTGTGTGTGTGTGTGAGCTGTAGTCAGCTGATGGTCTGTGTGTAGTTTTGTGTGTGGGTTAGTGTTTGGCTGGGAGTGTGTGTGGACTGGCGCTTGGCTGGTGGTGTGTGTAGACTGGTGCTTGGCTGGCGGTGTGCTTGGACTGGCGCTTGGCTGGTGGTGTGCATTGGGTGGCGGCTTGCTGGCAGTGAAGTGGCACTTAGCAGCCTGGTGCTTGGTGGACGGTGTGTGTGTACTGGTGCTTGCCTGATGGTGTGTGTGGACTGGCACTTGGCTGGCAGTGTGCGTGGACTGGCATTTCGCTCGTGGTGTGTGTGGCTGGCAGTGTGTGTGGATAGGAGTGTGTGTGGACTAGTGCTGAGCTGGCTGTGTGTGTGCACTGGAGCTTGACTGATGGTTTGTTTGAACTGGGGATTTTGCTGGCTGTATGTGTCAACTGTCTTCTGGCAGGTAATGTGTGTGGCTGGCATTTGGGTGGTGAGAGGCAGACATGGGGTTTTGTAATGTTAACTGTTTTATTTCTTGTCATCATTTGTTATTGTATTGTTTTATTTATCCTTTTTATTCTAGTGGAAAGCTTTTGATTTCCTGTTCTTCAAATCCTGCTTGTGGTTTCAGCACTGGTAGATTTGAGGTTTGTGTAGTTGCATATGTTTGGTAAAAAAGGTTTATGTACTGTTTACTGTAAATGAGCATCATTTCCCAACATGAATGTGACTTTTGCAAATGCTGTAAAAATAGCAGCATATTTAGCTTCTGTTTTATGGTTTGTGAAATTCTTCTTGGATTTGTGCATGATGTGTATTGTGTTGTTGTGTGTGTAATTTTCTTTTATTCTTACTTTCTAGGGGGATATCATTGGTGCTTGCTGTGTCTGTGCCAAGTAGGTGCAGGTGAGTCTAGCTGTCTCTGGCAAGTGAGTGGCATTGTTTTTTCAAAATATAGGTCTTTGTGTGGTTTGTATTGATTGACTTTTCCTTTCAGACTACCAGTAATTTTACTGGCTGTTTGATAAAGCTACACTTTGTATATTACTTATTTTACACAGTGTTGGAAATGGTTGTCTAAGTTTACAAGTTACTTTTCTTAGTAAAGATTATGGCTAGCCACAGTATTAGTGCTCTGCAGGTTGTTGGTATGCATTTTGAAACTTCCCTTGACCATGATTATGAGACTAACTTTGCATCTGAGACAGAGGAGGAAGTCCAGGATTCTGGAAGTGGAATGTCTGTCCAAGAGGAATCATCTGATGATGATGCCACGCTCAGTGAGGATGAAGTGCTGCTTTTAGAGGAGGACACTGATGTGCCAATAGTACTGCAAGCGGCAACTGGATTGCAGCCTGGGGCTGAAAGGTTTCCAGTTGGAAGAGCTGAACTTTGGGTTTCCCCAAACATGGGGCAGCCGGCGTTGCCTGCCTTTAATGGTGGCACAGGGTGTAGAGTGAATATTGAAAACTTTTTATTTTGCCTGTAAATTTCTTTCAGTTGTTTATGGACGATGTATTTTTGGATGAGATTGTTGACCAGACTAATGTGTATGCTGAACACTATTTGAGGGACAACAGTGTCAGACTTAAGCATCGCTCTGGAGCCAAATGGTGAACAAATCTGCATGAGCTGAAAAAGTTATTGGGTTTAACTTTTTTGATGGGCTTGATAAGGAAGCTGTTGCTGTCTTCATATTGGTCTACTAGTCCCTTAATGAGAATGGCTATATTTCCTGCAACCATGAGTCGTGATTGGTATGTGCATATTAAGATGCTGCATTTTGTTGATAATGCTTCAACCTTTCCACAAAATCACCCTGATTGGTACAGTCTTTTTAAGATTCAACCTGTCTTTGATCACTTTGTGGATCAATTTTCAGAGATCTATGTTCCAGGGAGAGAAATAGCTGTGGATGAGTCTTTGGTCCAGTTCAAAGGCCATTTAGTTTTTAGGCAGTACACTCTTAGCTGGATGGCACATTATGGAATTTAGATGTAACTGCTGTCTCAGAGAAGTACTGGATATGTCTATAATTACAGGGTGTACACTGGTAGGGATTCCAGTATTGACCCCCCTGGTTGTCCATCCCCTTTTGGAGTAAGTTAGAAAATTGTGTGGTAATTTTGTAGAGGACTTTTTGACAAAGGTCACCATTTATACATAGATAACATCTAAACTTGTGTGCAGTTGTACAGGGAATTGTTTAAAGTGGACACGGTTGCTTGTGGCACAATCCGCTCTAACCGTAAAGGTCTCCCAAAAGAGCTTGCTTGTAAAAAACTTGAGAAGGGACAGTGCAGTGCTTTGCGTACCCATGAATTTCTAGCTGTGAAATGTTCTCACAGGAGAGACGGGTACATGCTGACTACCATCTACTTCACCTGTGACTGTTTGGGGTCAGGTTGCTGAAGTGCACAAACCTGTGTGGATTTTAGACTACAAAAAGCACATAGGTAGTGTAGCTTGAATATATCAGAGGTAGGAACCTTACACTGCTGTTCGTAAGACTTAGGTTTAGTATAAGAAGTCAGCTGTGCAATTATTCCATTAGCATACTTCAACAATGCTTTTGTTGTATTCAAGGATTGTTCTCCAGGGTCAAAGATGACATTTGTTCAGTTTCAGCAGTCTGTGATAGGCAGCCCTGTTGTAGTGGAACAGGCAAAAGTTCCTAGAGCTGCAGCGGTGGAGGGTGTGGCTAGATTGAAAGATCACCACTTTCCTGATCACATTCCTCCCACGGCCAAAAAGGACTTTCCCAGTAGGAAATGTAGAGTCTGTGCCCAAAGAGGTATGAGGAAGGAGAGTCATATGTACTGCCCTTATTGTCCTTCTAATCATCGGCTGTGTGCGCCCACAATTAAATTGTACCACACGCAACAGAATTTTTGGGAGTGTAAAAGTAAACTGACTGGTCTGTATAGTTTTATATTTTTTGTTCAGATTTCACAGTTTGCATTAGTTAGTTAGAGCTGTTGTGTTTGTAGTTATAGCTTTGTATCTACTTCCAATTGATTTGTATATTTTTTTTGTTAAAAAAATGTAATGGCGGTGTGCGTGGACTGGCGTTTGGCTAGCGATGTGCATGGACTGGCGCTTGGCGGCCGTGACCATGGACTGGCACTTGGCTGGTGGTGTGCTTCTAAGTGGCGTTTCACTGGTGGTGTGCGTGAAGTGACGCTTTGCTGGCAGTGTGCGTGGACTGGCACTTGGCTGGCGGTGTGTGTGAGCTGGCATTTTCCTGGTGGTGTGTGATTAGTGACTTGCTTTTGGTCACTACATGCGCTGCTAGTGCTGCTAGCTAAACATCAGTGCACACAGCCAGCAGTCAGTGTGATTACTGTGTCAGTCAAGTGGGCGTATGAAAGTGATGGGCCCTTGAATGGCGCTATCTGTTGATGTGAGTATTGTAATGTGCTGGGCCCATGGCTGGGATGAATGGTCTTGTGTGTGTCACTTATTGAAGTTGTGTGAGTGGCCTGTAAAGCGGTTGGAGTCTTGTCCCAGCTTTACTGCTTGAAAATTCTTGGTAATAACATTTTCCGTTCTGAGCCAGAGGAGTACAGGGTGGTGTGCCTCTTGTTGATCTCAACAAGATTTCATACCCACAGTGCCCTGAAAACCTCAAAATGTGACTACAATGACACATTTTCTTGCATTACTGTGCAATATTCTTCCAGAATCAGATAGAAAACAAATATTTCCTACCACCCAGTGTACCCTCAGGTCTCCTGATATATATGCTACCTCACTTGTGTGGGTGGGCCAAGTGCCTGCGACAGGGAAGGGACCAAAACATATTGTGGAGGAATAGGACACGTTACAACGCAAACTTTTACAACGCGTGCCTTTACAATGCTTTTTATACATCGGAACATCCATTACAACGCATGATTTTACAACACATGCCATCACAACGCATTTTTAGAAACTACACTTACAACGCATTCCATTACAACGCATACCATTACAACACATACCAATATAACCCATAATACTTTTATGGCAACAGTAGTGTAAGTGTTGGATAGGGTAGGGGTAAAAATTACTATTCCAACTCCAGTGAGTGCAACAGTAGGGTAAGTGTTGGATAGTAAAGGGGTGAAAATTACTATTCCCACTCCAGTGAGTGCACCAGTAGGGTAGGTGGAGGGGTAAAAATGACTATTTCCCATTACTTACCTTATAATGCGTTGTAATGGCATGCGTTGTAGTGGCATGCGTTGTAATGGCATGCGTTGTAGTGACATGCGTTGTAATGGCTGCCTTGTAATGGCATGCGATGTAAAGGATGTTGCGTAGTAATGACTGCATTGTAAAGGTAGTGCATCGTAATGACTGCGTTGTAACTGTTGTTTCCCCATTGTGGAGACATCCCAATTATCTATCACAAAATAACCTGGTTTGGCAAGGGGGTCATCTACGTTTTTGGTCCCGGGCTCGGCTGCCATTTTAAGAAAACCTACTAAACCTAGACATTTCTGAGAACTAGACATCCGGGGAGTCCAGGGAGGTGTAGCTTGCATGGATCCGGATTTCCCAATGTTTTCTTACTCAGAATCCCCTGCAAAACCTCAAATTTAGCTAATAAAATCAAGTTTTCCTCACATTTCTGTTTGGTAAAGTTGTGGGATCATCGAGCCGCCACAAATTTCCTACCACCCAGTATTCACCCAGGTCTCTTGATACAAATGCTACCTCACTTATGTGAGTGGGCCAAGAGCCCACGACAGGGAAGGTCCCAAAACTTATTGTGGAGCCATCAAAATTATCGATGACAAAACAACCTACTTTTGCAAGTGGGTAACTGCCGTGTTTGGTCCCAGGCTCGGGAGCCATCTAGGGAAACCTTCCAAAACCAGACATTTCTTCAAACTAGACACCTGGGGGATGCCATGGAGGTGTTTTTGCATGAATCTCCCAACATTCTCTTATGTAGAATTCCCTTCAAACCTCAAATTTTGCTCAAAAAGACATATTTTCCTCACATTTCTGTGTCACAAAGTGGTGGGATCACTGAGCCGGCACAACTTTCCTACCAACCAGCAATACTACATGTCTCCTGATAAAAATGCATCCTCATTTTTGTGAGTGGGCCAAATGCCCGGGACAAAGAAGAGCCCAAAACATTTTGTGGAGGCATCAAAATTATCGATGAGAAAATGACCTGGTTTTGCAAGGGGGTCACCTACGTTTTTGGTCCCGGGCCCGGCGGCCACCTAGGGAAACCTACCAAACCCAGACATTTCTGAAAACAAGACACCCGGGGGAGTCTAGGGAGGTGTGGGGATAAGGGGATCCATGCAAGCCACACTTCCGTGGACTCCCCGGGTGTCTAGTTTTCAGAAATGTTTGGGTTTGGTAGGTTTCCCTGGATGGCTGCTGAGCCTGGGACCAAGAACGCAGGCTACTGCTTGCAAAACCAGGTTGTTTTGAGCTAGATATTTTGAATGTCTTCCACAAAAGGTTTTGGGCTGTTTCCTGTTGTGAGCACTTGGCCTACCCACACAAGTGAGGTACCATTTTTATCAGGCGACTCAGAGACATGCTGGGTGGGTGGAAGTTTGTGGCTCAACACAGATCCAGAACTTTCCATCACAGAAATGTGAGGTAAATGTGTTTCTTTAGACACATTTTGAGGTTTGCAAGGGATTCTGGGTAAAAAAACGTGAAGTGTGCCAAACAAGTCAGCCAATTCTGAATATACCTAGGTGTCTAGTTTTCAAAAACATACAGGTTTGCTAGGTTTCCCTGAGTCAGGGCCCAAAATCACAGCTAGGCACATTGTAAAAAAAGGGTGAGTTTTCAGTGGAAAAATGTGATGTGTCCACGCTACATTTTGGGCCATTTCCTGCTGCGGGCACTATGCCTACCCACACAAGTGAGATACCATTTTTTATTGGGAGACTTAGAGGAACGCAGAATAGTAAAACAAGTGTTATTGCCAATTGTCTTTCTCTGCATTTGTGCCTTCCAAAGGTAAGACCGTGTATAAAAAAAGAAGTCATTTTGGAAATTTCCCGCAAATTCACTTGCTAGTATGGGTGCCCTTAATTTCAGAGATAGCAAATAACCACTGCTCTAAACTCCATACCTTGTCCTGCTCTAAACTCCATATCTTGTCCTTATTTCAGAAATGCATAGGCGTCCTTGATACCTGTTTTTCACTCTTTATATTTTACCAAATGAATTGCTGTATACCTGGTACACAATGAGAAACCATTGCAAGGTGCAGCTCAGTTATTGGCTCTGCACCTCGGCTTTTAAATGAACTTCCTAACAGCTTGGAAGTTCTATTCACTAAGGCAGAAGAACCTGGAGAGACCATCAGCATTGGTGTGGTCTATTCTGGGGCACTTTTGCACCTTAAAGTCTAATCTCTGAAAGGAAATGGACCACCTCAACAGTTTGGGATTCTCCCCCCTTATCTGTATTAGTCATCTGAGGGGGTCTTTGGTCTAATTGAACCTGAAAGCGAGCACCAAACTGGTATGACCTCAGCTTTTTCAGTGCCCTGACCACTGCAAAGGCTTGCCTCTCTTTTGCACTCCACCTCTGTTCACTGGGAAGTAACCTCCTACTGTCACATGGTTGCTAGGGGCACTGTCGACATCTTTAAGTTAGCATGAGCCCGGGAGCCATGATGCTGCTTTTACACACGTTACTAGACGCTTTCTCCTGTGCAAGACTATTTACACTTTTCACATGAGAACTGTCTGCTGCGATAGTTCTACGCTTATTCCTGGAGTTTAGTCACAACTTTGCAAGCAAGGTCAATCAACAATGCCCCTTGTTCTTCTATTATATAATACTTCATATTCAGTCCACGGGAAGGGAGCTTGGACACTGTAGTCCCGTTTCCAATGTCTTTGTAAGATGACATCTCCCTTCATAATGTATGGACTTGCTGCTATGCTGACAATATTTGTATTATGCATTATTTTTCTAGTAGTGGCACGTATACTGCATTTTAGAGCACGTTAGTTCAAATAAATATTTTAAACTAATTCAGTAACCCTGTCAGATCTTGTTGTGGACAAGTACGAGAGAAGGGAGCGAAAGGGGTATCTTGTTACCACGATTCCTGAGATATCTGGGAGTGTTGTGTTCTGGGTTGTCTAATCATTTGTTTCTCCATTTGTGAGTAGGAGAGTGAGTGAAACACTATAGCTAGTCGGTCCTGGTCTCATGTGTACTAAGGCGTTAGGAAGGCATAGCCCCATACACCGAGGTCCCATAATCCTGTGCATAGTTCTGTGTATGTGCAGAATCCCTACAACACTACTAATGAAGGCAACAGGTTGATCCAGGCCCTCGTCATTCAGCTGTCAGAGCACAGCCCTATGCCATGCTCTGGGGCGTCTGTCTGGACAAATAATTATTAGGAGATGTCAGAGGAGGTGGCCACGGGGCTGTGTACATGGCCTCCTTCAGGGTATCAAAAGCATTCTAGCATGCCTCCATCCAGATTACCTGTCTTGGCTGCTTCTTAGACGTCAGCTCTGTCAAGAGTGCAACAATGATGCCATACCTCTTGACGAGTCTCCTGTAATAACCAGTGAGGCCTAAAAAGGCTCTCACTTCTGTTTGGGTCTTGGCCGGTTCCCAAGCCACGATGGTTTGGATTTTGGCCTAGAGGGACTGTACCTTGCATAGTCCCACTTGGGGACCCAAGTAGACCACTGAATCCTGCCCTACCTGGCATTTACTGGCCTTGATAGTCCGGCTTGCCTTCTGCAGATTCTTTAGCACTGCCCTTGGGTGGTGCAAATGGTTCTCCCAGCCAGAACTGAAGACTGCAATGTTGTCTAGATAGGCAGCACTAAAGTTCTCCAACCCAGCCAGGACTTGGTTGACCAACCTCCTGAAGATCACAGGGACAATCTTCAACCCAAAGAGCATTACCTGAAACTGGAAGTGTCCTTCTGGGGTAGAGAACAAAGACCTCTCTTTGGCCCCCTCGGTCAAGGCAACCTGCTAGCACCCAGACATCTAGTCAAACATGCTGTGGAACGTGGTAGCTCCCAACCTATCTTTGAGCTCATCAGCTCGGGGGATAGGGTGTGTGTCAGTGTTAGTGACTGCATTGAGGTCCAGTAATCCACACAGAACCTAAGTTCTGGGATGGCAGCTGGAGAAGCCTACATCACTTGGCTGGACCAAGGGCTGTTTGGGGGCTCAATAACCCGTAACTGAAGAATTTTCGAGACCTCCTCCTTAATGATGGCTCTCACTTTATCATACAACCTGTAGATCTTACTCATCACAGGCATGCTGTCCCTAGTATCAATATTATGGATGAACTATGTAGTGAGTCCTGGGGTAAGGAGAAGAAAGCAGCAAACTGCCCCAACAACTGGTGGTAGTCTCTCTGTTGATCCAGGGTCAGGGTAGGGTAGAGGCTGACACCCTCCAGTTACCCATCTCCGAGCGGAGAGCTCGTAGGTTACCCCACACTCCTTCCAAATGGACATCATGTACTGATATGAAGTTGGTACAAAGGTCGGATACCACCACCTTGGGGAACTCCACACTGGTGAAGATCCCCATCAGTGCCTTATCTACCGCAGGCGCAGTCACCATCCTCAGAGGTATAGCCTACGGGTACCTGGTGTCATGTTCCACCAAGATCAGGATAAATCTATAGCCAAGGGCTGTCTAGGAGTCCGGAGGCTCAACAATGTCAATGCCCATCGGCTCCTAACGGAGTACCAATTACAGGTAATGGCTGCAGGGTCACTGCACAATTAGCCTTCCACCCTGCATCTAAAATCACCTACTCTGGTAAGGAGATTCAAGCCCTCAGCTTTTAACAACGGCTTTGCATGCTTTAATTTCGCCTAACTCTTCCCTACATCAAAGTTTGACTGCCAGGGCAGCGTTTTTCACATATTGGACCCTATCTTATGTACTTCTGCTATGCCGCCTGGTAAGAAGTCACTGCACCCATTATCCTGCATGAACAATCAGACCTCCATGCTGCACTGGGCCCTTATAAATGTGCGCTCTCTTTCCAAACATAAACTGAAACTGTCTGACTTTATAGACGGCCAGAAAATTAATCTGCTGTTTCTGACTGAAACATGGGCAGATGCTGCCTCCATCCATGTTTTCGCCGCTGTAGTACCCACAGGATTCTTCATACACAGGATGGACAGACCTCTTAAGCGAGGCGGCAGATTAGCACTGATCTCCCACAATGCCTTCACAGCTAAATTTGAAGTATTTCTATCCCCAGATTGCAAAGCCTTCATTTTTAGCTTAGAACTTAAAAACAAGCAATGTTTTTAAGACATATTTATTTATTTATTTATGAGTATTACATAGTGCTGGCTAGACCCTAAGGTATCAGAGCGCTTTACAACAGGGAAAAAGCGAGTTGCAAATTACAAGATTTCACATAAATTACAAAATGATTACGAAGTCAAGACAGGAGTGACCAGCAAACACAAAAGTCACGACCCTAAAAGACCAAGAGAACTGGAAGTTAACGGGGGGAGACAGTAGCGAGGGAAAAACAACAAGACATATGTCCAAAGTCCGGCTGGGTTGGTGACGGTCATAGCGGTGCGCTGGTGCCAATCTCCCCTTTAGCTGTCAGTGCAGCTCCACCGGGAGTCAGCCATGTGCTTCGGGTTCCGCCGGAATTAGAATGAAGATCACGAAGTGAACGAAAGTCTTGAGTCCAGAAAAATGGGGGGGTGGACATGAAGAGGATGGCATAATGGGAAGGGGTATGTAGCTTGGCTGCCATCTTACAGTAGCTTCACTCCTGTATGTTGCACCTTTAATAAAACGGCGGGCGCCAAGTCAGGGTCAGGCATGTCTCGTCTTGGGCACCATGTTGAAGTCAGGCAGGGCTTATCTAGATGTCCGCGCTGTCATCTAAGCCCCCCAGGCCCCTATGATTAAAGTTAAACATGAATTTGCCCCACAGGCTAACCTCTACCTTGCAGGGGGACCGCTCGCACTGACAGTCTGAAATCGTCGCAAGGCGAGTTCATGAAGGCAGACAGAGTCGGACCTGTCCGGCTGCCATCTTGAGGTCATGCAGTACTCAGGCGCCCACGAGAGTCATCACCCCTGGAATCCGTTACTGTCATTTACATATTACTATATCGCCCACTAAGCCCCAGGGGCAATTTTATAAAAAATATTGGCTCGCTGTTAGAAGTCGAGGTTTGTGCAAAGGACATCACCATTATAGGTGATTTTGATTTCCATCTAGAGGCCTCCTCAGAAAGAGATACAGAAACAAGGAGCATGCTAGGACTAACGCAATTAATTAATAAAGCCACACACGTGGCCAAGAAGACATTAAACTGCAGTTTTACGAATAATCTATTAGCTTAAAGGATGTGCTGCTACTAGTCTTGATGGACCACTCTGCAATTATGTTTGGACTTAACATTCCAAGAGACTCTCACACTAACAATGGCACAGTTCGATCCTCCCACTATCGGGCATGGAACAAAATCAATACTGATCAACTTAACCAGCAGTTGATACAGACTCAGCCTATTGTCCTACAAGGTATGGAGCAAGCCTCACTAGACTATACTGATCAGCGTAATACCGCTTTCACTAGGATAGCTCTGTTTAAACACGCATCTTCTAAAAGGACCACATCCTCTGTGCCTTGGTTTTCGGAGGCACTCAGTTTAGAAAAACAAAATTGTAGGAGACAGGTAAGACGCTGGTGCTCTCAGTATGAAAACTTTGAGAAAACTCGCATAAACAGGCGCCATCAAAGTGAAAATTCCTACTGACAAAAGAAAAAGGTAACTACTTAACCAAACAAATAGAAATAGCAGAAAAAAAATCCATTATGGAGCTCTTGCAAGTAGTAACTAAATTAACCACCATATTAAGCAATAAAGCAGCTAAATGCAATCCCACTTTTTGCAACACACTAGCTCACTGCTTCAGGTATAAAGTAAACTAAATTTACTCCAAGTCTGAGGCCTCAAACAACTCTGACATCTCTGATAAAACCTATAAGGCCACTTCTTTTCAATCTTCTTTCACGGAATTCCTCCCACTCACTCCAAATCAAGTAGCAAAATGATTCTTACAGCTAAATATGGCTCTCCTTTAGATCCATGCCCTTCCTCAATGTTAAAGCTTATACCCAATCTTATAGGAAAAAATCTCTTGGTCATCTTTAATTCAATCTTTATTATGTATGTTTTTCCCTCTAAATAGAAAAAAGGCTCCATTATTTCACTTATAAAGAAACTCAGTTTGAATACGGCTGATCCCAAAAATTATAGCCGTATATCCCATCTTCCACTCCCAGCAAAATGTGTGGTGAAAGTAATGAACGTACAGCTTTCCCAGTTTATCCAAGTCAATTGACTGTTGGACCCTACACAATTTAAGTTCCAACCTGAGCATAGCACAGAGACTGCCCTGAATAAGGCCACAGGGAAGATAAGGGCTGGGATGGATAGAGGTGGTGCCGCAGCCCTTATTCTCCATGACTTTTCGGCAGCATTTGATATGGTCGCCCACAAACTGCTGATCAAGGGGCTAGGAGATCTAGGAATCAATGATAAAGCCCTGGCCTTACTAACCTTGTTCCTATCAGACAGAGTGCAAACTGTCGCCCTTGAACAGTTTGAATCTCCCCCCTTTTCTCTGCCTTGCAGGGTCCCATTGGGATCCTCGCTTTGTCCGACTCTATTCAATGTATATGTGACAGAGTTGGCTACTCTGATTAAAAACTTCGGCTTCTCCCTTACCTCTTATGCTGACAGCACACAAATTGTTGCGTCACCTTTCAACAATGAGGCGAACCGTTCATGGATGAGCAAGTATTGTTTTAAGCTTAATTCAGAAGAAACGGAGGTGGTGCAGTTTGGAAGCCTCTCCCGGGCTTGGGCCTCTTCCTGGTTGCCAGAAGAATTAGGCCCTCTTCCCACCCCAATGATAGAGGCCGATAACCTAAGTGTTCAAATTGACAACAAGCTGAATTCTGGAAACCAAGTTAGTGCCACTGTCTCCTCTTTGTTCTTTACACTTAGGATGATCAAGAAAATTCTTCCTTTTCTTCCAGCCAGTGCTAAAAAGACTGTCATCGTGGCCTTAGTTCACTCAAAGTTAGACTATTGCAATTCACTCTAAGTGAACATGCAGGAACACATCTAAATAGATTACAGACTGTGCAGAATGCTGCAGATAGCCTGCTATTTCCCAAATTTCATTCTGTCTCTAAAGAAATCTTTAAGTTACAATGGCTTCCTGTTAGAAGTTGCATTCAATTTACGGCCCTCTTCATCGCTTACAAGGCCTTGCACAGTATTGGTCCAAAACGTCTGAAGCATGTCTTTAATTGGTACTATCTCAATAGACTCCTGCACTCCTCTGGGGCCAAGAAAATGATAGTCCACAGATTCCGTAAAATGAATTGAGCAGACAGACGTTTCATTACGGGGATGACCAATCTCTGGAACGGTCTTCCTTCTCATATTAGAGCTCTGCCCTCTCTGATCTCTTTTAGGAATGAGGTTAAAATGTGGTTGTTTTATAGTTAAGGCTCTCTTCTAGATGTGTTTGAGTGAAGGCCAGTAAAAGTGGATGACAAGCCTCTCAAAGATCTTGTCCTGCCCTGGATAACCAGCCAATGGAACGTCATGAGCCAGCTCCAGTAGGAAGGCCCTGTAGGACTGGGGGACCACCAACACATGGGTTGCAGCAGGCTCAGGAACCGTAGGCTCACTATACAGAAGGCCATTCTCCTAGTAAATTAGGTGATCACCAGATGTGTCCCCAGCTGCTTGGGACTCGGCCTGCCATTCTAGACCCTCAAGAGTAGAGCGCTCCATCTGCGCCTTGCAGAACTCCTCCCCGGTGGGATTCTCTTCCTGCTGCCAGTTGGTCAGCTTAGGTAGGTTTTTCAGGGCGGCAATGTCATGCCCTGTAGGTTCTGGGCCCCACACTCAGGCTCAGCCTCCTCCTGTGGGAGTTTCAGGAGTGGGTTTCCTGCACCCCTTGCCCTTCCTCTTTTTGGCAGGTACCTGGCCCTTTCTTCCAGGCTCCGGGTCCCCCTGACTACCCTCTCAGGTGGCCATAGACCAGGTGGGGGGCACACCCTATCAGACAACCATTACATCTCCAAGTGAGACCTGAGCTCCACCTCCCTCCAGATGTGTGCTCTATGTCCTTGCCAAGCAGACAATCCACAGGCATAGATGGACTCACGGCTACTCTTAAAGAACCTGAGACCGCCACCAACTAAAAGGAAACCAGAGCCACTCGGTGGTGATTCTCCTGGGCGTCAGCATTATCAGCTTAGTGGACTGCGTTAAGTACTACCTGCTGAGATCACCAGATGACATCTAACAGCAGTCATGCTGGCTCCAGTGTCTCTCCGAGCCTCCAACCTCTGCCCATTGATGGCGACTACTGCCTGTAATGCTTAGTCTTAGTTCTCTGACAATTTCCTTCCCAAGCGCTATACTAACCAACCCCAGGGACTGCCCACTAGTGGTGGGGCTCTGCCCATTAGGGACACTTGGCATTCCTCTTGTATTGCTCAACCTGTTGACAATCTTAGCACTCAGGGGGTGCTTTCCCAGTGGACTTACTATCAGGGAACCATTTCTTCTTCTGCTCAGGCAGGAACTGAGAGTCCTGACCCTTAGAACAAGTCGGGGGCCCCTTCCTCCCCTTGTGGTGAACGCCCCCCCCCCCAAATACCTTGTTTTGGACCCTGGTGCTGATCTAGCGGTCCACCTCCTTAGCTAGCTACTTGGGGTCAGTGAGCTTACTGTCAATAAGGGGATGGCGCAGATCTGCAAAACAAAACTGCTCTCTCACAATGAAGTTGTACAGCCCCTGATAATCCTTTACTTCACTGCCCTTCACCCAACCACCTAGTGCCTTACAAAGGAGTCCACACAATCCACCCAAGACTGTCGGGCAGGTTCTAGCTATCCCTAAACTTCTGCATGTACTTCTTAGGGGTAGAGTCATACTTTCTGACTAGGGTTTCCCTCATGGGGGAATACTCCACCTTTTCTCCCGTTTCTACCACCAGTAGGGCATCCCTCCCTTCTCTAGTGATGCCGTTCTAGAGGCTAGTCCCCAAACCTCCTCAGGGATCTATGCATCTGCAAAAGCCACCTCATACACTTCAAATCATTTGTCGATGTCATTCCCTACAACAGTCAGGGACCAGACCTTTGGGAGAATGGACCCTCTTGTCTCCATAGGGAACTGTAAAACGTTTGCCACCATCAATGCTGAACTCTGCCTGCCTGGCCTTGAGGTCCAGCTCCTTCAGACTTAGTTCATGTGCTTGTAATAATTGTTGCTCCTTCAAGGCATTCTCAGCGTTCTTTTTCAACATGGCAAGTTTCCTCTATTGTATTCTCAGCTGGGCCATATACAACCTAAACTCCCTCTCTGCCTTCCTTTCCAGAAAGGCTGTGGAAAGAAACACTGCTCCCTGCTCTGGTAGGAAGTTCCAACTAGGAAGTCATGTTATCCCTACTGGCTGAAGGTTGTATCTCAGGGAGGTCCTCCCCTTGTCCTCCAACTTCATCATCCCCTTCCGTGGCATCAACCAATGACTGGTGAGTTTTTGCCCAGGCCCTCAGCACCTTTTGGAGTTCCAACTTCCTGTTGGTGCTCTTTGATGGAAGTCCCCTCTCCTTGCAGAACTCCCTGAGGAGTGCCTCAGAGTTAGCACCCATGTTGGCCAGCTCCAATTCCATCACTGCAAGTGTGGTTTCAGACACAAAAGTCAGAGTGAGAATTTGGAAAAACAAAAAGAAGCCAATCAAGAAGAATTTAAACTCAAATTGATCCAAGATATGTCCTATATTTCACCGCTAATCACTAATGTGAGAAATTACGTTATTGGGTAACTAAGGTGTGAGCCTTGGTCAAGCACCAACCACAATCCTTGTCAGGGTGAGGGGCAAGCCAACCCCAAACTAACCTGTGCTCAAGCCTCTGGTAGCTTGGAACAGAGCAGTCAGGTTTAACTTAGAGGCAGGTTGTAAAGCACTTGTGTAACACATCTAACAGTAAATAAGTGAAAAACACCACACAAAAAGCATCCCACACAAAGTTAGAAAAATAGAGACTTCTTTAATATATACAAGACTACAATTATAAAAATGCAATCAGTAGAACCAGAGATATGCAATTTTAAATTGTGTATGGAAAATAGTGCCAAAACGGACAAAGCGCCAACTGTGGATATCTGATCAAAGTCACAAGTTCAGGCGAACCGCAATGGAGTGCAGGCAGGCTACAGGGACCCAGTTTGGCCTGTTGAACAAAGTACCTTAAATCCTAGTTTGCAGGGACCTGCGAGGATCGCGCCAAAGATGCGGCGTGCAGCCGAAGCAAAGCATTGGTTTTGAGAAGCGGAAAGGCTGTGATGCGAGATGCTGCATTGTCATCGAGGATCCTGTTGACGAGGTATGCAAGGACCAGCGCCAAGGATGTGTCGCACAGTGGAGTCGTCAAAGGCAATACTGGTTGCAGATGTGGGTCTTTGCGACTGGTCCACTTCACACAGAGGGGATATGTTGGTTCTGCTTGGGGTTGTGCCAAGCAGCAGAGATGAGTCACTTTCACTGGATCCACAGAGGCTTTCAGAGCACCTTAGGCCCACTTCCAAGGGTCAACGACTGGCGTGGACCACTTGTCAAGGTAGACTCACAGCTGGCAGAGTCTAGGTGTAGGTGCAAGGCTGTTGGAAGCCTGTTGTGTCCCTGCAGCTTCAGATCAGGAGGCCAGCCAACAAGCCCTTGGACTCACTCTGGGGTTCTGGGTTCAAGAGATGAAGGTCCGGACCTTCTCACCCAAGCAAGAAGGCAGCAGGTCAGCAAAGCAGGGTAGCAGTCCCTCAGCTGCAAAGCAGTCCTTCTTGGCAGACTATCTACAGATCCAGAAGTGTACTGAAGAGTTGATGTCTGAGGTCTAGTATTTATACCCAGTTGCGCCTATGAAGTGGGGAGAACCTTCCTGAGGCATTCCTTTCAAGTGCACAGGTGCCCTGCCTCCCCTGCCCTGGCTCCAGAATAACTGCAGGGGGTATGCAGCCACTTGTGTGGAGGCAAGACTCAGCCTATTCAAGTGTAAGTGGGACTGTGCCCGGCTCCTCCTTCCCATCCTGTCAGTCATGGTCCATCTAGGCACACCTAATCTCCTAATTGTGTGTGGCTGGCTAGGAGGAATAAACAAAGCCCAAATGTCAACTTCACCTATTCATGTGACCCAGAGCCAAGCTGCAGGTACCAAATGGCTAAGGCAGGAAAACGCCAACTTTCTAAAAGTGGCATTTTCAAAACTGTAATTTAGGATCCGACATCACCATAAGTTAGAAATTTTTATTACAATTCTAAGACACCAAACATGAACTGTGTTCCTGTTTCCAGCTTATTTAATGTAATAAAGTGACTCCCATGTTATCTCATGAGATAGGTAGGCCTTGCAGTAGTGAAAAATAAATGTAAGAGTTTTTCACTACCAGGTCATATCAAACTTAAAAGCACATGTCCTACTTTTTAAACAGATTGCACCCTGCCCTCTGGGCTGTCCAGGACCTACTCTAGGCGGGACATATGTATTAAAACGGAAGGTCTGTGCCTCAAAACATTTTTATTTTGCCAGATCGAACTATCAGTTTAAAACTACATAAACAGGCTGCAATGACATGCCTGGGACATGTTTAACTGCTACTTAAGTGGGTGGCACAATCAGTGCTGCAGGCCCACACGTAGCATTTAATTTACGGCCGTGGGTACAGGGAGTGCCGCTTTAAAGCGGACTTACAAGTAAATGAAATATGACTTTTAGGTATAAGCCAATCCTATCATGTTTTATGGAGAGAGCACAAGCACTTTAACATAGATTAGCAGGGCACAGAGTCCTAAGTCCAGCAAAAACAAAGTCAACAAAAAGGAGGTCTATTGGCAAAAAGGTAGGGGTTGAGCCTGGGCTTCCTGCCCACCTAGATAAAGATTTTGGTGTGTTTGTTTAGTGTTTGAAGAGTGATTTTGGGGATCGTAAGTGGGATCATCCTTAAGACATAATAAAACCTTGGAGTGGTTACCATTTTCATGAGCTGGATTCTAGCCCATTGGGATAGAGAGATGTAACAATGGGAAGTCGCTCTCCATTTGAGCCATTACCATACCCTTCAGCCCTTTGTTAACCAGTATGCCCAGGAATTTGAGCTCAAAGGACTTTCAACAGAAGCCGTGATCATCAGGCGGATATCGGGACACCTCATCATAGGTGGAGCTTTGCTTTTTGATAATTTGATTTTTTTCCCCAGAGAATAAGGAAAAGGCAATGAGGGACATTAGACGTGGAACTGAATTGTCCGGGCCACTAAGGAAGAGAAGAACATCAACCACATAGAGCATATGTTTGATCTGACCAGCCACTATTTCCATGCCTTTTATCTGCTAACATGGTGAATGGCTGCAACAAGCTTCTCTAAGGCTAGCAAAAAGGGAGAGGAGAGAGGAGGCATCCCTGTCTCGTCCCTCTGTGTATGGCAATGCTCTGGGACATGTCTGCTCTAGGACATGTGTCCCTTGCAATCAATCTGTGAGGTGGGGTCAGAGTGAAACCATTAGACCTTAGCAAGGAATTCCGAACCTATGTCAGCTCGTCACAGGGTTCAGAACAAATATGCCCAGTCGAAAGCCATTTCGGCTTCTGGGAAAACAGTATTTTGTCATCCATGTCATCCTTCACCTCCCAAAGTATATTTGCCACTTCAAAATCTTTTAATTAAACACAACAGCATTATGTACATGATTAGAGTCCTCATTAGAAATGGAAAATACATCGTTATAACAATGTAAGATTGCCTATCACAGTAGGACTCGGTTGCCTTAGCACGCATCAGTTGATTTCCGGAAGAAAAAAAAACAAAGCTGGATAATTAATAGGCCTAAAGTACTTTTTACTCATAAACCTTTCCTTGATAACAGTACAAATTATGGGAGGCAGCATGGGGCACAACAGGTATTTTCTAATGAACTATAGCTTCCGCTTGTTTCTAAAGCTTTACAGAAATATTACATTATTCCATTAATTATCATTTTTACCACAAGCCAATACTGGCATTTTTACATTATTTAAGACATTTTTGTCCATGGTATCAAGCATCAAGAAACCACTCAGTTTACTTTGTTTTAGATGTTCGATCATTTAAGCCCTTTTTACATTATGTGCTATTTTTAATTACAGCTGTTGTTTTCAGGGCAAGCGGTACAAGCAAACAATCAAAGTAATTTACATTAATTAAATATTGCAGTAAAATCAGGCTAAGATTTAGGCCAATCACAACTTTAGGGATTAACAGAATAAAGCTTCCTCTAGCTGGCTTATATGTGATTCCACTTCCGAGTGTTCTATGGCTGCATTCAAATAATATGTCCATACTAAAACGCAAGCCAATTAATTTTCTAAACCAATATAAGAATAACAATACGTAACTAAACAACTCGGCAGAATGACAGAGGAGCTAGAGAAGAATTCATGGCATCCTGTACAGTGAGATATAAGAAGGCAATTTACCAACAGAGATCTTTGCATTTTGAATATTTTCGTTTGAGCGTTCACAATGTTTGTACTTCTGGGGAAAAGTCTGGGGTGCTTGCTTTGTTGACTGACAAGCCATGTTGTGTATATAATTATATAACCCCAATATCTGGTAGATTTATTTTAAAAAAGGCTTATGGGAATTCTGGCTCGCTAGCCAACATAACAGCGGATGCCTTACTCTGAGCAGTCCAAATCATGTGACCTGCTACATACACTCATTCACCCCTGAATCAAATGTTCCACCTGAAATTGAACAACCTTTGTCTATTATATAACCCAGGGCCGGCCGGCTATAGGGCAGTGCGACTGGTGCGGCCGCAGTGGGCGCTGACCTGTGGAGGGGGCACTGTGCCCTCAGAGGGGCGCTGTGTTTAGCAATATCTTATGATAGGAGAGATGAGGGGCACTTTTGCAGGTGGTAGGGAGAGAATCCGAGGAGGCATTCATGAAACGTGGGGGCCACAAAAATGACTGTCACACCGGGCGCCACCAGTGCTAAAGCCAGCCCTAATATAACCAGTGGTACCAAATGTACAAATGGGGCAGCTTTTTAGAGGTGCTACTATAAGAAGGAGCCTTAGAATGTCTGAGCTGCCCCTTCTGAAATACCCAGGGCGCATGCACAGTCCTACAACTGCATGCACGTGATGGAAAGCCTTTGGCTAGTTGCCCACGCCTCTTTCACAAGATGGGCACAAGGGCATAAGGCTCTCAGAAGAAGAACTGGCTGTGCCATAACCAAAATAGTAGCACACAGATAGCGCACCCCTAGAGGGCGCTCTTTGGCATGGTGGGCAGTGGCTCTCAATTTTCTTACACCTGTCATGCAGAAAACACTCTTCTTGGTAATAAGGCACGTGGCCCTAGTCTGCTCCAGGTTCTCTCAGTGAGGATGCACACTGAAGCAGACAGGAAGCATACACATGACATGCAATAGAGTGCCTGTCTTATATGGACGAACTATGATATACAGCTATTGCACGCAGGAGGCAACATTGCTGTGTATACCCGGAGCAGCACTTACATCTGAGGCTGGGAAACACTGCAAACAAATTGTGCAATACTTAGCAGAGTCAGTCTGCGAGAAAAAAGAGAAAGGGCAGTCTAGGGAAATGTTACTGAGGGTAGATTACCTGATGGCGATGGAGGAAACACCAGGACCTATTTTATCATGTCAACTTCATGTCATAAAGTTTCATCTCAATGCACAGATGTAACTTCTTATGTGCCACAGATGCTAGTAAGGAGCACCCAAAAGCATATTTTTTCACGAAAATGTGCAGCGAGACTAATTTTTGATGATTAGCTCTGGTTATCTTGGCCTAAAGGAATCCAGGAAAGGAGAGGTCTGGGGGCGATGGAGCAGAGTTTGTGGAAGACTGTTGTGTTAAACTGGGGGGATAGGAACAATGTTTTGTAAAAAAAAATAAAAAAGCAGGATGCACAATTTAGCAAAATGGAGACATAGTCAGTTCTTTATAAAATAGTGTAACATATTAGACCTCAATTAATATTTAGTTACCAATGTATTTATAAGATTGGGTGTTTGTTGAGACACTGGATGTCATCGTTTGATAACTTAGAAGTGCTGAGAAATCTTCAGCTCAATCATGTAATGATGAGCTTCGTTTAAAAAGTTTCCTGAATCGGAGGTGATTTAGTTCGGTTCCGAGACAAAGATAAACTGTGTGTCACACTTTAGGATCTCGTGGCTGTTACAAAGTGTCTTCAATTAACCCTGTAACTGACAGGGAGCCAGTGAAGTCCTTTCACTGGTTTGACATAGCTCTAGCTCCACACATTCCAGCACACCCTGGCGGCCTAATTTCGTAGTCTGTGTAATCCGTCTGGTAGATTCTTTTGAATGTCTGTACAAAACACACTGCCATAGTCAAATTGACCTATCTGTTTATTTTGACAATTCAATCGTAGGACTGATTTGGAAGACTGTAAACCTTTTCCGGGGCATCAATAGTTGCTGTTTGACGTCCTTAGACACAGCATAGAGGTGAGGAGTAAATAAGAGATTTTGATCAAAGTAAATTCCCAGATTCCATTTCCTGGCTGTCTGAGAGGTGGTCGGACGGTTCCTAGACAATGGGTCAAACAAATGTTCTTTCTAGGGGTAGGATTTCAGTTTTTTTTTCAGTTCAGACAAAGGAAGTGCTCCCTCATATAACACTGGATGTGATCTAAGCCGTTGGGGATGGTGGATCGACTCTTTGCGCCCTATTAGATATAGCATTGCATGTAGTTGGTGTATATCTGGAAACAGATCTGATTCTGATCAAGCAGATGAGTAAGGTATTGAAGTAAAAATTGAACAACTGATGATGGATAAAGGATTCTTGCAAAATACAGCACAACAGCTAAGGACCGCATATTTCTGTAGATTGAACGCATACCTATTGGCTGCAATCATAGCGGATAGAACTAGTGCAGTTTAGGGCATTTCAATTCATACAGGATAGAACTAGTGCAGTTGAGGGCATTTCAAATCATACAGGATAGAACTAGTGCAGTTTAGGGTACCTCTCATCATAGAGATTAGAACTAGCGCAGTTTCGGGCATTCCAATCATACAGGATAGAACTAGTGCAGTTTAGGGCATTTCCAAATGTATTATATACTGCCTATGATGTTATAGGTCGCAGACAAACTGATACAGAGCATGGCAGATTGATGGCCCTTATCAAGCATTTTGAAGGGGCTACTTTCTAATGTCAGCCAATATGTATTCCATTTTTTTTAAGGTAAGAACCCAGGTTGAACAAAATAAAAACAAATGATTCTGTTCAACATATTCTCATGGTTTGTTCCTGAACCTCATTTTCCAATATTTAGCTGGCGTATGGTAGATTGGAAACTGGTTAGTGGGTGTCCAGGACAACAGCGCATGTTATGTTGGCTGTCAGAGAGGAGAAACTTGCTTCATACATGTTACTGGCTGTAGTTCCAGAGGGAGATTGGCATTTTTCAGTTTGTCTACATTGATTATCTCATCCTCCTCGAGTATATGTTTGTATTTGATGACATTACTGGCGGGGCAAGCAGTGGTGGAGTGTTTGGGCAAGCCGCTACATTCCCCAGCTCCACACACAGATGAAAGCTGTAAGCAACCAAAAGGTCTTAAATACCAGAATAAGTTACTCAACACAGTCCAAGAAGTGGGCCTCTTCAACCCCAAACAGGAGATAACACTAGAATAGGAAGGTGTCACACCACGATCCACTGGATACCTAGAAGGCTAAATGTGGAACCAGTCCCAGTTTTACCATCAGCTTTCATTCATGCTCTGCTAGGCTTGGACAGACACAGTCAAGCCACATGAACATTAAAAAGGCTTACAACATATACAAATGTAGCTTTTTTGTATTTAAGACTTCATCACACTTGTCAGAATGGTTTAACACATGCAGCATTGCAACATGGCATCAAGTAATGAACTTTACCTAAGTCGGCAAGGCGTGGCACCAGACTGGGATGCATATGACAGCTTGTGGCTCCATACATTACAAAGTCCTGCCCCTATACTCTGGTTACATACTAGGGAGAGCTTCTAAGCCATGGTCTTAGTGGCACATCTTCTGCTGGAGGATTGATTACAATTTCTGGGGGTATGAGAGACTTTTCTTCATGCCCATGACCATATGAAGATGCCCTTTGGAATCAAGTCACAGAGGGCAGCACTGATGCTCTTGCCCTTGGCAGTACTGTTAACTCCCAGCACGATCAAATTCTGTGAATTCGGGATATAGCACTTCATAAAGGGGGGAGCTGTGCTTATTAATTTCCACTACCATAGGCTGGATGCTAAAAGCCCTCATAAAGCTGAACCTCACGAAAACAGAGATCATCAAACACAAAAAATAAGCTGAACTGCAACAGTGGCACACTACAATGAACGTTGAAGGGCTTACTCATCACTCTCTTTGCCAAAGCGCAAACAGGAAAGTGGAGTATTAGTAGGTGGGAGTATTCATCTTCTGCTAGCAATAATACCACATTCAATAAGAAGGTCCAGTTAAGTCTCAATAAATTAATCCTTGCTCAACCCTTGGTAGCTTGGCAAATGAGCAGTCAGGGTTAGCTTAGGAGACAGGTATGTGTAAAGCATTTAATATCACCAAAACAGTAAATAAGTAAAAGACACAACACAAAAAATCCAACCCCAATTTATAAAAATAGAGAATATTCTAATCTTTAAAATGGCACCAAAACAAATATAAAACTCCAATGCAGGTAACTGGAGATGTGAATTTTTAAAGAGTAAATAAACAAGTGTGCATTCTAGCACCAAAAAGCTTAAAGCGCCACTTGTGGCTATCTAGTCGAGTTGGACCGGGACAAAGTCAAAGTTTTAGGCCAACCGCGATGGAGCGCGAGTCAAATATGCCAGGTCCCAGTCAAAAGTTTACCTCTGTACTTAGACTTTTTCTTGGAGCTTTTCTCTAGTCGACGAGCTGGTCGGCAGGTCCACGGGCTTCTCGGATCCATACTTTCAGCTGATGATGGCGGTGGTGCTGCAGCTTCAGTCTCTGGAAGTCTTTGTCGTCTGCATCGATGGCGAGGAACTCCGGGGCTTTTACTGGGACAAACCAGCACTGTCAGGACGAGTCATGAGTCAACAATGACGGCTTGACTCTGGACGTTGGGCTGGTCTTCTCTTGGAGCTTTTCTGAAAAAACTTTGCAAAAAGGTTTTCCTTGCAGATCTTATTCCTTGTTGGTTACTTTGGGGTAAAAAGTGTCCAGCAGCATCAGCCAACGGTTTAGAGACTCTGGATTGCGCCTTTGGGGCTAGGACTCAATCTTCCACAAGGCACCTGCACAGTCCAGGAAAAATCCAGTTACCACTGGTCAGCTGAGGTGATCCTCTCTTTGGGCTTGCAGGTGACTTCTTCCAGCTCTGTTGTCGATCAGGGAGTCCACTTCTTTGAGTCAAGCACATCTCTTCCTTTGTGGAGCCCTGACAGTGCAGCAGGTGCAGTCCTTTTGAGTACAAGTCTTTTGTGGTACAGTCCAAGGGTCCAGTAGGGCAGTTTTTCTTCTTCTTTTGTTCCAGGCAGTGTTCTGATGAGCTCCTGCAGCTCTCCCATATTTATCCTTCCTTCGGGCTGGCAGGAGGAGTGGACACACCAGCAAATAGGTGTGAAGTTATCTCCCTCTGCTATGACCACTTCCTGTGAAGTGTGGCATATTTGTGATCCAGAATGCACTGTTCTTCAAAAATAAAATTAAGAAAATCTTTCCTTAGTGTGTGCCTGTGTAACCCAACCAAGAGATGTGACTAACAACTCACTACACTCCTCTTCCAGCCCCTCTCCTAATCGGATTCGGCGGGCTCGCATCTGGCTGGTGATCAAGGAAATGGGGGCTGGCCTGTGCCTTGTGACAACTGTTTTCCTGCCCTTGAAGTCCAGCTCGTCTCCCAGCCCCCTTTCTTCTCCCTGGCTTCTCCAGGAAGCAAATATCCTCCTACCCAATGGCTGTATTGTTTCAGCCCCAGGTCTCCTCACACCTACTCAGGGAGCAACTTGGCTGTCAAAGGCTGACCAATAAGAAGAGGCTTTAGGTAACCTCAGGATAGTAAGTTCTAAAACGACTTTCCTGTAATAGTTATAATAGTTATTATACATCCAACCATGGCAAGCTGTTGGATGTATTGTAACAATTATTTTGATACGTTGAATGATATTGCTAGCTAGCTCCCAAACAAGATAGAGTTTATCAAAGTTATTAAAGCCTTCAAAAAGTCTTCAACTAGCCACTACTATAGGGGAAAACAACTTTGGCTGATTTTACATACCAGGGCATATAAAACATATTTCATATTGTTCCCTACTTTTTATAACAATGTGCCCTACACTTAGGACATCTAGGGCAGACCTTAAGGGTGACTTACATTTAATAAAAGGTTGGTTTGCACTTTAAAAGTACTTTCAATTCCAAAGGCGAATTGGCACTTAGTTTCATTTTAAAACCAGCCTGCATAGCATGCCTGGCTTTAAAATGACACCCGACACCACAGCAGTGCACACTTAAGTGTGTTAAGTCCACTGCGGTCTCTAAATCTACAAGCACTACAATATACTAGGGGCTTACAGGTAGGTTGTTTTGGCCAATTGAAAGGATATCAATTACCATATAACTTTAGAGGGTGATCAGATCATACCTGTGTCCTAACCCTGGCCCTGTTACACCTAGATAGCGTTAAACACCCTGCTCGCCTGGATTCTTGACATCAACCTTGACTCCCTAAAGAGTCTCCTCCGTCTAGCAAAAGGGCTCTTCAAGGTGCTTAGAAAGTATTACTAAGTCACATACATACTAACTGTAACTACACTGGCCCTTGATGTAAGCCAAAAAGCAATTTCAAGATCTGCTCTATCATATATTTAAAGCTGTTAACTCCAACTAACCTACCTAGCATACAAAATCAATGCAATGATGAATGCAACACATGCAGACATTGTTCGTCTATAGCTATGCATCAAGCATCTGGGGCTCCATCCCAAAACAGATGAGACACATGCCTTCCATCCATTCAGAGAGCACCTCATTCAAAAGTAGACATTTTGATCACTTACACAACATGGACAGCAATGAAGAGAACTCTGTTTTGTACACCAATCTTACTTGCTCTCACACCACTGCACCACCGCCTTCTATTGTGCAGACCACTATTGATTTATAGGTAGGTTTTCACAAGGTAAATACCCATACATACATTAAAAAGGACATCGTCACTAAGTGGAAACTGCCGAATAAGAGGCAGATGTCGAGAAAATAGTTTCCACAACATTAAAGGCGTTATCAATACTAAAGGGCACTAGAGACGACAAATCTCTTTGAAATAAACACCAATCTACGATAGATAACTCTAGATCTTTGTTCAGAAAACAAATGTTAAAACAATTGTCTTTTAAATAAGGTATTTTCTAGTTTGTACAATAAAATAAAGCAATTAAAATAACAGCAAAGGATACTGGAGAAAGTGGATGATAAATCAATTCCAGCAAGGAAGACATAATTACAGTGAAGCACCCAGTACCAGAGGCTGCAGTTGGGTTTATTAGTCAGCCTTTGGAGGTTAAAAACACTAAATCTTTTCGGAAGACTGTTACCTCAGCCTTTATAACCTGCTTTACCCTCTTGTACTAAAATCCACATATATTCTAAAAACTGAGAGATGCATTTACTATTCTGTATAGTTGTGAAAAAACACAATTAATTAATTGGCCTGGTTCCCACATTGGAAAGTTTCATTCCATTCCAAAGGTAGGAAAAGAGATTATAGCAAATACAAGATTGAACTGAAGTACTAAACAATAGTGATCAACCTGATACATTTCCTCAGTCCTGAAATAATGCAAAATCATTTTTAGTCGGAAAAATAAGAAATCCAAATGTGCCACTCCAATTAAAGGTAAGTGCCTTTAGTGCATTCATCGAAAATCAATGCTGATATGCCATCTTATCGCTTAACACTTGATTTAATGAGCCTAGGGCAAGAAACATTTTTCAGACCCCATAGCCCGCCATATATAATTTGGCAACCAGAACATTGATATTGTTGGAATGGAAAGCATGCAGGGATATATGTTGCCACCTTAGCGTAAAACAAAGTATGTGGTGTGGTGTTGTCCCTCCATATCAATACAAAATAAACTATAGGTGCAACATGGGTAAGGGAAGATACTGGAATCTTAAATCAATCAATCAATGTACTTGTAAAGCGCACTACTTACCCGTGAGGGTCTCAAGGCGCTGAGGGGTGGGGGTGGGGATGGGCGCTACTGCTCGAAGAGCCAGGTCTTGAGGAGTCTTCTGAAGGCGAGTAGGTCTTGGGTCTGTCGTAGGTGGGTTGGGAGGGTGTTCCAGGTTTTGGCGGCGAGGTAAGAGAAGAATCTGCCACCGGCGGTCGTACGTTGGATGCGGGGGGACATCTGCGAGGGCGAGGCTGGCGGAGCAGAGCTGGCGGGTGGGGGTGTAGAAGCTGAGTCTGCTGTTCAGGTAGGCTGGTCCGGCGTTGTGGAGTGCTTTGTGTGCGTGGGTGAGGAGCTTGAAGGTGATCCTCTTGTTGATGGGGAGCCAGTGCAGGTCTCTCAGGAGGGGGGTGATGTGGCTGCGGCATGGGGCGTTGACGATCAGTCGGGCGGAGGCATTTTGGATGCGTTGAGTGCGTTGCCATGGTCCAGTCTGCTGCTGACGAGGGCCTGTGTCACTGTTCTTCTTGTTTCGGTCGGGATCCATTTGTAGATCCGGCGGAGCAAGCGTAGGGTGTTGTAGCTGGAGGAGGAGACGGCGTTGACTTGCTTGGACATGGAGAGGGAGGAGTCGAGGATGAATCCTAGGTTGCGTGTGTTGTCGGTTGGTGTCGGTGCTGTCCCTAGAGCGGTCGGCCACCAGGAGTCGTCCCAGGCTGAGGGTGTGGGTCCGAGGATGAGGACCTCCATCTTGTCCGAGTTCAGTTTCAGACGGCTGCTCCTCATCCAGTCGGCGATGGCCTTCATGCCCTCGTGAATGTTGGTTTTGGCGGTGTGGGGGTCCTTGGTGAGGGAGAGGATGAGCTGGGTGTCGTCGGCGTAGGAGATGATGTTGAGGTTGTGCTGGCGGGCCACTTGTGCGAGGGGGGCCATGTAGATGTTGAACAGCGTCGGGCTGAGGGATGAGCCCTGGGGGATGCCGCAGATGATATCGGTGGCTTCTGACCGGAAAGGTGGGAGGCGGACGCTCTGGGTTCTGCCGGAGAGGAAGGACGTGGTCCAGTCAAGGGCCTTCTCTTGGATTCCAGCTTCTTGGAGGTGTGTCTTTAGGGTGGGGTGGCAGACCGTGTCGGATGCGGCTGACAGGTCCAGGAGGATGAGGGCTGATGTTTCGCCGTTGTCCAGTTGGGGTCTGATGTCGTCTGTGGCGGCGATGAGGGCTGTCTCGGTGCTGTGGTTTCGTCTGAATCCAGATTGGGACGGGTCCAGGATGTTGTTGTCTTCGAGGTGGCGGGTCAGTTGAATGTTGACGATTTTCTCGATGACCTTTGCCGGGAACGGGAGCAGGGAGATGGGTCGGAAGTTCTTGAGGTCCTTGGGGTCCGCCTTGGGCTTTTTGAGGAGGGCGTTGATTTCGGCGTGCTTCCAGCTTTCCGGAAATGTCGCTTTTTCGAAGGAGATGTTGATGACCTTCTGTAGTTGGGGTGCGATGGTCACGTCTGCTTTGTTGAATACGTGGTGTGGGCATGGGTCTGACGGAGATCCTGAGTGGATGGAGTTCATGATCTTGCGTGTCTCGTTGTTGTTGGTGTTGGCCCAGGAAGTCAGGCGGTTGGCGCTGATGGTGATTGCGGGGGGGGTGGAGTTGTGCATCGTTGAAGCGGTCGTGGAGTTGAAGCTGTCATGGATGTCAGCGATCTTGCGGTGGAAGAAGATGGCCAGTGAGTCGCACAGTTCTTGTGAGGGCGGGATGTCGTTGGCGCTGGCGTCGGGATTGGAGAGTTCTTTCACGATGCGGAAGAGCTCTTCGATGTCGTGTGTGTTGTTCTCCAGGCGGTCTTTGAAGGAGGATCTCTTGGCTAGTCTGATGAGGTGGTGATGTCTGCGGGTGGCGTCCTTGTGGGCTGCGTGGTTTTCTGGCGTTCGTTTGTGGAGCCATTTCTTGTTCAGCTTACGGCAAGCGCGTTTGGAGGTCAGGAGCTCGTCGGTGAACCGGGTGGCTCTCCTGCTGGCATGGCTGTTGGATGGTCTCTTGAGTGGGGCGAGAGTGTTGGCGCAGTCGTCAATCCACTGTCTGAGGTTGTGGGCTGCGGCGTCAGGGCAGGTGGGGTTGGTAGGTGGGTTCTGGGCGTGGGTGGTGGTCAGCTAGTCTTCGGTGACTTTGTTCCAGCAGCGGCGCGGCAGCTGTTGGGTGCGATGGTGCGTGGTTGGTTTTTTGAAGTTGAAGTGGATGCAGCGGTGGTCGGTCCAGTGGGGTTCGGAGGTGTGGTTGAAGGTGATGTGGGTGCTTGTGTAGAAGACGGCATCCAGCGTGTGGCCTGCGGCATGGGTGGGTGCGGTGACGAGTTGTCTGAGGCCGAGGTTGGCGAGGTTTTCGATCAGAGTGGCGGAGTTGGCGTCGTTGTTGTTTTCGAGGTGGAAATTCAGGTACCCGAGGAGGATGTAGTCCGTGGAGGCGAGTGCATGGGTGCTGGCGAGGTCGGCAATGGAGTCTCTGAACTGAGCCCGGAGTCCGGGGGGGTCTGTAGATGAGTGTTCCTTTGAGGGTGGTGTTGGGGTCGGTGTGGAGCCGGAAGTGCAGGTGTTCGGCGGTGTTGAGGGTGTCGTCTGCGTGGGTGGACTTGTAGACGATGGCTATTCCTCCTCCGATTCCATTGCCGCGGTCCCTGCGGGTGATCTTGTAGTCGTCCGGGATGGCTATGGCGATGTCGGGTGCCGAGGAGTCGTTCCACCAGGTCTCGGTGAGGAAGGCCACGTCTGGGGCGAGGATGTCGAGCAGGTCCCAGAGCTCGACGGCGTATTTGCGTGCGGAGCGGGTGTTGAGCAGAATGCAGCGCAGGTTGTTGAGTCCAGTTCTAGGAGGTTTGGTGAGTCTGTCGCAGGTGAAGCTGCAGGTGCGGCAGGAGAAGGGTTCGTGGGTCCTTTTCGGGGCGGCCTGGAAGCAGGTGTTGTGTCGGCCGGCGTTGAGTGCATGGAGGGAGTCGGCGCCGTATCTGCGTCTGTCGTCGTGGCAAGCGTGGGGTCCAGGGGTTCTAGCGCTGGGCATGGTCCAGGCGCGGACGGGCGCAGACGGACTTGCCTTAGGCGCGCCTTCGGCGCGCCCGCGGCACGTCCACGCAGCGGCCTCCATTAAGAAGGGGGCGAGGGAGGGAGGAGCAGCGGGAGGGGAAGCGGGTGGCGAATCAGGCGCGGGGGCGTGGCCGCAGGGGGGGCAGCGGCGGGAAAGCGCAAAAATGGCGGGAAAAGGCAGGAATCACAGAGGCAGCAAGGGGGACGCTGACACGGTGGGGGAGCGACCTGGCCTCTGAACAGGGTCGACACTTTTTTTCAGCATTCAAAGCAGGCCTATCAGGGAGTATTTTTCCTTCTTATGATTCACTTTCACTGGTTTTTACACCTAAGATGCTACAATGCAGGCTTGAAATGTATTATTTAGAATACTACAGACTCCAAATGTCTCTGATAGTCTCCTAGAGGGTGCTGCTCATCATATAGACACTGCACACCGTGTTTATAAATTACTGGACAATACATCAATGAAAAATGCTCCAGGGTCTACACTCAACGGGCAAATTATTCTGGTGTTCATAGGATAATTTGTCCTTATGTGATAATGGAGGAGACAATGCGCCATATTGTCAAGACATGCCCAATCTGAAAAAATCAGAGAGAAGCGCTAATTCTTCCGCAACTGGATGCATGTCTGCAGTTTCACACATAAGGGGAAAATGGCATACCACTTTTGAGGTACTGTCCAACATTTGCGTTTAATCAGATCACGCCAAAGCATTGAAGTATCAGTCAACTAGCCAGACTGCATGTAGTGGGCCTGTGGCTTGAGTTCATGCTAAATTAAATTAGGTGTGGTGAAGTATGAAAATTGTCTTTTTCAATATGAAATGTTTAATTCTACCAAGCAATCGACCCTGAAACGCTTCACTGCCCCCTAATGCTACCCATCCCTGACTTCAAAAAATCCCATACTACTTTGAATATTACTCTTCTCTGAAACTTAAAACCATTTACTACCCCTTAACGCTTCCCTTCCCTGAAGCCTAAAAAACCCTTAGTATCATTTATAATACTCTTCCGTGATCACCTAAAAAAACCTTAACGCTACCCTTCCCTGAACCCTACAAACCACTTACTAGCCCTTAAACCTACCCATCCTTGAATACTAAAAACTCTAAGTACCCCTTAACCCTACCCTTTCTTGAACTCTAAAAATCCATTACTACCCCTTACCAGTACCCATCCCTGAAACCTAAAAACCCTTAATATGCCTTAATCCTACCCTTGCATGAATCCTACAAATTCCTTACTACCCCAACATGCTCCCTCATGGACTCTGCCTTCTGAAAGCAGGGGGAACCCAAGGGCAAAAGAGTTGGAAGGACTGGAAATCCAATTAATGATTCTGTCAGTAATTCCTAATTTCTAAGGTGGCCCCTGGGGTGCCACTTGTGATCCCTGTTTTTTCTATCACCACCTTCCTCCCTGTAGTTATCAATACCAGCACTCTCATTAACACTGGGGAGAAGTTACTCAGTGATATCAGCAATGCTGGTATAAGAATCTTAGTGGAGTCAAACAACACGGAAAAACGTACATGTTTAAACAGTTTGAAGAACATTTATAGGGCGGGAAACATTGGTTACATCGCGGTGTTTACACCGCAATACCTTTACAACGCGGGTATTACAACGCAAGTCATTACAATGACTTGCGCTGGATGGAGCTCTAACCTTAGGAATAGTATGATTTACTATTCCAACACCTTCCCTACTGTACGTAGAATGGAGTTGGAATAGTAAATCATACTATTCCTAAGTCCAGCGCCCTCCAGTGCAAGTAGTTGTAACGACTTGCGTTGTAATGCCTGCGTTGTTAAGGTATCATGGTGTAAACACCGCGATGTAACGTCGTATATTCTTATAGGGCATCAAAAGAAGAATTCTCAGAACTACTTACTGCTGTTTATGTACAGTGGAGCTATGTAGCATTGCAATTTGGGATAAATGGGCTCCACTCCTCTACTGCAGGCATTTACACAATGTTGGATGTTTTGCTGCTATACCACAATTTGGTAATAGTGCTACTAAAACCAGTTATCATGACATTACCACAAATTTAAAGATTAATATATACAAGCATTGTTTCTCTTTTTTTCGGCAATTATTGGTGTAAAATTAGCATCCGATTTTTGCTTGTGCTCGGCTACTAAAAAGCACAGAATGCAATTATCCTTCTCTTAATGCAAAATAATGTTAAATACACTAAGAATCACTTTCCACACATTTAACGTATTGTATATGATTCAAGCATGTGAATCTATGAAAGAGTCAACACTGGAGAATCTAAATGACCCCCAAAGTAGTATGTCCATGAATGACAAAATACACTTAATATTAGTACATGGCTATTCTACATGTTTCTGAATAATGTCCAATATTGGTATAGTAAACATCCCTTTTTAGGTCTTGTCAGTGCCGCTGTCAGGATGACACATTTTTAGCAATTCTTTAAAATACGCATAGAATAGGCTTTGACTTGGCTCCACCCAAAGGAGTCTCACTCTCTCACCTCACGCTCTTAGCTGCCAATTTATCATTCCGCCTTCCTGGTAGTGCTTACATTAGAACGCACAAAGGATTGTTCTAAATCTGAAAAATAAACTCAACTGTGCTGTTTGGCACACCAAGTTCTCTTTCTTCTATTTACATTCTACACAGAAAGCAATTTTTGTTGATACCTTTTCCCCAGCATTTGAAAAGCCAGTAGGACATGATTAAACGCGATAAACATTTGTTCATACAGCGCTTGAAAAGAAGCGAGTGTTAAAGCCCGTTTTTACATTTGTTGGTACAGCGAAGGCAGTTATTGGCTCTGCCAATGTGTGTTTTTAAAATACCCCAACTAAATTTGACGGCAACACATTCATGAAAACAATTAGCAGGCAACATTAAGCATTAAGCACATATATAATATACTTTCACTCAATAATGCTCACATTTTACAGCAATATTTTACATTTCAATATTACAGTCCTCTTGTATTATTTGACGAATTCTGTAAATATATACACAAATCAGTGTATGCTTTAGAAATGCTCGGTGCCAGTATATCCTCTTTATCAGCTCTCCATAAATCTGTATCTCAAATCTACATATCACATAATTTAAAATAATCAATAAACAAATCGCATCCCGACGTCTGAGTGAAAACTTCATCTAACAGGATTGACACGGTAGCACAGACACTACATGTAATTGAAAACAACTTTACCTGTACAGGACATGTTCGATGGAGTTTCAGTGCCCCCTTTTGGTGAATTCTGGTAAAACAACTAACACAATAATCTTCCCCGCACTCCAAGCAGGTCTGCAAATAGAAGACAAACATATTAAGGGAAGATATTAAAGATATAGGGATGCTGTCACTTTTAGCAGAAGCAGAGAAAAGAAAGCGAATTACATGATCTGTACGTGGGAAAATGCACAAGATTAAATATAATCTGAGGCTAGTGGATAATAACGACCACAGCCTAAAAATGTTCTTTCCATGTTTGTTAACCTTATTAATAAGCACTGGCAAAACCAATAGATCTAGAAGATCAGAACCGACTAACCAATTTAGTGGTACTAAAAACAAAATTATTGTGACCCATAAAGCACTGTATCATGGAAATAAAAAACACAACATGATATGCATAATGTATAAAATCGAATGGGCTACGTTTTGCACGGGAGAAAATAAAAAGGCAATAAAAAACAAAAATGGGGTTTGAAGAGGAGGGCAATTCGAGATTTCTTGAACAGTTTACACATGAAGTTCTCATGGGCGATCGAGTCAACCAATAACGGGGCAAACAGAAGAACAAAATATTAAAGATATCGATGTGGAAGTACACGTCGTGAGACACCAGCAAGTACAAATGTTGCAGCCCCATTTGTGTCAAAAGAAAAGAGGCATCTACAGGGGGGGCTCTGGCTCGGCGCCCTACCTTCCAAAGGAGCCCTTTGTTGTTTGGTCAGTACAGGGCCCATCATTACTTTACCCGAAAAGTCAAGCTGTGATAGCTACCTCTTCCTCTTTTGATCATAGAATGTTGGCAAGTATACCACAGCCTCATGCAGGGCTTCCCCATGGCCCACTTCTGAGCCAATCTGTGTGTTGTATGTGGATCAAAGCAGTCACAGGGCAACTCGAGAAAAAGCCAAAGTATTTGTTAGGTAATGGCGCTCCAGTGAAAATGGCGTAAGTAAAGCCCGGATGGCTTTCAGCAAGCACCTGAAATGCTGTTTATCATCCTTTCGTGTGCAGGCGCTAAAAGGTTGAAGCATGTCTGCGGCCTCTTGAGCAGCACAAACCCTGCCTCACCCATGATGCTTGACACTTCAAACCAAAATTACTGCCCTGTTAGAAATGGGGGTCTCTAGTTGGCAAGGGGTTGCACCTTTGTCCAAATAGGGACCCTTCCTTTTAGTCAGGATAAGGGAGTTACACTCCTAAAATAACCCCTGCTCACCCCCCTGGTAGATTGGCACAAGCAGTCAGTCTTATCTCAGAGGCAGTGTGTAAAGCATTTGCACATAACCAACAGCAATACAGTGAACACAATACAAAAGGACACCACACCAGTTTAGAAAAATATCCAATATCTTTATATATCCAAAACAAGACCAAAATGATAAAAATCCAACATACAGTACTGAAAAATATATACTTTGTAAGATAGCCTTTAAAATTGCAGAAGTATCTAAAAAAACTGTTTTTCAGAGTCGGTAGTTCCGCCCAGGGCTAACGCTATATTGAAAACAACAGAATCCAACAGTTCCGTCTGACAGCGTTGGTTGGGGTGTTGGCAGACTCGTAAACAGCCCCTTTTTCATTGCAGCAAGCCGGTCGTGGCAACCGTCGTGGTTGTGATGTGAAGTGAAGCAGTTCCCTCAAGGCACGGTGCAGGCAGCGGTTCGGTGAAGGTCATCCAGCGGTGTCGGTGAGACCACGGCTACGATGCAGAGTGAGGCGGTGGTCGTTGCAGTGCTGGCAGGTCATGGTGCAAGCGACAGAGCTGGTTAGGGGGAGCTGGCGTTGGTTGGTTCATACTGCAGTGTGGGACGAGGCGGTGTGTCGTAAGACAAACGAGCGGTGTCCCCAGCCACAATGCGGTCATGGGTGTCGAAGTCAGCAGGCAGTGAAGCGAGGGGGGGCAGAGTGCGGAGCCCACAGGTCACGGTGCAAGCAGCGGGTCAGTGGTGGCGGCGTTGGTCATCGTTGATGAGACCAGGGTTGCAATTCGAGATGTGGTGGTGCCTTCTGCGATGTCTTCAGGACACAGAGCCAGAGACGGAGTCAGTTGCTTTTCCCTTCTCTGTGGCAACTGAAACAACGGTTCCAGAAGCAGTACTCAGGGGATGGTGAAGTCTTTGTAGTCCCTGGGACTTCAGAACAGGAGCCAAGCTCTACTTCAAGTCCTTGGAGATACTCAACACAAGTAGAGATAGTTCACTCCAGAACTTTCACTGCCCAAGGCAGAAGCAGCAACTTCAGGCTAACCCAACAAAGCAACAACACAGCAAAGGGCATTACTCCTCCTGGCAGCTCTTCCAGCTCTTCTTCTTGGTAGGTTCCTTGATCCCAGCGAGTTCTAAAGTGGTGGGGTCTGGGCCCCAATATTTATACTCAAAATTACTTTGTACTCTCAGGCAGAGTGTCTGTGCTTAGTTCAAACCAGTTTGGTCCTCTCTGGCCCAGCTTCCCAGCAGGAGGTGGAGACAGCATTGTCTAAGGCAGACAGGGTATATTCAGGTGCAAGGGAAATCTCAGCCCACCACTCTAAATGCAGACCAGGCCCATTCAGGTGCTAGTGAAAACTCCTTCCACTACTCTGAATGCAGCCCAGGTCTATTCAGCCCTGTGCTATAACAAAGTGGTAACAGTTACTAAAAAAAGAAGAGGACAAGAACTCCACAACCAAAATATGGTTCTGAGTAACTTGTGAATGTCTCCAAATAACGGTTGAGTGTGCTTGAAGTGGGGATAGACCTCCTGGTTTCTTTTGTGCCCTCACACACTCTTGCGAGTGTAAAGCATCATCATTGGGCAGTGCTCCTCGTGGGGGTGGTGCTGCAGTCCCTCACGGGCCCCGCAAGAGGGCTCTTTGATGGAGATCTTTTTAGGAGGTGCTGCATTTGTGCATGTGGGTATGAGGGCCAAGTGAGTTGGTGCTAGTGGAGTTAAAATTACCTCTCGGTACCCAGATAAGTTTAATAATGGGTCCTTGATGTTAAATTAAAAGATAGTTAGGTTTGGAGACTCTCCTTCATACTAAATAAAGGGAGGGACCGGTGTGTTCCCACCGCTCTCAAACTGTGAGAAAAAAGTGTATGGTGTACTAAAAGTGGTTGATGGTCGACATGTTTCACGCAACTTCTTGGTCCCTAGTGGATCCCTGTGCGCTTCATCAGGACCGTGTGCATGAAGTGATAATGAGTGGGAGTCAGGGAAAGACACCCTATATTCCCACTTTACCTATAGTCAGGTCAGGTAAGACGTCTCTGCATCTGAGACACGTGTTATCCGTGTTCTCAAAAAATCACAACCCTCCCCACGTTGTAGAAGGGCCACTTCGGTGAGTAGTCAGGCTGCCGAGTGAAGAAGCGTCTCTTCCTTGTTATAGTGACTGTATACCTGATGTCTGATCAGGTCTCGCCGGTTTTCAGCCCAGCCCTGACTCATTCAGGAAATGCAGGCCACACATCAACTTCCCCCCCCCCCCCCCCAGCGGCTGTATGAGAGAATGCACATCCCCAGCACCTGTCACTCCAAAGCCAGACAGTCAATACATAAACCTGCAGAGGCACATAGGATGGCTAAGCAAGAAAATACCAACTTTCTAAAAGTGGTATTTTCAAACGCAGAACATGAAAATCATATTTATTAAAAGATGTGTCTTTATATTCTGAGTTCAGGCATAATAAACTCCTTCTTTCTAGCTTGTCACAATGGAAAGATATACTTATAAGATGTTATAAGTAACCTCCCATTCTACCATATGGGACAGATAGCCTTTCCATTGTGAAAAACTAAATCAACTGTAATTCACAACCAGGATATGTCGCACACGCCAGTACATATCTTCCGGACTAAATGCGTGCTCTCCGTCTGCGGAGCGTATGCCTCGTATGCGGACCTGATGCACCACTTACAGAACCTACGCTCCGCAAATGGAGAATACATATTCGGGCCGGAAGATCAAAAAACAGACCGGAACCCATTCCTACATACAGGAAATGGCATACAGGAAGTGGTAGACAGGAAATACAACACAGAGAGTTGTTCACAGCCATTTTGTGTTCATTCTGAGTCATCCTCTGTCACAGATCGGATCCTCTGCCATCCTGCTGCTCAGTTCAACCTAATTACCCCCAAAATGGCTGAGGGTTATGAGGAGAAAACACCCCCTTTCACTGAAAGGGAATTTAGACATTTTAGCAGAGGGGGGTGCTTAGCAAATATCCTCAGCTATGTGGGGGGCCAGAGGACCAGCTGAGCATTGGAGCACAGGCCAGAATATGGGCCACCATTGGGGAGCGCTGCAGTGCAGTGGGCATGTACACCTGGAAAGCCAGGGCATGCCGCAAGCGCTGGGAGGATCTAAAATGCTGGGCCCGGCACAAGGCAGAGGAGCTACTGAGCTAGTCTTCCCAGCACCATGTGTGTCATCCCCAACTCTTGCCACTGTACAGGAGGGTCCTGTGTGCAGCCTGGCTGACCCTCCATGCTCAGCTGGAGGAGCATGCGCAGCAGAGACCTGGCAAGTACATTATATGTAGGGCTCCCGGTTTTATGGTTTTTACATTTTTGTCATTTCCGTCTGTATTTATCCATATTTATTTTTTCCTAATTTTAACTGTATTTATCCACATTTATTTTAGGTTTTGTGAAAAAATAAAGCTGAAATGTGTATATTTCTGCATTTATTTAACCAGTTAACGTGCACTCGTGCCTGAACGCCTAACAGGTTTCCATGATATATACGCACTCAGATGGTAAAATATGGACTTGTAAGAAAATATGTAAATGTTTGTATCAAGGTTGTGCAAATCAACTGCTGTTTAAGTCTCTTTATTAAAATCCCTATTTTTTTTTTAATCCCCTTGCCTGTAAATCCACACAGCTATTGTCCTGGCAGTCATGATTGACAGAGTATAGAATCACTCAAAAACAACCCTATTTCCGTTTTTATCCACATTTAAAAATAAATACAGGCAGGAAAATAAATGGATTTCTGTCTGTATTTATCTGTAAAAATCAGTAAAAACGGAAAACTGGGAGCCTTAATTATATGCAATATGTGTCTGAAAGTATGATGCAAGTGAAGACAGAGCTGTACCATCATTTGTCCCATGCCTCCATTTACCTAGTCTGTGTCCATGCAGCAGTCATCATGAAGCAAAAGGCTCACTGTAGTACGCTGACTGTACAGAGCAAAGTGCAATCGGTGAGTGGTAGTTTTATTATGACAATTGGGGAATTGTGCCACACATGTGCATTTGTACAGATATGTGCACTGACAGCACCACTAACAGTGAACCAAGGGCATCAAAACTGATGTGTGCATTGGATGAGAAATGGTACAGACACTGTCCAGTGTGTGTATCAGAGGAATATGGGTATAGGATGCTGTGACTTTCATTGCATTCGGTGAGTTTGGGTTCTGATTAAGACAGATCATCATGTACCATGGAGTCAAGATAGACTTTGAGATCCTTGCCTCACTTTTAAATGTTTCCAAATTCTCCAAGTGGGTCCAAAGACACGTCTTACCTTCAGTGGCTTGTATGTCATTTTTCAAGTCCAGGTAGCTATAACAACTAGCAACTACTGTTCACCAGTGTACAGCACTACCTGATCAGTCTTCAAAGCCAATATGTGGCACTGGATTGTCAGCTTTTATGAGGGAATATCAATATCAAAAGTTTAGACTCACAACTTAAAAAACCTAATAGCCCAGACCCTATATGGATGTGTGACCCCCAATCGGCATTTATGTAGTCTCATACAATGCTACACAGCAGATTACATTTTTCAGAAAGTAAAAGTGCAGAGACTCCATATCACAGGCCCATTCCAATACCATCTGGACTCTCTCTGATCTCCTTTTGTAGACTGAGTTTGGAAGCTGCCTACGTAGCAGTTACAGGACACACTGATCAAAAAAATGCCAAAGCTGAGGGTTGGTCAGTACAGATATGTAAGCCACAACAATTCAAGTAAGATGTCCATGTCCGAGTCAAATAAGGAGATCACAATGAACATACACTTTATTTAAGCTCCTAATCACTGACAACTGTATAGTGTGATCGGAGGAGAACAAAGTCCGCCCTTGGCTCATTTAGTTATGTGTCTTGTTTTGACGTGTACAACCACTATATCATGATTTGTCTTACATTTCAGTGGGCTCAGCTGGCCAAGAGGACCAAAAGCAGGACACGTTTCGGAGAAGGACATCTTTGGTGCACCGGCGGCCACAACCTATCTCAGCAAGTGAGGAAGAAGAGGATGAGGCGGGACCTTCAACATCAGGAGGCAGGGGAATTGTGCCCACCCGGACTGAGCAGGAAGACACCTCTGGTGCTACTGACTGGGTGGAGGCTGAGGACATTGAAGGGGGAAGAACTGAACATCTCTGGCCAGGGGGGTATCCACTCTCCCCCGGACCATACACAACTTTCTTTCGGTGAGGTGTCCCCGGGGCAGGCCATAACACATTCTGGGCCTGCCATCAGCCCCTCCCTAACTCTAGAGGCCCCATTCCATTTGGACCTCCAGCTGCATCCCCTGCAACTAGTCCCCCTCAAAGTGGCTGCCAGGAAGACACCAAAATCAGCTCCAAATCAGAGACAACACACCCTTCATGTTCCAACCAAACCCCTCCCTGCGTTGTAACTCCTGTGGCTGAACCACAGGAAGTGATGTGGACATGTGAGGGTCAGCCAGACATGGCCTCTCACCTCATGCTGCAGATGTGTACTGAGCTGCATCTGGTGCAAGAGGAAAATGTACAAGCCATGGCCTCCCTCACTGCCAGTGTCACTTCCTTGAGTGCAGTCTTGCTGTATGTCCTATCCCAACGTCCCTCCCACACTACCCTCAATGTCTCCCCCTGTTTGTTGCTCCAAACTGTTTCACCCCCAAACTCCTTGTGTGTCCCAAGCCCGTGTTGTGCCTGATCCTGCACCAGCCAGCCAGGAGCCCGCTTCATACTCAGAGGATCTGGACATTGTTGAAATTGAGGATATCAGGACACTTGACCTGTTGGGCAGAAAGTTTTGGGGGACAATTATTTTCTTTGCCCCTTGTATATAGACTGGTTCCCCTGACGCTCCCTGAAGTATTACATTTATGTTGCTCCACCCAACTCAAAGTCCCCTTCTCCTTCTGTATTAAGAACATCATTTTAATTCCTTTCTCCCTTCCAAACGGACTGTTGTTATATTTCTACTCCCAAACTTATTTGGCATAAAATATTATTTTGAATCATTCTTTCTCTATCTTGTTTAACTTCACTGTGAATGTCTTTTATAAAACAAGGACATATATTTGGGGAGTTATTTGCTCTGCACATGAGAGCTTGTTGTAATGATGGGGTTACACTTGTACATGTGTCACGCACACACTTTCATCCTCACATCTCCAGGCCACCACAATTGGTAAACATTTGCCTATCAGCACATAATACGCAACATAGACTTGACTTGTGATGAGATTTACTTTTTATTTATACATATTCACACTAGACAAAATATTTGAGATGTGATCAATGGGGATCATGCTTTTGACTTCGCTAATTTGGAGGTGAGGATCGCTGTGAGGGATTATGTCTGGGTTGTCGCCGAGGTGCAGGCTGGTGTGGTGCTTCTGCTTGTACAGGGGGAAGTTCATGTACAGGGGTGGATGGTGTCTGTACAGTTGGTGTTTGTGTGTGGACAGGGGTGGTGGTGCAGGTGGTCATAGTGTCTGTTCAGGGGGTGGTGGTGGATGCACAGGTGGAGGGAATGTCCTGGATAGGGGGTGGTGGTGGGTGTGCTGGTGGGGGGGGGAGTGCCTGGATAGGGGTGGTGGTAGGTGCGTACCCTTGCTGTGGTCCTGTACAGTTTGTGGTACAGGTGTGTGGGTGGGATGTGCTGCAGGCAGATGTGATAGCTCCCCTCACTGCGTTGACCGTGAAGGGAGACATTGGATCACTTTCAGCATGCCCTCCATCATCTTCATGGCCAAGTCATGGTGTCTTGCACTCTCCTCCCTTTGGGTGGATATCATGTTTTTGATATTATTGGACATGTCTTTCGAAGATCTATCCATCCTGTCCAAAACATGGGTCGGTCTGTCCACCATTGGAGGGATTAGCCGCATGTCCTGCAGTGCCTCAGAGATGTCTGACAGGGCAGCCCCTATGGCACAAATGTTCTCCCTCACATCTGCCTGCTGTTGGAAGAAGTCCTGCTCCCACTGGCCACCATGGCCAGGTGCAGGCCCTCTCTGCAGTGGTCGGCGATGGATGACACCGCCAGGTCCACCAGCAGGGGGGAGGGTGGTAGGGGGAAGCCTGTGGACAGGAGAATGGTGCCCAGGGGATACCTGTACCACAACAGGGTTGGTACTTCCCTCAGATGGTGGAGAGATTGCTTGGGATACACTGTATAGGGAGGGGTTTGTTGGGGAACCACCACTTCTGTACTGGATGTGAGGGCTGTGAGGGAGTGATGTCTGTATTGGGGTGCGTGTAAGTTGTGGCTGGTTAGCTCTATGCTGAGGACAGGCAATCTTTCTTTTTGGAGGCTGAGGCACTTTGATGGGCGGAGGGTGTGAGGCCTTGCCAAATTTTGGCAATGTGGAGAATTTCTAGCCATGACATCTGAATCTTCATCCTCTGAGAGGATAGACAGATAGTCTTCATCATCGTCAAATTCTTCCTCCTCCTAAGGTACTTCATCCTCCTCCTCTTGCGCAGTACTTGCAGCCGACATTACTGTCTGCAGGAGCAGTGGATTTTCGCCTAGGATTGCCCATCGCCCAACACTGGTAGAAGGTCCATCCTCCTCATCGTCATCATCACCTGGAACACAGAGGTTGTAACAGGATAAGTAATTGACCTAGTATAAGATGTGGTGCAATACACGGGTTGGTTCTACTGTACTTTGCATCAACAGATGAAGCACATGTGACCTGGTTTGGGTATCCCTACACATGACAGCTCACACCATAGCACTGAGGTTTTGAACGGAGATGTACAATGCACAAGCAAACTCACCTACTCCAGCCACAGCTTTGTGTCCCTTTGTGATCCCCCCTGATGTCAACTACTGAACCTAGCTCCTCATAGGTGTAGTTGATGAAGCGGTCCCCGATCCAGCAGCTGGAGAGGGAAGTGACACCATAATCAATGATCTGCATTACTAATTTACAAACAGGCACATGTGACACTTATAATTATGGAAGGTTATGTATGTAACTTTGTAAACACCGACTACAGATTCTCTGCAGAAGGGGATTTAGATGTTTGTAATGGTTCTGGAATCTATCAATCAATCAATCAATCAATCATTTGTAGAGCACACTGCTCACCCGTGAGGGTCTCAAGGCGCTGGGGGGAAAGGGGGGTGCTGCTTCTGCTCGAACAGCCAGGTCTTGAGAAGTCTCCTGAAGGTCAGCAGGCCCTGGGTCTGTCGCAGGCGGATGGGGAGGGTGTTCCAAGTCTTGGCGGCAAGGTGGGCGAATAATCTGCCGCCGGCGGTCGGATGCGAGTGATGGTGGGGAGGGCAAGGTCAGCTGAGCGAAACTGGCGGTTCGGGGTGTAGAAGGTGAGTCGTTCGTTGAGGTACGCTGGTCCGGTGTTGTGGAGTACTTTGTGAGCGTGGGTGAGGAGCTTGAAGGTGATCCTCTTGTTGACGGGGATCCAGTGCAGGACTCTCAGGTGGGGTGTGATGTGGCTGTGGCGGGGGATGTCGAGGATTAGGCGTGCCAAGGCGTTCTGTATGCATTGTAGTCGTTTCTGGAGTTTGGCCGAAGTTCCTGCGTAGAGGCTGATGCCGTAATCCAGTCTGCTGCGGAAGAGGGCCTGGGTGACCATCCTTCTGGTTCCGGTGGGGATCTATCTGTAGATCTTGCGGAGGATGTTGCAGCAGGAGGAAGAGACGGCGTTGACTTGCTGGGTCATTGACAGCGAAGAGTCCAGGATGACCCCCAGGTTGCGTGCGTGGTCAGTGGACGTCGGTGCAGCTCCCAGTGTGGCCGGCCACCATGAGTCGTCCCAGGCGGAGGGGGTGGATCCGATGATGAGGACCTCCATCTTGTCCGAGATCAGTTTCAGGAGGCTGTTATTCATCCATTCGGCGATGGTCTTCATTCCTTCGTGAAGGTTGGTTTTGGCGGTGGTGAGGGCCTTGGTGAGGGAGAGAATCGGATGGGTGTTGTCAGCGTATGAGATGATGTTGAGGTCGTGTGATCGGATGATGTTGGCGAGCGGTGCCATGTAGACGCTGAAGAGGGTCGGACTGAGGGACGATCCTTGGGGTACGCCGCAGATGATCTCGGTGTCCTTAGATCGGAATGGAGGGAGGCGGACACTCTGGGTTCTGCCGGTGAGGAAGGAGGTGGTCCAGTCCAGGGCTTTGTCGCGGATCCCTGCATTGTGGAAGCATGTGCGTAGGGTGTGGTGGCAGACGATGTCGAAGGCGGCCGAAAGGTCCAGTAGGATGAAGGTCGCAGTTTCTCCATTGTCCAGCAGGGCTCAGATGTCGTTGGTGGCGGCGATGATGGCGGTTTCAGTGCTGTGGTTGATGAGGAATCCGGATTGGGACAGGTCCAGGATGTTGTTCTCTTCGAGGAAGGAGGTCAGTTGCCTGTTAACGATCTTCTCAATGTCTTTCGCCGGGAACGGGAGTAGGGAGATGCGCCGGAAGTTCTTGAGGTCCATGGGGTCCGCCTTTGGTTTCTTGAGTAAGGCATTGATCTCGGCGTGCTTCCAGCTCTACAGGAAGGTGGCGGTCTCGGAGGAGTTGTTGAAGATCTTGCGGAGATAGGGTGCGATGGTGAAGCTTGCTTTGTTGAAGATGTGGTGCGGAAGGGGTCTGAAGGTGAGCCGGAGTGGACGTGTTCATGGTTTTGATGGTGTCGTTGTCGTTGAAGTGGGTCCAGGAGAGCAGGGGGCCGGTGAGGCTGTGGGGTGGTGAGCCTGGGGTGTCGGTGGCTGTCTGGGGGGCCTGGTTGTTGAAGCTGTCGTGGATGTCTGCGATCTTGCCGTGGAAGAAGGTGGCTAGGGAGTCGCAGAGGTCTTGCATTGGCAGGATGTCGTTGGAGTTGGAGCTGGGGTTGGAGAGTTCCTTCACGATGTTGAAGAGCTCTTTGTTGTTGTGTGCGTTGTTGTCAATGCGTTCTTTGAAGGAGGTCCTTTTGGTGGTTCGGATGAGTTGGTGGTGTCTGCGGATGACGCTCTTGTAGGCTGCGTTGCTGTCCGGTGTCTGCTCGTGGTGCCACTTTTTCTCGAGCCTACGGCAGGCCTGCTTGGATGCTTGGAGGTCGGTGGTGAACCAGGTGGCTTTTCTGTCGGAGCGTCTATTGGAGGGTTTCTTGATCGGGGCGAGAGTGTTGACGCAGTCGTTGATCCATTGCCTGAGGTTGCGGGCAACACTCTCGGTGTCGGTGTAGTCAGTTGGTGGGTTTCGAGCCAGGGTGGTGATAAGCGGCTCTTCGGTGACTTTGCTCCAGCTGCGGCGGGGGCCCGCTGTGTGTGGTGGTGCGTGGTGAGCTTCTCAAAGGTTAAGTGGATGCAGCGGTGGTCGATCCAGTGGAGTTCGGTGGTGTGGCTGAAGGTGACGTGGTTGCTGGCGGAGAAGATGGGGTCGAGCGTGTGTCCAGCGGAGTGGGTGGGGGCTGTGACGAGCTGTTTGAGTCTGAGGTTGGTGAGGTTGTCGAGCAGGGTGGTGGAGTTGCTGTCGTTGGTGTTCTCGAGGTGGAAGTTCAGGTCTCCGAGGAGGATGTAGTCTGTGGATGCAAGGACGTGCGTGCTGACGAAGTCTGTGATGGAGTCGCTGAACTGTTGCCTGGGGCCAGGGGGTCTGTAGATGAGGGTTCCTCTGAGGGTGGTGTTGAGGTCGGTGTGGATCTGGAAGTGCAGGTGTTCAGCGGCGCTGAGGGTGTCGTTGGTGCTGGTCGAGATTCTGAGGGTGTTTCTGTGGACAATGGCAATTCCTCCTCCTACTCCGTTGGTGCAGTCCCTTCGGGTGATCTTGTAGCCGTCAGGGATGGCTATGGCGATGTCGGGTGCCGAGGAGGGGTTCATCCAGGTCTCCGTCAGGAAGGCGACGTCCGGGGAGGAGTCGTCGAGTAGGTCCCAGAGTTCGATGGCGTACTTGCCGGCGGAGCGTGTGTTGAGTAGTATGCATCGGAGGTTGTTGCATCCTACCCCGGTGGACATGGTGGTGGCTTGGAGGTTGGTGTAGCTGCAGTACCGGCAGGAGAAGGGTCCTTGGGTGCGCTTCAGGGTGGCCCGGAAGCAGGTGTGTGATCGGCTGGCATTGAGAACGTGGAGGTTGCTGGCGTCGTAGCGGCGTTGGGTGTCGTGGCGTTCGCGGGGTACAGGGGGTCTGGCACAGGGCGCGGTCCAGGCGCGGACGGGCGCAGACGTGCGCAGACGGTTTTTGCCTTCGGCGTGCCAGCGGCGCGGACGCGCAGTGGCCGCCATTAGAAGGGGAGGTGGGAGGGAGTAGCAGCTGGGAGGCGGGACGAATGGGCGAGTGGGGGTGGGGCCACAGGGGACGCAGCTGCAGGAAAACGGGAGAGCAGAACGGGCAGAAGGTACAGGAGGCAGAAGGGCACAAAACCTATAAAAATGAAGAATAAAACAGATTACAGTGCAACAGATTACAGTCTCAACAAAAAGCAGTAATACTGACAGAAGGCAGACAGGAAAAGGGGCAGAGCAATCACACAAATACCTCCGGCTCACCACTAGGCCACCAGGGCTGAGGTGCAGGTGGAAACCTGCGGGTGGAGGCGGGCCTTGAACTCGCAGCAGCAGCGAGGGTCAGGAGCAGGGGACATGGGCGCAACAGGTGGAGCTGTGCGGCGTGGGGAGCGACCTGCCTTCAACAGGGTCAAGGGTCCCTCCCTATGATAGGGAAACACTCCACGTGATGCTTACCTGATGAATAGGGTCGAGAGGTTTCACTGCTGCAGCCAGGATGTCTTGCATTCTCCGGGATGGTGTTGTCCGCTGCACTGGTGTCATCCTGTCAGCAGCTGTAATGAGATGTACATATCCATATTTTAGTACACCAGATGGTAGCTATGAGCCAACATGTATGTGCCATTCTCAATGACCATTGATATGATATTCCTGGCCAACGTGCAGCATGTTTACCTCATGCACTTTACATGTGAGCCCCTGCTCACATGCAGAAGTTGCCAGCTGTTACCTCCACACAGCACTGACATCAATAAGATGACATATCAACAGACAAACGTGTATGAGAAGGTTACTGATAACTGAGGGAAGGGGATAAATAATAAGGACCCCTCCACATTACATTAATTACACATTCACTGTTAAGACCATTATGCTTCATGAGTGTAATGTTGTCTGTTGACAAGTCGATAGGAGTGTACATCACCAGGCTGACCATTTGCACATCAGTTCAAACAATTCATTGCAGAGTTCATATGTGAGATGTGCAGTAGTCAGGTACATTTTGTGGCTCATTTGTGCTTCCCTACCTACGTAGTAACAAAACTCATTTTGGACTGAGGGATCACACATTTGTTATGTCCATCTTTTGAGTGTCCTCTGTTCCCATAATCCATTTACAACATCATGGTAGAACTTAGCTGACAACGGATGCTGTCTTGTACAACAGACATCCTAACCGCATATATTATACACTCACTTATGTAGGTGAATACAGTAGAAGAGGAGGCAAGCAGAATGCAACATTTGAATAGGATCCCACATTGTGGGTAAGTTGAGAAGCTTTGATGGTTGCCGCCTACACTGGATTTGTGCTGTGCTTTTCAGACAAGAGATTTGAAAATGTCACTTCCTCAAGATTTACCTTAGCAGCCCATACACCCATCACAAAAGTACACAACTGGCATCAGTGTGACCCTCAACCACACCAATCGGATTTATCCATTGATATTTTTGACGAGAGTTTCCATACCATTGAATTACAATCCAGTTGTGTCTAGTCCACTTCACATGACACAATGTACTATTTATGTCCATTCTGTACTCTCTTGGCATACATTTTGTGTCATCCTTTCACTAGCCACCATGGTGTGATCTGGTAAGTGGTTAAATGCCATATGTAGGCATATTGTGATGCAGGTCAACAGTGATGTAGAACACATACAACATACAGCGGTGATTAAAGGCACATTTCATGAGCATTCAGTTAAATTATTCTTGGGTTTACTTACCATGGCCCGCATCTGCCCAGTGTGTGGTCCCTGACCAGAAGTCACAGCCAACCTTGTAGCAGAAGTCAATGGTGGTACTGGAATCCGGGACAACGTCATTGGACCTACAATGATAAGTGTGTTTGCAAATTAACATTTCAGCTGCCACGTGTGATGCACTCAATTTCAGGCACAAAGGAAAAGCACAAGTAGTGTGGGCCCTACCATTGCAGAAGTGTGTAGCACTAAATATCATAAGTGATCCCACATTCAACTTAAAATGGCCCCACTGCCTAGAAGCAACGTCTATCAAATTTACTGGACAATTTCATGTATTGAAAAAATAATATAAGTTTGACATTGAACGCATTCTCAATACTCCTGACAATTGAATCTCACTTCTTGTTCATCATTGTTATATTTATTAACAATGGATTTCTAGATTTTCTCTACAAAATAAATAATAATATAGTGGAGACTCCTTTTTGGCTTGTTGTGGCACTCGATTGCAGGACTGAGTTCACAGTTCTGGAACTGTTGATGGAGTATATGTAATGTGCCCAAATCACAAAGGTATAATAAGCCTAGATATCTTATTTTCCGTCTTTTGCAATTCACAAATGTCATTTGCTAAAGGTAAATGTCCTTTAAGAATTCCAAAAGTTGCAACGTTAGGTTTTCAACTCCGGTTACATTTGAGATTCGGGCCTTATATATCCCTCTGTTGTCTGCTGACAATGTATGCATTTTGACCCTCATCTGACCCGTTTGACTTACCAGTTAGTGAGGTGGGTATGCCTTGCTCTGGATGAAGTTATTTCCTCCCAGAAGATGCATGGACATCTGCTACTAAGGTTGTCTGTAATCTGGCTGAATGTGTCAATAGGTGAGAAGAAAGAAAAGTCACCAAATCGAAAATGTACATGTGGAACTTGTTAGAATTTTCCTCATAGCTTCTGCATGCTAACAGTATTTTGAAGTACAGGCGCAGCTGCTGCCGGTAGGATCAGTGAAGCGGTGGGAGGGTCATGGCGGGGCAGGGTGGGAAACAGACAATGGAATTGGGGAAAACATTGTCTTAAAATAAGGATTCTCTCACCTTGTGCTCAGTGATGACGCAAGCACAAGGTGAGAAATGTTTTTGTTAATTTTCTTTTATTTTCCCTATTACGTTGACTGTTGATTTTCCTCTGTACCGTCCCACCCCCCTGACGTTCTTGACCGACCCGGCTGCGTCTGGATAAGTGGAAGAGAAACTTTGTCAATTGCTACTTAACAGTGTTCGGTACATACGTCAGCAGTACTGGGCCCATGTTTTCAATAGTGGGAATGGGATTTGCCATTTCTAATACAAAGGATTCTGGAACTTGTGGTGCATCATACAGAGGGAGGCACATGAGCCTCTGATTGACTATATTTTTATATAAACATTGGAAAACTTCCTTAATCACAATGGGGGTGCAACACAGACAGTCATTTTATATACTTGTTCTTGTCATCACATTTACCTGGTACCACGTTGTGGACATCATTCACAGGCAGCCAATGGAGCATGTGGGGGTGGATTGTGGTGAGACGGATGCAGGGTCTGGATTGTGGGCCAGGGAGAATTCTGTCCAACTGAATCCTGGCATACTTCTCCTTCACCCGCCTCTTTTTGTCCTGCCAATTCTTCTTGATGTCACGAACAGTGCGCACATCCTCCCCAAATGCAGTGACTGCAGTGGCTATATACTGCCATAGAGCTGCCTTCTCTGTGCCACTAGTGCAGTAAGGGGGGAGACCATGTAGCCATTTGTGGTGCCTCACAATGAGCTACACAATCATGGATGTCTCCTGCTCTGTTAAGTTTTCTTCCTCCTCAGTTGGTCATTTTCCAGTAGTGATGCACAGAGAAGGAAATCAGGAACTCTCTGTGGCCAAACCTGTTCCTTGAATTTGTGCTGCTTTTATGTGGTTTGCGGTGCTGGTCTTGCAGTTGGTGTTCATTAACATCATCTGACACAGGCGGGGTGACGGTAATCACTTGCACAGGTGTTTAGCATTGAAGAAAATGATCATCCGGCCCGAATGCGGGTATTCCGGCCCTAAAGTGGAGATTCCGCCCGGGTGCGGAAATTACACCCAGAGTGCGGAAATTTCAGCCCGAGGGCAGACGTAAAGATACGAGTCTTAAGTGATTTCTGTGAATACCAAATTTCGTAAGTAACCTCCATGAATACCAAAAGTCATACATTTAGACTTTTGTCTCAGATTACTTTTGTGTATCGGGCCCTATGTTTCTCAACCATATGAGAATGAAATCTGACATTCTCAGTAAAACATGTACTTCTAACAGGAGCAGCCTGTTAGTTGATTCCGGTTTGTTTTACTGCATCCTCCCAGAGAGTTCTAAAGAACAACTACAGCGCTAACAGTCTTACTTATGACAAAAGTATGACACACCTGAAGCCATCTTGATTGAATCAAACTGGTAAGACTTAAAACATTTAATTGCAGAAGGAACTAAATGAGGGGTTTCATTTTCTCATAGAAATCATGGTTAGTGATGTAGAAAGAAAAATTAGGACACGTTTTAAGTGAGCTCTTAAATATCTTCCTCTTCTATTTCATTAAAACAATCTGACATGTGGGCTTCTTCTTAAAAGTGCATGAACGGATTAACACATACTAACCATTCAGGACTGGAGAGACAAAATAAAAAAATGAAAGATATGTTTTTGTTTCCTGCCTTCCGCACTATCAGAAGGTGCAAAGTTGAAAATGCTGCCATTAATAGCTGCTTTGCTTGAGAGTGGTATGCCATTCTTAATATTAGTCTTTACATTTCCTGACAGTTTTGTGTTTATTTGCTAATAACAAAACATAATATTTAATCAACAAACTCAATTTTTAGGTATGTGAATTACATTTAATTTGGATCTAAAATGATTGAAAAGGTATATGTGTATATGAGAATGGTATAAGAGAGTATCAAATATTTTTGAGAAAATATTGCAACTATATAATGTAATGTACGGGGTTTTGTGAGTGGCTTTGCATGTTTCTTAACAGGTGAGTAAGTCGCTTATGAGTATATGAGAATGTGACAGTTTGTCTGACTAGCAGACTAAGTATGTGAGAAGTTGGTTCACAATCTGTTGCTTTGAATGAGTATGTTGTACATTTGATACTTACCAATGACCACCTCCGCCAGTGATTCCCTATTACCCTTTAACAGTGCCCCTCAAGTCTCCATTACCACTCTCCTCAAGATGTATTTCATTTGCTTTATAGCACCACTCATACCAGTGCAGGTTGTACTTTACATTGCACACACATTAAACAGGGAGTGGCTTAAAACACTCAAGCTAAAAATCTGTACTTAGCATAGTGTGCTGCCCCACTGGTATTTTGCTGTCCATTCATCCAGATATATAACACAACAAGTAACATTACACCTACAACAAGCAAGGAATACTGGCTTTGTCAATGGTTGTAAATTGCATAGGATAAATAAGCAACAACTATGACTTTGTTGTATATAATATTGAAAATGCTTCCAATCTTGTGGGTGAGGTTGTGGCTACGGCTAGAGCTGCCTACCTTCAAGCTCAGAAAGCAGCTTCTAGTTTCACGTCGGCTCAACATCCTGGGATTCAAAACATGAATATGTCCTTGTGAATGTAACTGGTTTGTGCTATATAAAACTGAAAAATTAGTCTCTTTGAAGTTACATCAAAAGCAGTGACAGATGGAACTATTGCAGAGATAAGCTTTTTTTTCCCTCCACCCGGACTGTAAAAATAGACAGCCCGATAAGGACCCGTCTCGGCACCTGCTTTAAAGAACTGCTGAGCACTGGCAGGACCTTGCCCACTTAAAGCCCTGCTTGTAGCCTTGTTGGATTTCTTTTGTTAATAGAGTGCAGCACACAATCTGATCCACTCTATTAACAAAAGAAATGCAGCAAGTCTACAAGCATGACATCTGCTTTCAGGCGATTCTGAAAGCACAGGTCGGGCTTGTAATCTTGCTGCATTTCTTTTGTTACCAGAGCGCACCACATAATCTGCCCCACTCTATTAACAAAAGAAATATAGCAAGTCCACAAGCATGACGTGTGCTTTCAGAATCACCTGAAAGCACACATCATGCTTGTAGTCTTGCTGGATTTTTTTGTTAATAGAGTGCAGCACTCAATCCGCCCAGCTCTATCAACAAAAGAAATGCAGCAAGTCTAGAAACATGACATGCGCTTGTAGACGTGCTGCATTTCTATTGTTAAAAGAGTGCGGCTGCGGGGCAGATTGTGTGCCTTTGTGAAAGTAATCATGTTAATTGCAGTGCATGATGGGCGCTGCGATTAACATTATTACTTTCACGAAGGCATACAATCTGCCCCGGAGCAGCGCCCTTCTTCAAAACATATGCAGTAAGTGCAGGAGGCACTTGCTGCTGAACTTAGCTGCTGCTGTGCACGCTTCAAACACCACACTGCGCTCTCGATGGTAAGACAGGGAAGAGTGTTTACAGGGATGTTATATATAGGCTTGCATTTCACTCATACAAAACCAGTTAAATCCAGCAGTTATAGTTTTCTGAGCAAACTATAACTTATGCCCCCACATAGCGCTGCTTATGACCTCACATACTACATCACTCATGACATGGTCAGTAACATCATCCATGACATCTCAAATGACATTACTGATGACATCATCCATTATGTGTGAGTGTTTTCTGAATGTTTCTGAGTGTTAAAGATATATACTAAGGTACTACAAAACTTAAGTATAGTTTGTGTTTGTGCCCCCTGCCCCCCGCTCGCCGCTCTGCTCTGTGCCCCTTTTATTCTGTACCCCTCACCGTCCTTCGTACCCTTGCGCTGACATTTGTGCCTCTGTGACCCTGATTTGTACCCCTTCTGCTCTTCTGTGCCCCGTGCCAGTCTCCGGTCCCCCGTCCCCGCCGCAGCCTCCCCTGCGGCCCGCCCCCTCCGCGCCCATTCGTCACACACGTCCCTCGCCTCCCGCCTCCCAGCTGCTCCTCCCTCCCCACCTCCCCATATATGGCGGCCGCTGCGCAGTGAGGAGAGCGACCATTGACCTTCTGGTAGGTCGCTCCCCCCCGTTGCAGCTCCGCCTGCACCCCCGCTGTCGCTGCTGCCGCTGGAGAATTCGAGGCCCTCCACCACCCGCAGGCTTTCACCTGCGCCTCATCCCTGGTGGCCAGTGGTGGCCTTAGGTTCGTTCCCACTTGCTGCCTGTTGCTTTGTGCCTGCATCTGTCTGTGCCCCCTGCCCCCCGCTCGCCGCTCAGCTTTGTGCCTTTACCCTTGTGCTGTTTTTTTTGCCTCTGTGACCCTTGATTTTGTGCCTGTAACTGTCTGTGCCCCCTGCCCCCCGCTCGCCGCTCTGCTCTGTGCCCCTTTTATTCTGTACCCCTCGCCGTCCTTTGTACCCTTGCACTGACTTTTGTGCCTCTGTGACCCTGATTTGCACCCCTTTTGCTCTTCCGTGCCCCACGCCGGTCTCCGGTCCCCCGTCCCCGCCGCTGCCTCCCCTGCGCCCCGCCCCCTCTGCGCCCATTCGTCACACCCGTCCCTCGCCTCCCTTCCTCCCAGCTGCTCCTCCCTCCCCACCTCCCCATATATGGCGGCCGCTGCGCGGCCACGCAGCGGGCGCGCCGCTGGCGCGCTAAGGCCGCACCTAAGGCAAGCCCGTCTGCGCCCGTCTGCGCCTGGACCACGCCCAGCGCCAGAATCCCTGGCCCCCGCAGCAGCCACGAGGACCGCCTCCACTACGACGCTAAAACCCTCGTCGCTCTCAACCCAGGAAGGACCCACACCTGCTGCAAGGCCGCCCCGAGGCACACCCACGGCCCCTTCACCTGCCGGAACTGCAGCTTCTCCTGCCACGAAAGCGCCAAAGCACCCACCACAACGGAAGCCAACCAGCTTAGATGCATCCTGATAAACACCCGCTCCGCACACAAACATGCCGTCGAACTCTGGGACCTACTAGACACCACATCACCGGACGTCGCCTTCCTGACCAAGACCTGGATGAACGAAGCCTCCTCGCCAAACATCGCCATAGCCATCCCAGATGGGTACAAGATCACCCGCAGTGACCGCACCAACAGGGCCGGAGGAGGAATCGCCATCGTCCACAAAAACCCCATCAGGATCTCAACAAACACCAACGACACCCTCAGCACCGCCGAACAGATGCACTTCCAGATCCACACGGACCCAAAGACCACTCTAAGAGGCACCCTCGTCTACAGACCGGCGGGACCCCGGCCTCAATTCTGCGACTCCATCGCCGACCTCATCAGCACGCAAGCGCTGACCTCCACCGACTACATCCTCCTTGGAGACCTGAACTATCACCTGGAGAACAACAACGACAGCAACTCCTCCACCCTGGTCGACAATCTCGCCAACCTCGGACTAAAACAGCTCGTCACGACGCCGACCCACATCGCCGGCCACACGCTAGACGCCATCTTCTCCTCCAGCCCCCACGTCACCTTCAGCCACGCCTCCAAACTCACCTGGACAGACCACCACTGCATCCACTTCTCCTTCTGAAAACCCCTCACACACCACCGCACCCTACAGACCCCGCGCCGCTGCTGGGGCAAAGTCACTGAAGAACAACTACAGACAAGCCTCGCACTCAACCCTCTGACGAACCCCACCAACCCAGATGAAGGTGCACTCGCCCTCGAACGCTGGATGAACGACTGCGGCAACACCGTCGCCCCGCTGAAAGACCCCACCAGCAGAGACACCAGCAGAAGAGTATGCTGGTTCACCCCGGAACTCCTCGACTCCAAACGCACCTGCCGGAAACTGGAAAACATATGGCACAGCGACAAGACGCCAGACAGCCGCACTGCCCACAAAGACGCCATCCGCAACCACCACCACCTCATCAGGACCGCCAAAAGAACCTCCTTCACAGATCGCCTTGACAACAACGCACACAACAGCAAGGATCGTGAAGGAACTCTCCAACCCCAGCTCCAACGACAATCCACCATCGCAAGCCCTGTGCGACTCCCTCGCCACCTTCTTCCACCGGAAAATCACCGACATCCATGACAGCATCAGACCCCGGACGACCCCTGCCGACCACACCGCACCGAACCCACCGCACCCCACCGCCCACTGCCCACAACACCCTGACAACCTGGGCCAACGTGAGCATCGAGGACACAATCAAGACCATGGGAACAATCCACTCCGGTTCCCCATCCGACCCTCTCCCGCACCACATCTTCAACAAAGCCGGCAATTCCATCGCACCACACCTGCACAAAATCATCAACCTTTCCTTCGAGACCGCCACCTTCCCTGAGAACTGGAGGCACGCAGTGATCAACGCCCTGCTGAAGAAACCCAAAGCGGACCCGAGCGACCTCAAGAACTTCCGCCCCATCTCCCTGCTTCCATTCCCAGCAAAGGTCATCGAGAAGATAGTAAACACCCAGCTCACCCGGCACCTCGAAGACAACAACATCCTGGACCCGTCCCAGTCAGGATTCCGCAGCAACCATAGCACCGAGACCGCCCTCATCGCCGCCACAGACGACCTCAGGATCCTGCTGGACAACGGCGAGACAGCGGCCCTCATCCTCCTGGACCTCTCCGCCGCCTTCGACACCGTCTGCCACCGCACACTACGCATGCGCCTCCACGACGCAGGGATCCAAGACAAGGCCCTGGATTGGACCACCTCCTTCCTCTCCGGCAGAACTCAGAGAGTCCGCCTCCCCCCGTTCCGATCCGATGCTTCCAAGATCATCTGCGGCGTCCCTCAAGGATCCTCCCTCAGCCCGACACTGTTCAACGTCTACATGGCACCACTAGCCCGCATCGCTCGACAGCACGACCTCAACATAATCTCCTATGCCGACGACACTCAGCTGATCCTCTCCCTCACCAAGGACCCCCTCACCGCCAAATCCAACCTCCACTAGGGAATGAAGGCCGTCGCCGACTGGATGGAGGACAGCCGCCTCAAACTGAACACAGACAAGACGGAAATCCTTATCCTCATCCTCGGGTCCAACCCCTCCGCATGGGACGACTCTTGGTGGCCCACGTCACTGGGGTCCCCCCCGGCCCCCACCGACCACGCACACAACCTGGGAGTCATCCTCGACTCGAAACTCTCCATGACCAAACAAGTCAATGCAGCCTCCTCCACCTGTTTCAACACCCTCCGCATGCTCCACAAGATCTACAGATGGATCCCGACAAACACGAGGAAAACAGTCACCCAGGCCCTAGTTAGCAGCAGACTTGACTACGGAAACGCCCTCTACGCCGGAGCCTCGTCCAAGCTCATCAGCAGACTACAGAGGATCCAGAATGCCTCTGCACACCTGATCCTCGACGTCCCGCGCCGCGACCACATCACCCCCCACCTAAGGAACCTGCACTGGCTCTCTGTCGACATTAGAATCTCCTTCAAGCTCCTGACCCACGCACACAAAGCTCTCCACAACACCGGCCCAGCCTATCTCAACAGTCGACTCTCCTTCTACGTACCCAACAGGAAACTCCGCTCCGCCAACCACGCCCTGGCCACGAGCCCTCGCATCCGGAGAACTACTTCCGGAGGCAGATCCTTCTCCCATCGCGCGGCCAAGACCTGGAACACCCTCCCCCTCTACCTGCGACAGACCGGAGACCTGCTGACCTTCAGGAGACAATTCAAGACCTGGGTCTTCGACCAATAGCAGCAGCACCCCCCCTCCCCCCAGCGCCTTGAAACCCTCTCGGGTATGTAGTAAGCTTTACAAATTTTGTGATTGATTGATTGATTGATTGATTGATTGATTGATTGTGTACTACTAAAGAGTAATTCTATTTGTAACATATTATGTGAGTATGTGAGTGGTTATGTGACTGTGTATCTGTGTATGAGTAGGTGTCTCAGTGGCTCGACTGGGTGAGTTAGTGGCTGTGCGTGGCTGTGTGAGTGAGTGTATCAGTGGTTTATGGGTGAGTAGGTGGTTATGTGAGAGGCTGTATAGGTGAGTGAGGGGTGTGTTAGTGGCTGTATGAGTGAGTGTGTGGATGTGAGAGTGGATGTATGGGTGAGTGTGTGCTTGTGTCCAACTGTAAAGGTGAGTGAGTACATGTGTTAGTATCTGTATGAGTGAGTGGGTGTGTGAGTAACATTATGGGTGAGTGGGTGGCTGTATGATTGATTGTATGGGTGACTGACTCAGTGTGTAAGTGTCTGTATGGGTGTATGAATGTTTGTGTTAGTGTCTGTATGGCTCGATGTGTATGTGGCTTTATTGGTGAGTTAGTGGTTATGTGAGTGGCTGTATGAGTGAGTGGAATTGTGAGTGGCTCTATGAATCCATGAGTGGGTGTGTGAGTACGAGTCTGTGAATGGATTTGCGAGTAGTTGTGTGGGAGAGGCTGTGAGTGCATGTGAGGTTGTATAGGGGTTTGAATGGGTATGTGAGTGGTTCGGAGGATGATATTATCAGTGATGTCACCAGTGATGTCACTGACCATGTAATTTGTGATGTAATATTTGAGGTCATAAGTAGTGTGTTGAGGGGCATAAGTTATAGTTAGCTGACGTACCTATAACTGCTGTATTTCACTCATTTTGTACAAGTGAAATGTGTGCCTAAATATAACGTCCCTGTAACTTTAGGTGAACATAATATATACATATATATATTATTTTTTTTCACAGTCTTGCACAAAGTGCGACAAATGAAAACGCACTCGCAGGGTTCTGCCACAGATTTCTTTATTGGTACAAAAGAACGGCTTCCATGCCCAACGTGTGTCGGTCCCTCACTTGGACCTTGATCACAGGATGAAGAACATTTGACCTTGGGCATCATTTATTTACATTCCCACATTCATTCCCTGTTTTTCATTATTACAAACTTGACTGTGTAGGTCTAAAGACATTTAAAGTGACAATATGCTTAATATTAAATAATAATTCACGTGCCAAGGTGCTTATGTGCAATTAATAATATAACTTTGTAAGTCCTGAGAAAACATCAATTTATCATTTCATTTTTCGAGGCTGTTAGACCTGTCAGCCCTTTGGGTGGTCCCTCCTCATCATTATTTATTTTGTCCCACTTCTGCCTCAAACCCTGTTATAATTTTTCCTTTTTGGGAACCACCAGACTTTTTAGTGTTGATGCAGGGTCAGGGAGCCATTTTCCCTACCCCTGGAACTTCTGTCTGAGGGCCTGAGACACAAAATGGTGGCCATCCATTGTCACCTGTGACATCACCAGAACTCACTGGAGGTTTCCAGAACCTTCTAGAATCCTGTGACAGTGGGAGGCAGTTTAGAATGTTGGGAGGCCATCTCAGGTTGGCAGTTGGCAACTGACTGGAGAAGAGAGAGGACAGAGATAGAAGGAGGTCGGAGTAAGGCAGCAGAGGTGGAAACCAGTGCTTGGAGTGGGGTCCAGAAACCCACCCTTGATGCTAGTCTCTACTGACCAAGCCCAACCTAAAGCCCTGTGTGGGACCAAGACCAGAAGAACCATCCTAAGGAACTGAATATTTGGAACAGGCCTTAAAGAAGAAGAACAGCAAGTTCCTGACCTGTTCAGCAGTGTCCTCGTGGAGTCCTGACGTCGAGAAGCCTGGAGACCTGGGGCCTGAGGCCGAGAAGCGGCGCTGACAGAAAGCAGACGTCGTACCCGGAGCCGCCAGAGGTCGAGTGAGGGCGCCGACGGAGGTCGTGGAGAGACACCGGAGGTCGAGTAAGGAGTCACCCGAGGTCGGGTGAGGGCGCCGACGGAGGTCGTGGAGAGGCACCAGAGGTCGAGTGGAGAGTCACCCGAGGTCGAGGTGAGGGCGCCGACGGAGGTTGTGGAGAGGCGCCGGAGGTCGAGTAGAGAGTCACCCAAGGTCGAGGTGAGGCGTCGACGGGGGAGTGAAGTCCACCCACCGGAGTCGCCGGAAACGAAGGTGAAGCGCGCCGGAGGTCGGGAGTGGAGATCGCACTCCGGAGACACCAGGAAGTGGGGAGTCCGAGTCCCTGTGACGCCGGAAGGCGACATCGAGCCGAGACCGCCCAGCGACATCGAGCCGAGACCGCCCAGCGACATCGAGCCGAGGCCGCCCAGCGACATCGAGTCGAGACCGCCCAGCGACATCGAGTCGAGACCGCCCAGCGACATCGAATCGAGGCCGCCCAACGACATCGATCCGGAGCCGCCTCACGGCGTCGACACGGCGCCGAGCGGAGCCGATCATCGTGAAAAGGACAGTAAGTGGTAGAGGGGGCATCTGAGGCCCTGTGGAGCCCTAAAAGACCATTCTAGGGGCTAGAGGGGTGTTAGAACCAGCCTGGGAGTGCCAGGGGTGAACTGAGACTGGTACAGTGACCTCCATAAAGGGTTGTGTAGTTTGGAGGGCCAGATCTTTAGGTTACTCTTATCCTGCCTCAGCTTAGGCCCCAGCCTTGATCAATCTAGGTGGGACACCCCCATGCCATCCAAGTGTCCTTAAGTTGTGTATGGGCAAAGTAAGACCAAGTGGCCTCATGAAAATGATTTGAACTGTAACTGTCATTGATTGTTTTACCTTATTTATTGAAGGTGCTTTATTTATTGTCATCCACTAATTTATTCCTGCACTGTATTTATTGTCTGACTGTATTTATTTGCCATCTGTAATTATTGCACATCTATTTATTCTTTGCTTAATGATGACCTGAACCTATTTATTGAAATTCCAAAGTAGCGTTGTTTATTTGACCTGCTCTTTTAAAGGAAAATCTTATTGTATTGTATTTATGTTATGAAACCTGCAACTAAGAGAAAATAAGATAAAGACATATATATTTTCAACTTGACTTGCATAATTTTTACGGTGTAGTGTCGTTTTTGGAACGGATGAACGCATGGTTATTGTGAGGGTGTGACGTACGCTTAACACGGTGCCTGACCCCCCAACCGCTCGAGCCAAGCTACCACTATGCTGGGAACCTGGTGACTGCTAACCCGGTTGCCCGGTTTCCAACATAAAATTGGTGTTCAGCGGTGGGATAGAGCTGTGCTTGCGTCTACTCGACAATAACTGTGGGTAGTCCATAGGCCTACACCGGGAGTTTTCTCCAAGCGGACTTCCTAATTTTGAGTTTTGTTTTTTCCAAATTTACTTCTGGTGGTGGGAGGAGGTATTACAAAAGGTACCCCCCTGCATAGCTTCTGTAAGCAACTGTCTTCTATCCTGAGTGGGCAAAATTGAGTTTGTGTTGGAGGATGTGGAAACTTATACTGTGGCCCAACTCAGGGAGTTTTGTCAGCGAGAGGGGGTGTTCTGTCCCCAAGGTGCAAAGAAGGGTGAACTCCAGACCAGCTTGAGGGCTTGGGGGGAGGCACGGCGAGAAAGTAAGGTTGAGAAGGAGGACAGGGATGGAGAGCCTGACAGCAAGGGGGCTGGTTTGTACCAACCTGAGGTGGGGGACCTAGTAGCGGGGCCCAGAACACTTTCAAGGAAGGGCAGCAGTGTCTCTAGCAACGGCTTATTAGAAGCAGAATTCACTGACCGGATGGAGAAAAGACAGCTCACATGGGAATTGGCGAAGCTGGAGAAAGAAAAGGAGGAACGGAGGATGGCTCACGAGTTGAGGCTCAGGGAGATAGATCTCCAGATCCTACGGGTCGGGGCACACCCTGTTCCTAATGGTGGCAGCGAAGAAAGAGAAATCACCAGGGAACCCAAACCCTATCTGCCAAAAGACATAGTAGCTAGCTATAGTGCGGGTGATGATATCGCCAGGTGGCTAGCAGCCTACGAGGTCTCTTTAAGAGTCCATGGGGTTCCAGAGAAATATTGGGGAGGGGGATTGTATAGATACATGCCTCCAGCTGGTAGGGATACATTATTGGCCCTGGAGCAGGATGAGCAGACCTACTACCCCACCATGAAAGTGGCGCTCGTGAGAAAGTTTGGACTAACACCCGAGAAGTATAGACAGAAGTTCCGGGGTAGCCACAAACTGGGCACACAGAATTGGGTGGATTTCCTGGACTATGCAAGGAAGGCATTAGAGGGTTGGATACAGGGCAGCGAGGTGAGGGACTACGAGGGGTTGTTTGATTTGATGTTGAAGGAACACCTGCTCGAAAAATGTTTCCCTGAACTGCGTCAACACCTGGTGGATAGCAAGCTGACCAATCCCCGGAAGCTTGCTGAGGAGGCGGACATTTGGGCTCGTACCCGGGTGTCCACAAGGGGGACTGGAGGGGACTCTCAAAAGACCGGACAGGGCGCCCCCCAGAAGAAAGAGGGAGGGGAAAAGAAAACGGAGTTCTCTAAAGGCCCCCAAAATAGTTTCCAAGGGAAGGGAACAGGATTCACCCCTAGGGCTAACCCACCCAGAAACCCTAATCCTTGCCAGAGTCAGCAGCCAAGGGTTGTCCATTGCTTCGAGTGCGGTGGTGTCGGACACTATAAGGGAGATGTGAAGTGCCCGAAGAGACCACCCCCTCCCATCGGAGGAAAGGCCCCCGGAGTAGCTAGTGTAGTGCTCGGGGAGGAGATGCCCTTAGATAAGGGAAGGGAGTGGGCGGGTGTCACTTTAGTGTCCCTGGGAGAACGGGAGATGGTTCCGAAGATCCAGGTGCCCGCAAATACCACAAAGTATGGGCAGTGGGTCACCATCAATGGCCAAAGAGGGGAGGCTCTGAGAGACACAGGAGCCAGTATGACTATGGTACGTAGCCAACTGGTGTCTCCAGAGCAGGTGATTCCCCATGTACTCCACCCTGCCGCGATGGCTGACGGCAGAATGGGCCACTATCCGGTGGCCGAGGTTCCATTTGAATGGGAAGGGGTTGCAGGGTTGCTTCGAGTTGCCGTAAGCCCTGCCGGGCCAGTCGATTGTCTGCTGGGGAATGACATGGAGCATAATGCTTGGAAGGAGGTGGAATACCGGACTCATGCTGAGATGCTGGGTACACCTGACTGGGCCTGTGTCAGCACAAGGTCTGCGACTACCCGGAGGGGGAGTTCGTTTAGGCAGGAGCCTGGAACAAAGGCACCGCCGGCTGCCGACCAAGGGAAGAACCGAGGGCAGGAGGAGCCTGCCTCGGCATCCGCGCCCCGTGTGACGGATAGGCCACCGGAGGTGGTGGACCAGGAGTCCGCGGAGGGGGATGTTACCAAACTGGAGAACCTACCCATCCCGGCCGAGTGGCACGTGGAGGGAGGGCCGACCAGGGAGGAATTCTGCAAGGGCCAGAGGGAGTGTCCTACCCTTGAGGGACTGAGGCGACAGGCCGAAGCCCAGGCAGCAGGGAACGTTGAGGGGAACTACAATATTTACTGGGAGGATGGCCTCCTCTACAGTGAACCCAAGGCACCCATGCACGGATCGTCACGGGCCTTGGTTGTCCCTCAACGTTACCGAGCCTTCCTCCTGGAATTGGCTCATGAGATCCCCTTGGCAGGACACCTGGGGCAAGACAAGACCTTTGCCCGGCTTGTCCCGCACTTTTATTGGCCTCAAATGAAAGTGTCGTCCGACACCTACTGCCGGACGTGTGTGTCTTGTCAAGCCAGTGGGAAAACAGGGGTGAAGCTGAAAGCTCCCCTGGAACCACTTCCTGTCGTTAGCACCCCCTTTGAAAGGGTGGGCATCGACATTGTGGGTCCGTTAGATCCGCCTACTACAGCTGGTCACAGGTTTATCCTGGTTCTGGTGGATCATGCCACACGGTACCCAGAGGCTATACCTCTGAGGACCATTACTGCACCTGTTGTGGCTAGGGCCCTGATGGGAATCTTTACCCGAGTGGGTTTTCCCAAGGAAGTTGTGTCCGACAGGGGGACCAACTTCATGTCAGCATACATGCGGGCCATGTGGAAGGAGTGTGGAGTGACCTACCGGTTCACCACCCCTTACCATCCCCAGACCAATGGTCTGGTGGAAAGGTTCAATAAAACCTTGAAAGGCATGATCAGAAGTCTGCCTGAAAGCCTGCGGAGGAAATGGGACGTCCTCCTACCCTGTCTATTGTTTTCTTACAGGGAAGTGCCACAGAAGGGAGTGGGCTTCAGCCCCTTCGAGCTTTTGTATGGGCACCCTGTACGTGGACCTCTCAGCCTGGTGAGAGACGGATGGGAAAGAACTCCCAGAAAGCTTCACCAGGACGTGGTGAGCTACATGCTGGCCTTCCGGAGCCAAATGGCTAAGTTGTGGAAGCAAGCTTCTGACAACTTGGAAGCCAGCCAAGCAGTGATGAAGGCGTGGTATGACCACAATGCTCACCCGGTGGAGTTGGAGCCTGGCCAGAAGGTGTGGGTGATCGAACCAGGAGAGCTTAGCGCCCTCCAGGATCGCTGGTCAGGACCCTTTGAGGTGTTGGAGAAGAAGGGTAAGGCTACCTACTTGGTGGATCTGAAGACCCCTCGCCAGCCCCTACGGGTGCTGCATGCCAACCGCCTCAAACCCCACCATGAGAGGCCCAAAGTCATATTGCTGATGGTGACTGACGGAGCAGAGGACGTGGAAAGCGAGCCTCTCCCCGACTTATTTGCGTCTCAAGAGAAGGATGGGTTGGTGGAGGGAGTGATTCTCTCCCCGTCCCTAACTCCTGAACAGCAGGAGGACTGCCGCCAGGTCCTGGGGCAGTACTCTTCGTTGTTCTCCCTTGTTCCGGGTAGGACTCACCTGTGCGTCCATGATGTGGACACAGGAGACAGCCCACCTGTGAAGTCAAAGATCTACCGGATGACAGACAAGGTGAAGGCCAGCATTCACAGTGAAGTCACTAAGATGCTGGAGCTAGGAGTGATTGAACCTTCCAGCAGCCCCTGGTCCAGTCCGGTGGTATTAGTACCAAAAGCTGTACCACCGGGTGCCCAACCGGAACTGAGGTTCTGTGTGGACTACCGGGGACTGAACTCAGTAACCAAGACTGATGCTCATCCGATCCCGAGGGCGGATGAACTGATTGACCGGCTGGGAGCTGCCCAATATCTGAGTACCTTTGACCTTACTTCCGGGTACTGGCAGATCTCTCTGACTGATGGAGCTAAGGAAAGGTCAGCCTTCTCCACGCCCAAGGGCCACTACCAGTTCTGCGTGATGCCCTTTGGGCTCAAGAACGCACCTGCCACGTTTCAGCGTCTGGTGAACCAGATCCTCGCCGGAATGGAGAGTTTCTCTGCTGCTTATCTGGACGACATTGCCGTCTTCAGTAACAGCTGGGAGGATCACTTGTGTCACCTGCAAGCTGTTCTCCAGGCCCTGAAACACGCTGGTTTAACGATCAAGGCCAGTAAATGCCAGATCGGGCAGGGGTCGGTAGTGTACCTTGGACACTTGGTGGGTAGGGGAGCGGTGCAACCCCTCCAGGCGAAAATCGAGGCAATCATGGCCTGGGAACCCCCCAAGACTCAGACTGAGGTCCGAGCTTTTCTGGGCCTCACCGGATATTACCGCCGCTTCGTGAAGGGGTACGGTACCATTGTGGCCCCCCTCACGGAGCTTACGGCCAAGAAGCAACCTCGACGGGTAGTCTGGAAGGAGGCTTGTCAGCAGGCCTTTGTGAAACTGAAGCAAGCCATGTGCGAGGCCCCAGTCTTAAGGGCCCCAGACTTTTCCAAGGAGTTCATTGTCCAGACGGATGCATCGGAACATGGCATTGGGGCAGTGTTATCGCAACTCAATGAAGAGGGTCTGGATCAACCCGTGGTCTTCCTATCCCGGAGACTACTTCCCAGGGAACAGAAGTGGAGTGAATAGAGCGTGAAGCCTTTGCAGTGGTATGGGCTCTGAAGAAGTTGCGGCCATACCTGTTTGGCTCGCACTTCCTAGTTCAGACCGACCACCGACCCCTTCGTTGGCTGATGCAGATGAAGGGGGAGAATCCCAAGCTGCTAAGGTGGTCTATCTCCCTACAGGGAATGGACTTTCAGGTGGAACATCGGCCTGGAGTGGACCACGCCAATGCAGACGGTCTCTCAAGGTATTTCCGCCTTAGTGATGAGAACTCCCAAGGGGTTGGGTAGCTCTCCCCACTTTCAGCTGGGGGGGACGCGTGTTAGACCTGTCAGCCCTTTGGGTGGTCCCTCCTCATCATTATTTATTTTGTCCCACTTCTGCCTCAAACCCTGTTATAATTTTTCCTTTTTGGGAACCACCAGACTTTTTAGTGTTGATGCAGGGTCAGGGAGCCATTTTCCCTACCCCTGGAACTTCTGTCTGAGGGCCTGAGACACAAAATGGTGGCCATCCATTGTCACCTGTGACATCACCAGAACTCACTGGAGGTTTCCAGAACATTCTAGAATCCTGTGACAGTGGGAGGCAGTTTAGAATGTTGGGAGGCCATCTCAGGTTAGCAGTTGGCAACTGACTGGAGAAGAGAGAGGACAGAGATAGAAGGAGGTCGGAGTAAGGCAGCAGAGGTGGAAACCAGTGCTTGGAGTGGGGTCCAGAAACCCACCCTTGATGCTAGTCTCTACTGACCAAGCCCAACCTAAAGCCCTGTGTGGGACCAAGACCAGAAGAACCATCCTAAGGAACTGAATATTTGGAACAGGCCTTAAAGAAGAAGAACAGCAAGTTCCTGACCTGTTCAGCAGTGTCCTCCTGGAGTCCTGACGTCGAGAAGCCTGGAGACCTGGGGCCTGAGGTCGAGAAGCGGCGCTGACAGAAAGCAGACGTCGTACCCGGAGCCGCCAGAGGTCGAGTGAGGGCACCGACGGAGGTCGTGGAGAGACACCGGAGGTCGAGTAAGGAGTCACCCGAGGTCGGGTGAGGGCGCCGACGGAGGTCGTGGAGAGGCGCCGGAGGTCGAGTGGAGAGTCACCCGAGGTTGAGGTGAGGGCGCCGACGGAGGTTGTGGAGAGGCGCCGGAGGTCGAGTAGAGAGTCACCCGAGGTCGAGGTGAGGCGTCGACGGGGGAGTGAAGTCCGCCCACCGGAGTCGCCGGAAACGAAGGTGAAGCGCGCCGGAGGTCGGGAGTGGAGATCGCACTCCGGAGACACCAGGAAGTGGGGAGTCCGAGTCCCTGTGACGCCGGAAGGCGACATCGAGCCGAGACCGCCCAGCGACATCGAGCCGAGACCGCCCAGCGACATCGAGCCGAGGCCGCCCAGCGACATCAAGTCGAGACCGCCCAGCGACATCGAGTCGAGACCGCCCAGCGACATCGAATCGAGGCCGCCCAACGACATCGATCCGGAGCCGCCTCACGGCGTCGACACGGCGCCGAGCGGAGCCGATCATCGTGAAAAGGACAGTAAGTGGTAGAGGGGGCATCTGAGGCCCTGTGGAGCCCTAAAAGACCATTCTAGGGGCTAGAGGGGTGTTAGAACCAGCCTGGGAGTGCCAGGGGTGAACTGAGACTGGTACAGTGACCTCCATAAAGGGTTGTGTAGTTTGGAGGGCCAGATCTTTAGGTTACTCTTATCCTGCCTCAGCTTAGGCCCCAGCCTTGATCAATCTAGGTGGGACACCCCCATGCCATCCAAGTGTCCTTAAGTTGTGTATGGGCAAAGCAAGACCAAGTGGCCTCATGAAAATGATTTGAACTGTAACTGTCATTGATTGTTTTACCTTATTTATTGAAGGTGCTTTATTTATTGTCATCCACTAATTTATTCCTGCACTGTATTTATTGCCTGACTGTATTTATTTGCCATCTGTAATTATTGCACATCTATTTATTCTTTGCGTAATGATGACCTGAACCTATTTATTGAAATTCCAAAGTAGCGTTGTTTATTTGACCTGCTCTTTTAAAGGAAAATCTTATTGTATTGTATTTATGTTATGAAACCTGCAACTAAGAGAAAATAAGATAAAGACATATATATTTTCAACTTGACTTGCATAATTTTTACGGTGTAGTGTTGTTTTTGGAACGGATGAACGCATGGTTATTGTGAGGGTGTGACGTACGCTTAACACGGTGCCTGACCCCCCAACCGCTCGAGCCAAGCTACCATTGTGCTGGGAGCCTGGTGACCGCTAACCCGGTTGCCCGGTTTCCAACAGAGGCATATATTTCCATATCAATAATCATCTGTTGGACTTGGCCCTTTTTGCAGGGTCATCCCTGAACTTTTTGCCTTCCACCTGTATATTTTCTGACCTGTTGTTGGCTGTTTTATGACTCTGGGCACCTTACCACGGCTAATCAGTACTAAAGTGCATATTCTCTTTATTGTAAATTGATGTATGCATTAGTGACTCCATGATTGGATTATTTGATTTACTGGTCAGACCCTAGTACAGTGCACCATGGGCTGACGCATCACCGTTCTTGCGTGTAAGGAACCGACGCATCACCTTCCCTGCAACCGTTTTGTTTGTATAGCGTTACGCATCCAAAGGTACATTGAATCTAAAGTGTCGCATTTACAATCTAAAGAGAATTAAGCTATTTCTACCATTCTAAAGTACAGTATTGTGGTATTTCTGTCGTTTGTGGTCTTGTGTTAAGCCTACATAAACATACTTCTTTTTTCTAATAATACAAACTGTGTGGTGTCCATCTGTAGTGTTGTCACTGTATTACTGTACGTGTTCACAAATGCTTTACACACTGTCTGTCTGCTCGTGCCAAGCTACCAAGGGGGTGAGCAGAGGTTATTTTAGGAGTGTACCCCCTTACCCTGACTAGACGTAAGGGCCCCTATTTGGTCAAAGGTACCTACCTGTGACAACATCATCCAAATCACATATAAATTATTTTATCGATTCTGGGTTTTTTCGATTCTCTAAAGAGAATTCCACATTACATTTATTCTAAAACATAATTTGGATGGTTTGAATCTAAAATTGATTTTATGCTTTATTACATCATTTTAAACTTTCTAGTGAGCATAATATTTTTGGTCTTATCTTTTATTTGGCAACTATTCACGAGCTCTTTATATATTTTTAATACCTTTACACATTAAGCAATGTAATTTGACATCCAGTGTCTTTCACTAAGAAGTTGTTACTATTCCATTCTGTAACTGGTGTCAGAATTTAATTCTTCATATGAAAGTGAACTGGACATTGGTTTTCATCAAATTATTTACATTTTTTATAAATGAACATAAAGTTCCTCATGCTGGTTCAGTCCTTTCAGAGTTAATGTTCTCATTTATATAATGTATCTAGATTACTTCAGTCGCAAAGGTTTTTCCCAAGTGCCACCTCTCTCTGAGGCTGCCACTTATTCAATGCGTTACAACAAACAAATGATGGACGGAATGCTGACAATGCAGACATTCTCCCCCAGTCAAGAGATCTGGGTTAAATCCATCGTTCTTTTGCCCACTACGCCACCCCAGTTCAGACATGGCCATATGCAAATCAGTCTTGACCCTGTGCCTCATGGGAACAGTCCAGCCCGAACTGCCAAGCCATGTCTTCCCTGGACCGGAATCAAGCATCCTAGGACCGGTTTCTGGCTATCAGCCGTCATCAGCCAGGATAGCTTAACTCCAGTGGCGTAGTGAGCACGGGACCCACATCTGGGCATACCCATCCCACTTAGGGCGAAAAGCGTTACAACAAACAAATGATGGACGGAATGCTGACAATGCAGACATTCTCCCCCAGTCAAGAGATCTGGGTTAAATCCATCGTTCTTTTGCCCACTACGCCACCCCAGTTCAGACATGGCCATATGCAAATCAGTCTTGACCCTGTGCCTCATGGGAACAGTCCAGCCCGAACTGCCAAGCCATGTCTTCCCTGGACCGGAATCAAGCATCCTAGGACCGGTTTCTGGCTATCAGCCGTCATCAGCCAGGATAGCTTAACTCCAGTGGCGTAGTGAGCACGGGACCCACGTCTGGGCATACCCATCCCACTTAGGGCGAAAAGCGTTACAACAAACAAATGATGGACGGAATGCTGACAATGCAGACATTCTCCCCCAGTCAAGAGATCTGGGTTAAATCCATCGTTCTTTTGCCCACTACGCCACCCCAGTTCAGACATGGCCATATGCAAATCAGTCTTGACCCTGTGCCTCATGGGAACAGTCCAGCCCGAACTGCCAAGCCATGTCTTCCCTGGACCGGAATCAAGCATCCTAGGACCGGTTTCTGGCTATCAGCCGTCATCAGCCAGGATAGCTTAACTCCAGTGGCGTAGTGAGCACGGGACCCACGTCTGGGCATACCCATCCCACTTAGGGCGAAAAGCGTTACAACAAACAAATGATGGACGGAATGCTGACAATGCAGACATTCTCCCCCAGTCAAGAGATCTGGGTTAAATCCATCGTTCTTTTGCCCACTACGCCACCCCAGTTCAGACATGGCCATATGCAAATCAGTCTTGACCCTGTGCCTCATGGGAACAGTCCAGCCCGAACTGCCAAGCCATGTCTTCCCTGGACCGGAATCAAGCATCCTAGGACCGGTTTCTGGCTATCAGCCGTCATCAGCCAGGATAGCTTAACTCCAGTGGCGTAGTGAGCACGGGACCCACGTCTGGGCATACCCATCCCACTTAGGGAGAAAAGCGTTAAACTAAGTGGGATGGGTATTCCCAGACGTGGGACCCGTGCTCACTACGCCACTGGAGTCAAGCTATCCTGGCTGATGACGGCTGAAAGCCAGAAACCGGTCCTAGGATGCTTGATTCCGGTCCAGGGAAGACATGGCTTGGCAGTTCGGGCTGGACTGTTCCCATGAGGCACAGGGTCAAGACTGATTTGCATATGGCCATGTCTAAACTGGGGTGGTGTAGTGGGCAAAAGAACAATGGATTTAACCCAGATCTCTTGACTGGGGGAGAATGTCTGCATTGTCAGCATTCCGTTCATCATTTGTTTGTTGTAACGCTTTTCGCCCTAAGTGGGATGGGTATTCCCAGACGTGGGACCCGTGCTCACTACGCCACTGGAGTCAAGTTATCCTGGCTGATGACGGCTGATAGCCAGAAACCGGTCCTAGGATGCTTGATTCCGGTCCAGGGAAGACATGGCTTGGCAGTTCGGGCTGGACTGTTCCCATGAGGCACAGGGTCAAGACTGATTTGCATATGGCCATGTCTAAACTGGGGTGGTGTAGTGGGCAAAACAACAATGGATTTAACCCAGATCTCTTGACTGGGGGAGAATGTCTGCATTGTCAGCATTCCGTCCATCATTTGTTTGTTGTAACGCCACTTATTCAATGGCATATTATTACAGATCCTCCCACTTGCTTTCATGAAACTTTTCCTTATGCTTTGCAATAGCGTTACTGCGATCTTTTTTGTTTGTTGCTCTTATATGTTCCAGTATCTTCTTTTTGATTTCACATGTTCAACTTCCAAAATATTTCATTTTGCATGGACATTCTACCACATAAACAACAAATTTACTCTTACACGCTATATTTTGTCGTATTGCCCATTTTGTCCCATTCTCCAGTTCCACCTCTTTTTTGTGTATGGCAATTTTACAGGCTTTACACTTTTTACATGGCCAAAAACGTGTAGATTTTGTCCACGTATTCTCTCGTTTTTCTCTGAAGTGGTTGTGAATTAATCTGTCACCTAGGTTTCGTGGTCTTCTGTATATTATATTGGGGTGATCTCCCATTCTTGTTGCCATGGTGGGATCTAATTTCAGTATTCCCTAATGTTTCTTTAACATCCTTGTTAACTTGTTAGTTTCCGCAGATATATATATATTACCTACTGGCGGTCACTATTTCGGACCTTGTTTTATTGTTTGGACCTTGTTTCTATTCAAAAAGCAATTTTTCTTTTGCCATATCTTTGACGTCGTTTGATGAATCCTTGTGAAATTTTCAAAACTAATGGCCCACTCACTTCAGCTGGTGTGTTGAAAATTTCAGGGTGATTCGTTAAGCAGGGGCTGAGAAAAAGGGAGGGTTCAAAACATGCTTTCTCCATGTTAATTTCCATAGGAAACATTAGACACAGCTACAGTCCGAACTGCTGAATGGAATAACACTAAATTTGGCAAAAGGTAGTTCTTCGTTCAGAAAGCATTCTTTTTGTTAAATGGTGTAAATCCGTTCAGTAGTTACTGAGAAATTTAAAGATTTCTCTGATATACAACTGTGGCTGTGGTGAATCCACGAACCCTCCCGATCTCGTGCCTGCAATCTGATTGGCTGGCAACACTTCAAACCAGGAAATGTTGGCAGCCATCCTGTGACTTTGTTGAACCGAGTCACATGAAAAAAGGTTTTAAAAAGTTTTTTAAAAACATGAAAAGGGGTCAGGGTAGAAACACCCTGACCCCCTAGGCCTGCTCATGGGGTCGCACAGGGCTACTAGGGCCAAAAAAAGTATTTGTTTTAATTGTCAGTGGGATTTGTGTTGGAACCGCAAATCTGCCTGTAAGGTTTTTTTTTTTTTTTAATGAAGTGGGGGCTCCTGCACTTTTTCTTAAGTCCTTGGGTGGGCCAGGTCCTGGGGGGCACTCAAAAATAATGATGTGGGGGCCCACGGGCCCCCGCAGCACCGGAGAGGTCCGCCACCTCCATGGGGCTAATTTCTGGAAATGCTGGGTGCACTCGCCCCCCCGCAGCCCATTTTCTTTAAGCCCCCGGGTGGGCCAAGTCCCAGAGGCAATCAAAATAATGATGCGGGCTCCCGCAGCCCTGAGGGCCACCCCCCTCCCCAAGGCAAATTTCTGGAAATGCAGGGGGGCACGTGGCCCCCCGCAACCCCAGGGACCACCACCTGGGGCTAAATGTACAAAAATGTGTGGGGGTTCTTCAGCCCCCCATACAGCCCAGAGAACCGCCACCTCCCCTGGGCTAAATGTATCATAATATGCGGGGGTAATTTTAGGCCCCAGGGACCCCATCCCCCCGGACTTGGCTAACTCGATGGGGACTGCGGGGGGAGCCTCAAGGCCCCATGGTCCCTGCCAGCTTACCGCCTCCTGCGGGAGCCGGCACTGCTTTAGGGCAGAGGGAGCTGCAAACATGCAGCTCCCTCTGGCCAAAAGCAATTCTGCTTCGCTTCTTGGAAGCGAGAGCTTCCATAAGGCGAAGCAGAGTTTGATTTGATTTGCTATGGCATGGCGGGAGCAGTGCTCCCGTCATGCCATAGCAAACTGCAATGTTCCGGAGGTGGGCACCCTGGGACATTGCTGGAGCCGGCCCAGGGGGGTGGCGGTCTCCAGGGCCATGGCTCCTGCTCCACAACGCAGCCCTGGGGACTGCCACCTCCCCAGGGCTATTTGAAAGATGGGAGGGGGGATGCACAGCCCCTTCTCCTGGAGGCGTAAATAGCCCTGGAGACCTGCTCCCCCGTGGGCCAGCTCCAGCAATTCATATTAAAAAATTTTAAAATAAAACTAGCTTTTTTAAACAAAACGTTTGCAAATATTGTTTCACATGGCATAACAGTGGATACAGGTGTTTTTGTTTGAGATGTGCCTTTTCCAGAATTTCCTTTAGTTCCTTTCCAACCACGGGAATACAGCAGGGTGTAAAATAAAGCTTTGATGTCAGCTTTACATTTCCTGATTGAAATACGCAATTATTAGACATTAACATATGAATTCGTGAAATTATACAGTTATATCAAATTATAACTTACCAACATCGCGTTTTTATTTTCGCATTGTCCACAAGCCTTTGCCCTAAGCTTTGATTTTTCTAATGAAGTAGTAAATGAAGATTTTGGAACAACAGACAGCTTTCCTGTCTCTGTAAAAGATACAATTTAAAAACCAAGTCATGAAATAGGCATCTTTAAAATACAACATTACTAGGCAAGCATCTTGTTTGCCTACGTATTTGAAACGGACAAGTGAGGAACCATTAAGAATGACAATGTGAATCCATAATAATGTTTAGCTATCTGTTGCTGAATTCTCAACATAAAAAAGCCTGCTACCATGAAAGCCATAAAGCCTTCATGTGACCATCACCACATCACTTTTGATGAATCACTAACTGCATAGACAAAATAAAAAGCCACTTCACTGATAGGATTGTTAAAGGTGAATGGCACATTAAATTGTCACTTGTTTATGAATGTATGTCGTACAGTGTTTGTAGAGGGCTATTTCCAACCTGTGCATGGCTTCATCGTGATGTGGGATGTCTTGGAGGGCTGGCTGTTGCCTGCTTCCTGTGGGTCGTTTCAACGTGGGGGGATCAGTAGGGTTATCAGTTCTGGTGACTTTTTACCAACCTGTATGTGGTTAAACTCATGTACATTAGCTGCGGTGTGTGGCTAGCTTCCTGCCACAGAGTGTGATTGAAGTGTATTCTCTGCTTCAGTATGAGGACCTGATTACAATACAGGGCTAATTCTATTTCCGGGGGGAAACTCATGTTTACAAACAGACCAAAGCTGAATGAGCTCTCCAAACCGGGAGATGTGACGGGGCTCAAATTAAAGAAGGGCACTTAACTGTCTCTCAACTTATGAATAAAGATAAAACCAATGCTTTTCATTTTCAATTTCAAGTGTGCTAACAGTCTAATTTAAGATCTGAAGTACTTTCCTGAACCTCCGAATCAGCTAGGTAAAAAATTAAAGAAAGATTCTATGCAAAGAGAACTTACTGGGTTATTCTTATAACACACACACAGGGACAGTATTACAGAAAAACTGAGTTTTATAACACTTCAATAAATACTTGAATCCTTTCACAGTGACCATTTATTGAAAAAGAAAGAATGCTCTTGTTAAGCAGCCTATAAGTGTCCAAAAGTCCAGATATGACCACACCTAATAATTCCCTCGTAGACCCTTAGAGCATGTTGCTATACCTCGCGGGTCACTGTAGAGCACACAAAGCAGATAGCCCACAACCGCTCCCCTTACATATTACCAGCGGAACAAATCATTAAAGTCTTGGGTACTGTTGTATCAAAGAGTTTGTCCTATTCTGTGTCAGTTGGAAAATGCATTAGTACACATGGGCCGTAGAATCAGACCTGAAAGCGGCCACAGCTGAAATTGTACGTGGAAACATTGTAGCCAAGCCGCGACTTACCACACATACACTAAGTATTATTTATCCATAAATCAAAATCTTTATTATTACACTACCTAGGACAAAGCATCAGTGGTCAAACTTATATTGGCAATGGTGAACATAAGAAAATTAAAAAAGTACAAAAATGATTAACTCCAGCATTCTAGTTTTAGATATATATCCTAAAGGCATCTGTCTAGAGCAGTCCCATAATGAGAGTTGTGACAGCAGAGGCACATCCCTGGGCTAGATTAAATGCAGATATTCTTGGAGAAGCCAGCAAGTGCCCATGAGCAGTGTGCTAGTAAATGGCAAGATGTCTTTTACAGCTCATTTCCATTGATATCAAGGTTCCTCTCTACTTGTCCCATGCCCTTTTGCAGCAGCCCTCACAAACTAAGAATGTGTGAAATAGAATCCCTGTGTTTCTTGCAATGTGGCAGAGATAATAACTGTGAATTACATAGCTACATAGCACCAGCGGAATATTAACCATATATGCTATAAAGATGTACGAAATAAAAAAACTATTGCATATGACATACCTGTGCTTAAGAAAATATTAAGTGTCATCAGCTTATAAGATATATATCACAGGATGCAGATTATAAATAATAGGTTAATGGAGCCTGTGAAAGTATTAGGAGTATACATAGGAGCTTATAAACAGTCTGTTTTGTCTGTCTTCTTGAAGGTTCTATATGCCTGTCAGATGAAATGCTATTGTCTGGACCTCCAGCTAAATTTTCATTGCAAATTTACAACACTAAAACACATTATTCATGATGTCAGTAAAATACATACCCAAAGAACTGTTGGCTAGAGAAGCAACAAAAGACATGCATCTTTTCTTGCTTTCCCAGATATGAGGGGTGTCATAAAATTGTATGTGACTTTTGTATTTTAGATAACTAATATTGACAGCCCCATCTAATATTGTGTTAGATATTCATTAGTATTTAAGGTGAATGACACTTAATTAATGAGATAATACACAGCCTTCAACTGTGTCTCGCGAGTTAACTGGCCAGAACAAAGACAGTAATGATCCAGGACTATCAACCTGCTGTCGTACTCAGCAGAAGTATCCACGTAATCACATGCAGAAATAAAGTGCATAATGACTATTTCATGGATATTTTGCAGGATGTGTTTCAATAGGTAACGCTTTGCAAGAATAGTAATAGTAGTAGAAAACAATTGCTGTAATTTATAGACCTTTCAAATTCAGTCTATATTATCATTTTAAAGTTTTATGTAGCGCCAACATGAACCATGAGGATATAAGAGTGCTTTACAAATGATGAGAAAGAAAAAAAAGTAGAGCAAAAAACAAAATTATCGAGACCTTCACAGGATGTAGAAGCTCACCAGCTGAGTGAGAGGACACCCCAAGGACTAATTCCTAATTTCGATAAATCTAAAACACAATTGTAACAGGCGAGTAATAAACATGGTTGTAGTCAATGTGCCATGTCTGGCCTGGAGAGTAGAGTTCCTAGGTTCTAGGGTAGAAATATGATCATCAATAGTACTTTAGCTTCCTTTTTGAATGATGCAGTTGAGGGATTCAGTCTGATTTTAAGGGGCAGGGATTTCCAAATTCTCAGGGCAATATTTGAGAAGGTTCATTTGTAAGCTTTCTTTGTATTGGATTTCTGTGGCTTCAACAGTAAGGAGCTAGTACTTCTAGAGGATCTGCAGCCACCAGACAGCAGCAGTTTTTGTGTGAGGAATCTCTGGGTGTTTAAGTTTAGGGCTTTGTGGGTCATGCAGGTAATGTTTAACTGTATCCCTGCTTCATTTGGGAGCCACTTTAGAGATTTCAGATCAGGAGTAATGTGGTTGTTTCTTTTAGATACTGTGAGGAGTCTTGCAGCAGAGTTAAGAGAGGCCCTTAGTGGAGTAATTTTGGATCTAGGTAGGCCGCAGAGAGTTGCACTTCCATACTCCAACCTGGAAATCACTAGGGCTTGCGCGGCAGACGTGAAGTCATTGAGGGGGGAGGAAGGGTTTTATTTTTCTTAAGATGTTCATTCGGACGTTTTCCCCTTTGGCAGCTCACGTATGTGCTTATGCATTTTTAATTTCTTTCAAGTTATTCCCAGTGATCTTGTGATAGTAGTGATAATAATGATTCTATAATGTGTGGGAAGTAGTTAAGAGCTGTTAGTTGCTTTATCCAGTCTTTAGTATCAGGTGACTGTTTGGGAGGGGTGATTAAGAGGAATTCCATTTTGACAGCGTTTCATCTGATGTGGTTGCAGGTCAGCCAGTTTTGACTGTTATGTAGAGTTAAATTGAGGGATCTGATGTCTTCGGGGGATAAGATTTTCAGGTACAATCGGGTGTCATCAGCGTACATGTGATAGTGGATGTTGGAGAATTTCAGTTAAAGGCACCAAGGCAAATTAAAGAGAGTGAGTGAGAGTGTGGACCCCTGTGGTACTCCTAATGTGACCGGTGTGGAATTAGACAGGGGCTGATTAACCTTGAATCTTTGAGTTCTGTTGCGGGGATATACTTGTGCTTCCTCTCAGAGGATGTAGAAACTTATGCTGCTCAGGCTTTGCCCTTGAAAAACATAGTCATCAAGTTCCTGCATTACTAATTCGGGGCTCAATACACAGGCAAGGATTTGTGGTGTGGCTCAGAACTGTATTTGATTATCTAGTCACAAACTACTGTTATTGGTAGCATAAAAAGGATGGAATAGTCGCTCTATCTAAAATTATGGTTCTCCTTCAGGAGAATCTTCAATGAAGTATAAGCATGGACATGTGCAGGAAAACCAGAGCACTTTTTCCAAGAAAATTGTATGTTTTGCATTCGCCCTTCTCAGGAAGGCTGGAAAAAAAACCTTGCTTGAAGATAAATAATCTAGCAGCCTAGAAAATAGGCTGCATTGGTAGATTCAATTTATTGACTTTAAAAAACAAACTATCAATGTACAAATCAAGTGACAGAGAAAGACACTTTTCACAAACCTTTCTTAAAGGAAATCATGGGAAGAACAAGTGTAATGTAGCCAGAAAGGGCAGCAGCAAAAATAAGGTGGAAAACTGCCACTGCAGTTTTATGAGTTCCCAGCCCTCAAGAAGTGCTAAATTTGCAACACCAAAAAAACCCACAGATGCCCAAAATTTGTCCTAGAATGCTGCCTCTCACTTCTTCCATGGTTTAACCAGGCAGTTGTAATACCTGATTTTAACTTCAGAGAGCACACCTTCCTTAAAGAGGGTTTTGGTCTCCCCCTCCCCCCCAACAAACTTTTGAATGAAAGTAGCTGTAATAGTGAATTTTAAAGCACATATTTTGTTTGCATTTGCTAAAAAAATATGTGCTCTGAAAGGACACACTGGACTGTGACTGACACATAGTACATGAAAAAACAAGCTTTTTCACCTGTGGAAGCTTGCTACCGGAAAGAAATGTATGTGTGGGCAACCAGTTCAATAAAAAGTAGAACTAAATAAATAATTAAATCAAATCGAAACTAGTCAACAACTTTACCCATTTGGAAGTTTCTTTGGACACCAGGTAAGTTGTGCGCATCATATTGAATTACATAGTCTTAAATTAGTGAGGCGAAACAGTTGCAAACTGTCTTTTGCTACATTTAATTCAGTGGTAAACGCAGTATTTCTTTTAGGGTTGTATAACATCAAGAACATCCTGTCCATTTCTTATGGTTCAGGTTCATATAGGGATTTAACAGGTTTGAACCATTACAACTCTGCAACTACAAAAACAAATGTTTAGTACGTTAAGAAGCATTCCATTAGTAATTCTCATGTACTACAAAATGATATTCACTAGCCTACGCGTGGAAGTCTCTATCTCTGCCTATCATATCTTTTCTATTTGGAGACCTCTGCCCTGATGGCAGAGATCTATACACATGTATGCCTACTGTTTAGTAGTAATGAGTCTTTAAAATATTTATATTAATTACACATTCAAATCAAAATTAGGTTAATAGTGCTGCAGCATTTTTATATTGTGTACTACATTTCAAATGGAGACATGTAACTTTACACTTCGTAGTGCATTTATACTTGTAAATAATGAATAGCCTAAAGTAGTAAATTTACTATAGAAAGTGTAGGAATACATTTACAAGGGCAGATTTACACATGTAAGTGAAAAGGTCAGTCAAGGTAAAACTAAGCTACTCAGAAGAAATTTGGGCAGGCCTTTGTGGTAGATGGGATTAGATGAGTATCTTTAGAAGTGTGACTATCTGTATGATCTAATCCACATGTAACTCTGACCTGCCTCATTCTTAAGGATGTGCTTGTGTTATTTACAGCAAAGTTAATCCCATATCATTTTCACAATTATTAATATTCTGAATATTAAAAGGCTTGGAGGGTAGTAATTATCTAGCCTTCAAGCAACTGTACAATAACATTTACAAATGCAGTGATGAAATCTAAAATTGTGGCTTATATCCCCATAACTATAAGTGTTTGGGTTGGGTGTAGTCTTGACAATAGTCCATGCTTTTGACTAGAATTAGACTTGTTTTTGTGAAATTGTGAGTTTTCCTAAATGCCAAGCTCCTGAGTAATAAGCATCAGGCTAATCTTGTGACCTGGTTTCTAGATAGTGGCTAATATATTATATTTTTTGTAACTTTTTCCAGGCCATATATGGCAATATTTGTTTCAAATTTATGAAATTAGAATTAAGAAATTGTTGAACATCATTCCTGTTGGAATTGGCCCTTTTTGCAGGGTCATCCCTGAAATTTTTACCTTCCTCCTGTATTTTTTCTGACCTGTTGTTGGCTGTTCTATGACTCTGGGCACTTTACCACTGGTGATCAGTGCTAAAATGCAAATACTCTCACTACTGTAAAATGTATATGTTGGTTAGATTTCATGATTGGCTTATTTGGTATACTGTCAGACCCCAGTAAAGTGCACCAGGAGTGCCCAGGGCTTGTAAATACAAATGCTGCTGGTGGGCTTGCAGCACTGGTTGTGCCACCCACAGAAGCGGCCTAGTAAAATGTGTCTAAGGTCTGCCATTGCAGAACCTGCGTGCAGTCTGGTACTGTCATGCTGACTGGGCAAGTGCACCCACAACCCAGTCCCTAAACCTTCCCTTAACTTCATATTAGTCACCCCTATGGTAGGCCCAAGGGCAGGGTGCATTGTAAGCATAAGGTAGGACAAGCCCTGATGTTTGTGGCATGTCCTAATAGTGAATTACAGCCATTTTCGTTTTTCACTATTGCAAGGCTGCCTGTTCCCATAGGCCAGAATGGGCTGTTGGAATTGTTACATCCTATGATCCTAACAGACCCAGGGAACATGGTAGAAAATCGAGTTTAGTATGCCTGAACTCAGAATAATAAAATACAACTTTTAGTACAGTTTATTTTAATATTCTGTGTTTGCAAATACCACTTTTAGAAAGTTGGTATTTGCTTGCCTAACCATTTCAGCCCGCCTCTGCTATGATGTGTATCTGCCTGTCTGGTTTGTGTGAGTGACAGGGCTGGGGAAACCCAGAGGGGCAGGGCTAGGTAGCCTGGTGGTGAATAGAGAGATTGACATCCAGATGGGTGGGAGGAGTGCACCTGAACTCTGAATAGGGCTGTGCTCTGCACCACAATGCTGGCTTCACCTCCTGTGGAGCGGCTGATGTCTCTGCCCTGCACCCTGAATAGAAAGTCAGAGTCATGTCAACAAAGTGCTCAGGAACTGGTTTGGACTGGGCAAAGGCCCCTCTACCCCAGAGGAACAAAGGAATTAGGGGTATAAGTATTGGGACCCTGCTCCCAAGAAATTAGATCCTGCTTGAAAAGAAGAACCTTTGCCTGAGGAGAAGGAACTGGGAAAGCTGTAAGAAGGAGTACTGTCCCTGACCTGGGGGATTGGCCTGCAGTGGTTGCCTTGCTGCCGAAGGAGAGGAGAAAGAACACAAAGATTTTATTTCAACTTGTGCTTAAAAAGATCTCCAAAGGCTTGGAATAGAGCTTGCCTCCTGCTGAAGTCTCAGGAACAACAGACTTCACCCCCCAGCTCCCCAAAGTTCTTTGGAAGTGCCTGCTGCTGTTGTTGGGCCTTCTGAAGGACTGCGTGTAGCAAGGAGCTGGAAGCGCGACTCAAGAAGGAGAAGCGTGCCGCCGTCGGAGCTGTTGTCGTCGCATCTCGTAAAGTGTGTCGCCGCGGCAGCATCGCATCGAGCGGAAGCGTCTCGCAAACGTCAGAGAAGAGTGCCGCTGCCAAGGCCGCTGTCGTCGCATCGCGTAAAGGGTGACGCCGCTGTAGCTGACGCATCGAGTCGAGTCTTCTCGCAACATCAGAGAAGCATAACGCATCTGGAAGATCTTCATGTCTTTATTTCTTTGCACCAAAAACTTCATCGCATCGACATTGTTGCAACACTTTCGTTGCCCTGCGTGTCGCATCCAAAAGGTACATTAACTTAAAGTGTCGCATTTAAGAACTTAAGAGAACTAAGCAAACTTCTACCATCTAAAGTAACAGTATTGTGTATTTTTGTCGTTTAATGGTCTTGTGTTAACTCTATATAAAGAATCCTTATTTTTAATATAAAACCTGTGTGGTGTCCATTTGTAGTGTTGTCACTTGGTTACTGTATGTGTTCACAAATGCTTAACCTAGAACGCTCTGAGATAAGCCTTGTCTGCTCGCGCCAAGCTACCTAGAGGGTGAGCAGGGGTTATTTTAGGAGTGTAACCCCTTACCCTGACTAGAGGAAAGGTTCCCTGCTTGTCACAAGTACCTACCTGTGCCAACCAGAGAACTTGGATTCTAACAATTACTGTCTCCACTGATGTGAGTGTCGGTTGCAATGCTATGAGAATGCAATCCTTCTCCATGCTATATTAAACCTCGGGAAACCGGTGAACGAGATCTTTTGAAATTTAATTATCCTCTCTTGTATTCATATTTTTAGCTTAATGTTGTTTTCCAATATTTGTACTTTTAAGATTTGCTGTTATTTAAAACGTTCTTATGATCGTGATGTCATCAAAATAAGCCATTTATTGATTGTTGATAAAAACAACCAAGTGCTTAACTATTACCTGGCAAGGAATCTTTGAGCACTTTCAATTTCATTTTAGCCGAGGAATTCTGCAGAGCCTGAAAAAAGAAAGAATAAAAAATTGTTTATTATTGACTGATAATTGCAGTGAACTGACCTATTTGACAGATTAGGGAACTATATATGTACATGCAAGTAACAAAGATAAAAAGAAAATGTGCAGGCGATCCATGCATGCAAGCACCTCCTGGAGGAAAAAAAACCTGAAGGCTTCTACCTCTTGCTCACCTACAAGGTGTTTGTACAGTAAATGTAGAGTAGCCTGCTTTGACCTGATAGGTAACATAGTGCTAAAAGATAATGGAATCTGCCTTAGCTCTTAATTTGTTTTTATTGGGAAAGAGTCAGAAGGAAAGAGACTATCAACTATGTACTGTGTTTGAATACAGTAATCCATCAAAGGGGCAACTAACCTATGGATGCTTGCATATCGGTGGTGCTCCCAAAGCTCATGTCCACATAGGTGACAAACAGCCTATTAAGGAGACATATATTCCTGATGAATAAATAATACATACAATATGTGGAATGATGGCAGAAGCAACAAATTAGAACAAAGATCTGCCCTCAGTCCTCTTAACCCTATAAAGCATTTGTTTTTAACCTGTGGTCACTGAACCGCTCGGGGACCGTGAGGCCTACTCAGTCGGTTCGCGACTGTGCTACCAAATAAAATAAAATTATAATTCATTTACTACAATGAATAAATTAAATGGAAATAAAGAAGCAAGTCTGAAAATTAGATACCTTTGTCTATATGTTTTTGGGATTTAAACAAAATATTTCAATACCTGAACATTTGTTTGTTGTATACTTATTTTTGTATATTGGTTTGAAGTTCAAATGATAGAAATCACTTAGGCCGGGGGTCAATAGCTTCCAATAATGGCTCAGTGGGAGTCTCCAGATTCCGGTTTTGATTCAGTGGGGGTTCCCAGAGGTCAAAAGGTTAAGAACCGCTGCTATAAGGCACACCTCAAGCCTCCACAGAGTTCAGCCATTTGAGCTATTATTCAGTCTGCAGTATAACAAAAGAACTCAGGTAGGGCAACTTTTACCACAGGATATGGTGTTACTCCTACTGCCAACTTCTGACAGCACATTACTGGACGAATTGCACGGCCATATAAAGTGATGGAAGCTATTGGATAGTTACCTATACAATTTCACAACCCAACATAAAGTCACCAGTACAGGTTTATTATATCAAGTGGAATGAACCAGATGCCACATGCTTGGTGGAAATTGTGACTCCTTCAAAGCATGTTCAGGAAAGACATTCTACGGTGCGTTCAACTTCCGTCTTCACAAGTGTTGGTGGAAGAATCACAAGTTTCTAAGGAATAGAAGAAGGCTTCACTTTTCTGATGAGGCAAACAGGGTATGTGTTTTCGAATCTTCCCAGTAGAACTAAACTAGTGCAACAAAAAAATCAAGAGTCCCCCAGGCACAATCATCCAACTTAATCTATATACCAGTGCAATTCTTGGTATTTACTTTGGTACCTCTGTAGCCAGGGGTCGCAAAGGGAGTGACAGAGGTCGTAAGGGGAAAACCAGGGATCACGTTCCCTAAATGACATCCATGGGGAAGGACCAGCAACTTAAAAGCAAAATCACCTGGTAAGGATCCCTCGGCTATTTCCCAGATTTTTGGGGTGTACACAGCCTTCTAAATCAAGGTTATTTCTAAAGACTGAAAAGGGATTAGTCACCCTGAGCTGTAAAGGGTGTCTGGATTGGGCATCCACTGGACAACCTTTGTGATGTATCCTGAGTCACCAGGTAAGAAGTATCTGGGCAAGAACTAAATGTCCCCGGGCCCTTTCCTGCACTCTTCAATGAGGGTTCAAAAACTAAGGTGAGAATATATCACCACACCAGCCCACAGGGGGCAGCATAGATAAGTGTAAGACCATTTCCGCTATTTGAGAATTTCCGCAATAGTAACAAGGTTTTTGGATATATTAATGGTAAACTGCTGAAATGGGACAAATTCTAATTCTTGATTACTAGCAGGCATGATCGTGTGTCTGCCACAATTAGCATATTAACCATATTCTTTTACTAGATGTAGCTCTCCATAATTGTTTGGTATTTTAGTTTTTCAGGTTTGACCAAAATGCCAACACATGAAACATTTACAAAATAAAGGAACCTAGGTGTGCTAGATGTGAATTCATTCCAATATATTCAATAAGTATTTTGTTTCTCACCTTTACAGAATTTTCTTTATTTTGTAGTAAACCATGGCCTGTATAGTTCAAGCTACCTGCTTGCCCAGACTTCCATCGATATCCACTTGAGTATCTATAAACAAATACATTCAAATGGTATTTCATCATTTCTGCAAGTGACATGACTGTAATGAAATGTTTTAAAGAAAAAACAACATTGATATCTATATTGCAACAATATAGTGGGAAAATATAGCATATCAAATTAGCCGACACATAAAACCTACTATGCAGGGAATGTTTAAGTAGTCTGAGTTTACAGCTAAAGGAATCCACGTAACCAAATGTAGATCATCACGACTCAGTTTGTCAGGTTCTCAACTTGAGAATAGGCGTTTTGGCAATTTATCCAAACACATAAACAAACACACACATTTATGTATTCATTTTCCTCTGTTCATTATCTTTCGATGATGAGTTGGTTTTATCACTTTGTGAGCATTGGAGAGATGGATCCAAGGGGTGCTGTACGGATGTAATTAATTCAGTTTGAGACTCTTTGGAAAGATTTGGAAGACGGTTCAGGAAGGCTTTAATAAACTTGTTAAAGTCAGGTTATATGATTGGCAGAGGTGTGCACCCTGTCCAAGCAGGAACCACAATCCTGTCAAGGTAAGTGAGATACACACCATTAATTAACCTGTGCTCACCCTCTGGTAGCTCAGAGCAAGCAGGCTGAACTTAAGAGGCAATGTGTAAAGTATTTGTGCACACACTTTAAACAGTAATACAGTAAAACCACCACAAAAAACTCCTCATCAGTTTAGAAAAATAGATTATGATTTTATAAATCAAGCAAGACCAAAACGACAAAAATCCAATAAGTAGAAGTCGAGATATGAATTAAAAAAAATTATATACAAAAATAATGCTTAGAAGCAGTAAGCACTTAGAGAAAATTGGTTACGCTGGACCGGGTCAAAGTCAACAGTTCAGGCCGACCACGATGGAATGCATGCCTGATATAGGACCCACGCAGCTCGCTGAGCAAAGGTACCTGAATTCTGGTTGCAAACAACGAGATGTGGGGGACGGTCAAGCGATGCTTTGGTGTTGATCCCACAGTGAAGGAGATGCGTTGTTTTTTTCCGTTCAACAATGGTGATGAGCTGGTTCCGAAGATGGAGCGCTGGTTCCGAGATGCATTGGTTGTGAAGCCGCTGCATCGAGTTTCTCAATGCAGTCAAAGGGATGCATCAATCATCATTCTGCAGTGGCAGCAATGCAGTGGTTCCTTTACAGCGGTTCTGACGGTGATGGGATGGTTCTGAGTGCAATGCACTGGCTCTGTTCCCAAAACAGCGGTGATGCCTCAATTCTGCTCTCGCAGCAGCGGGTGTGTCAGTACCGCTGAAGCAAGCACCCGGGTCCACTTGCAATGAACCAGGCTCAGGAGCAGGATGGAAGGCTTTGATGTTCATGAGTCTTCTAAGAACAGGAGGCTAGTCAGCTAGCCCTTGGAGTCACTCTGGGTCAAGAGGCTCAAGTGATGAAATTCCAGTCAGAGAGTGCAGCAGGCAGCAAGGCAGCACAGCAGCACAGCAAAGCAATCAATCAATCAGCCTTCCAGAGCAGCAGTCCAGCAGAGTGGCAGTCCTTAGCACAGCAGTTCTTCTTTCTGGCAAGTTGGTTTCAGGTCCAGAAGGGTACTGAGTTAATAGGGTCAGATACCCAATTGTGCCTTTGAAGTGGGGGTGAATTCAAAGTAAGCTTTGAAGTGCTCAGAGGTACTCCCTTCCTGCCCTGGCTCCAAACTCACTAGAGGACTATACAGCCCTTTCTATGGGGACAGAACCCAGCCTATTCGGGTCTAATTGTCAGCCCCTCCCTCCCATCATGCCCAGGATGGCCCGTCAGGATGCAGATAGCACAACAGTCACACCTACGCTCCCTTTGTGTGTAGCTGTCTAGAGGGAATGCACAAAGACTAGCTGTCACCCACCCCAGATGTGTTTTTAGAGACAGGCATTAGGCTCAGAATGGCTAAAGTCAGTAAATGCCAACTTTTTAAAACGGGCATTTGCTAAACTTCACCATAAGTTTTGATTTTAAATTGTGAGTTCAATGACAGAAAACTTGAAAGGTTTATTTCTCCACAATTGGGAATTACACTTAAAAGATGTAATCTGGTAATAACAATGTTATCCTATGGAACTGATAGGCCTTGCAGTAGTGAACAACAAATTTAAGAGTTCTTCACAACCAGGACATGTAAAACTTAAAAGTACATGTCCCACTTCTTATATACATTGGGCCCTGCCCTCTGGGCTGTCCAGCGCCTACCTTAAGGGTGACTTATATGTATTAAAAAGGAAGGTTGAGGCTTTGCAAGAGGTTTAACTTGCCAGGTCAGCATGGCAGTTTAAACTGCACATGCAGGCTCTACAGTGGCAGGCCTAAGACATGTTTAAAGTGCTACTTGTATCGGTGGCGCAATCAGTTTTGCAGACCCCTTATTAGCATGTAATTTACAGGCCCTGGGTACAGGTAGTGCACTCTACCAGGGACTTATAGATAAATTAAATGTGTCAACTGGGTATGAGCAAATGTCATCATGTGTATAAAAGAGATCACATGCACTTTACCACTGGTTAGCAGTAGTTAAGTGCTCAGAGTCCTAAAGCCAAAAATAGTGGCCAGGAAAAAAAAAGGGGGCTGGCAAAAAATTCAAATTCAAAGAGGGCCACTTTCCAACAGAAATATTTAGACTTTGTGACATGCTCCGTTGGATTAAAGACATACCTTTGTTTTTCACACAAACGAAGGCTTCATTCCCTCAATGTGTATAAAGGCACTGGGATAGCAGATATTAACCTTTACCAAAACTACAAATATTTCTGAAATATGCATTCTAGCTTTTGTCCAGACTAGGTCTATGTCCATGATATGTAGTACATAATTCAAACTACCTAGTATATGTTGCCCCATGTTAGATTTTGAGAATTTGAAAAATATTCCAGGATGGCCTTATTGGATTGCATTTGATACGCACAGCATAAAAATACCGGATGGATTTGCAATGCAGACAGGAGGCATTCAGGTCCCCTTCAGCATTGTGACTTTGCCTTTGGAAGCCCCGCACCTGTTCATGACTGCAGCAGGGACTAGGGAGGTCCACTAGGTGTAGATTATAGCATATCCTTCTACAACCACTCATTGTACACTCTCTAGGACATAAATTGCATTAGCGTAGAAGCAGGTGCACAAGTGACTTTGTGCAGCATGAATCCCACATTGCATACAAGACATTTTTTTTTTTTACAATCTGTGTTTGTTTAAACAATGGAGCCAGAAGCTTTTTATGATCCCTGCTAGTGTTACAAAAGATTTTGATGATCGCTTCAGTCTACTTACTGCACTGATTTTTTTTTCTCGTTATCTTCTACATTCAGCTGATAAACAAAACATACAACCATTGTGGAGAGCCCTGAATACTTATAGATGCAGTCTATGTTTGACATTGGCCAATGTAAAAAATGTTTATCTAGATAAGGCATCATGAGCCCTGATGTTTAAAATGCAAATTAATTTGAGCATAGATTGTAAGAATACAATAAATCAAGGACAATTTAAAAATGGAAAGAGGTGACTTGCGAACATAAGTTTTGACAAACTAAAACCATCTTAATAAAAGGTCCAAAATCTTGGGTGAGTGTAGGTCTACATAAATCTGTTCAAAACCAAATATCCGTAAACAAAGAAATGCAGTATCCGTAGACAAAACAATGCGGACACTCATCTTGGATTGCCAGCTCAATGGATTTATAACATCATAAGAGCACACTTAGAAAACTGTTTATTAAATATTTATTCTGGCGACGACAAATAAATGTATCGCACCATGACCACAACAGAAAGGAGACTGCCTAGTTTCTTATCTATTACTTATGTATCAGGTAGCTGTCTATTCTTTATGTCATTTCAACCTCTCAGCGCATCAATATTTACTTTCTAGTTTCCATCTCTCTGGAAACCTCTGTCCCTTACACATAAGGAGAATGTATGTGAAAGCTATGCCAATCTCTACAGAGGAGCAGAAGGTACAAGAAGGTGACCACGCTGAGCAGGGTAAGGAGAGGCAAGCACGTGATGGCTAATGGCCACCTTCTGTAAAAAGGTCACAAACTCCCTAATTGTGCAGCACTCGCACAAGGCCTCATCGTAAATACTATTTACAAAAGCATGTAGTAAGGCACTTCACATTGAATACGAAAAGAAGACTTCAAAAGGTGCAGCAACAATGCCCAGATGTGTCTTGATTACAAAAGCCCTTTGCCCCTTCTCTGAAGTTCCATTTCTAATTGGACTGACTCTTTGGCCTAACAAACTAAAGTCTTTCCTCTTGCTTTGTTACAAACCACTTTCATTCGCTCTCACCTTCAGGGATTAACATCTATCTAAGTATAAAAGAGCACACACCATTTTGGCCATCCACATTTAGATAAATGCCTTTCTAACATCAATGTAATATTTATTTATTTATTTATTAAACAGTTTTAAATAACATTTATTCAGTGTAAAGTATGTGGGAACCTTAGAATAAAGATTAACAGGTAATAGCATAGTCTCTTTTATGATAGGTCTACAATCAAACCAATATTGGTTTTGGGTTATTCAACCTGAATTATATGGGTCACTTAGGAGACTGAGATCAAAGAGAAAGGACATCAAAGACAAATTGTACCATCTTCACGGGTCTTACTGTTAACCAAAACCTTACGTCACTGCCATTCTGTAGATCCTGACAAAAAGTTAGGCAACCCAATCGACCCTTGGAGGCTTGGGTAAATCAAAATCAAGATAAGGTAAGAGTGCCTACAAGGGATTTTTTTCAACAAAGAAAATCTTCTTTGCTCTAAGAAATAAATTTATAAAGCCCTTAGTGGCTCGGCAACAGAAATACAAGTAGTGCAAGATGGGTGTATACTTTAAAAAGTACAGATTTATGTAGAAAATTCTGTTTACAAATAAGGGTACAAAATACAACTCACATAAATAGAAAAGTGACTAAGATAGACTATCTTCATGGCAACTGTTTTCTCATGAACACTTTTGTTGTAGCCCATTTCAAATATTTTCAAATGAGGAGAACATCATTGATGATACAATGAACATTTCCAGAAAGTTCATTTATGCATGAAAATCGGTGGAATTGTCGTCGTTTCGATCTTGTCACGTGCTAATGTCTATAAGAACATCTTCAGGACGAAATGTTCTTATGTGGACTTAAGACCCTAGATCAATGAATGAACGTAATCTAATTTACAGATCATCTAGATGCTGATGCACAGAGATGGAGTATAGAATGTCCTCCAAAAACCTAAACTACTATTGTGACGGCTTTTCAAATGCTTATGCTCGCCACATGTTTGCCATCAAAAAGAGTGTTAGACACACCCTTTGAAATCCTATGGGTGGTGGCAGGACAAGAACAATATCAATTGAATAAACAATTAATCCGCCACATCAGGAGTCCATCGTTGATCAGGTATTTAAAAATGGGGCCAAGAGCTACCATAAACTGTTTCATTCCGTGTACAAAAGCAGTGCACTACGAGAGATGAAATTCAGGACCCCATCCTGGTATTAACTCATACTCTGACCCCGACTAAAATAGGTCTGAGTAGCATTGCCTAGCACTACACATGAGAGGACTGAAGCAGCAAAGGTCCCAAAGATAATACATTGTAGGACACTTGACAGGCAACTTCATAGGTTCTGTTGCATGCTTGTAGACTAACTCTTTATTTTTTTTTTATTTTTTTTTTTATTTTTTTTTTTTGTAAAATTTTTATTTTGCAAAATCCAAAAAAAAGGATGGTACAGAGAAAAGATATTCAAGGCGCCCATCCCTCCCCCCTCCCCCCACTCTGTGTATCTTACTGAATCAAAGGCACTGAAGAAAAGGGAAAACATAATTAAATGGCGTTTATAAAAGTCGGGAAAAGAAAAGAAAAGAAGAAGTGAAATAAAAAATAAAAGAGAAGGTAATGAAAGGTAGTCCAGACATCAGAAAGGAGAGAAGCAAGAAAAAGTGTGACAGCATAGGAAAAAAGGAACAAGCATGGAAAGAAAAGAAAAAAAAAAAAAAAAAAACAGGACGGGTCAGCCCGGCTGTTCTAACCACGAAGTCAGTTTTCCCCACACATCCAGGCCCTTCTTCCGGCTTTTGCGCCCTTTCCTAGCGTAAACTGCTTTTTCTAGGTGGTATGTAGCGACTAGTCTGGCCAGCCATTGAGAAAATGGTGGAGGATCAGTATCTAACCATACGGAAGCAACACAGATCCTCCAGACTGCCATTGCAATGAAGGTTAGGCCCACGCTTTTGATCCTGATGTTTTCAGATTGAGTCCCCAGCAGGATGACTGTTGGGGTTAGTACAGTAGTCTGGGAGGTGACTTCCCCTAGAAATTCCTGTATTTTACGAAGGGTTGAGACAAGTTTAGGACAGGTTGCAAAAATGTGGATTGAGTCGACACCAAACTCAGAACACCGGGGGCATAAAGTCCCTTTGCCAGCTCCCCACTTAGCAATCTTGTTGGGGGTAATGTACAGAAAAAAAATAGTTTTAAAGTGTTGTGCCTGTAGTTTGGCTGAAAGCAAAATATTTTGGGATAATACTAATGAGTTAAAAAATATACTAGATGAAGAATCGAGTTTGGTGTGCCATTTGTCTGCTATCTTTTGTAGGTCGTCTGGGGTTTGTCTATTTAGTATATTGTACAAAAGACCTATCCGAGGGGCCGTGGCGTCGCGTAATTTGTTGAGAAGATCTACTTCCGTGAATCCTGCCTTACCCCCAACCTTTTTGCAGAGGAAGTTAGAGATGGAAAAATATTTGAAAACATCTTGATTTTTCAGACTGTATTTAAGTTGCAGGTTTGCGAATGATTTGACTCCCTCGCTGGAAATGAGATCCCCCAGTTTCGTGATACCTGCCCTGTGCCAGTCTAAGAAGTAGGACCTGCCAAAAATGGCGGGAAGATTACAATTTGTCATAATGGGAGAGTAATAGTTAAATCTTCCCAGCCCAAATATTCTGCGGATATTACGAAAAACCTTGTATGAGTTCATGAGGGTCTTGAATCTCACACGTTTGTAATATCCGAAAGAGGTCTCTCGGAGGAGGCAGCCCCAGTGGTCTTCACCGAGTAAAAGTTTAAATGGTGAAGAGAGACCAAATGTGGCTTCTGGGGGGGGTTCTCTCACCAGCTCAGAACTATATTGCATCACTGCGGCCCAGTAGTAGAGCATAATGTTAGGGAAGGCCCACCCACCCCGCTCTCTAGGAAGAGATAGCTGCTTTAGAGCCCTCCTTGGTTGTGAATAGGCCCAAATAAATTGCGTATAGATTTGCTGAAATTTCTGTAGATTAGCTTTGCTAAATTCCAGAGGTACGGTACGGAAAAAGTAAAGAAGTTTAGGGAAGTATGTCATCTTAATGACGTTGCATCTTCCAACGAGGGTCAAATGGAGGTTATCAATCTTTTTAAGGGCCTTCTTGGTTTCTACAGCGAGAGTAGTTAAGTTATCTGCTACAATTTCATCAATACTAGCAGATATAGAAACCCCCAAGTATTTAGCTTTTGGCACCACCCTTGCGTCAGTCCAGGTAATTTCTTTATTTATAATTATTTGGGTTTTATTTTTGTTCAAGGCATAGCCCGAGATTTTCCCAAATTTTTGTGCCTCTAGCTCTAATGCAATTATGGTGTTTTCAGGATCAGGGGATGTTATGGCCAGGTCATCTGCGTAAGCCAAAATTTTGGTGTTAATGCCCTGGGTGCTGATTGCTAAGATGGCGGGATTCCTTTCAATTTGTTTAATGAATGGGTCTAGGTATAAGGCAAATAACAGCGGGGAACAGGGACAGCCCTGTCTTGTTCCCCGGGAGATGTTAAATTGATCAGTGAGTCGCCCATTAATGGAGACACATGCCTTTGGTTGTAGATATAATGCCTGTACCGCCTGAGTGAGTCTCGTCCCAAAACCCATCCTGCCCATGACAGCCCACAGAAACCGCCAGGAGACCCGATCGAATGCTTTTTCCGCGTCTAGTAGTGTTAAAGACATCGGGTCTCCTGCTACCTGCGCTGCGTCAAACAGGGTAATGGCTCTCCTGACATGTTCTGTGGTGCCTTTTTTAGGAATAAAACCATGTTGCCGCTCAGAAACTAAGGACTCGATCACAGACGAGATTCTGGATGCCAATATTTTAGAGAAGGCTTTAGAGTCACAATTAATAAGGGTGATGGGTCTGTAAGAACTCATCTCCAGTGGGGGCTTATCCTTTTTGAGGAATATAGAGATTCTAGCATTGGAAGCAGGAGGAGAAGCCCCATTAAAGATAGACCTAACTACATCGGTGAATATAGTTTTGATTTGAGGGGCGAAGATCTTGTAGAACTCTACAGGAATACCATCCATTCCTGCAGCTTTCCCATCTGGTAAACTAGATAAAGCTTCCAAGATTTCGTCCCAGGTTGGAGTAAGTTCTAGTAGTTCAGTGTTATCAGGGGTGAGCTGTCTAAGATCTATCTCGCTTAGGTAGCTGGCTATCTCGCTTTCGAGTGGGCCAGCCGCACTACAGTTCTCCTCAGTGTATAAGTCGGAGTAGAATTCCTGAAATCCCTTCAGTATTTCGTTAGGATCATTGGTCTCGTTCCCTGTGGTTAGTTTAATTGTGTGTATCTCAATGCTTGTAGATTGTTGCCTGGATTGGACGGCTAGATGATGCCCGATGCGATCACTGCACTCGTAATTTTTTTCCCGCTGTGCTGCCCACTTAGCTGCAGTTTTTTCCGCAAATACTGCCCCTATATCTGCTTTAGCGAGGACTACTTCTTTTTGGGCATTTTCGGTATCTTGTCCTGACTTAACCAATAGGACCAAGTTTGTTTCTGCTCTTCTTAATTTCTCCTGTAAGTCATTAATTACCAGCTTCTCCTTCCTATTTCTCCTTGCTGAGAAACTCAAAGTTTCGCCCCGGACCCCCGCCTTTAGTGTGTCCCAGACAGTCATTATGGAAGCGGTTCCGACGTTTATTTCCAGAAATTCTTGGATCCAACCTTGCATATGAGCCCTATAGTCAAGATTTTGTAGCAGGGCTTTCTCGAAGCTCCATCTAGGTGCCTCCTTCCACTTCCCTAATCCCTTAATATTTACTATAAGGGGGTTGTGATCTGACATAAATCGAGGTGCAATGTCTATGGTACAGTTGCTAAGGAGTGAAGATGAAACAAAGAAGTAGTCTAATCTAACAAAGGTGCTATGTGGGGCCGAAAAGAAGGTATAGCCAGGTTGTGTGGGATTTAAACTGGCCCAGACATCACTCAATCCGTGGGTCTGAGCAAGGTTCATTAGTGCTTGATATACTCGGGGTTTTCTGCCTTTATATCTCCATTTATTATCAAATTTCCAGTCAGAGGGCAGATGTATGTTGAGGTCACCACATAGGATGACAGGAGTAGGCCAGTGGGCCAGCTCCCCTGAGACCATGTTAATAATCCCTGGGTCATCTACATTGCTGCCATACAGTGAGCAGAGGGTAAAAGGAAGGTTAAAGGTAAGGTGGCATTCAGCTATCACCCATCGGCCCAGCGGATCTGATTTAACCCGGGGATTGCTAAGAGAAAGTCTTCTATCCGCCAAAATGCCTACCCCTTTTGTCTTGACACCCTGTGTAGTAGCCCCAATAACTTTAAACCCTAATGTATCTAACAAGTGCTTCTGTGAACACTCTATGTGGGTCTCTTGAAGGCAGATTAAGTTGCCCCCTAATGAACGTAAGCCTTGAGCAACATTTTGCCTTTTAAAAGTATCATTCAAACCGCAAATGTTAGCAGAGACAAGCCTGAGTGAATCTATCCTAGCCATCTAAATTTTAAGAATAAAACATTCTCCTTGCCCAATATCTTACCAAGTGAGTACAAAAATATGTATGTGCCAAAAAGTGCCCTTGATTCTTCTGTGCCTTTTCTAGTGCCCCTCCCCCCCCCACCCTGCCCACCCCCCCCTTCATCTGAGCAATCAGGAATAACCTGAATGATGATAGTCAGTCATGAGGCCCGGCTGTCAGCCACGCCATAAGAAAAACCAAATTAAGCTTTTTCAATCGGCTAGTAGCCCCCTTGCTCTCCTTTGAGAAAATGAAGCAAACAGCGATGCAAATAATCAGAAAGAAAAAGAAAAAAGAAACCCAGGAGGGTTGCCCATTATGTCAGGTTTGAAGATTCACATAATGCTGCCGTGATATGACCATAAACCAGGTTTGCATATTTATAGAGAGTAAGAATAAGAGTAGAGAGAGAATAACAGGGGCAGAAGAAAATTAACTTTTCATCTAAGATTCTTCCTAGATTTTAGCTCGTTCAGGTATTCTCCAGCTTTAACTTCAGAAAGAAAAACTTTGGTCCCCCCATTAACAATTACTTTAAGTCTAGCAGGGTTCATTAAATATACTTCGGCCCCTAGCTGCTGAAACGGAGAGATCAGTTGTCTCAGACGCCATCTTCGCTCTACTGTCTGATGGCAGAAGTCAGGTTTAGCGAAGAATGTTATACCATTGGCCCCTTTCTTGGAGTTGGGGCGAGCCTGGTCGTATATTAACTGTCTAAGAAGAAAATTGCCAAAGTAAACCAGGAATACCCTTGGCTGTCCTCCAGTGGTGTTGCCGCGGCCGTGTTGCTGTCTCTGATTGAAGGGAAAGCGGTGCGCCCTCTGGACCTCGCGATCCCAATCCCAGCCCTGTTGGTCAGGGAAGGAGTCCTGCAAAAGTTTCACAATGAAGCGTCTCGGGTCGTCCCCTTCCTTCCCTTCCGGAATGCCAAGCAGACGAAGGTTATTCCTGCGCTGGCGATTTTCCTGGTCCTCCATCTTAGCCATTAGGTCTACCAGGCAGGCACTGTTGGATTCGCTCTGTTGTTTAATTGCCACGGCTTCGGTTTCCAGGTGCTCGGTACGTGCCTCCACCATGGAGACGCGGTCACTGATGTCAGTGCAGGTTTTATTCAGCCTTCTTATTCCTCCCTGAAGTTTCTTAGAGGCACTTTTGGCCGCGCGGTTATCGGCCCGGACCTCCTCCTGAAACTCTTTGATGGAAGCTAGGATAGAGGCGAGGGATGGCTCAGCTGGGTCTGCCGGCAGGTTTTTGGTAGATCCCCACTGTGTAGTATTGGGGTCATCATCGTCCAGAGGGTAAGACATTTGGAAGTCTGAGTAGTCCCATTTCAGCTGGCTACGCCGCTTGTTCTTACTTCTAGGTTTCTTTGGTCGCTGAACCGTGCCAGTGTCCTGGATTGAGGCTTCCCCTTCACTTGTGTTGGACCCATCCTCGCCTGAGGAGGTGGGTGTGCTATCGGAGACAGAATAGAAATGCTCAGGTCCTACTTCTGGGGTCCAGGGAGCTTGTACGCCGAGAGGAGCCTCTAAGTGCTGAATAAAGTTGGCTATACCCGACATCTGTGTTTCAGGCGCTTTGAGAAGGGTATCGATCTTTGAGTCGCTGCCAGGTTCCTGCGCAAGAAGAGGCAGAGTTGGTAGAGCTTGTTGCATGGACGCCCCTTTTAGGGGGTTAATAGAGGGTACACAGAGAGAGATGCCCAAGTTTGCAGCCTGGTCTGGTAGTGCCACAGAGGTACCATTGGTACCATTGGTGCTAATGTCGTCGTCAGTGCTTAGAATTTCCTTAGGTCCGTTTTCTGCCAAAGCAGTCTCTTGGTTAGCCGCTAAGCAGGCCTCTTGCTGTGAGCTAGATGCAGATGCTGGTGTAGTCAGCATAGTTAGTGAGACCGTTGTGATGCTCTCAGTGACACTCTCGGTGGGGCTTACAAGAGACTTGGAAGTACCGCCTGAGGACTGGGCTCTGGCTCCCAAAAACAATTTTGCAAATGGGGGCTGCATAGGGGTTAAATCTTTTGCAACTTGGGAGTTTTTAACGTCTTTAGGCAGCCCGCCCCCCCCCCAGCTCTTCCCAGCAGTATTTTGCTGCCACTAACCTCTTGCTTGGGTTTAAAGGTTGCTTCTGCAGATGCTGTATTCCTGCGATCTCTGGCCTCGAGAGTGGAAGCTGTCTTCGTTTTACCACCCTTCTTGGCTCCCCGGGCGCTCATGTTGAAATTATGAGACTTGCTGAAAGCAGGAGCCAAAGGTGCAGTAAGTAATGAGGTCCAGGTCAAGGCCGCGCTAAAGCACCGCTCTAGCAGAGGCAGGGCCGGAGGCAGGAAATCCGATGTACAAATAAATAAACGAAAGGTGGCCTTAATTCTTCCTTCCTTAGAGATACCGCGTCCATATAATTGCTGCGGAGATTCGTAGCTTCTTGATGACAGCCTCAGCGTTCTCAGCGTTCTCTGTGTTCTGCGAACTGGCATCGCATCGCGGGGACGCAGGGCGGCTAGCCGATCATCTACGCGTCCAGCGTGAGCAGCCGAGCAGCGCGAGCACTCACGCTGACTTCATCTTGCTCCCCCCTTCATCTTGCTCCCCCCTAGACTAACTCTTTAAATGTATTTAAGAAATGTTGCAATTTCTGTTCTGTATGAAGTGTTTTTTGGATCAATTCTTTACATGTACTCAAGAAGTGTTGTCATGTAGGTTTTGCTTTGCACAAGTCTTGTCTCTTGTCATTATGTCTGTAAATGTACATTATTTTCTCTTTTATAAAAACAAGTAAAGAAAAAATTATTTCTTCTAATAAAAGGATCCTTGATTTATTCCATAGAAAACTACTAAAACAATACATACAGACTCGATATATCAAAGTGTACACCCTGGTTGGAAAATTGAAAGAATAAAAGGACAAATCAAAAACAATAGAAGGACCAATACTTTGGTTTCTTCTCTTAAAGTATAATTTGATGATTGGTCTGGGAGGCACCACCCCCTTGTGATTCTTAAAGCATAGCCAAGCACAACACCTTCAAATATATAGGGCCTGATTATGATGTAGTTCGGTCCGCAACCGACGGCTTGTCGGTTGCGTCCCAAACCACATCTACTGCTGCGTTCCAACCAACGCATTAGGGTGCATGCGGTTGGAGGCAGCAGTCAGAGGGATTGACTGACTCATTCCCAATCGGTTGGTCGGAAACTCCTCAGAATCCCTTAAGGACGGCATTTCCACCATCGGGATTATGATGCCGGTTTCCAACAGCCTTTCCATATTGGCCTTTCCGATATAGAAAGGCTGTCGGAAATCATCATTGGGGGCCCCTAGCAGGGCCTCCTTCACCTCTGGCCCTCAGCATCTGGGCCTGGGAGGCACCTATGGAGCCCCACTGGAAATCCCTGCACCGTGTGGCCGGCACCGTGAGGTGGTAGCCACCAATGCAGAGATTTTCACAAACTCCCATTTCTCAATGGGAGCTTTTGCTGCACGTGATTTCGGCCAGATGCACAATCTCCCATTGATAAATGGGAGTTTCCAACTGCACTATGTGCAGTTGGATCGTAATTCGGTGTGTGGAACCAACAACCTATGGTCAGACGGTTCCTACAGTTGGTCAGAGGCAACTCCGACTGACATCGTAATCAGGGCCATAGTGTCCACCAAAGTAGCCATTGAGACTGGAGCAGGTAGTGGAACTCTGTCTCAGCTTCAGCATTTAGGTAACAACCTATAGGGAAAGTTATCTGGATAAACTTTAGAATTCTTCAGATTGAGTTAAAAAATGTGACGGTGGCCTCTACACTTGTAGAGTACAGGTGGTATTTCTTTTTCTTTTTGTGTTACTCCTCCCTAACTGGTGACTTAAAAAGGGGCAGAGAAACCATCACCAAAGAATTTCCCTCAGGTTCTTGCATAGCCTACTGTTGCATCTTATTTGTGACTTACCCCTAGACATCATAAGCATTTATCTTAGCTCGGTCACAGATATCTCACTGCTCCTCTTCAGACACGGCATGAACTGGATTTGAGCAGCAACATGTCACCACATGGATGAAGCTTTATGAAAAAAAAATGCTAGGGATAACGCTGAAAGAAAGTCCTGGTATGGAAACAGATCTTGTCCTTGCATCTCAAACATGTGTATAAAAGAACAGTCATCATGACTGTCAGCCTGCACTTTTTTATTGGGTAGAGTCAACGCATCTCTCGGCTTAAGAACCAGACTTGTTCTGGCACCAATCAAGAGTCTCTCTTGAAATTTTCAAGATAGCATCTGACACCTCAACACATTTTGAGACATGAGTAATCAGATGTTGAAGTATTTTTATGATGGTTATTAAATAACCTGCGGGAACATGGCAATTATGTACATGCATATCCTCTACTGTTAATGGGAATGTTAAACTGAATAAACCATTTACTGGTTGTTTTCATGACTGCTAATCCCTCTTTGGAAATTAAGGCTATGATTTAGTATGAGATCAAGACATTAGAGATCAGATACAGTGCAAAGGTTCTTGGTACATAGAATATATCAACTCTCCAGTCCCACAGGACTGTCTTCCATGGAAAACATCCACTCTTGACACTCCTCTCTAGAAACTTACTGCCGTTCCATCTTTTCTTTGTCCATGTTTAAACGCAGCTGATTTAGCTTTTGCTCCATTTCATGGTTCTCCATCTCTAGGTGCATTGTCTCCAATCTTAGTTCTTGCAACTTCCTGTATAATCAAAATCGGAAAATAATTCAGTTGTAGGCTGCAACAAAACAGAGTTAGCATGTGATAACAGATTAGGATTCTTTTTTTTCCTTTCAGCCTGAGGGATGCATAGTTCATTTACAATATACAATAATTTAAAAATATGTTTAAAATGTATTTTTGAAGATAACATTGCTATTTTATAGCAATAAATAAAAGCATTTGTGATGATCCAATTAGTACAAATTAACAACAGTGTTACAGTTGATCATATATGATATATGCACACACCCACACATGTATATATGCATGTGTATGTATATTAATATATAGTCACACAGGCACACACATATACAACAAACTCGCAAATGTCTGCTGATAAAATAAGGTAATAACTTTGTTCTCTCTCAAGATATGTAGAAATTAGCAGATTTTGCAAAGGGGCACACTCATGTTCTTGATCATGCATAAGTATAGGCCTGCAGTACAAAACAGTATTCGCAAAATACTGGCCGCAATTTGTGATCGGTATTTTTACAATTACTGAGGAATTTTGCAAACTGCCCTCGGTAATAATTGGTTGGGATGCCATCACGTGAATGGTGGCCTGCTGGGGTCCAGAGACTAAGAAAACTGTGATAACATTTTTTTTTTTAAAGCAAAGTTTGTTTTCCAATACAACTTTTTTTCCTTAAAGGTAATAGAGCTGAGATGAAATAAAAGTTTACTTTACTAAAGAAAAGTTTGACAGTTGGCAGTGGATCCCCTGACAACTTCCTACTCTCCAACAAACTTTTTTTTTTATTCACAAAGGTGAAATAGTCCCATGGGGAGCTCTCCCTTTTTCAAAGGACTTACGACAATGTTAAAAATTGTGGTTGTTGATTGGGGGGAGCATGAAACCCTCCTCAAGCAATGGCCACAATGCATGTCAGGGTGTACCACAAAAAGTTACTCAATTAACTTGTGCTTAAGACCCTGGTAGCTTGGCACAAAAACGGTCTGAGCTTAACTTTGAGGCAATGTGTAAAAAGAAACTTCAAGAACATATTTTTGACAGAAAAAGCCCCAAACTGACAAGCTTAATACTCCTAGCTCCTCACAGAAGGAGCAGGAAAAAAGAACTGACCAAATGGTCACATGAGGGACATGATGGGAGCATGGAGGTCTTGGAGTTCTAAAGGCATGGCGCCGCTTTTATCCTGTTGTGGTTACTCTATGCAGCCTATGAGCTAACTGCCTGCAATTAATTTGCCTTTTTTTTTTTTACAATAAAGGCAGTATTAAAACAGTAAAATGTTTCCACATGCACTCTTAAACCTATACACCTAGTCAATCAACCATTCACACATCTATGCATAAAGATACACACACCCCATCCAACCACACACAAACTCAGTGTCCCATACAAATACTCACCCAACTAATCAATAACTAATATACACACTCATGTAGTTAGTGACCAACTGATGCAGCATGTTATACAACAACAGAGACAGTGATGCACACATTCACATAGTTTAGTTACTAATCCATGTATTAAGTGAGACACTTTTAATTACTCACTTAAACAGACAGTCAGACAGCTACTAAATCCTCCATCCAGACAGATATATATCCACTCCTCAATCTTCAATACAGATTGGTATATATATATATATATATATATATATATATATATATATATATATATATATATATATATATATATATATATATACACAATACATATTTAAATTTCAAACTAAACTACATTCACTGGATGATGTCATCAGTGATGTCATCAGTGATGTTATTTGAGATGTCATCAGTGATGTCATCAGTGATGTCACTGACCATGTCATGAATGATGCAATATGTGACATCTTCAGCAGTGCATTGCGGGCGCGCAAGTTATAGTTAGCAGAACTAACTATAACAGAGGAATTTCTATGGTTTTGTATGAGTGAAATGGCCAGCTAACTATAATACCCCGGAAACCTATGGTTTTTTCTGTGAATTTCTAAGGTTTTTTAAATGCTAATTTCTAACTATAACGTCTCTGAAACCTATGGTTTTTTCAGTGAATATATATATACATACATATATAAACATATATATAATCTGCATATCTGTATAAATACAAATATAAATGCATGCATATATATACATATACATATATGCACATATGCAAGTTATGTACATGAAAGTTTAAAAAACACGAATACAAGCAAAGCTAAAAAGCCACCTAATTACAAACAGAATTCCTTTAACTTAAACGAGGGCGAGACCTATTGCATTTTCAATGGTTGTTTACTTGGTTCCATCAAGAAGGCATTCAGATGTATCACACATTTGCCATAAATTCTGAATGGTAGCACTCTAGTTGCTCATTAGATCACTGTAGTAAAGCTACTGCTCACCAGGGAAGTCTGCTACTGGTATTCAAAGTTCATGTTTCAGTCTGCATGGCAGAATTTTTTAATGAAATAGAAGAGGATTTGAGAAGTCAAAATGTGCCCTAATTTTTCTTTCTGCAGCCCTAATCATAATTTTTATGGCAAAATGAACCCCTTCATTTTGTTCCTTTGCAAATTAAATGTTTTAAGTGGTACCATTTTATTCCAATCAAGATGGCTTGAGGTGTGCCATACTTTTGTAATAAGCAAGACTGTTAGCGCTCTAGTTGTTCGTTAGAACACTCTGGGACATTCTGTCATTGGGCTATACTTGGGCTACATCTGGGTGATATCAGTGCTACATTTGGGCTCTTTTGTCTCTGGTGGCCATCTTGGGAGACTTATTTGTTATAAAGTTTCCTAATTTCCTCATTTACTACAGTCTCCTCAGGTAGGAATACTTTCAGTTTTTTACTTTGATTCCATCAAGAAGGCATTCAGATGTGTCACACATTTGCCATAAATTCAGAATGTTATCACTCTAGTTGCTCATTAGATCACTTTAGTAAATCTACTGCTCACCAGGGAAGTCTGCTGCTGGTATTGAAAATGCATGTTTCAGTCTGCGTGTCAGAATTTTTTAATGAAATAGAAGAGGATTTGAGAAGTCACTCAAAATGTGCCCTAATTATGCTTTCTGCAGCACTAATCATACTTTCTATGGCAAAATGAACCCCCTTCATTTCGTTCCTTTTTAAATGAAATGTTTTAAGAGTTACCACTTTATTCCAATCAAGATGGCTTCAGGTGTGCCATACATTTGGCATAAGTAGGACTGTTAGCGCTCTAGTTGTTCTTTAGAACACTTTGGGAAGCTGCAGTAGAACACAAAGGAATCAACTGACAGTCTCTGCCCTTGTTGGATGTACATGTTTTACTGAGAATGTCAGACTTCATTCTCACATGACTGAGAAAGATAATGTGAATTTACAGAAAATATGCTCTCAGTTTAGCTTATAGATCACCTTCCAAACCTCTGTGGGAAAAGCATGAGAAAATAGTTCTCTCAAACATGATTCATGATATCCCAGCAGAAGTTCTTTTCACATGGTAAAATCACCTTAGAACACACCAAAATTCCAAAAATTAGTATGATGCCATCAACAAATGATTTATAATGTAACTAAAGTCTTAAAACCTTCTATTAACTGCAATGCTTTTTAATGAGGTGCTATTATGTATATTGGTCCCAAGATGGCTGCCAACACTTCTTGGATGAAGTGCTGACAGCCAATCAGATCTCACGATGAGATGTGTGGTTAGCCTCCGCCCAGATATATATGTGATTTTGATTTTGATTTTCTCAGGAACTACTGAAAGGATTGACACCATTTAAGCAGAAGGCATGAGTCTGAACTGAGGACTACCTCTTTGCAAAATTTGGTGTAATTCCGTTCAGCAGTTCGGGCTGTAGCTGCGGCTACAGGTCCTATGGGAAATTGCATGGGGAAAACATGTTTTGGGACCCCCTTTTTTCTCAGCCCCCGCCACACTAATCATCCTGAAACTTTCAGGATAGGAGCGGACCGGAGCTGGCCAAAAGTTTTGAAAATTTCGCGAAGAGTCGTCAATCGGCGCCAAAGTTATTGGGAATAGAATGTTGCGGATTTCCTATGGAAAATAGGTCCTAACTATAACTACCTACTGGCGACCGCCAGTAGGTAATATATATATTATCTACTGGCGGTCGCCAGTAGATGGTTATAGCTAGGACCGAGTTCCCATAGGAAATCTGAAAATTCTATTTTGAATAACTTTGGCGCCGGTTGACTTATCTTCGTGAAATTTTCAAAACTAATGGGGCTCTCCGCTCAGCTCCTACCCTGAAAGTCTCGGGGTGATTCATCAAGCGGGGGCTGAGAAAAAAGGGGGGTCCCAAAACGCGTTTTCCCCATGCATTTTTCCATAGGACTTTTAGTCGAAGGTACAGCCTGAACGGCTGAACAGAATTACTTGAAATTTGGCAAAGAGGTAGTCCTGAGGTCAGGCATGTGCCTTTTGCATATATGGTGTCAATCTGTTCAGTAGTTCCTGAGAAAATTGCAGTTAAAAGTAAATATATATCTATATGCGCGCACCGTGCGCGCACGGTGCGCGCACCAAATGTCCGCGGGCGTAATTCTGATTGGTGGTTAGATGTCAGTCAACATTCCAATCGGTCGAAATCAGGAAGTGTTGGATGCCATTTTGTGTGTGACAGTGAAAAAGAAAGGTCGAGAACGTGAAAAGGGGGCAGGGTAGATAGTTCCTGACCCCCTAGCCTTTGTAAGGGGGTCCCTGAAGGACCCCAAAGGGTGAAAAAACCATTTTATTTTTTTTCAAAAAATCGTGGGGTGCGCACACCATGCGCGCACCTTCAAAAACCCTTAAAAAAAAAACATTTTAAACTGTTTATAAGTTTATAGAAGATATTAACTATGCTGTTCAACTTTATCCAAATTCAAAAAAAAGAGCTGAGCCATTCCATATTACAGGATACAGTCAATCTATAACTATATACATAGGTAGTTTATTGTAAAATAAATATATAAAAAATATAATAATACATACATAAATTAGCATTTAAAAAACCTTACAAATTCACTTAAAAAACCATAGGTTTCACACATGTTATAGTTTGGAATTAGCATTTAAAAAACCTTGCAAATTCACTGAAAAAACCATAGGTTTCACACATGTTATAGTTAGCTGGACATTTCACTCGTAAAAAAACCATTGAAATTCCCCCGTTATAGTTAGTTCAACTAACTATAACTCGCGCAACCGCAATCCACTGCTCATGACGTCACATATTACATCACTCATGACATGGTCAGTGACATCACTCATGACATCACTGATGACATCTCAAATGACATCACTGATGACATCATCCAGTGAATATGTGTCTTTCTGAAAAATAAATATTTTTTATATATGTATATCTAAAGGTTAATGGAAGAATAAATGGGTAAATAAGTGTCTAAATGGAGGTTTTTGTTGTAAAATTAATTGTATAACTGACTTCTTAACAGTATCTTAGTGAATACAGTGATGTAATATGTGACATCATCAGCAGTGGATTGCGGTCGCGCGAGTTATAGTTAGCTGAACTAACTATAACGGGGGAATTTCAATGGTTTTTTATGAGTGAAATGTCCAGCTAACTATAACATGTGTGAAACCTATGGTTTTTTCAGTGAATTTGCAAGGTTTTTTAAATGCTAATTCCTAACTAGAACGTATGTGAAACCTATGGTTTTTTAAGTGAATATATATATATATAATTCACTGAAAAAACCATAGGTTTCAAACAAGTTATAGTTAGCTGTACATTTCACTCGTAAAAAACCAATGAAATTCCACGTTATAGTTAGTGCAGGCAACTATAACTCACGCGACCGCAATCCTCTGCTGATGCTAATGCTGTATTTAGACACTTATTTGCCCATGTCTTCTTCCATTAAATTTTAGCTATACATATATTACAAATATTTTTTTTTCATAAAGACACATATGTCATTAGCAGAGGATTGTGGTCGCGTGAGTTATAGTTGCCTGCACTAACTATAACGTGGAATTTCATTGGTTTTTTACGAGTGAAATGTACAGCTAACTATAACTTGTGTGAAACCTATGGTTTTTTCAGTGAATTTGCAAGGTTTTTTAAATGCTAATTCCCAACTATAACGTGTGTGAAACCTATGGTTTTTTCAGTGAATTTGTACGTTTTTTTAAATGCTAAGTTACTTTACGCCGTTCGTGCCGTGCGCGCCCACTTCACGCAGTTCGCGCCCACTTAACGCAGTTAGTGCCGTGGACGCACGGTGGGCACGCGGTGCGCTATGCGCACCGCATGCCCACGTTAGGCTGGATGGGCCATGTACGCACGATGCCCTTCGCGCACCGTCCGCACACGGAGGACATATTATGCGCTTCGTTCTGAAAGGTTTTCTATTACATGTTCACAGATTTGTTATATGCCATGCAAAAAAGGTGCCCTGCGGGCATCTTTTGCACATGGGGGGGGGAATATGGATTTTGTTTTTTTTTAATTAAATTTTTACCGTACGCGTACGGTAAGCGTAATCGGCGTTTTTTCAAAAAAAATATATATATATTTTTGGGCCTTGGGTGGCCTTCTGGCACACCATAACCAAGGCTAGGTGGTTAGGAGCCGTCTAGCTTGCCCCCTTTTTATGATATCCAACTTTGTTTTTCCTCCACCCCTCCGAGTGCGAGAGAGAAAATGGCGGCCAACACTTCCTGGTTTCGACCGATTCGAATGTTTACTAAGATCTAACAGCCAATCAGAATCGCGCTCGTGCACGGCACCGTACGCGTACGGTAAGCTTACGGTGCGCGCTCGGAGCGCGCTTACAGATATATATATTGATTTAAATGCTATTTTCTCAGGAACTACTGAACAGATTTACACCAGACCTACAAAAGGCACTTCCTTGACCTGAGGACTACCTCTCTGCCAAATTACAAGTAATTCTGTTCAGCCGTTCGGGCTGTAGCTGTGTCTAAAGGTCCTATGGAAAAATGCATGGGGAAAACGCGTTTTGGGACTCCCCTTTTTTCTCAGCCCCCGCTTGACGAATCCCCCCGAGACTTTCAGGGTAGGAGCGGAGCGTAGCGCCCCATTAGTTTTGAAAATTTCGCGAGGATTCGTCGACCGGCGCCAAAGTTATTCCAAATAGAATGTTGCGGATTTCCTATGGAAACAGGGTCCTAACTATAACTACCTACTGGCGACCGCCAGTAGGTAATATATATATTATCTACTGGCGGTCGCCAGTAGATAGTTATAGTTAGGATCGTGTTTCCATAGGAAATCTCAAAATTCTACTTTGAATAACTTTGGCGCCGGTTGACGAATACTCGTGAAATTTTCAAAACTAATGGGGCGCTCCGCTCAGCTCCTACCCTGAAAGTCTCGGGGTGATTCGTCAAGGGGGGGCCGAGAAAAAAGGGGGGTCCCAAAACGCGTTTTCCCCATGCATTTTTCCCATAGGACCTTTAGTCGAAGGTACAGCCCGAACGGCTGAACAGAATTACTTGAAATTTGGCAGAGAGGTAGTCCTCAGGTCAGGGAAGTGCCTTTTGCAGGTCTGGTGTCAATCTGTTCAGTATTTCCTGAGAAAATAGCATTTAAAAGCATATAAATATCTATACGCGCGCACCGTGCGCGCACTGTGCGCGCACGGTGCCGTGCGCGAGCGAAATTCTGATTGGTTGATAGATGTCAGTAAACATTCGAATCGGTCGAAATCCGGAAGTGTCGGCCGCCATTTTGTCTGTCGCACTGAAAAGGAAAGGTGGAAAACGTGAAAAGGGGGCAGGGAAGAGAGTTCCTGACCCCCTAGCCTTTGTCAGGGGGTCACAGAAGGACCCTCAAGGCTGAATTTTTTTTTTTATTATTTTTGAAAAAAATCGCGGGGGTGCGCGCACGGTACGTGCAGCGCACCGTGCTCCCAAAGTGCGCGCACGGTGCGCGCACGGTGAAAAACCTTGGGAAAAAAAATAATTAATAAATACATAACTTAGCATTTAAAAAAACGTACAAATTCACTTAAAAAACCATAGGTTTCACACACGTTATAGTTAGGAATTAGCATTTAAAAAACCTTGCAAATTCACTTAAAAAACCATAGTTTCACACATGTTATAGTTAGCTGGACATTTCACTCGTAAAAAACCAATGAAATTCCCCCATTATAGTTAGTTCAGATAACTATAACTCGCGCGACCGCCACTGTATCACAAGGATGATGTCATCAGTGTGTTGCAGGGATTCTGCTTATACACAGAACTATGCGTAGAACCCCAGGACCTCAGTAAGTTGTGGTGTACCAGAAACTCACCTCAGAACCCAGAACCCAGTATCCGGCTAGCATAAGTGTCCCATTCGTTATCCGAGATTTAGCTCGGAGGTCCCAATGAAAAGACAACCTAGAACACGCGACTCAGTACATACTCAGGAATGGTGGGAATCGGAAATACCTGTTCGTATATTATTCTCACATCAGTCCACAACAAGAATCAACAGAGACACGGTGAAAATAAAAAGAGTTTATTTTTATAGACCACGTGTCCTAATATGCAGTACTTTGGCTAATACAAGCAGACAAATGATTAAAATCAAAACCATTAACATAGTTACAATTCCATAGAATATAAAAGGGGTGATCATGTTATAATGACAGTGGATACTACCACTTTCCCTTTACTAAGAGGCTAATATTATTATTAGACTAACAGAAGGTCTCTTAGGCTTGAATAGGGGACCCCATACCTCAAAGATCAGCTTAGTGAAATCACATCACAGGAGCAACAGGAGACTTCTCGCAGGAAGGCTCGTCTTCGGTCTGAATAATAAACATGATGTCCGTGATATTAAAAGCACCAACTTTCAGGTATGTGCAGCTGCTCGTGTGTTATGGCTAAATAGTGGGTCGATCAACCTAGAGTGGAAAACATGCATTGTCTAACAACTCAGACTGTTTGTCACATCGTGTGCAGACCAAGGTCGCTTCGCAGAGCTCGGGATGGTAACAACAGATTGCTCTCGTGTGAGGCAAAACTCGAGTCAGCAGTTCGTTTAAGCAATAACATGTAAATGCAGTGTCGTGTGCAAAAGCAGCAAGATGGCTTTCTAACCTCTAACGCGGTTATGCTAACTTAACAATGTATGTACGTATTAAGGGAGTCCTTACTACATGCCCCCTTGATCGAAGCACTACTTAGTATGCAAGAAAAGTGAGAGAACGCAGAGTTCAAGCACGACAGAGCAGAACAAGGCGTATCCAATTGAAAAAAAGGAACTGGTCAGTTCAGGCAAAGTTCGAACAGGAAAAAACCTCAAAAATAGAGAGGAAAAACAAAAAAATTCAAACTGGAATCGGGGAGGTGAAAAAAATGAAAAAACCCTCACCGGGCAGAAGTGTAAACGTACAGGGCCAGTTCAAGACACGTGAGGAAAACACTGTGGACGAAAGTTTACTTAATCCGTAAAAGTATATGCAGCATATGTGGCCACTGCTTCCAGCAGAAAATCATTGGCACGGCCACTGAAGGTTTCAGCCATCCAGTTAAGTAAAGAAAAGGAACATACGTGTTCTTCTATCAGCAGAGCCTCTAGCACCATCAGAGGGCAACCATCGTGTACTTCCAAGTAACTCATATTCAAGAAGTCATATGCCGCTCTCACGATGTCCCAATTACCCAGGATACCATGTGCCGCACCGCAGGCCATAATCCGAACTCCAGAACAGGCAGACTCGTGAGACACTAAGGGCCTCATCAGCCGATCAAAATCCGGGTCCGGAGACACCATGTTGGTTAAACACAAATCCATAGGCCATTCAAAGGGACAATCTAGGCAGTGGAAGACAGGTTGCACACAGGTGAAGTAGGAATACCGGAAGGATAATCCATATGCCAGGCTCAAAGTCGCCAACGGCAGGACACCATAGTAATCAAGCATCCTGTCACGAAGAAACTGCAGACGGGACAGGCTGACGTGTGGCACAGAAAGAGCAGCCATTCCGCAAGATGAAAAGTAAAAGTAGCACACCTGCCACTAGAGCCAGAATTAACGGGACACCTCCAAAGACGCTGGAGAAAATAGAATGAAAAAATGCCGGAATCACACCAAAAATAGTTTGGAAAGAGGTCACGAGGCCCGAGCCCACAAGTTTAAAAAAATGAGCCAGGCCAGTCGTGGACGAGGCATTGAAAATTGTTTGGATCAAAGCACCAAAATGCAGGGGGAGGTCAGTATTCAAAAGCGCCTGTACCTCGGTGCGCGTATTTGCTACGTGAAGGACAAATGTTTCCCGGGAGGAAGTCAATGGCACCTCCTTTTGGGACAATAGCGCTCTTATTCTGCTCATTTTGTCGAACTCTGCTTTCAAGGTTGGAATTGAAGGCCAGATAGAAGCATCCAGCCTCCCATGTGGGGGTGGAAACAGGACGTTATTGCAGCAGACAACCCTCTGTGTTACAGTTACTATATACGGGATCCCTACTAACATCCCGCAGCAAGCTTCATTGTTTAAAATTAAATAACTACCGTTTGCAAGCAGCTTGAAAGATGGCGTAATCACTGGTACCGGGATACCTTTGAGGACGCAGGCCAAATTCGGAGCGTGTACATTACAAGCACCGTGTAATTGAATGTGCCGACATACAACAGAATGATCAGGTGACGTTGTACATTCTTCACCCTTCAGATAAACCTCAGTACCGTCCCTTGTACATCTATACGTAAAGGGGAGGGACCAGACTTCATGTATGAAAGCGGTACCCAGCTGTTCATATCTACCCAGAGCATAGTGTTTCATACAAGAGGTAAACTTAAAAAGCGCAAACGGTAGACTTATCAATCCGTGTAAGAGCCACACAGCGGAATCGACTTCCGCAACAGAAAAAGGTAACGGCTCCAATTTCTCAATATGGAGCAGGGAATATGTAGCATCTTTCATGGACATGAACTGCTGTTTGTCAGTAAGGTTAAAAGGAAGAAATAACGATGTTGTATTCAGATAGTCCCAAGGGACCTTCCCTGCCTTCAATGTTTGTAATGTCCAAGCAAACTGCATAACAGAACGCAACTGGTTTTGACCATGATACAACACAGACACATCATCCTGCACAATATCAACAATTGAAGACACTATATTATCTAATGTATAAATGCGAGAAGAGAGAGTGTTAATGCTGTTATCAATAACTGCCAATACTTTTTCCATATTAGCTTGATCAATAGCTCTCAATCTCGAAGCAGCCTCAATTTGCGACAGTTTCCATACTTCGTTGTAAATAGCATACGCCCATCTCTTGGATCTGCCACCCACAGGACCTTTAACAAAATCATTCAAATCTATTTTGTCATGTAACTTTGATAAATGAACTTTGACAGATGCCAAGGTGGAATGTCGCAGCCAGGACTGACATAATTTCCCTACAGAGTATGTAGTTACTGTATGTGACGACTCAAACCGGGGGTCCACTCGATCTTGAGTATACCCCGGTTTCAGTCCTAGAAAACGACGTTGACAGGTATCAGAACTGCTTTGCCAAATTAACCATCCCTCACTACTAAATTTCGAAATGTTGAAGGACGAATTGGAAACCAATAACTGCAAAGCAGGAAGGGACAGACCTGTGTGATTATCCCAATTTGGGTAAGCACCCAGATCCGGCACAGAAGGCGAATTTAGTTTTTTAGAAGTGGCCAATCCGAAACAGGTGGTTTGGAAGATGGTTGCATTTAAAAACAACATATGATTTGGTACTAGACAGGCACGGTGTAAAGCTTCAGTTCCCTGAACCTGCCACGGTTTGGAACCCCAAACCGACTTAAGATCAATAGTAGCCTTCCATAGATCATAACCTTTGATTGACAACTCATCCATAAAGGACTTAGAATATAGCAATTTGGTGTGTGTCAGTCTAACCTTGGAGGCAGACTCAGGCTTAACTTTAAAATAAAAGGAAGCCGGGGCTGAAACACTGAAATCAGTAAAATAAGTAAACTTATCAACTAATGTGTGTGAACTGCCAAATGAGGGGGTGGGACAATGTTCCCACTGGGTAAAATTTACAAAATTTCTAAACGAATTTGATTTATGCAAGAAGTGATTGCCATAATGTTGAAAACAATACTGTTCCGCATAATTAGCCGCATTTTCATACAAATCCTCTGCATCAAAGGCGGCATAATATTTCAAATCTGAAAACAGCGCTTCAATGGCGTGTACATCCCAATCATCAGAACGTATGTTCTGTTTAACTACATCACCCATAGAAACACGAAATACATTAGGCACATTAATGACCTCTGTAGGCCCATGAATTTGAAATTTAACAGCATCCCATGCGATTCCATCCATGACGGGCCAGGCAGTAATATTCACAAAAGTCTGGTCCCTTTTCATGATGTGTGATGAGGAGTGGGGGGCCAAAGTTCCATTGATAAGTCTAATTGTCGATCTCTCTTTGAGATAATGGCCATCTACTAAACGGAAGAACACCACAACAAATCCAATGGACATGAACAAAAAAATACCAAAAAGCATCAACCAGATGTATGTCCAAGGAGCTATCAAAAAATGCTTCTTAAACCAGCTCACAAAAACAGCAATGTTTGATGGGGGAGGTGAGGGCAAAGAGCTAGTGTCAAAGGAAAAACGGGACTGGCCAAGTGCTGTAGATTGTAAAACAGGCGAAGGTCCACGTGTAGGATAAGCATACTCAGTCTCATCGGACAAACCACCAGCCGGTGGTATCAGCAAGGGATCAGTAACTGAATGCATCTCGATTGCAACATCAGACAAGGTGGTAGTAGCAGGAACCATCATTGAATTTCTTTGCATTGTCTGGCACGAAACTGCCGGAGTCATACTAAGAAGTATCGGCCACTCGCTGAAGTTTGACATTGTCAATAGAGATGTACCTGTTTTCTTTGCGACCAGGAAGTGGAGGTAAAATGACTGTTCTTGTACCCTGCACTCCAAGCACTGGAACTGGTGCTCGATAAGAGGGGCCGAACTCCTTCTTGTTCTCCACCTTCTCACGGACCAGATCACCAACTCGGGGTAGCCAGCCGACTACCGGAATCTGAACCTCAGCTTCAGACGTGGAGGGCAAATGTTCTTTCGAAAGAGAGTCTCTGGCTTCTTGTAGAGTCTGCAAAACAGCACAGTGATCATCTACGTCAAAGGGTGCGGTCGACGCCGCAATGTCTAGACCATCAAGGTCCGGAACAAACATTCTGATTCCGAAGAGCATCATGTACGGGGTCCGCCCACCCAGAGACCTTCTAGGGAGATTATTTAGTGCACGTTGAACGTTATACAAATGGGCTAGCCAGTTCCGGCCTGTGCCTAAAACACGTGCTGTCAATGATTGCTTTAAGTCACGGTTCATTCGCTCCACCACACTATTACCCTCAGGTCGGTAGGGAGACGAAAATTTGACAAGGACCCCCAAATTTTTCATAGCCTCCTTGTAAGCCTTAGAGGCGAACGCAGGGCCCTGATCAGAATGGAAGGTACCACACGCAAAAGTTCCCACAAAGACACGCAAATCCCTGATGACAGTCCGCGAGTCAGCACTCCTTTGTGGCCACACCCATAGAAAACGTGTGCACGAATCCACTGCAACCAAGATGTACTTGTACACAGTATCAGAAGAAAAAGGACCGCAGTGACCTAAATAAACACAACCAAATGGCTTATTAGAGATGTACAGCTGTGTCTGTGGTGGGCGCGCAACAGTAGAAGGTTTAATCTGTTGGCAAATGTCACAATCAAGAACATAAGCGCGCGCTTGTTTATATAAACCAAACCACCAGTAACGTTGTTGTAGCAGAGATATTGTAGCTGACACACCGGCGTGGGCAGACGCCAACCCCTCATGTGCAGCCAAGATCAGTGCTGGTCTGCAGTCCGCGTTGGGAATAATTCTATCACCAACGTCGTTAATCCTCACTAACGGGACGTTATCAGGACTTAAATGGTAAATATACCGAGAGGGAAAACCCTTCGGGTAATCTCCTCCCTTCTCTGTAGCAGCAATAGCTGCCAAGATGTCATCATCAATCTTACTTTTGGATCTTGTAACTGCTGCCACTAAGTATGTAGCCACTGTAGCTGCTGCGTGTGCTCCTCTGCCCGCCTAGCTGCCTCGCTGCCTGTCGCGCTGCCGCTGACCACGCCCCCTCCTCCGAGAGGCGCGGTCCGTGCCTGCCTGCCGGCTGATCGCTCTGGTGCGAATTGCATTCCCTTGACTGTGTGACTTTGTGTATTTTCTTTTCATTGTAACCGTGCCCGTGTTTTGTTAAAATTATCTGATAACTGTGCCCGTGTTTCGCTGTCTCCTCCCTGTCTGCCCGCCTACCTCGCCGAGCCCCGCTCACCCTCCCCGCTTCCCGCCACCGCCGCTTAGCCCCGCCCCTTTTTCCTTCTGTATCCCTCCCCGCTCCCGCCTCCCAGCTGCCCCGCCCACCCGCGCACTTCGCCTTATATGGCGACCGTGCGAACGCGCAGCGGTCACGCGCAGCGGGCGCGCCGAAGGCGCGCCAAAGGTAAGCCCGTCTGCGCCCGTCCGCGACCGGATCGCGACCAGCGCCAGGACCCCTGGCCCACGAAGACCCCGACCTACCCGCCTGACGTACTCCGCCGCCACCCTCATCGCACTCAACACCGGCCGACTCCCAGACTGCCACCAAGCCACACCACGACTCACCCACGGACCTTTCAGCTGCCACGCCTGCAAGTTCTCCTGCATCCGGACCTGCCCCGCACCAGCAGCCGCCAAGCCAAACACCAGCAGCACCCACCTCAAGTGCATCCTGCTCAACACCCGCTCCGTCCACAGACACGCCATCGAACTCTGGAACCTCCTAGACGCCACAGCCCCTGACGTTGCCTTCCTCACGGAGACCTGGATGAACGCCTCTTCAGCTCCCGACATCGCCATCGCCATCCCGGAGGGCTACAAGATCATCCGGAGGGACCGCAACGCCAACCAGATGGGAGGAGGCATCGCCATCATCCACAGGAACACCATCCGTCTCACGACCAGCACGGACAACTCCCTGACCACCGCCGAACACCTGCACTTCCAGATCCACACCGACCCAAACACCACCCTCAGAGGCACCCTGATCTACCGACCCCCGGGACCACGCACACAATTCAGCGAGGACATCGCCGACTTCGTCAGCCCGCATGCCCTCCCCTCCGCCGACTACATCCTCCTGGGGGACCTCAACTTCCACCTGGAGAACAACAACGACCGCAACACCAGCACCCTGCTCGACAACCTCGCCAATCTTGGACTCAAGCAGCTGGTATCCACCCCCACCCACCTCGCCGGACACACACTCGACGCCGTCTTCTCATCCTGCAAAGACATCGTCTTCAGCCACGCCACAGAGCTTCAATGGACGGACCACAGCTGCGTCCACTTCACCTTCAAGAGAACGACGACCCACCACCACCAGCAACAAGCCGCCCGCAGAAGCTGGAACAAGATCACAGCAGACCAGCTCGCCACCTCCCTGAGCCAGCACCCCCCTGCCAGCTCAGCGAACCCCAGCCAGGCCGCCAACAACCTCACACAGTGGATCAGCAACTGCGCGGACGAACTCGCCCCGCTGAGGACCCCGCCCAGCAGACCCGGCAGCAAGAAAGCCCCGTGGTTCACCGACGAACTCAAGAGCTCCAAGAAGAACTGCCGAGCCCTCGAGAAAGTCTGGAGAAGGGATCCCACACCGGACAACAGGAACACCTTCAAGCTGGCCACCCGGAAACACCACCAGCTGATCCGCGCCGCCAAGAAAACTGCTTTCAAGGACAGGCTGGACAACAACGCACACAACTGCAAGGAACTCTTCAACATCGTGAAAGAGCTCTCCAACCCCAGCGCAGAAAACAACGACATCACCCCATCGCAAGACCTCTGCAACTCCCTCGCCTCATACTTCCACAACAAGATCGCGGACATACACAACAGCTTCAGCAACCAACCAACGCACACCAAGACCGAACAACCACCCCTCACCACCACCCTCCAAGCCTGGACTCCGATCAGCACCGAAGACACCATCCGCACGATGAACTCCATCCACTCCGGATCACCGACCGACCCCTGCCCTCATCACGTCTTCAACAAGGCTGACGCTGTCATCGCACCCCACCTGCGAGACATCATCAACACATCCTTCGAGACCGCCACCTTCCCTGAGAGCTGGAAGCACGCCGAACTCAGCGCGCTACTCAAAAAACCCACAGCGGACCCCACCGAACTCAAGAACTACCGCCCCATCTCGCTCCTCCCGTTTCCAGCCAAAGTCATCGAGAAGACCGTCAACAAGCAGATGGCCGCCTTCCTCGAGACGAATGGATCCCTCGACCCCTCACAGTCCGGCTTCCGAGCCAATCACAGCACCGAGACCGCCCTCATCGCCGCCACCGATGACATTCGAGCCCTGATGGACAACGGAGAAACAGCGGCCCTCATCCTCCTAGACCTCTCCGCAGCATTCGACACTGTCTGCCACCGCACCCTAGTACAGCGCCTCAGCAACGTCGGAATCCAGGACAAGGCGCTGGAATGGATCATCTCCTTCCTCGACGGAAGAACACAGAGAGTCCGTCTACCACCGTACAAGTTAGAGGCCACCGATGTCATCTGCGGCGTCCCTCAAGGATCCTCGCTGAGCCCCACCCTCTTCAACGTCTACATGAGCCCCCTCGCGGCCATCGCACGGCAACACAACCTCAACATAATCTCCTACGCCGACGACACCCAGCTGATCCTCTCCCTGACCAACGACCCCGCCGCCGCCAGAGCCAACCTACATGAAGGGATGAAGGACGTAGCCGAGTGGATGACGACCAGCCGCCTGAAGCTGAACTCGGACAAGACGGAGGTCCTCATCCTGGGCTCCTCACCCTCCGCCTGGGACGACTCCTGGTGGCCGCCCGCCCTGGGCACCGCACTCAAACCGACAGACCATGCACGCAACCTGGGCTTCATCCTGGACTCCTCCCTCTCCATGACCAGGCAAGTCAACGCCGTCTCCTCGGCGTGCTTCAACATCCTACGCATGCTACGGAAGATCTTCTGGTGGATCCCCACCGAGACCAGGAGGACCGTCACCCAGGCCCTCGTCACCAGCCGACTGGACTACGGCAACGCCCTCTACGCCGGTACCACCGCCAAGCTCCAGAAGAGACTCCAGCGGATCCAGAACGCCTCAGCCAGACTCATCCTCGACATCCCACGAACCAGCCACATCTCCGGACATCTGAGAGACCTTCACTGGCTCCCCGTCAACAAAAGAATCACCTTCCGCCTCCTCACCCACGCACACAAAGCCCTACACGACCAAGGCCCGAGCTACCTCAACAGCCGAGTCAACTTCTACGCTCCCAAACGCCACCTCCGATCAGCCAACCTCGCCCTCGCCGCCGTCCCCCGCATCCGAAGAGCGACCACAGGAGGAAGGTCCTTCTCCTACCTGGCCGCCAAGACCTGGAACTCCCTCCCGACCGACCTGCGCCTGACCCAAGACCACCTCTCCTTCAGGAAGAAGCTGAAGACATGGCTGTTCGAGCAGTAGTGGCACCCCCCCACCCCCAGCGCCTTGAGACCCTACGGGTATGTAGTGCGCTCTATAAATGTCACTGATTGATTGATTGATTGCTGTTTTCGCTGCCTCGTCAGCTAAGCTGTTGCCGACAGCATGGACACCAAGCCGCTGGTGACCAAGAGTGTGTATAACACTTACGAGTGGGAGACGTTCTTTAAAGTCTGCCACTCGAACCCAAAGCGTTTTATGCTTAATTGTGCTACCTTTAGTGTCACGGTAATCATTCTGAGACCAGAAGTGTAAATTGTCATTGTAGGACTGGACACAGTAGAAGGAGTCCCTCACTATAAGAGTAGTGACTCGGGGATCAGCAAACTCCAGTGCAAGCACTAGAGCCCGGAGCTCCGCCAATTGCGCGGTACAATCACCCAATGACTGCGTATGCACTGCATCAGATTGGAATTCACCATTTACGAATGTACCTACGACAATTGCGCAAGCCGCTGAATAAGCGTGCTTCGATCCAATTGCGGGTTGCGCAGACCCGTCAGTGTATATGACACAATGGTATTCTTCGAGCGGGCGCAAAGACAGAGGTGCCGGATGAACGAATTCATACTGCAAGTACTCTTGAGTGTGTAATGAGGCATCAAAGATGTAAGTGACGTCTGGCGACGTCAGTGTTGTAGCCCATTGTATCCACCGTGGATGCAAAGCTTTAGAATTTGGTACACTTGCTTTTGTCACTGCCTCTAAAGCAGGATATGGTGTTACAACCAGAATCTGTTTCCCATGCGACAGTGCGCGTTCCTTGAGGATCGCCATCTGCACAGCAGTCAGAACTTTTTCGACCGTGGAAAAACGTAATTCAGCAGAGGTGTACAAGTGGGATTTGTACGCAATGGGGACTGTGTCGCCCTCATTAAACGTCAAATACGTGAACCCCACGGCGCCTGGTACTATTCTTATCACCAGGTTAGTGCGGTTATCACGTGTCAGCAAGTATTGTGAAGCAAGAAGGTCAGCCTGTAAAGACTGTAGAATAGCAGAGTGTTCTAGCTGCCAGCTAGACTTCGAAAATGAAGGCTGTACCAAGGCGTAAAGCGGCTTGATACGCTGGGCATAATCAGGAATATACGTACGGCCGAAATTCAGAAAACCCAGCAGAGATTGTAATTTCTTCAGTGTCGTAGGAGCACTCAAGCGTGCACACTTTTCCAGAAAGTGAGGGGCTAACCCCTTACCTTCATTGTTGAGCTCGTAGCCCAAAAACAACACCGTATATTCTGCGATGTGTGACTTCGCAAAATTGAATTTGTAGCCATAGTCAGCAAAACTCACGATAATATTGTCAACGGGAGACAGATGTGGCATCAGCTCATCATCCGTAAGATAGATATCGTCAACATATGAGTATGCTTCAGGGTCTATTCTTTCTAAAAGAGAAACCACGCGAGCAGAAAAGACGCCAGGGCTATTTTTGTACCCCATGGCTAATCTTGTAAACTGTTTTTGTTTTCCGCCCGAAGTAAACGCTGTCCACTGGCTACTCAGTGTGGACAGGTTATGGCTAAAAAAGCCATTGGAAATGTCAAGTGTCGTTTTAAATCTTTTACGCACGAGACTGTCGACCAAAGCCGAACTATGTGTATTTTGTACCGCGCAGGTCCGGCAGTGGGAGTTTAGGTGCCGGTAATCCAAAACTAAACGGTACGAGCCGTCAGGCTTCGTTACAGTGAATAAAGGGTTATTCATAGGGGACACACATGTTTCAATAACACCCTGATATTCCAATTGTTCAAGGATTGCCGCGACATGAGGTCTCGCTTCACGACGCATAGGATATTGGGGTTGAGGCTGGGGCATAGACCGCAATGGAATCTCATGGCAGGGGGACAATCTGTCCCATCCCACCTGAGTGCGATACACCGCCGGCGCAAGCGCAAGCGCCCACTCCTCAGCATACACTTCAGCTTGGTCCTTAGGCACTGTGTGCGCAAAGGACGGGAGGATTACTTCCTCCCCTCTAGGAGCCTCTAAAATGAAAGCTGGGGGCCAATCTGCCTCCGCTAGGAGGATATCATAGGTAGTGGTCAGATTATCCCAAAAAATTCCTTTTATTGTACGTTGTATGTCACCCTCAATTAATAAGACTATTTCATAAAGTCTATCAGGGGGAGCCACTCTGGTGTCAGCTGTTTCCACAGTAACCGATATATCAGTTGCTGTCACCGCCAGAAATGGACGCAGAGCTTGACGGACTATGGTAATTTCCGCTGCGCTGTCCAGCAGCGTCAGCGCCCATGTCCGGTTCCGAAGCTGTGTCCGCACTATCTGAGGCATACCTTGCCGTCAGAGCCGCCACTTTCTTCTTCTGAAACGGGGGTCTTTGTCGTGCAAATTCGTCCTGCTTGCCTTTACCCTCAGTCTGTCGGGCTGGTCACGCTGTTGTGGAGCACCCCGACCTTTGCCACCGCCTCCGCCACCGGACTGTGTAGCCGATGTTTCCTGTGAAGAACGAGGAGAGCGCTGTTCAGAAACCTGAAATCGATCAGGAGACTTTATAGCAGCACGATCGCGCAGATCATAAGTGCGTTCACTACTAGACTGTACGGGAGAGGCAGGCCGAGACCCCTGTTTCTGCTGCTGCTGCTTCCCCTGTTGTTTAACCTGCCATTTTTGTTTAGGAAAAAAGGGCCGGTCGTTCTTACCAGACGTTTCTGTCTTACCCTGCTGCTTTAGATCGGGATTCTTTATGACAGGCTTAACTCCTAAAGAGCTACGACCCAAATCCCGATATGCCTCTGCGATTATTTTCGCAAATTCCTGAGGTTTGTCCTCCTCAGGAATTCGTTTCAGTTCATTACGAACCTGGAAATGCAAAGCATCACCCTTCAGGTTACCAATTATCATGGTAGCCACCAGGTCAAATTGCCCGAGGAGCCGCATCCCTAACTCTATCGCAGACTCCGCACCATGGTTCTCTTGAACTCGTTTGATTACGGAGGGCAGCTGCAACATAGACGGAGTGCCATAGCACTGCGCGTACGTCGCTGCAAAGACCTTGCCCCAATTTGTACAATCATCAATGTGGGGGACCAAGTCCTTAGGCAAACTAATGGTGAGGATCCTGTGTTTCTCCACAGGCGAAGTATTCGGGTAAACCGCTTCTATTTGGTCAAATTTCTCAGCAAGCCAAAAGGGGAAATCATCCCTAGTTAGGGGGCGCTTGCCCATAACAGAATTGACCATAACAGGACTAATGACCACCGCGTGATGATCAGTAGGCTGCCCCGCAACAGCAGGCGCCCCCGCCTGCATATTGCGCGACACATACTGCACCAACGCCCTATATACCGTAATTAGGGCAGTGTGTAGTACACGCAGCTCAGCCACCGTCACCGTTAGGTAACGGGGATGAGGCGTAAATCCGGCTAGTACCGGCCAAGTGGCCCCTGCAATTGACAAAGGGCCCATTCTCGGCGGTATAACCACATGGGGAAGGGCGCCATTAAACCAAATAAGATGCTGCCAAGCAGATATTGGTATTTCCTGTGTCCTATACGGCGTATAGTTCGCCGGCACTGCAGCGGCAGTGTAAGAATGAAAGGTGTCGTCATCCCCCACCGCTGGAATCGTCACCCAAGAGTAGAACAACTCATAGGGATGAGCCGCATCGGCTCCCACCACAAAGATGACGTTCATACCAGTGTCCGGTACCCCATACTGCGTCAAATGACGTTTTAGAGCCGCACGGCTATGCGCCGCAATATCCACCGACATTAGGACAACACACGTGAAACTATCAGTAGCACAAGGGTTCACTAACCTTTTTAATTATCAAGCTTGAAAGAACCTATATCAATAGACCTAGGTAGGTTTAAATCCGTCAGACTTGTTATCCGGAAACAAGAATGAGGGTGTTGTGGACAAACGCGAGCACTACTAAGGCGTTTCAACTCATAGACCAAACGTTAGGTGCGCCATGTTGCAGGGATTCTGCTTATACACAGAACTATGCGTAGAACCCCAGGACCTCAGTAAGTTGTGGTGTACCAGAAACTCACCTCAGAACCCAGAACCCAGTATCCGGCTAGCATAAGTGTCCCATTCGTTATCCGAGATTTAGCTCGGAGGTCCCAATGAAAAGACAACCCAGAACACGCGACTCAGTACATACTCAGGAATGGTGGGAATCGGAAATACCTGTTCGTATATTATTCTCACATCAGTCCACAACAAGAATCAACAGAGACACGGTGAAAATAAAAAGAGTTTATTTTTATAGACCACGTGTCCTAATATGCAGTACTTTGGCTAATACAAGCAGACAAATGATTAAAATCAAAACCATTAACATAGTTACAATTCCATAGAATATAAAAGGGGTGATCATGTTATAATGACAGTGGATACTACCACTTTCCCTTTACTAAGAGGCTAATATTATTATTAGACTAACAGAAGGTCTCTTAGGCTTGAATAGGGGACCCCATACCTCAAAGATCAGCTTAGTGAAATCACATCACAGGAGCATCAGGAGACTTCTCGCAGGAAGGCTCGTCTTCGGTCTGAATAATAAACATGATGTCCGTGATATTAAAAGCACCAACTTTCAGGTATGTGCAGCTGCTCGTGTGTTATGGCTAAATAGTGGGTCGATCAACCTAGAGTGGAAAACATGCATTGTCTAACAACTCAGACTGTTTGTCACATCGTGTGCAGACCAAGGTCGCTTCGCAGAGCTCGGGATGGTAACAACAGATTGCTCTCGTGTGAGGCAAAACTCGAGTCAGCAGTTCGTTTAAGCAATAACATGTAAATGCAGTGTCGTGTGCAAAAGCAGCAAGATGGCTTTCTAACCTCTAACGCGGTTATGCTAACTTAACAATGTATGTACGTATTAAGGGAGTCCTTACTACAAGTGATGCCACTGACCATGTCATGAGTGATGTAATATGTGACGTCATGAGCAGTGGATTGCGGGCGTGCGAGTTATAGTTATCTGAACTAACTATAACGGGGGAATTTCATTGGTTTTTTACGAGTGAAATGTCCAGCTAACTATAACATGTGTGAAACCTATGGTTTTTTAAGTGAATATATATATATATATATATATATATATATATACACACCAGCATAAGGCATGAGGATGGGGTACATGCACTAATCTATTATTTGGAGAACAAAACTACAAATTTGGCCACCCACAATGAAATGTTAGCCGAAATGGTCATGTTTTGTCTATCAAACAATATTTTTATGTTTAACAACATACTATATCATCAGGCAAGAGGGGTTGCCATGGGGCAAGATTTTACTCCAGCTACGCCTGTTGGTTAATGGGGTGGTGGGAGGAGCTGGTCCTCAAAAAACAACACACACTCTATACCACTAGAAATGTCAAACTATGGATGAGGTACATAGATGACTTGTTTGTTATTTGGAAGGGTACCCATGTTGAGGCTAATGATTTTATCAAAGCTATCAATCAAAATGATCTTAATCTCCAGTTCACAGCCACCATCAGTCCCACTGAGGTTAGCTTCCTGGATACTTTGGTCTATGTAGACAATAACCAAATCAAAACTAAATTGTATAGGAAGGAGAAGGCTGGGAACTCAACTTTACATGCTAGCAGTTCCCACCCACGTCACCTTATTAACAGTATCCCATACGGAGAAATGTTGCGGCTGCGACGTATACACAGTGAGGACAGTGATTTATTGACTGCTCAGATTGAGTGCAAGGAAAGGTTTTTGGACAGGGGTTATTCACACAAGATTATTAACAATGCTATCATGAAATCCATGAAACATCCATGTGCACAACTACTTAACAGCAAGTATAACCCTGGGGTACAATCGAACACTATTGAAGATGAAGTATCAGATAGAGGTTTCAGGATAATCACAGGATACAACAGACAGCACAAACAAATCCAGTATATCATTAACCAGAACTGGCCACTCTTAATAAGTGACACAGTTATTGGACCAACTCTTCCTTTGAAGCCATCTATAACGTATAGTAGGGGACCCTCTATGCGGGATGAATTGGTCAAGACTAGTTCTGAAGTGATAGAAGGAACCTCTTCATTACAATCACAATAAGGGTTCTATAAATGCAAGATCTGTAAAGCCTGTCAACTAGGGGTTAATACCTTAACTTACACAACACCTTTTAGTTCTAGAACACATACAATCTCTAAACTCCTCACCTGCAAAACAGAATACGCTGTGTACAACCTGTCCTGCCTGTGCGGGCTCCGGTATGTTGGTAGTACGAAAATATCAGTTCATAAAAGGATACTTCAGCATATGAGGGCCATTAAAAACCAGGACAATACCTATCCTGTGGCCCGTCATTTTAAGGACAAGCATGGTGCCAATACACAACATCTACGGTACTATGTAATTGACTCTGTACCAGCCAGCAGAAGAGGGGGTGATCGCGAATCTAAATTAAGGAAACTGGAAACAAAGTACATACTAGAACTAGACTCTAAGCATCCCGGCGGGCACAATATTACGGAGGATCTCCATACTTGTCTTTATTAGATGCACTTAATTATACATTGAGTTTAGGTGTTAGCATTATTTACAGATAGTGTATATCTATCCATTCTGTGCTCTCCTCTCTATATATATATTTTTTTTATAACTGACGATCCAATATCTCACTTTTTAGAGTATTTATGAATAGATTATATGTACGCACTTTATGAATTTTATACTCATATTTATATATTTATATGGGTATTTACTGTGATAACAATTTTTTATAATTTTTAACATATGTTTATCTACTTATTTATGATATGGTGGAATACGAATTCAGATATGTGCGTACTTATTTATTTATGTATTTATTCACCCGTTTATTTATCTACTTATGTATTTATTGAATCAATATATATTTATAGTACACTTTTTACATCTTTCTAACTCCCAACTCATGTCAGACCAGCTACACTTGGCGTACTCTGGTATTTCAACCGGGATTATAGTGATTACGTACATCACAGTGATTTAGGGCACTAAATCCTGTTATACTGTATATAAACTATTTCGGGTGCGTGTCGAAAAGTCACTGATTTCCTTTGGGGCTGTCAAGCTGTTAATTTGCATTATGCATTTCAAACTGAGAAAATTCTATCAGCACTTCATTTGCACTTTTATTTATTGCACTTACACATAAGCACAAGTACTTTATTGGCCATAGAGAAGTACTTAACAACTCAGAACACACAATTACACTTTAGTACTGTTATCCACATAAATGAATGACATAACTACCTGTATATCAATACAGTAGTGTCTGGGAACGTCATTTATCACATTGCAAATAACGTGGTTTAGGTTCTCAACATGAAAAGTTGTTCTTTCAAAATTGCTTTTTAACCTTTAACTTTTAAACAATATTTATATTTTAATTGTTATTTACCAGACCTCTAATATACATTGTCATTCTATAAGTAACAGACAAAGTAAATGCAATGATCCTGAATGTTGGATAAACGAGATGCTGTGTTCTGAAAAACGACATTATGAATGAAATGTTTCTTCTATGTCTATGGCTTTGTCTGCACATGGGATTCCTATTTTGAGCACTTGTCACTTTAAAAGTATGGTGGTAACGTGTACCTGTTGTCATGTGATCAAGGCCTGTGGTGGGCTGAAACGCGTTGTGGCGAGACTTGCACCTTGAAATAAACATCTGAGAAAGCACATGTATATATATATATATATATATATATATATATATATATATATATATATATATATATATATATATATATATATATATATATATTGTATGCTCCAGGAACGCCGCAAGTGGATGAGACTATTCAGTGTTTATGACTATTGAGGAGTATCCCCTGAAAGAGAAATGCAGGGAGTAGGCCATTAAGGTGCTAACTTGAGTCCATATTCATTTTCTTTTTAGATCAAAATATGGAATTATCATTCTGTCAACTGGGAATTTGTGAATCATTGAATTAAATTTTAACAACACCGTTATGCTCAGTCACTTGACTTTTAACATCTGTATTGCCCCTGATCGGTTTCAAGGTTGAACAGCTGATAGAAAATGTGTAGTCATGCTTGTATGGTTTTACGATTCCTTCAGCATTGAGCAGTATTAAGCTGGCTATTCGAAGCAGTAATTCAGAGCTGGAGCTGAGGCTCCCAATGTTCAGGAATAATGAAAATGGGCAAGCTCTAGTCCCTCACACAGTGTGCAGTTACTTGTAACTATTTTGAAAACTTAGAAATGTTTCTGTTACTAAAAATTGAGGAATGATGAAGTGAAGTGGTTCAATATTAAGAACACTAATTGTATCACTATATCATTAAGGTTTTCAATATATTTTCTATCTGCTATGAGACTGTGGAAGTCCACACGATTGAATGATTAAATCCATCTTTCTTGTTCAGAGATTCAGGATATAACCTATGGAAAATAAAGTGCAACAAATAAATGATAGTCAGTGGACACAGAATGATGCATTCCTTACCTGAATTTTGAAATAAAATTAAGCAGATTACATTCCCACTGCAAGCATTTCCTTTGGGGTGTATTTAATACTACCATTAAACTGTTGTACATAGATTTATTCCTCCTTATTTTATGATTTGTATTGAGGTTTTTTTGTTTATTGCTTTTTTGTGTGGTCCTCTAGTATCACCCCTACTGCATCTTTAGCTATCTAGCCATCCTCGTATTTTTCTGGAAAATTCTAAATAAAAAATGCAAATATCTACATTTATATTACCCAGCAGAGTATACAGCATGGGTTAATGGGGCTTTTTCAATGGGTCATTTTTTACATATTATTTATGCAAATATATGAACAGTATATTTAAATACCCACATTTTACTTTTTATTACTTTTAATGCTTGTTCAAATGTTTGCAGAAAGAGAAATGCTAAAAAAGTGCAGAGTTGCCAAGGCTAGATAGATCTATTGGCTTTACCAATACTTTTTAATGTTGATATGCATCATATTCTTGTGTCGCATCTGTATTGCTTTACAGCGACAATGTGACAAGCTGGAAATAAATCCGAGCCAGCTACAGCAATGTGAAACATCACATATATTTTTAATCTTGCACTGTGCTGATCTACAGGGAGGAACGTGCAGTGCCGTCTTAATGCATGGGCACGCTGGGCAGTTACCCAGGGGCTGCACGAGCACAGGGGCATCATGCGGACCTGAATTTAACAATAACTTTCCGTTAAACATTTTTATTCCTGTGAGTGGTTGTGTAGGCAGGGCCCAATGCACTGCTTTGCCCGGGGGCCTATAATGCTGTTAAGATGGCCCTGTGTACGTGCCCTTTCAGCCTTGTAACAATGAAGCAATGACCCAGGACTTTAATGTCGTACTACTCATACCTAAGGCTTCCCAAAGGTTAACACAACTAACTCCCTTGTTGATGAGTTACCACTGCAGTTAAGCACTGAACAAATCAATACTGAAGTAAGAACATGGTCTTGTTTGCTTCATGAAACTTCATATGAGGTGTACACAACTCCTTTAATTTCTCAAGCTACTGCAAAGCCTGTGCAAATGCATGAACTCTGGCTCTCACATACCTTTTAAGCATGTGCACTAGCAAATACATGCCAACATAACAATAAATGTTCAAAAATATATTGCAACCTTTCACATTTATTTATTAATAAAATTGTTAAGTCAAACGTATGTTAATGTATTCACAAAATAAAGCAAGTACACAGAGGTATGATCCAGTCAGCTTCACCATGAAAACATAACCACTCTTCCAAAAAAAAAAGCCACATTCATTGGCGGTGACAGTGTTTCAGATGATATACTTAGTTGAGAATTTACTTTGGCACAGAGAATAACAAATCGTGTTCATTAGAAATACCCAGAATATGTGCATTCAACCAACACCAGACTTTCCCAAACCAATCACCCATAGATACTAACTACCCACTAGTACTTGTCACAGTCACTTAAATCATCCCTCGTTCACAACCACAAAAATTGATACTGACATGCACCACTGCCCCAGCATGTTTCCACTCACCACACAGCTGTACCAATGTCACCTACATATATCAGTACATCTAGTCATGATACTCAGTGTTATCTGATCTCATTTACTTATTCACCCTCATCCACTTGCAACTCACCTACAACCTGCATCATCACTCACACATAAAAAAATAGCAGGTAATGCTGGTCCATTTGGGGAGGTTGAGGATGAGTCTGGCTACGGTGTTCTGTATAGTCTGGAGTCGCTTGAGAAGTTGGGTGATGGTTCCATGATAGAGTGCATTTCTGCAGTCAAGTGTGCTGGTAACGAGGGCTTAAGAGCTGTTTTCCTGGTGTTGATGGGGAGCTATCTGAAAATCTTTCAGAGCGTGCAGAGGGTGTGGGAGCAGGCATGGCCCATCGTAGCGGGTTTGCTGTCCGGGGTGATGCAGAGGTTACGGGTGTGGTGATTGGGGTTTGGAGAGGAATCGAGATCGGTGGGTCACCATGTGTCGTCCCGCAGTGAGGTGTTCCTCCCGAAGATAAGTACTTCTGTTTTGTCCATGTTCAGGCAATTGGAACTCGTCCAGTTGGTGACGTTGGTCATGGTGTTCTGGAAGTTGGAACTGTTGTTTGTAGGGTCTTCCGTGAGAGAGAGAGAGAGAGGATGAGTTAGGTGTCGTTGGTGTAGGAGATGATTTTGAGTGCGGACGAACAAGTTACTTACCTTCGGTAAAGCTTTTTCTGGTGGATACAGTATCTGCCTGTGGATTCCTCACCTTGTGAATATCCCCTGCGCCAGCAACATTCGGAAACTTTTGTAGCAGTCCACGCCGATGCGGTCGAAGACGACGTCACAGAGACACGGCTCCGCTCGCGACTCCGCTGACATCACCGGCTCCATAAGAAGACCCCATCGGCGTGATGACGTCAGTTCCGCCCCTTTTTTCCGTGCCTTCGAGGCACACGGACGGACTGACAGCAATATGTACATAAACAGTATACACAGTACACAATATGCATATCAACACACACAGTGTGGAGAATAAACATCAAAGCACTAGAAATAACATAATGCCCTTGACAGTAAGAAACACATTTGAAACCATCAATAGAATTACAGCCATAGAATTACTGGTATAGAAGGATGGACAACGGGGAGGCGGGTGGGTCAGTGAGGAATCCACAGGCAGACACTGTATCCACCAGAAAAAGCGTTACCGAAGGTAAGTAACTTGTTCTTCTGATGGATACATCTGCCAGTGGATTCCTCACCTTGTGAATAGATTCCACAGCAGTCCCCACTCCCGGAGGAGGGTGTCCAACCTTCTACACCAGAAAATCCTGAAGAACAGAACGAGCAAAATGCCCGTCCCTCCTCACCTCAGCATCTAAGCAATAATGTTTCGCAAAGGTGTGAAGGGAGGCCCAAGTTGCCGCCCTACAAATGTCCTCCACAGGAACACCCCTAGATAAAGCAGACGTAGAAGACTTTGCCCTGGTAGAATGAGCCCTCAAACCCTCCGGAGGCTCCTTACCAGCTAGGGAGTAGCAGATCCTGATGCATAGTACAATCCATCTGGAAAGGGTGCGCTTGTGCACCGCACGACCCTTTCTGCAGCCAGCAAAGCCCACAAAGAGCTGGTCATCAATCCTGTAGTCTTTTGTCCTGTCCAGGTAAAAGCTCACCGCCCTCTTAGGGTCCAAACGGTGAAGCCTCTCCTCCTCCTTGGAAGGATGAGGGGGAGGATAAAAAGAAGGAAGGGTAATGGATTGCCCCAGATGGAAGGGAGTTACCACTTTAGGCAAAAACGCAGCCCTGGTCCGGAGCACCATTCGTTCAGCATGCACAGTCAAGAATGGGGGCTTTGAACTAAGAGCTTGAAGCTCACTTACCCTCCTTGCCGAGGTGATTGCAATGAGGAAAACCGTTTTAAACGATAACAGTCTCAAGGGACACTTATGTAAGGGCTCGAAGGGAGAACCCATAAGATAAGTCAGTACAAGGTTTAAGTCCCATTGAGGTACAATAAAGGGAGTAGGAGGAAATTTATTTGTGAGGCCCTTGAGAAACCTAAGCACAATAGGTGATTTAAATAAGGACGGCTGATCCGGCAGGCATAGAAAAGCCGACAAAGCCGATAAATATCCTTTAACTGTAGCCACAGCAAAGCCTTGCTGAGCAAGAGAAAGGGCAAACTGCAGAATGTTAGACAAACGAGCCTTCAAGGGATCAATTGACCTCTCTCCACACCAGTGAACTAATTTAGACCATCTATAGGAGTATATGGATTTGGTGGAGTGTCGCCTGGCCGATAAAATAACGTCCACCACATCAGGCGGGAGAGAAAAAGAATTCAGGTTGCCCCGTTCAATCTCCAGGCATGAAGGTGCAAGCTCTGGAGGTGGGGGTGTAGAACCTGCCCCTCCGACTGCGAGAGGAGGTCTGCCCTCAAAGGGAGACGGAGCGGAGGGCACGAGGAGAGGTGGAGAAGATCTGTATACCACACCCTTCTTGGCCAATCCGGGGCGATCAATATGACTTGGGCCCGGTCTTGGCGAACCTTCCTCAGGACCCGAGGAATCAAGGGTATGGGAGGAAACGCGTAAAGGAGTCGTGAGCCCCAACTCAGCTGAAACGTGTCCCCCAAAGCACCCTGCATCGGATACTGGAGACTGCAGAATGACGGGCAGTGAGCATTCTCGTGAGTGGCAAATAGGTCCACCCGAGGAGTCCCCCACGTCCGAAAGACGTGACGAACCACCTCCGGATGAAGCCTCCACTCGTGGTCGGCGGAGAACTGCCGACTGAGATTGTCCGCACGCACGTTCAGAACCCCGGCCAGATGATTTGCCATCAGACAAATCCGATGGTCCTGAGCCCAGGACCATAAACGCAGGGCCTCTCTGCAGAGACAAAGAGACCCCACTCCTCCCTGTTTGTTTATATACCACATCGCGGTAGTGTTGTCCGTCAGGACTTGAATAGACTGACCGCGAAGGGAAGGGAGGAAGGCATTGAGTGCCAAACGTATCGCCCGTAATTCCAGAAGGTTGATATGCAGCAACCTTTCCTCCGGAGACCAAAGACCTTTGATCTCCAGATCCCCCAGATGAGCACCCCACCCTAAAGTGGATGCATCCGTTATCACTGTGGCCACCGATGGAGGTAGATGAAAGGGCTTTCCTTGGGACAGATTGCCCTCCACGCTCCACCAAGACAGATCCGCTGCAGCTTCTCTGGAGATCCTCACAGACTCCCTGAGATCTCCCCTGTGCTGATACCACTGCTTGCGGAGGCACCACTGGAGCGCCCTCATGTGCCAGCGTGCTTGGTTGACCAACATGATGCAGGAAGCGAACAGACTGAGCAGGCGAAGGACCTTCAGAACTGGAACGACCGCTCCGCTGTAAAATAAAGGAATCATTTCCTGAATGTCGAGAATCCTTTGAGGAGGAGGGAATGCTCGACACACAGTAGTGTCCAGTACCGCACCTATGAACAGGTTGCGCTGAGAGGGCACCAGGTGAGATTTGGGCACATTGATCGAAAAACCCAATCTGTACAACAGCCGAGTTGTATCCCGCAGATGGAACAGCACCTTCTCCGACGACTCCGCCTTGATCAGCCAGTCGTCTAAATAAGGGAAAACTGAAATCCCCGACCTTCTGAGATGGGCTGCCACCACCGCCATCACCTTTGTGAAGACTCGAGGTGCCGAAGTAAGACCAAACGGGAGGACCGCAAACTGATAATGTTGCGACCCTACCGTAAACCGGAGATACTTCCTGTGCGACTTCAGAATGGGGATGTGAAAATACGCATCCTGCAAGTCGAGCGACACCATCCAGTCCTCCTGATTCAGCGCCTGAAGAACCTGCGCAAGGGTGAGCATCTTGAACTTTTCCTGTTTCAGGTAAAAGTTCAGGATTCTGAGGTCCAGTATCGGACGCAATCTGCCGTCTTTCTTGGGAATCAGAAAATACCGGGAGTAGCATCCCTGACCCCTCTCCTACTCCGGAACCACCTCTATCGCACCTTTCTGAAACAACTTCAGGACTTCCTCCTGCAGGAGAAGACGGTGGTCCTCCGAGCAAGCCCCTTGGCAAGGAGGGTAATTTGGAGGGAATTCCCGAAAGGGAAGGGCGTACCCATTTTCTACAAGATTCAGAACCCAGAGATCTGTAGTTACAGATTCCCAATCTTGTAGAAAATGGGTAAGCCGGCCCCCCACAGGACCAGCATGATCCGGAATGTCGAATCTAGGGCTGTTTTGCGGTGGTGGGAGGGGCTGAGGAAGAGGAAGAGGAGGAGGAGAGTTGACGGCCACGTGAGCGACCTCTAAGCCTTCCTCTATATCCCTTGGACAGAGAGCCTTGCTTCTGCTGCTGCTGCTGCTGCTGCTGCTGCTGCTGGGTTGGTCTGTAGGAACGAAAACTCGCCCTTCCAAATCCTCTGTACCTCTTGAAAGTACCTCTCGGCTGGGATTGAAGGCCCAACGACCTAGCTGTAGCCTTACTCTCTTTGAAGCGCTCGAGAGCAGCGTCAGCCTTCTTCCCGAACAGACCAGACCCATCAAAAGGTAAGTCCAATAAAGTTGACTGGACATCAGAAGAGAATTCGGAGGACTTAAGCCATGCACCCCTCCTGGTGGCAACTGAAGACCCCATGATCCTGGCAACTGAGTCTGCTGTATCCAGGCCACTCTGAATAACCTGGCGAGCAGCCGCCTGGGCATCCGATAGAACTTCATTGAAGCCTCCTCTATCCTCCTCTGACAGTTTTGGCGCCAACTTTTTAGCCGAGTCCATAATCGCATGGATATAGCGCCCCAACAGACAAGTCGCATTTGAAGATTTTAATGCCATACTGGCTGATGAAAAGACCTTCTTGGCCGATTGGTCCACCTTTTTTGCCTCCCTGTCCCCTGAGACTTGAGGAAATGCCCCTTTCGACTGTCCAGAACAAGCCGCCTGAACTACTAGGCTTTCAGGTGAAGGGTGTGAAGATAAAAATTCAGGATCCCCTGGAGCCACCCTATACCTTCTTGCGACTACCTTTGAGACTGCAGGAGCTGAGAAAGGCTTGCGCCATACATCCAGCACAGGTTCCAAAATTGCTTCGTTGAAAGGCAACAGAGGCTCTGAGACCGCAGTTGGAGAATGCAACACCTCAGTTAAAATATTGGACTTGAATTCGGTGGATGGCAATTGAAGGTCCAACAACTCCGCAGCCTTTCTAATCACTGCATGATAGGGTGCTGCGTCTTTAGAGGGTTCGTCTGATGGTGGAGTGATCTCCCACTCCGGAGACAAATCCAGACCACTTGCCTCCTTCAATTCGTCGAACACCTCATCGGATTCGACCAATTCCCCCTCTTCAGCCTCTTCCATCAGAAAGCGTCTCTCCTCTAGCACTCTCTGCGCCTCCCTTCTCGAACGGATCCGCACCTGCGGCGTCGGCGGCGCCGTGATCGAATCCGACGGCGCCGGCAGTGGCGTCGAACGCGGATCAGCTGGAGCAGCCGGCGTCGAACGAAGTCGTGTCGGCGCCGGCGAAGAGGGAAGCGGCGTCGATGCTCTCGGCGCCGGCAGCTGCCAAGACGGCGTCGCTGGGAAGAACGGCATAAACGGTGCTTGAGGGTAAACCTGCGGCACTCCCAGATTGAAAGCTATCGGACCCATAGGTGCACCAGAGGTATACATGGCCCGTGAGAACACCCCATACATTGCATTGAGATAATGCGAGGGGTCCTGACCTGGAGTAGGGAAAACAGGATACTGGTCAGGTAGCACCGGACTCGGGCCTATCGGCGCCGACGGTGGAGCAAGCGGCGTCACAGACTCACCCGGAGCCTGACGATCCTCATCCTGGGCCGGAGTCGGAGACGGAGCCGGAGGACTTGCAGGATCTGGAGATGGAACCGGCGCTGGAGATGACACCGGCACCGGGGATTCAGCCGGAGCCGGCGAAGGCACCGGAGAAGATGGAACCGGAGGCGAAGTCGGGACAAGAGAGGGAGACACTGACTCTCTCCGACGTCGAGCCGGCGATTTCGACTTTGACGTCGAAGCCTTATGATGCGACGAATGCCTCCTCTTTTTCTTATGCTTCTTGCTCTTTGAAGCATGTCCCGAAGTCGACTTGGAAGCCGACCTCGACCTCGACCTCGACCTGGATCTTCTTCTTCCTCTTTTCTCATCCGGGCGATAAAGAGCTTTGCTTCTCTCTCCTTAAGAGCCTTCGAGCTCATTTTCCTGCAACTCGAACAACCTCCCACATCATGGTCCGAGGACAAACACCAAACGCAATCGTCGTGCGGGTCGGTGATGGACATGTGCTTGCCACATTCTCGGCAAGGCTTAAACCCAGACTTCCTTGTCGACATTTTTAGAAGATAGACAGAGAAATCCAGAAAACATACAAAGTAACCAGAACAGCTACCAGTAACGATTCCCGAAATCCATTGGCGTCGTCGGCGCGGAAAAAAGGGAACTGACGTCATCACGCCGATGGGGTCTTCTTATGGAGCCGGTGACGTCAGCGGAGTCGCGAGCGGAGCCGTTTCTCTGTGACGTCGTCTTCGACCGCATCGGCGTGGACTGCTACAAAAGTTTCCGAATGTTGCTGGCACAGGGGATATTCACAAGGTGAGGAATCCACTGGCAGATGTATCCATCAGAAAATGTCGCCAAGCGGAGTCATGTAGACGTTGACGAGGGTGGGGTTGAGGGAGGAGTCTTGGAGGGCACTACAGATGATGTTTTGGGGCTCAGAGGTGAAGGGCAGTAGGTGGATTCTCGGAGTGCATCCTATGAGGAGGGAAGTGATCTACTTGAGGGCGTTTCTCCGGATGCCAATGCTGTGGAGTCTTGGGATGAGGGTGTGGTGGCATTTGGTGCCGAAAGCCACTGAGAGGTCAAGGAAGGATCAAGGCTGCAGTCTCACATTGGTTGAGCAGGGTACTAATGTCATCAGTTGCAGCGATCAAGGCTGTCTCGGTGCTGTGGTTGGAGCAAAAGCCGGACTGGGAGGCATATAGTGGGTTGATTTCTTTCACGTGTTCGGTGAGCTGGCGATTAAGGGCTTTCTCCAGGACCTTAGCAGGGAAGGACAGCAGTGAGATGAGGTGGTAAATCTTGAGTACTCTGTGTTCGGAGGAGGGCTTCTTCAGAAGTGGTATAACCTCTGCATTTTTTCATGATTCCGGTTCCTTTGTCGTGGTGATGGAAGAGTTGAGAATGTTGGTGAGTGCACTGATAATTTCCTTCCATCCCAGGACGGAGATGTGGTGGGGGCAGGGATCCATCGGTGCTCCAGAGTGAATCGAGGTCATGATGGCTGTGGTGCTCGGAGTGGTGAACGATTTCCAGGTGGAGAGCAGGTGGCGGTGTGTGGCAACTGTGGATGTAAGGAGGTGGCCAATGTCAGTGGGTTTTGGGTCGAAGTTGCTGTAGATATCAGATATCTTGTTGTAGAAGTAGTCCGCCAGGCTGTCACAGAGAGCCTGGGAAGGGCTGATCATATTCTCAGTGGCAGAAGGCAGGGGAACTCCGACGATGCTGAAGAGTTCCTTCGTGGGTTTGGACCTTGCCTCAATGCGGTTTATTCTGGTGTCCTTCTTGACTTCTTTGAGGCGATGGTGGTATTTGCTGAGGGCTGAATTGAAGGTGGTAGGGTCTGTGAAATCCTGCTGGAGCGCCATCGTCTCTCCAGTCTCTTGCATTCGCATTTGATGGACCATAGTTCGGGGTGAACCAGCTGGCTTGTTTACTGGGTCTGCCGATGCTGGCCACTTTCAAGGGGGCGAATATGTCGGCGCAGCTGGAGATCCAGTTGGAGAAATTCTGGATGGTCATATCAAGGTTGCCGGTGGGATTGGGCCTGGTAGTGTTTAGGGTGATTGTCCATTGGGTCTCAGTGATTTTGTTCCATCTGCGATGCAGGGGGATTGAGGGGCTTGGTGGTGGGTCCCAGTGAGCCTGCAATGGTGACGTGGATGATGCTGGGGTCGGTCCAGGTTAGCACGATGACATGGCTGAACTTGATTCTGTCACTGGCTGTGAAGATGGAGTCCAGTGTGAGTCCTTTGTTGTGTGTGGGGCTGGTGACCAGCTGCGCAAGGCCCATGTTGCTCAAGCTTTCCAGAAGGTTGGTGCAGCTGGTGTCGTTGACAAGGTTGAAGTTGAGGTCTCCGCGGAAGATGTACTGCTTGGAGTCAATTGCTAGGGCGGAGAGGAAATCAGAAAAGGCATTGCAGAAGCCAGGGAATGGGTATCACGGGTTTGAATGAGAGGGTTCTTCTGATGATTGTCTTTGCGTCGGTTAGGATTTGAAAATTTTAGGTGTTCCATGACTGTTGTAGTATTGTCTTCAGTGGTGGTGCATTGGAGAGTATCCTTGTGGATGATGGTGATGCCACCTCCGTGCTTGTTGGTGCGGTCTCTGTGTATCATCTTGTAGCTGTGGGGCATTGTGTCATGATGTCGGGGTTTGAAGATGGAGTGAGCCAGGATACGTTATGAATAACACATCAGGGTGAGGGTGGTAATGGTCTCCCAGATTTCTGTGGCATGTTTTCAGATGAATCGAGCATTGAGCAGTATGCACTGATGCTGTTACGGGGAGTCGGAAGTCGACTGTGTGGGAGATGTGAGTGTTTCAGTGTTGCAGGTGAAGCAGCAGCTGTGGCAAGCGAAGGATCCTTCTGTGGATCGTGGAGAGGAGATGCCACCATTTTTTGTTGCGCCTTCTTGGGGCCAGGAGCTCGGCGGTGGTATAACGATTGATGGCAGGAGGGCCATAGTTCCTGGCACTGGACACGGTCCAAGTGCGGACATGTGCTGATGGGTTTGCCTTTGGTGCACCGGCAGTGCAGCAGCACTGTAGCCTCCATTAAATAGGTCCTGGGGGAGGGAGGGGCGCTGGGTGGCTGAAGGCAGGATTGGCAAACAGGAGCAAAAAACATCAAGAACATGTAGTACGGGAGGCTAATACAGGAAATTAAATGCTAACCAGCACACACGTTTATACAGGAATAAAGGAAATGAAAGATTACATTAGACACTCAACAGGCTAATACAGGATATGAAAGTTGAGCTTACATGTAGGAAAATGGGCTAATAAGTGGGCTAATACACAGTGCTTAATTTGAGCCAGTGCTTTCTGGTGCTGAGCACCGACACTTAATTGTTTTCCAGTGCTGCACCAGCACCTAATTTTCAACACCACAAGAAGGGCAGTCTGCCACAAGGTGGCACTGCTCATGCAATTTAGAGAGGAGTAGTATAACAGTTGTTTAGGAAAATAATGTACATAAAAAAATATTAATTCCTGCCTTCCCAGCCATTCCTTTAGCTTTAGGGACCTGGAATAATCTGAACTGTTGCATTCACATGCAAGAGAGATGGTTAGTAGTTGTTTTGGCAGCAATGACAAGGGCGATGGGTGGTGCAAGCTGCAGTGGCCTTCTGGTCAGAGCCCTGGCACTTAATATTTTACAAATTAAGCACTGCAAATCCAGGAATAAAACAGACCTTTGATAAAAGAAATGGCAATGCACAATGGACGGGCTAAGCAGCTGACATACAATCAGGAGCAGAGCGGGAGATTGACAGTGGAGGTGGGCTCAGGCAGCATCAGTGGAACAGGCAGAGGCGGTAGGGGGAGCTGGTATGAGCACCTGCAATGTGTTTGCAATCAGACCTATCTCATCAATATTCAAGAAGTAGATCACAAATTGTGACTCACTACAATTGGTGGTCATCACAGAGATGGCGGCCTGAATCCGCCTGCAACCATCACATCTGGTGTTTTTAAAAACTATATATATATTTTAAAGGCAGCCCATTTTCCAAAGGAATCGTGCTGTGTTTAAAAAAAGGTTTTACACTTTTAAGGTTTGTTTCAGAGTAGACAGTGGCCCCCAGATTACTGCTAAATCCCCCCCAAAACGTTTTGCTTTTTTACATTCCCTTATGGACCCATTCCCTTGCTTGCAAATGGCTTACTACCTCATTTTGGGAGTCGGTAAAATATCAATGTTTGTTTAGCAACTGGGTTTCAGTCGAAAAACATTGATACATACAATAATGAATAACTGTTTGGAAGGAATACCCAACACATCATTTTCAAACAGCGAGTTGTTAGGAATTTCTAAACCCATTTTGCAATTTAAAAATCTATTAATGGCTTGCAAAATATTTTTAGTACATTCCAAAAATCCATTGAGTGATTACGACCTCCGTGATTTGGCAAAACGCCGGTTTGTGACGGCTTGGTGACTTCGTCCATCTGGCCAACTATAACGTACCCATTAACACCCTACACATTCATAGACTCAGTCATGTGCAACATGGTTCAGACCACACACCACGAGTCAGCAACTCATATTCTTCCATCACCACTTGCTATGGGTCAGGCCTGGGTGTAGTTTGCGGAGTTTCGCTACGCGGAACTCTGCGAAGTTACAAGAAAACTCCGCTAAGTTCTGCGAGAGGCGGAGTGCAGTGCGGACTGCAGTTTGTGCAGGTATTTCTGCCGCTCGGGTAGATATTCTACCCGAGCAGCAGCTCGTGCTCGCGAACTTACCGTGCAGAAAACTCTGCAAACTCCACGAACGGAGCGAAGTTCACCGCCCAGGCCTACTATGGGTGAGGCCTATTATAAGAACAATTCACTATTCTACTAGAGATAGTCCCAATTTCTAAGCCCAGTGCCTTTCTCTCTGTATGTTTTTTATATGCATGGTCTGAGACTTTTGAATCATACTTACCAAGTTGCAGCCTCCACCCATGTTTGCATGGAAGCTCATTTGTGTTTTCTGGCTGCATGTAAATGTAAATTGCAGTATAGCAGTCTGTGAGTATTTGTACTTCTAAGTGCATTGACTGCATGTCTATAAGTACTTGAATGTTGAATGGGTGTCACATTTGTGCATCCACAGGTATCATACAGTACATAGCCATTACAGGAACACATTCACCAGAAGTAGCATAGACCCACTGGCCATGCCAATGACTGTTAATTTCACGTACACTTACTTTGATTTTGCTATTACAGAGTTTCCAATTTTTGCAGTAGGGATAATAAAATCACTGGTGCTCATTGTACTCGAATGAAGTTCTTTTCAACAGCTTGGTAATGGCATGCAGAGATGAAGGTTTGCAGATTGTCTCCTAATGTAACACAAATAAGAAGAAGGGTCAACATGAATGAAGACTGTTATGAGAAACTTAATGAGGATTACTAATGTTTAAATACCAGTAGTACAAATGCTCTTAGAATTAAAATAAACTCGATAAAGGTGAAGACCATAGTAATGTAGATAAGTGAGGGTCCATATCTGGGCTTGACTCACAAAGCTATTATTTCAGCTGTAAACCTGTGTTGCTTCATTTAAGCCGGTTATGGAATCAAAGCAGGATTTCACAATAGGCTTAATGGATTTATTACTAAGGATTTCACTCCACAAGTGCTAAGAAATCTACAGCATGGTAGGACAAGGCATGGTTTGCCATAAATGTTTGGGAATGACCACAAATTTGTGAGGTTGCCACTCACAAACTCCACTTTGGCTCTTTTCGACAGGTCAAAGTTTCACTTTGGTAGAGCAGTGGAGTAAGTCCCTTTCCAAGGTGGTAAGCTGAACGGATCGCCTTCATACTTGAGACTGAAAGTGAAGGAGTTTCTCCACAGTAGAAATGCTTCCCCAGCAGAGGAAATAAGAAAATAAACAAGCGTTGTAACAGCCTACAGGTCTCGCCTATGCGAGAGCTATTGGCATGGTCAATGGGCTCCAGAAATGTTGTACACCAGCGTGGCTGCTGTTCAGCATGGCTAAAGGTTAACTGCATACAGGAGATTGGTGTTGTGTGTCATAGAGTTAAGTGTTGTAGAGTGAAATGCAATAGACTCTAGAAGAGTGTTGTGGATTGGAGTAGAGTAGAGTAGAGTAGAGTAGAGTAGAGTAGATTAGAGTAGAGTAGAGTAGAGTAGAGTAGAGTAGAGTAGAGTAGAGTAGAGTAGAGTAGAGTAGAGTGGCATGGAGTAAAGTGTCATGGATTAAAGTGGCGTGAAGTGTCATTTAATACAGTGTCATATAGAAGAGTAGAGTGCCGTAGAGTGGAGTGGCTTAAAGGGGAGTGGCATAGAGTAGAGTAGCATAGAGTGGCATATAGTTGAGTGGAGTAGAGTGGAGTAGCATAGAGTGCAGTTGAGTAGTATGGAGTAGCGTGCCATAGACCATACTAATATAGAGTAGGGTGGCACAGAGTGGCTTGGAGTAGAGTGGAGTAGTATAGAGTAGCATAGAGTAGAGACGCATAGAGTGGAGTTGAATAGTGTCAGAGTGGAGAGGCTTAGAGTGGAGTAGTGTAGACTGGAGTAGAGTGTTCTAGAGTGGAGTAAAGTGTTGTAGGGTAGAAGCGAGCAGAGTGGAGTAGTGTGCCATAGAGTGGAGTGGCATGGAGTACAGTGTCATAAAATGGAGTGCCGTAGAGTGGACTGGGAAGAGTAGAGTGGAGTGGCGTAGAGTGGCATGGAGTGTAGTGTTGAAGAGTGGAGCTAACTAGAGTGGGGTAGAGTGTCAGAGTGGAGCGGCGAAGAGTGGCATAGAGTGGGGCAAAGTGTTCTTGGGTGGAGTGGATAGAGTGGGGTGTCATAGAGTGGAGTGGAGTGGCAAAGAATGGAGTATGCATCGTGTGGTAGCACACTGCCATAACAGACAACACATTTTTAATTGGAATTACAATTACATCTGAACAAATACAATTATACTGATAAAACTATACAGCATACAAACAATAAGGTGTGGAAATTGGCATCACCAAGTGTATTGAGTTGTTATGAATGTATTAAAATATTTGATTCACAACACTTCGAAATACAACAAATTTGCTTCATTTGTGCTTCCCTAATTCTGAAATATTTCTACAGTTCATTTTCTGGCATTTCATTTTGTTGTGTGCTAGACAAAAATAGCAATTTCTTTAGCCCCCAGTACCCAGTAAGATTGTCACATAAATCCTACCACGTTGTAGTCAAAGAAAAAAAAGTAAGCACCAAAGCTGCCTGGGAAGACAAAGCCTACATGTGACCTCTGTCTTTCAATGCACATCAAATGTGACAAAATAAAAACAAAATTTAAAAGCCTGTTTATTGCTCATTTGCTTATGAACTTCAGCATGGTATTTTGCTTCAGTCTGCCCCCCTCACCCACTTCCATCACCTAGGGCATGGGTGACTGAGATAAGTAGAATCAGTTAAGCAGAAAGATAGAAGGCAGGAAAACCTTTCAAAGAAATATAGCATGTTTACTGCTGTGAACTAGCATAAAAGGGAGACAGTTGAAAACATCTCTGCTTAACTGCCTCATGAAAAAGAATAAAAGAGTGAGCACTCATGGAAGATTACAGGGAGTAAGTCAGAGAAGTGGTAAAAAGGCTATGCTGCGCTGGAGAGACAAAGGCATGCTGCTCAGCCTAAAACAAATAAAGCCAGCAAATAGAAAGCAAGCAAATGTAAGTTACAAAACACAAAGCCAATGGTAAGAAATGGGCAGAATGCATTTCCAGAGGAGCTTTCAGCATGTGTCCAATATGTCTTTGCGACCAGACAGATGTGTTTTCTGGTAGGCTTCAACCTAAAATATTCACAATTGAACATCAGATTGCCTTTCCCTAATGTGGAATTAAACTTTGTGTACAATTTCACATTGAGGAAATGGTAGCACAGTGAACGGGTCACATGACTTCCAGTAATATGCCTGGAATCCTGACCATCATTCAGCTTTCCAGGCATAGTACTGGGAATGTTTGAGAATTGCCAAAAATAGCAAATCAGCACCCATTCATAAAAATATTAATACAGATGCAAATTTTCTTTCAAACTTCCTAATTTTCTGGGAATTGTGTGGTCAATGGAACAAAAGAAAAATGTGTAAATATCCAGTCATGTAAAGTGCAATATTTCAACATTTTGCGACACTGCATGAACTCATAGCTAGACAAAATTGTGACCTGATCTCAGATTTGGTTGAATTTAATTTAAATGCTATGAATTGAAGTAGATGTTGCAATGGATAAACATAAATTGATTCAATGTGTGGCATTCTTGAAATTATTATATATAATATTTAGGAACAGTGATGGAGAACATACAAACAAACTGAATATAAGAATCAATAAAACACCTCGATAAGATGCACATGCGTTCTGCAGACAACAGCCGTTAAATGGCAGACAGCTGAATTTAGAGAGGAGCAGAATGGAAGACCAGTTTGGTGGTAACATATGTGCTCTGCACAGGAATCAACAATCTGAGTTAAGTAATGCATTCATCCCCTTCACAAAGCAATTGCGATAAAGTGGTTTATTAGGCAGTCAATTAGCTCTAGGAATAACAATACTAACTTGTCTGAATGAACCCCAATGTCACTAAGTTAACCTGATCTCTAACCCCTGATGGCTATGGCACAGAGCAGACAGCCTTAACTTAGGGCAATGTATAAAGTATTTATACAAGGTCCAAACATTAATAGACTAATAAAGTCAAAACACCATAACATGACAATTGCAAACTAAATTAGACAAAGAGAGTGCATTTTAGTATTAAGGAAGATATCAAAACAACAAAAACACAATGAGGGGAGCCGGAGATGGGATTTAAGTGAAAATAGCACCAAAAAGCACTAAGCGCCAGTGATGGAAGCAATAGACAAGGAAATAAGAGCGTCTGAGTGATAGACAGCGGGTTGGATATATTAAGTGGGTTTGTCCCAGTCAAAAATGTAATCTTCCGACTTAGGGGCCGATTACAATGTCATTCGAAAAGGCTCCAAATTGTATTTGGTTCTGCCAAATCTGATTTGGAATCCATCTTTCCGACTGATTCAGAAAGCTTTTTGAACGACCGATTGCAATGTTTGGAAAGAGTTCAGAGTTTTCGTATGGCATTTGGAGGAAACGAGTCGTTCGGAGCCTACTCGTACAGGTCAACGGACGAGTGATCACAATGTCAGATTCGACCAGCCTTTCCAAATCTGTTGTTCCGACACCGATCGGCTGTCGGAATCTGACTTTGGGAGCCAGTAGCAGGCCCCCCTTCATCGGAGCCTTCCGAGTGGGGCCCATGGGGTTACCCAAGGTCCCATCTTTGCAACCATGCACAGTGTGGCAGGCACCATGGGGTGCCCGCCACAGGGTGCACGATTTTCTCAGCCACCCCTTTCTTCAATGCGAGCAGGTGTATTCGGTCGGAACACAGGCTCCCATTGAAGTAAATGGGATTCCAACTGAATGGTATCCAGAATCATCGTAATCGGTCGGTCGGACTCCCCGAATCTGATTCGGTCGGAAACCATTCCGAGACCGATTAGGTCAGAATGCTTTCCAGACTAAATCGGAATCGACCCCTTAGTCTTCTTTTATGAAGCTCAAACTCCTCCTGCGGGGCAAACCTGAAACTGTATCTGACGAAGCAGCATTGAAATCAGTCATTTTTCCCACGGGGTCCCGCTGTCAACTTTAATTTTGCATGTTCCACTTTTTAATCTCAGGCACCCTACCTTATGGGCAATAAGGTGTTCTTAGGGGATATCTTATTATTATTTTAAAGCAGAGTTTCCTGATTGTCAAAAAGGGTTATTTTGACAGGTTTAGCAACAGGTTTTTAGGCTGCTGCAGTCATTCTATACACGGAGGGCCTGAAGCCATATTTTACGGGCCAGTCATGAGGATGGCACAGGTGGCACCGAACATCCAGGCCCTGGGGCACTTTCTAGACTTAAACTAGGGACCTACAGGAAAGTTCAATATATCAATAAGGGATAAGCCAATGTAACCATGTCTAAAGGGGAGCACAGGCACTTTACTCCTGTTTAGCAGGGGTAAAAGAACATGCAGAAAAAGGAGATTAACTACAGCAATGCTATCCTTTACATCAACACAAGAGCACTGCAGAAGCCTATGATCCAGCAAACAGTGGCAAAATTAAAATAAGGAATTGGCAGATTTAGAGGCAAAATGTAGTTATTAGAATGGTTTGGTTTTAGCAGAATACTCAATCTCCAAAGAGGCTCTACAATCAGTGGTGGCTGCAGTGAAAGGAAAGTGGTGTGGCAGCACGGGAAACAGCACGGGAGAGAAAAAAAAATAGTACTTACCTGCCGGCTGCCACTTTAGTGCTCTTCTGCTCCCTCTGCTCCTCTCGAATCCCAGCATTGTATGCAAGGCTCCCAGACTCTCCTACTCCAATCCAGAAGCTGCTCTCATACTGGTAATACCCAGCATGAGAGAAGCACAGAGATTGATTAGACCAGGCTGGTTTGACGCTACGTCAGGGCCTGGGAGCCTGTGCCTGTTCTCCACCTGACTGTGCAGCGCAGCTAGGGTGGAGAGATCTAAGAGTGCATGTCTGTTTGGCTGTCCTAAACCAGCCAGCCAAACCGACATGCGCACTTGCACCAGTGCCCAACACTCGTCCTCGCAGCAGCTGAAGTCCATTAAGATGGCCCCGCCCTAGACTCGGCTCAGGGAGAAAAATAAAATGATAATAACCTCTTTTATTATCATTTTATTTTGTATGTTTTCACTGCTGAGAGAGCTTCAAGGAGGCTCTACAATCAGTGGTGGCTGCAGTGAAAATATAATGGGGTGTGGCAGCACGGAAAACAGCACGGGGGAGAAAAATGCATCAAAAATAAAAATAGTACTTTCTGCCGGAAGCCACTTTGGTGCTCTTCTGCTCCTCTCGACTCCGGGCAGTGCATGCACAGGTTCCTAGACTCCCCCACTCCAATACAGATGCTGCTCTCATACTGGTAATACCCAGCATGAGAGAAGTGCAGAGATTGATTAGAGCAGGATGGTTTGACGCCCGGTCAGGGCCTGGGAGCCTGTGCCAGTTCTCCACCTGACTGTGCAGCACAGCTCGGGTGGAGAGATATAAGAGGGCATGTCGGTTTGGCTGTCCTAAACCAGCCGGCCAAACCAACATGCTCACTAACAGCAGGGCCCAACACTCCTCCTCGCTGCAGCTGCAGTCCATTAAGATGGCCCCGCCCGCCCTAGAATCGGCTCAGGGAGAAAAAAATAAAATGATAATAACCTGTTTTATTATCATTTTATTTTGTATGTTTTCACTGCTGAGAGATTAGTGGGGCAATGCTCCTCCGCCTTAACGGAGGAGCTGCCGTTGTCTACAATTGTACAAAAGACTTTCACAGAGTGCCTCAAATTCTATATTTGGCATAAACGCAATGGTGTTTTGAGACCATGGTGAAGCCTTAGTAGTGCTTTGCCCTCCAGCTATCCCATGTCTCCCATTATACTCTGGAAGTCGCAACCAGTTTTAGGTTTAGGACCGAACTGAATTGATATTGTGTGAAAAAGATCCAGTGTAGAAAGAAACCAGCAGTTATCCAGCAGGTATTATGGCTCTATGTAAGGATCCAACAGTTTTTTTTGTGACCAGTACAATCTATGCAAAGTGAAAAAATTGGATACACTTTTAGAAAAGCTGGTTTTACTGTTTCATACAGTAATATACAAGATTTTAGCCAAAGGTCTTCAAGAAGATGGGGTGGCACCGTTTCTATCCAAGTTAGATAGGCTGTCTGACTTTAGCATTCTGGGCTTCAATTATTTCCCAATACCAGTGTGCTACTTCTATCATAACTGGTCAAATTGGAGATCATCTTATCCTCAATTTCCTCACTCTTCTGTTCTCCCCACACTTGAGCTGACCACTAGGAAAAGTTTTTCAAAAACTTAAACCTAGTGTGTGTACCCCTTGTTCTGACTAGAACCTCCTGCCAGGGCATTAACTGAGATCCTGAAATCGCGAAACAAGCATGGGTATGTTTAAGGTGTAGATTGCTGGGGGCAGACGATAAGCATCTCTCCAGCACATTTCCAAAGCTCACTCTATTCTCGCAGTATGTGAGCAATTTCTTGTCTAAGGTTTTAAAGCAGCAGGTGAAGTTAACTGATATCCTAATACTATTTGAGATTGACCCAGATTTTAGTGGGAGATTAATAAAAAAAGAGGAGCAGCTGATCTTCTATTTGATTTTTTTTGGCGCACAGTGAATTATGTAAAAATAGGTTATCCGCTGTTATGTTATGTTATGTTATGTTATTGGGTTTTATAACGCGCACAGCTACTCCTAGGAGTGTCCCGGCGCGAGCCTGTAAGGTCCCAGAGAGGGGAAAGTTAAAACAAAAAAGTTTTGAGCTGTTTCTTAAACTGGCTGAGTTCTTTAATAGCGCGCAGAGAGACGGGAAGCAAGTTCCAGGCCGTCGCAGCCCTGACAGCAAGTGATCTGCCCCCCATTCTTTGGAGGCGCACCCGAGGAATTTTTGCAAGCAGCTGAGAGGACGATCTCAGATGCCTGGTAGGCACATAGAAAGCAAAGCGTTTCCTGAGATAGGACGGACCACCAGCATATAGGGCGCGATGAGCTATGACCAAGGCCTTAAACTCAACACGCTTTCTCATCGGGAGCCAGTGTAGCGTGCGCAGATGATGCTCCATACTCGTCCTCGCCGGTAAGTTCAACACCAACCGGGCTGCCGCATTTTGGATCACCTGCAGTTTTTTGAAAAGGTAGTCAGGGAGGCACAGATACAGCCCATTGGCATAGTCAACCCGGGAAAGGATCAAAGCCCGAAACACTGTTTCCTTTGCTGATCTTGGCAACAGTGTAAGAAATTTCTTAAGAGACTTAAGAATCTCAAAACAGCTTCCCGACAGTTTTTTAATCTGGGTTGAGAAGGACAGCTGCTCATCAAACCAAACCCCTAGATTTTTAACTGGGAGGCCTGAACACAGAGGCAAGGGAAAATCAGAAGGCCAGAGTGATTCCCTAAAACGAGGAGGAAAATTGCCATAGAGGAGGATTTCAGTCTTTGCCTCGTTACATTTAAGTTGAGCCGCCGATAGCCATTGAAAGACGGCTGTCAGACACTCCTGCACCCTTACGGTGGAAAAATCTGATTTGCCCCAGGTGAACAATAGCTGGGTATCGTCGGCATATGCAATGATCTTGGCACCTTGTACCTCCACCAGATGGACCAAAGGGGTGACATATATATTAAACAGCAGGGGGCTCAAAGAGGACCCCTGCGGAACTCCCGTGGTAACCGGCTGCGGGGGAGATGAAAAAGGCGGTAACCAGACCTGTTGCGACCGTCCCTCAAGGAAAGATTCCAACCACTTCAAGGCTTGTCCAGTGATACCAATGTCTGCTAGTCCGCTGTTGCTCCATGTGGGGCCCTTTGGGATAGAACAGTAAACCAGGTCTCTCAGATGGACATGGAAGTCAATCGGAGGACAGCAAAAACTCTCAGGGTGAACCTCCCAACTAGAAATGAGGGCCACTATCCAAGGATTACAGCACTAGCGCACGGAGGGGGGTAACATCAATTCAGGCATTCATATATTAGTCTGGTGGGCCGCATCCAGTTAGACGACATAGCCAATGGGGTTAGATAATTGACGGTGAAATAAGGATAAAGAAAAAAGAATCCAACAGGGAAAAAAACTGTGTCCCCAATGTTGAATTCAACACAATCTGTCAGCACCACAGACTTCTAATTCAGTGGAAGCAAAGTTAAAAATGCGAAATATTTGAACTCTGTCTTATTTTCTGTGATAGTGTGATGGAAGCACTGTAGTCCTCCCCCAGGGTTACCTCTTCAAATGCAAATAATGAAGAAACACTTTTGAGGAAGATGCAAGCATTTTTTTCATGGTTTAAAAGAAAGATACACAGTCCACTTCACTGAACAGCTTGGAAATAGGGAACAACGTGGTAGCTGAGGCAGAAGGTGATTCGTTCTCAGAATCTGAAACATTGTTGCTTTTGCAGTCTTCTCTACAAGGGATTTAAAAACAATCATTCATGTGCCACAAGAACAATCATTGCAAAATAAACTGCAAGAGTGAATGTTCCATAGATACAGTAACAACAACATCTCCATAAGGGTGAGGCTGCTCTGTATGAGGCTTTTGATGTGCTACTTAAATATTTAATATTTAATTGGGGGACCACTGATTACGTCTTGTTCTGAACTTTGTGGACAATAAGTGAACAGGGTATTTACCCATCAGTGTCACTAAGACGTGCACTGCGAAAGCCACTAGATGCACATTCCTTCATGGAATAATTCCTGATTTGGCCATAGCACACCCATATTTCATTTAGTGCACTCACCTTAGTGATCACTTCCACAACAATGTGGAGCTTTATATTGCCAGTACACATAAAATGTGTCTCTTAGTCTTTTTCCCTTTAATAAAACCAACAAAACGAAGATTTGTCACAAGGGAGGTATGCAGTGGCGGCTGGTGAATCTTTGAAAAAGGTATGGCGTAATACCTGGCCCGAATTTCATCTTCATACTCCACAGTGGTGTGACGGCAGTTATCCCTCAGTAATTTTTCTTCTTTAAAAAAATAAGGCAGCATCATGCATTTTCCAGTACAGTTATCATAGAAAAAGCTAAAAGGCACAATAGGTTCTACAACAACACATGAACTAGGGGCCAGTACATATTAATGCTAAACCAGAATGAGGTATATTGTCTTTAGTAGAGTCCTTAGTTCATGTTTCCAAGATGGAAAAAGTTCCCCAACTTAATAAGTGGCAGTTATGTGTAATTATTTATGGCCATAAAGGTGTCACATTATTGGTCACAGTGTTTTTCTTTAAATATTAGTGATTTTAACTTTAAGCCTGCAAATGTATGTTGCAGTCCTATCACTGTTCAGGTCACACTGCATGCATACTGGTTGGCTGTGGCAGACCATATACTCTGCATGCCCAGTTATGTGCCAGAAATAGCCCCAATATGTCCAGTGTCTGTCAGTAGACTGGTTTGCACGCACACCAACACATGCCTTCTCTGAATGTAATAGTTTTGCTCTTTAACCATTTACAGGGTTTCCCTCTATAGAGTTGGTGTGCCTGTTACTATCTTTTTTAAATAGCCTGGCTCCTGTCACTGCAGCCATCATCTGCTAGGTCTGCTCAGCATTATTAACTCACAGGTGCAATACCTTATACTAAGGCAGTGTACCACTTCGCTACCCGACTGCGTTCCATCTGTATTTTTTTGTGGGAACTGTTGAGTACCAGTATATCAAAGGGAGAGTTAAATAGTGTTTTTAGTTGTCCATATGCCTCAGTGAAAGGTTAAATGGTCAGTTACATCACAAAGAAAATCATAAGTGTGGAAAAAAAGGCCAATTAGTGCTAACATTTTGTGACTAAGCACAAAAAAGAAGTACTGCTTATTCTTTAATATCACCATAAATGATAATATTTTCCATGCAAAGCCCTGTCACATCATAGTCTCACTTGCTTCTTCATGGAAACCATAAAAAGGCATGTGTGCAGTGGTTCAAAATGCAAAAATAATGGCCATTGTATTCAATGTTTTTAAACTTTAAAACTGAAAGAACACGAAACTTTTTTTCAGGGGACAGCTCATGAAACAACAAGCTGTTTTAATACCTACTGTGTTATGACTAACTTTGCTTCACATGTCTATAAGCATAGCATGCCCTCTAGGCAGATATAAGGGTCCAGGCGTAGCCACGCCATAAGTAAAAAAAAAAACACTATTTTTAAAAGCGGTTTTGGAAACTGACAGGTGTCTGTAACAAATCTATTTCCCTGCCAATAGTCAACTATTTCCATCTTGTTCATGCACTCTCTCACCATGTCTCTATCTAAACCTATTATGCTTTCTTGAATCCTATTTCTCTCACGTCGTCTTTCGTTCTCTCTCCTCACCCTGCCTCTTACTCCCTTTCTCACCTGTTCTTCATTTCTCCCTTTCATTGCGTCCATGCTGCATCAAAGCATTAATGCTACATATTCAGTAGAATGAATGACCTGCTACACACTAAGAGGTCTCGAATAGGCCAAATGCTGAATTCGCTTCGACCGTGACTCATTAATAACGAACTCACACTCAGCAGCTACTTTATCAGGACTTTGTTAATTAATTGCACAGAGAGTTTGATCTTGCATGGATTTTTTACCGTAGCCTTTCATACCTGTTTCTGGATGGATTTTCCTATGGAAAGATTAGAAACTCTTCGTATACTTTCCGTAAATTGTGCTGACCTCGGCTGGTAATTCGGTAATGTGCTGTTATCTCCCCAATCTCTTCTGCCACGTGTAGTGAAAGGTGAAAACCGATAGAGCGGAAGAGGCAGGCCTGCCTGCCTCAGCCATCATCTCAGCCTTGGACAAGGAAAGGGTGGAAGTTTAACTCCTCTAACGAGCAGGAAGTGATCTTATCATCCCTCCCCCTACTGTTCTACACTGATTGTAATTAGTAATAGGGGCGTTTTTGACGCCCCCCCGTTGGCATTCCTATGTTGCGCACATTATGTGCTGTTGTAGGCATGCGCAGTGCAGTGCATTTGAACATGGATTGGCCTATGTGAAGGGACGTTTCTAAATTACGCCCTCACATGCACAATCCAGTGAAGATCTACAGAGTGACATCTGTTTACTCTGTAAATGCGGTCACATTTAAAGAGACAGCTCTCCCTGCCGTTCAACATCGGAAGAACGGGCTCAGCACTTACTGGCGCACAGTGAGTTTGATTTTGAAAAGACACAATACAAACAGCATATTATTATGCACCACTTTTGCAGGCAGGCTTCTATTGAGCTTCCAGTCCACCAAATGCGGCTCACAAAATATGGGGGGGCGCCGCCCCAAAGCCCCTATAGACAATCTGCCACTGGATGACTGAAGACTTGGAGGCCAACCCTACTACTTCCAGCAAAAGTTCTAATGATATCCCCATTGTCAATTTCATAAATACAAAGGAATAAATGGCCAGATGTCCAAGCTTTTTTACGTTTGCAAACGGCCCAATTTGCAAAAATCGGACCATTTAGAAAAATGTACAAAGGCCAAATTCTGATTCGGTAAACTGTTACTGAATCGCAATGTGGGTTTGCGATTTGGTATGAGTAAGGGGCGTATTTAGGGCGTTCCTTTCTAATAACAAATTGCAGAGGCATGTATAAATGTTTGTGACCAAAATGCAGTCACAAAACATTCGCAATTTACCAATAGAAGATGGAAAGGGGCCCGAGAGAGACTTCTTCCCCTTTGAGAATGTGTCTAAAAACATTTTTTGAGAGCAGGCAGTGGTCCCTGCCTAATCTTAGAAAATTAAAAGAAAACTTTTCATTCTCTTTTTGAAACGCATCTTGTTTTCTTTAAGGAAAATGGGCTACATTAAAAAAAAAATGCTTTAATGAACAGCAATCATAGGCATGGTGATCTGCTGACCCCTGCAGGCCACCATCCTGTGATTTCTACAATTCCCAATAGGTTGCAAACTGAAACCTACCTCATTAATATTCATGAGGTAGGTCTATTTGCGACCCACTGGTAATAGCAAAATATCTCTAGGACTCTATAACATTTCTGTGTCCAAAATGCAGTAGAAAACAAGCCTTGTAAGAGCCTATTAAATTCTGCGCATTTTTTAGAGTAATTAAAGACTCAGTTAAGATGAGTTACATGAGTTGGTCTTAAGGATCATACTGAAATAGGTCTTCAGAGACAAGTACATGCAGGCGCTACTTATTGTCACATAAACAACAGACACTACATCACATGAAAACACAGGTGGTTATATTGGGGGACAATTCCACAAGTCTCTTAAAAAGGAAGTTCTACAGGTTACCTATGTGGTAAGAAGAATTCTTCATGGGGTGAACATCAAGAGATGGGGTATCATAGTGCACTGATAACAATGAACAAAACAGTTTCATTCAAGTTCTTGTTGGTCTGTCATTTTCACCTTTGGTCAAAGCTTTCAGGTAGGAATTAACCCTTATTGCTCAATAGGAACAGGTTATAACTCGGTTTGATTCAATCTTTAGTTTATCAAGTATAAGGCCAGATGAGGGAACCAGCTCAGCCCTTACGCAAGAGAACCTAATAGACTATTACAAAGACTCAAGATCTGTTTCAAGACTTGAGGTTATAAGTGATGTGTTCACTCAGAACAAACAGAAAGAGATTGGAAAGGTAAAGTTGAAGCATACACCTTGTGTAGACTCTTTGAGGGGAAGTGAACTCTGAACCTTCTGCACAAACAAATGCAATCATTAGGAATATCTGGCTAATTGTTGTATACACCTAATCCACACTTCAGGCATTTTGTCTTAAAGATGAGAAAATGTTACGGTTATGGAAATAAATAAGTCAAATGGGCCTCTCATGGCAGAAACCCCAGAAGCTCCACTTGTACTATGAACCTGAAAGATGATATTTTCTTGCCCCTGCTACTTACACGTCCACTATACGATGAACCTGGAAACCATCATCTCTGTCCTGTTCTTTCTTAAAAGGGGTGCATATTGATCTACAGATGTCCTGATCCTTTACTTGTGCTTAATACTGTCCCTGTGGCACTTGCAGATGGTAAATTTGTGAGAGGTGTTTTAAGTGGAATAGGAATGACAGTTTGTTTATGTGCATATCCAATCTATCATTCAGATCAAATAGTCCTGAAAAACTGAGATTTTTTGTTTTGTAATATTTTTCTTGACGATTTTGCAAAGAATTTAATTGTAAGAACAATAGTAACATCTGTACTTTCACAATAAATAGAAGAATTAATTAATAAGAAAAAGGAAATGCTAGTAACATGTGCCACATGCTAATGAAGAGAAGCATATAAATATGAAATGCAGATATAGTGATACATAAATCGAAATATGAATATATAAATAGCTAAATAGCTCAGGGAAAAAAAGGGGGGGGGGGAGAGGGAAAGGGAGGGAGGACATCAAGAAAGGAGAAAGCTAATATATATGAAAACTATATAATACCGATGATCATAAATCCATTGCTGAACTAGTACAAGAGGCCCTAGAAATAGAAAAATACATTTTAATATAAATTGTTTTTCTGCATTGTCAATATATTACTCTTTTAAGATTGATTATAAATAACATGCCTATGACTTATGCACCTACAAATCTGTTCATGCCGTTGTCTCAGGTCAAAACAGTGGCAGATCCTGATCGCCGGGCCAATAGACAGATAAGCTTAGAGAAGGAGAAAGTGCCGTGCACCAAAGGGATCGAAGGAAAAGTGTCTCTTTCTGCAAAACACAGCAGAAAACCAAAGTCACACAAAGTTACAGACACCATAGTTCCCTTGCAGCCATCAATAGGCAAAATTATAGCAGCCACCAATACCTGCAGTAAGGAAACGAGCCAGTTAAAGCGTGCCAACCTGAAAATGAAGTGGCATACCTTCAGTGAAGGAGAGATACCTTACCAAAAATAAACACTTCATACAATCTTAATCAATTCGCCCCAGTGGAACATTCTTAAACAAAATCTGACATAAATATGACATAGTCCCAGATGTGCCAGATAATGATACCAGAGCCCGGTAAATCCAGTAGTGCGCCAAACTATGCTGTCCAGTTCTCAGAAAAATAAAGAATCTTTTATCAAAATATCCTGATCTATAATGTTTTCATAAACGTTCAGGGTTCTGGGTATCCCACAAGGAATCAGCTCTATCAATAAAAGTCCAATAATTAAGAATCCCTTGATCAAGTTGCTAAACTATCAACAGAGTGACAGAGATCCATAATTTCACCCCTGAAGTGGAAAGCTTTCGCAGAATGGTGGGCTATTGGGAGAGGGTTATCTTAAAATCTAGCCTCCCCTCCAGGCCTGTTGGGAGACCTTCTAAAGGCAATTATGTCATACACATGCAGTGAAGAACACAAACATGCCCTTTAAATCGCTAAGGGTGCACTGGCAGGGACAACAACCATGAAATACTGTGAGCAAAATACACCAATACAACTGCCAGCAGATGTGAGCCCTACGGAAATGGGTGGTGTCATCCAACGGACACAAGAAAACAGGGAGTTGGCCCATTAATGTTTGACCGAAAGAGAAAACAGTTACTCACACACTGAGAAAGAGGAACCAGAAATACTGTGAGGATATCACAATTTTCACTTATATCTATACAGAACTCCTAGTTTCACTCTTCCAAATTTCATTACCTAAATGGTCCCCTCTTGCATAGAAATAGGAAACTGCAGCTGGAAGAGACTGATGATTCGCTAACATTTTTGAAGTGAGAAAAAGACATGGAAACTAACATTATGCATAACCTTTTATTTGCCTCTGGTTAATGCAAGTGTGTTTACAATGTTTTATCTACGACCATTAGAGTATGTGAGCAATGTGGCTATCCAAGGTTGTAATCAGGCATAATGATAGCCGCTGGCTTTGTTATGAATTGGCTATTCTCCAATTATTTTGAAGAGAGCATCCAGATATGAACATCTCATATCCTAGTAATACATGGAAATGTGGACGCAGATGTTCCTAATAGGCTATGGAGTTTTGTGTGAAGCAAATCGTACAACATCAAGAGCGACCATTAAACCGTAACCCCAAATATGAGCAGACATGCACAACCTCTTATAATGCGAGAGGAACCCTTCACAACAGCCTTTTGTATGCAACCAAACAACTTGAGATTTACCCTACTGTATCTCATGGGGGTGTTTTCATAACAAAAGCAATGCGACCTACTATATAACAGCATTGAAAATCTAGGCAGTGTGACTGCACATAATGATGGCTTATTCATGAGAGGTGCTGTGGGCTCAAGACTTAGAACTCAACAAAGCAACAAACAACACTTAATACATCTCTGTCCAGTCTATGCTTTTACTTATGACACACTTCTAAATACTACACACAAATTAACATATACACCAAATGCAGGAGTGGCCCGTGCAGGTGAGAGCGGTCGAGTGGTGGGGCCAGGTTGGGCAAGGGGATTCGACGGACGACCACGAGGGGGAAATTAAATAAATAATGTTCCCTCGTCATCGTATGTCAAAATCCCCCTCCATTCGGCCCACCGCTCTTACTTGCACGGGCCGCGGCTGACCGAAAGGCACGTGGAAATGCCTAAGGTGACACCCTCTAAAGGGCCTAACAACCTACAGTTGGGGTCACTCAGGTCCAGCAACCACCCAAGTGTAGCCTGGACCCTATGCATAACATAAACGATTCAAACACAAATGCATTTCAACAATGAAACCTTTCAAGATGGTATCACCTTTCCCCGACATAAAATGCATTCATTGGTTATAACTTTCCCTTTGCAAACGTTAATAAAGTATTTACTATTATAAATTTAACTGAAACTGTTTTCTTCATTTAACTATGCTTATCAAGCAACCACACAATTTCTCCATGGCACACTCGTAGTGACTTGAAACACTCAGGGTGAGGGACTAGTCAAAACCTAGTAAGGCTACTGTGGGAGATTGCCACTCTCCTGGAACCTCACAGAGAAAATATAATTTATCGCCATGTCCCTGCTCCTCCTGGGGTTCCACTTTGGGGAGAAATAACATCTTTTCCTTCCCTTCTAATTGTGAGGCATTCCTCTTGCATGGGGCAATTTCTCCAAACAGACCACCAATGCAGCTGATAAACTTGTTTTTCCTGTGATGCCTTTCACACAAATGTGCATGTTGGCATGAAGATCTTTGTTTTTAGAATGAGTGTGCCCCTGCTGCACTTGTTGGCATGCAGGGCCCAAGTCTGCATATGATAGGATAGGATAATATTTATATAGCACGCTTATATCCGAAGGTGTCAAGGCTCTGGGAAGATGAAGAGGGAGAGAAGCGCACTTGCAGCCCCTAAGATGAAAATAGCCATACTTTTAGAAGTTTTCTGAAAACCGGAAAAGAGTCCGCATTGGAGATGAAGGTGGGCAAGGAATTCCACGCTTAGTGGCTGCTACAGAAAAGGAGAGGCCGCAACATCTGGACCTGCGAAATCTAGGAGACAGCAGTGGAGGATCTCAAGGTCCTCCCAGGAGTATACCATCGGAACAGGGTTTTCAAATGTGCCGAACCTTTACTGCGCATGGCCTTATATCCCATGCTCAGAACCTTAAAGGAGATGCGCTTCCTGATAGGGAGCCAGTGCAAGGCATCAATGCCCTCCCTGGCTGACTGATGCTTCGGAATGTTAAGGATCAGCCTTGCCGCTGCGTTCTGTACCACCTGGAGCTTGTTAAGGGATGTCGCATTGATGTTAAGGGACAAAGCATTGCAATAGTCCAGTGAAAAGGTGACTAGTGCGATGATGGTAGACTGATGCAGTTCGGACAGAATGTACAGCAGCACCTTTCTAAGAGTTCTTGAATTGTAGAAACAAGTGCGGACTGTACGGCTGACCTGCGCATCGAAAGTCAGACCCTTGTCAAAAGTGACCCTGAACTATTTCACTGTCCTAAACAGGACAGAAAGGGGACCACAGTCTGCAGGCCACCAGGCATTTGACCAGATGGAATTATGTGAGCCAAATACCAGCATCTCGGTCTTGTATGCATTGATCTTCAGTGAGTTGCCCTTCATCCAGCAAATAATGCTGGACATATACTGACTGAACTTCTCTGCGACAGATTGCAAATCATTCGAGATGGATACAAAGATTTGTGTTTTGTCTGCATAAGAAGAGACACCCGATATCCAAATAACCGCACCAGCTTACCCAAAGAGGTCACAGAGGTTAAAAAGAGTGGGGCTCAATGACGATCTCTTGGGGACGCCACAGGGAAGGTCAAGGGCCTTTGCTCTAAAGCTTCCGCAGCCAACGATGTGCGTTCTGCATGACATAAAAGAGTGGAGAAGCTGCAGGGGCTTTCCCACGATTCCCACTCCCAGCAGATGCTGAATCATGGGCACCGGGGAGATGCTGTTGAATGCCGCCGATAGCTCAGGCATAATCAACACCGCCGATCCACCCTGATCAACCTGCGTGCGAATACAGTCAGTGGCCGCAATGAGGGCAGACTCGGTGCTGTGACCGGCATGGAACCCGTTCTGAGAGGGATCTAGGATCTCCTGGGATTCAACGTATTTCATCAGTTCAAGGATGATGAATTTCTCCAGGATTTTAGCACGGGCGGGCAAAGGGAAATTGGTAGAAAATCTTTCAACTGTAGGGGGTCGGCATTCGATTTTTTGAGAAGCAGTGAGACAACGGCTTCCTTCCAGATGCCCGGGTAGCTACCAGATAGAAGTATATCATTGAACACCTTGTACAGGAAATGTGCTATTAAGTCAGGAGCCAGTTTAAGTATGGAGGTCATACAGGGGTCCGAAGCAGCGCCAGATTTTAGGCCCAGCAAAAGATCCTTTGTTTGCTGAAACGTGATTTGAGGGAACGTGGTAAGGAGGATCTTCCTAGAGTCCTGGTTGGGTCCCCAGCAACGGGCTCCTCACCTCCAGTAGGGATGAGCTAATGAAAGATCTTAAGGATTTTGTCCTGAAAATAGACTGCTACTCTGTCACAGACATCTAGGGAGTGGGTCAGCAGCTTTGTCCCTGGTGGCTCAGAAATGTTCTTTATGACTTAGAATAGCATGCTGGAGGGATTATCTTTCGACGTGATCTTTCCAGTTAAAAAACAGGATTTGGCCTGGAAGATGGCATGTTTATATTTCCTGCACTGATCTAAAAGCTGCATTATCAGTAGTTAACCTCAGAGCAGCCTTTGCATTTGATCCTTTACTGTTCATTCTGAAAAATGTGTGCAGCTGTAGAAATCCTTTCTCCAGCAGGTTTTCACAAGGTTTATTACCTTCAAAGGTTAAACACACATAGACTCCACACAGGAGTAATGTGTTTGTGAGAAATGGGAGGTGTCATGTGGGATGGAGGTCGATGGTCACCAGAGCGAGAGGGTAACTTAGTGGGATGGATTAAAACACTCTTTTTGGTGCAACATTGGGAACTTTAGAGTATCAAATGTTCTGAAGATACCAAAGGGGGTTGGAGTTTGCATAAAAAGGATGTGAGAGTAACAGTGTAGTGTGGAAATGAACATGCTAAACCAGGTAAATGTGTAGGGAGGGTGGAGGATACAAAACGGGAATGGGAAGTTTCTTAGAGAGGGTTGAGGAACTGCCACCCAGGGGCATAGAAGGGAATTGACGGTGATATTGACACAGCAAAGAAAGAACCTGAGGGGAATGAATGGGGCCAGAGTGCAATGACAATTTGTGTAGGAACGTAGCCGAGCGAGAACATGAAGAAAGGTGTATGCAGGAATACCTGGAGAATGGAAGAGACATTATTTGTAGATGTGGCAGACAGAGATTACTTGAGCAGCAATAGGCTAGGTACATGTGATGGAATGGAATGGACAGCACAAGTGTAAGGCAGAAGAAAAAGTACCAGTGTGGGATAAAGCAGAGAGCGTATCTAAAGATTTTTAAAGACAGACTACATAGGATTGATGAGAATCAGAAGAATTGGATTTGAACTTAAATAGTAGCATTGGTGAAGCTCTTAGCATTGTAAAAATTGGGTTATTAATGTAAATAACAGTAAAACATAGATCTAATTGCTTTGTTTAGCTCGTGATAAAGTTTCATTCAAAGTGACACACAAAAGCCATACAAATGTCATACATAAGTACATGGCAAACATAGTATTGACACACATAACTACGCTGAAATCTTGGTAGCTCTGACCCTTCATACCAGGCTACCCGAGTGAGTCCGAGGGCTACTTAGTTGGAATCCTGTTCCACGTTACAGGGACGCAAAAAGCTCCAGAGGCCTCCCAGCAATGGTCCAGGTGACCTGCTACACTAAACTGGCTGAGCTCTGCTAGCCTCTCCTGGAATGAGTTCCTGATCCACAAGAGGTGCCGCCCAGGTCCTGGAACATTGGTGTGAAATCAGCTGAGCTCCTCCTGGAAGACTAGGAGTAATCCTGATGGCCTGGGCTCTTCGCGCCCGCAAATGGGCCAGTTCGTGCTAAAATCATGCGACCCTCACCGACCACCAAAGTGACACCCGGCAATGTAAGATTTGCACTTCGCACTGTAAAATCTATAATTCCAAGATGACCACCAAAGCAGAGCTCCAGCAACAACTGTCTGCAACACCCAACTAGATCTTAATGCTAGAGTAACGGCCATCTAAGAACTCCGACCCTCGGTCTAGGTCCACTCTGTCCCCACAGCTCCGCTGTGCCGTCTCTCGCCTCCAGACCCCGACCTCCTCCTTGGGAGGTTCGAGGCTGCTGCCCACTCCTACGCCTGCTGCCCGCTCCAACTGGGACCAGACTGCCTGCAACCACCGTAACCTTTTTCAGCTGTTTTTTTTTCTTTCTTAATTTTTCCCTGTTGTGCCACTGTTATTGTGCCCATCTGTGTCTTGCTCTAATTCCACCACTGTTTTTATTTTCTCATGCCTGCCTGTTCCTTTCGCCTTTCGCCGCTGCTGCCCCTGCGGCCCCTCCCCCCCAGAATTCTCCCCCGCTCCCGCCTCCCAGCCTCTCCTCCCTCACACCTCCCCTACTTAATGGTGGCCGCTGCGCGGTTGCGCAGCAGACATGCTTAGTGGGCGCGCAAAAGGCAAGCCCAACTGCGGCCAGGGCCAGGAACCCTGGACCTCCCGCTACCCATTGTTACGACACCACCACCCTCCTTGCACTCAACCCTGGAAGACTTAGAGAATGTCAACAGGCCTCGCCGAACACGACCCACGGCCAGTTCTCCTGCCTTCACTGCCGCCAGACCCTCACCGCCACCTCAGCCTCCAACACCGCGACGCCAGCGGCGAGACCCTAAACTGCAACCTCCTCAACGTATGCTCTGTACACAAGCATGCCATGGAAATCTGGAACCTACTCGACTCTCTCTTGCCCGACATCGCCTTCTTCACAGAGACCTGGACCAACGCATCCTCTGCCCCCGACATCTGCACCGGCATCCCAGAAGGATACAAGATTCAGAGGAAAGACCGCCCCAACCACCCAGGATGGGGCCTCGCCATCGCCCATAAGAGCACCCTCCGCCTCACCACCTCCAGCGAAACCTTCCCCTCCGCCAAACACCTGCACTTCCAGATCCAGGCCACCTCCAAAGCCACACTCAGAGGAACCCTCATCTACAGACCCCCCAGCCCCCGAACACCCTTTGCCACCACCATCACCGACTTCATCGCACCCCACGCCATTGCCTCAACAAACTACATACTCATTGGAGACCTGAACTTCCACCCCAACAACCCCAGCTCCACTATCCTTCGTGACAACCTCGCCAGCATCGGAATTAAACAACTCGGCAACACACCGACCCACAGAGCAGGACACACCCTCGACCCCATCTTCGCGGCAGGAATCAGCGTCCAAGCCACACAACGCAGCCGCCATGGACCGACCACCACTGCGTACACTTCGCCATCAACAAACCCAAGGCACACAAACCAGCCCCACGCCCACCACGAAGGAACTGGAGCAAGGTTACTGACGAGCAATTTAACTCCACCCTCATTCAAGACAACCACACCTGGGCACCCGACGCAAACGACACAGCCAGAGAATTCCACACCTGGATCTCCAACTGCGCAGACGAGCTCGCCCCGCTAAGCAACCCCGACAGACAACACCCCAGAAAAGCTGCCTGGTTCACCACCTCTCTCAAAGAAGCCAGTCGCACCTGCAGACGCCTGGAAAAGAACTGGAGAAACTCCAAGACAACCGAAAACCACACCACCTACAAGGACGCCATGACAGACTACGACGACCAGATCAGAGAGGAACTTCATCCACAACAAAATCCTGGCCAACTCCACCAACTCCAAGGAACTTTTCAGTGTTATTCAAGAATTCACAAACCCACGCAGCGAAGCCACAGATATCACCCCATCCCAAGACCTCTGCGACAAGCTTGGAACCTATTTCCACCTCAAGATCAAAAACCTCTACGACAACTTCATTGACCATCCACCAGGTGCCACAGATGGCCCCCCGCCCCCCAGAAACACCAGCCAGCCCACCATCTCCAACTGGACATCAATCACGGCCGAAGACACCACCTCGACCATGAAAAGCATCCACTCGGGGCCCCCACAGACCCCTGTCCCCCTCACATCTACCACAGAGCTGCCATCGCACCTGAACTACAACGTACCATCAACACCACCTTCAAAACAGGCACCTTCCCAGACAACTGGAGGCGCGGTGAAGTCAGACCCCTGCTCAAGAAGCACACAGCTGACCTCACTGACCTCAAGAACTATCGGCCCATCTCGCACCTCCCATTCGCAGCCAAAGTTGCAGAGAAAACAGTCAGTAGGAAACTGACACAATTCATTGAAGAGAACGCCATCCTCGACCCATCCCAATATGGATTCCGAAGCAACCACATTACAGAGACCACCCTACTCGCCACCCAAGACGACATCCGCACCCTCCTGGACCAAGGCCATGCCGCAGCCCTCCTCCTACTTGACCTATCAGCGGCCTTCGACGCCGTCTCCCACCGCACACTAGTCGCCAGACTACACGACGCAGGCATACAAGAAACAGCCCTGGACTGGATCCTATCATTCCTCACCGGAAGAAGCCAAAGGATCAGACTCCCACCCTTCCTCTCCGACCCCACGAAAATCACCTGGGGAGTCTCACAGGCTTCATCCCTGGGACCCACCCTCTTCAACATCTACATGGCCCCCCTCATAGCCATCGTCCGACAACATGGCCTCAACATCGTACCCTACGCCGACGACACCCAGCTCATCCTCTCTGTCACCAAAGACCCCACCACTGCCAAACTCAACTTCCAGAAAGGAATGCAAGACGTCACAGTCTGGCTGACCAACTGCTGCCTGAAGCTCAACGTCGAGAAGACAGAAGTCCTCGTCCTTGGTACCACCCGTTCTGCATGGGATAGTACCAGGTGGCCGACCACCCTCGGAAGCCCACCTACCCCCTCAGACCACGCCAAGAACCTCAGCATCGTACTCGACTCATCACTCACCATAAACCGACAGATCAACACCGTCACCTCCAGCTGCTTCAACACCATCAGCATCCTCTGCAAGACCTTCAAGTGGATCCCCCTTGAGTCAAGTAAGAGTCACCCACACACTCATCACCAGCAGGCTGGACTATGGAAACACACTCTACGCCGGCATCACCAAGTTCCTACTCCGCAAACTCCAGACAATACAGAACACTGCTGCCCGACTCGTCCTCGGCATCTCTCGACACGCACACATCAGCCAACACTTACGAAGTCTCCACTGGCTCCCCTTGGAGAAAGGAGTCACTTTCAAAATCCTCATTCATGCCTACAAATGCCTACACAACAACGGAGCCAAATCCCTCAATGACAGAATCAACATCCACATACCTAAAAGAAACCTCCGATCTTCCAACCTAGCACTGGCCAAAACCCCGCGCATCCACAGATCCAGAGCAGGCGCAAGATCCTTCTCTCACATTGTAGACAAGTCCTGGAACGAGCTACCGGCAGACATCAGACGCGCCCCCTCCCTGAACACCTTCCGGAAGACCCTCAAGACCTGGCTCTTCGGCTAAACAGATCTGCGGAACCCACCCCCTCAGCGCCTTGAGACCCTCACGGGTGAGTAGTGCGCTTACAATTCCCTGATTGATCTGCAACTCTCTCCCTGTTCCTCGTGGCCTCCTCCATCTTGAACTGGACTTTTCGTGTCAGACTTTGAGAAGGTAACTTTTTCAGCAGGACTGTCCTGGTTCCTGTATCCAGCCTGTGCTTCATCACAGATGAACTGAACTTGTGACTTTCACCTAGTCTCACACGATGAGATAACCGCGAGTGGCGCTTTGTGCTTTTAAGCACTATACCTACCTTAAACCTTTGAAATTGCAAGCCTCAGGTTCTACAGATTGCATTTCTGTCATTTTGTTGTCAAATAATGTATTACACTTTATTCTATTTTTATAAATTGGTGTGGGATTTTTCTTGAGTGATGTTTTCATTTTATTGCTGTTTGAGTACTACATAAATACTTTACACAATACCTCTATGTTAAGTTGGATTGTATTTTATGCCAAACTACAAGAGGGTTAAGCATGGGTTAATTTAGTGACTTTGTCTGATTCACCTTGAAAAGGATTGTGGCCATTGTTTTAGAAGGGCTCACATCCCTCTCAACCAACCACCGCATTTCTCATTTTTTTCAATAAATATTTGGGAAAAGTAATTTTGAGAATGTTAACTTTTACCTGCCTGGAGCACCTAGAGGCTAATTTGCATTAGCTCTACAGATGCTGCCAGCAAGTGCTTGACCTTAATGTGGTGTGAAAACTGCATCTAGAGTAGGAACAATGGCCTCGGTGTGGGGAAATGTTCTTTTTCCTCTTGCAGGAAGACCATTTAAGGTGAACCCAAGAACTTCAGTAACTTGTAAATGGTCAGCCCTTTCACAAGTAAATGTAAGGTGAGACCTGGAAAAGGCAACCCTTTGTTTCTCCAGAAAAGCTGGTGCCAAACCCAGTAGCAGAAGCTACCCCAGAACTAATTTTGAGTGACCACAGAGGAGGGGACAACTCATTTCCCTGACCACACCTCTAGGTGGGCATACAAGTTCGGCACAAGGAAGAAAGGACTTCTTGATCTTGAATGTTAGGAGTAAGGTGCACTGTGGAATTGTTTGCAGTAGGGCAAAAAGGAACTGTTCCAAAAGTGGGTAGGCTGGTCTGTGGGAACCTTTACCCCCTTGGCTAGGGAAGAGCCAGGATTTACACCCAACCACTAGCTGGTGTGAATCATAAATGTGGCCCTGCAAAACACTTTATGGGCCTGAGGAATATCAAAAGAGGATGGGATCTGCTGTCTGTGATCCTAGAGGAGCCCTAAAGAACTGGACTTGCTCCATCTTGCACCCAGGACAAAGAAGTGAACTCAGAGGCTCACTTGACCGACCTCTTTTGTGACTAAAGAGAAACAACAGGCCTTTTTCCTGAAATGACCAGTTGACGACTACCAACTGGATCTGGACGGGACCTTGCTGGTCGTCTCTGCTAGAGTAGGTCTTTGCCCCTATGTCTAATCTCTGAATTCAGGGTGCATCAAAGTGACCTAGACGAGCTGCTCAAGAAACCCTGAAAAGTTGAAACTTCAAACATTTTAGGACTTTCAAGACCTTTTGAGCCGGCAGCAGGCCCCCTGACTAAAGTGACCGATTTTGATGCCAATTCATTGGATACTGCTTCAGGCTTGCCTCACTGGGGGATTTTAAGCTCCATAAAACAAGAGTAAGTCATAAATGGCCAGGACAAACCTGCTTGGCGTATCCAACCCACTCTCTATCATGGCCAGCCTAAAAATCATGCCAGTCTACCATTTCAATACACTTTCAATGGTGCTTAGTGCTATTTGGTGCTATTTTTGCTTAAACCTTTTAAAATTCGTATCCCTTGTTCTCCTTATTGTATTTTTGTCGTTTTTGTGTTATTCTTTTTATTAAAATGTCCTCATGTATTTGGATAACTCATTTTGGATTTTTATTGTTTGGTGTTTTGACTTTATTACTCTTTGGACTCTGCATAAATATGTTACACATTGTACTCTGCTAAGACTGCCTGCTCTGTGGCATAACCATCAGGGGTAGAGCTTAGTTTAATTTATCGACCCTGTCAAGTTAGTGTTCTTATTCCTAGAGGTGGGTGACCGCCCACCCCAAATAATGATCTTACATTATCAATAACTACTTTGTTACACAAGTAACCAACAATAGTTTTTCCGCTTTGTAGATATTCATAATCCTAGCTAGATGAGGCAGTTTGATGTTTAATCACTTGCATGGTCCTTACCCCTAAAAAATAGACTCAGAGGTGTTGGGCACATTAAAGGTGGTAAGACAGCTTTAATACAAGGTGCTGGAGATAGTGGTCAGTCATTTCTACAATAGTATTCAAATGGCCTAACTTAATTTGAAAAAGTGCAATCAGTGAGCAAAGTATTGCTATCAGCATTTTTTAAGAAAGAGCCAAGAGTATCTCTATTCAATCATCTGTTTAAAATTCTAAAATTAGCGTATGCAACAAATTAAGCAACTTTACTACCCAGTTTACTCTTAATTGTTTTGGAAATTTTAAGATAGATTTCGGGAATTCCTGGGCTGCGCAAATTATTTCATAGTCTGAAAGACAGTTTTTAAATTGTTAACCCTATGAGGCCATTGCATTTGTCTATTTTCCAGCATACAGGTACTGTTCCTCCGAGTTCTTAACTGTTGCTTTCAGCAAAATACTGCCAGATTGCCATCATGTACAGGAAAATTGTCCTCTATGTCTGGGATTTGATGTCTAGCAGCATTCCAACTTTCAGCCTTTAATTTTAACAATAATTGCTTTGTCAGTACAGATTGTACATTAAAACCTGATGTATTAGGAGAAACTCTACCAAATGAATCACCTATCCAAAGATAAATTAACCCTGGTTGTGTCTTAATTCGCATTATCCTCTAACTTTACACAGGAAATTAAGTTTTATATTTTGTATTTATAACTCAGAAACTGGAACATGATATGAAACACCATTCTTCAATTATGTAGGGAGTCACGACTGGTAGGTGTAAAAGCTAAAGCAACATATCATAAAAGTGAGATAGATTTGTTGCAGATATTCGCTTAGATTGACATGGCATAATGGCATTATTATATTTCTATACTATGTTGTTTTTCCGGTGTTAACTGCCTTTTCAAAGTATCTGGCTGGGGGCATCAATATGCGTGACATGTATATTAGGCTTAGTACTATGTAAATCTAATTCTGAAGTTAAAAAGTGCCCTGTTTTTGGGCCACTCGTCTTCAACAGAAACTTCATTTAGACCTTAATATTAGGTCAACAAAAGAAATCACATGCATTTCAGGTGACTACCCCAGCACAAAGAGCAAGAACCCGAACCACTGTACGCGGTCAAATATTCCTCAAGGGCTCGGGTTTCACTGTGGAACATAAACCTCACTGTTCAATGGAGATGGGTAATTATCATTTTCTGGCAAACCGGGGTGTTTCCTAATGGGGAGGGGGGGGGGGGGAGTACAATTCCCACCCATTACTAAGATGAGACATGCACAGACCTTCTCCTGCTATTGGTTTACTTCAGATTGTTTCCCTTTTTGATTTTATGATTTTCCCCTACTGGAACATGGCGCCAGCTAAACAGACCTCACACCCTACAAACTCTTTTTTCAATGGCTTGTCATTCCTTCTTATGAAAACCCTGTTAATATGGCCCTGGCCTTCCACTTGGTTTGCCATCTGCTTGTTGTTAAGTGTTGGAAAGTGTTCTTTAGTAGGGGTAAGTAGGTACTTACCACTAGTAATACGGCCACAATCACAATAAAAAAGGTCCAGTCAAGGTCTCAATAAATGATTCCCTTGCTCAACTCTTGATAGCTGGGAACGAGCAGGCAGGTTTAACTTAGCAGACAGGTATGTAAAGGATTTAAAAACACCAATGCATTAAATAAGTAAGACACAACACACAATAAAAATCTAACACCAATTTATAAAAGTAGGAAATATTTTTATGAATAAAATAACACCAAAATGAAAAATATCCACTGTAGGGGACCAGTGATATGAATTTTAAATAGTAAAAGTAAAACTAGCGCTTAGAAGCAAATAACGCACAAAGGGTTCAAAAAGGTCACACTAGACCGAGATCACTTGTTCGGGCCACCCACGATGTAACACTTTTACACTTAATTCCAGAAGTGTTTCTTGATGCAGGAAAGTGGTCTACAGCACCAGCTAAGGGTTCAGATGCTCTAGTTTGCCTCTTGGTGTCTGGGACTACAACTCCCACAATGCACCTGGCCAACTTATGAAGCTTATCACAAATGTTGTTCCAAACTTCTGGAGCCTCTTCCTGAAGTTCCTCCTGGGATTCCAAAGTATCCAAGGGTCTAGAATCTCTGAGATGGTCCTTGGGGTGTTGGGACTATGTTTCCCAGAATACACCTGGCCAGCTCCTTAAAAGTTCCCTGGGTACCTTTCAACTGGAATCTTCTAGGTGGAGATGGTGCAGGTGGAGCTCTTTTAACCTGCTGCTTTCAGGGAGTCCACTGCTTCACTTCTTGAAGCAAAGCAAAGTCCTTAGTGCTATAGTTCCAAGTGTTCAGCAGGTTCAGTCATTCAGAGTGCAACCCTTTGTGGTGCAGGTCAGGTTCCAGCAGGGCAGTCCTTCTTCTCCTTGTAGTTTCAGGCAGAGATCTTTGGTAGCTCCTTTGTATCTGTTGCTTTCAGGGAGTCCCTCCTTAATCCTTTTGAAGCAAGGCAAAGTCCCTAGGGCTGTCGTTCCAGACAGGGATCTGGGTTGCTGGGACAAGTCTCCCATTTTTATCGATTGTTCCTGAGCATCAATCAGGGAGGCACCCCTGGCCAATGAGGTTCAGGGTGATACCCAGGTATATGACATCTTCCTTCAAAGTATTGGATCTTCTTGCCTCAGAAAGCACCATTCTTCCAAAATCAAAAATGGAGAAACTAAGGGGCATATGTACAAGCCCCTATCACCACCACAATGTCAATTTTATCGACGTTGTGGTGGCGATAGGGGCTTAGCCTTATTTACAAGTCAGCGTTAAGCCACTTAACGTGGCTTAGCGCTGCCTTGTAAATAAGGCTCCCTTTCACGCTATGGTTAGTGTGAAAGGGGTGGGCAGTGGGCGTTTGACCGCAACACCCATTGATTTTGACACTGCCCTCTATGTGCAAGGGCAGTGTACCTGGGAGGCAGCACCAAAATTAAGACCAGGTTAGGAAGGTCCCCCTTCCTGTACGTAAACAATCTAAAAAAAAAAGAAATACCATTTTGTGACTTTCATGTGTGCTGCATAAAGCAGCACACATGAAAGTCACAAAATGGCATTGCAGGATTGTTTATGTGCAGGAAGGGACACCTTCTTACACATAAACAATCCTCACCAGCACGCAGACACCCTTGCACTATGGTGCATGGGTGCCTGCGTTGGCGTAGTGCTATCTCAGGGGGGAACGCAAGGCTGCACCATATTGCTGTAAATATGGTGCAGCCTTGCGTTTCTGAAGTGGCGGAGTAAGGCGTTAAGCCATGACAGCTAACTCCTCACTCCGCCACTTCATTGTACATATCCCCCTAAGTTTCCTTACAACTGCCGTTCCATCCCCTCTGCTAATCTAATTACAGGGGCTCCTGTCTCACTAGGTGAGCCTGTGCTGCCCTAAAATGTATTTGCCTCTTTGAAGACCATTTTGGCTACTCCACCCCCATCCTGTCATTTGCTTTGCAGCTTGCAGTTCTCCTCCCACAGGAAATCCTTTGTTCCTGCTCAGTCCACTTCACACCCCATTAAGACAGATTGGCTCAGCCTGGCACAGGCTGGCCAATCAGAGCAGGGCTGCTGGAAGACTGGATTTTGGCGTCAGAAAAGAAAGTTCGAGAACTTCTTTTCTGTGAGAGTTATAATAAAACCAACAGTGGCAAGTTGTTGGATCCAATCTATTATTTTGATACTTTGAAGTATAGTTTTATCTCCTTTATTCCCATGTTAGCCTATGGAGTTAATATTCTACAACGAGGAAAAACTAAATTGGCAGTTTTTCCCTCACCAGGGCATACAAAATATATGTTATCATGTCCCTACATATAGTTACAAAGGATCCTACCACTGGGACACCTGTGGTAAATATTTTATTACCGGTACTATTTTTTATGCGGTAAAGTCTAGTAAGAATAACTCAGTAAAAATAAGAGGCAGAATCCGTGGTATTAGAGGTTCTGAAAGGCTTTATTCCTCTACAAAGGAATTATGGTTCGAACCATAGGCTTCAAATTCCATCACCACGAGGGTTCAGGAAGGGAAGGCAATACATTATTGACAAGTAAAGATATTTATATGAAAAGCATTACATTAAGACAGATGCAGGAGGCGTAACAGCTGATAATACAGATAACAATACACATACGTAATGAAAAAAGGCGTACATACAGGCGTAACTAGAAACGTCATTAAACATGATGTCACAAGTGGGTGGATCCATAAGAGAATCCTGCAATGTCAGCAGAAATACTTGGCAGAGATGCGCGCGCAGCCGCATGACGTGTGATTGACGTGCAACTAGAGGGTGAAGGGGATTTGACATTTAGCTCTACATGTGGAGACAGAAGTCTGAGGGGTCATGTCAACCTAATCCCAAATCATATCTAATATCTTATGTTTAAAGAACTGTATTATCCAAAAGGAAAGGTCTCTAGGACGGAATCTATTCTATACTGACTGTTAGTGCGTGTACAAGCGTCTAAGTGTCTACATGAGACGCGAGGGGGCAGGAATCCTCCATAGTAACAGGGGCTATGAATTACTTGCATGAGGACAGTGAGGCCTGGCCCTTTGCTCGGTAGCTGGAAGAATGTTTACCTAAACTACTAGACAGGAATGCATCGGATGAGGAGCGGAGCAGATAATCTTGAAGGTGAAATACAGTTTTTGGCAGGCAATAGGCCGGATCAGGCACCGTTAGCCGCGCAGGGAGTAGGACAAAGTTCATGGATACAGATGCGGGCTTGGACTGGAGCTTTCAGAGGCAGAAGGCAGAAAAAGGCTTGATGGCAAAATTCAGGGCCTACTCGCCTGAACTGTAAAACGTGGAAAGTGAACCACATAAAGTCGGTGGCCTTTCATACTTAGGAATGGAATATCTGACCCATTCACGGCGGATCTGAAAGAGGACATGTTGACGGTGGACGCACATGTATTTGCGTCTTCATAACTGGAACTGGAGGGAACATACATGTACTTGTAGCATGTACATGGAGCCGTTGGGGTCTAAGATAGGGGACATAACTGATCATAAAATTCATATTTCCTCACACCTATGGGATACCTTAGGAGTGACGTATATGTAAAAAACAAAGTAGATTGATACTTTGGAAGTACCTTTAATTCCAAAGGGAAAACATGGTTTACAATGCATGCATACTAGAGACTTACAGGTAGGTTGTCAATACCAATTGTAATTATACCAAATTAGCATGTACTTTCAATCAGAGCACAGGTCCCGAGTCTGGTGAGCAGAACCCAGGGCACAGTAAGAGTCAGAAAACCAGCATTTAGTAGTCAAAATGGGGGCAAAAAGTGGGGGGACAATGCAAACAGGTCCTGGTTTCTCACATTAAGAAAGTTAAAATATTCGTTAACATGTGTCCTGTAAATTGACTGTTTACATGAGAAGGCAACTGTCTGTATTCAAGTATGTTTACACTAAAAGACACGCAGGATTTATAATGTGTTCCAATCTCTATCACCCAACATTGTGCATTGTGTTTTCTGCAATAATGCCTTACTTGCATGGGAGGAGAAGAAGGCACATATCTAAGGCTCTCCTAAAATCATAGTTCCAACTATAGGAAAATGTTCAGTGGTAGCAGCTATTGGCTGTATATTCATATGCATTGCATTTGTGAACACAACTTACAAATGTGGAAACAGGAATGCAATATGCTATTTGAAAGTAATGTTATCAGAGGTTAATATTTGGCATTTTTTACAGATAATATTTGAATTGCATTATAACAAAGTATCACCATTGTCTGTAGGAAGACTTACTAAAAATGAAGATGCCTTCCACTTGGAAAGCATCTGACCTCCAGCTCTCAAATATATTACTAAATAACATCTCACTATACTGCTCCTCTGTGACAGTAAATACACCATCCATTGAAGCCACCATATAAGCTCATGAGCATGAAACCCTCTTGCTAAAGCAGGCACATCTTGCACACCCTCCCATGGAAATTATATTGATAGACTGATACTTGATTTTCCAGATGGGCAGAGAAAATAGCACCAAAGGCGGAGGTGCCTTTATAAGCTGGGAACTAATTGGATGCACTCAACCTACATTGCCTAAAGACTTATCTTTTGAATATGTGTTGTTTGACATTCTAATCTCCAACATTTGGTTAATGAACACAGTCCTAAGATATCACCCTCTGGACACAAACTGGACATTCAAAGAAGAACTAATTCATTTTCCTATTGATCCACAAATGTCCCATGACGGCCACCTACTGCTGGGTGACTAACTTTCACAGGGGAAACATGAAAGATACCTCACTAGAACTATTACTAAGTTTCATACCTGAAAAGACTTTATTGTAGCTAATGAACAAACTCAAAGCTATGGATCTCTTTTTTGCTGAACCAAGTCTCTTTAAATGGATTAACCAGACTACTTTCTCATCCTGTTTACCGTTGTCATAAAATAGATCCCCAAACATAGAACCGAAGTCTACATACACAAGGAAGAGGAACACAAAAACATGTTACTATAATTATATGAAATGATCAATGCATTCGCACCTTTGAACCCAGATATGGTAAATGCTTTCCCCCTGGTGGTGGAATACTTAACTTCTCTAGCGTGAACATTTTCTAAACAGCTATTATTAAATAGAGAAAGAATCAACTATAGAGTGAACAAATGCTAGTTCTCTACTACATCAAATGCTAAAAAGCAACACCTGCAATCCCTAGAAGCAAGAGTTCCCCCTAAAGATGACCCAAACTAATTATTCACCTCGACCAAACCATCAAGATATCAATTTTCCCTGAAACCCTCAACCTAGCTAGTTCAGCAACCAGTTTACTACTCCCCTATTACAAATAACACTATTAATCAATGTTTATTTAGAATTACTTTATTTCGGTTAAAAATATGTAACCATAAAAGTACAGTATAAATGTCACAGATAAAATCACAAACATAACAAGATGATAGAGAGAGTGCTGAAACTTTTTAAAAACTCACCCCAGTCAAGAGACCTATGTAAAATCAATTGTTCTTTTGCTCACCATGCCACCCCAGTTTGGACCCAGCCATATACAAATCAGTCTTGACCCTGCTCCTCATTGGAACAATCCAGCCCGAACTGCCAGGCCTGGTCCTCCTTGGACCAGAAACAAGCATCCTGGGACCGGTTTCGGGGTATCACCCCTCATCAGCCAGGCTAGCTGGACTCCAGCGGCAAAGACCCACATCTGGGAATACCCTTGGCCACTTAGGGCGGATATAGCTGGATGGATGGAGAGCTGAAACTTTATAAACACTCACCCCCAGTCAACAGATCTTCAGTTAAATCCAGATCTGTGACTGGGGTGAAAGTTTGATTTGTTCAGCATTCCATCCATCATCTGTACTTTTTGCTTTAGTTGTCCTGTTGGACTTGGCCCTTTTTGCAGGGTCATCCCTGAACTTTTTGCCTTCCTCCTGTATTTTTTCTGACCTGCTGTTGGCTGTTTTATGACTCTGGGCACTTTATCACTGCTGATCAGTGCTAAAGTCCATATGCTCTCCCTATTAATTGATGTATGGATTAGTGACTCCATGATTGGCTGGTTTGGTTTACTTGTCAGACCGTAGTACAGTGCACTGCGTGTGCCCAGGGCTTTTAAATCAAATGCTGCTGGTGGACTTGCAGCACTGGTTGTGTCACCCACAGAAGCAGCCTGTAAAAGTGTGTCTCAGGTCTGCCATTGCAGAGCCTGTGTGCAGTCTGGTACTGCCATGCTGACTGGGCAAGTGCACCCACTTGCCAGCCGCTTAACCTTCCCTTTTCTGAATATTAGTCACACCTATCGTAGGCCCAAGGGCAGGGTGCATTGTAAGCATAAGGTAGGACATGCCCTGGTGTGTGTGGCATGTCCTAATAGTGAATTACAGCCATTTTCGTTTTTCACTATTGCAAGGCTACCTGTTCCCCATAGGCCAGAATGGGCAGTTTGATTATTACATCTTATAATCCTAACTGATTCAGGGAACATGGTAGAAATTCGAGTTTAGTATGCCTGAACTCTGAATGATAAAATAAATATTTTAGTGAAGTTGGTTTTAACATTCTGTGTTTGAAAATACCACTTTTAGAAAGTAGTTATTTTCTTGTCTTACCATCCAAACCTGCCTCTGCTAGGTTGTGTATTCCTTGTCTGGAGTTTGAGTGACAGGGGCTGGGGGATGCCAGGAGACAGAGTGGGTCAGCACAGGGCTGAACAGAGAGATCTGCAGATAGATGGGGGGGGGGGGGGAGTTGCACCTGGGACCTGAATAGGGCTGTGCCTTCCCTCCACAATGCTGGCTCCACCTCATGTGGTGCGTCTGATGTCTCTGCCCTGCACTCTGAAAGGAAAGAAGGAGCCATGTCAACAAAGTGCTCCAGGACTGACCACAAGTGGTTTGGACAAGGCAAAGGCCTCTCGGCCTTCAGAGAACAAAGAGAAACTGGGTATAAATATTGGGACCCAAACCCAAGTACTTTAGATCACTTTGGGAAACAAGAAGAAACCTTTGCTGAGGAAAGGAAACAGAGAGACTGAGGAGAGACTATCTCTAAGCTTGAGGGATTGGCCTGCAGTGGTTGCCTGACTGCCAAAGAGAGGAGAAAGGAACTTTGTGTACTTTATTCAACTTGTGAAGGATCTCCAAGGGCTTGATAATAGAGCTTACCTCCTGCTGAAGTCTCAGGGACAACAGACCTTACCCACCAACTCCCCAAGAGTTCTTTGGAAGTGCCTGCTGTTTTGTGAGGCTTTCTGAGGGACTGTGTGTCGCAAGGAGCTGGAAGCGCGACTCACGAGCAAGAAGCGTGTCGCCGCACTGCTGCTGTCGCTTCACAATGAGAAAGCGCCTCGCATCGCTGGAGAAGAGGATCGACGTTGCATCAGACGCTGCCGCATCACCGGGAAGGGTATGCCCAGACGTGGGTCCCTACTCACTGTGCCATTGGATTCAAGCTAGTCTGGCTGATGAGGGGGTGATACCCCGAAACCGGTCCCAGGATGCCTATTTCCGGTCCAGGGAGGACCTGGCCTGGCAGTTTGGGCTGGACTGTTCCCATGGGGAGCAGGGTCAAGATTGCTTTGCATATGGCTGGGTTCAAACTGGGGTGGCGTGGTGAGCAAAGAAAAGATGGCTTAAACCCCTATCTGTGACTGGGGCTGAATGTTTGATTTGTTCAACATTCCGTCCATCATCTGTACTTTTTACAGATAAAATCACAAGCACAAACAACATTGCCCTTAAAATGTCAGATGCCCAGCAGTTAAATAATGACAAATGTATCATTCAATTAAAAACAAAATTCATAGTGCATATTCACATTTATGTAAAAAAAAAAGAGAATTAGATACATAATCAAGAAACATTACAAGCATAATTTCCAATCTGCAATAATCATACCTACAAGAAACGCACGAACAATAATAAAATATAAGACAAACTCTGCTAAAACAATACAATGGTCATAAAATCATTTTAAAGTAACTAGTGCAACAGACTGGGGGAGCACAGTACACAAGAGCCATTTATGCTGGGCCCATAACGTTTCCCTCTATTGTGACTTTCATCAGCAAAATACTCTTTGGGCTCCCTTAGGGCATTCTAATTAGCAATTCTAGACCTTATATACCAAGCCCAGTTTAAGAACCTTGATAAAGCAAAAACAATGGATTAATTTGTGTCAAATATGAGTAAGCGCAATGCCACTGCACACTGTCTGACACCCAAAGATGGATAAAGGAGAATAATCACTTTGACCTCCTAAATAAATACCAATCAGGTTTCAGAGCAGGTCACAGCACAGAATCAGCCATGACACACATTATTGATGATGCGTTACAAATCCTTGACCAGAACGGATCGTGCTTACTCATCCAGCTAGACCTTTCCTCAGCCTTTGATACGGTCAAACACCAGAAACTAATAGATCTCCTGGAGCATAGAATGGGTCTGTCAGGCACAGTGTTAAACTGGTTTACCTCCTTCCTCCATAACCGTACACAAAAATTCAAGGTCAACAACACGCTCTCCAATTCCTCACCTGTAACACTTGGGGTTCCGCAAGGTTCCGCACTCTCGCCGACCTTATTTAACTTGTTCATGGAACCTCTCACTGAAATTCTGCAGGCATCTAATGTACAATTTCATATGTACGTGGACGACACACAACTATATCTCAAGATCAACTCCCTAGAAGACATTAAGATGCTTAACTCCACACTCAGGAACACCCAGTCTTGGCTATCAGAAAATCATCTCAAACTGAACGCGCTAAAAACAGAATTCCTCCTCAGAGCACCACCGGTCAAAGTCCCTTTAATGCATGACTTGATCAAACAGCTTACCGCCTTCAACGTTCATCCAACCATCGTGGACTCAGCAAAATCCTTGGGAATTACCCTTGACAGCAAACTTACGATGCAAAAACATATCAGTAACGCTACAAAGGGAGCTAATTTCCAGATAAATACTTTGAGGAAACTGAAACCCTTCCTGCCATTTGAGGACTTCAAGTTGGCAGTACAAGCTCTAGTTATCCCTCGTGTGGAGTACGGAAGTGTCTCCTTATGTGGCCTCCCAAAAGCTGCAACAGCTCCACTAAGAGCGGCTATCAACGCAGCAGAAAGACTCATCACTGGCTCGAAAAGAAGTGCACACATTTCCCCTGACTTAAAATCCCTGAACTGGCTACCATTTGAAGCTAGAATCCACCTAAAAGTTGCGTGCATGACTCATAAAGATTTACATCACAGCACTCCCAGCTACCTCACGCAGAAACTGACAATCTCTGGTGGTCTAAGATCCTCTAGGAATGCTGAAAAACTTCTACTGAAACCACAAAGGTTCAACAAGAAGAAAACCTATAAACGATCCTTCTCAGGGATGGCGCCCAAAGTATGGAACACTCTTCCCCCTGAAACCAGACTGAATGCATCTTCCACATCGTTCAAAAAAGAAGTTAAAGCCTTTCTCATGGCAAAATTTACATGAGTACTAGCTATTCAGGCCGAGTTCTTTAGATCCTGTTATAAATTACATTACCATGATTAATCCTCCTACGATATCTTGTTATGTATGTATGTTGGTGACCTGCACATTATTATTTGTTCAACATACAGTTGGTTGTTATGTAAAGCGCTCTGATATCCGCAAGGATCTTGTTCGCGCTCTATAAGACTTTCAAAATAAATAAAATAAATACACTTAGAGCATGGCTTGTTATATCTGGGGCAAAATAATTTAAAGTGGTCTTCTGTTTCCAGAGTGCCGGGTCAGAAGGGGCATTACTCCACAGCACCATCACTCCTATTCCATTTGGCTGTTAGCTCATTTACAGGTAGCGACCCAATTCTAAAGCGAATATAAAGGGTTCTGGCCATGAAGGGAATAATCCTATCTAAGAATGTTTCAAACTTAGGAAAACATTTGTGGGAGGGAAACTTGTCAACCAAACCATCAGGTCATGGCTCATGCCACACTTCTGAAAGATTGTAGTCCCAGTATAAGCCCTTGATCTGAATAAGGGCTTCACGTGCCGCAGCCAACTTTTTTACGGGCTATATAGCGCTCACTAATTATTGCAGCCCCACCTCCTCACAGAGTCAGCAGAGATTTTGGGCGATGTAGTGCACCTGAAGTCAGGAATCCTCTATGTTCGTCCCTTAATCAATGATTTGTGCATGCCTCCCTTAAAAAAGAGACTATAACCCTGATACTCAAAAAAACAAGATTGCTCCAAACTAAAACAAAATAACTGCCCAATCAATGGTCTACGTTTCTGTCGAAAATCATGGGAAAAAGTGCAACTAAACACCTGCATAAAGTCATCTTTTATAATAGTCTCTTAATAACCTATCAGTGAAGCTGCCGCTCAGGTAAAAGCATTGTAATTGCCACACTCAACATAAAAGACAATGCCTACCGAATGCAGGAATACGTCTAGCATGAATATTGATCTTAATAAATATATGATCAGTGTGTAATATGGCTGACCATAACAATTTGATGAACAAATCCATGAGCCTTCTTTCAATGGTTCCAATCATATCCTCAACATTACTGAAAAGCAGCTAAAATAAATTACGTCTCGCCCAGGAAAAACTTCCTTCGGTGTCATAGAGAATCAATCCCAGCTCCTATCAATTGTAAACTATACCTTAAACCTCTTGAGGAGCTCCGAAATACACCTGGCCTATATTACAATCAACACGCAGTCAGCAAGCAGATTCATCTGAGGATCAAAGAAAATACCTCCATAAATCACAGAAAAGATTGTCTCCCCAAACTACAAGCTAGAATGAACAGGTGGATTTTTTTTTTTTTTAAATCAATGAATTCTTTATCATCATCTCTCAAGAAGAATACAGCAAAATACATGATTAAACCACACCTAAAATAAGCAAGTATTTACTCTCAACTGATACAGAATACCAAATGCCTGAGCTTCAAATTAGACAACAAATTGTACTTTGATGCTTGCACAAAATAAATTACACCTCCTTACAGGCCTAAGATCAAAGTTAATGGCTCAAAACCAGCATAGATTCCTTAAAATTATCAAAAGACTCACACCCAAAGAAGATTTCAAGCAAATCGCACAGACACTGCTAAAATAAAGACTTGAGTATAAGATGTTTATCTTTGCTGATCTACCTGCTGTTCGAACATGCACACTGAAAACTATCCTCAGGCAAGTGCAAAACTTATTACCAGCATGAGGAAATTTGACAGTATCTCACAAACATTTATTGAAAACATTTGGCTTCCACTCAAGTTTCACCTGTATTTTCAGAAAATGAATACTCCCCACTATCAGAAAATCAGAATAAAACTAATAGCAGACATAAGCTCCATTGCAGCATTAACATTTTTGGACTTGGAAAAAACTGCTGCAATGAAGTGGGCACATAAGCCTGCTCCATTTCGGGTTGTGCATCAATGATCTGGAACAACAACCCGTTCAGTATCAGACAGCACCTTTATTTCACATCTTTCAAATCTACATCAAAACATCTTTAAACTACTATGGACAGCATTAATTGCTCTTGCACCAAGTACCTATCAGATTACACTCCTCTCTCAGCACCAGAGACAGCCATTGGATGGTTAGTTGCATGTTTCATCACAAAGATGTTAACGTGAAATTGCTTTTGCCTTGAGATCTGTTTCTGTCTCTGCTTGATGAAAAATCATATTCTTGTACTTTAGCCTTGTCTTGTACAACTGTAAATTGGTAAATGACCCTCATTGTTATACTTTACACAAAGCACTAAACCATCTTCTTAGATCACGCGAACTACACACCACAGAAACATCTTAATAAGTAAATAAATAGGTTACACACACACATCTGAGCAATAAAGGCTTTATTGTCAGAGCTATTTTACCTGTTTTGAACACTGACTTTACGTCCCGGCTGCTGTCATTCAGTGAAAGTGTCATTACACACAGAACAACTGTTGGAGCACAAGTGCCCTGCAGTGGTTGCCAATGCAAGTAATCTGTCCTCCAGATGTACCAGCATACTGGGAACTCTGAACACTCGCAATGTACGGTGAACACCAAGTGGCTACGTGAGAGTTATAGGACTGAGTATCATTCTGGTAGCTCTGGGTGCTAGTTGTGTTCATTGGGAGTTCTGTCTACTGAGAAGCATGAGTACTAGTATTTTGCTGGTCCAGGGGCACATAAACCACACAAAATGGCACTCTGGTCTCTACCTATCCACTTGGTAGACTGATATCAGCTAGGGTCGCCACCTTTCTCAGGAAACAATATGGCCATCTGTTTAAGGTTTGCTATTGTGGAAGAGCCAAGAGCTGGTAGAAGAAAATTATTTTTTTTTTTTTTAAGTTCAATAAGATTTTATTAAGGAATGAAAAGAGAAGAATCAATACAAAATGTCAGCAATAAAGGAGGGGAGGGAAGGGAGAGGGAGAGAGGGGGGGGGGAAGGGATAACAAATGCAAAATGTAAGAGGCAAGAAAAATACAATGAAATAGTAATCATGGGCATTAGAGAAGGAATCATAAAAGGCATAACCGTTATAAGTTAAACAGCAAATCATTAAAGGAATAAAAACAAAACAATATGCTAGTGAATCTTGAATGTGAAAAGGGTATCACGGAGGTTTAGGAACTTCTTGTTGAACAGGCATTGGACGGAAAGAACGGGCAGAACAATTATTTAAATACAACGTAATGGGAAGCCATAGGTCTGCACGTTTAGCTGCTAATTGAACAGGAAAAACAAAGGCAGTATCAAGTCTGTGATTGTGGCAAACATTGTACCACCATGCTTTGAGGGAAATATTAGATGCGTTTTTCCAATTAACAATAATTTGTTGGAAAGCTACAGCTAATAATAAATCAACAATGCGGACATTCATATCTACAATATCCCAGCTAGAAGATAAGCTTCCTAAGAAGAGGTGAGAGAGAGAAAACGGAATACAAGTATGGAAAATAACATTAATTTGAGCCCACACCTGTAACCAAAAGTCATGCACATGTTTACAAAGGAATAGCAAATGGAGTAAGGTAGCATTAGGGGTATCACATGACCAACATAAATCTGGGGTGTTTGGAAAACGCTTATTTAGTGTAGAAGGCGTGAGAAGTAATCTGTTATAAATAAAAAATAAGGATTGTGTCAGGGAAGCTGCTCTGGAGGTTTTACGAAGTTTTGCCCAAACCTTATCCCATGTAGATATCGGCCAATCTATTCCGAGATCTGATTCCCATTGATGTTCTATCTTGGATTTGGGTCTGGGCAGCTCATGCGTGTGAAGGTATTTATAAATAAGAGATGCCTTGGGGGTGTTACGAAGGAGAGAGTGAAGCTGAGAGCTAGGGGCGCGTGAAACAAGGGGAGGCGGGGAGTTCAATATCCGCTCATAGGTCTCGAGAATAGCAGCTTTAAGTAAAAGGTATTTGGGGAAAAAGGATGAGGGTAGACCAAAAAAAGAACAAATATCGGAAAAAGAGAGAAAGGTGAGACCGGAAAAGAGTTGCGAGATCCAAATCAAACCTCGGGCTCTCCAGGATTTCCAGTAAAAGGGCTTATTACGAATTAAAAGATATTTATTATGCCAAGAAGAAAATTAATTTGAGTGAAATGTTCATGATTCTTTTGTAACATGGCATTATCCATAAGTGTGCACTAATAATACATTCTGAAACAATTTAGATAGCCCGACATACTTTTCCCCGGATTTGTGTGTGCGTTTGCTGCTTAAATGCCATGATGAAGAGAAAATTTAGTTGCTTTTCGCGATTGTTTTAGCATTCTGGATCTACAAATATAGTCCGGGCCGGTAAAAAAAACCCAGCTAGGACTGCTTAATTTGCGCTGGTGGTTGCAGGTGGGGGAACTCCTTTTGGGGGACTATCACTTATTTTTCCTAATCGGACTGACCCAGAGCAAAAAAAAAAGGGGGGAATACAGCAATATCAGTGACAAGGGTAGAATAGGGATGAGAAATAACATGCAAGAGTGAGGTAAAGGGCCAGGGACTGACTGGTGATGAATGAAAGAGGCAGGAAATGAAATCCAGACCCCAGAGCATTTGTATGCACAATCCCAACATTTGCCAGCGCCGGCTGCAGACTTTTAAGAAAAGCTTTGGGCACCGGCACTTATTATTTTACAAATTAGGCACTGCGGCTAGGTGACAACCCTGCAGCTCACTTGAAGTTCTGGGACACAGTAGCACATTGGAATCTTCAGGCACTTGCAATGCACAGATGGAACTATACGCATTAAACCACAGTGAAAGCTCTGGGCTGGCAGATCAATGAGTGGTTGGCCATTAAATGCATACTATCATTAATGGCACACTGCCAGCTCAGGGCAATGCACTGGGGCACTGGCAGCAGGGCGGATGTTCTGCGCACTAAGGGTAATAGTATCAACGGAAGTACAATGTCAGTAGATTGCGAGCAATGGCATCGCTAATGGAGCACTGGAAGCTTTAGGCACTAGCACATTGAGACAATTACCAACAGTTTGAAACCCTGGACACTGGAAAAGCTGGTCACGTTGGGAGTAAAAGTGAAGCACGGGACATTTACATTTCAAAAACGCAGTTTGGTGACTCGCCGTGGGTAAAAGGAGTTCCCCTGGTTTTAAAGAGTAAGTGCGCGTGCGGCGTACCGTAAATTCACTTTGTGTCTCCCGATAAAAACAGAGAATGAACCATCTGCCTCCAAAACTCACCAGCCACCCGTGACTCCGTCCTTCGTTTCATACACCCCTAAAACCGCAGCGGACAGGGTAGGAAGAAGGCGGAAGGGAGCCAGAATTTAGCCGGAGGCTGAGCTCGGCGGTCAGGCCCCATCTCTTGGCGTTTGCTGTTGCTATGCAACGGAGGCCGTAATTGTGAAGCGCAGATGGAGGAGAGAAAAGACAGCACGGCGAGCTACGGGAATCGTGTAACGTCAGCACGCAGCGCCCCGTTGCCGGGCAACTAGTCAAGTGTTTGTGTTGTGAGTGGACGGAAGCTACCGAGGTCTCGCACCGTAAAGCCGTCGCCAAGTGCCAGCTTTGAACCCAAGCTAGGATTCGTAGGATTTCATTCACAGGAGGAAGCTGCGAACCTTTGTGGAATCACTAATGCTCTTTATTCCATAGTCATCAGAGTAGGGTGACCAGTCGTCCCGGATTATCCCTGACAGTCCCGTTTTTCAGAGGTCTGTATCGGTGTCCGACGCTTTGCCTAATTTTACACATGTCCCCCCGTTTTTGGGACAAAGGTCAAGGCGTCCTGTAGAGCATAATTCAAAGGTATGCTCACCTTTAAGAGGCACATCGGCAGTCTAAAACCTTTAAGTACATTATCTGTTTCTGTTCGGCAGCGGAGAAGCAGGCCCCCCTGCCAGCACAAAGAGAAAGTGGGGAGGAGGGCAGCGTGGAGGTACTGCCATAGTTAATATTATGTAAACCTAGATTGGTGAATGTATGCCATTATATATATATATATATATATATATATATATATATATATATATATATATATATATATATATATATATATATATATATATATATATATATATATATATATATATATATATATATATATATATATATATATATATATATATATATATATATATATATATATATATATAATCTACTGGCGGTCGCCAGTAGATAGTTATAGTTAGGACCGTGTTTCCATAGGAAATCTGAAAATTCTATTTTGAATAACTTTGGCACCGGTTGACGAATCCTCGCAAATTTTTCAAAATAGGTGGGGCGCTCCGCTCCGCTCCTACCCTGAAAGTCTCAGGGTGGTTAGTCAAGCGGGGGCCGAGAAAAAAGGGGGGTCCCAAAACGCGTTTTCCCCATGCATTTTTCCATAGGGACCGTTAGTCCAAGGTACAGCCCGAACGGCTGAACAGAATTACTTGAAATTTGGCAGAGAGGTAGTCCTCAGGTCAGGGATGTGCCTTTTGAATATCTGGAGTCAATCTGTTCAGTAGTTCCAGAGAAAATGTGAGTTAAAAGTACATTTATATCTATAAGCACGGTGACGTGCGCGAGCGCAATTCTGATTGGTTGTTAGATGTCAGTAAACATTCGAATCGGTCGAAATCAGGAAGTGTCGGCCGCCATTTTGTCTCTCGCAGTCTGAGGCAGTGAAAAACAAAGGTGGAGAACGTGAAAAGGGGGCAGGGTGGACAGTTCCTGACCCCCTAGCCTTTGTCAGGGGGTCTCTGAAGGACCCCCAAGGGTGAAAAAAACATTTATTTTTTTGACGAAAATGCGCGGGGTGCGCGCACCGTGCGCGCACGGCACGCACAGCGCATCGTGGGCGCGCGGTGCGCGAAGCGCACCGAGTGGCCACAGCGCGCGCTCGGTGCGCGAAGCGCACGGTGCGCGCACGGTGCGCGCACGGTGCGCGCACGGTGAAAAACCTGGAAAAAAAAATATATTAATAGATACATAACTTAGCATTTAAAAAACCGTACAAATTCACTTAGAAAACCATAGGTTTCACACACGTTATAGTTAGGAATTAGCATTTAAAAAACCTTGCAAATTCACTTAAAAAACCATAGGTTTCACACATGTTATAGTTAGCTGGACATTTCCCTCGTAAAAAACCAATGAAATTCCCCCGTTATAGTTAGTGCAGGCAACTATAACTCACGCGACCGCAATCCTCTGCTGATGACGTCAGATATTACATCACTGTATTTAGACACCTATTTACCCATGTCTTCTTCCATTAATCTTTAGCTATACATATATTACAAATATTTATTTTTCAGAAAGACACATATGTAATCAGTGATGTAATATCTGACGTCATCAGCAGAGGATTGCGGTCGCGTGAGTTATAGTTGCCTGCACTAACTATAACGGGGGAATTTCATTGGTTTATTACGAGGGAAATGTCCAGCTAACTATAACATGTGTGAAAACTATGTTTTTTTAAGTGAATATATATATATATATATATATATATATATATATATATATATATATACACACACACACACATAATTACGCTCCCTTGTGCCCTGGACGCACAAAAACAGGTACGGACAACTTCTTAAGCTGGTGCCAGATTTTCTTTTTATTGAATTACTTAAGTTGCGTGCAAAGCTCCTTCATGACGCGTTTTGGGCCACTTAGCCCTTGGTCACATGAATATATATATATATATATATATATATATATATATATATATATATATATATATATCAATCAGAAAACAGGTGTGCCCATGCACTGAAGCGCACTCAGACCATCGTAGGTTCGAGGAAAACCTTTATTCAGGACAAACTGCTAATGAAACCAGGAGTCAATGTAGGGGTGTGGCGCTTGGCTCCACGACGCGTTTCGGGCTCTTCCCTTCTTCTTGGTGGAGCGCCATATTGCAGCTATGCGCCTCTGCATGCCTTAAGTCAAATACGCCCTCCAATGGGCCAATCAGGTAAGTGGACTCCCCCAGATGTATTCTGGGAATTGCAGTGCGCGTTCATTTAATGCCTCCATATTCTCGCTGCTAAAATTCTCCCCATTCGGCCCTGGATGGGCCTCACCAGAACACCGCAGTTTGTAATCCATCCATCACGCTGCTTCCAGAGGACTCCGACAATCCCGAGCCCCTGGCCCCCTTCAATCATGGGGTGGTGCGACTTCCCGCGGCTGGGCGGCCGTGTATAAACATCAGAAAACAGGTGTGCCCATGCACTGAAGCGCACTCAGACCAGCGTAGGTTTGAGGAAAACCTTTATTCAGGACAAACTGCTAATGAAACCAGGAGTCAATGTAGGGGTGTGGCGCTTGGCTCCACGACGCGTTTCGGGCTCTTCCCTTCTTCTTGGTGGAGCGCCATATTGCAGCTATGCGCCTCTGCATGCCTTAAGTCAAATACGCCCTCCAATGGGCCAATCAGGTAAGTGGACTCCCCCAGATGTATTCTGGGAATTGCAGTGCGCGTTCATTTAATGCCTCCATATTTTTGCTGCTAAAATTCTCCCCATTCGGCCCTGGATGGGCCTCACCAGAACACCGCAGTTTGTAATCCATCCATCAAGCTGCTTCCAGAGGACTCCGACAATCCCGAGCCCCTGGCCCCCTTCAATCATGGGGTGGTGCGACTTCCCGCGGCTGGGCAGCCGCGTATAAACATCAGAAAACAGGTGTGCCCATGCACTGAAGCGCACTCAGACCAGCATAGGTTCGAGGAAAACCTTTATTCAGGACAAACTGCTAATGAAACCAGGAGTCAATGTAGGGGTGTGGCGCTTGGCTCCACGACGTGTTTCGGGCTCTTCCCTTCTTCTTGGTGGAGCGCCATATTGCAGCTATGCGCCTCTGCATGCCTTAAGTCAAATACGCCCTCCAATGGGCCAATCAGGTAAGTGGACTCACCCAGATGTATCCTGGGAATTGCAGTGCGCGTTCATTTAATGCCTCCATATTTTCGCTGCTAAAATTCTCCCCATTCGGCCCTGGATGGGCCTCACCAGAACACCGCAGTTTGTAATCCATCCATCACGCTGCTTCCAGAGGACTCCGACAATCCCGAGCCCCTGGCCCCCTTCAATCATGGGGTGGTGCGACTTCCCGCGGCTGGGCAGCTGCGTATAAACATCAGAAAACAGGTGTGCCCATGCACTGAAGCGCACTCAGACCAGCGTAGGTTCGAGGAAAACCTTTATTCAGGACAAACTGCTAATGAAACCAGGAGTCAATGTAGGGGTGTGGCGCTTGGCTCCACGACGCGTTTCGGGCTCTTCCCTTCTTCTTGGTGGAGCGCCATATTGCAGCTATGCGCCTCTGCATGCCTTAAGTCAAATACGCCCTCCAATGGGCCAATCAGGTAAGTGGACTCACCCAGATGTATTCTGGGAATTGCAGTGCGCGTTCATTTAATGCCTCCATATTTTCGCTGCAAAAATTCTCCCCATTCGGCCCTGGATGGGCCTCACCAGAACACCGCAGTTTGTAATCCATCCATCACGCTGCTTCCAGAGGACTCCGACAATCCCGAGCCCCTGGCCCCCTTCAATCATGGGGTGGTGCGACTTCCCGCGGCTGGGCAGCCGCGTATAAACATCAGAAAACAGGTGTGCCCAAGAAGGGAAGAGCCCGAAACGCGTCGTGGAGCCAAGCGCCACACCCCTACATTGACTCCTGGTTTCATTATATATATATTACCTACTGGCGGTCGCCAGTAGGTAGTTATAGTTAGGACCACGTTTCCATAGGAAATCCGCAACATTCTATTTTGAATAACTTTGGCGCCGGTCGTCGAATCCTCGCGAATTTTTCGAAATAGGTGGGGCGCTACGCTCCGCTCCTACCCTGAAAGTGTCGGGGGGATTCGTCAAGCGGGGGCTGAGATAAAAGGGGGGTCCCAAAACGCGTTTTTCCCATGCATTTTTCCATAGGACCTTTAGACAGAGCTACAGCCCGAACGGCTGAACAGAATTTAATGAAATTTGGCAGAGAGGTAGTCCCCAGGTCAAGGAAGTGCCTTTTGTAGGTTTGGTGTAAAGCTGTTCAGTAGATTCTGAGAAAATAGCATTTAAATCAATATATATATCTGTGGCAGCTTACGGTGCGCTTACGGTGCGCTTACCGTGCGCGTACGGTGGCGTGCGCGAGCTCACATCTGATTGGCTGTTAGATCTTAGTAAACATTCGAATCGGAAGAAAGGAGGAAGTGTCGGCCGCCATTTTGTCATTCGCACTGTCAGGGGGGTGAATAAAAAAGGTGGATAATGTGAAAAGGGGGCAGGCTTGACAGTTCCTGACCCCCTAGCCTTGGTCAGGGGGTCCCAGAAGGACCCTCAAGGGCGAAAATGAATTATTTTTTTTTTTCGAACAATCGCCGATTGCGCGTAGCGTACGCGCACGGTGTAAACTGCGAAATTCCGCAAAATTCGCGGAATTACGCGTACCGTGCGCGCACGGCAAAAAAAAATTTGCAAAAAGGAAAGCTTAAAAAAAAATAAAAAAAATTGTGAGGTAAGGTTGGCTCTTATAAGAGCTGTTGGGTTAATACAGGGATAGAGGAAAGAAAGAATGGGAATATTATTAGCGTCTACAAACATGCTGGTCTATCTTATTGTTAATAAGGGGAAGACTGATCTCCCCATAAACAATAAGACCACCACATCTTGTACACCTCATTTCAACCCTCCCAAATCGAGGCTTAATGTCCACAGGAAAAGAAGAAGGTGATGCTCCCACCTCAGAGGAAGGGCTCAGCTGAGCTGCCGATGATGTACTCGGCTGAGCATCTGAGGTTGGGCTCTGGTGACTTACTGAAGAGTTTTCTCCAGTATGTCGAGCAAAGGTCCTGGGATGTCTATCCTGCAGGTGTCTTTTCATAGAGTGATTTCCAAAGGAATATTTCTTCCTTGGATTTCCTCTAGATAAAACACGGCCACAAAGTGTGCAAGTGACCAATTGAGCATTCACCTTTTTCTCCCCCTCTGGAAAAGTAAAATACTCCCATACAAAAGAAGTCTTTTGTTTCCTCCTTCTCTGGATCATGGTGGTGCTGCTGGCCTCACTCTCAGAAGAGCTCTGCTGTTCTGCCATTGTATCCCAATGTCAATCCAGCTCCTTCTCCTAAGGGATCTCAAGCAGTAATGAGGGGAATGGGTGTGGTGTTTGAAGTTTCTGGAACTGAAAGTAGTTTAAACCAATGAAAAGTGTTCCTTGTGGGTCACATGACCTACCGTGCGCGCTCCGTAAGCTTACGGTACGCGCTCGTAAAAAAGTGCGCATGCGCAAACGTAACGCTTACGGAGCGCTTACGGGGCGCGTACGTATGACGGCACTCGCGCATGCGCATTACACGCACCCGCGTAAGCGCGATGTTGGTTCAGCGCAACGCGCATGCGTGTACGCGTACGTCGCGTACGTATTACGAAAACGCACCGTACGTCATAAGGACGGTGCGCTTACGTGATACGTACGTGACGTACGCGTAACGTCAGCTTACCGTACGCGCACGGTAAAAATGCACATTATAGTTAGGAATTAGCATTTAAAAAACCTTGCAAATTCACTGAAAAAACCATAGGTTTCACACATGTTATAGTTAGGAATTAGCATTTAAAAAACCTTGCAAATTCACTGAAAAAACCATAGGTTTCACACAAGTTATAGTTAGCTGTACATTTCACTCGTAAAAAACCTATGAAATTCCCCCGTTATAGTTACTGTAGGCAACTATAACTCACGCGACCGTAATCCTGTGCTGATGACATATGTGTCTTTATGAAAAAAAAATATTTGTAATATATGTATAGCTAAAATTTAATGGAAGAAGACATGGGCAAATAAGTGTCTAAATACAGTATTAGCATCAGCAGAGGATTGCCCCAGGCAATTTCCCATAGGACCTGTTGACGCAGCTACAGCCCGAACTTCTGAACGGAATGACACCAAAGTTGGCAAAGAGGTAGTCCTCAGTTCAGACTCGTGCCTTTTGCATAAATGGTGTAAATCTGTTCAGTAGTTCCTGAGAAAATTAGACAAAAAAAGATAGATGTATCTATGGCCTCGGAGGATCCGCGCACCCTAAGAGCACCCTAAGCGCACCCTCCCCGAACCGAGCGCGCACCCTCCTGATCACGCGCTGAATTCTAATTGGCTGCGAAGTGTCTGTCTACATTCGAAACCAGGAACTGTTGGCAGCCATTTTGTGCCTCGGTAGAAGCGAGGCTGAAGAAGTAAGGAGAATAAGTGTTTAAAACATATAAAGGGGGCAGGGTAGAAATACTCTGACCCTCTAGTGTTGCTTAGGGGGTCCCAGAAGGACCCCCTGGGGCCCCCTTTAAAAAAAAAAAAAATTGGCAATATGCGCACAGGGTGCGCGGATCCGGCTGGAAAAAAAACCCCCCGAAGAGCGGGCTTCCGCGCTTCGTTAATAATTAGGCCCCGGGTGGCCCAAATCCCGGGGGCAAAATGTTGGTAAATTAATAGGGGGAGGGGGGCTGTGTGGCCCCCCTCCTGGAGCCCTCGAGGGCCCTGGCGACCGCCACCCCCCAGGGCCGGCTCCTACAGTGTCCTGGGGTGCCCACCCCAGGACACTGTTGTTTGCTATGAGAGGGCGGGAGGCTCCGGCCCTCCCATAGCAAACTTTGTTAGGATTTTGAAAGAGAGAGCAGGGAAACCTGCTCTCTCTTTCAAAATCCAAACGATATTGCTTTTCCACACGGGGAGCTGCATGTCAGCAGCTCCCCATGTGGAAAAGCAATGCCAGCTCCTGAAGGACGCGGGGAGCTGGCTGGGACCGTGGGGGCGTTGGGGCTCCCCCCCACGGTCTCCAATGTTTTTTTTATAAGCCCCGGGGGATGGGGTCCCCGGGGATAATAAAAATTAGTGATAGGGCTATTTTTTTTTTTTACGGTAAAATTAGGAGTCGCGCATTCTAACGCGTTGGGTGCACAGTTTCTCTCGCATTGGTGTGCGCGGATCCAAGGAAAAAAACCTGAATGTTTTGGGAGATAAAAATCAAGCTTAAGTGTTTTGTTCTTGAGTGGCTCTAAAAAGAGCCATTGTGTTCATTGAGAGTTTTTGGTACTTATAAGTAAGTACCTATACAGAATCTAAAGTTGTTGAGGAAGACTCTGTTTCCTTCATCAGTAAAGTGTACTCCATCTCTCCTATACATCTCTTGCATATGAAAGCGCAGATTGTTATTGTAAATGGACCCCATTCTATACTCTCGGAGAGAAGCAGAAACAGATGCATTCACATGTTTCCTAGCTTTCTCAATTTGTGGACAAAAATGATTGGACCAGTTCCATTTCTGCCTTTGGCATATGTTAGAATACACAAAGGCAGTTTTGGGAAAAAGTGAAATCAATTCTGCAAAGGTGTCCTTCATAAGCATTTCCAGACCTACCCCAGTCAAAGTGCCTAGGTCATTGCCACCACAGTGCACTATTATGAGGTCAGGCTGTTGGATATTGTTAGACCTGGCATCATTGGCATGAGTCTCTCCTCCATTTTTTTCTGTTTGCCTCCTCTGTTTACGATGTTTTTGCTGGATTATTGCTTTGGGCACTGTGCCACTGCTGATCAGTGCCACAGTGCAAGTGCTCCCTATGTTAAATTGTTACCTTGATTGGTGTTACCATGATTGGCTTGGTTGCCTTACTGTTCAGACCCTAGTCTAGTGCACTGCGTGTGCCAAGGGCGTGTAAGTTAACTGCTGCTGGTGGGCTTGCAGCACTGGTTGTGCCACCCACAGAAGCAGCGTGTAAAATGTGTCTCAGGCCTGCCACCGCAGCGCCTGCGTGCAGTCCCTGACTGCCATGTCGACTTGGTAAGGAAACCTACTTACCAGTCTCTAAACCTTCACTTTGCCACATTTCAGACACCTCTATGGTAGGCCCTAGGGCAGGGTGCATTGTTGGTAAAAGGTAGGTCATGCCCTGATGTGTGTGGCATGACCTAATAGTGAATTACAGCCATTTCGTTTTTCACTATTGAAGGGCTACCTGCCTCCAATAGGCCAGACTGGGCAGACTGATTATTAAACTCCATTATAATCTATCTGACTCAGGGAGCATGGTAGCAAGTCGAGTTTAGTATCCCTGAACTCAGAATTTAATAACACACCCTTTAGGATGGATGGTTTTTAAATTCTATGTTTGAAAATAGCACTTTTAGAAGGTGGCTATTTTCTTGTCCAACTATCTTCCGGTCTCTGCTGGTTTGGTGTGTGTGTCAGGGGCTGGGTGGCTCCAGAGGTCTGAATGAGTCAGTGTGGGGTGAATGGGGCGTTTACACATAGAGTGAGGGAAGAGTAGCCTGCCCTGCCGGACACAATACTGGCTCCACCTCCTGCTGGGCGACTGATAGCCCTGCTCCTGCCAGTGACAATACTGGCTCCGCCTCCTGCTGGGCGGCTGAGGACTCTGCCCGGCTCAGTGAATAGGCCAGGTGCCTCTGCCTGGCAACACCCACAACAAACCTGAGATGGTGGGAATCTCCCTGCTTGGACAAAGGGAACAAAGGGAAAGAGGGGTATAAGAGAAGGACCCCTGAACCAAGAACTCAGATCACTTCTGACAAGGAAACCTGTACCAAGGACAAGAAGCCTGCTGATCTAAGGACTTGCCTCCCCTTTCTGCCAGAGTGCTGTTTTGCTGTGGAGGAACCTGAAAGCTGCTTCTTTATTTTTGCCAAGGAACAAGGAGAGAGGAACTTGGTGTGTACTCTCTGAACACTTGCTAGGAAATCTCCAAGGACTGGAAGAGTGCCAGTCTCCTGCTGAAGTCACAGGGCCAAAGGACTTCACCATTTGCTGAATTGCTGGAAAGTGTTGTTTCCAGTACACAAGGGGAAATCTGCAGTCTCGACGCCGCCGACGCCGCCGAATCCAGCTCGGCACCGTGAGTAACGGCTCCAGTGTCCCGAGCCTTCGACGCCGGCCGCCGGGCCCGATCGACGCCAGCAGCAACGCCAGTGAGCAGTGGGTATTGGCCCCGGCTCCAAGTGACCCCGTCTCGACGCCGGTATCAACGCCAGTGAGGAGTGAGTATCGGCTCCACCTCCAAGCGACCCCGTCCCGACGCCGCTGCTGATCGCATCGACTCGACGCCCTTCTTGACGCCGTGAGCGCTGCTCCGGCCCGACATCCCTCGACACCGCTGCGGATTGACCCGACTCCGAGGCACGATCGACGCCGACCTCGACGCCGACATCTCGACGCCGTGGATCCTCGTTTTCGTCGTTTCTCAAGGTACTGTACTTGTGGGGTCTGTTGCGACTCCAGGCTCGACGTAGCGCTCCTCGCGGTCGACGCCGAACCTTGGGAATCTTGTAGACTCGACGTCGTGTGACTCCTGTGGGGGTTACATTGTTGCCAAAGAACTGTGCTCAGAAGAATACTTTGCTAAAGAACTATTTGCCAAGAAGAAACCTTACTTGAACTATTATTTTTCCTTCCAAAGAGTATTTATTAAGACTGTGGTATATTTTTGTCGTTATTTGGTCTTGTGCTAAGCCTTATATAAAAATACTATTTTTATAATAACGTCTGCGTCGTGTCCATCTGTAGTGTATTCACTTTATTACTGTATGTGGTCATAAATGCTTAACACACTGCCTCTGAGATAAGCCTGTCTGCTCTGCCAAGCTACCAAGGGGGTAGCAGGGGTTATCTGAGTGTGTAATCCCCTTTCCCTGACTAGAGTTGGTAGGTCCCTATTTGTCAGAAGTGTATACCTCTGCCAACTAGAGACCGCCGGTTCTAACATTGGTGGTCAGCGGTGAGGATTTGAACTTTGCATTTATGACTCATGTGCAGTGATTAGTGTACGCTACATAGTGAAAGCAGACCATAATGCAGCCACAATCTGTTTTTGGTAGGATATTCTATTTATGTTCTCCGCTTTCCTGGAGCTTATTTTTTTAAACACTGCCAGTTTTGACCATGGAGAATGCCGGAGCTGCTACACCTGTGGAGAATGTTGTGGGGGAATTCGATAAGGAGAAGATAGATTCCTACACGCTAAAAGATCTAAAAGGATTTTGCAAGCAGTTTAAAGTTCCTACCACAGGTGTCTCAAAGAAAGAGGGCTTCCTCAAAGCGCTAAAGGCCTGGTTAGAGGCCAGAAATCCCTCTGATCCGGTGGTGGTACCGGAAGAGGAAGAAGAAGAGGAAGAGGAAGAGCCCACAGGTGGGCCAGTGTCATCTCCAGGCAGTAGTGCGTCCTCTAGGAGCCTTTCCCCCGAAGAATTAGAAGACAGGGAGAAGGAGAGGGGGTACAAGTTAGAAATGGCAAAACTTAAGTTAGGAGGGCAGTTGGAATTAGAGAATGCAAGAAGCAAGAGAGAAGCTGAAATGGAGAGCAAAAGATTAGATTTTGAGAGAGAGAAACTAGCGTTTGAACGTGAGAAGATGGTGAGGGAGATGGAGCTTAAAACTAAGAGTTTAGAATTGAATCCCTCTGGTGGCAGCACTCCATCTGTGCCTGCAGAAAGTAGGTTTTATTTTCCTAAAGATGTGATCAAGGATTACAGTAAGAATGAAGATATTAGCCAATGGTTTAAAGCGTATGAGTTAGCATTGTTGGCCCACCGGGTCCCTGAGAAGGATTGGGGAACGGGGTTGTGGAGCCGCTTTACAAACGAGGGGAGAGATACCTTGTTGAGCCTTCCTGCTGAGGATAGGATGTCTTATACTCATATGAAAGATGCTTTAATGCTGAGATATGGCTTAACTCCAGAAAAGTACAGACAAACCTTTAGAGAATGTAAGAAGTTGCCTGGTACTACGTGGGTTGAATATGTGTCTTTTTTCTGCAGAACCATGGATGGGTGGATAAAGGGTAGCAAGGTTGATAGTTATGATGCTCTTTATGATTTGTTTGCTTGGGAGCACTTGTCTAATAACTGTTTTCCAGAGCTACGCCAGCACCTTGTTGATAGCAAGCTATCTAACCCTAGAAAACTTGCTGAGGAGGCGGACCGCTGGGTCAGTACCAGGGTCCACAAGGGTCCAGTGGGAGACTCAGCCAAAGGTGGGCAGGGTCCCCAGCAGAAGAGTGGGGGGGACAGGGATAAACAGAGGGAGTTTCAGAAAGGGCCCCAAAGTAGTCCCCAAGGGAACCAAGGGAAGGGTTCCCAGCCTCCCCCTGTAAAGAAGCCAGAGGCCCCGACAGGTAAACCTGTTCACAGGGGCCCCATGACCTGCTATGCCTGTAAGCAGGTGGGACACCGTTATTATGATCCCCAGTGTCCCATGAAGGATTTGAATGCACCGCCGCGTGCACCCCCTCGTCAGGTAGCGAGTGTAGCCCTGGGAGGGGAGGAGATGGGTGCCCCCGGTGGGTGGGGTCCCGCAGAAATGTCCCTGGTCTCTTTAGGAGACGTGGAAATGGTCCCTCCAACCCCTCTGCCTAGTAACACTAAGAAATATAGGCAGTGGGTGACCATTAATGGCCATAGGGTGGAAGCTCTCAGAGACACCGGAGCGAGTGTGACAGCTGTCAAGTGACACTTGGTGTCCAGAGAGCAGGTGGTCCCTCATGCATTCTACCCCGTTGTAGCTGCTGACAACTCACAGAGTCAGTGTGAGGTAGCTCAAGTTCCCTTTGAGTGGGGGGGGGTCTCAGGTACTCTTCAGGTTGCTGTGAGGCCCGCCATGCCTGTTGATTGTCTCTTGGGCAATGATTTGGAGGACTCCCCTTGGGCTAAGGTGGAGAGAAAATCGCATCTGGAAATGTTGGGTCTGCCTGAGTGGGTGTGTGCGACCACCCGGTCCATGTCAGTCAGTAAGGGTGTTGATGGGGTCCTGGAGCCTGAAAGTATGGCCCAGGTCCCAACCGTGAAGAGAAGAGGCAGGGGGCGCGGGAAACCGTCCCCCATCGTTCCCGCGGTCCAGGAGGGAGCAGACCCTGAGGGGGATGCCCTGGAACCGACAGGAGAACAAGTGGCCGAACTGGGAGACCTGCCCGAGCTGACCCATTGGCAGCAGGATGGTGGTCCCTCCAGGGAGGAATTTTGTGCTGAACAGAAAGTGTGCCCTTCTCTTGTGGGTATGAGGTAGCAGGCCTCAGCCCAAACGACAGGTGATCAGTCAGGATCACATTGGGTCTACTGGGAGAACGACCTCCTGTATAGCGAGCCTAAGGCTGCTGAACCTGGGTCAGCCCGTGTGCTGGTGGTACCCCAGCGCTTCAGAGCCTTCCTACTGGGGTTGGCTCATGACGTTCCGTTAGCTGGACATCTGGGGCAGGACAAGACCTATGACAGGCTTGTCACCCATTTTTATTGGCCCCAGATGAGAAGGGATTCAGATATCCATTGTAGGACCTGTCAAACTTGCCAGGCAAGTGGGAAAAGTGGGCGGAAGCAGAAGGCTCCCCTCCAACCTTTTCCCGTCGTCAGTACCCCCTTTGAGCGAGTGGGAATTGACATTGTGGGGCCACTGGACCCCAAGACAGCCATGGGCAACAGGTTTATCCTGGTCTTGGTGGACCATGCTACCCGGTACCCGGAAGCCATCCCTCTCCGAACAGTGACGGCCCCCGTGGTGGGACGGGCACTGATGGGTGTTTTCTCCCGCATGGGGTTCCCCAGAGAGGTGGTGTCAGACCGGGGCACCAACTTCATTTCGAATTATATGAAGTCTCTGTGGAAGGAGTGTGGGGTAACCTACAAGTTTACCACTCCTTACCACCCTCAAGGTAATGGGCTGGTTGAGAGATTCAACCGGACCCTAAAAGGCATGATCATGGGTCTTGAAGAACCAATGAGGCGTAAATGGGACGTCCTCTTGCCATGCCTGCTGTTTGCTTACCGTGAGGTGCCACAGAAGTCTCTAGGGTTCAGCCCCTTTGAGCTTTTGTATGGTCACCCGGTAAGAGGACCTTTGAGTCTGATCAAAGAAGGCTGGGAGCAATCTCCCAGGAAACCTCCCCAGGATGTATATAGTTACATGCTGGCCTTTAGGAACCAGACTCGGCGCTTCAGAGATCTTGCTCAGGCAAATCTGGAGGCCAGCCAGGAAGAGATGAAGCGGTGGTACGATCAGAATGCCACTCTGGTTGAGCTTCAACCCGGTCAGAAAGTTTGGGTCATGGCCCCTGTGGAACCTTGTGCGCTCAAGGACAGGTGGACTGGACCATTTGAGGTTGTGGAGAAGAAGAGCGATGTCACCTACTTGGTGGACTTGAAATCTCCCAGGAACCCCTTAAGGGTCCTGCATGTCAACCGGTTAAAGCCCCACTTAGAAAGGTCCGAAGTGGGCATGCTCCTTGCCACAGATGCTGGGATGGAGGAGGAGAGTGAGCCTCTTCCTGACCTCCTGTGTGCAAAAGAAAAAGATGGGTCAGTGGATGGTGTTGTCCTCTCTGACACACTGACCCCTGAGCAGCAGCAAGATTGTCGCCACCTGTTGGTACAATTCCCTGATCTGTTCTCCTTAATCCCTGGTGTCACTCAGTGGTGTGTCCATGATGTGGACACCGGGGACAGCACTCCTGTGAGGCACAAGGCCTACAGGGTGACTGACAAGGTCAGAGCATACATCAAGGAGGAGGTCTCCAAGATGTTTGCCTTAGGGGTGGTTGAGTCCTCTAGCAGTCCTTGGGCCAGCCCAGTGGTCTTGGTCCCAAAGGCTGCAGCGCCTGGTGCTTCACCAGAACTTCGGTTCTGTGTGGATTACCGAGGACTCAATTCGGTCACCAAGACTGACGCGCACCCCATCCCCAGAGCTGATGAGCTCATCGATCGGTTGGGGGCTGCCCGGTACCTTAGTACGTTTGATCTAACGTCTGGGTACTGGCAGATCGCCTTGACTGATGGGGCAAAAGAGAGGTCTGCATTCTCCACACCAGATGGGCACTACCAGTTCCGTGTGATGCCCTTTGGGATGAAGAATGCCCCTGCCACATTCCAGAGGTTGGTTAACCAGGTACTGGCCGGGCTGGAAGATTTCAGCGCCGCCTACCTGGACGATATAGCAGTGTTCAGCGCCAGCTGGGAGGAACACTTGCGCCACCTCCAGGAAGTGTTGTTGGCCCTGCGCAGAGCAGGCCTCACAATCAAGGCTAGTAAGTGCCAGATTGGGCAGGGTTCAGTGGTGTACTTGGGGCACCAAGTAGGGAGCGGCAAGGTGGCCCCCCTGCAACCCAAGATAGATACCATCCTGGCTTGGGAACCGCCCAAAACCCAGACTCAGGTGAGAGCCTTCTTGGGTCTCACGGGTTACTACAGGAGGTTTGTCAAGGGGTATGGCAACATTGTGCACCCCTTGACCTCGCTGACTTCCAGGAAGCAGCCGAGACTTGTGATCTGGACTGACGCCTGTCAGAACGCCTTTGACACCCTGAAAACTGCAATGTGTACAGCACCGGTCCTCCAGGCACCCGACTTTTCAAAAGAATTCATTGTCCAGACAGACGCTTCAGAGCATGGTGTGGGGGCTGTTATAGCACAGATGAATGAGGAGGGCCGAGACTTACCTGTAGCCTTCATCAGCCGGAGGTTACTTCCCAGGGAACAAAGGTGGAGTGCGATAGAGCGTGAGGCATTTGCTGTGGTCTGGGCGCTGAAGAAGCTAAGACCCTACCTGTTTGGGACTCACTTCCGGGTTCAGACAGACCACAGGCCCCTCAGATGGTTAATGCAGATGAGGGGTGAGAACCCAAAGCTGTTGAGGTGGTCCATTTCCCTACAGGGGATGGACTTTACGGTGGAACACCGCCCTGGTACAGATCACGCCAATGCTGATGGTCTGTCCAGATTTTTCCGCCTTAGTGATGAGGACTCCCTGGGTGAAGGGTAGTTCTCCCCACATTTCAGCTGGAGGGGACACGTGTTAGACCTGGCATCATTGGCATGAGTCTCTCCTCCATTTTTTTCTGTTTGCCTCCTCTGTTTACGATGTTTTTGCTGGATTATTGCTTTGGGCACTGTGCCACTGCTGATCAGTGCCACAGTGCAAGTGCTCCCTATGTTAAATTGTTACTGTAACGCCCTGAACGTCTCAGGATCATTTAACAGACACGACAATGAGGACGCAACCACTTGTGAAGGGTTAGTTCTTTTAATGAAGGCAAATAAAATACAAAGAACAAACAAAAGTTATAGTCACTGGAATCCTCCAGGCTAAGTACGTTACCAGCCCACAGCACGGATGGTCCTAACCGTCCTCTGCATATACGCCGATCCCGGCGTATGCCAACAGAGGGCAGAAACGAAATGGCCGACAATGCCAATCGGTAGGCTGTGAGGGGCACGAAGAGTGTTGGGGAGAATCGAGGAGTCAGGGAAACACCCAGCCGGGGTCTCTACCTGAAGGGAGCAGCCGCTCAACCTCTTCCTCAGACTGCACCGGGACGCGGAGTCACCTCCTGGTGATGCGTCACCGATACCCCAATCACAAGCAAGAAGACTGAACCGAGAGCAGCCGCTCGATCGATCCTGTGGACTTCCGAGTCTGTAACGCGGCAAACACCTCCTGGTGTGCGTTACAGCTGGCAGTCCCTGTGTCTCTGGTCGGGCTGGGAGTTACGACTCCAACCAGCAAAAGCGCCACTGCGCTTGGACTCAGCCGAGTCAAAAAGCGAAGCTCAATGGTTGACCGGTAGAGCTTCCGGGTCCTTCACAGGTGACGATGGGGCAAGACACGGCCCAGGGAGTAACGACTCGACCTACCTCCGTTCTTGCCTTACTGGAGCACCACTCCGGAACACTGCTCTTCACGAAGCAGGTACGTCGGTGTAAACACAATATCCGACAGCCTTGTACCTCCCGGTTCCTCCCTTTATAGGGCGTGTTTTCCTTGAGTTATGTAACAGCTCTCCTGTTTACATAAGCGCGTGTTTCCCTTGAGTTATGTAACAGCTCTCCTGTTTACATAAGGGCGTGTTTCCCTTGAGTTATGTAACAGCTCTCCTGTTTACATAAGGGCGTGTTTCCCTTGTATGACAGGAATTCTTGACAGTACATCCTCCCTCTCAGCGGCTCCCCACGGGTCCAGCGCTGGCAGGAAAACGCCGATGGAACAAGGAGACCAAGCGCGGAGCATGAACCCCTTCAGCCGGTTCCCATGAATGCTCCTCCGGGCCATAGCCTTTCCACGCAACCAGGTACCACAGCTTCCCCCTGCGCCATTTGGACGCCCGTATGCCCGACACTTCATACTCCACCTCCGACTCCACGCATACCGGCCTAGGTGTCCCAGACGGCTTGGAGGGTGCTGGTTTGAGCAATGATACATGAAAGACAGGGTGTATCCGCAATGACTGGGGCAAGCACACCTTCACGTTCACGGGACCCATACACTTGGTAATTCGATAGGGGCCCATGTACTTGGGATGGAACACACTGTTCTTTCGAAACCTCATGTTTCTTGTGGATATCCAGACGTAGTCTCCAGTGCGGTACAGTGGCCCGGGCCTTCTCTTCCTATCTGCCGCAGCCTTGTATCTTCTCTTGGCCTCTATTAGGACAGCCCTTGAGCGCATCAACGTGTCTTTTATGTGTGCCACCCTGTCCGCTGTGGCGGGAATCCTGTCCTCTCTGAACGGATGTAGAAATGGCAAGAACCTGGGATGTTGGCCATAGTTGCTATAGAACGGAGATGACTGTGTGGAGCTGTGAGTGGCGTTGTTATAGGCTATCTCTGCAACCCATAGCAAGTCGACCCATTCTTCCCTGCCCTGGTCCACAAAACATCGCAGATACTGTTTGAGCGTTTGGTTCAGGCGCTCGGTTTGGCCGTCCGTTTGAGGGTGGTAGCTGGTGGACAGGGCGGTCTTAACATGCAGCACAGTGCACCAAGTCTTCCAGAATTGCGCAGTAAACTGCGACCCCCGGTCCGACACGATCACCCCAGGTAATCCATGCAGTCGTACCACATTCTTTAGGAGTAGTGACGCCAATTCCCCGGCCGTAGGGACTCTCTTGCAGGGGATGAAGTGCCCCATTTTCGTCAAGTAATCCACCACCACCAGTATTGCCGTCATCCCCTGGTCTACCGGTAGGCCCACCACGAAGTCCAGTGATATGCTATCCCATGGTCTATCCGGGGTCGGAAGTGGATGTAAGAGCCCTTGGGTTCGGCCATGGTCGGCCTTCATGGTAGCACACGTAGGACACTCCTGTCCCCACCTCCTGACATTCACTCTCATGGTTGGCCACCAGAAATGCCGTCCCATGCTAGCCACCGTTTTTTCAAAGCCCAAATGACCTGCGCATGGAGAGTCATGGCACCAGATGAATGCTTGTTTCCTTAGCCTAGGCGTGGGTATCAATAGGCACCTGCCCTTCAGGGGTATCCCGTCCTTCAGCTGCCATTCTCTGTGACTGAGGAGCCACCTCCGCCATGCGAATGACCTGATCCCTCTCTTTATTCCCCTCAGGAAAGTATCCGGTTGGATAACCCCCAATACCATCCTCGGGGAAATGATGGAACGCTCGGTTGCAGGCAATGGTTCCTTAACTGCAGATTGACGGGACAGGGCGTCCGCCTTCCGGTTTTCCGTCCCCGGCCGATATGTGATGCGGAAGTTGAACCCCGCAAAGAAGATCATCCACCGCAGCTGCCTGGGAGAAAGGTGTCTAGTGGCCGTCATGAACTGTAGGTTCCGATGGTCCGTGTACACCGATACCACATGTCTTGCCCCCATCAACCAATGCCTCCATTCGGTGAAGGCGTCCTTGATTGCGAGAAGCTCCTTCTCCGCAATATGGTAGTTGCGTTCGGCGTCGTTGAGTTTGCGGGACATGTACGCAACGGGATGAAGCACCCCTGTGTCGTGGTTGCGTTGGGACAAGATAGCCCCCAGCGCCACATCCGACGCGTCCGCTTCCACCACGTAGGGGAGATCCGGATCGGGGTGAGCCAACACCGGCGCCTTACCAAAGGCGCTTTTCAGGGCCTCAAAGGCTTTGTTCGCTTCAGGGGACCAGACAAACTCCTTGGATTTCCTCAGTAGCTGTGTGATTGGGGCCACCACTCCTGAAAATCCATCTATAAACCGCCTGTAAAAGTTGGCGAAGCCAATGAAACTTTGGACGTCCTTCACGCTTTGGGGCACCGGCCATTCTTTCACCGCCTTGATCTTTCATTCTGCCATCTCCTGTCCCTCTGGACTCAGCATCACTCCGAGGAATTCCACGGATGTGACGTGGAAGTCACACTTGCTGAGTTTACAAAACAGCATGTTTTCCCTCAGCTTTTGGAGCACAGCTTTGACGTGGTGTACGTGCTCCTCCACACTGGACGAATAGATGAGGATGTCGTCGATATATACGACCACGTAGATATCCAACTCCTCTCTGAATACCTCATTCAAAAAGTACTGAAAGGCTGCCGGGGCGTTGCACAGACCGAACGGCATGACGAGGTACTCAAAAAGGCCGAACCTGGTCTTAAAGGCGGTCTTCCACTCGTCTCCGTCCCTCATGCGCACCAGATGGTATGCCCCTTTCAAATCCAACTTGGTGTAGATACGAGCTTTCTTGACCTGTTCCAGAAGTACACTGATGAGAGGCAAGGGGTACCGATTTTTTATGGTTATCGCATTCAATGCCCTAAAGTCCACACAGGCTCTCAGCTCCCCATTAGCCTTCGGGATGAAGAAGAGTGGCGAGGCGGCCGGAGACTTGGACGGGCGGATGAATCCTAGCTTGAGGAGTTTATCCAGGTACCCCCGGAGATGCACGTTTTCAGGCTCCGTCAGGGCATACAGCCTGCCGCTGGGAACGCTGGCCCCTGGCACCAGGTCGATCTGGCAGTCAAACTGTCTATGTGGTGGTAGCACTTCCGCCTTCACCTCATCAAATACATCCTCAAAACTGTGATAAGCCTGGGGGAGAGCCACATCTTTTTCTGCCGCTGTAGCCACCGTCTGACTCCCGCTCTCATCTGCGTCAAGGGATTCCGTTCTTATTCCACAATGCAGGATGCAATACGGTGACGTCATTTCGATGCGATGTGTTGGCCAATCCACAAAGGGGTTGTGTTTCTGTAGCCACGGCAATCCCAATATGACGCCATATTGGGGCGCTCGGATGATGTTAAAATCGATTTGTTCCAAATGGTTCCTCCCATATCTCATCGGAAGGACCCCCGTGTGCTGTCCGATGGGCCCCGTCACCAATCGCCTTCCGTCTACCGCATAGACGTCTTCGGGTACTGCTTTGGGAAGAAGCACTAGCCCTAGCCTGCATGCCTCGTTGTGGTCCATAAACATGCCAGTGGCCCCTGAATCCACCATGGCCACAACGGGGATCCACTGGTCATGCACTCCCACGTGCACCGTGATAAACAGGTGTCGTTGTCCCTTAGTGACCGAGTTGGAGAGAGAAGGGATGGATGAGTGACTCCGAGATGCCCCTTCTCTGGTCTTGGAGTCCTCTAGTTTTCCGCCGGTATGTCCACCACGGCTGTTACCGACCGGTTGGCCCGATAACGTGACGTCTTCGGTTTGGCAGGGCATTCACGTACGTAGTGGCCTTTTTTGCCACAATATAGGCACAATACTTGTTTACGGCGTGACTCTTTCTCCGTGGCTGTGAGGCTCGCTCGTATTGCGCTGATGTCCATGGGTTCTCCCTTGGATGCGGTGGAAGTTTCAGGACTTCCCACCGTCACATAGGATGGAAGGGATTTTCCTTTTCTCCCATGATCCCCCTTTCTTTCACTTAGCCTATGTTCCAGCCGTAATACCAGGTTGATAAGGCCCTCACATGTCTTGGGTTGAGGGTCAATATGAGCCACGGCGTCCTTGAGCTCATCGCACAGCCCGTGATGGAAGAGCACCGTCTGTTTAGCAACAGGCCACTTGGTTTCCGCAACCAGCCTTCGGAACGCGTTGAGATACTGCACCAGGTCGTTGGATCCCTCTCTCAACTCAAGCATTTCACGGTCCGCCGTGTACGAGTCAGCCCTTCTGTCGAATACCTTCAGGAATTCCTCGCGAAAAGCACCCCAATCACATAAGAGGGGGTCGTCCCTGCTCACCAGAGGTACGGCCCATTGTGCCGCGTTTCCAGCCAAATAGGATATAAGGAAAGCCACACGAGCCTGACTCGTGGGGAACGCCTTTGGTTTGCACGATAAATGTAGCGCCACTTGTGTGAGGAATACCTGCACTGTGTTAGGATCCCCACTGTACCTCTCTGGTGTTGCCAAGGGGATGGCTACCGGCATTTCCACTACTACCGCAGGGGTCTGGTTCGTGAGGGAGGTGCTGGGCGTGAGCGGGTCCAATTGGATAGCATCCAGTCTGGCTTTTACATCGGCTGTTTCTTGCCTAGAGGCAGCCACTTCAACTTGCATGGCCGCTAAAGCAGCCAGCACATCATCAAGTGTTGCCATGTCTGTTATCGACCGGGAGACAGTTAGTGTTATTAAGGTCGGATATTTTGTAATGCCCTGAACGTCTCAGGATCGTTTAACAGACACGACAATGAGGACGCAACCACTTGTGAAGGGTTAGTTCTTTTAATGAAGGCAAATAAAATACAAAGAACAAACAAAAGTTATAGTCACTGGAATCCTCCAGGCTAAGTACGTTACCAGCCCACAGCACGGATGGTCCTAACCGTCCTCTGCATATACGCCGATCCCGGCGTATGCCAACAGAGGGCAGAAACGAAATGGCCGAGAATGCCAATCGGTAGGCTGTGAGGGGCACGAAGAGTGTTGGGGAGAATCGAGGAGTCAGGGAAACACCCAGCCGGGGTCTCTACCTGAAGGGAGCAGCCGCTCAACCTCTTCCTCAGACTGCACCGGGACGCGGAGTCACCTCCTGGTGATGCGTCACCGATACCCCAATCACAAGCAAGAAGACTGAACCGAGAGTAGCCGCTCGATCGATCCTGTGGACTTCCGAGTCTGTAACGCGGCAAACACCTCCTGGTGTGCGTTACAGCTGGCAGTCCCTGTGTCTCTGGTCGGGCTCCAACCAGCAAAAGCGCCACTGCGCTTGGACTCAGCCGAGTCAAAAAGCGAAGCTCAATGGTTGACCGGTAGAGCTTCCGGGTCCTTCACAGGTGACGATGGGGCAAGACACGGCCCAGGGAGTAACGACTCGACCTACCTCCGTTCTTGCCTTACTGGAGCACCACTCCGGAACACTGCTCTTCACGAAGCAGGTACGTCGGTGTAAACACAATATCCGACAGCCTTGTACCTCCCGGTTCCTCCCTTTATAGGGCGTGTTTTCCTTGAGTTATGTAACAGCTCTCCTGTTTACATAAGGGCGTGTTTCCCTTGAGTTATGTAACAGCTCTCCTGTTTACATAAGGGCGTGTTTCCCTTGAGTTATGTAACAGCTCTCCTGTTTACATAAGGGCGTGTTTCCCTTGAGTTATGTAACAGCTCTCCTGTTTACATAAGGGCGTGTTTCCCTTGTATGACAGGAATTCTTGACAGTTACCTTGATTGGTGTTACCATGATTGGCTTGGTTGACTTACTGTTCAGACCCTAGTCTAGTGCACTGCGTGTGCCAAGGGCGTGTAAGTTAACTGCTGCTGGTGGGCTTGCAGCACTGGTTGTGCCACCCACAGAAGCAGCGTGTAAAATGTGTCTCAGGCCTGCCACCGCAGCGCCTGCGTGCAGTCCCTGACTGCCATGTCGACTTGGTAAGGAAACCTACTTACCAGTCTCTAAACCTTCACTTTGCCACATTTCAGACACCTCTATGGTAGGCCCTAGGGCAGGGTGCATTGTTGGTAAAAGGTAGGTCATGCCCTGATGTGTGTGGCATGACCTAATAGTGAATTACAGCCATTTTGTTTTTCACTATTGAAGGGCTACCTGCCTCCAATAGGCCAGACTGGGCAGACTGATTTTTAAACTCCATTATAATCTATCTGACTCAGGGAGCATGGTAGCAAGTCGAGTTTAGTATCCCTGAACTCAGAATTTAATAACAAACCCTTTAGGATGGATGGTTTTTAAATTCTATGTTTGAAAATAGCACTTTTAGAAGGTGGCTATTTTCTTGTCCAACTATCTACCGGTCTCTGCTGGTTTGGTGTGTGTGTCAGGGGCTGGGTGGCTCCAGAGGTCTGAATGAGTCAGTGTGGGGTGAATGGGGCGTTTACACATAGAGTGAGGGAAGAGTAGCCTGCCCTGCCGGACACAATACTGGCTCCACCTCCTGCTGGGCGACTGATAGCCCTGCTCCTGCCAGTGACAATACTGGCTCCGCCTCCTGCTGGGCGGCTGAGGACTCTGCCCGGCTCAGTGAATAGGCCAGGTGCCTCTGCCTGGCAACACCCACAACAAACCTGAGATGGTGGGAATCTCCCTGCTTGGACAAAGGGAACAAAGGGAAAGAGGGGTATAAGAGAAGGACCCCTGAACCAAGAACTCAGATCACTTCTGACAAGGAAACCTGTACCAAGGACAAGAAGCCTGCTGATCTAAGGACTTGCCTCCCCTTTCTGCCAGAGTGCTGTTTTGCTGTGGAGGAACCTGAAAGCTGCTTCTTTATTTTTGCCAAGGAACAAGGAGAGAGGAACTTGGTGTGTACTCTCTGAACACTTGCTAGGAAATCTCCAAGGACTGGAAGAGTGCCAGTCTCCTGCTGACGTCACAGGGCCAAAGGACTTCACCATTTGCTGAATTGCTGGAAAGTGTTGTTTCCAGTACACAAGGGGAAATCTGCAGTCTCGACGCCGCCGACGCCGCCGAATCCAGCTCGGCACCGTGAGTAACGGCTCCAGTGTCCCGAGCCTTCGACGCCGGCCGCCGGGCCCGATCGACGCCAGCAGCAACGCCAGTGAGCAGTGGGTATCGGCCCCGGCTCCAAGTGACCCCGTCTCGACGCCGGTATCAACGCCAGTGAGGAGTGAGTATCAGCTCCACCTCCAAGCGACCCCGTCCCGACGCCGCTGCTGATCGCATCGACTCGACGCCCTTCTCGACGCCGTGAGCGCTGCTCCGGCCCGACATCCCTCGACACCGCTGCGGATTGACCCGACTCCGAGGCACGATCGACGCCGACCTCGACGCCGACATCTCGACGCCGTGGATCCTCGTTTTCGTCGTTTCTCAAGGTACTGTACTTGTGGGGTCTGTTGCGACTCCAGGCTCGACGTAGCGCTCCTCGCGGTCGACGCCGAACCTTGGGAATCTTGTAGACTCGACGTCGTGTGACTCCTGTGGGGTTTACATTGTTGCCAAAGAACTGTGCTCAGAAGAATACTTTGCTAAAGAACTATTTGCCAAGAAGAAACCTTACTTGAACTATTATTTTTCCTTCCAAAGAGTATTTATTAAGACTGTGGTATATTTTTGTCGTTATTTGGTCTTGTGCTAAGCCTTATATAAAAATACTATTTTTATAATAACGTCTGCGTCGTGTCCATCTGTAGTGTATTCACTTTATTACTGTATGTGGTCATAAATGCTTAACACACTGCCTCTGAGATAAGCCTGTCTGCTCTGCCAAGCTACCAAGGGGGTAGCAGGGGTTATCTGAGTGTGTAATCCCCTTTCCCTGACTAGAGTTGGTAGGTGCCTATTTGTCAGAAGTGTATACCTCTGCCAACTAGAGACCGCCGGTTCTAACAGATATGCATAAAGGATTTTAGCAATGGCATCAATTGGTGCCACTTTAACCCTCTCTGTCAAATCCATTTAATGTCTACATTTGGCAAACCTAGGTCTTTGTGAATGCCTTTGTTTTCTGCATACCTTTGGCTCCAGAAAATATAGCTGTGTCCCACAATCCACACTCTAAGCATCTTGAAGGGAGGTCTGGATGCACTCAGATGGTCTCTGTAAATGAAATGGCAGTTTGAAAAGTAAGATTTTTCTAAAATGGTGGCTAAGATGCAGTTTTGAAAAAAGACAAGAAATCATTGGTTGTTTGACAACCTTCTACACAAGGTAGGGTGCATGTTTCTGCATGTTTCTGTTTTTTAAACACATGATTCTTATTGGTTAACAAAAAGTGAGTGAAAGGAACATTATATATGATAAGCTGATATGTTGAAAAGTCAAGCACACTTGCTGTTTTGATTAGCAACATTGTGTGCTGAACTTGTGACCTGCGTGCTCAGTTCAGTGTTCCATGACCTGTGTCTATGGTAACAGGCAGAAGGCAGGTTGGGGGTAGGGTTCAAATTTATGTCATTTGGAAAGGGTTGAAATGTTTAACCAATAGAAATGTGTGTTTGCTTTTGAATTTATGTGGGAGGGAATGTGATTTGATGTTTACATGTATAGGTGTGGAAAATGAGAGGGAAACTTTGCCATTCTTTGGTTTTGCTGACAGGTGCACAGTGCAGAGATTCTGTATAAGAAAATCTGGTGTGTGACTGATATACTTCTTAATCTACAAAACAACTTGAAAGGTGAGTTATTTAATTGTGAGGGGAGGTATGTGCTGTATTTTGATTTTAATCAGACTAATGTATTTCTCCTGGTAAAGTGCAGGGAGTACTTTTTTTTGTCTACAATCTTATTGACAGTGTGTGTGCATGTAGAAATCGTTCTGTGATAAGCATTTGTGTTTTTCATGTGTTTGCAGAAAGATAACTGTGCTGTTGCTATATTTTGGTACAATTAGAAATCAGTCATTGTTTATTAATTTGCAATGTAGTATTCGTAGATTAAGAAATGTGTTTTGGTATAGTGCAAGGGATAGTGTTGTTTGTCTAGGATCACACAGTGAGTCTGTGTGCATTTAGGAATCATTTTGAGAGAAACATTTTGGTACTAATCTGTAGTAGTAGATTTTCTGCAATGTGTGCAGTCACCTTAGATCTTGTAGACTAGTAAATGTGTTTTGTACAAGGGAAAGTTGTCTGTCTACAATCACACTGTGAGTCTGTGTGTATTAGGGTAAGCATTGTGGGAGAAGCATTTGGTAAAATTATGTATTTACTGACAGACAATTGTTTTAAAACCTGTCATGTTGTCAAGTTTTAGTAGCATTAAAAGCCAGTCTTTGATTATGCATTGATAAAATGAGTTAGGCTTTGACACTAAAGTGCAGTACTTAAATATGTAGATTGCGTGCAGACCCCTTCCCCCTTCCACAGTAGTGAATGAGTTTTGGTAAACTCCTAGAGATAGTGTTGCTTGTCTAGAATCACACTGTGAGTCTGTGTGCATTTGGGAACCACCGTGAGAGAAGCATTTGGTAACATCATGTATTTGCTGACAGATAACTGTTTTAAAACCTGTCATGTTGTCAAGTTTTAGTAGCATTAGAAGCCAGTCATTGCTTATGCATTGATAAAATGAGTCAGGCATTGACAGTGAAGTGCAGTACTGAAATATGTAGATTGTGTGCAGTCCCCTTACCCCTTCCACAGTAGTGAATGAGTTTTGGTAAACTCCTAGGGATAGTGTTGCTCGTCTAGAATCACACTGAGTCTGTGTGCATTTGGGAACCACTGTGAGAGAAGCATTTGGGTACTTCATATCTTTGAATACGCATCACTGCTTAAAAACTTTCCTGTTCTCAAGTTTTGGTAGAATTAGAAGGCAGTCATTTCTTATGTATTCACCCAGGAACTGTCCTTGCAATACTGTAAACATTCAGTTAATATTCAGGTAGTAACGGAGTGAGGCAGGTCTTAGCCCATGCATTGATTCAAATGCTTATCCACTATGCATGCAGTTCTCTAACCGTCTACACAGTTCTCTTTCACACCTTTAATTCCACAGTCAGTATCCATACACTACAAGCAAACACCCTGTCACTCCCCATGCACTCCTCTAGTGACCCATTCAGCAGCATATACTAAACCATTCACTTCGCCAAAACCCAAACACTTATAAATTCACTCAGGCACTCTCTTTGCAGTACTCTAATCATTCAGTCAGTATCCAAGTACTCACGCAGCGCGCCAGGCCTTACAACATGGACTGCTTCAAACCCCTATCCAGTATGCATACAGGCCTCTAGTCACCTAAACACTTGTCTTTCACTTCTTTAATTAACTAGTCAGTATCTATATACTTCAATAAACATCCTGTCACTCATCTTGCACTCATCCAGTGACTGATCCAGTACCATGTACTAATCTTTTTACTGCGCCAAAATGGAAAAACTTAAAAGTTTTACCCAGGCACTCTCCTAGCAGTAGTCTAATGATTCAGTCATTTTCCAGGTACTCATGTAGTGAACCATGCATTACCACATAGAGGGCTTCAAATGTCTATGCAGTATGCATGCAGCCTTCTAACATACTACACACTTGTCTTTAACAGCTTCAATTCCCCAGCCAGTATCCATGTAATTTCAGCAAACATCCTGTTACTCCCCTTGCAGTGTTCCAGTGACTTATTCAGCACCATGTAGTAATGCATTCACTGCGCCAAAACTGATACACTGGTAAATTCACCCAGGTACGCTTCTTGCAATAGTCTAATCATTCAGTCAGTACCTAAGTACTAATGGAGTGAGGCAGGCCTTAGCACATGGATTGATTCAAACGTGTTTCCAGTATGCATGGAGGCCTCTAACTACCAACACAATTGCCTTTCAGACCTTCAATTTCTCTGTCAGTATCTATAAACTCCAATAAACACTCTGTCACTTTAATTGCACACCTCCACTGACTCATTTGGCAGTAAGTACTAATCTATTCACTGCACTAGAATCCAAAATCTTAAAAAGATTCACAGAGTCACTCTTTTTGTAGTACTCTAATGATTCAGTCAGTACTCAGGTAGTTTTGCAGTGATCCAAGTGTTACTCTATGGACTGTTTCAAACGTCTATCCACTATGCATACAGTCCTCTAACCACCTATATACTTGTCTTTCACACCTTCAATTCCCCAGTCAGTATACATACACTGCAGAAAACACCCTATCACACCCCTTGCACTCCTCCAGTGACCCATTCAGCACTATGTACTGATCCATTCACTGCGCCGAAAGCCAACCATTCATAAATTCCCCCAGGCTCTCTCCTTGCAGTACTCTAATCATTCAGTCAGTACCCAAGTACTCATGCAGTGAGCCAGGCCTTAGCACATGAATTGCTTCAAATGCATATCCACTATGCATGCAGTCCTCTAACCACCTACACACTTGTCTTTCACACCTTCAATTCCCTAGTCAGTATTTATACACTTCTAGCAAACAACATGTCACTCCCCTTGCAGTCCTCTAGTGACCCATTCAGCACCATGGACTAATCCATTCACTGTGCCAAAACCCGAACACTTATAAATTCACCCAGGCACTCTCCTTGCAGTACTCTAATCATTCAGTCAGTATCCAAGTAGTTTGGACTGAGACAGGCCTTAACATATGGATGGATTCAAACATGTGTCCACTATGCATGTAGGTCTCAAATCACCTACACACTTGTCTTTCACACCATCAATATCCATGTCAGTATTCATACACTTCTAGGAAACACCCTGTCACTCACCCAGTGTGTCTCCTTATAGTATTGTAATCATTCAGTCAGTTAGCATGTAGTCTTTTAGTGTGGTAGGCTTTAGGGCATGAACTGCTTCAAAGTAGTATGCACTATGCATGTAGTGTTTTAACCATCGTCACACTTGTGCTTCAGGGCTATAGTTTCTTAGTCAGTTCTTATATAAAATGTGTTTCTACAGTAATAGAATAGTATAAATTTGAAAGTTATTAATATACTTTTATTTGTGATTCTTTTTTACAGATACAGTCAGTCAGTCAAAGCACTTTATTTCGATTAATTAAAATCATAAAAGCAATGGGCATCACATAGAATTACAAGCAGGCAAATACAATTCATTAAGAAAGATGTGTATAAAAATGTTGTTATAACAAATGTAATAAGAACAATGATAAGAAGAAGTATTAAAAAGTAGGAAGACAATCCATGTGCAAAAAGCAAGTTCATACGGAGCTACAAAATGCAGTTTGGGAGAAACTCTAAAACCCCAATTGTGCAAATTAGCAATCAAGCTCCCCAGGGAGGGGCAGTTTTTTGTTCTTGAGCCTCATAGCTGCCACCAAAAAGCTGGCCACGTGGAATATGTCACGGGTACTACTCAGCATCTGTAAGTGTATTAGGGCTGGTCTGACTTGAATGAAACCTTTCTCTTTTAAAAGGGGGAGCAAAAATGTTTTCCTCATTTCAGAGTAAAAATTACAGGGTATCTTGGGGTGAGAAATGTTCACACCTGCAGGGCGTACTACTTTCAGGTTTGGCCCACACAGGGTAACTCCCCAGAGAATAGTGGATTAAGTTAAATCTGAACCTAGTCAGTAAAAATCTATGAAAAGGTTTGGTTACAAGCTGTAAATATGGCTCCAGGGAGGGCGAGGTGACTAGAACATAGTTCTGTCTCACAACTGTTTTTTTAAGCTCCAACTCCTCCCGGGTCAGCCTTGCCTCTTCTAAAAAAGTAGCCCTGATCCAATGGACGTCCTTCTTAACAATATTCTGCGGGGAGGTAAAAAGCTCTGGGCGACCTAAATCAGCAAAAGCCTTTCTCACGTACTCAACCCAGGGGATCCTTTTAGCATTTTCCATGGCAATAATATCTGTGAAAATGGCATGGTTCAACGTAATTTCCTTGTTTAACCATGTTTTTGCCCAACAAACCAGGGGGGCCACCCTTAACTTGTCCGTAACATAACCAATCCCCACCTCTGTGTGAGTGCTAAATGTAAGGGTGGATTGAGGGACAGACAGGAGAGATCTCAGGAACCTGTTTTCCACTCTTTGAATTTGGACTTGGGCTATGTGGCCCCACAACGGGGCGCCATACAAGACAATGGACATACATTTAGCGTTGTATACTTTTATCAGAGCCTCCATAGGTCTCACCCCCAACCTTTTTGAAAAGCCCAAAAGAGCACTGGTGGACCTTGCCATCGAAATACTTTTTAGCTTAATTTGTGGGCCCCAAGAACCCTTATGATCAAAAAGGACGCCTAGGTATGGGAAGGTACGTACCCTTGACACCTCCGCCCCCTTGCAATAAAAAGTTTTTAGTTTACAGCTGCGGCTACTTCTACCCACGACCATGGTATGAGATTTGTTAATATTCACCTTCAAGTCAAGCTGGTCCATAAAAGAGGCAAAAGAATCCAGCATCCTTTGCAAGCCCACCCCCGTACGAGCCAGTAGGACAGCGTCATCCGCGTATAGGAGAACAGGGATTGATAAAGCTCCTACACGCGGAAGGTCTGCCCTAGTGGTGCCCAGAGTGCTATCCAAGGCGTTTATATAAATAGTAAAAAGGAGGGGGGCCAAAATACAACCTTGTCTAACCCCCCTCTCTGAACTAAAGTGTCGAGTGCATCTTCCCTCTTGATTTACCCTAATGGTGGCAAAAAGCTTTTCATGTAGGGCCGCTAAAAAGTTAATCAGTGGAGGATCAATGCCAATATCGTGTAGGATCCTCCAAAGCTTGGCCCTGTTCACCATGTCAAAGGCCGAAGATAGGTCCATGAATGCCATAAATAAGGACCCATCCTTTGCCACCGTGTACTTGCTTATTAGAAGATGTAAATTTAAGCATTGGTCCATGGTACCCCTATTTTCTCGGAAGCCATATTGTAAATTAGAGAACACCCCTAGCCTCTCCACATTTTCCCTGAGTCTAAATAGAAGGACTCTGCCCAAGATTTTAACGGCGGAGTCAAGCAGGGAAATGGGCCTATAGCAAGAGGGTCCATGCGATGTCCTTTTTTAAAAATCGGAACTATAACCGAGGTGGACCAAGAGGCTGGAAAAGAGTTGCAAACAGATGCGTTAAAAACATTAGTTAAGATATTTGCCCAAAAGGTCGGTGAATTCATATATAAGTCAGCGGGGACGCCGTCTGGACCCGGGGCTTTATTTTTTAATGTCTCTTTAATTGCTCTTTTTCGACCTCCCCCCAATTAAAATCTATTGGGGACAATGGATACGATATTTCGGGGGGGCCCCGGTTACTCATTCCGCCAACACCGTAAACCTCTTCAAAATGGTGAAGCCAAACATCGTCTCGAATGACACAGTCAGTATTAGTATTCTCTTGGCCGAGGAGGAAAGGGTCATTTATGACAGCCCAAAACTTGCCACTATCCCGCAATACATCTATTGACAGTAATTTGTCCCAAGCCTCCTTTTTAATTAACTTCTTGCGCCCTTCAATTGCTAATTTATATGCCTTTCGTAAGTTGGCTACCTTCCCCCTGTCTCTAGGGCTTGTTTTTAGTGCTAGAAGTAGCGCCCGATGTGCCTTAGAGCAACTACTGTCGAACCACCTAGGGTCAGAGTTGCCACTGTTGCTTTTTGTATTAGTGAGGTCCACCGCGATCCGGGAACAAATTTCCTCGAACGCGCTTATGATCTCTTTACCTTCGCGCACACTATCCAAACAGATTGACATCTGACTTCCTACCTCAGTAGTTAAAATCTCTAAAAAGGTGTCGGGCACAACCCTCGTCCACTTTATTCTCCGACCTTGGTCCTTTGCAACTAGGGGGGCCCCCACCCTGTATATACGGCTCTCGGGGGTAGAAATGTCCCCCAAAATCAACTCAAGGAACACGGGGTTATGGTCACTAAAGGACGACGGGACTGCCCCGTATTTCCCCACCAGATGCAGAAGGCCCGTGGAGATGAAAAAGTAGTCTATCACGGTGCCCGAGGATGAACCCTTAAAAGTGGGAACCCTATCCACCCCTTCTATGAGGTCAGGTTCAAAAACATTACAGTTAGCCGGGAGTTCCTCAAGGGCCTCCCCCTGCCTGGAGTGCTCAAAATGTGGTATTGCAGCTCCAGGCGGACCCTCGAGAGCCCCCTCATAGCAACCATCCCCGCAAGGGTGGATGTTAAAATCGCCCATTAAAACAAGCTCAAAAGCAGTGCTTTGATTAAGACTATATTCGGAGATAAAAGATCCCAGGGCGGCTATATGTGTATTTATATTTTCCCTCTCCCTGTGGTTATAAAAATTTATCAAAAGAATATTTCTGAAGTTGGGAAGAACCCATTCTACTATTAGAGAGTTACGAGAACCAGAATCCAGCTGCCTAAAAGAACCTACCAGGTTTACAGGAAACAAAAGGATGAGCCCACCCTTAGGTCTGCCCATAGTTCCCATCATAGCTGGAACCGTGAAACTAGTATACCCATCTAAGTAAAAACTTGGTGCAGTGTCCCAAGTTTCTTGTGCCGCAATGATATCGTGTTTTTTTATGAAATCCACCCAAATGGCATCAAGCCGCTTTTGCCTGATGCCAGCGACATTCCAGCTAATAATTTTACAACCTGCTGGGCCAACTCCTGGGATAGGATTATCTGTTGGGGGGCCAGCTATGGCAGACCGTCAATCGTTGGAGTCTAGGTCTGAAAGAGCGTTGAAACGGTTACCTAGCAGCAAAGGTGCCTGTGCCTGGTGTATGGGTTGTTGGGGAGGTAAACCATCAATGCCTTCTGGAATTCGGGCCCCCCGTGTCACATACCGGGGGACACTATGTTGTACCGAGTTTGAACTACGAGGAAAAAGAACCTTATGACAGGCAGAGATATTATTAGAAGGTCTGGTGGTGTCCACATTTAACGGTACGGAGGGGTAGAAAAACTGTAGAGGGACTGGTCTTATCCCATCCTGTGCAACTTTTGAACCATCCCAGAACAATTTGTATGCTGTGTTAGGGTTATTAAAATTGACTACAATACAGTCCCCCCTAACTGCCTTTGGGCGGTGCCCTATCCATCCCACCCTTCTGGCCGTAATTATACTGGCGGCGATATCTTTCCCTCCGCTACAGTAATTCGCGGGCCAAGAACTGACCTTCCTCATTAAGGCACCTGTTGTTTCAGACTCACCGGCCTGTAGATGGGGAACACCTACAAGCACTGCTACCAGAGGGGCTGCCTCTGGAAGCAAGTCAAGTCTAGAGGGGTTATCACGAGCCGAGTCGGCTAAACTGGGGGGTGGTTGGTCGGGGGTGCTACTCCAAGCATTTTACCCTTTACCATAAGGACCCCTCAATGTCTTAAGTCCAGATGTGGCTTGGGGGACGCTGGCCTTGCTCCTAACAGGTTTATGCAAGCTAGGACTGTGACTTAGTTGGGGTTTAGTCATGTGTACTTCAGCATTGTTCCCTGGGGTACTAACGACAGTCGCAGCCAATGTGGTCTGCCCCCTAAACTCCTTCATGAAATCATAAATTTTGGCACATTTTGCCAAAAGTCCAGCAACACAAGTGTTCAAAGTGTCCACAATGTCCTTAGTCAAGTCTGTAACGATAGGCTCCAGCCGTGATGTGACCAGTGACTCTATCAAATCCCCCAAATCGTCCGCAGATGTAACATTGCCAGGCTTGGGTAAGTCTTGACCTTTGGTCTTCCTAAGTTTTTTCTTCTTAGGGGCCGTTACTAAGCCCTGTGTAATTGTTACTGGGGGCTCCTGGCTATCGTTATTAACTATCGAAGAGGCAGCCAGGTCAGTAGTGACAGGAAGATTGGCTATAGTGACAACAGGCTCCAAGGGGACACTGGGGGTGTTTGCAGACGGGGAATCAGACTGGGTGCAGGGGGGAGTGTTCGGTTGTAGGCCAAGTTCCAATTCCGTGTTTGCTATTTCTTTCGTTAACGCCCCCACAGCTGAAGATAAATACGAAATTATAGACTCGGACTTCCTTGGGACTTTGGCGTTTTTCCCCCCTTCCCCACAATGGAGCTGCTTGCGCTTACCCATTAAGACGTTGTTAGGTGGGTGGCTCAGCCCGGCCTCCTTCGGCCCCTGACGGCCACAGACGGCCCGCCCTTTGCCCGGGCTTCGTCCGGCGCCGCCCGCGCGCGTCCCGCGTGGCGTGGAGGAGGTGCTCCTAATCAAGTCCTTGCCAGGTTGAGGGCGGGACCGGAAATGCTGCGAGGCCCCTTTGGCTCCTGGGGCTTGTGGTCCTCTGTGCTTCTGCTGCTCACCACTCCCGCTGACCGGCGCTGCGTCTCCCGCGAAGCGGGAGGCGCAAGGTGTTCAAATAGCCCCCAGCAGGTAGAGGGCGGGACCGGAAATGCTGCGAGGCCCCTTTGGCTCCTGGGGCTTGTGGTCCTCTGTGCTTCTGCTGCTCACCACTCCCGCTGACCGGCGCTGCGTCTCCCGCGAAGCGGGAGGCGCGAGGTGTTCAAATAGCCCCCAGCAGGTAGAGGGCGGGACCGGGAAAGCTGCGAGGCCCCTTTGGCTCCTGGAGCTTGTGGTCCTCTGTGCTTCTGCTGCTCACCACTCCTGCTGACCGGCGCTGAGTCTCCCGCGAAGCGGGAGGCGCGAGGTGTTCAAATAGCCCCCAGCAGGTAGAGGGCGGGACCGGAAATGCTGCGAGGCCCCTTTGGCTCCTGGGGCTTGTGGTCCTCTGTGCTTCTGCTGCTCACCACTCCCGCTGACCGGCGCTGCGTCTCCCGCGAAGCGGGAGGCGCGAGGTGTTCAAATAGCCCCCAGCAGGTAGAGGGCGGGACCGGGAAAGCTGCGAGGCCCCTTTGGCTCCTGGAGCTTGTGGTCCTCTGTGCTTCTGCTGCTCACCACTCCCGCTGACCGGCGCTGCGTCTCCCGCGAAGCGGGAGGCGCGAGGTGTTCAAATAGCCCCCAGCAGGTAGAGGGCGGGACCGGGAATGCTGCGAGGCCCCTTTGGCTCCTGGGGCTTGTGGTCCTCTGTGCTTCTGCTGCTCACCACTCCCGCTGACCGGCGCTGCGTCTCCCGTGAAGCGGGAGGCGCGAGGTGTTCAAATAGCCCCCAGCAGGTAGAGGGCGGGACCGGAAATGCTGCGAGGCCCCTTTGGCTCCTGGGGCTTGTGGTCCTCTGTGCTTCTGCTGCTCACCACTCCTGCTGACCGGCGCTGCGTCTCCCGCGAAGCGGGAGGCGCGAGGTGTTCAAATAGCCCCCAGCAGGTAGAGGGCGGGACCGGGAATGCTGCGAGGCCCCTTTGGCTCCTGGGGCTTGTGGTCCTCTGTGCTTCTGCTGCTCACCACTCCCGCTGACCGGCGCTGCATCTCCCGCGAAGCGGGAGGCGCGAGGTGTTCAAATAGCCCCCAGCAGGTAGAGGGCGGGACCGGGAATGCTGCGAGGCCCCTTTTGCTCCTGGGGCTTGTGGTCCTCTGTGCTTCTGCTGCTCACCACTCCCGCTGACCGGCGTTGCGTCTCCCGCGAAGCGGGAGGCGCGAGGTGTTCAAATAGCCCCCAGCAGGTAGAGGGCGGGACCGGAAATGCTGCGAGGCCCCTTTGGCTCCTGGGGCTTGTGGTCCTCTGTGCTTCTGCTGCTCACCACTCCGGCTGACCGGCAATGCGTCTCCCGCGAAGTGGGAGGCGCGAGGTGTTCAAATAGCCCCCAGCAGGTAGAGGGCGGGACCGGGAAAGCTGCGAGGCCCCTTTGGCTCCTGGAGCTTGTGGTCCTCTGTGCTTCTGCTGCTCACCACTCCCGCTGACCGGCGCTGCGTCTCCCGCGAAGCGGGAGGCGCGAGCTGTTCAAATAGCCCCCAGCAGGTAGAGGGCGGGACCGGGAATGCTGCGAGGCCCCTTTGGCTCCTGGGGCTTGTGGTCCTCTGTGCTTCTGCTGCTCACCACTCCCGCTGACCGGCGCTGCGTCTCCCGCGAAGCGGGAGGCGCGAGGTGTTCAAATAGCCCCCAGCAGGTAGAGGGCGGGACCGGGAATGCTGCGAGGCCCCTTTGGCTCCTGGGGCTTGTGGTCGTCTGTGCTTCTGCTGCTCACCACTCCCGCTCACAGGCGCTGCGTCTCCCGCGAAGCGGGAGGCGCGAGGTGTTCAAATAGCCCCCAGCAGGTAGAGGGCGGGACCGGGAATGCTGCGAGGCCCCTTTGGCTCTTGGGGCTTGTGGTCCTCTGTGCTTCTGCTGCTCACCACTCCCGCTGACCGGCGCTGCGTCTCACAGATACTGTTTTTCGACGTTAAAATAGAGAAATCATGCCAGAAAAAAAAAGAAAAAGAAAAGAACAGAGACATACTTTACAAGAGAGTAGTACATAATTTGCTAGAAGATGTGAAGAAATATAAAAAGAGAGCTCTATTTTATAAAAAGAAGAAGCATATTGAAAACATTGTTGAAAAGGCTTTTGAAGTCAAAAGGAAATTGTTCATTTTAGTATTAAACAGAATTCGATCACTAGATAAACCAATCCATTTAATGAAGGCCAAAAGTAGGAGGAAAAGAGTAATTAATAGGAAAAGTTTTTGTGATTTTTTTTGGGAGAATGGAAACACAGTTCCAGTTCAGAGCCTTTCTTTAATGAAGAGAGTTATTTACAGAGCAAACAATTACTGTATGCAGTTGACACCAGTGGTAGAGGTTATGAAGTTAGAGATGGTTGTCCAATTGAGAAAGAGAAAATGGTTGAAAGAAATGCAGAAGAAGTGATAGCTGATGAAGTTCTAGGGAGACGTCCTAAACACCCTGTGTACACTTGGGATTGCAGTAGTATTTGTAGTGTACAGGAATCTATTGATAAATTATGTAGATTTTTACGAGCATATAGTAAAAAAAGTGTTAAACAAAAGATTAAGGTGTTGCAAGGTCTAGACCCTTGCAGAGTGAGAACAAATACTGGTTTGCAAGGTCATTCTCTGGCATGTCTTTCTAGGAAAGTTTGTCAAAGTGTTTTTCACCATTTCAGGATGCTGGCAGTACATCATACTCAAATGCGGAAGTTAGTGAGAAGATTGTATTATGCAAAAAGTCCAGCACTAAAGTTAAATGAGTTGAACAGTGCTCTTTTGCGTGGGTCAGTATCAGATGTGAAGAAGGTTTGTGATGATATTGAGTTTTGTTACTTTGGTCCTCAGCAAGACAGTGCAGAAACTGACACATTAGTAGAACAAAATGTTGAAGACAATGTAAAACCCATATTTACAAAAATTTTAGAGGATGAAATTACAAACTTTAAGGTAATTTCAGGTGAAAGACCAAATGTTTCTTGTATTTGTTGTCGGCGAAGTCACTATAAAAATCAGACTAGGGGTGTCAATCTGTATTTAAAAAGTGAAATAGATGATAATGATAAGTGGATGGAATTTGCAACTTATTTGTTGGTAGAGGATTGTTTTGATTTGGGATCTGAGCAGCATATTTGCAAATATTGTTATAACAAATTAGATGAGAATAAAATGCCTGCTAGAGCTGTTCAGAATAATCTAGAGTTGGTTGCTATTCCTCCAGAGCTGATAGATTTAAATACATATGAGTCTATTCTCATTCAATGTGTTCACCTGTTTCAGGCTATTGTTCGTATGGAGCCTAAAACAGGTAAATTACCTCCATCAGAGTTGCAAAGAGGATTGAAAGGAAGAGTTGTGTATTTACTGTTAGATTTAAGGAAAAATATTGAAACTATTGGTGTAGACCATGCAGAAAATGAGCCACTAGTCATTCTAGTTAATGGTGTTCCTACTAAGAATAAGAAAATCTGGCAAGAGTTAGTGGATGTTAGAAAAGTGCAAAAGGCATCATTGTATCTGTTAAAAAATAATGAGTACTATAGAAATGTGTTTGTAGGAGAAAAAGAAATAGATTTAGCAGAAGATACTGAAACATTAAGTGGACAAATAGAAAAAGTGGATATGTCCAGATGTGAAGAAATCTATGAACATTACAGTGTACATCCACTTCATTCCAAAGAGGTGATGGGGAATATGATTGAGTTGTTCCAAATGAAAAAAGCAACAGGAAGTTCCATGAGTGTATGGGAAGAGAGCTTGGAAGCTCGTTGTTTCCCGCAGTTGTTTCCAACAGGAAAAGGTGGATGATATGATGAACGTCCTGTGCAGATTCCTACATCTGAATATCGGACAACAAGATTTTATGTAGAAGATCCAAGATTTCGACAATGTATCCCTTATATGTTTCATCTTCTGTTTGAAAGTGACTTGTCTGGACTTTCATATGCAGTAAATCACATTTTAAAACTGGAATGCATCTGCAAAATGAAACTGCAAAGGATTTTATGGATCAATTGCATCAGAGAGATGATCATTTAGAATCTCAGTTGATTAATCTGATGGCATGTCAGCGTGGGACTAATGAATATTGGTACCATCGTCATGGAGAACTGAAATGTATGCTACGGAACTTGGGAACTCCTACATGGTTTGTTACACTAAGCTGTGCTGAGTATGCTTGGGATGATTTACTTGAATTTCTTCGAGAGGCAAATTCCAATATAAAAAATATTGAATACATGGCACCTGGAGAGTTGTGCTCTTTGGATCCTGTTAATGTATGCAGATATTTCAATCATAGATTTGAAGCTATGATGTCTTTCATCTGCAATAAAAAGAATCCTCCTCTTGGAGAAGTTGTGGATTTCTTTTGGAGAAAGGAGTATCAAGCAAGAGGTGCTCCTCATATACATATGTTGTTATGGATCAAGGATGCCCCCAAATTTGGAACAGATTCAGATGAAACTGTTTTGTCTTTCATTGAAGATTATGCCACATGTGCTGTACCCAATAGCAGAGAACATAAAAACTTAAAACAACAAGTCTTACGATTCCAAAGCCATCGATGTGGAAAATACTGTCAACAAAAGTACAAGTCAAAGGATAAGTTCTATACCAAATGTCGTTTTGGATTTCCACGTCCTGTATTATCCAAAGGAAGAGTGAACAGTTTTATGTCAGCTATGCAACATACCATCACAAGAAAGTCTCCGAAAAATACCTACAACTTAAGAAGAAGCGAAGAATCAAAATACATAAATGACTACAATCCAGTTATTTTATCCATGTGGAACGCTACATGGATATTCAGTATGTTGCGGACAATTCCATTGCTGTTGCTCGATATGTAACATCCTACATTACTAAATCAGAAAAGATGGAATTGAAAGAAATGTGGGAAGAGATTTCTCACGAGAAGACTCTAAGGGGCCAATTCCAATCCTGGAAAAAGGCCGTACGAATCGTCGTACGGAGCGTTTTCTCCGTACGACTTGTACCCGGTAAACTTTCCGTACAACCTAGGAAGTACGATTCATACAGAAAGCCTATTTCCGTACAAAAGACCGTACGGGTAAAAAAAAACTACGAATCTGATCTGGAACAGCCTGTACACGACGTCGGTACGTATTTAAGCAGCGTTTTACGGCCCAGCAAGTATGATTCGTCCCTACGTCACTCCGTACGGCTCTTTTTTTACGGGAGCGAATAACAGCCGTTAAAGCTGAGTCCCCAGGGGTACGAGTCGTACAGGCATATACCCCCATGTGTTGTGTATGTGCGCACCGTACCCCCAGCGCGTATGTACGCACCGTACCCCCAGCGTGTATGTACGCACTGTACCCCCAGTGCGAATGTACGGTGCGTACACCCAGTGCGAACGTATGGTGCATACATATGCGCTCGGGGTACGGTGCGTACATACGCGCTGGGGGTACGCACCATACATTCGCACTGGGGGTACAGTGCGTACATACACTGGGGATACGCACCATACATACGCGATGTTGTTGTAAGGTGCATAAATATGCATGGGGGGCCTGTACGACTCGTACCCCTGTATGACTCGCACCCCGGGAACAACTTTTCCCGGGATACGAGTCGTACAAACTTCGCTTCGTAGTCATTTCCCATGTACGTGACGTTTTCCATACGAATCGTACATCGGAAAGCCGGTCTGGATCGTACTTGTACGCTCGGACTGTATTTTTACGATTTGTACGGAAAAGTGTCCGGGTCCGTCTCGTACAACTTTTTCCGATACGATTCGTACGGATCAGCCCGATCCGTATGTATTTTTCCCGTACGAATCGTACTTCACGGGTCGAACATGACTTGTACGATTCGTACGGAAAAAAATACGGATACGAGTCGGACGGGAAAAAAAAATACAGGATCGGAATCGACCCCTCAGTAAGAAATTATACAGTTTCAGTTCGGTTATCATCTGCAAGTCTATATTACAAAAGTAGAAGAATAATTTGGGTGAGTCTAGGTCTTGCAGGAATGCGAAATGGGGTACTGAAATCTGTTCAAGAAATTGAATATTTAGCAGAAAAAGAACCAGAAAGTACAGATATTTTGAAAACCAATACGCTGGACACATATTACCCAAACAGAAGTCATCATCTTGAGAACATGTGTCTCTATGAAGTGCTGCAAAACTACACTTTTAAACGGAATACTACAGAGAACATCAATGATGGAAAATATGCTGTGATTGCTTCCGAAGGATGTCTGGTGAAACAAAGGAAAGGAAATTTAATTAATCACAGGAAACTGAGTTGCAACACTGCTGATAAAAGGGAATTTTACTATTTAGCCCTTTTGCAAATGTTCAAACCATGGCGTTCAGAACTGGAATTACTTGGAGATTTTCAGAGCTATGAAGATTCATTTAATGCTTGTAAAGATAGCATACAATGCAGTGCTTATGCAAATTATGTGAACATGTTGAATGATGAAATTGATCAAGAAGCTACAATTGCAGCTGAGATTGCTAGAGACAGTTCTCAAGACAGTCAAAGCTCTGCTGCACTGAGTCAAGATCCACTTGGACAACCAATTGTTGAAAATGAAGCAGCAACTGCCATGAATGAGGTGGAAACAGCAATGTATCAAGCTCAAGAAGATGTAATACAGTTAGAAAACTTGGAAGAATAACTAAATGTTGAACAGAAACAAATATATCAAAAAGTGAAAGAGCAGATTGACCATGGATTACTTCATGAAAAGAAAGGGTGCTCATGTACATCATTTCAACCTATCCGAATGTATGTGAGTGGTCAAGCTGGAACAGGAAAAAGTTTCTTAATTAAAGTAATTACAAGTTATCTGCAAAAAACAACTGAGTCGCATTTGTCTTGTGTTATCACTGCTCCAACTGGGTTGGCAGCACATAACATTAAAGGAATTACTTTACATCATTTACTAATGCTACCAGTAGAACATGAGAACAAATTGGAATACCACAAGCTATCTGGAGAAGCTTGTTGTGAAGTTTCAAGAGTCTTGAAAATGAAACTTCTCATTATTGATGAGGTGAGCATGGTCTCAAACTTGATGCTTGCCTTTGTGCATTTAAGAATGCATCAAATTCTTAAAACAGAGTATGACGTGTTATTTGGAGGATAACACGTGATAGTTTTTGGAGATCTATTGCAACTGCCTCCGGTAAAAGGACAACCGGTATTTAAAACACTTGCACATGAAGATACCAGAAAGTCTCTTGGTACTGTTGGTAATGTGAACATTTGGACTAATTTTGAATACAAAGAACTGACAACAAATATGCGACAGGCAAATGATGCTGAATATGGAAGTATTCTTCAAGATATAGGAATTGGAATTCTTACAAAACATGGCAAACAAGCTTTGGAAAGTCGATTACTTTGCAATGTCTTTCCAAATGAAAATGTAGTTCCTGCAAAAGTGTACATGAAAATTGCTGAAAATGAATCAGTGATCTGTTTAATGCCAACACTGCGCGAGTGTTCCATATTCAACGACGAACTATTGAAACTGGAAAATTAGAAATTATAAAAATGGAAGCCATCGATAAAATAGAGCATGAAGGAATCACTATTATTTTGAAGGGAAGTTGAAAACAAAACTAGATTCTTTAGAAAAAAAATATCTAAAGCTGGTTTAGAAAAGACACTATATGCATGTGTAAACTGTCGGGTAATTATAAGGCATAATTTGGATGTAGAAAAAGGGTTAATTAATGGCGCAATGGGTAAAGTGTTGGATTTTGTTAATTATCAGAAAAAAGAAGGAATTGAATTTTTTAAAATTAAATTTGATCAGATTGAAGAAGTTAAAGAAATTGGTCGTTGTTCAGTTCGTTTTTTGCTTGTTAAAGATTTATATGTCCGTAGGAAACAATTTCCATTTTCTCTGGCATATGCAGTGACTATTCATAAATCTCAAGGATTAAGTGTAGACAGTGCATTGGTGAACATTGGATCTACTGTATTTAAAAAGGGTGTGGCATATGTTGCTTTGTCGCGAGTCAGAACATTATCTGGTTTGTTTTTGATTGATTTTGATGAGACAAAGGTGACTGCAGATGCAAACTGTGTAAAAGAGTATAATAGGTTAAGAAGGGTGTATGCTCCAAATTTAGGTCAATATCCTGTATTTGAAAAGCGTGTGATTGGTCAAAAAAGAAGGTTTGAGAATATCTGTTCTGAAGGTGTCGAGAAGGGAAAAGAACAAGATAATGTTGTGATTGCAAGTAAAAAGAAATTGGACACTGTTGAAGAGGTTGTTGGTTATCAGTTTGAAAATAGTTCAGGTGTCAACTGCTATGCTAATGTAGTGGTCAATGTTGTTTTTTATCTTGAAGGTTTGCAAGAACAAATTATGCAGAATCGGCAAAAAAGATTTTGTTCTCTGTTGCATTCTGTTTATGAAAAATTGACAACAGATACAAGTAAAATACAATCTGTTTCAGATGTTCGTAATCTTTTGGATGTGTGTTCTGGTTCTACACAATTTACACAAAATATCCAACAAGATTCTCAGAAATTTTTTATGTATATGCTTACCATTTTTGAAAATGAAGGTGTAGAAATAGAAAATATTTTTGGCCTTTCTTACAAATCGGAACATCATTGTGAAAATTGCATGCATACATGTACCACTAATGTAGACACTGAAAGATTTCTGTATTTAACATTACCAGACTGTAAATCAGTGTCTTTCAATAAATTAGTTAAAGGTGCAAATCAAAACATGGAGTGTAGCCAATGTAAATCAGAAATGTTATCCACATTATTTTTAACAAAATATGGGCAATACAAAATTTTAATGATGCAACGTTGTACAGCTGATGAAAGAAAATTGGATACTTTAATAAAGCAGTTTGTAGCAACACAACTATCAATATCAGGAAGGACTTTTGTAGCAATTGCAATAAATTTCCATGATGGGCCTTCCACCACATCTGGACATTACACTGCCTATCTAAAATGTGACAAAGGCTGGACACTTTGTAATGACTCCCAGTTGGTTTTCAAACAACGTTTGCCTAAGGGAATTACCTAATTCCTACCTAATATTTTTAAAGTCAAAGTTTTAGGAAGATAATTCATTCTCTGAGGAATTTATTATTATAATTTAATAGGACTACCATTGGACAATTTACATAAAAAGGAGTGCAAAAATACCATTTGGCCTCAAGGAAAGGTATATGTTTGAATTATGGACTTTTTTGTGCTCATTGACTCAGTGAATATTTTTAAGCGACAACATTTACAGTTACAGTTTTTACAAGTTAAACTTATAAAATTTTGTTAGCCATAAGCATTTCATATATGTGTGATTTGTATCTTGTGGTATTTTACTGAGAATAGCATGTTGTTGTTTTTTAAACAATCTTTTTGATTGTTTTTTTTTTTGCCCGCTGTTAAGTGATGAGTACGATTGAAATCACTATTTCTAGTGAAATTCAAAATATTCTGAGAACAGCAAAAAAGGCAAAAAAATGTATTATTACATGTTATAACTATTTTTCCTTTTCTTTACAGATCCTAATTCTAAAATAAGCAGTTTACATCAATTTACATTGCAAAAAAAATCTGAAAAAAATGTATACCATTTTTAATTTCTATTACTGTGAAGGTAAGTTTAACTAAGTAATAATATGCAGAGTGGGCAGATCTGCAAGAACCTACAAAGATTGAACAAGTTTTTAAAAACACTCTGTTTATACCGATGTAGTTTTGAAATCTCTCTGTTACCGGATATTATGTGACCTCGAAAAAAACGGATTTGAGCGGTTCATAATATTTCCCATTGTATCTATTGAAGGACCGCAATCATTTCAATCATTCTTGTTTGAGACAAAACTCTGTGCTTACCTTCTATCATTTGGAAGCAATTTTAAAACAGAAATATGTCACTTTTTGTAACATAGTTCTTGCACAAGACACTCTTTCATATTTACAAAGATAGGAAAAGGAGCTCTGTGTACTTTTTCTACTCCATGTAAATACAACCTCATCATACACACCACTTTGCGTTGAAAGGTTGTTCTATAAGTGTTGTTGTGCATGATTGCACTGAATACTCATAGAACAAGACACATTTCCAGATTTATCAGAAATCATAAATCTCGATATATGTGTGAATGCTGCACCATTCTCTAATTAGTGTACGAAAGCACAACAAGGAGAATTGTTTTCTTTTCTCCTCATTTTTAAATCTTCAATGCATGCTAACATGTTCAGCATACATTGAAGGAGAAAAATGTGTTTACTGATTGTTTTTTTGCAGGAAGGTGTGTCTTTCTGCACAAAAAAAAAAGCACATCACACAGATATCCTTCCACTATGGTGCAAGGGTGCCTGTGTCACCACATGGCTGCAATTTAAGCAGCCGTGCAGAGAGAAGCATAGATGTGCAACATATTTATGTACATATGTTGCATCCCTGTGCATCAGTGATGTCATCAGTGATGGCACTGACCATGTCATGAGTGATGTAATATGTGACTTCATCAGCAGTGCATTGCGGGGGCACGCGACTTATAGTTAGCTGAACTAACTATAACGGGGGAATTTCTAGGGATTTGTACGAGGGAAATGTCCAGCTAACTATAACACCCCTGAAACCCATGGTTTTTTCAGTGAATATATTATATATATATATATATATATATATATATATATATATATATATATATATATATATATATATATATATATATATATATATCTGTGTAAAAAAATTAAGCAATAACTCTCTCTCAGGAGATCTGTTCAAGCTTTGATTTTATTCCAGCAATGCATTTCGGGGAACACAGTCCACTTGCTCACACACTGGGTCATCTGTAGATCCACCTCCTTTGTAAAGATACACAACATAGACATAGGACCACCATTACTGTCATCTGGCAGCACTTTCAAAGTAAACATGGCATCCATTTTGTAACGGAGTATTCGTATACATAATAGTGCAAATGCGTTATTTCTGTTAATATTATCAGTACACCAACTTACAGAAAGTAAAAATAAGTACAGATAAAGAATGCTGGAGCACCTCAGGGCAATTAACAACAAGGATCCCCACTACCCAATAGCTCGACACTTTGAGGAATACCTTCTATCCAATAGTTCCCTACTGAGATACTTTATCGTTGAACAGGTCCAACAGAACAAAAGGGGTGGGTACAGAATCCTTCTCCTTAGAAAGAGAGAATCATGGCACAATTTTGATTTACAGACGAAGAGTCCGTGGGGCCATAACCAAGTTGAGGAACTTAATGATACAGATGCAGCAGAGTGACTCCTTCACTCCAAGGGAGATTCTTTCGGGTGTCTTGGATACCCACAAGCCTGGAGAAGAACCTGTATTGAGCACAGCCACAGACGACGAAGAAGACTGGCAGGACGACTAGGCCAGGAGCAGCAGGAGTCTTTCAGATGCAGTCTTGGTTCCCAAAGTGAAGTCCAACGAAGTTAAAAATGCCCAGACGGTCGAAGATGAAGTGGTTTTGGATCTGAATCTTGTCCCACAATGAATCTGAAGAGCCACTCACAGGTAAGCCCTTAAGTATCCTAAGGAAAGGATTGGGACGATTCATGGGTCCCTCCCAGAGGAGGGGCTGGACAGTGGGGAGGATACTCCCTTGTCCTTTATCCAGTTTCATGCCAGTGCAGGAGCCAACGGCTCTCTAAACGGGTTCCAGCTGGAGTATGCAAGGAGGGCACCAAACGAGCCCTTCAAAGCAGTCCAGTAGTGCTGGCAAGCGCCCCCACCCCAGCCCAACACACTAAGTCCTCTCTGGGAGGTGGTCACACCTCCCTGTGACAGGAAACCTACCCCTGCTTCAACTTGGCTCAGCAGCAGGAGGGCAGAATCATGTCTGTGGTCAGCAGCAGCCATAGCTTGCTGTCAGACTCTGGAAGACTGGTACCAGGAGCACAGAGGGCTTCCCAGAGGATCCCCACAGTACATGGAATCATACCTCCAACATGGTTTACGGCGTTGAGGTATCCTTCCAACAATTTTGATACCAAACAAGCCAGGGTTCATTTCAGCCAGTTTAGAGTTAGCCATCGCGTAATGATGTATGGACACTCTATGTATCGTAATGACTGATGCACTTACAACGCTTGGAGAATAGACTCCGGGGATAGAGGTGTCCTGCTCATGCAGGGGCACCCTCACACTTATAACCAAGCACCCTGCCTTCAGGATTGAAAAGCCTACCTTAAGGGTGGCTTATCGGTTTTAACTGTAGGGACCTCAGATATAAGAAAATCTATATCTGTCATAAGTGGTGCTAGCACCCGCTTACACAGTCTGCAATGGCAGTCCTGTAGTCACAATTTGAGTGGTCTGTGGGATTTCTCCACCACTCTGCAAACATGCCTTCTGGTGCACCACTAGTTGGAGGATGAAGTCCCCTTGGCCTCTGAGGGCCCTTGGGGGTGAACAACCCCTCCTGTTACCTCCAGTAAGTCCCAAAGAACAGTATTGCTAAGAGGTCTTCGGAGGCCATGCTCCCTTTCTCTACCACCCTGTAAATGCACCTTCTGGTGCACTGTTGGTTGGGGAATGAATTCCCTGGATGGTGAGGGACCTTGGGGGACAGGAAGCCCTCTGGTATTTCCCGTAAGTACTACACAGCGGGATTCCTGAGAGCTGGTCAAAGGCCCCGTCCCCTTTCTCCGCCACTCTGCAAACGAGATAACTACTTAAAAAAAATAGAGATTCACTGAAAAAAAACAAAGGTTACACGAACGATATAATTGGCAATTAACATTTAAAATACCTTAGAAATTCACTGAAAAAAACAAAGGTTACAGGGATGTTATAGTAAGGCTCAGGTTTCACTCATGCAAAACCAGTGAAATTCAGCAGTTATATTTAGCTGAGCTAACTATAGCTCGCTCCCCTGCAATGCACTACTTATGACCTCACATATTACATCACTCATGACATGGTCAGTGACAGCGCTGATGACATCACTGATGACCTCCTCGAAAATCACTAACGCATCCATTCATAACCTATAGGTCCTTTCATTCACCCGCTCCCACACAACCATTCACAAACCCATTCACAGACCCATACCACTACTTACGCATCCACTCAGTGATTCATAGATATACACAAATATCCACTCACTCACCCATACAGCCACTCATACACCAACTCACTCACTAATACAGCCAATGACATATCCACTCATACACCCATACAGTCATTCACACACTGAGTCAGTCACCCATTGAGCTATTCACACACCTACTCCGTCACCCAATATAGTCAGACACATAGCCACTTACTCACCTGTACAGTTACACACACACTTACTCATACAGATGCTAACACTTACTCACTCACCTATACAGTCACTGACAAAGCACACACTAACCCATACAGCCACTTTCCCATTCACTCACTCACCCATTCAGTCATTCATATACCCCATCACTCACCTATGCTGCCTTTCACATACCTAGTGACTCACCCATATACCACTGACACATCCAGTCACTCACCTGTATAGCCATACACACACACACTCACCTATACAACCCCTCACACGCACACTCAACCCATACAGCCACTGACTCACCCACCCACTCACTCAACAAACAGGCAGTCACACACCCCATCACCCACCCACACAGACACTCAGACAACCAATCACTGACCCATACAGCCACTCACGTACCCACTCACACACCCATACACCAACTGATACAGACATTCACACAACCAGTCACTCACCCTTAAATTCATTGAGCCATCTAATCACTCACTTATACAGTCAGTCACACATACACTGAATCATCCATACAGGCACTCACACACCCATTGATTCACCAATACACCTTGGTATATATATTTAACACTCATAAATGTTTTAAAAACACTCACAGTCAGAGGATGATGTCATCAGTGATGTAATTTTAGATGTCAACAGTGATGTCACTGACCATATCATGAGTGATGTAACATGTGAGGTCATAAGCAGTGCATTGCGGGGGGCGAGTTATAGTTAGCTCAGTTAACTATAACTGTTATAGTTAGCTCAGTTAATTATAACTGCTGAATTTCACTTGTTTTGTACGAGTGAAACCTGAGCTGAACTATAACATCCCTGTAACCTTTGTTTTTTTTCAGTGAATATATATATATGGCACACATTTACAAACTACATTTACACAACATAAAGGCATATATTTACAAGACGCCTAGTATATAGGGGCACATATTTAAAAGGCCCCAATACTGGGACAGGCTAGATATAGTTGTGAGACTAAAGGCTTTAGTCCTACTTTAATGACTGGCCTGTCTCCAGTTGTTGCTTCTCTAAATATGGTCACCCTCTCATCAGAGTGTAGTGCCTTTTGAAGGTTCTATGGGGCTTTGGACAATGCTAAGAATCCCATGCGAGAATGGAAGCCCGACAAATAGTGTATAACTAATTTCTTTCCCTTTGTGTGCCCCAGACACATCGCCTTATTATGTTGTTTTTGTGGGGAGGTTTTGTTGTAATGTTATGTTATGTTATGTTATGTTATGTTATGTTATGTTATGTTATGTTATGGGGGATTTGTAAAGCGCACGGCTACTCCGAGGAGTGTCCCAGCGCTGAGAAAGTACCCCTTGGAAAGAGAGACCCTGGTCACTCACAGTTCTACCTAGCATTCATTACTGATGGAACAGCCAGGTCTTAAGTTGGCGTCTGAAGCTAAGAAGCTCTGGTTCTTGTCTGAGGGAAAGAGGCAGCGAATTCCATAATCTGCCCACTACCACCTGGAAGGAGCGTCCCCCCTTCCTGGTCCGAAAGAACTTTGGCACCAATAACAGATGTTGGGCCGATGACCTCAACGTCCTGGCTGGAATATAGGGCATAATTCTCTTTCTGATGTACTTAGCCCCACTGGTATGAAGAGCCTTAAAGGCCAGCACAAGAGACTTAAAATCAATCCTATTGTTCACTGATAGCCAGTGTAGGGTTTTCAAATGACTTGCCATGTGAGTCCTAGGCCCAGCCAACGAGATCGCTCTGGCTGCCGCATTTTGCACAACCTGTAGACGGCCCAGTAAATAGTTCGGGATGCCCAGATATAATACATTGGCATAATCCAGCCTTGACATAATCAAGGCTTGGACTACTGTCTGCCTATGGGACAGAGGCAACAGTGGTAAGAAGTTCCTCATCATTTTTAGGAGCCTAAAACACGTGCCAGCCACAGATTGAACCTGCGATTTCATAGAAAGATCCGAATCAAGCACGACTTAGAGATTTTTCACAGTGGTAACAGGACTGGGAGGAGAAGGTTGATCCTGGGGCCCCCAATTCCGCCCTTCATCACCCGGGGTGTGTTCAAAGAAGATAATTTCAGTTTTGGCGGAATTGCATGACAATTGGTTCTGTCGAAACCAATCAAACACTTTAGTCAGTCATTGATGTATTAAGCTTTCATTTAGCGGCTCATCCTTTTCATACGTGAACAAAAGTTGGGAATCATCGGCGTAGGTTATAACCTTTGCCCCGAGTTTCTCCGCTAGAGGTGCCAGTGGTGCCATATAAATATTAAAAAGAGTTGGACTCAAAACTGAGCCCTGAGGCACTCCAACATTCAGCGAAGTTTTATATAGCGCAAACTCGACCCAAAGGTTATTGGAGTGCTTTACAGGATCACCGGTTACATTACACAAGGACATATTCATTTTTGTAGGCCCAGGGAGATTATGTGATTTGCCCTGAATCATAGGATGTTGAGCCAACACCGAGACTCAAACCTGGCCGTGCAGGGCGCCATCACACAAGGACACAGACACGGGCATGGAGGATTTGTGTCCAGACTGCCCCACAATTGAGCTACAAACCTTTTATTATTTTGGTGACCTAGTTGTGATCATAAGGTAATGTCAGTTTATCTTCCCAGTGGCAATAGAGAGGTAGAAGGGTTAACTGAGAGGTAAAGGATTCCTTGCAGTTAGCCAGGAGTAAAAATCTCAACTAGAAAATCGAGATTAAGAAACTGATGTGGGTGTATCGGACCACCCCAACGGTTACTGGATATAGTCCCTCTACCATTATGAGAGGAAGAGTTCCTTTAACCAAGGACAATCAAGGATGGGTGCTTAATTTAAGGCTTAAACAGTGGTCTCCCATGGATGTTAAAAGAAATATTTTACAAGTTCAAGAGAAATACAAGAAGTTTAAGGATAGGAAGTGTGGTGCAAAAGATTCTAGTCTTAAGAAGGGAGACTTGATATGTGTTAGATTACCATATTGAGTCAAGAAGAAAGAAAGTAAATTCTCTGGTCCCATGGAGGTTGTAAAAGTTTTCACTAATTCAGCTAGACTGAGTGATGGGCGTATGTGGCATGTGAGTCATTTTGTGATGTGCAAGGTAAGTAGTTTCAGTTTCAGTTTATTGTTTATTGCGTGATTACTTAAAATCAGTACAAAATTGCATAAAACGAATTTCACTATAAAAACCGTGGTATCATATAGAAAAGAATCATTGGTACATGGTAACATTAAAATATTAAATACAAGATGGTTTATCTTTTTTTTTTTTTTTTTTTTTTTTTGAAACCTTTATTACAGAATGCAAAAGATATACAAAGATGGGCCTACAACCTTCGGGCCGGCCGCTAGCAAACAGTAAGAGCATAAAATACAGTTGGTAAACACACGCTGCAGCGTGAGAGAGATCACAGGAGTTGAAAGAAGCGTTGGCGGCCACACCGTCCGGACCCCCCAAATGGCGGTTCCATTTTTATATAAGAAACAACAAACAAATCCACAAGGCAGCAAAAGTCAAAGCAGCAGTACGAGCTCCCCTGGGGAGGACCCTACCGATCCACAGGAATAGCGGGGGGGGGATAGGCCGGGGCGGAAACAAAGTGGACTCAGTTCCCAGAACCAAGGCGACAAGCAGACTAGGGAGACGGGGCCAGTGCCAGCTCAGGCGTCAGTGGCGGGGTACGAATTCCGCCACGGTAGGAGTTCCAGGGGCCCCACACTTTCACCCATTTCCCAGGCTTACCTCTCGCAACATACACTACCTTTTCCCGAAACATACACCAATCCATGTTGTCCTTCCACGCCGAGACCGTTGGCGACCTCTGGGAGCCCCACAATTGCGCTATGTCATGCTTGGCTACCATATATCCCAGAGTCTCCCACCACGTCTGCGGCGCTGAGTAGTCAGTCGGTTCCCACACATTCAGCAGACATCTCCTCGCCTCGGGAAGCAGCGTCACATCCGTGACCGCCTGCAACACCGCATGCACACCACGCCAGAATTGCGCCACCTCCGGGCATTCCCACAAAATGTGGAAGAAGGTCCCTAAAGAACCACACCCACGCTTACACAACCCATCCACGGCATATCCCATACGCATCAGACCCGGCCCCGTGACATAGACCCTATGGAGTATTTTGAGCTGGACGAAGCGAAGGCGGGCCGGTATGGCCACCTCTTTCGGGGAGGCCACCGCAGACACCCAGTCCTCGTCATCCAGCTCCAATCCATCGGCGACCCACGCCTCACGAAGGCTAGTCAGCAGTCCCGAGCGATCGTTGATGAGCTTTTTGTAAATCAATGAAATCGTGCCATCCGGTACATGCCCATCTAGCACTCTATCTTCCAGAGGGGAGTACTCCAGGATGGAGGCAACATCCGGGAATACGGAGCACAACGCGTGACGGACCTGTATATATCGAAAGTACTCCCTATCCTGCAACTGGGATTCCGTCTGCAGCACATCAAACGTTTTGAATCCCCCCCTCGTGCAGAGATCGCCCACCTTGCTGATGCCTATCATGTCCCATTTCTCAAAGCCCTTCGAGGTCCACAGGGAGCCCAGCCGCTCAGATGCATACAGTGGCGTCGCCCGGGTCAACCGATCTTTCCACCCCATCGCCAAGTTCGCCGCGTGCCACACCCGTACCGCGACCCGCGTAGGGCCCGTCAGACGTGCGTCGAGCGATCTAGAATAAAGCGCCCGATTATAGTCACCACCCGGCAGTAACAGTTTATCCATTTCAAAGGCCGGGTTAAGAGCGGGCCCTTAAAGGCCGTGGTTTATCGCAGCCAACTGGGAGGCCCAGTAATACCGTTTGATGTCTGGGAGGGCGACCCCCCCGTCGTACCACGGGAGCGTCAGCTTCGCAAGGGCGATACGCGGCCTCCCCTCCCAGAACAGGTGTCGCTGCAGACCCTCCACCTCGCGAAAGTAGCGCGCCGGGACAACGTCCATCGTGTTCTGTAAAGCGTATAGGAAACGTGGCAGCGACATCATCTTAAACAATGCCGCACGACCGAGCGGTGAGAGCGGCAAGCGCCTCCAACATGCCACGTCCTCCTTCAGGCGCTGGAGGGGGGGGAGCAAGTTCTGTTTATATCGGGCCTCAGCGTCCAGGGTAACAAAGATACCCAGGTACTTAGATCCCTGCGGAGCGACCTGGATAGGACAACCCCGCGGAAGGATAGGAGCCTCCCCGGAGAGGACATACACACAGGATTTAGCCCAGTTGATGACTAAGCCGGAATTGCGGCCAAATGAATGTAAAACATCCACTAGCACAATCAGCGATTTACGCGGGGAAGCGAGGTATAAAAGAATATCGTCCGCGTAAAGGGATACGCGATCCTCATACTCGGGGGTCCATCGGAGACCACGAATAGAAGGATGCCACCGCAGCCACTCCGCCAGGGGCTCCAAGGCAAGCGCGAAGAGGAGCGGCGACAGCGGACAGCCCTGCCGCGTGCCCCTGCCCAGTTCAAACGGAGCCGACACTCTACCGTTCACCGCCACCTGTGCCAGCGGTCCGGAGTATAACAGTTTCACCCAACCAATGAATCCCGGGCCAAAACCAAACTTAGCCAGCGTCGCCCAAATATATGGCCACTCGAGCGTGTCGAACGCCATAGTGGCGTCCAAGGATGCCAAAATGGCCGGCTCTCGTATGAACGGGATCCGCGCGTGCACCCCATGCAAACGCCGCAGGTTTAGCGCGGTGTTGCGATGAGGGATAAAGCCGGACTGGTCCTGGTGAATCAGATCGCACACCACGCCAACCAGCCGATTGGCCAGCACCTTGGCTAGAATTTTGGGCTCCGCATTCAGCAGCGAAATGGGCCTGTAAGACGTGACCCGATCCCGCGGCCTCCCCTCCTTATGAATAACCACGATAGTGGCCAGACGCTGGTCCAGCGGGAGGGAACCCGCCGAGCGGGCCGCGAGGAACATAGCACGGAGATGCGGCGCCAGCGTATCTGGTCGTAGTTTGTACAATTCGATGGGAAGGCCATTAGGACCCATGGCCTTGCCGGAGGCGACCGAACGTATGGCGAGGGCAATCTCCTCGGATGTTGGGGTCGCGTCCAACAACACTTTATCCTCCTCCGAAAGGGAAGGCAGCGCAATGTCTTTAAGCAGGGCATGGGAATCCTCTTCCGAACGGGAAGATACCGGGGAATACACCCCACGGAAATATTCTGCGAAGCAATCAACAATTTCTCCTGGTTCGGTGACACACACACCATCCAAGTTCTCAATCGACGGGACAACTCGACTCGCTCTCTCCTTTTTATCCAGCCACGCAATCAGTTTACCAGCCTTATCACCCACATCATACAGTCTCCCCTGTTGCTCTCTACTGAGGCCCCTGGCTGCCTCCGTGACGAGGGCCTTGTAGTCCGCCTGCTTGAGTCGGAGAGCATGCAATTTATCATCCGTCACCCCACACTCCAGATCACCCTCCAACTCAGTTATCTCAGTTTCAATACGGGTCACCTCCTCCCGCTCACGCCTCCGGGAATGGGAAATGAGGGATAGGGCCTCCCCCCGGAGTACCGTCTTAAACGCCTCCCACAGAGAGACCGCAGACGACACAGACCCCACATTGTATTCAAAATATCGCTCAAGAGATTTAACCAAGTCTGCGCGAATTGTGGGGTCACGCAGGTACCAGGGATTAATCGGGACCACCCTCCCCTCCCCCCTCGGGACAATGTCGAAGTGCAACAGGAGCGGGGAGTGGTCTGAAATACCCCGCGCCAAATGTCGTACCTCCCCAACCCTCCCCGCCTGTGCCGCTGGCATCAGGACATAATCAAGCCTCGAAAGACTGCCATGAGCCCCGGAATGAAAGGTGTAATGTATCTGCGTAGGGTGTTTCAGCCGCCAACAATCCACCAGCCCCAAGGTATCCAAGAGGCCGGATAACCAAGTTCGGGCACGGGGGAGATCCCTGGGAGGGTGACGATCCTCAGTCCCGGAAACTACAGCGTTAAAATCCCCCCCAACCACTAGAATCCCCTCCGGAAGGCCAAGGAGGAGGCGCCCCAGATCAGCAAAAGTCGTTGTTTGCAACCCTGGCGGGACATAAACAGAGACGAAAACAATCACTCTACCCTCCAATCTACCCACCAGAGCCGTATATCGTCCCCTGTCATCATGGAGCACCTCATCAACTTCCAACGGGAGCGAGGTTTTAACCATAATGCCCACACCCCTCGAACCAGACGTGAAGCCCGAGTGGGCTATAAGGCGATAGCCCCGTCTGTTCATGGCACGAAAGGAGTTGCCAATGAGGTGTGTTTCCTGCAGAAATACTATATCGGGTGAAATTCGTTTTAAGAACTGCAGGACCACCCCCCGTTTCAAGATGGTTTATCTGAAGTCAAATGTCTTTTTGTAATCAACTAACATAATAAAAAATCATTATCACAAACCGCAACTGTCTCTTATTTGGGGATACGCAACCAGCAATGGTGGATGAAGAGCTGCTAGTTTAAAACCAGCCATGCGATTAAAATGCCTTTAAAGTGCTTAGTGCTGTATAGCCTGTAATGTTCAGACCACCTATAATCGTGTTATTTCAACCAGTGTTCATATTTGCTTGATCTGCTTGCCGGAGTAATTTCCTAATATGTGCAAAATATTTTGCACCTCGACAAGACAGAATAATTTATGAACCCTCCATCCATCTAATCACAGCTTGTCTGCATGTACGAATGTTTAGCTCGTTACAGATCAATTTTAAAAAGGATATCCTTAGGTCCCTTACAGCTGGGCATACACACTACAAATGGGTTAATGTTTCGTCCGAATAACCACATAGACGACAGTTCTCCTCTTGATAATTGCGTTTCCATGATGGCATTAAGTCCTTCGAGTCATGGATTCTCTGCCGATAGTGAATAAATCTCTTTTTTATCTCGGAGCTAAAATGGGAGCAATATCTTCTTGGCTGACAGATTACTGGCTTTATCAAATATTGTCTTTTCTTCCATGCTCTCCCATTCTGCTTGAGTGTCTAGTTCCACCAGTGATTTCCTCAAATAGGCTCCCCAAGATATAGGTACTTCTTGCACCATTTGTGCTTTTATCTCATCCCAGCATAGATTGTTCAGTGTACCGGGCTCTGAGGATCGAAATTTATGGCAGAGCTTCGCAAAGGAAATTCATGCTCCGGAACTTCTTATTTTGAAGGCCAAATTCTAGCCGTACCTGTGCGGGAGATGCAGACTTGTGAAGATTAAAAACGGCTTTATATATCTTGGTCTGGAGCTCGTTCAGTAACTCTGCCTCCTTGCCACACCATGTTTCCAAACCATAAGACAGAGTGGGTAAAGTTTGTGCTGCCATCACATTTAGGAGGTGAGTATAAGCCGGACAGCTCAATTTTTTGTTCAGCAGTCGAAAAGCAAAAATTAATGATGGAGCTTTAGCATTTAAATGGTAAAGTTAATGGTCCTTGTAAGAAATGCAGCGCCCTAGTTTTATGCCTAGATATTTATAGGAGGCTTGCTCTTCCACTTGATCTCCCTTAACGTACCATTTAAACTTATTTTTCTTGGGGTCCACTAGGCGTACCACCTTCGTTTTTTTTAATTTAACTCTAGATTTTCCTGGTCCAGGTAAATTACTAAGCTGTTTATTGCTCTTTGCAGACCAATCGGACTTTGACTTAGCACTATGATGGCGTCCGCGTATTGGAAAAAAGGTAGAGGCTCTTTGGCCAACATTGGCAGACGGCTCATTGCTGATTGCATATGCTCGGTTATGTCTGCTAAGAACAAGTTGAATAAACTTGACGCAGGACGCAGGCTTGTTTTAAGCCCTGCTGAGTGTTTATTCTTGCGGATACTCTACTTCTGTCGCCTAGTTTCACTCTGGCCCAGGCTTCCGTGTGGAGGCCGATCGTTGCGTCCAAAAGTTTGGTCGGTAGCCCCCAGGTCTTTAATTTATTCCAAAGTCGAGTTCTAGTCACTCTATCAAACGCGGCTTTCAGGTCGATGAAGCATGCGAATAATTTTGTTTTCCTCTTTAGTGCTTTCTCGCTTAAAAGAGCCAAAGTTGCCAAATTTGTGGTTGTTCCCATTCCTGACCTAAAACCTGTTTGAAACTTTGGGATTATACTTTTCTCATTCATCCATTCTTGAAGGTGGATAAGAAGACATGATGCATATAATTTGGCTTCCACATCAATCAGAGATATCAATCTATACTTTTCTGACTTGCTATGAATGCCATTTTTAAATATTGGATGTATTATATTCCCTCTCCAGGAATATGGTATGATATTCTGATTATAAATGTAGTTAAAAAGGGGCGTAAAGTAGTTTGCCCTAAAATCGGGTGCATTCTTAAAAAGTGCATTTGGAAGCCCGTTTGGTACTGCTGCCTCCTCCGTTCTTAGTTTTGTTATTATTCCTTTCAATTGTTTGATATTGAATGGATTTTCTAGCTCGTTACTGCTAATCTCTAGGATTTGTTGAGGGTGGACTTCATGAGGCTGGGGACTAAGATGTTCTCCAGATTCTTTCAGGACCGTGGCTGCATTAACGTGCTTGTTGTAATCCAAATTATTGTACATATTTTGAATATGTTTGATCCACATGTCTTCTCCTGTTTCGGTGTTTTGTTAGAGTCTTGCACCCTTTGTCAGGTTATTGATTATTCCCCAGAATTCCCAGCTTGTTGGCAGTTTACTTGCCAATAGTAGTTTATTCCAGATGAATTCTTTATATGCTGTTTTTGCCTCACTTACATTTGTCTTATATTTTTTCCGCATTTCCTTAAGATTACCATTATCAGATTTGTTCCCGTTCTTGCTGCCGTTGGTAGGAGGCGGACCTCTCTAGCTATGCTCCTTTTAAGATCTCGCAATTGGATATTAAACCATGGCTCCTTCCTGGTTTCTATCTTAATTTGTCGGCCTGGAATAGCTGGGAATTTTTGAATAAGGAACTGCCCCAAAAGTTCCCAAGTTTTCTTGTGCTTCTTCTTCTTTATGTGTCCCTTGTTGCTTCACATAATCCTGGATTGTGTCCATTATTATATTTGTATCTTGTCCTCACCACTTCAGTTTCCTCAAATTATATTTTTTTGGTTATTGTGCCAGGGACTTTAATATTTGTGTCTGGGTTAGAGTGATGTTAATTTTCGTAATCTGTGGAAAATGATCACTTTCTGGACGTAGGCTGATTTGAAAGGAATTTTTCATAGGAAGTCTATGATTGATTGGCTTTTTCCACTCAGAAACATGGGGGCCGCTGGTCTGCATCCAGTTACGTTGCCATTCAAGGTGATTAAGCCTAAGGCTTCCAGCTCTTGGATTGTTGATTTAATTCCTGGGGCATCCTTCCTCTTGCTTCTGAACTGTTTGCTGTTGGTAAGATTACTGTTAAAATCTCCTGAAATTATCAAATTACAGTGTTCGTAGGTCTTTTGTTGCACCTTAACTAAGTTCACCAATGTTAGAAATTTCTCCTTCTGTTGCTTTCTCTCTGGGAGGATGTATTAGTTAATTATTATTAATTGCCAGATTAGCTTGTTAGAATGATGTTTACCAGTCAATGTTAGTGCTTGCAGCCAGTTTTCACCAGCATCTAATTCTTCTATGGGCCAGTCATATTCTGCCGTTGTGAAAAATGATAAACCTCCCCTTGGATACCCGAACTTCGAGAATTTTTCTGCCAGGATATGATGTCCTGCGTAACCTGGAGATGCAACTGGTTTTGTGTTCCATGTCTCTTGGAGCAATATTGGATCTTGATTTTGAATAAAGGACAGGGTATCGTGATCTTGACCCATTGCTCCAAATTCATGAACATTCCAAGAGCTAAACTTTATTAATTCAGGATGTTTTTCTACTGAACCTTGGTTGGTCCTTGTTGTGTTCTTTAAAACATTCCCTTTGTTCCTGTCTTGGTGCTTTGGTGCTCCCTCATTGTATTATCGGAATCAATTCATGGGTTTTCGTCAGGTACGATTTTTAGTCAGGGCCATTGGAACCCAGGACCAATCTTGACTAATGCATAGCTTCTGGTCAGAGTGTATTGGGTTTGCTGTTTCATTTTTCTGTGTTGAATTGTTTTCCATGATTAGCGAGGAGTATCTAGCGCCACGTAGACAAGATGTTTGGCCTTTTCCAGGCGACTGCCCCGTTTTTGAAGTCCATGCGGATTAATACTTAACAATATGGTATGTAATCTAAAATAATGATCAAAAAAGAAAAGGGGATTACGAAAGATGTCAGAAGAAAAGGCAAAGCCATACACGTTAGGTCTTTTTTGTGAAGAATGTTCTTCGTTTATATTACTAGAATATTTACACAGGAAGTGGACATGAATTCACAATACAAATTGACATTAAACAAACAAATTACAAATGACAAATTAGTGTCCCAATGAAAAAAACCTAAACAGACAAATAACATAAAATGCGACATACAAACAAGGTTTCCATTTCTCTTTACAAAGGCAATCACCAACAATTAATAATTCAAATTAGCAACACTTAATTATTATAGGTGTTGATTTAGTGATTTGCCTATCGCGTCAACGGCGTTTCGACCCTATTCCAAGTTAAAGGGTCTCGTCAGGACTGTCTAATATAGGGACACCTTATCGCCCAGGACAGGTCTAGCGTGTAAGTGTACAGTGACACCGTGCTCAAAGTGAAAGGATAAAATACTCACAGGTACCCAGCCGGGTGCCCTGTGAGAGAAGACTCACACGGAGGCAGTAGCCCACTGTTATTCAATACGCTTTTGGTTTTAGCGTGATGTAAGGGTCCTTCAATATACCACACCTACGGAAGCTCCAGACTGCTGTGTAGCTGTCGCCTCGTATTAAAGAGTCCGGTCAACTCTCTTCCTCCTTCCGGGTTTACGAATATCCCGAGAAGTGTTGCAGCAGGCAACCAAAGTCCTGTCTGCTTGGTACGATCACCTGTGATCGTACCAAGCAGACAGGACTTTGGTTGCCTGCTGCAGCACTTTAATACGAGGCGACAGCTACACAGAGTCTTCTAGTACACAGATTGTTTTGCCGTTTCCTTACACCCTCCTACCACAACATGCTTGAAAGAGTGGGGCTTGCAAAACTGGTGGATTACAGGTCTCTTCGCATTTTTATAAAGCGCTGCATGCCACAAGCATTTCCTCACAGCACTGTTTCTACTTGAACAAGGTCCTCGTAACGGTCTCTGCACTGCCCTTATGGGTCTTTGTCCTTTTATTGCTGTGGTGACTGAATAAGCTGCACCCATCCCACTAACTGTGATTTAAAGCCATGAAAGGCCCCACTCTGTCATGGCCTACCCTACACCAAAAACAAGAGACAATTGCCAACCTGCTGGCAGTGACACAGGCTGTTGGTGCATTCAGATAACCTGCAGACAGTAAGGGTTAAAAACCGAGGCATGCGGTTTAGCCTGTGTGTGCACGTTTTGTTCAGCCAGCTTCTGGTTGCAGCAGTTGATGTTGGTTGTTGTTTAATCATGTCATTATTATTCCCTAGTGCCCTCAAGTAACCAAGTTGCACCTTTCTTTCAGAGACAAATGCCTATTTTCATTGTTCATATTGCAGCACAAGTCTGAAATCCTTTCATTTTCCAGCTCCGAAAATACCTTTATCCTCCCCGAGGACGCTGCTCTGCGAGAGCTGCAGTATCTACTCTATGGCCACATCCTACCAGATGGAGTCCAGATGTTCATACAATATTTGGAAGGAGGCTTTCCTCTAGGTGGTTATATTCTGCAACTACAGTGGTTATTGCTCAGAGTTTAGTTCTTGATTGCCTCTCATTTTCCATTGTTTATTTTAGCTTTTCGTCCTATTTTTGTTTCAAATGGGAACATTTAGAGTACAATTCAGTTAAAGGCAGCTTATATTTTTATACCCTATCAGTTTTCCTTTTCTTTGGCTCCAACTAGTTGCTCTACAACATACATTAAACACATTGGCAAAGCCAATAGCTCTCGCCAAACACTTCTAAGGTCCCAAAGGCGAGACCTATTGGCTATGCCAATGCTTGTTTGTTCTGACGGTGGAAACTTACAGGTACGACCCTTCTTATTTCGAGTAACTATTATCGGGGTTGGGCTACTGTAATACTCGTTTTTAATTTCATCCAGAGATTGTGCCCCTGATCTTTCTTCTGCTTTTACCTCTGATTTTTTTGCGCTTCTACCTTGTACCCCTTTTTTCTTGGCTTTGGTCTCTGCGGCTTTGGGGTGCTAGTTCTGTCTGGGCCCGTGGAGTTTCTCAAATTTTGCTCAAGTATTTTTGCTTTAGTTTCTCCTTCTAGGAGCCTATCTTTTGAACCCCTTTGTGGACCTTTTGTTTTTTAGTTGTATTGATGTATTCCTGACTCGTTTTTTCTTGGTTGCTTGAAGCATTTACTACCGCAGGCGGGTATGTTATGATCAGTTTATTTGGGTCCGTGGCCATGTTTGATAAGTTGGACCCTATGATGGATAAATCTAAAGATTCTTCTTTAAGATTCCTGTTTTTTTCCGTTATCAAGATTTGGTTGGTAAAAATTGGATAAATCTTCCCTGGCCCAGGTGTAGTTTGAGTGGTTTGCTTTAATCTGGCTTTCCTTGCACGCTTTCTTTGTCTTTTGGTTGGTTTCCCTGTTTGAGAGAAGTTAGCAGAAGACGATTTTGCCTCTATTAGATTAACCCCTACACCTGTTTTTTCCTTTTGCTCTGCTTCCCCTTTTTTTGTTGCCATTGGTCGCTGTAGTCTCTATTGGTGTCTTTAGGGACTCTGCTTTGGCTTTATTCTCGACTATCTCTTGTGGTCCTTCTGTAGGTTCAGCTTTGCATGTTGGCTGCACTGCCCCCAATATATCTGTGAGTATTTCTGGGAGCGTGGCCAGTTTGTCGATAATTATACCACAACCACAGGTGACCTGCTGTTGAAGTTCTGATCAGCCCCTGCCGTTGAGTTGCGTCGTGATTATGTCCTATTTGACGTTTATACCAGCTATGTGTTCTGCAATTAAGTTGATGAGGTCTATCTGCACCTCCATTTTATCTGACTGAAAATGTAGAGCTCTTGTTGCTTGCTCCAGTGCACTTAGCAAGGATTTACTTCATGGGGCAGTTGGTATCTCTTGGGTAAGTATTCCCAATGACCCCGAATGTGACTCGATCCTGCTTACCTATGAAATTGTTATCGGAGATGATGGGCATGTGGGATTGGTTTCTATTAAGAAGCTTCCTTCTTTTGACTTTCTCTCTTTTGGGATGTTTCTAGGAGTCAGGTTGAGGGGAGTAGAGACTGCCCCCCCTTCTCCATCGGATGTCCATTCCTTTGGGGAGATGTTTGATGGAAATTTCCCTTGCTTTGCTGAGGCAGTTGTATCTGGTTTTATTGTATTGATTTCCAAGATTTGAAGGAGATTGGCGTCAGAGGAAAAAGAGAAGGAGCAGGTCCAAGCTTCGTCCGGATTAGCTGCCTGGCTGCCAGGGTTTTTTGGCGGATCTGCAGTTGCATTATTGTTGCCCATTTGTAAGCTTCTTCCTGTTTTGTTGTTATTTCTCGGGGGATACATTCAGGTGGACTTGTGCTGTTGTGGTTAACTGTCTGCTTGCTACAATTATTCCCTGTGGGGCTTGATTCTCTGAACCTTGCCTCGGTCTGCCTCGGGGGAAGTAAAACTCTTTTAGTGAAGACGGGCATGTCCAGTTGTTCTGGCCGTCCTGGACTGTAATGGCCTTTTTTTCTGATTTGTTTGGCATTATGGGGCTAGGCAATCCTGAGATCTCATTTGTTGGGGCATAGATTGTAGCCATTGGGTCCTTTATGAAGAAGAATTTAAGTTTTCCATTTTTATTGCCAAAATTGAAAAGTGTAGGTTCTGGTGTTGGTGCAGCAACTAGCCTTTCACTAGACCTTCCTTTTTTACTTGATGGTGGGGGTTTGAGCTGTTTGGGGGTATTTTTTTTATTTTTCCTTGTTGCCACCTGGCAGATTTTTCCTGATCTCATCTTCCCGGAATTTATTGGCTTTCCCTTATTTGTATGGTTTTTGGGAAATGTATTTGAGAGTCTTTATTTCCTCTATTTCGAGTTGTGTTGCTATGCTATTGCCGTTTCTGGCCAATCTTCCAATCGTTCTCTGGTGCCCAGCTAGAACTTAAGCTAGGGCTTGGGTTTAAGGCGAGCCTCTTATGCTTTACTCGTGGCTGAGGCATCTCTTGTTCAATGAGGGTGCCTGTAATTGCCTTGAAGCCAATGAAGACGCTGCACCGAATCCCCAAGCTTGAAGTTTCCCAGTGCCGCTCAAAATCGGCTGCGGATATTAAAAGCTACTGGCAATGAAGAAATTTGAGGAGCGATGGATTTGAATGGGACTCTTGAAGAGCGGGAGGGGAGAAGATGAATAAACGAATGGGCGGGTGACTGGCGGACAGCAGACAGTATGCTGAGCAGGAGGCTGGACAGGAGAAGGACTAAGAGGGTAGAGGCTGAAGGGCAAGGAGCGCCGGGGAGCAGGAGAACCGAAAGAACCGAAAGCAGGACACACTGGCAAGCCACTAACCGCTCCCAACCTAGTTGGGCCGCTTCCGCGGACCTACCGGGCTCACACTCAGCAGCCGCCAATAGTGGCAGCCATGCTGTCTTACTTGCTTGCTCTTACCCGCTCTCTTTGCTCCTTCCCCATTGGTCCATCAAATCCTCAGGTGTCCAAGCTACCTGGAAGTAACCTGCCGCCGACCAGCTGACTGGCTATTATACCCCCCGCTAGAAGCAGGTATTGGCAGTCCTTGTCTCTGTCTCCTCCTTGCAGGATGTGAGGGTGCCAGGGGTGCCGAGTGAGTTGCTAGGGCTGGCAAGGGACAAGGCTGTCCAAGTTCTCTATCTCACACCTCTCACCCCCGGTCTTTTCCTGCCTCCCCGGGTCAGCTGCTCCGCTGTGTGCCAATGCGCTTGTTCATCCGCAACATGGCGCTGGTGGGCCCTTGACCCAGGGTTCTGTATCAGGTCCGGTCGACCCGCTCCTCAATACCGCGGGGGCCGGTATTCAGTTCAGCAATTTAGCCAGTGACGCCCGGCGACGCCTGGCTTTGGCAATTTTTGTGTGCGGCGTAACCGTAGGAGGCGGCAGGCCAGGAAACAGCAGGAAACAGCGGGAAACAGTGAGGCAGCAAAGCAGCTATGCAGCTATGCAGCGTCCCCCTCACTCTGCACAATTTTGCGGGAGCCGTAACTGCGGGAGGCGGCAGGCGGGGAAACATCAAGGCAGGCATGCGGCATCCTCCTCGTGTCTTCCTCGCACTGCAACTGGCGTTTGGCGGTCAAGAATGAAAACCTGGACTGGACTGCAAGGTAAGTAAAGAAGATGAGATTGTGAATGGAGAGAACAATTTACAACTGGTTGGAGACAAACATGACTGAAAATGGAGATGGCTTACACCGGGAAAAGTGAAGTTCACATTTCGGAGGAAACTCAAAGTGGGATTCAGAATTCAAATTCACACCCATTCAGTTAATTCTTCCAATAGTAGATATGGAATATGGAAGAGAGTTTAAATGCCCATTATATTTGAAAGGCTATGTGACTTAGGGCCTGATTTTGATCTTGGTGGTCCAACCACCATCCTGCCACGGCGGCGGAACTAAGTACTCCGGTGAGCTGATGGTCTTCTGCCTGCAATAGTTAGATGTATATGCGATACACAGAAGACGACTCAATGGTGGTCTTCTGAGCGCTCTTCTGTGCTGTCTCGACAGCGGGGTCCAGCCGAGCAGATTTGGATGTTTCTGTTGGGTTGGAGTTGTCCTGTTGGCGGAGTACTGATCGGGGCGACCGTGGTGGTGGGGAGACAGGTAAGTAAAATGTTTTATTTATGTAAAACAGTTATATGTTGTGTATGTGTACATATGTGTATGTAGGTTATGTGCAGTTAGCATATTTTGTACAATCTGCATTGCATCCCACCAACCTACACACCCACACACACCTACCTTTGGATCTGTTAAAACTGGGTGCGGGTCTGTCATAGTCAAGGTGCAGCTGGTAAGGGGGGACCTGGGTGAAGGAGTAGAGGACGAAATCACAGACTGTACCCTAAAAAAGTGAGTTTTCACCCCTTGTCATCCCATTCTGCTGACTAGAAGTAGGAGGATCCCCTTCGAAACAGCCTGCATTCAAATCTGGAGGGCAGGAATCCAGGATGGAGTCTCACCGCCTCCTGCTGCAGCTCATCCCACCATAGTGGCAGGGAGCAAAGTCTAGGCGGAGTTGGCAGGATCACAGTGGTCTTCTCTGCCATTGCCAGCTAGCATCTGAATCAGACGGGTGGACTGCCAGTGTGGCGTGCGGGAAGACTGCCAAAAAAGACCACTTCGTTGCGGTCCCACCAACATCTAAATCAGGCCCTTAGTTAGTTTATAGGGTAAGTTTATAGCATTAAATGTTTTCACCCCTTTGGGTTGACTTCATGCTCAATGGGTATTGTGCTTACAATTTATTGTGCCTATCGAATTTATGGAAATGTATTTCAATTTTTTTAAAAGAGGAAGATGTTTTTCTTGAATGTTTATCTATGCAAGGGGCCATAGTTATGCTATTAGAATGTGGGCATGTCATATTATGGAATGCTGGAGGGAGGAGTAGAATGTCATTGAATTTTGGGACTTTTAGTATTTTTCATTCGATTCTGAAACAGGTACACAAGTCCCAGTTGTCACATATTTTACCTACAGACTTGGAGTGGCACTTCACATGTGGTGCTGGCAAACATGGCAGCTATGAGCATGAACTATCTATGTCATCACACAGGTCCACTTGAACCATAGTTTACATATAACATACATATGGCCACACTGTCACATGAGTTGCAGCACCCACACATACAAGGGGCATGTTTCACAAAACGGCCTCTGCCCTCATGGCGGTGACCCATCAGTTGTGGTGGAATGCCCGCACTTGGGGTGGGGTCTCTGCAATCAGATAACATATATTAGCAATTGCACACTGAGCACAGACAAACCTCCACAACTGCGGCACCTCTGCACCAAAAGCGGAAGCCCTTAGTGAATCAGGCCCTTATTGTCAACCTGCCCAGGGAAGTCTCACACATGCACAAACATTTAATCCCCTGAGATAATGGAGTCCTTAGAGATGTTGTCCAGACTAATCACTGACATGTGCACTTAACGTATTGCATGGCCAATCTTTTGATTCAATAGCTTTTGTTTACAGACATTATGTATGGCTTACAAAGTAGTCTCAGGATGGAATGTATGGACAGAATGTTAAATGTCCAAATATATTTATTGACAACAGACTGCAAACCACATATAGGCCATAACACAACAGGTTGCTCAGGAGAAAAAAGTGTCAACCAGCTTGTCACAAACCTTCATACCCTGCCCTCTGTTCTGTCCAATAGCCCGGTTGCCCTGATTCATACATAGATGAGGGTCCAGAGGTATGTGTAAGTTGTGACTTAAAGCCATGTTGTGCAAGACATACCAGGCTACTATGACCTTGCACACAACCTCGTAGAGTACAGAAGCACCCCCGTATGGTCAAGGCATCTGAATCGTGACTTCAGGAACTCAAAAGTGCTCTTTATGATGGCTCAAGTGCGTATGTGCGGCCTATTGTACCTCCACCGAGGTACAGTGCCTGCATATCTGTATGGTGTGAGGAGATGATAGGAGAGTGCATTTCCAACATCACATGAGGAGGAAAGTGAGGAAATAATTTTACATGTCCCTCTTGTATCTGTAGAGTACATGATGTATGATATGGTACATGCAGTGTCTGTTGGGGCCATGTATGTGGCATGAGGGTTAGTGTTGTAATATGGTTGTGTATTTTACAAAACATTTATACATATCAGACTTGTATGGTGCTTGGTACTTACCCAGTAGCCACATATTTCCAAAGTCTACCGCTGCCATCCACTGGGCAAGAGGTGACCTACGAAATACATAACTGTCATGGGTACTGCCTGGAAACACTGCATGCACATCAATGAAGCTACCAGTGGCATTATAGACACCCTGCATATTGATGGAATGCCATTAGTGTCTGCCACAGAAGATGTGTGCAATGTGGCAAGGTGGCTGAAAAACCACATGGGTGCAATCAATTAAACCAAGCACACGTGGGAAGTGATAAATGAGGTAGAAATCCCTAGCTACCCTTTGCCTTCTGGCCATTGTATGGGGCTTACATATGTGGAGATAGGCTCTCCTATTGCTGCAGCACAGTACCTGTTGCAAGCATCGGGGTTGGCTTGCCTAAAAGATACCCACAAGGTTCCCGCAGAGCCTCCGGAATGATCCTGTAGCAAAAAACTGGAGAGCTACTAGAATCTTGACATAGACTGGGATGGCGTGGGAGCGGCAGGTCACAAAGTCAAGATCCTGCTCCAACTCACAAAACATCTCCAAGATGACATCTGGGGGGAAATGGTATCTGGCCCTGTCATCTTGGCTAGCCATCCAAAAGTCGTTTATCCTTTGCCTAAAAATCCTCTCTACTCTCCTACTCCTCCTCCTCACCAAAAAACACATCTAGGGACATTTTGAAAGGTCTGAAAGGGTTTGTTTGTGTCAGCTCTGCTTTTATGTTTGCAGCAGAGCTGGGATATGCTGTTGGGCTGAAGAGTTTCATCTAGAGTTGGGGGAATGGTAGGCACTCATACAGACCTGTAGAGAAAGGGGTTCCAAAGTCTGCCTGGTAAGGTAAACATTGGCCTTAGGAGAACAAATCCAAAGGAGGGTCCAACATCCCTGTGAAAGCACTTTTTGATAATGCAAATTCCTTTCATGCATGTTCTGTTCTGCAAAACAAAATGTATGCAGGCAGAGTTAAACAAAAGCATGAGGAGTGTAATGTTGGATTTAAATGAAGCCACAGATTATTACTTTTGGTTGCATTCCATTCAAGTTGTTGCTTACTGCTCGAATTCAGAGATTAACCTCATGTAAATTAACTCTACTCATGCTGAAATACAAACAGCCTAGACCAAAGTACCCAGGACAAAAGTAATCCCTGACTTATATCATCCTTTTTGGACCTAATCTAGGGCCAGATTCACAAAGGAAAACTTAGACCAAAAGTCTAAGTTTATGACTTTCGGTATTCACAAAGGCAAGTTACGAGTAGTATCTTTACGTCTCCACTCAGGGTGAAGTATCTGCACTCGGGGTGCACTCTCTGCCTGAGTGCTGAGATTCTACTCAGCACACTCAGCACACGGTCTGGTGCAGAATGGAATCTCTGCACTCGGACGATGCGAAGGTCCGAGTCGAGAATGCAAGGCACAGCCGAGTCTATGCGTCGATTCCGCTGAGTGGTGAGCTGCAATGCAGAATTTCTGCATCATCATCAAGGCTGCCATCACGGGAAAAAGTGTCATGCACTGGCGGTTCTGAAGATGACTCGTCAGTCCCAAGATGCGGGACATGGCAGTGATGCAAGTCTTTTGCGACAAGTCCAGTCCACGCAACAGTGGTGATGGGTCAGTTCTGCTCGGGGACGCACTGCTCAGCCAAAGATGTGTAAGTTATGCTTACAGAACAGATGTGCTGCTCAGCAGAGAACATACATCAGCTTTGTTGGCAAGCACCTTAGGTTCACTTCCAGGGGACCAGGACTGGAGTGGCACCATTTGGAAGGGTAGATTCGCAAATGGCAGAGTCCAGGTACAGGGGTTGGAATCCTGTTATGTCCCTGAGGCTTCAGATCAGCCAGCTAGCCCTTGGAGTCACTCTCGGTTCTGGAGTCAAGGGATGCAGGTCCAGTCCATGCAACCCAGGCAGAAGGGCAGCTGGCCAGCACAGCAAACAAGAGTGCAGCAGAGAGGTAGTCCAGCAGAGTGGCAGTACTCCAGTAGCACATCAGTCCTTCTTCCTGGCAGAGTATCTTCAGGTCCAGAAGCGTACTGTCTTGTTGGTGTCTGAGGTCCAGTACTTATATCCAGTGGTGTCATTGAAGTGGGGAGACTTCAAAGACATGCCTTGGAAGTGCAGAGAGGTTCTACCTTCCTGCACTGGCTTCAAACTTACTACAGGGGGTATGCAGCCCTTTGTGTGTGGACAGGACACAGCCTTTCAGGTGTAAGTGAGGCTGTACCCAGCTCCTCCCTCGCATCCTGCCAGAGAGGGCCCATTGAGACACCTCTAAGCTCCCATTGTGTTTGGCTGTTTAGGAGGAATACACAACGCCCAACTTCCAACTACACCCAGTCACTTGATCTGAGACAGGCTACAGGCATCAAATGGCTAAAGCAAGAAAATGCCAACTTTCTAAAAGTGAAATATTCTGAATTGCAGTTTAGAAGAATCTGACTTCACAATTAGTTTGGATTTTAAACTGTCATTCCAAAGACACCAGACTTGAGGGATTTATCTTTTCCCAATCGGAAATTTACACTTATAAAATGTAATAATGCAATCCCATTGTTATTCAATGGCAGGGGTAGGCCTTGCAGTGGTGAAAAACAATTTTGAGAGTATTTCACTACCAGGACATATGAAACTTAAAGGTTCATATCCTGCCTTTGAAATACATTGCAACCTGACCTTTGGGGTGTCAAAGACCTCCCTTAGGAGTAGCTTATACTTTTTTAAAAAAAAAGGAAGGTTTGGAACTGGCAAAAGGTTTTTTTTTCCAGGTCAAAGTGGCAATATAAACTGCACACACAGGCTCTGCCATTGCAGACCTGAGACATGGTTAGAGGGGCTACTCACGTGGGTGGCACAATCAGTGCTGCAGGCGCACTAGTAGCATTCATTTACAAGCCCCGGGCACATGTAGTGCACCTTACTACTGACTTATTAAATATGCCAATTGGGTATGAACCAATATTACCAATATGCACAAGCACTTTAGCACTGGTTAGCTGTGATAAAGTGGGCAGAACCGTAACACCAGCAAAAAATGGGGCCAGAAAAGTAGAGGAGGAATCAAAAAGTTGGGGGGAAGACCACCCTAAGGCTGTCAGGCATAACAGAAGGCATATGTGTCCAATGCAGGGCTAGGAGAACATGACATATGCCAGACTTCTGAGATAACCACTGACTATTTAATTGAATTCCATTTAGATTAATTGTATTTTAATTAATCTGATGTGTCTATCCTACACATATCTAGCAAGGATCCAGCGCTCTGCAATGTAACCAGAGAATTATTTTAATAAGAGGTTATTTTTCATGAACACATACAGATGTGTTTTATGCTGGCCAGCCATCCAGGGAAGAGGTCATAGCGGGATGTAAACATGTCAATATACAATAGCTGATGTATTTATAGTAAATAGTGATACAGCAATTATTACGATTTTCTTTCTTTTTCTGTGTATCAAGCAAATGGCCTATTTAGGATGGTGGTAACACATGGTAAGCAAAAGCAAGTCTTGTCACAGTGGAGTAGTATATCTTATGTCATTATAGTTTAATCCAAAGAGAGGATTCCCAAGCCCCACATTATAGGAATGGGTAGAGTCTTGTCTGGACAAGATTGGTTATTTACATGTTTTTGAGAACCCCAAAGGTGTTCATTCTTTCAGTAGAAAGCATCTTTGGCTAGCCCTGTATAAATGCTTTCATGATAAAAGATTGGCCACAGAGTCTAGAAAGATGAGCGTGGCAGTTTATTCAAATATCAAAAAACGATAGCCAAATTGCAGGGTTTTCAACGAAACCATTGGGCGACTGAGAACACAGCTTACTGTTTCACTTTGGGGCAGGCACTGTTATGTATTTGCTATGCTTCCCCTTAGGCTTTTAACTTAACCTTTATTCTTCTCCCTGCCCATGTGATGGGAAATCTGGACAATCTTTACTGCATTTTCTATTTTTCTGTGATTTTTATCTTATGTACACAAAGCTTATTTTATTGCCCTTACTTAATGATGAAGAGACAATTTTTCATATTGGGCTTTTTCTGAGAACCGCTGTCCGAGTCCGCATTTTGATGAGCACTGTAGAAATTTGAATTGTCCCAAGCATGGTTGCCATGGCCTGAAATCTAACTGTGTGATTTTTATGACTGTTTTAAATAGTCATAGGCTTTATTGTCTTCTATCAGGTAGGGTGCTTAATAAGTTTAGGTAAGCCTTGAAGTGCAATCACATGTCATCTGATTTTGTCTGGCCAGTGTCATTTCTTTAAGAAAGGTGAATTGAGTCTTGAACACTGAGGACCAAATTACTGCAGCACCACCATGCATTTTGCAAGTCTCCAGACAGGCAGGGGTTTCAGTGAGGTTTTTCCTCCATGAAAAGGTTGGCGGTGCTGAAATAAAGGGGGCCCTACAGGGCCACCTGTGCCTCCTCAGCCTCACGATGCATGCAGGGGAGCACACCATGTTTCCCCCTGTGTGCATGCACCCAGGTTCCAGCAAGGAATGGACTTTTGAGTCCATGCCGTGCAGAAACCTGGTGTGGCGTTCCCATTGAGGTGCCTCTTTCAAAGGCACTGCCGCCTTTGAATGATGCGCTGCAGCGGGACCGTCACGCCGCCTGCCCACTAGACAACAAAAGTTGTAATTTGGTGGGAGGGGGCTAGCGACCTTCAGAGAAGCGGTGGGAATCGGTTGGCACCGCCATGCCACCACTCTGCGTAAAGTCGTAGTTAAGTCCTGATTGTCTTCTTGCCCTCCTAACAGAACATTTGCAGTGGTATCTAATTGCCTGATTGAATATCAGTTTTGTATTGCTCTGATAGAAGCTTGTCTATTTAGGTATTTGATCCTGTTCTGAGTTTCTTTCTTACAGTATTCTGGTTTTGCTCCAGGGGCCAGATGTACGTCCCTTACAATTTGCAAGTCGCATATTGCGTCGTTTTGTGACTCGCAATTTGCGACCCGCAAAATGTAATGTATAACAGTGTCTGAGACACTGTTTGCGATTCCTAAAGGGATCGCAAATTGCCTGCCTCATTAATATTCATGAGGCATGTGCAATTTGCAACCTCATTAGGAATGGATGGCACTCCCAGGGATGGTGGCCTGCTAGGATCAGCAGACCACCATGCCTGTGACTGCTTTTTCAATAAAGCTTTTTTTTTTTAAAAAAATGCAATCCGTTTTCCTTAAAGGAAACCGGAATGCATTTGAAAAAAGAAAAATGAAATGTTACTGTTTCATTTTTTAAGAGTAGGTCCTGGTCCGTGGGACCACTGCCTGCTCTTAAAAAATATTTTAAATGCCAGTCTTAAAGGAGAAGGGGTCCCCTGGGGCCCCCTTCCCTTGTGCGAGTGGCTGACCACCTACTTGAAGTAGGTGGTAAACTGCGAGTGTTTTGCATCCGCAATTGCAGTCACAAAATAATGGTACTTACCATTGGAACTCGTTATTAGGAAGGGACGCCCTTGGCACGCCCCTTCCTAATAGCGAATCACAAACCCTATTTTGCGAATCGGTAATAGGTTACTGACGTGCAAAACAGGGTTTGTATATGGGCCAGACCTATTTTGCAGTCGCAAACGGGCTGATTTCCCATTTGCGACTGCAAAAAACGGTGGTACATCTGGCCCCAGATTTTTAAGAAAGAAGTATGCTTTGAGAATAGTCTAATAGACTAAAAAGTGTAAGTGAACAAAGACGTGTGTGCTATTACAAAACATACACAACAACCTGATCACTGGCAAACTGCCAATATACCTATTGTTTTATCAACTAGCTACAACTAATACATTTCCCTAGCAATAGGAAATATTTATGAGATACTTGCCACAACAAAGTCAGCAAAAAGTAGTGTAAGAAAAAAAATATTATGGGGGTTACTATTCAATAAAAGTCAGAAAGAACATTTGCTACCAAAGGCTTCTACGGAACTCAGTTCAACATTTTTGGGTAAAATAAAATATTGAAATAATGACTAAGGGCCAGATGAATCACCCACCAATTGACGAATCACAAATTGCGTGGCATTTGCGACTCACAAATTGGGATTCACAACAGTGTCTGAGATACTGTTTGCGGTTCCCAATTGGGTCGCAAATTGCATGCCTCATACATTTTAATGAGGCTGTCGCAATTTGCGACTCCATTGGGAACAGCTGGCACTCCCAGGGATGATGGCCTGCTGGAGTCAGAAGACCACCATGTATGGGACTGCTTTTCAATAAAGCATTTTTTTTATATGCAGCCCATTTTCCTTAAAGGAAAACGGGATGCATTTCGAAAAGAAAAATGAAACGCTTTATAAATCCTGATTGATTGATTGATGTAGTGGTGTGAAAAGATTGTGGATACAAAATAGTTGTCATGCAATAAAATGCATGTGGTCCAGTGTGCCGTATGCTGATTCTCCATTGCCATACTCCTTTCCCAGAAGGCAATCTGGGTGAATCAAAGAGAGACAGTTTGCATATGGAAGGGTTTCTGGTTGAATTGATTTGACGCAATATTTATTTTATTTATGTATTTCGAGGTTTCATATAATGCGTAACAGACTCGAATGAGCACCAGAGCGCCTTACAAAGAGAAAGATCATCTTTACCCATTCAATGTAGATAAGATTTAACCCGGCAACCAAATTAAAAATTCCACATCGCATAAGGGAGAATATAAGTGCATTCTAAAAATTTACCACAATGCAGTAAATATTGTAGCTAAAGAAAAGTTGATGCAAAAGTACATATAAAGGATATGAATGACTGGTATCCTAAGCATATTACATACAGCTTAATTAGCAATACCAAAGTCACACACAAATTTGCAAATAACTTTTTGTTGTTACATAGGATGTTGAAAATACTGTACAAACTACAGTTATTAAATGAATTAGGAATTACCACAATATGTACATGAGAAATAGATATTTAATAGTTATCAACCAAACCGTTTTGTCTGGGCCATATAGGTGTCAATATCCAACTACTCACTTTTGTTTCAGCATCATTGAGACCTTCGTTAGGGGCAATAAATAACTGCTATCATGAGGTTTCGCCATTCAAATGAGGTATACTCCGGTAAATTTCAGCTGGTCTGATCTGTCAAAATTCACCTGGGGAAAGCTTGAGAATGTGCTGTATTTACTTCTAAAATTCTGATTCCGATCCCTGTGCAAATATGCGGTTTGTGCGGATCCGTCCGTCACACATTGGCTGCTCGCAGTCACGTCCTTGGAGCGGTGTTTCATAATGGAGGCTTTCGGTCTCTAAGAGTACCCTATTTATGGCGTTTCTAGTGGAAAACTAATTTAGTGCCCTGAGCACAGGTGTAGTGAGATAAAATATCTGCTTCCAAAAGACAAGGCATGCAGGATTACTAGGGCCACTTTCTGGGAAAATAATGTTTTTGGGGGATTCCTTTAAGAAGTGTCTGATTGTGATAGAGTTGGAAATTACTGAGTAGGTGCCAGATTACTCAGTAAACAGCCCAAGGACTATTATTTTTTTTTTTTGTATGCAGATTTATATAGAACGAACTCGACCCGAAGGTGTTGGAGCGCTTTACATGAGCACCGGTTACTTACACATTCAGGCACGGGGAGATTGAGTGATTTGCCCAGAATCACAGGATGTGGACGCGACCCCGAGGCTCGAACCCTGGTTTCCAGCACCAAAGTCAGCAATCTAGCGGTCAAACCACATCCTCTCTCTAATATTATTGCCTCTCGCGACTATTGACGTGGTATGTATAGGTATGTATAGGTATACTTGTATAGCGCATTAACTGTCACCCAACGGGCATCCTGGCGCTTAGACTTTTGATGGAACCTGCACGATGTTATCAACCACTGTATGATTTACGCCACTCTTGGGAAGAGATGTGTTTTCAAAGCTTTCTTAAAAGAAGGAAGATCTCCCACACTCCTCAAAGCCAGCGGTAAAGAGTTCCACAGAGTTGCTGCTGAGAACCTGAAAGACCGGCCTCCCAACCGAGTCCTCAGGATTTTAGGGACTACCACCAAGCAGGCTGTGACAGAGCGGAGAGATCTAGACGGAGTGTACCACGAGAACATGTTCTGCAAAGGGATGGGACCTTGTTCATAAAGCGTCCTAAAAACTATGCAGAGGGCTTTAAATTCGATCCGCTGAGGGACTGGCAGCCAGTGGAGGTCCCTGAGCGCAATGGTAGAGGAATCAGCACGCCGGCGTGACAGGGCCAATTTAGCAGCAAAATTCTGCACGCGCTGCAATTTTCCCACCAGAGTCACCAGGGCTCCCAGAAGTAGTGTGTTACAGTAGTCAAGTCTTCTTAAGATGGTACTCCGCACTACCTCTGGTCTAGCCTGTGCTGGGAGCAGTGGTAGGATCTTCCTCAGCGTGCGAAGCAAAGCCATGCACGTTGCCACTGTTTTGTTAACGGATACATCCAATTGAAGATTGGAGCTGAAAAATACTCCCAAATTCCGCACACAGTCTGCCGGTGCACTAGTGCCCTGGAAGGAAGGGGGCCAAAAGTCCGACGGAAGAGGCCTGGGGGTACGGTCTATTGAACAATGTAAAACCTCCGTTTTGGAACTGTTGAATTGTAGGGAGTTGTGGCATAACCAATCTGCCGTAGAGGTCATGCAACGGTGGAAGACCTCTTGCGACACTGCCTCCTTACCCTCAAACGAGAAGATAAGTTGGGTGTCGTCCGCATAGTTGGTGACTGCGAAGCCAAAAGATTTTATCAGCTTGATCAGGGGGCGGAGGTAAAGATTGAAAAGGATAGGACTGATGGCTGACCCCTGAGGCACGCCCTGCCCAACCCTTCTGATGGTGGATTTGAACGGTGGCAGGGCCACTACCTGGTGTCTGTTATCCAGATAAGACACCAGCCAATCAAGGGCCAAGCCAGTCACCCCCACTTCCTCCAACCTCCTGATCAAGATCGTGTGGCTGACCGTGTCGAACTGTCATGATTCAGGGGCCGACGGCGCTGCTCCGAGGATAGGACTCCAAATCCCAGCAGCCCCCGCGGCCACCCGCCGGACGAAACGTCATCGCACCCCGGGCAAGTATAAAAGGCGCGGCAACCTGGTAGGCGGGGCCAATGATTCCCGTTCGAACTAGTGAATTCTAACGGCTACGAAGAAACCCCCGCATCGTCCCGCGACTCCTTGTCTTCCATCCAGCCGGTGACCCGACGTGGATATCTCGACATCTGATCTCTCGACGACTCTGAGGAGGTAAGCAGGCTGCGGTTTCTCCGGCGCGCCTCAGCAGATCCTGAGGCACTCTCTGCTCCTCCAGACTTCCCGGCGCTCCTCCGCCCCTGGATTTCCCGGGCGTGAGTGGCAGCGCCACCTACTTCTACGGACCTCCCGGCGCTCCTCCGCCCCAGGACCTCGGGGCGTGAGTGGCAGCGCCATCCGCTCTCACAGACCTCCCGGCGCTCCTCCGCCTCCCGGATTCCCAGGCGTGAGTGGCAGCGCCCCCCCCCCGACACTTTCAAGCAGCAGCGGCTCCTGCGCTCCTCCGCCCCCGGAGTTTCTGGGCGTGAGTGGCAGCGCTTGAGTCCGCAGGCTGTCTCAAGCCTTTCCTGGCGCCTCCCCGTGAATGAACGAGGAGCGCGAGCGAGACCTTCTCTCTCTCTTCGTCCCATCCGTGAAGTAACGGAGAGGGACTCGCAGAGAGTTGCCATAGGGAAGACAGAAACCCCAGGTAGGGGGAAGAACGAAGTGGGGGTGTGGGGGAGGTAGAGAGGAGCCTGTGGCTTAACCCGTCTTCTTGTTTCTTCCAGGTCTCTCCCCTGCTGTCCCTTCCCGACCTTCCCTCGCCCACCTGTCTCCTCGTCCGAGGGTATTTCACGTGCACCGGACAGGGGTCGGATGGGCGGGGGGCCCACACATAGCATCGACGCGATCCTGAGGAGAAGAAGCACTGGGACCACGACAGAATCATTGGCCCACGAATATTTCTCCTCCTGATCTCGTTGACGCAAAAACATGGCATCACTAGACAACGTAATGGCCTTGTTGACCCAGATCCAGCTAGAATTAACGGCATCCAGAGCGGACTCAGTCGCCTTGCACGGCCGTTTGGATCGCCTGCAACGCAATCCCTTCGACGCAGGGATGCCCTCTCCTGTGACCACTCCACAGGTAGTGGTGGAGATGCCAGCTCACGTCCCCTTGGCCCCTCCGGAGAGGTTCCACGGGGATATCCAGAAAGTACAGGTCTTCCTCACCCAAGTGCAACTCAATTTCCACTGCAAACCTAAACTGTTTGCCACGAACCAGGCCCGAGTAGCATTTCTGATCTCTTACTTAACCGGGGAAGCAGCACAATGGGCGGTCCCCTTAGTAAGGCGAGACGATGCCCTTCTCTACGATTGGGACTCCTTTCGGCAGGAATTTGAGCGCACTTTCGACCGTAGAGCGGACACCTTTTCAGCCGACCATGATCTTCTCGACCTACGGCAGATCCCCTCCGATTTCCTAGGGTACATCAACAGCTTTCGCCGTCTGGTGGCAGAAACCGATTGGCCAGAGACGAAGCAGACAGCGATCTTTTATAGAGGGCTCACGGAGGAGCTAAAGGACGTGATCGCCCAGATCGACCCCCAGCCACTCACCTGCTCGGCCATGATAGAATTGGCGTCCAGGCTCGAATATCGCCTCCGGGTACGGAAAGGCGATCATAAACGAAAGGACAAGCCACCCTCGCCATACGAGCCACCCCGCTTGTCGGACGCTACTGCATCCGGGCCCATCCCCATGGAGGTAGGGACGGTGAGAGCTTCTCTGACCCTTTCGGAGCGGGACCACCGACGAAAGCAGGGCCTCTGCCTATACTGCGGGAAGAAGGGCCATTTCCTGCGCGAATGCCCGGTGCGCCCGAAGACCGGTAGGCCCCGAACGGGTCAAACAACGGCCAGTCTCGTTGAGGGACCGGCGGAAAACCCCCGTGCTTGAAGGAAAGAGGAGGGACGCCTTCAAGCTGTCAGTTCATCCCTTCGCTGGAAGCCGATGTCACCCAGGAACCCGACCATGTGTTTATCACCGCTCAAGTGACGGTTGATGACTGCACGCTGGAGGTTAGAGCCATGATCGACTCCGGGGCCACAGGATGTTTCATGGATATCGAGGAAGCAGAGAGGCTGCGAATCCCCCTCCGTTCCAAAGACGTCCCCGAAACGGTGTATGCTGTCGACGGCAAGGAGTTAGAATCCGGTCCCATTCGACAGGTCACTCCGCCCCTGTGGGTTACAATAGGGAAAGAACACGGAGAGTGGCTCACCCTGAATATCATACAAGCCCCTCGATGCAGGATCATCCTAGGGTTGCCTTGGTTACGGCTGCATGAACCACATATACATTGGGCGACGAACACGGTTACGTTCGTTTCTCCGTTTTGTCAAACCCGTTGCCGTCTCATGAAGGAACCTCTGGGGACGGGCGACGGAACCACGCACCATGTGGCCACTGCAGCGGAGAAGGAGGTGGTCCTCCCCGACTGCTATGCACCCTATATCGGGGTCTTCGATAAGCAGCAAGCCGAAGAACTACCACCCCATCGGGAATTCGATTGCCGCATCGACCTGGTCCCAGGAGCCAGCGTTCCGTGCAGCCGGGTGTATGCTCTTACCGGTCCGGAAACCTGTCATCTCAAAGAGTACATAGACAAGTACTTGAAGCTGGGATTTATACGCCCCTCCAGCTCTCCGGCGGCGTCCCCCCTGTTTTTTATTCCGAAGGCCAACGGGGAGTTACGTTGCTGCATCGACTACCGTTCCCTCAATGCAATAACCATCAGGAATCAGTATCCCCTACCACTCATTCCCGTCCTCTTGGAACAAGTCCGGGGAGCACGGATTTACACAAAGTTGGACCTTCGAGGGGGGTACCATTTGGTTCGGGTACGCGCGGGGGATGAGTGGAAAACAGCGTTCAAGACCCGATTCGGCCTATTCGAGTATTTAGTGATGCCGTTCGGCCTCTGCAACGCCCCGGCCGCTTTCCAATACTTCCTCAACGAAGTATTGAGGGACTATCTGGACAAATACGTCGTGGTCTATATCGACGATATTTTGATCTTTTCGTCGGATCCCAAGGACCACGAAGAGCACGTACGATCCGTGCTGGGAGCCCTGGAACGACACCGACTATTCTGCAAACTCACAAAATGTGAGTTTCACGTAACCACCGTGGAGTTCCTTGGCGTCCTGCTCACCCCCGAAGGGCAGATCATGACCGACCAGAAGGTCAAAGCCGTGGCCGATTGGCCACAACCGACCTCAGTGAAAGACGTGCAGAGCTTCCTCGGCTTCGCGAACTTTTACCGGAGGTTTATCCAACATTTTTCCCAAACGGTAACCCCGTTAACCAAGCTAACCCGTAAGGGAACGCCTTTCCTGTGGTCACCAGAAGCCCAGACGGCCTTCGAGCAGCTCAAGACAGCGTTTACCTCCGCGCCCGTCCTTCGCCATGCCCAACCGGAGCTTCCGTTCCTGGTGGAAGCCGACGCGTCAGACGAAGCAGTGGGAGCTGTTCTTTCCCAGCGCCAGCAGGAGACAGGGCTGCTCCATCCAGTGGCCTTCATGTCCAGGAAACTGAGCCCGGCCGAGCTCAACTACACCATCGCGGAGAAAGAACTGCTCGCTATACGCGAAGCCTTCTTGGAGTGGCGGCATTGGTTGATGGGGGCTCGTCACCAGGTGACCGTTTACACGGACCATCGCAATCTGCAATTCTTACGGTCAGCCCGCCACCTGTCGCCAAGGCAAAAGAGATGGACGCTCTTTTTTGCTGAATATCATTTCGTGGTGACTTATCGTCCCGGGGCATTGAACAGAAAAGCCGACGCTCTCTCACGCCAAAATCCTCCATGTCTCCCTACGGTGTCTCCCGAGCAATCCATTCTCGCTCCGAATCAGGTCATAGGTAGTCTGAAGACCGAATCCTTCCTGCAGGGGGTAAAGAAAGGAATCCAAACTTTCACCTGGTCATCGTGGTTACGAAGCCACAAGGAATGGCATCTTTTCCAGGGTATCCCCTTGTGGGGGTCCCGGGTATTAGTCCCCACGTTACGACTCCGAAAGCTCGTCTTCTCATGGTGCCATGAAGTGCCCAGCGCGGGGCACATGGGAGGGACAAAAACCCTGGAGAGGGTGTTGAGACAGTTTTGGTGGCCTACTGTCCGACCTGATGTGTTGCTATGGGTGAAGAGATGTGCGGTTTGTGCCCAGATGAAACCCGACCATCAGCGACAACAAGGACTGCTGATGCCACTTCCTACCCCGATGAATCCCTGGGAACGGATTTCCATAGACTTCGTGGTGGGGCTGCCGAAGGACCAGGGATGTACCGCCATTATTGTTGTAGTTGACTATCTTACAAAGATGGGCCACTTCATCGCCTGTAAACAAGTCCCCTCGGCAGGGGTATTGGCGTCCCTCCTGTTGAGACACGTGGTGCGACTTCATGGACTCCCGATGGGGATCGTCTCGGATAGGGGATCGCAGTTTACTGCCCGGTTCTGGAGGGTGTGGTGTGAGCAGCTCGGCATCCATTCCTCCTTGTCCACGAGCTTCCACCCCCAGACGGATGGGCAGACAGAGCGACTCAACCAAACCCTGAAACAATACCTGCGTTGCTACGCCGCTAAAGCGGCGGACTCTTGGGTTGATTTGCTCTGGGTGGCCGAGGTGGCGTATAATAATGCACAACATTCATCCACACACCACACTCCATTCTTTCTTGCTTCCGGGTTCCACCCCCGATTTGTCCCCTTCATTCTCCCCAGGGAGGCGGTGTCCCTTCCTGATTTGCAGACAAGACTCAGCACCATACACACTGCTCTCAAACAGGCCAGGGCCAGCTTGAGGGTAGCGAAGACTCGCTATAAAGCCCAAGCCGACAAACGGCGGAGACCCGCACCAGTGTATCGCAAGGGGGAGAAGGTATGGTTGTCCACGAAAAACATCCGCTTCCGCTATCCCAGTGTTTTTCACCCGAAGTACATTGGACCATACCCGGTGGTGCGACATGTGAACCCGGTGGCGGTGCTACTGCAGTTGCCCCCGCATCTGCGCATCCATCCTGTGTTCCACGTGTCGTTGCTGAAACCCTCTCTGTGCCCGGTGAAGAAGCCTCCTGCGCCTGTCTGGGTACACCACGAGCAGGAGTACGTCGTTCGCCGTGTTCTGGATTCCAAACTGGTGAGGGGCAAGCTCTGGTATCTTTTGTCCTGGAAGGGATACGGCCCGAGGAGAACTCATGGGAACCGGCGACGGCGGTACACGCGGCCCGACTGGTGGCGGCCTTCCACCGCCGTTCGCCCTCCAAGCCCGGAGGCTCCGGCGGTCCGGTGGCCGGGGTGAAGAGGGGTGTGCTGTCATGATTCAGGGGCCGACGGCGCTGCTCCGAGGATAGGACTCCAAATCCCAGCAGCCCCCGCGGCCACCCGCCGGACGAAACGTCATCGCACCCCGGGCAAGTATAAAAGGCGCGGCAACCTGGTAGGCGGGGCCAATGATTCCCGTTCGAACTAGTGAATTCTAACGGCTACGAAGAAACCCCCGCATCGTCCCGCGACTCCTTGTCTTCCATCCAGCCGGTGACCCGACGTGGATATCTCGACATCTGATCTCTCGACGACTCTGAGGAGGTAAGCAGGCTGCGGTTTCTCCGGCGCGCCTCAGCAGATCCTGAGGCACTCTCTGCTCCTCCAGACTTCCCGGCGCTCCTCCGCCCCTGGATTTCCCGGGCGTGAGTGGCAGCGCCACCTACTTCTACGGACCTCCCGGCGCTCCTCCGCCCCAGGACCTCGGGGCATGAGTGGCAGCGCCACCCGCTCTCACAGACCTCCCGGCGCTCCTCCGCCTCCCGGATTCCCAGGCGTGAGTGGCAGCGCCCCCCCCCCCGACACTTTCAAGCAGCAGCGGCTCCTGCGCTCCTCCGCCCCCGGAGTTTCTGGGCGTGAGTGGCAGCGCTTGAGTCCGCAGGCTGTCTCAAGCCTTTCCTGGCGCCTCCCCGTGAATGAACGAGGAGCGCGAGCGAGACCTTCTCTCTCTCTTCGTCCCATCCGTGAAGTAACGGAGAGGGACTCGCAGAGAGCTGCCATAGGGAAGACAGAAACCCCAGGTAGGGGGAAGAACGAAGTGGGGGTGTGGGGGAGGTAGAGAGGAGCCTGTGGCTTAACCCGTCTTCTTGTTTCTTCCAGGTCTCTCCCCTGCTGTCCCTTCCCGACCTTCCCTCGCCCACCTGTCTCCTCGTCCGAGGGTATTTCACGTGCACCGGACAGGGGTCGGATGGGCGGGGGGCCCACACATAGCATCGACGCGATCCTGAGGAGAAGAAGCACTGGGACCACGACACGAACGCGGCCGACATGTCGAGCAGCACTAAAAAGGCTGCCCGTCCTTGGTCGGCACGCGTCCTGAGGTCATCTAGCACAGTCACCAGTGCTGACTCTGTCCCATGGGCTGGTCTAAAACCAAATTGGGCCACATCCAGGCATGCATTGGTCTCCAGATAGCTGAAAAGATGTTTTGTAGCCCATTTCTCCAAGATTTTGATTGGAAAAGGGAGAAGGGAAATGGGCCTGTAATTGGCAGGGCAAGAAGGATCCAAAGTTTCCTTCTTAAGAAGTGGAGACACCACTGCCAACTTCCAGCAATCCGGTACTCGTGCAGACCTGAGGGATTGACAGCAGGTCGCAAATAATGGCGGACAATCAATCAATCAATCAATCAAAGACATTTCTAGAGCGCACTACATACCCGTAGGGTCTCAAGGCGCTGGGGGTAGGGGGGGTGCCGCTACTGCTCGAACAGCCAGGTCTTCAGCTTCTTCCTGAAGGAGAGGTGGTCTTGGGTCAGGCGCAGGTCGGTCGGGAGGGAGTTCCAGGTCTTGGCGGCCAGGTAGGAGAAGGACCTTCCTCCTGTAGTCGCTCTTCGGATGCGGGGGACCGCGGCGAGGGCGTGGTTGGCTGAACGGAGGTGGCGTTTGGGAGCGTAGAAGTTGATTCGGCTGTTGAGGTAGCTCGGGCCTTGGTCGTGTAGGGCTTTGTGTGCGTGGGTGAGGAGGCGGAAGGTGATTCTTTTGTTGACGGGGAGCCAGTGTAGGTCTCTCAGATGTCCGGAGATGTGGCTGGTTCGTGGGATGTCGAGGATGAGTCTGGCTGAGGCGTTCTGGATCCGCTGGAGTCTCTTCTGGAGCTTGGCGGTGGTACCGGCGTAGAGGGCGTTGCCGTAGTCCAGTCGGCTAGTGACGAGGGCCTGGGTGACGGTCTTCCTGGTCTCGGTGGGGATCCACCAGAAGATCTTCCGTAGCATGCGTAGGATGTTGAAGCACGCCGAGGAGACGTTGTTGACTTGTCTGGTCATGGAGAGGGAGGAGTCCAGGATGAAGCCCAGGTTGCGTGCATGGTCTGTCGGTTTGGGTGCGGTGCCCAGGGCGGGAGGCCACCAGGAGTCGTCCCAGGCAGAGGGTGAAGAGCCCAGGATGAGGACCTCCGTCTTGTCTGAGTTCAGTTTCAGGCGGCTGGTCGTCATCCACTCGGCTACCTCTTTCATCCCTTCGTGCAGGTTGGCTCTTGCGGCGGCGGGGTCGTTGGTCAGGGAGAGGATCAGCTGGGTGTCGTCGGCGTAGGAGATTATGCTGAGGTTGTGTTGGCGTGCGATGGCCGCGAGGGGGCTCATGTAGACGTTGAAGAGGGTGGGGCTCAGCGAGGATCCTTGGGGGACGCCGCAGATGACTTCGGTGGCCTCTGACTTGTACGGTGGTAGGCGGACTCTCTGTGTTCTTCCATCGAGGAAGGAGATGATCCATTCCAGAGCCTTGTCCTGGATTCCGACGTTGCTGAGGCGCTGTACTAGGGTGCGGTGGCAGACAGTGTCGAATGCCGCGGAGAGGTCTAGGAGGATGAGGGCCGCTGTTTCTCCGTTGTCCATCAGGGCTCGGATGTCATCGGTGGCGGCGATGAGGGCGGTCTCGGTGCTGTGGTTGGCTCGGAAGCCAGACTGTGAGGGGTCGAGGGATCCATTCGTCTCGAGGAAGGCGGCCAGCTGCTTGTTGACGGTCTTCTCGATGACTTTGGCTGGAAACGGGAGGAGCGAGATGGGGCGGTAGTTCTTGAGTTCGGTGGGGTCCGCTGTGGGTTTCTTGAGTAGAGCGCTGAGTTCGGCGTGCTTCCAGCTCTCGGGGAAGGTGGCGGTGTCGAAGGATGTGTTGATGATGTCTCGCAGGTGGGGTGCGATGACAGCGTCGGCCTTGTTGAAGACGTGGTGAGGGCAGGGGTCGGTCGGTGATCCGGAGTGGATGGAGTTCATCGTGCGGATGGTGTCTTCAGTGCTGATCGGGGTCCAGGCGTGGAGGGTGGTGGTGGGGGGTGGTTGTTCGGTCGTGGTGTGTGTTGGTTGGTTGTTGAAGCTGTTGTGTATGTCCGCGATCTTGTTGTGGAAGTATGAGGCGAGGGAGTTGCAGAGGTCTTGCGATGGGGTGATGTCGTTGTTTCCTGCGCTGGGGTTGGATAGCTCTTTCACGATGTTGAAGAATTCCTTGCAGTTGTGTGCGTTGTTGTCCAGCCGGTCCTTGAATGCAGTTTTCTTGGCGGCGCGGATCAGCTGGTGGTGCTTCCGGGTGGCAAGCTTGAAGGAGGTCCTGTTGTCCGGTGTAGGTTCCCTTCTCCAGACTTTCTCGAGGGCTCGGCAGTTCTTCTTGGAGCTCTTGAGTTCGTCGGTGAACCATGGGGATTTCTTGCTGCCGGGTCTGCTGGGCGGGGTCCTCAGCGGGGCGAGCTCCTCCGCGCAGTTGCTGATACACTTCGTGAGGTTGTCGGCGGCCTGGCTGGGGTTCGCTGAGCTGGCAGGAGGGTGCTGGCTCAGGGAGGGGGCGAGCTGGTCGGCTGTGATCTGGTTCCAGCTTCTGCGGGCAGCCTGTTGCTGGTGGTGGTGGTGGTGGTGGGTCGTCGTTCTTTTGAAGGTGAAGTGGACGCAGCTGTGGTCCGTCCATTGAAGCTCTGTGGCGTGGCTGAAGTCGACAGAGTTCTTCCCGAAATAGCTTCCAAAATTTGTGAGGAAGTGGATCAAGGGGCGAGCCCGAGGAGACGCTATTAGCCAGTGCACTAAATTCCTCGAAAGATGGAACCGGGAAACTATTCAGGCATGCTAAACCAACATCTCCCTCCATGACAGATGTCAAGGTAGGAGTGGGCAAAGACTGGGTGCCTGAGCTTGATGAAATAGCAAGGTTGCTCAAAATGGTGGCAATCTTCTCCTCGAAGGCCTGTGCCAACGAGTCGCACAAAGATTGAGATACAGGGACATCTCTTGAGGTCAGGCATCCAAGAAAAGCCCAGAGGATCTGTTCAAGGGTTGGACAGAGGTGAAATAGGCTTTTTTTGTTAACTAGAGTTCAGAGAAGCAGCCTAGCTCCACCACTCAGCCAGGAGAAGAGGTATTAAGATACTGTGCTTCATTCTTACAAAGCAATTAGAAGTAGACACTGTAAGTAGGCACCATATCTGTACCACCACATCGCACAGAGATTGAAACTGTGGCACTATGAACATGACAGAGGTTGACACAGTGCTGTCCTATCTGTGTCTCCTGCATATTTCACAGGATCTCCTACGGTCAACTGTAGGGTAGGGGAAGACAGGCCACTGGAATATCTGGAGAAAGCACTGGGGGAAGAGCAGCCTAAGCTAGGGATCCTAGGGCAGAATGTAGGCACCAGATATCTCGAAGAGTGGCGTAGGACTCAGGAGAAGACGCAGAAGTGGATCGGGAATGGTGGATTGCAGAAAAAGAAACAGTCCTAACGTTAAACTAACAGGAGATGAGATGTCCAAGGTCATCAGCAGAGAGATATTGTAATTGGCACAGAACTCACAATTGAAGGCCACAGCTGGAAAACCGCTGCAATTGTGAGTTGTTGGGCAGTGGTGAAAGGGTTGTAGAGAGGATGATGGAGAATAAGGCCCCCCACTAGAGTCTCACTTCAAAGGGGAGTGGATATATGCAAAGAGATCTGGGAGAGCAGCTTCAGGGTAAAAGATGAAGCAACATTGTCACTTTTTTAATCTATGGCACATTTTTGTGTAATGCAGTAAAGGACAGTGATGTCATAGCTGCTGTGTTTATGCCATCCCAGCAAAAAATGTCAGGTGAGCAGTTTGACTTCTGGGAATTAACATACTTAGATCTGCTATTGAATTTGTGCTGAGTAAAAGTGGTGAAGTATAACCAGACATCTACTGTGTTTATGATCACAGACCACATCTAATGTGTTTATGGTCCCATAATTAATTTTTCATGTTCATGGTCTCAAATGATATCTATTGTGTTTAAGCCAAGAGACCATTTCAACACCTGAGGTTCTCCATAGTGAAACAATTCCAATTTGTTTGGTGGAGAAAATCATGGACTTTGATTCACCAAAATGTGACGGGTAGCGCAAGTCAAATCATACACCCTTTGACCTTAATGACGTCACAGGACGTGATGTGACATTACCTTAACGATCATGACAGCACAATAATAGCACTCACTCTTACCCTTACACACTCATTTGCACTCTTTTTGTTACTCTTATTCACCTATACTTTTTCACTTACACACTTACACACACTAACATACATGCTCAATCATACACACGCTCTCTCACCCACATATAGGCATATAACATATATTGAAAAGCATTTTATTTTACTTACCTAAGATGACAGTGAAGGTCACATTACAGATACTGGAACTCCACTTTTAATTGCATTCATTGTGAATTATAGATTATTATTTACTAATAGTGTAATAAAACATGAGCAGAAAAGAAGACTGGAGCCTGACACCGATAATGCTAGCCACCCCCACTAGTCACAGACCCACTCTGAGGCCAGGGGTCACAAAGGAGCCGCAAAGAGTAAGTCAGGGGCAGCCGTGACCCCCACATGAGATCCATGGAGAAGGGGCTACAGTAAAGTGTTTTTAAACCTTGGTTCATCGAAACCATTGGCACAGTTGAAAAGGTGATCAATCCTATAGAAATGTGCGTCCAAATGATTCCGCTTCCCACAGTTAGAATAAACAATGCCAAAGATTATAGTCACCATATTTGAAATCGTAAATATCTTTTTGCACAGGTTTCCTTTAAGCATACAAAAAGGGCTGTAAATTAGCCACAAAAGACATTGCCTTGAAACACAAACCTACATAACCTTGTTACTAAAATATTCAAAACATTTAACGGTGTAAACAGCATGATTAAATATCTTCATTTAAAATTCAGGTGCTACAAAAGACTAACAAAATGTAAGAAGTTAATGCTTCAAACTTTATTTACAACGAATCCATATCCCTTCCTCGTGCACTTTTAGTGTCAGGATTTGTCAGCTTCCCCATGAACAAAATTGAACCTAGAAGAAAAAACACATGGTTAAGGTTTGCTTGTTGTAAACTGTTCTTAAGCAATAGATTGTAACATAAATCTGCTGTCTGTGTGCTGTCAAATTTGCCTCCATTCCCGTATTAGCTCTTGCTTGATTTACAATTTCAATTTGTTTTTTAAAAACATCAAATAAAGTAGGCTTTGGCTCCTCCCTCGCCTCATACTATTGGCTGTTTGATGTATCATGCCACTTCCTATGGCGTGCTTGCTTTCAAAATTACACTGAATCATCACACATCAAATTCGTTATTGCATAAATGCACTCTATGCAGAAGGCGATTGCTTTTGTTTTGTTTTTTCATTGCTGTAGGCGTTTGAAAAATATTTTAGCCAGTCTCCAATGCAAGCCAGACTTATTTAATTATTTGATTTGACAATACTTGTATATTATCTTTTAACTGTTATACAAAGACTTTCTAAGTGTGCTGTAAAGCTTTTCGAAAGGGTAGAGTTTCCAGGCTCAAATTACTTGACGTTTTGGGCACAAAATGATTTTCAGGTGATCAAAATCTATCGATGTCAGAGAAAAGGAGGGCCCCAACTGGAATTTTGACTTAGTTCACCTCCTATTATACCAAACATTATCATAAAATGTGAATTTAAATACTGACACGGGAAAAGTGAGTAAGGTAAAGAATGAAAGAACACTAAATAAATAAAAGAATAAATTTTAAAAACAATGCACATGTATAAACACCGTTCAAGGACAGACTTTTTTAAAAAAAGTTTATGGAATATATGCCACTCCGGAAAATAGCAATGTGTATAAATACAGATGTGTTTGTTATTCATGCTCAAAACTATCTTTTGTTTTCGGGAATCAGAAACATATTACAGATCACTTGTTGTTCGAGACCCAGTTATAATTTACTGACTGGGACAATGAAAAGCCCATTTTTCTAGAGTCCCCTTTCCTTTTATGTAATATGGGGAACTGTTCATGAGGGTTATAAGTAAGTCTGTTGCTAATCCCTAGAAAGTGTTCATTCAGGGCAACTGTCAAGTCAATAGTCCAGGACAAGTCCTCCTAACTTAACATCCATTACAGCTCCAGCTCTTGTGGGCATATCAATGCCAAACCAGCCGCGGCCCGTGGAGGGAGTTCCGTGGGGCGGTAAGGCGGGGCGGGGGAGGGGCAGGGTGGGGGGTTCTAAAAAACGGAATATGGACAATTGCAGGTAAGTAAACAATTAAATAAATAAAACGAATTTCGTAGCGCACGCTGCATCGCATTAGCGCCCCACGGAACTCCCTCCACAGGCCGCGGCTGTGCCAAACCCTTATTTTCTTCAAGTGTCAACTGTATCCACAAACGGAAAATCCGGATTCACAGAACCTGTCTCTCTGACATTTATCAGTAACTCACAATTGCAAAAAAACCACTAGTTTTCTGGATTTTCTGTAGGTACATTGAAATGGTGTGAAAAGGGGTGGTCTTGGATAGGCGTCACGAGAGAACATTGTGTATTGGCTCCGGTTGTATTCACACTATATATCAATAAACTGGGGGCTGTTCTATCCAGCGCCAGCAAGGATACTCCTAGAGTAGGCTCCAAATCCATCCCCGCCTTATTATATGCTGATTATGCAGTTTTAATTGCTAGGACACCAATAGGGCTGAAATGTTTTGTAAACACTTTCATTGATTTTATGGTTTCACTCGACATTTCTATCAATTTTTTAAAATCCCATATAATGTCATCAGGCAATATAAAGCACGACAAGCGAGCGCTTATATGTAAAGGTGGGGAATTGACTAATGTCGCAACTTTCCATATTTAGGTATTTTATTAGCTGAAAAGGGGTCTTGGGTGGCCCAGCGTACACTCAAGAAAAACAACCTATCTAAAGCAGCAGGAGCAACACTGGAATTTGCCAGGAGATTAGGGAGCGAACCATTAAAACCATTATTGAAGGTTTACAATGAGAAATGTGTCCCTTTGGCAACGTATGGTAGTGAGGTTTGGGGCTATAAGGAGGTCAGTGATCTGCCAGGGGCTTAAAATAAATACCTACGGAAACTTCTAGCTGTACCTTCTAGTACCCCCGCCTTTATGGTGCATGAAGAACTAGGGCAGGGTTACATTACAGATTGCATAGCAGGGGCCCCCATAATAAGGTGGTTAAAAATATGGTCTAGACCCACACCATCTTTAAACCAAATTATCTTAGAATATTGTAAAAGGCTTGACAGGGCCACAGATATCCCCTGGTTAGGCTATATCTCACAACAGCTAATGGAACTAGGGCGCCCAAGCTTTTTAGGCACCCTAGACAGTTGCACCTTGGTGAGGTGAAAGACATTAAAAGATTTAGGTTTAATTATATTCACTGGTGTCTCTCAGTCCCTAAGGGTTTCTCTAAGACTGGGACCCTAAAGCCTTGTTCTTGTGATGATTTTTCAGACCAAGATCTATTTTTACTTAATGTTTTTTTGTGGTTTTTATAGTGATCTTCGGTCTAAATATATCCTACCTCTTTGAAAAAATTGCCACATTTCACAAGTAAGACCTGCCCTGATATATCTGCAAATGCTGTCTTCACCGTTGATATGTTATGGGGTTGAGAGTTTCTTAGCAGGGGCCGTACACAGAAGGGAAAAATTTGACTAGTCATAGAACAGGGACGGGCTCTGTTGTACTGTAGGAAGCAATGCTTTTTAACTCTGCACAAGTATTGTTTTAAATGTACTTCATCCAGACTTAGGCCGGTACTTTAAAAAAAAAATTGCCATTTTGCACAAGTGTGACCTGTTGTGATATACCAGTGAATGCTGCCCTCATCCTCTACAGGTCATGGAGTTGTGAGTTCACTAGCATGGGCCTTATGCTGAAGGAACATTTTAAGTGGCCATTGAACAGGGACAAGTAATGAAATATTTTAGGGAGTACTGTTTTATTTTTATTTTGCTATTGTAGAATATGTATTTTATCAAGGACTTGTTGACACTATAGCTATGCCATGACAAACCAAATATGTATAAGGGCTAAGAAATCGTTTTACAATAATTGTATAGGAAATAGTAGCTCTGCCCTTTTTAGGTCTCGCCTGCGCAGCGTGCATGCGCTGCGTAGGCAAAAGACCTTTAGCAATCGCTTCGGCTTTTCAGCCAAAAACGGGCACGCGTTCCATTGCCTTCAATCGCAACGCGTGCACGTCTGGCGATTCACTTGCGGGAGCGAGCGGTGCCATATGTTAGCAATTATCGCTCCTGGCGCTGCTCGCTCCCGCAAGTGAAACGCTTTCACTTTTGCCGACGCTTTTTTTTTACTTTTAGCTCGCGCGCTTGTTCTGTTTTTGAGATTTTTAGATCTTGTCTGCTCTCCAGAAGGCTTAATGTCACCGGGTAACTACTACAATGACTCACAGAAGCTGGTGTCAGTTACATCGTGGGCAGTTTACACCTGTAGTTTACATCTGTGTGCTACTTACAGCTGTTTTTATAATCAGAGATATGTTCTTCAGATTTATGCATAATTTACACATCTGTATCCCACGTATGCAACTGCCTGACATCGACCAAGGTAGGTCATTTACTCCCCACCCGTGAATGTACACCCGTGAATGTACACCCGTGTATGTACACCCATGTATGTACACCCGTGTATGTACGAGACGTACCCCCACCCGTGAATGTACGTCTGTGTATGTACACCCGTGTATGTACACCAGTGTATGTACGAGACGTACCCCCACCCGTGTATATACACGGGTGGGGGTGCATCTCGTACATACACGGGTGTACATACACGGGTGTACATTCACGGGTGGGGGTACGTCTCGTACATACACGGGTGTACATTCACGGGTGTACATTCACGGGTGGGGGTACGTCTCGTACATACACGGGTGTACATTCACGGGTGGGGGTACGTCTCGTACATACACGGGTGTACATTCACAGATGTACATTCACGGGTGGGGGTACGTCTCGTACATACACGGGTGTACATACACGGGTGTACATACACGGGTGAACATTCACGGGTGGGGGTACGTCTCGTACATACACGGGTGTACATTCACGGGTGTACATTCACGGGTGGGGGTACGTCTCGTACATACACGGGTGTACATTCACGGGTGGGGTTACGTCTCGTACATACACGGGTGTACATTCACGGGTGTACATTCACGGGTGGGGGTACGTCTCGTACATACACGGGTGTACATACATTGGTGTACATTCACGGGTGTACATTCAACGTACATACACGGGTGTACATTCACAGGTGTACATTCACGGGTGGGGGTACGTCTCGTACATACACGGGTGTACATTCACGGGTGTACATTCACGGGTGGGGGTACGTCTCGTACATACACGGGTGTACATACACGGGTGTACATACACGGGTGTACATTCACGGGTGGGGGTATGTCTCGTACATACACGGGTGTACATTCAAAGGTGTACATTCACGGGTGGGGGTACGTCTCGTACATACACGGGTGTACATACACGGGTGTACATTCACGGGTGTACATTCACGGGTGGGGGTACGTCTCGTACATACACGGGTGTACATACACGGGTGTACATTCACGGGTGAGGGTACGTCTCGTACATACACGGGGGGCTGGGGGGGACAGCGCGTACATACGGGGGCTGGGGGGGGCAGCGTGTACCGGGCCCCCTATACCGCTCGCATCGCGGCGTACTTACCTTTTCCGGCACTTTTTGGGTGCCGTAAAAATGTTGCCGTCCGGACTGCTGTCGGTACGAATCGTACTTGCTGGTACGTAAAAACATGCCTAACTCCGTATCACATTCGTATGTATTTTACTGTCGGTCGGTGTTTTGTCCGACTCGTACGGAAATGGTGTTTCCGTAAGAATCGTACATGCAAGTTTGTAGGGTTTTTTTCCCGGGTACGAGTCAGACGGAGAAAACGCTCCGACCGACGGTTCGTACCCGGTTTTTCCAGGATCGGAATCGGCACCATTGTTTGTAAAATACGTGTACATAGCTCTTCTTGTGGAATATGATATTGCATTGAAATGCATGTATATTTGCTTTTTCTTGAGACTTAGGACTTGGTATGGAGTTTAGTGGTGCTGAAAAGTCCTCTGTATTTTTTGGAGGAAATGCTAACTCACAGGGGAGTTGACTGGTGGAATTTCAGCCCCCTTCACTTCACTGTGGTAGAGGGAATTGTCTGGTTATTTCCCTTAGTGTTTTTCCTAGTAATTGTATATTTTTCCATTACCATGTTAATTCCATTACCACATCAAGATCTTAAGTAGGACTGGCCACAAGGCAGGTTTAGTTGTTTCATCAGCCTCATGAAATAACAAAAAACGCTAATATAAAAATCATACATATCATCATAGGGGGTGCTTTGCATCAGTCATTTTCATCCGTTGACCTGTTCAGCAGTCAATGATATTTTGCTTAGGCCCACCTCAGCATGTAGCAGGAACAATGATGAATCAACTTCTGCCATTGACTCGATTGCACTGTGAGTGTTGGAATTTTGCCTGAACACATGAACTTATCTGCCTAATAAGAATTGCATTTCAGTGCATGAATTTACCATTGCTTATTTTCTTTGCATTATATGTCATTTTTCTTCTTTACTTGCCTTAAATTCTAAACCATTGTGTTAAGGGGTCCCTCAGGCGTCTGCACTCAGCCCCACATTCTTTAATGTGTACATGACCTCTTTGGATAGCCTAATAGAATCTTTTGGAGTACAGACTATATCTTATGCAGACGATACGCTGTTGCTTCTCACTCTTGGCAGAAATTCTGTCTGTATTTCAATGGATGCGCAACAGCGGCATCCAATGCAATACTAATAAAACAGGGATTCTGCTCTTTGGGGTCCCCCCGCCTAGCTGGGACAATGACCCTTGGCCTCAGGGCATTTCCCCGCTTCCTCTCCCTACTACTGTAGCGCACAATTCTGAGGTAAAATTTGATACAGTGGCCTCTTTTGCCCCTCAGGAGGCAAGGCTGGTAGGCACCTGTTTTGTCCTGCGAAAAATGTTTAAAAAAATTCTCTTCCTCCTCCCCCTTCTGTAGCAGAAAACGGTGATCCAGGCCTTGATTACAGCAAGGTTGGACTATGCAAAACCTCTGTAGTGGGGCCTACCTGCCTGCCTCCTGAACACACTACAGCCGGTGCAGAATGCTGCCGACAGGCTTTTATTACGCCTTCCCAGGAGAGCACACATTCAACCAGGTTTAAAGGAATTACACTGGTTGCCTATAAAAAAATGTGCAATATTTTAAGGTTTGAATCTGGCACACAGAGCTTTTTATCATAAATGTCCTCAGTATCTGTCTAATAGATTTACACCTTACCAACCACACGGTGTCTTCGATCATCTAATGCATTAAGGGATTCACCTCCACATTTCAGTCAGAAAAAGTGGGCCTTATCTGGCTGCCATGGAGTGGAATGCCCTTCCAGTTCAGCTTCGCGCTTCTAGGGACTTTGTGACATTTAAGAGACTTCTTAAGACCTGGCTCTTTAGCCCGGCTTTTTAGTACCACTGTTTTTAGGGATCAGACTTGCTACTTAGTGCTGGGAAACTCCTTGAGTAGTTGACACGCTCTATAAATCCTGAAATAATAATAATAAAGAGGGTTTCTCTTCCTGTTCTACGTGTCTGCTCAGAGTTACTTCTAATGTTCTATCAAAATACTGTGCAATCTCTATTGTTTCTAATTTAAAACTTTCATTTCAAGTATACAGCCACCACATTTAGGCAGTGGTGTATTTTCTTTTATGCTTCTTTTTATTTTTATGGCCTATGCTTGAAATACCACAAAATTAACTAACCCAGCGCCTTGCAACGGCTGGGCCAATTGGCTTTACCAATGCTTGTTTCTACTTATAAAATGTATGAAATTCCACCACTTAAAAAAAAAGTACTTTACACATTTACTTTCATTGGACATACCCAGCAGGTTATCTTTAATTATAAACATGAACGGACGATTGGCCACAAACTGGTACCGCGTCATGCTCATTGCTGAAATATCCATGCCTGTAAAGACAAAAGTAAAGAAAGTTCAGTAGAAACTGTCAACCAAACAACTAAAGTGGTTTACAGTAACTCAGTTGTGAAATGTTCTGTTTTAAAAGCCATTTTGATTTAAATCCTTAATATTAATTTACTCATATTCCAATAGAAATTCTGATTTCTCCATTGTCTCAATTACATGTTACTTCACATCAATGATTACATGAATCATGCCTGCCAAAGGCCCCTTTATGCTTAAAAGGCTTTACATGCAAAAATTAAAACATTTGCGGCCCTTCAGGTGTGTTAATGAGACCTACAACATGCTCATTCAACTAAATTATTAATTGCACACTAACAAGACCGGTCAATACAAGTTCGTCAGCACAATGAAAAAAAAACTCACTGGAAGTGAGGACTGTCAATTTTAGGTGCTTTACCCACGCTCCTGAAAAAGCTCTCTTTTGAAATCAGCCAGCTCTCTTTGCTGTAGCTTCTATCCTGTATAAATTTCCTGGTACTAAGCTCCAGTGTCTTATGACTAGGGGTGGTCAGAACTCCTGGAGGTGTACTCCGCGGAATTCTGCGGAGATAAATAACAACTCTGTTAGATTCTGCGGAGTTCCGCCCACCTGTGGAGTGCCTGGTATGCCATAGCATATGTACAAACGCACGTAAATCCTACCTTTATGTATTTTTCTGTGCATCTGGAATCGGTTACATAATCTGATCAGATGACAGCCTTAGTGGTGCAGGTGTGTTCTCCCTTGTATTAGAGCCCCCTGGGGTACACAGAGCTGCTTAAACATGTTCCCCTCTCACATCTTTACTAAGGATCTGCATAGTAGTCAGTGACAAAGGCATGAAACAAAAGCAGATGTTGCCTTCTCTGCTGCGTGAGTCTTCTAAGAACCTGCTTGATGTCAGTGATCGTAAGTCACAGGCTGTGTGTGTACCTTTATTGGCTTCTTACACTTTATTAATTTGACTGGCTGGCTCAGATATGTGCTAGTGGAGGGACTTCTCAGCAGAAGAAGTCTAATGGTGTAACTAGAGTGGCTTAATGGGTAGTGAAAGGCCTGAAGTCATAGCTAGGACTGAGCAGAGAGCCAGACACAAGCTTGAGGAGTCCAGGTAAACGCAAGAGTTCCATCCCATTCCCGATGAAGGCTGCAGCAATCACATAGTTGACGAAGAAAGCTCCCAGCGAAAAAAGAAAGCCAAGCTAGTCAAACCGAGGGGCGGTAAAATCAACACCATGAAGATCAGGAAAAGTAGACTTTGTACATCATGACTCTGTTTTCTGTTGACCTAGTCCAGTGTGACTCCAGCAGGGTTGAATAGTAGACTATGGATGGAAGGAGACTTGAGAAGGACCACAGGAGAACAGTTGGGAAGAACTGGCTAATGATCGGGCTATTAAGGTACTGGATGGGTTTGGTGACATTGAACTTGTCCACGGTGCTGATGACGATGGAAGGAGTGGTCAAGAAAAACAGCACAAAAGAAATAACGAGATTAATGGCGAACCACCGAAGTCCTTGTACTGAGAGGTTGCCCCAGTATATATTTTCTGGATAGGTTGCGTAGGCCACAGACCAGCGGGCAGTGCAGAGCTCTTTGCTGTGTGTTGATTGCTTGAGTGCTCTACACGTGCATCCCTGGCACTGCAAGGCATTGAAGTCACTCAAAATCACGGTGGACGTAGATTTCTCAGCAAAGGTTACAAAAGCCATTCCCAGGAGTCTATTGTGCACTGTCTCCATCTCTTTCAGAAACTCCTGCTGCAGTTCGTCCTTCTTAGCAGTGTAGTATTCAATAGCTTCCACCCTTTCGCACCCGCGGAAGACACAGCAGCAAAACTGTCCACATGGCTTGGGGTTTAGCATCACAATTGTGCCATGTTTTAGCTTGCAGGTCAGTAAAGTACTTCAGGGTTTTCTCTGCATTCTTTCTTTCTTGGTAGATGTTGACAAGCTTGGAGACGTCGTAGCACAGCTCCACATTCAGCACATGGCCCTCTGGGTAGGCTTCTTTAAAGTACTCTTGAATGGTGATTTTCTCTGCATTCTGTGGAAGTCCAGTTATAAATAATGTTTGCCGCGCAGTATTTTCATCTTTGTACTTAATGGCGGACATTAGATGCCTCATGAAAAGCACCGTCACGAGCAGGTAGACTACGGCCATGACAGTGTGCAGCCACAGGAAGTCGCTTTCTTTACTTAAATTTGCAATAGTTGTTCTTCCAAAACTGTAGGCATCATTATCGAGCAGGTTCCCCGAAAGGTTCACAGGCAGGATAACTCCCACCGACCAAATGGCGACGATGATCATCAGACAGATGAGGTGCTTCTGGAAGGAGAGGTAGAAGACCGCATCCTCACCACAGCGCTCTTGGATTTGTCGCTCATGCATCTGAAAGGCAGACACTATCCAGGAACAAAACCCCGCATCATTGTCGAGGTCTGCATTTGAAACCGATGGGCTATGGTAATATCGCGATCCAGGTTCACTATCAAATTCAGTCACCAGTGCCAGCCGACCATAGTCCCACATTCTTTTTCTTATGATGGAAAATATCAACATCAGCACCACAAAGCATCCCACATCCAAAAGGAGCACAGTAGGGATCCCACCAAAGGTGACTCCCTGCAGCACGCTGCTCCCTTTGGTGCCCGCTTGGAAACAAGTGTCGTTGCTCTGTGTTCCGTTGGAAGGAATCCATGGGGAAAAAGGAAAGATATCGCTATCCTTGGCGAGTCGCGAGTAATGCATCCTGGGAATCTACCCTGACCCTGTGAGCCCACACTCCCAGCTCCGCCTGGGCCGGTGCATGCCCAAGCAAAACAAGCAGAACGAGGGGCCCACCACAGAACTCCACTAACCGCCACAAATACAAGCCAGCAGCGCAAGCTGGCATACAGGGGGAGCTATAGTTAATAGAGTTATACAGGTAAAGGCACACTTTGTGGTGCTATGGGGAAGCATTCCGTTACCTGTAGGACAAACGAATGACAAATTGGACAACCTTCCTCCTACTAAAGAAAGATTCACCTCGCTATTAGGTGGCCCCAGCAACACCCCAGGAGTCTCTACCTCTCACCACATTCCAGTGCTGCAGGGCGCCTCCATCTTGTTTGGTCGGGGAAGACTCATGGAGCAGAGACTCCTGCGGAAGTCACTCACTGATACCGTGTGGCTAGGAGGTGATATGGGCTGCTATAAGAAGGATTGGGAATCCAGGAGGACCCACCGAGCAATTAGTGAAGAAGGTGTTGAGGCCCCCGAAGTCATACTGTGGTGGAGGAAGACTCGTGTGACTTCCCTTGCTTGAGGGGGCAGATGGCCTGGGAGGCTGCTGAGTGACATCACCATGGGGAAAGATGGCTGGTAAACATGTCCGGATTACAGTGGCCAAAGGCAGAGAAAAAAGACAGAGTCTCTCAAGCACGGCGGCCATGTCTGGGTGGATTCAACTCTTGCTCTTTTCCATGGTCCGTCACATGAATAAAGCAGAAAGAGGATTTGGTGGGCATTGGTAAACTCCACCAAGCAGAGCGTGGAGTTGGCAACCTCCGCGACTTCCGCTGGCAGAGCAGAGCTTACCACACCCCCCTCCCCACATTCAAGAACTCCTCTCCTAAAGGCCAAACACGGCCAAACTCTGTCAACTTCTTCAGAAATTCTGAAGAAGAGGGTATGACTTCAAAATACACATAATGAACACTGGAAGCACAAACATCAGGTAGGCCTGATACACATTTTGTTTATGGATACAGACAGGACCTTTCTGGCCAGTTACAATGATAATGGCATTTAAAACATCAATGATTTAGATCTTGGTGCAAGATTGGTGGCAGAATTACCTTTCCAAGACTGATCTGAATATGACAAGCCTCTGTCTAGATTGCCATAGTATGCAATAGAAATATGGGCATGGAATGGGATCTGAGTAATTACTAGTGGCTGAGATTAATTCAAGCACTCCACCCATCACTTTGTTTTGCCTCCCTCTGTGCCATGCATTAAGTGTGACAAGTATGTCCAGACATGGATACTGTGCTCATTGTGCCATTGTAATCAAGCTGTACCCTACTATTGAAGCCCAAATAGGATGAAACTGATCTGAGGTTCTTTGTGTTCCCATTCAGGCAGGTCTTGGCTTGGCATTTCATGCTGTGCCATCCTATTGGAGCAGGACCAAGGTTGATTTGTATGTGGCCATCTCTGTCCACAGTGGCACAGTGGGCAAAATGATCACTGGAAAGCTGCCCAAGTAATTACCAATGGTGGAGACTACTTCAAGCCTTCTAACTGTCACCTTATTTCCTCAGTGTAAAGCAGATCCTGGCACAAATCAGCAAAATGTGGCTCAGCTACTTCTGCCACAGATGAAAACCGAGGCAGAAGGCAGCCATAACCACCCTAAAAGGGTGTTTTGTACTTTTTGTGGGTGGGTCATGTAGCAAATGATTCGCCCTTTTCCTATGCTAATGTTGGGGATAAACCCTGCATGAGCTATTTTACTGGTAAACTTAATCATTCAGGAATGTGGCGAGTGTAAAGCATCTGGAGGAAAGCTGAAACCCTGAATGTGCAGGGGTTCTACTCAGCCTGCTCAATAGTACAATCCTGATCATTTCACATTACTTAGCACTGCTATGGCCCCGCAGTAGACATCCGACAGACCCCTGCCCCATACTTCCAGAAGGCAGATCAACCAGTTTGATTAGCTGCCTTACCAATGATCAAGGGGGATTCAGCATGGTGGCCATGTGAGAGAGGAGGGGCACATTTCAACTTGTGGAGAGACATAAAGTTTTATCCCCTTCAAATCAGTGTAAAGCCAACATCAGAGATCTTGGACAGGGACGGGGCACCATCCATTCCACCAGGGGTGCCGCAACCTCTATATAAGAGAACATTACTGTTCCATCCTTTTAAATTTGCCATTCTGAAAATCTTTACACATAAACTTTAAATGGACAAAGATGATAATATAAAAAAAGAAAGAATCCTTTGACACAAAACACAAATAATCGCATTCTTCAAACTTCATACTGAAGAAGAAACTAAAACAGTTACTAAAGGAACAGTTAAAAAAAAAAAAAAAGATAGGCTACCATGTAAGAACATCCCAGATGCATCAGTTAGGGGAAACTGCAGATCTGGGATTAATGCAGAAAAGTAAGTGTGTGTGTGGGTGTGTGCGTGTGTGTGTGTGTGTGCTTGCATGCGTGCGTGTGTGTGTGTGCATGCGCACTGAAAACAGATGCAGACTCAAAGAAGATCATATACATAATCTTTGTGAAAAAAGAGGGGTATGATGTGTTTTGTTTTTTTTGTCACAAGCTATGTTCAAAGCATTGGAATGACATTCTCCCAATCTGTGTAGTTTACAAAAATACTGTGTAGTTTCCAAAATATATTTTAAAGTATTTTATATTCTACAACGTGTAAATATCTTTTATAGGTACTTTAAAAAACATTTTTTGTTTTTTTATTTGTGAATCTTACAGCTTTTGCGTGGAAGAGCAGATATGAAATCCACAACATTAATACAAATCCAGCACAATAGTGTGCAAACATCCCAGGTTGGTGCCGTATGGTTGATGACAATGCAAATGTTCATATATTAAAGTTGCTGTATTTACGCCTTGAACTAGTGCATAAAATAGGATGAGTTCATGTGGGAGGTCTGCACTCACAAATAAGGCTGAACCAGCGCCTTGAGACCCTCACGGGTATGTAGTGCGCTTTACAAATTTCATGATTGATTGATAGATTGAACCTTACTGTTCCTCCCTCCTAACTGAATATAATGGTAAAACGCAAACTTATCCATCAATCAACAAATCCTGCAGGCTCCTCTTAATTCCCTCTCACTTGGGCTTACCATTCCCCCACATCTACCTACCCGCCTTCCCCCTACATAGCAGTTTTTACTACTTTGTTTCACACCCCTGCAACGTATAGGTTGTTGTTCCTGAACCTATAGGTCCTTCTACACCATCCTGGTCATACCATTATCTGTTAAATATCTGTCAGGAAGTGAGGTTGGAGATGCTGCTTATCATTAAGCCTTGTTTGAGTGTGAAGAAACAGTACTTTGAAGCCATCCTACCTTTCACCAATGATCGTCTGGTACTCATTGCAGAGAGTTGGTACTGACTGGATTCAGGCTAAATGTACGTGAAGACTGTACTGTGCAGCACAGCACCAGCAGTGAACCGCGGTTCCCAGGAAGTTACACACTTTTGCATTTCTAGCCAGTCGGCAACCATCTTGAATCTTCTTGTATAGGTTTCCTTGTGGTGCAGGGTGTCCTTACTAGGCAATCATCCTCCAATATTGCTGCCACTAGGATCTCACTACATGGATGTTGGATTTCAACTGCTTTCTAAAAGATTGCACTTTGGGTATTTTAGATGACAGAGGGGTATTATGAAGTTGCCTGTGACTGAAATCAAACTATGAACTATTTCTTGAACAATTATTTTTTATATTAACTTCTGTGTTACAATTATCTGCATTCCTAAGACTGGGGTTCTATGTTCTGCGAAGAGTTCCTGTGTTATTCTCTATATAGGAAGAGATGTGAGCGCACATATATTTTCAAGCTATTCCTGCTTATTTGTGTTAAGCTTCCAGAAGCATAGACAGTTGGTTATACAGTGACATTGATGAGCTATAGCTATTCACAATCATATTTACATTTAGAAATCCAATGACAAGTTACTTAAGACATCTCTTTATCTTGTAGAGATGAACTATAACCAGCAGACCTCTTTGACCCTAGATGAAACGCTACAAGGTATGGGGTCATGTGTCTATGTTTTCTCTCTTGTTCCATTCCACTTTCCTTGCTTCTACCGCTGTCCCTCATATTTTACCATATATGGTCATTGGCAGGGATTGTGAAAGATGGGAAAGAACATCGGATTGGGTCCTGCACACAAGAATGGGCAAACCTGATAATATCCTGGACCTACCAGCCCACTTTCACATCCTGAAAGTGTCTGACTTTCCACATCCTGGAACTACCCTTCAATCCTTACATATCCTTAATTTATCCGTGAATCTTCCCTTTCCTAGACCTATTGACTCAGTTCTCCACATTATGGACGGAGCAGCCTAGATCTACTGGTCTGACTTTCAACATCCTGGACCTCCTGGTTTTCCCTTGCCCATCAGAACCTATTTCTCTTCCATCATGTCAACCATCCCACCAGGCAGTTCCTCCATGCGTCCTCATCTTATCCTGTACATGAATGGTAGTGGAGCAGGACTACATTGTCTTCAAACCTTTATGTCATTGACAGTGTTAATAGACTATGGGGCCGATTTCGATGTCGAGCAGAATTGCTTTCGCCCGACGCCGACTCGGTCCTGGGACCGACCTTCCTCTAGTCGGCTGTCCTGACCACCTCATTAGGATGCAACTGAACACTGTTCGCTCGCATTCCTGCATTTCCCTATGGGAGTATGCATTACCCCTGTAAACCGGCCATAATACATGCTCCCATAGGGAAATGGGAGGTGCAGTTCATCCCTGAACCCCGTGGCAGGCACCTCATGGGTATCAACAGGGGGGCAGTTCATCCCTGCACCCCGTGGCAGGCACCTCAGGGGTATCAACATGCTCAAAACCGGAGTCCACAAGCATAAGGGGGCCCCCAAGCACGCTTTCTGACATGGTTTCCATGTCAGACAGGCCGGCATGGAAACCATGCTGGAAACCATGCATCGTAATCTCAAGGACGGAAAGGCCCGCCATCGAGTTTACTGGCCGGCTTCTGACTGGACGACAGGCTCCTGGAGCCTGTCAGAAGCCAGCCGGAATGACCGGCCGGTTTACTTTCTTGACGCCCAAATCATAATTAGGCGGCCAGAAAGTAAACCGAGTGGCCCATTACAATGCGGCCCTGATGGCTCCGTTTACAGCCTGCATCGTAATCGACCCCTATATGTTGAAATAACTGCAGTCTTTTTTTGATTTGCTTCCCAGCACTCTGTGTACAGCTGGACAGCAGGAACTAAATCTCAGCTCGAAAATAAATCGATGCACAGGGGTCTCTTCAAAATGCCCTTGAGTCAGGCCTCAGACACTAAAGACGGACAATGTTCCTGGGCTTCCCATGGTTTTAAGGTTAAGATCCACTGACTCCAAGCATTCTGACTCATGACGTGTATTCGAGGATGGTAATATTGTACTGATACCCACGGAATTACCGTCACAAATCCAGTGCTTTGGCGCCGCGCCCTACAACCAGACCCTGATCCAAGCTCAGCTACATCCCGGGGTGGAGTCCTTGCTACATCGGCCTCTTGAGCCCCTACATGGCCCGTCCCACTTAAAACAATCCCCTGCAACAGGGCAGCGGCGATTACACTATGAACACAGTGTTCCTGTTTTCTTAGCAAGCACAGTTCACACTTAAGGCGACTTGATAAGAAATCCTCTTAAAAAAAAAAATACAAAAATAACAATATTGTACCTGTTGATGCAGCTGCTTCGCTCCCATCTTCGTTTATCTCAATGGAGACTTTCTGGACGATTTTAGAAACATATATGTCCGCAGGTTCTAAAGAGAAAGCAAACATAACGTGTAGAGTGATTGAATATATAATTTCAAAATCACTTCTGGACGTGGCCGCACCTTGGCTATAAGTGCCTCATGCTTTAGGCAGAGTGGCAATTTCAGCAGTGAATTTATGATGTGGCGGAATTTATGTATGTACATTGAGCAAATAAAATGGAGTAGGGTGACATGCAAGTAGTGTAAAGGTGGTTTCATAATGGCGTCGTCAAAGCTGGGAGAAATTCCATTTGGCCGGTTGTAAATGGAATCAACCGCCACCTACTATTAGAAGCGGAAACCAATCTAGTGAAGTTCCATAAAGCTGTAAAAACATGCCCTTTCCACATTATCAGCAATTTTTTACGAGGAATTGTGATATTTTGATTGTTCTTATGCATCCCAAGCGTCAAGATGGATTTGAGTGTATGCTGTACTTTTTAAATTCAAATAAAAAAATACAGGATCCAGTTCCAATATATAGGTTTTAATTTTCTATGCCCCGCGAAAAAAATGTAATTAAAAATAGGCACTCAATCTAATGCAGCTATTAAACATTAACCTCCTCGCCCATCAACAGGAAAATGGAATCAATTGGAATTTTCTCCAAGACAGTTAATTGGATTTCCAAAAATATGTAAGCCAAGATTTTCATCCAGCACAAAACCATTTTTCACTGGTCAAATTAAATTTCACTAAGGAATACTGTGCACGGCTAAAATGACTTGAAAAAAACCTGCTCATGAAGATAAGGCAGACAGAGTGGGTTTGCAACATGCACACTTTCTCTCTCCGCCAAGACTTATTACTACTATTTTCGTCTTTTTCTAAGCTTAGACTACCAATACACAGTGTGTCTGCTCTGGCATAACACTGAATGAAGTTTGCTCACATTATACCGCTTATTTTGCAAGGAAGGTTTGACATTATATTTTTATTTTTTATTAGAGTTGTTATATTTAAAAATGTGCTAAGCTGGTTTTCCCAGTATTTTAGGCAGGAAGGTTTTAAACAGTTCACAACACTCAACATGCACACTTTTACCAAGATATAAGTAACCTAGTTTCGGTATTCAAACACGAATGTGTAAACAAAGCCATTTCTTTGTGCGAAAGCTATCTGCCTGCAGGTATCATCAGCAGCTTTTTGAAAATTCAGCTGTGTCATCAGTGCAGCCACAGAGCAAACCATCATGACTGTAGAAGCTGTGCCTACTTGTTCCTTGTGCTGTTCCTAGTGGACTTGAAAATCCTTTCTCCATGTTTTATTACAACATTCAAAAGCAGGGTCTATCCTTTGCTGGTTAGTGGTCCATCCAAAATGTGGTGCACATTTATCAAAGAGTTGTGTCACCCTTGCACCATGCTACAGGGCCCAAGATCACCATAACTACTAAGTTAGATGTATCAAGCCATGCAAGGCCACCTTGCGTGGCCCTGAGTGACTTGATAAATCTAGAGTAACGAAAGCAACGCAGTGCAAATCGCTGTGTTGCCTTACTCTGCCTTAGGGAGGCATTCCATGAGTGGAGCATGGATGTTCCCATGTGCCCAACTATGGATTATGGCGCATTCTCAGATTTACCATTACTGGTAGACCTGGGAATGTAGCAAAATACTACGCCTTCCCCAGTGAGGCATAACTAGGAGAAATATTTTTATTTCTCCTCATTTTTCCTCTTTCTATGTGCTTTGCATACTGCCGCACAGATAGAAAGAAGAAAATGCCTTAGTGGGTGTTTTTTGGTGCAGGAATGTCTATCTTCCGGCACAAAAACAATCCTGCTTACAATGCAGGCACCCTTGCACTATGGTGCAAAGGGTAGCTGCTTTGGCGCTAGGCAGCACGTTGTGCTCCAGCGCAAGGAAAACACAGGAATCTATTGTATAATGTCAAACACAGTGAATTTCTGCCCATTCCCTTTAACACAGCGCAGCAAGGTAGCTTGCTGGGAGATTTCTTGGTGAATGTACCACTGGAAGTCTAGTAATAATAAAGTTTGTCTACCTCTCGCTCATACTAGACTACATGGTGAATGATACCTGGCGCTAGTGGAGTGCAGTCACAGAGTAAAGGTCTTGTACCTGTACACTTGGGAGAGATAAAACGTGTACTGATCCCTCTCCTGTAAAATATGGGCAGCCCTTCATAGCAGGGGTCCTTGCATTCTCCATAGAGCCTGATGTGTTGTGCGTTATTTGTGGTTTGTTTTACATATGTATGATCCCAAGGCACCATCTGAAGGGTGGATGGTATCCAGGGAAAAAATATTTAAACATGGTGGTTCCCCTTCGGTTTTCCCTTAGCAACCCATGGACTTGGCTACTGCATCTATTTGGTTCCCTGGTCCCTGACCTAAAACATGGTGTTTGGCGAGTTGGGGAAATTTAAATTTGCTCAATGACAAATCAATGTGTCCCTTTATGTTTACAGCTGTACCTGAGAACCCTTCCTGTGTTGTGCTGAGCACTGCCTTACAGTCTTGAAGATCTGAGTTGTACCTGAGTGCTCGAGGCCTAAAACCCCTCTTTAAGGCAGAAGTTATGAAAACAATTTCAGAGACGCTATTATTCTGTTTCAAGGGCACTTCTCCAAAAGCTGTGGCTCACATTACAACATTTGTCAGCCTGACCATTAAACTCTGGGAGGAAAGTTCACAAACTGTTCATGTGGATCTGGATTGGGGATGACAGTTTTAGCTCGCCTTGTCTTTTCATCCTTTTACAGCTATATATTTTATGAATGTATGACGTTACAACGCATACATTTACAACGCATGCCTTTACAACGCAGTTTTTACATGGCAACATCCTTTACAGTGCATACATTCACATTGCATGCAAATACAACTCATTTTTTAAAACTACATTTACAACGCATTCCATTACATCGCATTATACCTTTACAATGCATACCATTAAATTGCATCTAAGGTAAGTATTGGATAGTGTAGGGGTAAAAATTACTATTCTACCTCCAGAGAGTGCAACAGTAGGGTAAGTGTTGGAAAGTGAAAGGGTAAAAATTACTATTCTAATTCCAGGGGGAGCAACAGTAGGGTAAGTGTTGGATAGTGTAGGGGTACTATGCGTTGTAATGGTATGCGTTGTAATGACATGCGATGTAATGCCTGCGTTGTAGTGACATGCGTTGTAGTGTCATGGGTTGTAGTGTCATGCGTTGCAGTGACATGCAATGTAATGGCTGCGTTGTAGTGACAGGCGTTGTAAAGGATGCTGCGATGTAATGACTGCATTGTTAATGTAGTGCGATGTAATGACTGCGTTGTAAAGGTTGTTTCCCATATTTTATATATTCATATTCTACTTTTATTGTACATTATTGTACACAGTTTTAATGGCACAACTACACATTCTGTATCACTTTTTTACCTGTCTGGTAGTGGATATCCAGGGAATACCCAAACCCTCCATTAGTTGACATCAGTGGCTCACCCTGCCTTCTCTGTGCACTACAAAAGCCTTTGAATATGTAGTCTGGCCTGAAAGCTCAATTTTACTGCAGAACCCCAAAGGAGGGCATCTACGGGTACCCTTTCAACCAATAACCTGTACTTTGTTTGGACTTTAAGGAAAATCTGTGCATCAGCCCCTCTCCCTCTCTGTGGATGGGACTAAATGTTAAGAGCTGTAGAAGCCAGTGCCTGTGACCTGGTGAGAGTGAACTGAACTGCTGAAAGGGAAAGAGCTGACCCCTTCACAAGAGGATTGACTGCCATATCTTTCTACAATTGCTCTAAAGCAACGTGGTACTACATGCTCTTAGCTTTCCACGGGCTGCAATTAGGCTTATGTCCAGCTGCGATTAACTTTTATGGTTAAATTTGGGTCATTGGGGTAATATGAAATTGTTTTTTCATATAGATCCGTCAAAAGTGTCTGTTATTTAACTTTGTTTTCATTATGTACTGTTTGTGTTACATTTTTTGATGGAATTTTTTTAAGGTGTTTGTTTGACTTTTATGGTTTTCTTGTGAAAACCGAGTAACGTTGATGATGATGATGACTGCCATGCCCAAATGACTGAAGCCTTGTGAAGGGCACCTTGATAGGGTGAGACACCCAGACATCATCAGTTCAACTTTATTAATGTTTAGACACTTGTCTTTAAAACATACATTTTTAAAACAGAAAAATAAATAAAAATAGGACAACAAGGGAACAACAAAGGCCTTGAAGACTAGCGGGCTAAAACTGATGGTAGAAGCAACTGAGCAGCCATCGATTCCGTATGTGAAGGGGTCTGCGCCAGCTCTGGGATTAGTATTACCCTGCATAGACCTCAACATGCCGGTATCACCCCTGCTATGAGGAGAATTAGAGTTTCAGAGGCACAGAGAGGGGTTTTGTCTTCATACCAATCCTTGGAATACTGATCCAGTTGCTGCAACTGGTCATTTTGATTTCAGAACCTTTAGAAATCACTATCATGTGTCATTTTGGAGATATCACTATGGGAAATAACAGTGGCTTCACTAGGTCCAACTGGTAGAATCTGTGAGTCAATCACCGGCTGCCATGGTCAATTCTCCACTTTTGAAGTACAGACAACTGAGGATGGGTCACACTGAGGGACTTCTCTGTGGGTGCTAAACTCAATTCCAGCCCTGGTCGCACTTTATTGATTTGAGTTCAGTTAATTATCTAAGTCCTCACTTTGTTTTCCCTCGGCCCTAGAACTGCTCCCTTTGAACCAACCAACTACTTTATCCCTGCTGGATCAGTTACCTAGACTTGCAGACATTGGATGACCTGAAGCTTGGCACTCTGAGCATTCTTTACAGACTTGGGTGGTTCCCCTGTTTCAGATGAGGTGGTAGGTTTTAGAGGTTCGTAGATTGTTTTGCTGGAAACTCAGCCACAGAGCCTCGCGGCAAGCTTAAAAATACCGCAAGTGTTCAACAACCCAAGTTCTGCCAGCAGAAATGGTGTAGGCCTTTTAGAAGGAGTTGAGGAGATGGGGGTTTTGCTCACAGATGGAATATAGTGAAGTGTGGAGATATGGAATATGGTCTCAGTATGTAGTGTTAACCCCATTTCACATTGCTGACCTGCCTTTTCACCATGTAGTCACACTGACTCATTACATCTTTTAGAAGTCAAGAAGAGTAGCTCGTTATTAATAAACTGTTGAAAGCAACAACCATGTCTTTGGGCAAAGACAGTAAACTGAATTTCAGTACCTGTTATTCCACTCAGGTCACAACCATGATTAAATATCTCAGTTACATTTAGCGTGGGCAGTGATTTCTTCAAGTCTAGTTTGTGTTCTATTTTGAATCTAGAAAACATAAATCAAGGAGCCTCGTTAGATATACCTTTTGATTGCTGTCTCATAGTCTAAATGCAAGTGTTTCTCTCTAGGCCATTATTTACAATTATATAACTAGACATTCTACATTGAGAACTTTGAAATTACAAGATCAAGAGTGTCTAAAGAAGGTCCACGAGGGTCAGATCTTAAGATAGTCACATAAAATGATGAATGTAATCAATAATGAATTAAACAAATATGCACCTTAAACATACACACGAGTATCTGGTGTTAGTTCTGCACTGAATACAGTCTAAGTCTATGTGCATATAGTATTCACTAGACCCAGGCAAAATTTCTATTATGCTGATGTAATGTAGGGAATTTTGTGATACTCTTGTACCATGAAATTTTGGAAATGGTGCCATTACATTACCTAGTGCATTTACATTGCAATAAGATTTTAGCACAGGAGCATGGAAGCAAGACAAATGACCAGAAATTGAGTGACTGTTGTTCAGGTGGCTCTAACTTTTGTATGGGAAGAAGGAAGGGAGTATTTATCGAGTAATATTTGCAGAATTTTGCAAAGGCAAATTACATGAATTTTGCAACCCCCTAATATTTACATCAAGTGGTAATATGTCCATTTCAGTACTCTTTTGTATGGGTAATGTACACAATATATGCATTAGGCATTTTGCTTGCTTTCTTGTTTGCTTACTGTTTCTTGTGGGCATTTCTTGTTTGCTTACTGTTGCTTGATCTCGTGTCAATGCTTGCGACCCATTCCTACATCCATGCTCTAAAAATGTGGGGCTTGATTTAATAGAAAGAGACATTTACTCCCTTGGGTTTCCTTTTACGTTTTAGGTATATTTAAGATTTCCAGGAAAACGCCTAGGAAGCAAAGACTATCATATGTCTCCAGGGGCTGTATTACACAAGGTGCCCAGGGGGTGCAGCAGGAGTTTGCGCCCCTTTGCAAGCTCCTGGGGCACTTTGGTATTGCAGAAGGGGTTGCAGACGCGTATGCGTCCTGTTCTGTAATACCGATAGAGCTGGCACACATAGAGCGCCAGCACTATCTTCAGGGGGCGTTCCCACATTTGCATGGGGCGTGCCCCATGCAAATGAGGGAATCACTTTGCCGAGGCAAAGAAGCTGTCAGGAGGTGCAATGGCAGTCCTCTGGCGGGGGGAAGGGGCACAGACAGTCATGACTGCACCCACTTAGAAGGGGATCTCTAACTCCTTTTAAAAGTGAAGGCAGGTGTTCCCTGCACTGTGAAAACATGGAGTGGCTTTAAAGCAGCTGCTCCGTTTTTCACAGGAATGTGCTGCTGACCCAAGGGCAGCATGAGTTTGTGGCTGCCATGAGGGTAGCACATTCACCATGATGCGGTGGATTTTCCTGGATTGTGCTGGGTGCACCTTTTGAAAGGTGCTTCTTGCGCAATCTAGGAAAATGAGCTGCATCTGTAATATGTCCCGGAGTGTACACACATGTGAAGGTTTTTTAACATGCTGTAAAATACATAGTGCACATTTACACATGGGGAAATGCCTTGCATGAATACAAATATATTCTTCCCTGTGGAGAAACCCCTTCCACTAAACCCCCTCCAATTTTGGAGATGTCCGATTCCCTTTCATTTCCTGGAAACTGATTTACTCCTTTCCATTACAGGAGTAAATATTCAACATTATATCCTGTGCCTAAGAAAAGCTTTGTGGGTGTGAATATTGTGGCATTGCATGTTCTTGGGCACTCTTCTGATACTTCCTTTGCTGGTAGCACTTGAAGTACTTGAAGTGCCAACCTTTGATGTCCACATAATTATCGTGTAGATGATGTACACATGGTGGCCGCTTGTTCATTGGTACCTTCTGGCGTATTTCATCTATTAGCAACACCTAACATATTTCAAACATAAGTGCATTAACGAGTTCAGTGGTGGGACTTTTGCACATTAGTGAAAAATAATGTTTGTATTAGAGAAATATTTGTGTTTTGAGTGAGCTAGAATTTTGACATCTTAAGGTTATTATGATAATGAGTCAAATACAATATAAGTAATGTGTCCAAAACGTAGACCACATTTCATGAGTCAGCAAGTTATTAATGAATCAAAACATATTGGGAATCTGAGGGAATTGACATAGGAGTGCCAGTTTATACCAGGATACATGTCAAGAAGAGCAAAGTATGTGACTCCTATTCGGCTCTTCTGCCTTTTGGCTAGGTTTGCGCTTCAGAAATACCATATACATACATACATACAATCAAATAGAGCCGGAAACCGCTTTAATCATTATTTTCAAGAAGGAGACTTTTTATGGACTAAGAAGAAAAACATGGGCTAAGAAATGGGGCTTTTTAGCCTAAGAATAATTACACAGGTCCAGTAAAAGAGAAAGGGGAATAGAATCCTCCAAGAATTGTTGGTGCTATATCAAGTCCGCGTGGATTTAAGAAGACAGAGATAAGCTGCTCAAATCGATGCAAATCATAGGTATAAACTGTCCACCATCTGGCATATTTTGAAATTTACTAGCACAGAGCTTAGAATGATGTCCAGTAATCTTGCAGAGTTTGTTTGGAAAGGTTTGAAAAAAGGAATTCCATTATCTTACTCTTTTTTACAGGAAAAGTAGGACTATGGAATTCCTAATGCCTAGCCCAGGGGTCTCCAACGAGTAGCTCGGGAGCTACTGGTAGCTCGCCAGTACCCTCAAAGTAGCTCTCAGAGGTGAAGTCAATCCCAGTATCTCATTCAGAGAGTCTATGCAGAGACTCTAAGCATATTAAAAAAGGCAGCACTTCTCATCTGAAGATCTTTAGCCAACCCGCATACGGTAGGGACTCATATTAACAATCAAACACGCACGGTGTCTGCCTATTGAGTCTGCCAGTCACCTTTATCCAGTCTCGGACTAAGTCACACGGTGGTTGGCCATGTGGTAGTCCCCTGCTTTATCAATTTCACCATGTGTGTGAACAGTGGGCCATAAATGAAGAGTGGCAGTGGTAGCCTGAGCAGTAATCATTGCTGACCCACTAAAGTGTGGGACTGCAGGAGTCAGAGTGAAAATGTTTCAGTTGGGTGCATGAGCAGCCAAGGGTTGAGGAAAGCTATGATCCTGCGCAGAGAAAATGAAGAGCCTTATCTGCATTCATCTATGTGTGCGTCCATTATAAACACTGTTGCTTCCTGTAAGATACACCTGGTATCAAGGACTACCAAATGGGTATGCTAGCCCCCATCATATGGGTTTTGTCTGTGGCACAAGTGTGTCAGTTCATGGCATAATAGTGCCAATGACATAATTATGACCATCCTTTACTATTTTGGGTATTCGTTGTCTAGTTATAGTATACCGTCAGCCATCAGTGACATATTAAGAGCATGACTACACTATATTTAGGTGTCCCTGATATAATTTTGGCTGCCTCTTGCATAATAATGACCATGACTAATGATATGGTGGCCATCCTGGTCTTTATGGTGTCCAGACTTGGCACAATTTATACTGGTGGGCATTATTGGCATTATACAGTCGTCCTTGGTGCTATGGTGCCATGGATTATGACTAATACCTGAGCATTTGAAGCAGTGTGTCCATGTTGTGAGGCATTTGTAAAGGTGAGTGCCTGTTTAAAATGACTAGCTGATGTTTGGAAACTATGTATTTCCTAAAAATGAAAACGTGTATTTGAAAGGCATTTTTTTCAAACAAGGGTTTTCTTCACGAAAATGTAGTTTGTTTGCCCAAAATGGAAAGTGGTGATAGAAAAATCTGTGTATTTTCAGAAATTGATATGCTGGTGGAGACAAAAGGTTGCAATTCCAAAAGACATTTAAAGTTGAATTTGAAAGATAAGTCAAGCTGAATTGAGGAGACCTATTGCGGTGGTTATGTCCTGTGTGACCCCTGGCCTAGCCAAACCATCAGGAGGTTAAAAAGTCCTTTGTAAAAGGTGTGGCATTTAAATTTTTTGGGGAAGATAATTTAAGGGCTAAGCAGTGGAGATCTTGCTGCCTTTTTAAAAATGATTACCTTCCTATCACTGCTCAGGAGACACCTATTAAATCGGGGAGTTTGGGGGGTGCGTAGTTTGGGCATCATTTTCACAGAGCAACTTGAGGTTAATTATATTAAAGTTTTACTTGCATTCTCAGACCTGCTAACTCAAATGTCATCGTTGTGTGTCTTCACGTTTCAGCATTCTTACCACTCCATGAAGTGACATTATAATACGGTGAACGCCAAGGTGACCTGGAAACCATTATACAAAGTCGGTTGTGTGAAGCTAGTGAAGCCTTCTTAAGTCATTGATGGTTTTAAAACCTCACCAGGAGATAATGGCGGCCTCAAACCTCAGAGGGTAGCTGCTGCTTTAGCTACAAGTTCTCCACCCTTCCAGGGCCCCCTTCTTCCTTCTGCATGGTGGCATCACAAGTTGAATATTTTTGTAAGGATGGCAGGGTTGCATTCTGGATAAAGGCGTACAAGTTATTGTTCGTGCTCTCGTGCTGATGTGAACTAAGGATCGTATTATGTGATATGGGGTTCTTTACATAATAGGTAAGCAGCAGTCTGAGCCAGTGTCAGGCCAAAAAGCACTGCACCTGGATAGGACCTACATTGACCACCCTTTCAAGGCAGTCCTCTAGTATAAATTAAATATACAGTAGGGCAGCCTCTGTGCCCTGCCATCCTGCCTAGTGCCAGATTCATGTGGTGATCAGATGCCAGGGTACCACAGGACATAACATGTAAGTTGTTTAATGTTGGGATATAACATCCCGTCGACCAATGAACATGTATTGCAACATATTTGAAGAAGTAAGAGAAATAACATGTTCTTCTCCGGAAGATGCACCCCTCGAGGGCATGAGATGTGATCAGCAGACATCTGTGCTTCTTTTCTAGCAAGCAGCACTGTACCAATATCAGACTTATGCCCATTTGTCATTGAGAGTTACTGCAGTCCTGTAGTTCAAATTAAACATACCATGGAATTCTCCCTCTAAGGTGTATTTTAGCCTTTGACACCATGTATGTTTATATGATTTCTTAAATGAAAAATTGAATTTATAAATGCTTTGTGTTGTAATCAAAGTTGACATTGGAGATGTTGCGTCCCTGCCATAGTACTGTATAAATGAAAGTGTCTTTTGACAAACATTCCTGCAGGTCTTGGATTAATGCTCTTAAAGATGGTTGAACTTTGTCGAGTGATTGATGTGCTTCACTGGCTGAAAATGCAGTGTTTTATCTGCAAGCACCTTTGACTGTAGCATTTTTCTGTGCCGCCCTTCGACCCATTGAAGCTAATGAGAGCGATTTCCTCTTTGTCAATATGCACACCCCTGACTTCTCCCTGTCCTGGATTCTGTAGTGAATTGTGAATTTCATTGATGAAGGCTTGTACGTGCAGTTCACCACAGCTAATGTGGATTTTACATTTGTGTGCAGAACAAATGCTTCCCTCCCAAGGCTAGCTATATATATATATATATATATATATATATATATATATATATATGTATATATATATGCTGCAGCATGACGTAAAGACTTCGCTGAACTAATTGTTCTCATCTGCATATATGTGAAGGGTATGAGAGCCTCGTACAAGCTTCTTTATTTTAGTGTCTATATCACTGATACTCACCAGAGCATATTATATATAAATATATATATATGTGAAGAAAAGGTTACCCAACGCTCAAGAGGCACTCGCAGGAGGTCCGTTTCCAACCGGTGAAGAGCTCAAGGTTGCCGCGTCACCTGACGGGTTTCGGGCTACGCCCTTTCTCAAAGGTATGCTGCACATCAAACACCAACAAGTGGAGCCCAGTATATTCCCTCGTTTTATTCGTTTTCAGCATGATTACACTCAGGTGAGTAAAATCCGCAAGCATTCTGGGACTGGAAGTCCATCATAGAACCCATGTGGGCTGGTGGTGTCTCACAAGTACAGTTCTTAACAACACGGCTTCCACACAAGCATCTTTACCGCTCCTCCTGCTCCGCTGACCGCTATTGGCTTCAACAGCGGCGGATCCGCATCACGCAGTGGTGCCTCTCCCGACCTGGGTCAGGCCGTATTAATGTGAAGAAAAGGTTACCCAACGCTCGAGAGGCACTCGCAGGAGGTCCGTTTCCAACCGGTGAAGAGCTCAAGGTTGCCGCGTCACCTGACGCGTTTCGGGCTACGCCCTTTCTCAAAGGTATGCTGCACATCAAACACCAACAAGTGGAGCCCAGTATATTCCCTCGTTTTATTCGTTTTCAGCATGATTACACTCAGGTGAGTAAAATCCGCAAGCATTCTGGGACTGGAAGTCCATCATAGAACCCATGTGGGCTGGTGGTGTCTCACAAGTACAGTTCTTAACAACACGGCTTCCACACAAGCATCTTTACCGCTCCTCCTGCTCCGCTGACCGCTATTGGCTTCAACAGCGGCGGATCCGCATCACGCAGTGGTGCCTCTCCCGACCTGGGTCAGGCCGTATTAATGTGAAGAAAAGGTTACCCAACGCTCGAGAGGCACTCGCAGGAGGTCCGTTTCCAACCGGTGAAGAGCTATATATATATATATATATTCACTGAATAAACCATAGGTTTCACACACGTTATAGTTCGGAATTAGCATTTAAAAAACCTTGCAAATTCAGTGAAAAAACTATAGGTTTCACACATGTTATAGTTAGCTGGACATTTCACTCGTGAAAAACCATTGAAATTCCACCGTTATAGTTAGTGCAGGCAACTATAACTCACGCGACCGCAATCCTCTGCTGATGCTAATACTGTATTTAGACACTTATTTGCCCATGTCTTCTTCCATTAAATTTTAGCTATACATATATTACAAATATTTTTTTTTCATAAAGACACATATGTCATATGTGCCCACGTTACGCTGGATGGGCCATGTACGCACGATGCGCTTCGCGCACCGTCCGCACACGGAGGACATATTATGCGCTTCGTTGTGAAAGGTTATCTATTAAATGTTTAATTCGTATATAAGACATGCGCAAAAGCTGCCCTACGGGCACCTTTTGCACACGGGGGGGGGGAAAAATGTGGCTTTTTTTTTTTTGACCTTACGCGTACGGTAAGCACAATCGGCGTTTAAAAAAAAAAAATAATAATAATTTTTGGGCCTTGGGGGTTCTTTTGGAACACCCTAACCAAGGCTGGGTGGTTAGGAGCTGTCTAGCCTGCCCCTTTTCATGTTATCCAACTTTGCTTTTCCTCCCCCCCTCAGAGTGCGAGAGAGAAAATGGCGGCCGACACTTCCTGGTTTCGACCGATTCAAATGTTTACTAAGATCTAACAGCCAATCAGAATCGCACTCGCGCACGGCACCGTACGCGTACGGTAAGCTTATCATAAGCGCACGGTAAGCGCACGGAGCGCTGCCACAGATATATATATTGATTTAAATGCTATTTTCTCAGGAACTACTGAACAGATTTACACCAAACCTACAAAAGGCACTTCCTTGACCTGTAGACTACCTCTCTGCCAAATTTCACGTAACTCTGTTCAGCCGTTCGGGCTGTAGCTGTGTCTAAAGGTCCTATGGAAAAATGCATGGGGAAAACGTGTTTTGGGACCCCCCTTTTTTCTCAGCCCCCGCTTGACGAATCCCCCCGAGACTTTCAGGGTAGGAACGGAGCGTAGCGCCCCATTAGTTTTGAAACTTTCGCGAGGATTTGTCGACCGGCGCCAAAGTTATTCCAAATAGAATGTTGCGGATTTCCTATGGAAACATGGTCCTAACTATAACTATCTACTGGCGACCGCCAGTAGATAATATATATATATATATATATACTCAGGAAAACGCGCGCTTCCTCCAGCAGCGTCAAATGGGCCACACCAACAGTGCTTTTAACCAGTTCATTTATTAAAACAAACCAAACAGGCATTACGCGTTTCGAGTCCTGCGACTCTTAATCATATGCCACTAGCTGCAATTACGGTAGGTTTGTTAGCTTTTTAAAAACGTAGCTTGTTAAACATTGAGAAGGGACAATTATTCCAGCTTAAAGGAACAGATACATTTTCCAGTGTTCAAAGTTGCTTCACTCATGTATACATTCTTTGTGCAGCGAGGGTAAATTCAATCCTTTCATTATTCTTTAGGTTAATCCTTTACACCCCAAGTGGTTGTTATTCATTGTATTCCTTTGTTGCCACATTAATTTCATTATTAGCTTAGTTTCGGGACTTCATCTCTCACAATGCTTCACATCTGTTCTTAATGTTTTACTGGTTCCCAATGTCGATTTTGGTAAAATTTCACTGATTTCACTGTGTTCCGAGTGCAAACATGCTATAAAAGGAAAGTTCCATACCTCGGTCACAGTTCTCAACAGGGAAATCCCACTACTACCGTATTCTTTAACAGCTCATAGTCCGCCTTTTCAAGGTGATATCAAGCACGAAGTGCAAAGGAACATTCCTCTTGAAATCCTGGCTGCAAAACAATACACATCCCAAGTTCGGGCGGGCCTCACAACGTGGCCCTTCCATCAGAGCTTCGTCCTTGCTCAGTATCGCAGCCGGCTGGCATTCCTTCACAAGTTTCAGCTTCCACACAACTCCTGACATAAAGAATGCCTCAGCCTCTCGGATTCGGGGCCCGGTTGAGGTGTGTCAGACACCTCTTAACTATCCTCAGGAAAACGCGCGCTTCCTCCAGCAGCGTCAAACGGGCCACACCAACAGTGCTTTTAACCAGTTCATTTATTAAAACAAACCATACAGGCATTACGCGTTTCGAGTCCTGCGACTCTTAATCATATGCCACTAGCTGCAATTACGGTAGGTTCGTTAGCTTTTTAAAAACGTAGCTTGTTAAACATTGAGAAGGGACAATTATTCCAGCTTAAAGGAACAGATACATTTTCCAGTGTTCAAAGTTGCATCACTCATTTATACATTCTTTGTGCAGCGAGGGTAAGTACAATGCTTTCATTATTCTTTAGGTTAATCCTTTACACCCCAAGTGGTTGTTATTCATTGTATTCCTTCGTTGCCACATTAATTTCATTATTAGCTTAGTTTCGGGACTTCATCTCCCACAATGCTTCACATCTGTTCTTAATGTTTTACTGGTTCCCAATGTCAATTTTGGTAAAATTTCACTGATTTCACTGTGTTCCGAGTGCAAACATGCTATAAAAGGAAAGTTCCATACCTCGGCCACTTATCATATATATATAATATATATATATATATATATATTATATATATATGATAAGTAACTAGGTAGTTATAGTTAGAACCATGTTTCCATAGGCAAAACGTTTTTTGACTTGGTGCCGTTTGATGAATCTTCACAGAATTTTCCCAAAAAGTGCCCCGAGTGAATCTTGTTGCACATGGAGAGTTATGGGGAGATTCGTCAAGGGGTGCGTGGCTGACCGCTGATCATGGCAGACGCAGCATAGAGGAGCTCCGGAGCCCAGACACACAGATCCTGCAATATCATCGTGTGCCGAGCCCATCATGCTGCATCCGGCGAGCAAAATTGTGTGCAGATCAAAGGCTAGCCACCCAGGTGCCCTGAAGCCGCCATAGCCATTGCACGAAGTGGCAACAGAAACGAGGCATCCACGACGGCTGCCTGTGACAGAACAAGTGAGGCAGAGAACTATGCTGCACCGAAGAAGGCCGGTGAGACCCCCGCTGCAACCCGGGAGGACTAATGAAAAAGGTGCCTAGCCCTTGCAGAAGCCTCCACGGTCCCTGGCCTCACCGGAGAAAAGACCAGAGAGGCGCCGAAGGCCCTAAGCTCCGATGGTTCCCTTAGAGTGCGGGGGGCTTGAATCCACCCGCGCGAGCAGCGGTAACAGAAACGAAGCCTACGCAATGCCTGCCTATGACGAATCAAGTGAGGCTGAGAACTATGCAGTACTGAAACAGGCCAGTGAGACCCGCGCTGTGACCCGTGAAAACAGATGAAAAAGGTGCCTACCTTTTGTAGAAGCCCCCGCTGTCCCCGGACCCACCGAAGGGGAGACTAACGAAGCACTGGAGGCCCTGAGCTCCGACGGTTCCCTTAGTGGGCGGAAGGGATGGAGCCCGCCTGTACGAGCCACTTGGGGCGCTGGGCGCCGTGACGAACTGGCTGATTCTTTACCCCGCAAGGGGCTGCTGAGGGCGGGACTAGGAGACAACTGAGGGCTGGAGAAAGCCCTGGAAACAACTGCAGATAGCGCACGGCTAGAGCGGCATTACAGACCTGCTGATTAGCCTAGTGGAGTCGATCCTGCCAGCGTGCATATTGGGCGACGCTCCGGGCGCAGCAGTTGATGATGCAGGACCCGTCTTGTCTTTCCATACCCAGCCTCGCCTCCAACCCCCCACTCCTCCATAATTAAAAGAGTATGAAGCAGCCAGCGTGGTGCACTGGCATTAGAGGAGGAGAATAGCACCGTGGGACAGACTGGCCTCTGATAAGGTATCCCTGAATTGAGGATACCGCCCGATTGTTATCCTCCCTGGCTCCTCCAGAGTCTGAACATAATTGAATAGGTCATAAATATATCCGGACGCCATAGGGGCAGTCTGAGCGGAACCAGTAGGCGTGAGAGCTGCGGCCTCGCAATGGTTTCACTACAGTGTGCCTGAGATGCCGGCTGTTCCACGGCGCATAGCGGTTGGCAGAAGATCCATGTCTGAGGACATGTACTGCGGTATGGACCATTGAACGACAAACCACTAGCACAAAGGAAACAAGCACGATGAGAGGGGGTTACTGGCCTCACAAGGGCGTAAAGGTGAACACTGCAGTTGACTTCACCGAGGTGTGTGCTTTCATCGCGGCCTGCCACGAGGTGTGGACTCCGGGAGAGGGGGAGAGCCCCATTTAGGCCCCTGGAGCACCAGAAACAGAAAAGCAGCATAAAAGTGAATAAATTCAGTCCGGGCTGCACAATGCCTAGCCTGAACTGAGACTACCTGTATAGTAGTACGCCACAGCACGAACCTACCGCACAGCAACACTGGGGAACTTTGAGTCCATTACCTAGGTCATAGCTTGGATAGCAGTATTGCCTTAACTATCATTTACGACACAGTGACTGCTACAGCTTGAATACCGTTTAAAGCATGAGGGCCCCACCACACTGGGTAACAGCAGATATTTGTGGGCACTTATTGTGAGACATGGGTTGCCCACAAGACAAGCTACAAGAGGCGGCCGCCACAAATTCACAAATTAGACAACCAGGAATTCAATACAAATCCACCGTTGCTTACCTGTATACCACCCACGAATGACATGGAAACCCCGGACAAATTAGACCTGATACTGTGCGAGGTCAAGGAGTCTAGAAGAGCGATAGAACAACAAATCGGCATGCTCACTACCGGCTTCACTCTGCTAAAGGCGTATCATGCTAAACGAGCGGCCACAGTGAAAGATAGCAGCTTAGCTCTGGAATAAATACTACCTCAACTCAAAGAACCCACGTCACAAATTCAGACGCTATAGATGCAAGTTACAGGCCTTCTAGACAGAGTTGAAGATGCAGAGGGAAGAGCCAGATGGAACAATGTACGCGTAATTGGACTCCCGGAACAAAGCGAGGGCACAGACGCCGCAACCTTTATGGAACAGTGGTTCCGAGAACATGTAGCCCCCGATGGATTGTCGGATTTCTTCTGCAATGAAATAGCCAACAGAATCCCCACTGGAAGACCGAAGGTAGGAGCACCACCAAGGCCATTGATAGTCAGGATCCTAAATTACAGAGACCGAGATATCCTACTTCAGAAGACACAGGAGCGTCCTCAGATCCGCTTTGAAAACAGTCAGATATCACTCTATCCTGGCTATACACTTATGGTCCAACGCCGTAGATCCTCCTTTGAGGCGGTAAAAAGGAAATTACGAGATTTGAATTTAAAATACGCATTACTATTTCCTGCACGCTTGAAAATAATCCATGAGCAAAAAATGTATTTCTTTGAAAGTTTAGAAGATACAGAGGAGTGGGTCGAAGTCATGGACCCGAACTCATTGTCTGGAAAGGTCCTCCGGAGGCCAACAAACAACCCCAAACGATTACAAGGCCGGCAATTGCGCCGCAACTCAAGGATTACGATAATCCACCAATTCTCTGCCCTACTCAGGACCAGGTTCGGAGAAGCAAAGACACAGCTCTGGCAGCTGCAACCACGTTCAGAGACAACGCCTCAGGATTGGAATCATCAGAGGGCAGCACAGTGAGATCTGACTCAGAGAGCAGCCTGGCACTATTCCCCACAGTGAATCCGCAAACCGCAGATGACCTGTTGGGTTCGTGAAATAATGAATGGATTACCCTGTACCCGCATGTGACAGCGAAACACGATGGTGTTGGTACGAGAACTCATGGACACACATATCCTTTTTCTAATGTGAATATTATGGCATGATAATGATAGATGTATTAGCCCGGGCTCAGATGAGCTACTGACTGTGAATAATATCACATGGTTGGTGTGAAAGTCAGTCCCCTATTTGCGAATGCAACAATTCACTACAACAAAGTTCAATATGTTATGTTTTTAGTTTGGCTTTGCTCAGTTCACAAGCAGGGCCCTGTATTAATGTTACAGTGGGAGTTTAGGGGTTCTGGCAAGCAGCAGCTGATATACCCTATCTTGCATTTAATATCCCCTGACCTGGACACACACACCGCAGTTAACATGCAATGCACAAGCTCGACACATATAACTTGATTACATGGAATGTTCGGTGTCTAGGATCAGTGCAGAAACAGCATGGGGTGCATGCGCAATTGCTTAGGTGTAAGGCGAGATAGTTTTTCTGCAGTAGCTCCACTTGACAGAATCGGAAGCCGCAAAAATGCGGAAGAAATGGAGGGGTCAGATATTCTCTACTAATTACTCAGCATTCGCCAGTGGCGTAACGATCTGGATCAGATATGGCGTCCCGTTTGATGTATTAGATAAGAAGATAGATGCACAGGGTAGATACATATTTCTACGCGGAATACTAGATGGTATACATGTTATATTGGGGAACATATATGCTCCAAATTTTGATCAAAACAAATACTTTTGGGGGCTACACACGAAACTGGCAGGCTGAGAGGCATACCCATGGATCGTGGGGGTCGATTGTATTGCGGTCATGGATATTGTACTTGACCGCTCACACCCGTCCCTCCATGGAACAGTGGCAGCCAAACAGGTAGGGGCATTATGCAATTGGGTGGATGGATGGTCCGTATGTGATGTATGAAGACTGAAGAATCTGTTGACAAACAATACTCCTTTTATTCCCAGGTACACCAGTTACATACCAGAGTAGATAGAATCATGTGCTTCCTCTCTATAGCTGACCAGGTGACGCACACCACATATTTAGCAAAAACCTTTTCAGATCATAAACCTCTGGAGATTTCCCTTAGCTGGGGTAGAATACCCACTCCGGTGCCTACATGGAAGCTTTGCCCCAATTACTAGAAAATACAGTATTTCGCAATACACTGTCAACTACACTTATTTGTCTGAAAACAGCAACACTGCGTCCTCAGTATTAGTTGAATGGGACGCACTAAAGGCAGTAATCAGAGGAACTGCAATCAGCGTCACAGTGGGAGCAAGGCAGGAGGTACATAAGAGCCTGAAGACAGTAGAGGATAACATGAAAGGGCTAGAACAAGAAGCGGCAGTTGATCCCACCAAACAGGCTCCATTACAAGAGGCTTTTATTCAACATGCGGAGCTACTAGAAACCCTTAGGATTATCGATTATAGGGCCTTTACCCAGATAAAACACTCTGAAGCAGATAAATCAGGGACCCTGTTAGCACAGATACTAAGAGAAGATCCACCGACCATTGTCATCCGTCAAATTACCACGCTCGGGGGTAGCAAGGTATATACGCAACATGACATTAATGATGCCTTCAGTACATATTATGAAACACTGTATAGCAAACCACCTGCTCTGGACACCACCTTAATAGACATATTCCTAGAAAACTTACCTTACCCACAGGCCCCAGCAGACATGGAAGACACTTTGGCGGGCCCCATTACCAGGGCGGAAATTAAGGTCGCTATATAATGGGCTCCCGCGTAATAAAGCACCGGGCTTGGACGGCTTACCAGTGGAATTTTTTTGATACTTACTCGGAGGTCTTACTTCCTCACTTGGAAGAGCTATACAACAAGTCGCTTGAGTTCCCTTGCACTACTGTACAAGCATTAGTAGTATCACTACCAAAATCAGGGAGGGATACGACTGACATATCGGGGTATCGCCCACTATCGTTATTGGCAACAGAATACAAAATATTGAGTACAATTTTGGCAAACAGACTACAACCCTACTTAAATAGGTTAATACACATTGACCAATGTAGATTCATACCTGCATGCAGCACGTCATTAAATATAAGGAGGCTGCACCGTATAATGGCAGCTAATCTAGAACAATACAAAAATGCTGGTTGTATTGCACTGGACTTACGCAAGGCATTTGATACGCTGTCATGGGATTATATGTTCAAGGATATTGAAAAATGTGGGTTGTCTCCCGACTATCTCCGATGGATACGCCTGTTGTACGAGGCCGCGACGGCGAGGGTCCGATCTGGTAAACACATTTCACGAGAATACCGGGTGCACAGGGGCAAACGGTGGGGCTTCCCCCTGTCCCCACTGTTGTTCGTACTGGCACTAGAATCATTGGCACTTCGGCTGAGACAGGAGGCGGCTCAGTGTGGGATACCAATAGGCACATCCACGCAATTGATATCTGCTTATGCGGATGACATAATTATTTATGCGCAGGATCTCTTGGGAGGGCTACACCCAATACCGGGAATTTTTGCATGTTTCCAACAGATATCCGGCTTAGCCATAAACGAATCAAAATCAAACGCCTTCTTCTTCCAGGATCATTCATGCCCTGAAAGAATCAACCTTGGGCTGCTTTCCCTACTGGTAGCACAACACATGTTTAAATACCTGGGTATCAACATATACCTATCCCCAACGGACATGCTAGAAGGTAACCTAAATAGGGCTATTAGGGGAATACGCTCAAAGATCGCTTTTTGGACTATGTTGCCTCTCTCAGCGATGGGCCGAGTGGCAGTGTCGAAGATGGTGGTAATCCCCCGACTCCTTTACCAATTTATCGATTATAATACCTCCAACTATTTTTAACACACTTAACACTATATTATCGGATCTCATATGGGGAACGGGCCGCCGCAGAGTGATCCTTAGGAAATTACAAATAGACACAAACAGAGGAGTCCTCAGTGTGCCGGATATCCAAGCCTATTATTATGCAAGCCAATTGCAGTGATTGTCCTATTGGATGGCAGGTCGCAACCTGCAAGAGATCGGATTTACTATACGAAACATTGAACAGGGACTACACACACTATTATTACCACAGTGTTAAACTCCCTCAAAAGTATCGCTTTTATTACACACTGCATTGATATGCTGGGGAGAAGCACTGCAATATACATCTAGCTGTGCCCCCCATGCAGGCAACATCCCATTGCTGGGGATCCCACTACTGAGCAGTACACTCACGAAACACAAAATCAGAGCATGGTTAGATGCAGGTGTGGAGACGGTGGGGGCGCTCTTTAGTGGGGAGAGCCTAATAGACCACGAGAACTATATACGAGCAATCGGGGCAATAAGCGCTCTATATATGTTACACGCTGCAATACTGCAATTTGTTAAGAAATACTGGTCCTCCGCTGGGAAGAACCCCAGACGCATGAACTAGTCAAATCTCTATACTACATGGGGCAGGGAAGTCACTTTATCAAATGGTTATACTTGAGCATCTGGGCACACGTTAAAATGACTCTTGACGCCCTCTGAGCTCAATGGGTGGCAGACGTGGGATAAAAGATATCAGACAGGGAATGGGCGGATATTCTGGAGCATCCAAAGAAGGTATCACGAAATGCAAAGTTTAAGTTAATACAATGCATGGTCCTGCACAGAACTTATCTCACACCACACCGCTTACAGCGGATGTATCCAAACACGACACATCAATGTCCTAGATGCAAATTGGCAGAGGCTTAATTCATATGTTGTGGACATGCTCGAGCCTTAGAGAGTTCTGGGGAGAGGTCAAACGAATACTAGAGGAGACTACGTATCTTCAAATAGACGGCTCAGTGCCGGAGTGCCGGCTGGGCCTCCGTAAGCGTAGGTTGATGCAGAAGTTCCAGCTACGCTTCCTGGACTTGGCACTTATAGTTGCTAAGAGATCTATTACCATGCGATGGAAATCAGCTAACCCCCCTGCAATATACACATGGCACAGCAAAATATGGGGCCGAAAGCGCTGCCATACAAAGAGAGGAAGCCCGCAGACTGCAGAAAAATCCAATATCAATTGAATGGAAAATAATGTTAGAAGCCTTTAAAAGCACTAACCCTGACAAAATGTCTGATACCCTGAACACACAGTAGGTTATAGTGTAGAGGAGATATACATGATTGTCATGTAGTGAACAGAGATGGGGAAGGTGCACAAGAATGTGTAAAGAAAAATGCAAACAGTAACGGGCGTAAAGGAAATCATGAGGTGAATAAGAATGCCAGAGTATGGGGGGAGGGTGGGTGAATAGGTGTTACTTGTTAAAAGTTTATTATTATTGATAACTGCATACTTATGTCTCAACATACAATTGCATTGAAGACGAATAACCATGACATTGATATGTAGCAGGACATGTCAGAGAATATGATGACTATGTTACAGGCAGTACTAAACGGAATGGTATCAATGTACAAATGCTTAAACATGTTTGAATATAACAGATATATGTGGAAAATCAATAAATTATGTTTTGAAAAAAATGGGGAGATTCATCAAGTGGGGGCTGAGAAAGGCAAGGGGGTCAAAAAAGTTGAGTTTCCCATGTTAATTCTCATTGGAGTTCTGAACATGACAACAGCCCGAACTGTTGGATGGAATTACACCGAATTTGGCACAAACTTAGATTTGGTTATGCATATCATGCTTTCAGTTATTTGGTGTAAATCCATTTAGTCATTGTTGAGAAATTAAAGGAAATTTGTATAGCCGCGATCGGGGCTAATTCATGAATAATGATGAACTCATGCAGAGATCTGCAGAGCTCTGATTAGCTGTCAACATTTCAACCAGGAAGTGTTGCCAGCCATCTTGGGATTTGCTTTCAGGCGAGTCCCACAAAATGACGTCAAAAAAAGAAAAGGGGACATGGTAGGAATACCTTGACCCCTAAGCCTTGGCTTTGGGGTCCTCCTAGAACCCCTCCATGGCAAAAAAATATATTTTTAAATAATGTTGCAGTGAAATCACAATAATTTGCGAATTCATGCAAAAAGAATTAAAAAACCAAAGGCAGGCTCCAGTGCTTGATTTGAAAAGGACCCCAGGGTGGGGCAGGTCTGGGGGCATTTTTTTTTTTTAAAGGAGGGGGGTGCATAGGCCCCCCTCCTGAGGATCCCTGAGCACCTGGGAACACCACCTCCCGGGGGCTTTAATTAATAAAGGGTGGTCGGACGGACCCCCTCTTGGACTTCTAAGAAGCCCTGGTGACCACCACCACCCCGGGGCTCTGTTTTGAATAATGAAGGGAGGGCATGAAGACCCCTCTCCTGGGCTTCTAAGAAGCCCTGGGGACCACCACCTACCTGGGGCTAAAATACACATGCAGGGGGCCACAAGGACCCCTGACCCAGGGAATCACCACCTCCCCGGAGCTTTGTTTATTTTTTAGAAGGAGGGGGGGCAGTCTGCCCCTGTGACGTTTTCAGGCCCGGGGACCACCACCCCCCCAGGACCGGCTCCTGCTATGTCTCGGGATGCCACCACCGGGACATAGCTATTCACTCGGCTGGAGCTAACAGCTCCTGCCGAGCGAAAGCAAACACCCTGCTTCCAGCAAGCGGAGCTGTGAAAGTGCTCCCATTTACTGGAAGCATACGTTTCATCTTTTTCCCTGCCCACAGACATGCGGGCAACCAAAGAGATTAAATGATTACTCCTGAACGCAGGGAGCTGCATTTCCAGCTGTTTTATTTAGTTAAGAGGAGGCACCCCTGTTTGGTGGAGATTCACCTCAGTGTAGCCTCGTCGTCTTCTCTTGACAAGGATTCAGGTTATCACAAATTTGTGGATGAAGACGCTCAAGGAACAATTACATTGCCAAAATGACATGCACACAAGGTCACTTGAAACATTACTACGTGGTCCTTTACGGAGCCACAGTGCAGGATATGCACGAGACATTTACCCAGTGAGGTAGCACTTACTAATTAACCAGATGGAAGCACTCTAGTCGGATAAACTTTTTCGGCAAAACTGGGGACTCTTCTTGGAAAAAATTAGGTTCTTTTCAGGCACTGGTGCGTATTTCACAGAAATTAAACCTCAATCGGAAGCACTTCTAAATTTAAACATAGCAGGTGCCCAAGTGGAAGCTCTAATTCAGTATAGCACAAACAATCCTAAATTCTTGGGCTTAGGGAAAGCAAAGCAAATGTGTTGCCTTTCGATTTCCATGCTGAAAAACTATCTGTAATCCTTAATGGAGGTGACTGTATTATTTATCTATTGGAGCGCAATGTTATCTGGGTTGACTTTGATGAGTGATTTCTTTCTCATCCTCTCCTGGTGAGAGCAGAGTGCATAATTCTCGCTTTTACATACCCTAAATATGTAAATGCCCAAAATCCATATCACCACTCACAGACCCACACAGGCACTAACAGACCCACTCAGAGAGCCACACAGGCTCTCACACACACCCAGACACTCACAAAGGCACTCACAGACCCACATAGATTCTCACACACCCACTCAGACACTCACACATCCACTCACATATACCAAGGCACTCACAGACCCACACAGCCACTCATACACCCACTCACAGAGCCCCACAGGCACTCACAGGGCCACACAGGCACACCCACACCCACACAGATACTTACACATCCACTCACACACACCTAGGCACTCACAGACCCACACAGTCACTCATACACCCACTCTCAAAGGTGACATGCTACAGTTAAAACCATAGAAAATCACTGTTAAACCAAAAGTTGGAGGGACGTTATAGTTAGGAAATAGAATTTTAAAAAACATTTAAATTCGCGGAAAAAAATGAAGGTTACAGGGACGTTATGGTTAGGAAATAGAATTAAAAAAACCTTTAAAAATTCACCGAAAAATGTAAGGTTGCAGGGACATTATAGTTAGGCTCAGATTTCACTCATACAAAAGTATAGAAATTCAGCAGTTATAGTTAACTTAGCTAACAATAACTTATGTACCCGCAATGCACTGCTTGTGACCTCACATATTACATCACTCATGACATGGTCAGTGGCATCACTAATGACATCACTGATGATGTAAGGCGGGCACAAGGAAATTGCCAGTGAATTCCATACAAGATTGTATAGTATGTATGAGGGTTGGACCGTTAACAGTGACAAAGGCAGCTGAGAGGTCCAGTAAGTATCAAAAGGCCAGGTTACCCTAATCTGAGATCAAGAGGACATTGTCTGTTATTAATGTGATACTGTTATAATGCTGTTTCAGTGCTGCATCATGATGTAAAGACTTCACTGAACTAATTGCTTATCTCATCTGCATATATGTGAAGGACCTGTGAACCACGCACAAGCTTCTTTATTTTAGTGTTTATATCACTGATACTCACCAGAGCATCTATCTAATTTTTCTTGGTATACATGAGAAAGAATAATGAAATATAGCCAGACGCTCGTGACCCTCTGTTGTGTTTTAGTCACCCAATGAAATAGGTTTTAACATAGAACTAGTTTTGCCTGTCTCATTAATCAACATTGTAGTTTCATACATTTAAGCTACTTCTTTCTGTTTTCCACATACTTTATTCTACCTTGTCTCCTAATACATATTCTTTGTTCCCTAATTAAATGAATTAAAGTTCATACTTGCTTCTTATTATTAGGGCAATAGCCAGTAAAAGATGCAACGTTAGATTAGAAAGCACTTGGTTGAAAAGGCAAGAAGGAAAGGACCCTGCATTTTACAGAATCTATTATATGACTCATCACTCTGAAAAATTGAGTAGGAACGGGTCAAATGGGTATCCTGGGCTTTTGTTATTTGTTAGTTGTCTACTGAAAAAAGGATTAGAATTAGGGGGAAGAGAGCATAAACATTTTAGGGTAAACATGCTTATGGATGGAGATCAGTGAATGAAGGAGTGTTCTAAGATGGGATGGGGAAAGTGACTGGGATTGTTGGAATCTTCTCCTTAAAGAAAAGGGCCCGCTCATGGTTGAAGGTCTGTGAAAGGGAAATCTGAGAGAATGGCATGAGAGAGCTGTCGTAAATTTCTCCAGGAAGTAGAATGCCTCTTTATTGGTGTTTAAAGCACTGATGATTGTAGCCATGTAGTATTCCTTATTTGATTGTGACGTAACTATATATTATTTTTATTTACATGCCTGCTCTTTTCACATCAGGCTTCACGATAGACAAGGTAAAGTGCCCTGTCACATTGTGCAAGAATTTCAACCATTTATATTTATAAGCGTAGTTGGTACAATTTAAGGTTGTGATGTGATCATTTTACCATTAGCGATCACTGCTTCTGTCAAACTGAGGTATTTATGAGTTTAAGGTTAGCCATTCAGAACCTGTGGTGCAGGGTGTATTTGAAGTGGCAGAGGGATGGAGTCAGGATTTAATTAGGAAAGGGGCCCTAAAAATTCAGAAAAGGATGCAGAATTTGTGAAAGGAATAGTCCAGAAAATATATGCCAATCGATCAACTACACCTGAAGATAGAATTGAGCAGGTCACTTGCAGAGACAGTGGGCCTGATGATATTTTAGGTGAGGCGCAAGAGTCAAGATGAACAATCAAGAAAAGGAGGGACAGCAAGACTGCTGGCTGGTCAACAGAATATTGGACTGTGGGGCAAGATAATCCCAGGTAACGCAAAGAGACACAACATTAATTAATGGATTCAATGTCATGATTACCATCAGTGGTTAGGGAGTTGAGTTTTAGGATATATATTTGAGAATATATTTGACAAGAAAATGTTTGGTACAGCGTAGCATAGGCTGATATGGTGGAGAAAGCTGGTCTCTACTGGGTGAGTAGTTGTAGGTCAAGGGCATTACGCATAAGGAGCCAGAAGGTGCAATATGATGTATGACGAGTGAAAGGAGGTAAAAGTTGGCAGAGTTGTAGAAGAGTGTAGGAGGACGATGAGAGATTTTCATGTTGGCAAAGAAGGGAATGGAGGCAAATGTGGGAAGAAACCTACCTAGAATCTGGCAATAAGAGTGTGTGGAAGAGTGGTAGATGATTTCAAGGTAACATATGCAGACTAGGTGCACTTTATTTCAGAATCTGAATTCAGTGGAGGCCCTGGCTCAACCTCACTGCGGGTCATCTGTTCTTGCAGATAATATCCCAGACAGTCTGAAGGAGTCATAGAGAAGAAAACGTGATAGCTGTACCAACTATATTGGCTTCTGACGCACACCCATGAAGCAAAGAGATACCAAAGGATGATGCAACTAGAGAACATGAGCTTGAGGTAGCAAATGCCCACTTATCACACATAATGAGATTACAAGTGGAAAGAACAGACCAGATGGAATCCATGGCCTAAGATCCTATCAAGCTCATCCTGTGAACACTAAGTTAATCAAATCGGAAGAACTGTGAGATGCCAAGGAGCAGAACACACACATCGCTTTTTTCCTAATTTTCCCTCATTTCTCTGTCGAAATCAGCTTGAAGAAGACTCTCCAAGTGTGTGCTTACCTCCTGCTCTGAAGTCTCAGGCACACAAAGAATTCATCCCTAGCTCCCCTGAACTCTGCTGCTTAGTGTTCTGGCCGGCCAGGAGGTGCCTGTTCCAGTCTGGGGCCTCTGTAAGGTTGTTACTGCTGTTGGGAGCAGGAAGAACCTGAATAAACTGAAGAATTCAATGCATCACTCTTCTTGTGGGCTTTCCAATGCAGCACCGCCGTACGAGAAGAATTTCCACGCACTACAGCTATGCCGCTGCAGAGACAATGCAGCACCTGTAACTGCAAGAACTGACGCATCGTGGGGTTGCGGCTAATGAAATCGATGAAGCGCCGCTTTCCGCTGCCCATTCGATTGCCAGTGCATCCTGGATTTCCACGCATTGTACCTGTGCTGCAAGTTTTCCCGTCACATCACCCGCAGACCAGAACCATCTTGGAATCGATGCATCACTTGCCCCAGTCCAGATTCGACGAATCACTTCTCAAGCATGCAGCAGAACTGTTGCATCCCTTCCCCAAGGCCTCAGGAACTGATGCATCTCTTTATTTCTCAACGCTTCCCCTCTATGCAGCTGTTTGACCTTGTGAATTTTTACGCATCTACAGGTACTTTGTGAGAAATCAAGCATCCATCGTTTTCTATAGACCATGTTGCTTGAAACCTTTTTAAAGTCATAATCTTATTACATGTATGTTGGGTTTTTGTCATTTTAGTTTTGTTGAGTTTAGATAAAGATATTTAATTTTTCCTAAACTGGTGTTTTGTTATCACTGTATTACTGTGTCTTTGAGTACAAATACTTTACACATTGCCTTTGGGATAAGTTTATCTGCTTGTGCCAAGCATGGGTTATCTAAAGTTTGTATCCCCCTTACCCTGACTAGAAGCAAGGGTCCCCATTTCTAACAACCTATCTGCCACATTTGATACTGTCCCTCATACCATTCATTTACAACACCATCCAAACTGGGGATGGGAACTTTGGTGTGGGACTGGTTGAAGCCATTCCAGGACTCCAAAGGGCAGTAGGTGTGGGTAGTGCCCTTTACCTCCAAAGCCATAGCAGTGAAGGCTGAGTTATAAGTTGAGGTTGTTGCGTCACACAGTTGGCAAGGATTGTCCACGGCTTCGGTGCAAGCAACTGTGATGCATCAATATTGCAGAGGAATGTGCCGATTCTGATGGGCGCATTGGTGTCTATGTTTTGGTTCCTTGGGTTGCAGCACCAAACACTCACTTCCAAGGGCCCATGACTGGATTTAGCACCACTTGGCAGAGCAGGACTCACAGAAAAGGAGCCCAGGTGCTGGCAGCAAGATGCAGGCAAAGTATTTGATATCCCCGAGACTTCAGAAACAGGAGGCAAGCCCAACAGGCCATTGAAGAACGTTTGGAGATCCAGGATGTAGGGAGTCAAGTCCAGTTCTCTTGCTCCCAGGCAAGAAGCAGCAGTCAGCAGGCCAACACAGCAAAAAAGGTTCAAAGTGACACAACAGCTCTTCTTCCTGGTAGAATGTCCTGAGTGTTCTGAATAGATGGTGTCAGAGGTCCAATACTTATACCCATTCTAGCCTTTGAAGTAGGAAGACTTGAAAGAAAGGTCTATTCAGGTACAAGTGTCATCTCCTCCCTCTTACTCTAACCGAGGAAGACCCATCTGCTTGGGGATGGGCCATCAGGATGTGAGTTGAACACCTCAGCTCCCTTTGTTTGTGACTGTCCAGGTGAATGCACAAAGTCCAGCTGTCACCCAACCTAGAGGTGTAGTACAGAGACAGGCAGAGGGCAGAGATGGCTAAAGAAAGAAAATTCCAACTTGCTAAATGTGGCCTTTTCAGGCCTGCAATTGAAAATACAACTTCACTATAAGATGTGTTTTTAAATTGCAAGTCCAGAGACACCAAAATTACTCTTCCGTTTGTTTCTCAATTGACAGTTACACTTGTAACATCTTACAAGGCAGCTCCAATGGTAACCTATGGGAGAGATAGGCCTTGCAGCAATAAAATAAAAAAATTATGAGTATTTCACTACCAGGACATGTAAAACTGAAAAGTACATGCCCTACCTTGTAAGTACACTGCACCTTGCCCATGGGCTGTCCAGGGAATGCTCTAGGAGTGACCTATTTGTAATATAAAGGAAGTTTTATTCCTTACAAATAGATTAACTTGTAAGGTTGAGATAGAGGTTTAAACTGCACACACAGGCTCCACAGTGGCAGGCCTGAGACATGTTTTAAGGGCTGCTCATGTGGGTGGCACAATCAATGATCTGGACCCACTAGTAGCATTTGATTTACAGGCCCTGGGCACACGTAGTGCACTGTACTAGGAACTTATCAGCAAATCACAGAGAATCCAAATGCCATTACATTTTAGACACATGCACTTTAGCACTGGTCATCAGTGAAAAACTGCACAGAGTCCTTCACAGAGTCCTTATGCCAGCAAAAAAGACGTTCAGCACATAGTCAACACAGGAGATCAGAAAGCAAAAGATCAGGGTAAACCATGCAAAAAGATGCCAGGCCTAGCACGTGCCCCCTCCCCCCCCCCCTCCCCCAGTGAAAACTGCCAACCCTTTGGGAGTTCTCATCACTAAGGCGGAAGAGCCTGAAAAAAGACCATCAGCACTGGCGTGTTCAGTTCCAGGACAGTGTCTGGCTGTAAAGTCCATTCCCTGTAGTTGAATGGCCCACTTCAGCAGTTTAGGATTCTCACCCCTCATTTGCATTAACCATCAGAGAGGCCTGTGGTCTGTCTGAACCTGGAAGTGAGTCCCAAACAAGTAGTGTCTTATCCTCTATAGCACCCAAATCACAGCACAGCTTCCCTTTCTATTGCGCTCCACCTCTATTTCAACATCCTGCTTATGAAGGCTACAGGTTTCCGGTCCGAAGAAGTCAAGGGAATCCGCAAGCATCCTTTGTCCATGCCATGGGCTATCCTTTTCCATTCTTTTGTGCAGGAAACATCAGAGGTGCCATTATCCCAGGCTGCCCCATCCCCCATGGCGTACGTGCGCCCTAGTGCAGACCCCGGTAGTCCCACCATTAAACAGGCACAGGCTGAGTTGGGGTTAGAGGTCGTAAATGGACAACACATAAATCGCTCCCAGCAGTCCCTTCCAGCTCCCTCCCCCGCGCGTGCCTAAATCGTGAATCAGCTAGAATGTAGTGGCTTGCGGATTCCTACCATGCGACATGCCATCAGATACAGCGTACCCCAGTTTTATCCCCCTGGTTTGTACAGTTTGAATCATTAACTGGCGCATAGCCCCACACCAAGCGTAGGGTTGATGGTGAGAGCGAACACCCGACTCCCAGTACAGCTCATCAGATGCCCGGATGACTCACTTCACACCTCTCTCTACGTTGACATTACTACTTATTGAAAAGTTGAAGGTGTCATGTACTGAGACAATACTCTACCCCATGATCAGATGTATACTTGATCAGAATATGTTCCACCAGAATTTGCTTATGATGTACTGTACTTTCAAAATACAAATGCCAATAAAAATGATTTTACACAAAAAAAAATGAAGGCTACAGGTTGATCTAGGCCCTCGTTGTTGAGCAGTGAAAGCATGGTCCCCCAAGCCATTTTCTGATCCACCGTAAAGTCCATTCCCTCTAGGGAGATGGACCACCATAACAGTTGAGGATTCTCAGCCCTCATCTGCATTAATCATCGGAGGGGCCTGTGGTCTGTCTGAACCTAAAGCCAGCAAAAACAGAGTTCAGCACATAGTCAAAACTGGAGGTCAGAAAGCAAAAAGTCAGGGGAAACCCCACCAAAAGATGCCAGGTCTTACAGTTAACCATTAGGAAAATGGATTTTGTTTAAATCTCTTTAGCTGGTCCATAGAGCAGTGTTTCAGGCCAGCTCTGGCTATCTTGCAGAGAGGTTACTGTCCTATTGCCCTACTAGATCGATGCATTAGGCATCTGCCGCTTTGCTGGTAGTGCCTCGCATTAAGCATACGAGTAAGGGAAGTCAGCATTCTCATTCTTAGCGGTTAAGGCCTGGAGTCAGCTCCCATGGGGCCTTCCGATGCTTCCTTCAGAGGACATCTTCCGAAGGAGACTGAAAACTTGGCTTTTCTCCTCCTCTGATTAGGGTTTCAGTGTATTTGATGCGTACTTGTGCTCCAGTGCCAGGACACTCTTGAGTAGCTGTGCGCTTTACAAAACAGCATCATTCATTCATTCATTCATTTGTGAATTTGGCTGAAACTGAGATCTCAAGAAGAAGGGCAATAGCGAAATGACGGGGTGGTCAGAGTGAGGATTGGGCCACAGAGGAAAGGTTTGCTCCAATAAAGGAAAGCAAATAGTGATGATCAAGGATGAACAGGTGAATCTGGGTGAAGAATCCCAAACTAATGTGTCTTAATGAGTAGCAACCTTCTTGTCGCAGCCACTGTGTCAGTCGTGCAAATCAGCCCACATCAGTAAAACCCCTTAATTATCCTGGCTCCGTGAATGTGGATCCTCTCTCCCATAATGCATTACTTCCCACTTTAGAAATAAGAAACAAGAATAAAACAAGCCCGAAAGAAGCATGCAAATAATGACATACATTTTTACATATATTTCATTTAAATGTATTTGTAGTTTGTTCATAATTACCTGCTATGTAAGCTCTCAAAAATGAAAAGTTATATATATTGAAAAAAAATGTGTCCAAGGATCATAGCATTGTATTATGGTTAAATGAAACAGTGGCCTGTGATAATGACTTCTATGACCCAATGTTCTGAATTCAAAAGCAGTTATGTCATTGTAAGGCTGTCCAAGAGCACAGATAAGAAGAGGGAGTAGTGAACAAAGCAGATGAAACTAAGCTTTATGGCCCACCTTGGAAGGCTCACTTCCACCTCCTCCTCTTCCATTTCAGAGATCCAGGCTTTTATCAGATCAGCTGTAATTACTTTTTCCATTTCTTCAATGGTGACACGTTCTGCAGGAAGCACTAGAATTAAACTGATCGCCTCTCCTTTGTAAGGTAATTCCAAAACCTGATAACTCACATCCTTATCTGAAAAAGTTCCTAAAAGAAAGGAATTTTAAAAATGCGGTTAACTGGCAGCATATTAACCTACACTAAAGTGTTTAAAACTTGTTGGAAAATTACCAATCTTTGTTCTCAGCTGGAGATGCATCGTTGGTATTTTGGTTACAGAACCATGTTTCTTTGTAAATTCCATCAAATGAGTGTTTTCTGGTCGAAATTTATATTTCCATTCCCCTCGGAAATAAATTGCATTCAGCAGCACAAGTTTTGTCAGAGTTCCAAAGTCTTCACTAGAAATCAAGTTGTGGATTTTGCCTGTGAAAAGTACATCAGATAAATTGTTTAAATGTTGAAAAATGCTTACATGTTTAGTCGCGGCTCGCAATACTCGTGGGTGAGGGGGCGGGGGGTCGCGCGGGGGTGAGGGGGGTTAAAACAAAAAAAAACTTATCTGACCGGGTCCCACGCCCCCACGCCGCCTCGTCCCACGTTTGACATTCACCTGAACAGGATCAGGCATGCTCCCTCCCCTCTCGTAAGCCAATCACAATGCTGCAATGGCAGCTTTGTGATTGGTGCGGACAGCGCCCAGCCGGTCACCTGTAGGGTGGCCATTTTCTCTATGAAGGCTGTGCAGCCTCCAGATTTATCAAGCTCCGCAGGGCAACGCAGGGTGGCCTTCCATGGCTTGGTTAATCTGACTTTAGCGTTACGTTGCTCTTGCGTTATCTTGTGTGACACAAGATAAACGCAAGGTCAACGCAATAATTTGATAACTCTGGCCCAATATTTTTTATACGATGCTCCATACAGCACCTCTAAGTGCTTATTAACAGCTGTCACACTTACCAGATATAGTACTACACAATTTGCTGAACTTGGAAGGATGTTGTGGCTTTGCCGGGTATCAAACAGCTGTCCAGCATCTCATTACTGAACGCATTTAATCACTGAACCATATTGCTAGACAACTCGGCACACTAATGAGTTATTCGCATTATTTTAATTACTTACAGTACAACAGTAAGTTAACTATTTCCCATTTAAAATACATATTCAATTAATAATTTAAAAAATATATGTCTTCTCTTGTTGTTTGCTGTCAGACAAGGCATTCTGACACAAAAATAAGTGAATTAATGCACCAAAACTGATCATCAACATGTCACGAGTGACAACCAAGCTCTGCTACTCATAGCAGACAAGATATGCCTCAATTCAAGTTTGCTTGTCAAGAAATTAAGGAGAGGTAACACTGGTCTTCGAGATTTGATATGTAATGTTTTCTAAAATGTGTTTTCCTGACAAAATAGGTAACACAAAAAATGTATACTTTCAGAACTGTGTGGCATAGCCAGTAGTGGGGGTTTCTAGTGTACTGCTAGAACCATAAACTCAGTGGTGATATTGTTCTCACATCACCTACATCTATTTGTACTGGTGGGAAGGTCATCTCAGCTAGTTATTGAACTTCTGAAATCCATGTCTGCAAATTCCACAACTTTACCGCAAACCACTAGGCTGCTTAGGGGTGCGGAGATGACAACAGACCCACACGATGCCCCAATGACCTTGTTGTAGTATTCTCTTATTGATCAGGTCAGAAGGAGGGGCTTTCTCCAAACTGATGAAAGGTTTGGGTGTTGACTCCCTCCTGACAAGGTGGGATGGACACACAGAAATTGGCATCCACATGAGTACTCTTCTGCTTTCCTGGTGCTTTGCCTCTGTACTGTTCTTCTTTCTTTCTAGACTCCATGCTGACCACTGTGGCATTTATGGTTTTGTTACTTTCATAGATAGATTTAATAGTTGAAAGTAGGTGGTCATGTAGTGGTTGGTGTTAAACACCGGGGCACATCCTAAACTTGGAAGTGCATGTGTGGCAAAAGAACGCATAGCCAACACCAATGTTTAAGTTTACTTTGTGACCACGAGGTCACATCATCAAGTCATGGCCGATACTACTGGGGTCATGCGTGATGGGTTTCTCCGCTTTTCCCCTTCAATTGGTTCTTAAGGTGGGATGTTCCATTTACCAAGACTACCTACCTCCTTCACCAAAACAAAACATCAAAAATATGCTATGAATGGCATGGCGATTGATCATTTACAAACATCATGCAAACTTTGTCATAAATGATGCCGTTATCATTACCTGAATAACAAGGAAAAAATTACCCAGGCACAGTAGTACAATTGAACATTAGAAAAAAAAAAAATCAGATTAAGACAAAATCCTTTAACTCCTTGGAGGTCACTGGTAGGGGACGTAGGTCATATCTCCCCATACAGTGCCAACTAGGGCTGGTTCACTTCCGTCCCATTCATCTAAAGGTTGAGTGACCCCCTGCACTTGGACCTGCACCACTGGTGTCTCGCCTATAATTCCTTGGAGACACTGAGGAATTGGTTTGCTGGTGGTGAACATCAAGAGCCCTCGGCAGTGACATAGGGGAGGAGCAAATACCATTTTGCAGACTTCTCATGTTGTCCTCATCCTCTGCAGAATCAATCACAGGAGACACACCGCTAGTGCTCTCTGATTCAGGTTCCGGCTGTCGGTACAGTTGGAAGAAAGATACACTCCTTGCTATTCTCTCCCCTTGCTTCTGGGCAGTGATCATAGTTCCTTTCACAGCACTCACTCTTTATGGCTCAACCTCAAACGGCAAAAGAAACTTGCTTCCCATACGTCGATTCTTGACAAGTACCAAGTCACCAATTTGAAAATGCCACGGCTTGGCCCGTCATTTCCTTGATGTGCTGTCATTTCATGCATGGTATTGCTGCAGAGCCTCTGCAGCCTTCTCTCCAATCTCAGAAGTTTTCCACGATATGATGAATGATACCACCCAGCAGCGGCTCATCCATTAGGGTGGAGGAGCGCCGCCCCACTGCTTTCTTGCAGTGTGAGAAGCAGAAAATAAAATGGGATTGTAAATACAATTTTATTTTCTGCTGCTCGCGCTGCGAGAAAGCAGGGGTATGCCTGGATGGGGGCGGGTGGGAGGGCATGCCTGGTTGGGGGTGGGTGGGAGGGCATGCCTGGTTGAGGGCAGGTGGGTGGTCCGGTCGGGTCGGGAGGAGTATCCTCACTGTTTGGTCGGCCCTGGCGCTGACCAAAGCAGTCATGAGCACTCTACATTTTCTCTATGTAGGCTGCATGATGCCTACATCCAGAAAATGGCTTCCCTACAGGTGCCCGGCTGGGCGCTGTCTGGGACTCCGCAACAATCACAACGCTGCAATTGCAACGTTGTGATTGGCTTACAGGAGGGGAGGGAGCATGCCTGTTCCTGTTCAGGAGCAGAGCTGGCGCTGGACCCGACCCAGGACAGGGCACTGCCGCCTTTACAGGAAGCTTATCGCCTGCTCCATAAGTACAGCCTGGCGTCTCCGTCCAGGAAGGAGGGATTTAAGATAATACACCCTATGTTCATGCAGGTGATTACAGGGCACCAAAGCCAGATAATAATAGGATAGAGAGATGTTTGGGAGAAAGCTAAGGACAGGGTCTGACCTCAAGCACCAGCACTACAGTGTGCCGACTGTGCCTGCTGTGCACTCTGGGCAGACTCAGTACAGAATTTTCTGGAAGCTATCAGAAATTTCAGGCAATGAAAAAGAAAGGTCTAACAAAGCGCAATGGTGGCATGTGTCACGTGCATTGGAGCAGCGAGATGAAAGACAGAGAAGAAAGCGGGCTGTGCGTTCCAGCAGAGACGGAGCGGGAACCGCTTAGGTAAGTTTCTTTTTTTTTTAACCCATGGTAACCCACGCACGATGCCCCTGCCCACACCCGCGAGTATTGCGAGCCACGACTGGTACCACTCACCATCCGATTCATGCACAAAGTGCTAGGGGACACTCCAGTGGTGGCATATGAAGTGAGATGGTACTCACGAAGGAAGGCATAAAGTGAGCACTCCATGTTCTGACCGTTAGCTAATGCAATTCTCAGGACTTTATTTAAAGTTTGCATGATTTGTCCTGCCCCACCGCTAGCTTGAGGCCAGCGGGGAGGATCTTCCTATGATGAAGGCCTCGTGAAGTGAGGTGCTCAGCAAACTCCTAACTAGAAAAGGGATGACTGTTGTCAGTCCTGAATTCATTCAACAGACCATGAGTTACCATAACCTTTTCCACCGAGGCTAAGGTCTGGCCGGCAGTCATTGACTCTAGAATCTCAAATTCCGGGTATGTTGAGAAATCGTCTATTATTACCAAAATGTGTCGGCCAGTGGGCAGACTTCCAAAATCAGCACTCGCTTGGTGTCCAGGAATAAGAGGAATGAGTTCAGTGATGAGAGGTGCTGGTGGATCTGCCGGGCCAACCGCTTGGCACATGGAACATTGTATCACAGTGCGTTCCAACCAGTCATCTAAACCAGGGAACCAGACCTTGCATCAGAGCCCGGACTTTATCTTCACCACTCCTTGATGTGCGTAATGGGCTAAATAGACCACCTGTTTTTGCAGTGATGCCGGAATTACCAATCAAGGATGTCTTAATAGACTTCCTTCAGGATACACAGCAAGCTCATGCTCGACATCATGTGGTGACGAAAATGTCAATTGGGCATCATCTGTTCGAGGAGAGGCCTGGTGAGTGAGAGTGTGCCAGTTTCCTGAAAACACTGCTGATATTGCTAACTAAAAACAGTCATCTGACTGGGTAGCAGCTAATGTCATCCAGAGAGATTGGCAGAGGCCTGGATCACTCTACCATCATTCACACGTACTCCTCCACATCTTCTGCATCTGATTCTTCACCGATAGTGGCTGGTCTCACATACCTGGAGAGATAGTCGGATGCGTTTTGAGACTCTGGATAACTCACTACTGTGAAACGGTATTCCTGTAACTGAAGGATCCATTTTCGATCCTGGGAGGTAGTTTTGACGAGAACCCTGTGACTAGAGGTATCAATGGCTTGTGGTCCATGTGAACTATAAAAGGATGGCCGTAAAGGTAAAAATGGCAACACCCCAGTGGACTGCAATAGCCTCCTTCTCAATATGAGAGTAACGCTGCTCCGTATATGTTAGAGCATGAATAGTGTACACCACCGGAGCCTATTCACCATTGACCTGTTTTTAAGAGAGCATTGCCCACAGGCCAGTACGGCTGGCGCCCATGGATAATTCTGATTCATTGCGACACTCAAAGTAAGCCAGCATGGTTCGTGCTGACAGAGCTTGTTTTGTCACTTGGAATGCTTCCTCTGGGCAGGTCCCCTTCCTCAAACTGCATTTGCTTTTGTCAGTTCCTGAAGAGGATCTGTGAGTGTAGTCAAATTTTGAATAAATCGGCCACAGTATGTGACAATCCCCAAGGGGCTGCGGATGCCTGTAACACTCATTGGCGCTGCGGCTGACTGAATGTTCAGAACCTTTGCGGGATCTAGCATGAACCCATGTTCTTAGAAATGATAGCTGAAGAATGAAATTTTTTTTTGGAGAAAGGCACACTACGGTGCACGGTGAGTCCACTGTTCTGAAAGCGCTTGAATATTACCTTGAGCCTGTCAAGATTCTGTTCAATGGTTGGGGCATGCAGTAGGATGTCATCACTAACATTGATGATTCCCTTCAAGACCAGCCAACATGCCCCTGATGGTATCTTGAAAGACTTCAGCCGCACTTGACACCCTGAAAATGAAGAATTTGTATCTTGTTAGACCCATGTGTGTGAAGAAAGTTGTGATGGCTCTAGATTCTAGAGCCAGTAACAGTTGATGGTATTTTGCTCGGAGATCCATCTTCGAGAACCATATTGAACCACTCACTTCTGCTGCGATATCATTCACAGTCGGCATTCATGTCGGATGGCCATGTTGGGTAGTCGCATGTGGAGGCAGATTCTAACTTCACCGGGCTGTTTAGGCTTGCAAGCGACTACAATTGGGGACGCCCAGGTGTAGGACCCTCTCCTTACTCAATGATGTCCGCCTGTTCCAGTTTTCTCTGTTCTTGTTCTACCTTAAGGCGCAGATGGAAGGCCAACCGGCAATATCTGAGTGCAACCGGCTGCATCGACCCTTCTATGTGGAGGTGTATGAGACTTTTTTTAGACAACTAAGACCTTGAAATAACTGCAAGAATTCAGTCAGCAGATCGTGTATACTCCCAAAGTGCACACTCAGAGTAAAAGAAACTAGGTGAAGTTGTTCCGCCGTTCGACAGCTCAGTAACATTTCAGAGTCACTCTTTGTGACATATACCTTGACACGTGTGTTACCTGATTCATGTGAGATTTCTGTGGTAAAAACCCCTGCCAGTGGGAGTGGCGTTGAAGAACCCTAAGAATACTACAAAACACAAAGAACTATCTTGGGTCTAAGAGTGAACAATGATGACAAGTGACAGAGGTTAGTTACGGGAAACTCCCACTAGGAAAACTCCCTTTACATAGGACTGGAACCCTCACTCATCCTAGGTGACATGCTTCATCATTGAGTTCTTTCTCCCGATGGAAAAACCTAGTTCCACCGAGGGCTACAACCCCTTCACTGTGAGGGAGGAGTCCAGGGATGTTATATGTAAAGATGAGGCTGTATACAAAGGAGATCCTTTTTAGTCCCTTATGCGGTGAGTGGAGTGAGAAAACAGCAGCGCAAACAATAAGCTAATTTAGGAAAAAGAGTGTGGTGAAGTTAAAACTGAGTGGTGAGAACCAAAATATTTTTATTTTGTAGGTTTCACCATCAGGGTTAAAAAGCAATGCAGCTCACCTCAATGGGCATGAGCAACTGCATACCGTGGTGTGCGGCGAGACCGGGGAGCAGACATGATTATTCTCGGCAGCCGGTAACTATGAGGCATATGGCACAGGCAGCACCAGCGGGAGGTGGCGTATTGCAGGTGAGCCGCAATACCAGATCGGGTGCACGGGTGGGGAAACGAAACTCACGCTCGTCGCCAATTTGTTAAATACTGAGCACAGCCTGAACATGAAAGCGCACGCGTGGCAAAAGAACACAGAACCGTCACCAATGTAGTTCACTTTCAGTCACTAGTTCCAGGCCTCAGGTCTTTTTAATATCTCCCCCCGTCAGCTCATGGCCAATACCACTTGGGTGATGTGTGGCAGGTTCCTCTGCTTTTAACCCCCCTCAGTTGCTTCGAAAGGTGGGGCATCCCTTGTCCCAACACAACAGGTGGCTGGATTATGAGTAGGCATATATTTGTGAACAAATGCAAAAACAACAGTTGATGGACAGAATGCAGAACAATGTCATACATTCACCCCAGTACAGAGATCTGGGCCTAAATCCATTGTTTTTTTGCTCACCATGCCATTCCAGTTTGGACCCAGCCATTTGCAAATCAGTCTTGACCCTGTGCCTTATGGGAACAGTCCAGCCCGAACTGCCAGGCCAGGTCCTCCCTGGACTGGAAACAGGCATCCAAGGACCGGTTTCGGGGTTTCACCCCTCTTCAGCCAGGATAGCTTGATTCCAGTGGCATGGAGAGCACAGGACTCACGTCTGAGCATACCCGTCCCACTCGGGGTGACACATGCAAAAAGAACTATTGATGGACAGAATGCAGAATAATGTCATACATTCACCCCAGTACAGAGATCTGTGCCTAAAGCCATCGTTTTTTTGCTCACCATGCCACTCCAGTTTGGACCCAGCCATATGCAAATCAGTCTTGACCCTGTGCCGTATGGGAACAGTCCAGCCCGAACTGCCAGGCCAGGTCCTCCCTGGACTGGAAACAAGCATCCTAGGACCGGTTTTGGGGTTTCACCCCTCTTCAGCCAGAATATCTTGATTCCAATGGCATGGAGAGCACAGGACTCACGTCTGAGCATACCCGTCCCACTCGGGGTGACAAATGCAAAAAGAACAATTGATGGACAGAATGCAGAACAATGTCATACATTCACCCCAGTACAGAGATCTGGGCCTAAATCCATCGTTTTTTTGCTCACCATGCCATTCCAGTTTGGACCCAGTCATATGCAAATCAGTCTTGACCCTGTGCCCTATGGGAACAGTTCAGCCCGAACTGCCAGGCCAGGTCCTCCCTGGACTGGAAACAAGCATCCTAGGACCGGTTTCACCCCTCTTCAGCCAGGATAGCTTGATTCCAGTGGCATGGAGAGCACGGGACTCACGTCTGAGCATACCCGTCCCACTCGGGGTGACAAATGCAAAAAGAACAATTGATGGACAGAATGCAGAACAATGTCATACATTCACCCCAGTACAGAGATCTGGGCCTAAATCCATCGTTTTTTTGCTCACCATGCCATTCCAGTTTGGACCCAGTCATATGCAAATCAGTCTTGACCCTGTGCCCTATGGGAACAGTCCAGCCCGAACTGCCAGGCCAGGTCCTCCCTGGACTGGAAACAAGTATCCTAGGACTGGTTTCGGGGTTTCACCCCTCTTCAGCCAGGATAGCTTGGTTCCAGTGGCATGGAGAGCATGGGACTCACGTCTGAGCATACCCGTCCCACTCGGGATGACAAATGCAAAATTAACTATTGATGGACAGAATGCAGAACAATGTCATTCATTCACCCCAGTACAGAGAGCTGGACCTATATCCATCTTTTTTTGCTCACCATGCCATTCCAGTGTGGACCCAGCCATATGCAAATCAGTCTTGACCCTGTGCCCTATGGGAACAGTCCAGCCCGAACTGCCAGGCAAGGTCCTTCCTGGATTGGAAACAAGCATCCTAGGACCGGTTTCAGGGTTTCACCCCTCTTCAGCCAGGATAGCTTGATTCCGGTGGCATGGAGAGCACGGGACTCACGTGTGAGCATACTCGTCCCACTCAGGGTGACAAATGCAAAAAGAACTATTGATGGACAGAATGCAAAACAATGTCATACATTCATCCCAGTACAGAGATCTGGGCCTAAAGCCATCGTTTTTTTGCTCACCATGCCACTCCAGTTTGGACCCAGCCATATGCAAATCAGTCTTGACCCTGTGCCGTATGGGAACAGTCCAGCCCGAACTGCCAGGCCAGGTCCTCCCTGGACTGGAAACAAGCATCCTAGGACCGGTTTTGGGGTTTCACCCCTCTTCAGCCAGAATATCTTGATTCCAATGGCATGGAGAGCACAGGACTCACGTCTGAGCATACCCGTCCCACTCGGGGTGACAAATGCAAAAAGAACAGTTGATGGACAGAATGCAGAACAATGTCATACATTCACCCCAGTACAGAGATCTGGGCCTAAATCCATTGTTTTTTTGCTCACCATGCCATTCCAGTTTGGACCCAGCCATTTGCAAATCAGTCTTGACCCTGTGCCTTATGGGAACAGTCCAGCCCGAACTGCCAGGCCAGGTCCTCCCTGGACTGGAAACAGGCATCCAAGGACCGGTTTCGGGGTTTCACCCCTCTTCAGCCAGGATAGCTTGATTCCAGTGGCATGGAGAGCACAGGACTCACGTCTGAGCATACCCGTCCCACTCGGGGTGACACATGCAAAAAGAACTATTGATGGACAGAATGCAGAATAATGTCATACATTCACCCCAGTACAGAGATCTGTGCCTAAAGCCATCGTTTTTTTGCTCACCATGCCACTCCAGTTTGGACCCAGCCATATGCAAATCAGTCTTGACCCTGTGCCGTATGGGAACAGTCCAGCCCGAACTGCCAGGCCAGGTCCTCCCTGGACTGGAAACAAGCATCCTAGGACCGGTTTTGGGGTTTCACCCCTCTTCAGCCAGAATATCTTGATTCCAATGGCATGGAGAGCACAGGACTCACGTCTGAGCATACCCGTCCCACTCGGGGTGACAAATGCAAAAAGAACAATTGATGGACAGAATGCAGAACAATGTCATACATTCACCCCAGTACAGAGATCTGGGCCTAAATCCATCGTTTTTTTGCTCACCATGCCATTCCAGTTTGGACCCAGTCATATGCAAATCAGTCTTGACCCTGTGCCCTATGGGAACAGTTCAGCCCGAACTGCCAGGCCAGGTCCTCCCTGGACTGGAAACAAGCATCCTAGGACCGGTTTCACCCCTCTTCAGCCAGGATAGCTTGATTCCAGTGGCATGGAGAGCACGGGACTCACGTCTGAGCATACCCGTCCCACTCGGGGTGACAAATGCAAAAAGAACAATTGATGGACAGAATGCAGAACAATGTCATACATTCACCCCAGTACAGAGATCTGGGCCTAAATCCATCGTTTTTTTGCTCACCATGCCATTCCAGTTTGGACCCAGTCATATGCAAATCAGTCTTGACCCTGTGCCCTATGGGAACAGTCCAGCCCGAACTGCCAGGCCAGGTCCTCCCTGGACTGGAAACAAGTATCCTAGGACTGGTTTCGGGGTTTCACCCCTCTTCAGCCAGGATAGCTTGGTTCCAGTGGCATGGAGAGCATGGGACTCACGTCTGAGCATACCCGTCCCACTCGGGATGACAAATGCAAAATTAACTATTGATGGACAGAATGCAGAACAATGTCATTCATTCACCCCAGTACAGAGAGCTGGACCTATATCCATCTTTTTTTGCTCACCATGCCATTCCAGTGTGGACCCAGCCATATGCAAATCAGTCTTGACCCTGTGCCCTATGGGAACAGTCCAGCCCGAACTGCCAGGCAAGGTCCTTCCTGGATTGGAAACAAGCATCCTAGGACCGGTTTCAGGGTTTCACCCCTCTTCAGCCAGGATAGCTTGATTCCGGTGGCATGGAGAGCACGGGACTCACGTGTGAGCATACTCGTCCCACTCAGGGTGACAAATGCAAAAAGAACTATTGACGGACAGAATGCAGAACAATGTCATACATTCACCCCAGTACAGAGATCAGGGCCTAAATGCATCGTTTTTTTGCTCACCATGCCATTCCAGTTTGGACCCAGCCATATGCAAATCAGTCTTGACCCTGTGCCCTATGGGAACAGTCCAGCCCGAACTGCCAGGCTAGGTCCTCCCTGGACTGGAAACAAGCATCCTAGGACCGGTTTCAGGGTTTCAAACCTCTTCAGCCAGGGTAGCTTTATTCCAGTGGCATGGAGAGCACGGTACTCACGTCTGAGCATACCCGTCCCACTCGGGGTGACAAATGCAAAAAGAACTATTGATGGACAGAATGCAGAACAATGTCATACATTCACCCCAGTACAGAGATCTGGGCCTAAATCCATTGTTTTTTCTGCTCACCGTACCTTTCCAGTTTGGACCCAGCCATATGCAAGTCAGTCTTGACCCTGTGCCCTATGAGAACAGTCCAGCCTGAACTGCCAGGCCAGGTCCTCCCTGGACTGGAAACAAGCATCCTAGGACCGGTTTCGGGGTCTCACCCCTCTTCAGCCAGGATAGCTTGATTCCAGTGGCATGGAGAGCACGGGACTCACGTCTGAGCAAACCTGTCCCACTCGGGGTGACAAATGCAAAAAGAACTATTGAGGGCCAGAATGCAGAACAATGTCATTCATTCACCCCAGTACAGAGATCTGGACCTAAATCCATCTTTTTTTTGCTCACCATGCCATTCCAGATTGGACCCAGCCATATGCAAATCAGTCTTGACCCTGTGCCCTATGGGAAAAGTCCAGCCCGAACTGCCAGTCAAGGTCCTCCCTGGATTGGAAACAAGCATCCTAGGACCAGTTTCAGGGTTTCACCCCTCTTCAGCCAGGATAGCTTGATTCCAGTGGCAAGGAGAGCACGGGACTCACGTGTGAGCATACCCGTCCCACTCAGGGTGACAAATGCAAAAAGAACTATTGATGGACAGAATGCAGAACAATGCCATACATTCACCCCAGTACAGAGATCTGGGCCTAAATCCATCGTTTTTTTGCTCACCATGCCATTCCAGTTTGGACCCAGTCATAAGCAAATCAGTCTTGACCCTGTGCCCTATGGGAACAGTCCAGCCCGAACTGCCAGGCCAGGTCCTCCCTGGACTGGAAACAAGTATCCTAGGACGGGTTTCGGGGTTTCACCCCTCTTAAGCCAGGATAGCTTGGTTCCAGTGGCATGGAGAGCATGGGACTCACGTCTGAGCATACCCGTCCCACTCGGGGTGACAAATGCAAAATTAACTATTGATGGACAGAATGCAGAACAATGTCATTCATTCACCCCAGTACAGAGATCTGGGCCTAAATCCATCGTTTTTTTGCTCACCATGCCATTCCAGTTTGGACCCAGCCATATGCAAATCAGTCTTGACCCTGTGCCGTATGGGAACAGTCCAGCCCGAACTGCCAGGACAGGTCCTCCCTGGACTGGAAACAGGCATCCTAGGACCGGTTTCGGGGTTTCACCCCTCTTCAGCCAGGATAGCTTGATTCCGGTGGCATGGAGAGCAAGGGACTCACGTCTGAGCATACCCGTCCCACTCGGGGTGACAAATGCAAAAAGAACTATTGATGGACAGAATGCAGAACAATGTCATACATTCACCCCAGTAAAGCGATCTGGGCCTAAATCCATCTTTTTTTTGCTCACCATGCCATTTCAGTTTGGACCCAGCCATATGCAAATCAGTCTTGACCCTGTGCCCTATGGGAAAAGTCCAGCCCGAACTGCCAGTCAAGGTCCTCCCTGGATTGGATACAAGCATCCTAGGACCAGTTTCAGGGTTTCACCCCTCTTCAGCCAGGATAGCTTGATTCCAGGGGCAAGGAGAGCACGGGACTCACGTGTGAGCATACCTGTCCCACTCAGGGTGACAAATGCAAAAAGAACAATTGATGGACAGAATGCAGAACAATGTCATACATTCACCCCAGTACAGAGATCTGGGCCTAAATCCATCGTTTTTTTGCTCGCCATTCCAGTTTGGACCCAGTCAGATGCAAATCAGTCTTGACCCTGTGCCCTATGGGAACAGTCCAGCCCGAACTGCCAGGCCAGGTCCTCCCTGGACTGGAAACAAGTATCCTAGGACTGGTTTCGGGGTTTCACACCTCTTCAGCCAGGATAGCTTGGTTCCAGTGGCATGGAGAGCATGGGACTCACGTCTGAGCATACCCGTCCCACTCGGGGTGACAAATGCAAAATTAACTATTGATGGACAGAATGCAGAACAATGTCATTCATTCACCCCAGTACAGAGAGCTGGACCTAAATCCATCTTTTTTTTGCTCACCATGCCATTCCAGTTTGGACCCAGCCATATGCAAATCAGTCATGACCCAGTGCCCTATGGGAACAGTCCAGCCCAAACTGCCAGGCAAGGTCCTCCCTGGATTGGAAACAAGCATCCTAGGACCGGTTTCAGGGTTTCACCCCTCTTCAGCCAGGATAGCTTGATTCCAGTGGCATGGAGAGCACGGGACTCACGTGTGAGCATACTCGTCCCACTCGGGGTGACAAATGCAAAAAGAACTATTGATGGACAGAATGCAAAACAATGTCATACATTCACCCCAGTACAGAGATCTGGGCCTAAATCCATCGTTTTTTTGCTCACCATGCCATTCCAGTTTGGACCCAGCCATATGCAAATCAGTCTTGACCCTGTGCCCTATGGGAAAAGTCCAGCCCGAACTGCCAGTCAAGGTCCTCCCTGGATTGGATACAAGCATCCTAGGACCAGTTTCAGGGTTTCACCCCTCTTCAGCCAGGATAGCTTGATTCCAGGGGCAAGGAGAGCACGGGACTCACATGTGAGCATACCTGTCCCACTCAGGGTGACAAATGCAAAAAGAACAATTGATGGACAGAATGCAGAACAATGTCATACATTCACCCCAGTACAGAGATCTGGGCCTAAATCCATCGTTTTTTTGCTCACCATGCCATTCCAGTTTGGACCCAGTCAGATGCAAATCAGTCTTGACCCTGTGCCGTATGGGAACAGTCCAGCCCGAACTGCCAGGACAGATCCTCCCTGGACTGGAAACAAGCATCCTAGGACCGGTTTCGGGGTTTCACCCCTCTTCAGCCAGGATAGCTTGATTCCGGTGGCATGGAGAGCACAGGACTCACGTCTGAGCATACCCGTCCCACTCGGGGTGACAAATGCAAAAAGAACTATTGATGGACAGAATGCAGAACAATGTCATACATTCACCCCAGTAAAGAGATCTGCGCCTAAATCCATCGTTTTTTTTTGCTAACCATGCCATTCCAGTTTTGACCCAGCCATATGCAAATCAGTTTTGACCCTATGCCCTATGGGAACAGTCCAGCCCGAACTGCCAAGCCAGGTCCTCCCTGGACTGGAAACAGGATCGGTTTCGGGGTTTCACCCCTCTTCAGCCAGGATATCTTGATTCCAATGGCATGGAGAGCACAGGACTCACGTCTGAGCATACCCGTCCCACTCGGGGTGACAAATGCAAAAAGAACTATTGATAGACAGAATGCAGAACAATGTCATACATTCCCCCCAGTACAGAGATCAGGGCCTAAATGCATCGTTTTTTTGCTCACCATGCCATTCCAGTTCGGACCCAGCCATATGCAAATCAGTCTTGACCCTGTGCCCTATGGGAACAGTCCAGCCCGAACTGCCAGGCCAGGTCCTCCCTGGACTGGAAACAAGCATCCTAGGACCGGTTTCGGGGTTTCAAACCTCTTCAGCCAGGGTAGCTTTATTCCAGTGGCATGGAGAGCACGGTACTCACGTCTGAGCATACCCGTCCCACTCGGGGTGACAAATGCAAAAAGAACTATTGATGGACAGAATGCAGAACAATGTCATACATTGACCCCAGTACAGAGATCTGGGCCTAAATCTATTGTTTTTTTTGCTCACCGTACCTTTACAGTTTGGACCCAGCCATATGCAAGTCAGTCTTGACCCTGTGCCCTATGAGAACAGTCCAGCCTGAACTGCCAGGCCAGGTCCTCCCTGGACTGGAAACAAGCATCCTAGGACTGGTTTCGGGGTTTCACCCCTCTTCAGCCAGGATAGCTTGATTCCAGTGGCATGGAGAGCACGGGACTCACGTCTGAGCAAACCCGTCCCACTCGGGGTGACAAATGCAAAAAGAACTATTGATGGACAGAATGCAGAACAATGTCATTCATTCACCCCAGTACAGAGATCTGGACCTAAATCCCTCTTTTTTTTGCTCACCATGCCATTCCAGTTTGGACCCAGCCATATGCCAATCAGTCTTGACCCTGTGCCCTATGGGAAAAGTCCAGCCCGAACTGCCAGTCAAGGTCCTCCCTGGATTGAAAACAAGCATCCCAGGACCGGTTTCAGGGTTTCACCCCTCTTCAGCCAGGATAGCTTGATTCCAGTGGCAAGGAGAGCACGGGACTCACGTGTGAGCATACCCGTCCCACTCGGGGTGACAAATGCAAAAAGAACTATTGATGGACAGAATGCAAAACAATGTCATACATTCACCCCAGTACTGAGATCTGGGCCTAAATCCATCGTTTTTTTGCTCACCGTGCCATTCCAGTTTGGACCCACCCATATGCAAATCAGTCTTGACCCTGTGCCCTATGGGAACAGTCCAGCCCGAACTGCCAGGCCAGGTCCTCCCTGGACTGGAAACAAGCATCCTAGGACCGGTTTCACCCCTCTTCAGCCAGGATAGCTTGATTCCAGTGGCATGGAGAGCACGGGACTCACGTCTGAGCATACCCGTCCCACTCGGGGTGACAAATGCAAAAAGAACAATTGATGGACAGAATGCAGAACAATGTCATACATTCACCCCAGTACAGAGATCTGGGCCTAAATCCATCGTTTTTTTGCTCACCATGCCATTCCAGTTTGGACCCAGTCATATGCAAATCAGTCTTGACCCTGTGCCCTATGGGAACAGTTCAGCCCGAACTGCCAGGCCAGGTCCTCCCTGGACTGGAAACAAGCATCCTAGGACCGGTTTCACCCCTCTTCAGCCAGGATAGCTTGATTCCAGTGGCATGGAGAGCACGGGACTCACGTCTGAGCATACCCGTCCCACTCGGGGTGACAAATGCAAAAAGAACAATTGATGGACAGAATGCAGAACAATGTCATACATTCACCCCAGTACAGAGATCTGGGCCTAAATCCATCGTTTTTTTGCTCACCATGCCATTCCAGTTTGGACCCAGTCATATGCAAATCAGTCTTGACCCTGTGCCCTATGGGAACAGTCCAGCCCGAACTGCCAGGCCAGGTCCTCCCTGGACTGGAAACAAGTATCCTAGGACTGGTTTCGGGGTTTCACCCCTCTTCAGCCAGGATAGCTTGGTTCCAGTGGCATGGAGAGCATGGGACTCACGTCTGAGCATACCCGTCCCACTCGGGATGACAAATGCAAAATTAACTATTGATGGACAGAATGCAGAACAATGTCATTCATTCACCCCAGTACAGAGAGCTGGACCTATATCCATCTTTTTTTGCTCACCATGCCATTCCAGTGTGGACCCAGCCATATGCAAATCAGTCTTGACCCTGTGCCCTATGGGAACAGTCCAGCCCGAACTGCCAGGCAAGGTCCTTCCTGGATTGGAAACAAGCATCCTAGGACCGGTTTCAGGGTTTCACCCCTCTTCAGCCAGGATAGCTTGATTCCGGTGGCATGGAGAGCACGGGACTCACGTGTGAGCATACTCGTCCCACTCAGGGTGACAAATGCAAAAAGAACTATTGATGGACAGAATGCAAAACAATGTCATACATTCATCCCAGTACAGAGATCTGGGCCTAAATCCATCGTTTTTTTGCTCACCATGCCATTCCAGTTTGGACCCAGCCATATGCAAATCAGTCTTGACCCTGTGTCGTATGGGAACAGTCCAGCCCGAACTGCCAGGACAGGTCCTCCCTGGACTGGAAACAAGCATCCTAGGACCGGTTTCGGGGTTTCACCCCTCTTCAGCCAGGATAGCTTGATTCCGGTGGCATGGAGAGCACGGGACTCACGTCTGAGCATACCCGTCCCACTCGGGGTGACAAATGCAAAAAGAACTATTGACGGACAGAATGCAGAACAATGTCATACATTCACCCCAGTACAGAGATCAGGGCCTAAATGCATCGTTTTTTTGCTCACCATGCCATTCCAGTTTGGACCCAGCCATATGCAAATCAGTCTTGACCCTGTGCCCTATGGGAACAGTCCAGCCCGAACTGCCAGGCCAGGTCCTCCCTGGACTGGAAACAAGCATCCTAGGACCGGTTTCAGGGTTTCAAACCTCTTCAGCCAGGATAGCTTTATTCCAGTGGCATGGAGAGCACGGTACTCACGTCTGAGCATACCCGTCCCACTCGGGGTGACAAATGCAAAAAGAACTATTGATGGACAGAATGCAGAACAATGTCATACATTCACCCCAGTACAGAGATCTGGGCCTAAATCCATTGTTTTTTCTGCTCACCGTACCTTTCCAGTTTGGACCCAGCCATATGCAAGTCAGTCTTGACCCTGTGCCCTATGAGAACAGTCCAGCCTGAACTGCCAGGCCAGGTCCTCCCTGGACTGGAAACAAGCATCCTAGGACCGGTTTCGGGGTCTCACCCCTCTTCAGCCAGGATAGCTTGATTCCAGTGGCATGGAGAGCACGGGACTCACGTCTGAGCAAACCTGTCCCACTCGGGGTGACAAATGCAAAAAGAACTATTGAGGGCCAGAATGCAGAACAATGTCATTCATTCACCCCAGTACAGAGATCTGGACCTAAATCCATCTTTTTTTTGCTCACCATGCCATTCCAGATTGGACCCAGCCATATGCGAATCAGTCTTGACCCTGTGCCCTATGGGAAAAGTCCAGCCCGAACTGCCAGTCAAGGTCCTCCCTGGATTGGAAACAAGCATCCTAGGACCAGTTTCAGGGTTTCACCCCTCTTCAGCCAGGATAGCTTGATTCCAGTGGCAAGGAGAGCACGGGACTCACGTGTGAGCATACCCGTCCCACTCAGGGTGACAAATGCAAAAAGAACTATTGATTGACAGAATGCAGAACAATGCCATACATTCACCCCAGTACAGAGATCTGGGCCTAAATCCATCGTTTTTTTGCTCACCATGCCATTCCAGTTTGGACCCAGTCATAAGCAAATCAGTCTTGACCCTGTGCCCTATGGGAACAGTCCAGCCCGAACTGCCAGGCCAGGTCCTCCCTGGACTGGAAAAGAGTATCCTAGGACGGGTTTCGGGGTTTCACCCCTCTTAAGCCAGGATAGCTTGGTTCCAGTGGCATGGAGAGCATGGGACTCACGTCTGAGCATACCCGTCCCACTCGGGGTGACAAATGCAAAATTAACTATTGATGGACAGAATGCAGAACAATGTCATTCATTCACCCCAGTACAGAGATCTGAGCCTAAATCCATCGTTTTTTTGCTCACCATGCCATTCCAGTTTGGACCCAGCCATATGCAAATCAGTCTTGACCCTGTGCCGTATGGGAACAGTCCAGCCCGAACTGCCAGGACAGGTCCTCCCTGGACTGGAAACAGGCATCCTAGGACCGGTTTCGGGGTTTCACCCCTCTTCAGCCAGGATAGCTTGATTCCGGTGGCATGGAGAGCAAGGGACTCACGTCTGAGCATACCCGTCCCACTCGGGGTGACAAATGCAAAATGAACTATTGATGGACAGAATGCAGAACAATGTCATACATTCACCCCAGTAAAGCGATCTGGGCCTAAATCCATCTTTTTTTTGCTCACCATGCCATTTCAGTTTGGACCCAGCCATATGCAAATCAGTCTTGACCCTGTGCCCTATGGGAAAAGTCCAGCCCGAACTGCCAGTCAAGGTCCTCCCTGGATTGGATACAAGCATCCTAGGACCAGTTTCAGGGTTTCACCCCTCTTCAGCCAGGATAGCTTGATTCCAGGGGCAAGGAGAGCACGGGACTCACGTGTGAGCATACCTGTCCCACTCAGGGTGACAAATGCAAAAAGAACAATTGATGGACAGAATGCAGAACAATGTCATACATTCACCCCAGTACAGAGATCTGGGCCTAAATCCATCGTTTTTTTGCTCACCATGCCATTCCAGTTTGGACCCAGTCAGATGCAAATCAGTCTTGACCCTGTGCCCTATGGGAACAGTCCAGCCCGAACTGCCAGGCCAGGTCCTCCCTGGACTGGAAACAAGTATCCTAGGACTGGTTTCGGGGTTTCACACCTCTTCAGCCAGGATAGCTTGGTTCCAGTGGCATGGAGAGCATGGGACTCACGTCTGAGCATACCCGTCCCACTCGGGGTGACAAATGCAAAATTAACTATTGATGGACAGAATGCAGAACAATGTCATTCATTCACCCCAGTACAGAGAGCTGGACCTAAATCCATCTTTTTTTTGCTCACCATGCCATTCCAGTTTGGACCCAGCCATATGCAAATCAGTCATGACCCAGTGCCCTATGGGAACAGTCCAGCCCGAACTGCCAGGCAAGGTCCTCCCTGGATTGGAAACAAGCATCCTAGGACCGGTTTCAGGGTTTCACCCCTCTTCAGCCAGGATAGCTTGATTCCAGTGGCATGGAGAGCACGGGACTCACGTGTGAGCATACTCGTCCCACTCGGGGTGACAAATGCAAAAAGAACTATTGATGGACAGAATGCAAAACAATGTCATACATTCACCCCAGTACAGAGATCTGGGCCTAAATCCATCGTTTTTTTGCTCACCATGCCATTCCAGTTTGGACCCAGCCATATGCAAATCAGTCTTGACCCTGTGCCCTATGGGAAAAGTCCAGCCCGAACTGCCAGTCAAGGTCCTCCCTGGATTGGATACAAGCATCCTAGGACCAGTGTCAGGGTTTCACCCCTCTTCAGCCAGGATAGCTTGATTCCAGGGGCAAGGAGAGCACGGGACTCACATGTGAGCATACCTGTCCCACTCAGGGTGACAAATGCAAAAAGAACAATTGATGGACAGAATGCAGAACAATGTCATACATTCACCCCAGTACAGAGATCTGGGCCTAAATCCATCGTTTTTTTGCTCACCATGCCATTCCAGTTTGGACCCAGTCAGATGCAAATCAGTCTTGACCCTGTGCCGTATGGGAACAGTCCAGCCCGAACTGCCAGGACAGATCCTCCCTGGACTGGAAACAAGCATCCTAGGACCGGTTTCGGGGTTTCACCCCTCTTCAGCCAGGATAGCTTGATTCCGCTGGCATGGAGAGCACAGGACTCACGTCTGAGCATACCCGTCCCACTCGGGGTGACAAATGCAAAAAGAACTATTGATGGACAGAATGCAGAACAATGTCATACATTCACCCCAGTAAAGAGATCTGCGCCTAAATCCATCGTTTTTTTTTGCTAACCATGCCATTCCAGTTTTGACCCAGCCATATGCAAATCAGTTTTGACCCTATGCCCTATGGGAACAGTCCAGCCCGAACTGCCAAGCCAGGTCCTCCCTGGACTGGAAACAGGATCGGTTTCGGGGTTTCACCCCTCTTCAGCCAGGATATCTTGATTCCAATGGCATGGAGAGCACAGGACTCACGTCTGAGCATACCCGTCCCACTCGGGGTGACAAATGCAAAAAGAACTATTGATAGACAGAATGCAGAACAATGTCCTACATTCCCCCCAGTACAGAGATCAGGGCCTAAATGCATCGTTTTTTTGCTCACCATGCCATTCCAGTTCGGACCCAGCCATATGCAAATCAGTCTTGACCCTGTGCCCTATGGGAACAGTCCAGCCCGAACTGCCAGGCCAGGTCCTCCCTGGACTGGAAACAAGCATCCTAGGACCGGTTTCGGGGTTTCAAACCTCTTCAGCCAGGGTAGCTTTATTCCAGTGGCATGGAGAGCACGGTACTCACGTCTGAGCATACCCGTCCCACTCGGGGTGACAAATGCAAAAAGAACTATTGATGGACAGAATGCAGAACAATGTCATACATTGACCCCAGTACAGAGATCTGGGCCTAAATCTATTGTTTTTTTTGCTCACCGTACCTTTCCAGTTTGGACCCAGCCATATGCAAGTCAGTCTTGACCCTGTGCCCTATGAGAACAGTCCAGCCTGAACTGCCAGGCCAGGTCCTCCCTGGACTGGAAACAAGCATCCTAGGACTGGTTTCGGGGTTTCACCCCTCTTCAGCCAGGATAGCTTGATTCCAGTGGCATGGAGAGCACGGGACTCACGTCTGAGCAAACCCGTCCCACTCGGGGTGACAAATGCAAAAAGAACTATTGATGGACAGAATGCAGAACAATGTCATTCATTCACCCCAGTACAGAGATCTGGACCTAAATCCCTCTTTTTTTTGCTCACCATGCCATTCCAGTTTGGACCCAGCCATATGCCAATCAGTCTTGACCCTGTGCCCTATGGGAAAAGTCCAGCCCGAACTGCCAGTCAAGGTCCTCCCTGGATTGGAAACAAGCATCCCAGGACCGGTTTCAGGGTTTCACCCCTCTTCAGCCAGGATAGCTTGATTCCAGTGGCAAGGAGAGCACGGGACTCACGTGTGAGCATACCCGTCCCACTCGGGGTGACAAATGCAAAAAGAACTATTGATGGACAGAATGCAAAACAATGTCATACATTCACCCCAGTACTGAGATCTGGGCCTAAATCCATCGTTTTTTTGCTCACCGTGCCATTCCAGTTTGGACCCACCCATATGCAAATCAGTCTTGACCCTGTGCCCTATGGGAACAGTCCAGCCCGAACTGCCAGGCCAGGTCCTCCCTGGACTGGAAACAAGCATCCTAGGACCGGTTTCACCCCTCTTCAGCCAGGATAGCTTGATTCCAGTGGCATGGAGAGCACGGGACTCACGTCTGAGCATACCCGTCCCACTCGGGTGACAAATGCAAAAAGAACTATTGATGGACAGAATGCAGAACAATGTCATACATTCACCCCAGTAAAGAGATCTGGGCCTAAATCCATCTTTCTTTTTTGCTAACCATGCCATTCCAGTTTTGACCCAGCCATATGCAAATCAGTTTTGACCCTATGCCCTATGGGAACAGTCCAGCCCGAACTGCCAAGCCAGGTCCTCCCTGGACTGGAAACAAGCATCCTAGGATCAGTTTCGGGGTTTCACCTGTCGTACTTTAGAATTTGGGACCGCGTAGGAGGCAGGGCCCTACCCCTGTCTATCCCGGTATTAGTGAACCGCGAATGGTTAATGCGGTATGTACAAGTGCTTTGTGTAACGTTTTAGCTATGAATGCACTGTGTATACGCTATTATACATCACTACGTGGGTTCCATTTTAGAGCGGTGGCCATCTTATGGTTGCCCTCACATAGGCTACATAGCATGAAGCAAATACGGGCCTTTTAGAGCACATGTGCCTTTCTTTGACTTTTCTGTGACCTGGGCAGCTTGGCTCCGCTGCCCCAGGTCAGTCCGGTCTCACAAGCTCCCCGTCCTCTGGCCACCTGTGATTAGCATCAGGGTTTGACACACCATAAAGCCTTTTCATCCTACACAAGCCTCCAGCTAATCTCTTTCTCACCTGACTGTTCCTGCTTTATGGCTTGTTTTCCAAACAGGAGATGCTCATGTTTATTGGGGCCTATCGATATCTGATGTGGGATCTGAGCCTTGCTGGGTAAATAATTGCGGGCTGGTTTAACTGGAATGTGGGATGGTCATCATGACTCTGCCTTTTCGTTTGTAATGTATACCTTTATATGGCCATATCGTAAACCAAGGAATGTATGCCTGAAGCAGGATATTTTGTATCTAAGGAGAAGCCCGTTACTGTGATTTTCATCAATCTCCTGAGAACATACACGCTGTTGCACTTCTAGGATACCTGTAATTGGTCTGCAGCCAATAAACTGATCTTTGACTTCACCCAGAAGACTCTGTGTTTCTGTAGGTCTGAAACAGGAAGAACCCGAAGTCATAGGGTGTGTTCCCCTGCACCGCTGGGCTTAAAATTCCCAGTACTTCAGTTGGCGCCCAACTCGGCGCGATTTCAGCAGTACCAGTCCAAGCCAGAGGTTCGTGAGGAGCTTCGTGTGGAAATTCTGGAGGAAGGCCGCCACTTCATCGACCCCTGCATGTCGACGTGGTCCGAAAGTCTTTTCTGCGAGGTTCTCCGCGTCCCGACGGCTACGAAGGACTGCTGCCCTGATTAATCGCCCTGTTTTGGACCCTTGATGATTTTGGTAGAGCAAAACAATCGAGAGAGTCTTCTGGTGACGCCATTGATCATCGATATTCAGTTAAGTATAAGTGGAGCGTCTCCCAATTTGTTTGGTATCCTTCGGGATAATTTCGGTTTATTTGGAGTTTGCAAACCCCAAAGCCAGAGGACTCATGTATTCACGAGACTATCGTAATCGATAATCCTTTGAAGTTGGGAACTAGACTAGTGAGCGAAGATGCCTGGTGCTAGTGTATTTGGAAGATTATTTTGTTTGGGTTGTGAAAGGGATTTCCAGTTGGAGGATTCATGTCCGGTTCCTCCAATTGGAACTCCAACTTATGAGCTTTATGTAAAACATGGCGTGGGCCCCATTGCATATAATGAAGTATGGATCCGATATACCAGAAAGGACGGTGTTTTAAAATGGCCCCAAAATGGTAGTTTCGATACAGATATCTTAGATAATTTGGAAGTTAAATTGTTTAAAAAGAAAGCCCAGCCGGCGATGTTTGATTCTTTCCGCCTATGGCGAAAGGAAGCCAAACAGAAGGAAATTAAGCTAGCGAAAAGAAATAAGAGAGAAAGAGGTATGTCAGTGATGCAAGCAGCTGTGCAATTTAAAGATAATGAGGAGGAACAAATGAAGGAACAGTTACATAGACAGCGCAAACTAGGGATTGATAAATGTTACCCTGTTTTGTCACCCCTTGTGCAAGATGAGACAAAAGAGAAAGAGAAAGATTCCCTAATGTCCCATTTGTTAAGTTCACCACCCCCATATGCGCAAAATGCCACAGCACCTCCACAGCTTGTAAATGCGCAGCCTCCAGTAAATATGCCGCAAGCCTTTCCACAGCCGCCAGCTCCTCCTCAGCTGGCTCCTATCCCTGCAGTGCAGCCCTCTCAAGGGCCGCCAGTTTTGCTACCTGTTACCCCGCGCTTCCTGCAACTTTGCCTAGCACGCCAGCGGCTTTCCCTGGCGCTCCTTCTTACACTACCCAGGTACCTGTATCAGAATCCGTTTTTCTTCCCTCTGTCTATCCCCCCGTTTTCGCCTCAACTTCTCCTTCAGCACGACAACGACTAGCTAATGTAGTTACTAGTTTAATGTCGCCTCTCTTTGGGTCATCGAGTGCGACTCCTGCCTTACAGCGTAAGCAATTGCGCAGTCAGCTGCCTGGTCCTGACGAGAAAGAGGTGTTAGATCATCTGGCGCGTAGGTGGATTGGTTTCCCTTTACTTTATAATGTGGAATCAGTTGTTACCGTTTTTCACCAATGGGATACCCCAACACAGAGGTATGTCTTTGACAAAATGTGTGAATTCCTCTGTGAGGAATTGGAGGATAATGGTGCAAACCCAAACCCACAGGAATTGTGTCGAGTGCGATTTGATTTTGAAAAAGGTACAATTGTGGGCCCCAATGTAGATAAAGCAGTTGCGACTTTACTGTCCCTCAGAAATGGGGATTGTCAGCAATCATTGTTCAAACAGGAACTCCCTGTGGGGAAAAAGGTAAAAGCGCGCCAATATCCGATGCGTGAGGTTCCTCCAGTTTGGAGACCTGCTGATCCAAATGCTGTTCCACCTGTCTTAGCTCATTTTCAGCGTGTTTGGGTGCATGTCCCTTGGAAACGATCTGAAGTAATAGCGCTTAAACAGACATTGCCTGATCCCCGTAAAAACCCTGCAGGATATTATAAGGAGTTATCACAAACTGCAGGATCATGTATCATGAATTTAGCTGACATTGATATGTTGTTTGGAAATGTTGTTCCACAGCCTTTGTGGGGGTCAATTCGCAATGTAGATCACGATGCAGAACTAGGTGCTACATGGGCTAATATTATTACCGCAGACACTAGACAAATTGGTGGTACAAAACCTGAGCCTTTGGTAGCAGAACTCCCTGGTCGAATTATTACCTACATGAAAACTATAATGCCTGCGATGCGCGTAAATTGGGATAAACTATCCGCATGTAAGCAGAAGAAAGATGAGACAGTGTCTGATTTCTTCACCAGGTTTGAAGAAACGTTTATCGACCACAGTAGTCAAGACATGAGCACTGAAGGTGGCCAACGGTTATTTGTTGATAAATTTGTGCAGAATCTAATCCCCGAGTTGTGTAAAAAATTAAAAGACTCAGAAAGTTCTTGGGCTGTTTCCTCTTCAGCTCAAATACTGGCTACTGCACAGTATTATGAGAATAGAGACAAAGATGAGAAGGATAGAACAGATAAGAAAACGAAAGAACTTAAAACAAAGGTCCTTTTACAGCAGGCCTATCCGCCACGTGGAGGACAGAGTAATTATAGGCAAACACAAGGTATCTATCAGCAACCCCAACAATTTCAGAATAGTCAGCAAATGAATGGGTATTATCAACCACGAATCCCTGTAGGTCCCAACCAATGTTCATATTGCAAAGAGGAAGGTCATTTTAAATATAGTTGCCCTAAATTAATGCAGCGTAACAGTAATGCGTATGGCGCAAGAGGTAGAGGTGGTCTGCAAGCTCCTAGAGGTAGAGGGCGTGGAAATGCTCCCCAGAACGCGCGTCCTCTTCCGCCTCAAAATACCATAAATAGCTTTGATCAGCAAGCCATCGCGGCTGGTAATACAGCTCAGTACTACAATAATGATTATTATGCAGAAGATGACAATGTAGAAGATAATGATTACTAGGACAGCCATAGACAGAGAGAGGGAGTTGTTTCAGTGCCAGTGGATCAGAGTGGACCCTATGTTAAAGTAACTACAGCAAATGTAACGGAGCCCTTTCTGCTGGATACTGGTGCTGCAAAGAGTTCAATCATGCATTCAAAACTCCCTGGCGCGCCTTTGTCTGGCGAAATGAATGTCTCAGTAGATTTTTCTGGTGCCCCAGTTAGGAACCTGATTTCTAGTCGTATGTCACTTTCTGTTGGACCTTGTGAGCTAAAAGCACCCCTCATCCTAACGACAGGGTGTGGTGAAAATTTGCTAGGCTTAGATTTGCTAAAGAGATTGCATGCAACGCTATATTGTTCTCCCTCAGGAGTACAACTTACATTAGGCAAGAAAGTGATTTCCCCAATGTATTTGTCTAAAAATGCAATGCCACCTGAATTGTCATCCCTTCCGGATGTCCTTTGGGCTACTGGTCCCAATGATGTGGGTCTTTTGGAAATACCGCCATATGTGGTCACTTTAAAAGCTAATGTCCGATTGCCACGTATTCCCCAGTACAAGATCTCCAATGAAGGTCAGAAAGCATTGTTAGCAATTGTCAGTGATTTGATTAAAAAGGGTGTAATTGAAGAGACAAGAGGCAACGTTTGCAATAGTCCTGTTTTACCTGTCTTAAAACGAACGGACCCTTCACAGCCACCTGTTTACAGATTTGTGATTGATCTTAGAGAGGTTAATAAGATTGTTGTGCCACAGTTTCCAGTTGTCCCTGATATAACTGCCTTGTTAACTATGATTCCAGCCTCCGCTGCATGGTTCTCAGTGATCGATCTAAAGAATGCTTTCTTTAGCATCCCAATTGCAGAGGAGAGCAGAGACATTTTTGGCTTTAGTTTAGGAGGTCGCAGCTTCCGCTTTAAACGCGCTCCCCAGGGCTACTATGAAAGTCCATCAATATACAGTCAGGCTTTATAAGCGCAGCTTGATGCACTTGTTTTACCTAGTGGCGCTATCCTCATTCAGTACGTCGACGATTTACTAATCGCCGCGGATACTGAAAAGATTTGCAAACACGCTACCTTGTCATTGTTGCGTCATTTGTCTGCCTTTCATCACAAAGTGTCTCTCTCAAAGCTGCAATATTGTCGACAAGAAGTGACCTACTTAGGTCATCTCTTATCGAAGGAGGGAAGGAAACTGACCCCAGAAAGAATTCAGGCCATTGCACAGTTGAATGTGCCAAGAACACAGAGAGAAGTGCGTGCTTTCTTGGGCATTACTTCATACTGTAGGCATTGGATTCCCAATTTTTCCTTGTTGGCAAAACCTTTGTTAGCCTTAACATGCAAAGACACACCGAATCCTATCCCATGGTCTGAAGAGTGTCAGAAAGGTTTTTTGGAATTGCGTAATGCATTGTGTTCAGCTCCTGTGTTGGGTACCCCTGACTACAGCAAGCCTTTTACATTGTATGTTCATGAAAAAGATGGTTGCGCATTATCAGTGTTAACACAGCCCTTTGGCGATAGACCGCGTCCATGCGCATATTTTTCGTCAACCTTGGACCCGGTAGCGAGGGCATTGCCAAGTTGTTTGAGAGCCACAGCCGCCGCAGCTATGTCTATTCGACAGTCTGCTGGCCTAGTAATGGATCATACATTGATTGTTATGGTTCCACATGCTGTGGACACATTGTTAAACAGGACTAAGACACAGCACTTAACTAGTGCGCGATTATCTGGTTATGAGCTGACACTGTTAGCCAACCATATACACATAAAGAGATGCAACACATTGAATCCAGCTACACTATTACCAATTCCAGCAGACCTAGATGAGATTGAGCAACATGATTGTCTGTTCAGAACAGAAGAAGAGACGAAAGGGAGAGTAGATCTTAAAGATACTCCCCTGACTGAGTGTGATGGTACCTTATGGGTGGATGGTTCATGTTTCAAGCTTCCGAATGGTGATACGACTGCTGCATATGCTATCACGACTTTGCACACGATTGTGGAAACTGCACGTGTGCCACAAAATTCGGCTCAAGCAGCAGAATTGATTGCCCTTACGAGAGCATGCGTGTTGTCTGAAGGAATGAAAGTGAACATATATACAGATAGCCAGTACGCCTTTGGCGTGGCTCATAGTTTTGGGCGATTGTGGAAAGAACGTGGGTTCCTGACTTCGCATGGAGCTAAGATTCAGAATGGCAAGCTGGTGAATGATCTCCTTGAGTCGCTGACCCTACCGTTACAAGTTGCGATTATGAAATGCAGTGTGCACAAGAAAATCACTGATGATGTTGGTCGTGGTAATGCGTTTGCTGATGAAGTTGCGAAAGAAACAGCAAAAGATGTAAAGACTCGAATGTATGTTGCAGGCCCTGCCAGATGGGTTGGTGATGTTGGAATGTGTGAAAACACAATAGAAAGTGTAAAGTCCCTTCAAGCTGAAGCCACAGAGAAAGAGTTGAGCAAGTGGAGAGAAAGTATGGGTAAGTTGGATGAGAATGGTTGTTGGATTGATTTGTCAGAACATAGGCAATGGTTGTTACCTGATGCATATGTGCTTCCAGTGGTTACTATGGCACATGGAATGGCACATATCAGTACGAAAGGAATCTGTAAGTTGTTGGCTCCAGTATGGCAGAATGCTGGAATTCCTAAGTGTGCAGAGAATGTGGTCAAGAATTGTATGGTATGCTTGAAGTACAACCCTGGTAGGGGAACCCCAACTCCAGCTGGTCATTTTGCGCCTCCATCATATCCATTTGAAGTTTGGCAGTTAGATTTTATCCACATGGAAAGATGCAACAACCTGAAATATGTATTGGTGGTTGTTTGCGCTTTCTCAAAATGGATAGAGGCCTATCCCCTAAAAGATAACACTGCTCTGTCCACAGCCAAAGCCCTTGTGAAGGAATTTTTCCCTAGGTTTGGAATGCCAAGAATGGTGTGGAGTGAGTTTGTGGGTCAAGTGATGAAGAATGTGTGTGAGGGAGTAGGGATAAAGCAGAAATTCCACGCTGCAAATCACCCCCAATCAGCTGAATTAGTAGAGCGCTACAATGGCGCTCTAAAACTCAAACTGGCCAAAATCCAAGCGAGCTCAGGTCTTAAATGGCCTGACGCTCTGCCTCTAGCACTGCTGTCCACCAGAATGACCGTGCATTCACGAGTGGGACTTAGTCCCTACGAGGTCATTTTTGGCCGCCCGGCCAATGTATGGGGTGTGCCAAGACCGACGAAATTCAGTGAAATCGAACATTCAGTACTGCTTGATTACTTGTATGAATTGACGGCTAAATTACGTGTTTTACACCAACAGGTGCATGATACTCTTCCCCAGGCCTCTGAGGCTCCAGGACACCCTATCGACCCTGGCACGTGGGTCTTGGTGAAAACTTTTCAGCGCAAGAGCAACGATGAGCCTCGTTGGATCGGCCCTCATCTCGTACTCCTATCTACAAGATCAGCTGTTCGAGTAAAGGGGAAGAAGAACTGGATCCACGGCGCCCACGTGAAAAGGATCCCTTTGCCTCTGCCGTATGACCAGTGGGTCCAGGAGGGTATCGCAGACTCTGAAACAGACACTGTACCTCGTTTTGTGCCGTTCAGTGATGCACGCATAAAAGGCACAACTTCAGCACAGGAAAGTGACGATATTTTGCAAGAAGCTGTGCCACCGTCAATTCGATTGGACACCACAGAGCCTGAACTCTTGTTCCAAGATCAAACAGTACCTGGCCGTTTTCAATATAATCTAAGACCAAGGCCTATGGACAAATAAATATTCTTTTTCCTTACCCTTTTTATTTTTTGATACCAGAGCTCTCCCATCTGAAGGACTTTCTTGATTTTTGTTTTTCGAACCACCATCCGGGTTCAGCCGCAGGGTCGCGGTGCCAAGACTTTGGGGTACAGGCCGAAGACGTTAGGTCGACGGTTCTGGTTGGTCTAGGGCGTTCCCTGGACTGACAGGCGTACTCCTTAGCAGAAAATACTCACCCGCCGCGAGCGGCATGATTAGAGGATGGAGTTTTTTAAGATGGAGAGACTCGCTGAGGAAATGAACTTTAAAGCAAGAATGTGTAAAATAATGAAGAGCAAACGTTTTGTATTTTTATGCCTGTTTGTATTATGTAGTATGGTAGTGTTTACTGTAGGATTTGTATTCTTCTCCTCTCAAGAGCCCATTGCACCCACTGTACAGCCTATACCTCCTCCTACTGTCTCCTCACACTCTTTTCACCCTCTGCCTGAACATGAACAAGCTAGACGGTCTGAATTTGTAAACAACTCGTTTATTCAGCTCCTGCACCAGCACCAACTAGTCATGAATACAACCAATTGCTGGGTGTGTGGTTTAATGCCACATACCATTAATAAGGGCATTCCCTATCTAGTGCTGCCGTTTAGTTACAATGGATCGTCATGGGCATTCCAGACCATGTTTCTCTTTGCTCTAGATGCGTACTCCCCGCGACAACCGCATTCCATCAGACCTAGCACCAATAACAAAGCTTTAATGAAAGGAGTTGCCGATATGAGCAGAGATATCGATGCATACTCATCTATTCCCAAAGAAGAACTGAGAGCTTATGTAGGGTGGAACGCAACGGGGTATAGTATTAGTCTGGGTGAAAGACAGCGAAAAATCTCATCCCCAAACTGGGTCGTACCCCACATAGGTCGGTTCTGTTTGCAAGGTAATGGTCAGAATCCTAGAGCTCAACTGGGAAGAAGTGACTGTACTGAAACGTATACTTTTCCGTCACAGTTTTCCCCTGCGTTTTTGGCTGCCAAGGGTACATATTTTGTCTGCAATGACCGAGCATATACATGGTTGCCCCCTGACTTCTCGGGCACATGTTATATTGCAAATCTGCTACCACCAACATTTACTGCCGCCTCTGACTATCACAAGACCAGAGTTGTGAGAGGCGTGATTAGTAAGGAGGATACTGCCGGTCAGGAAGCGGGAGATTTCTTTTTGGGTTTCCTGCCGTTTTGGGGACCTATGGTTAATAGTAGGAACCTAAGACAGCTGACTCGTGTGGTTGAATCCACTGTTAATGTTACGGCTGGTGCCCTTGGTAATTTGACAGCTGAGCTCCAAGCGGATCGCCTCATGACTTTGCAGAACCGCATGGTTCTAGACGTCATACTTGCAGACCGCGGTGGGGTATGTAAGGTTATCCAATCTAGTTGTTGCATTTTCATACCAGACAACGCTCCAACAGTTTATCAAGCCATCTCCAAACTACATGGAATATCTGAGTCCATACACGTGGATAAAGGAGATTGGTCACTGGTGGGGTGGTTCTGGGAACTGATATCTGCCTGGGGTTGGAAAGTTCTGATGGTCATTGGAATGATCTTAGCCATCCTTTTCCTGTTCTGTCTGTGCATACAGTGTGCTCCTGCGGTATGTGGCCTCTGTGCTACATTATGTGTAAGGAAACCTGTATCGAGGGACGAGCTAAGTAATAGGATGATGCTACAGCAACATCTCCATGACTTCATGAATATTGACCTAGACTCGGATTGAAATGAGTATAGTTATTGCCTATGTAAGGGCAAAAGGAGGGTCTGTCGTACTTTAGAATTTGGGACCGCGTAGGAGGCAGGGCCCTACCCCTGTCTATCCCGGTATTAGTGAACCGCGAATGGTTAATGCGGTATGTACAAGTGCTTTGTGTAACATTTTAGCTATGAATGCACTGTGTATACGCTATAATACATCACTACGTGGGTTCCATTTTAGAGCGGTGGCCATCTTGTGGTTGCCCTCACATAGGCTACATAGCATGAAGCAAATACGGGCCTTTTAGAGCACATGTGCCTTTCTTTGACTTTTCTGTGACCTGGGCAGCTTGGCTCCGCTGCCCCCGGTCAGTCCGGTCTCACGAGCTCCCCGTCCTCTGGCCACCTGTGATTAGCATCAGGGCTTGACACACCATAAAGCCTTTTCATCCTACACAAGCCTCCAGCTAATCTCTTTCTCACCTGACTGTTCCTGCTTTATGGCTTGTTTTCCAAACAGGAGATGCTCATGTTTATTGGGGCCTATCGATATCTGATGTGGGATCTGAGCCTTGCTGGGTAAATAATTGCGGGCTGGTTTAACTGGAATGTGGGATGGTCATCATGACTCTGCCTTTTCGTTTGTAATGTATACCTTTATATGGCCATATCGTAAACCAAGGAATGTATGCCTGAAGCAGGATATTTTGTATTTAAGGAGAAGCCCGTTTCTGTGATTTTCAGCAGTCTCCTGAGAACATACACGCTGTTGTACTTCTAGGATACCTGTAATTGGTCTGCAGCCAATAAACTGATCTTTGACTTCACCCAGAAGACTCTGTGTTTCTGTAGGTCTGAAACAGGAAGAACCCGAAGTCATAGGGTGTGTTCCCCTGCACCGCTCTGCTTAAAATTCCCAGTACTTCACACCCCTCTTCAGCCAGGATATCTTGATTCCAATGGCATGGAGAGCACAGGACTCACGTCTGAGCATACCCGTCCCACTCGGGGTGACAAATGCAAAAAGAACTATTGATGAACAGAATGCAGAACAATGTCATACATTCACCCCAGTACAGAGATCAGGGCCTAAATGCATCGTTTTTTTGCTCACCATGCCATTCCAGTTTGGACCCAGCCATATGCAAATCAGTCTTGACCCTGTGCCCTATGGGAACAGTCCAGCCCGAACTGCCAGGCCAGGTCCTCCCTGGACTGGAAACAAGCATCCTAGGACCGGTTTCGGGGTTTCAAACCTCTTCAGCCAGGGTAGCTTTATTCCAGTGGCATGGAGAGCACGGTACTCACGTCTGAGCATACCCGTCCCACTCAGGGTGACAAATGCAAAAAGAACTATTGATGGACAGAATGCAGAACAATGTCATACAATCACCCCAGTACAGAGATCTGGGCCTAAATCCATTGTTTTTTTTGCTCACCGTACCTTTCCAGTTTGGACCCAGCCATATGCAAGTCAGTCTTGACCCTGTGCCCTATGAGAACAGTCCAGCCTGAACTGCCAGGCCAGGTCCTTCCTGGACTGAAAACAAGCATCCTAGGACCGGTTTCGGGGTTTCACCCCTCTTCAGCCAGGATAGCTTGATTCCAGTGGCATGGAGAGCACGGGACTCACGTCTGAGCAAACCCGTCCCACTCGGGGTGTGTTGGACAGGCCTCACAGACGGCTTGCTCCCTCCCCGCTCGACAGGGCCCGAACTCCGGCCCACCTGGCATATCCCCACGACAAGCACCTGTACTCCGTCTCCCGACGGACCCTCTGCCCTCGGACCCCTACTCATCACGGGGTCCAGCCCCACCGGCTTCCCCGGCCGGGTCAAGCCGCCATCTGGGGCCCTGCACCACGCGGCCGCATGGCCTCCCCTCGACCCTAACCCCGGGCCTGGCCGGCCCCGACATCCCGGCACCACCATCCACCCAGGAGGTGAGCGGACCACTTGGCAAGTCAATGGGAGAACGAACTGTCAAGGGCTCTCCCCCGCCAGGTGCCGATCGCCCCCAGCTCCCCCAGGCACTGGCTCCACCCCCTGCTGGGTGTCTGGACACCTTCATCCCGGACCCTCCGACCTCCAAGTGCGAGGGTCCGGACATCAAAGGGCACCAGCCCTATAACTGAGGCAGCTCCGGAGCAGGAAGGCAGTTGTATCCTGGAGTCGAGAGACACCGAGTGAACTCAACCTTGACGGTCTACTGGCGCTGCCGTAGCCCGCTCTTGTGAACCATCGTCCTGCCTGCTGGCGCTGCCGCGGCCTTCTGCAACAGTCATCTTCCTGGGACCTGCTGGCGCTGCCGCGGCCCGTTGTAACGACCATCCTCACCGGGACCTGCTGGCGCTGCCGCGGACCGTATATCTTCCGGGGACCTGCTGGCGCTGCCGCGGCCCGTTGTAACGACCATCCTCACCGGGACCTGCTGGCGCTGCCGCGGACCGTATATCTTCCGGGGACCTGCTGGCGCTGCCGCGGCCCGTTGTATCGACCATCCACACCGGGACCTGCTGGCGCTGCCGCGGTCCGTACCACCTAACCACCAAGCTCGAGGATTGTGAGCTCATCATCATCTCATCAGAACTACCTGATTGGTAAATAGACTGCCCCGCTACCCCCTTCCCTACCTTGCGAGACTCTAATCGAGGGGACCCCTGAGTCCAGACCTCCTTGTACCATTCAACCGTACCTTAAATAAGTGCTTATAAAGAACGCTGAACCTTATCCGTGTGTGATATCTGTCTGTGGGGGGGAAGTTACTTGTCTGTACGATCGCTGGAGACGGCTCTCCCCGGAGACCTCTCCTCCTGACCCCGGCCGACCCTCCCGGTCCGTCTACCTTTTCTAACATTGGTGGCCAGCGGCGCGATCCGAATCAACGCGTAATCGTACAGAGAGTAGCTCACCCCACGACAAAACACGATGTCGACCAAAGATAGCAGCTCCACCGAGAAGTTCCAAATGGAGAAATTAGAAGAATACAACCACCGCGAACTGAGACAATTTTGCATAGAACTTGGCATTGCTACCACCGGCCTGAGTACCAAGGATGATCTAAAGCGCGCTCTTGAGTCATGGACAGAAACTGGGGTCGCAGGACCCTCCGACCAAAGCAGCGTCACACCAGACCAAAACAGCATCACACCAGAGGGGAACGCCACGGCTCCCGAGGAGCGGGGAACGGGCCTCTCGCAGGAGGAGATACGAGAAAGAGACAGAGTCAGATTACACGAATTAGAGATGGCACGACTCAAGATGGATGGGGAACTCAAGTTAGCTGAACAGAAACTCAACCTCGAGCATATGCGGCTTCGAGAGGAACGAGAAGAAAAGCAGAGACAGAGAGAGCTGGAAGAGAAAAAAATAACGCTCGAGCACGAGCGCCGACTGGCGGAAATAGAACTGCGCAAACAGAATAAGGAACTGGGGGTGCCTGAGCGACCACACACCCCGGGGCCAATTGAGAAAAAAGTTCACATCCCCAAGGATGTGGTCCGCGAGTATGTCCGAGAAGACGACATACAACAGTGGTTTAAAGCCTATGAGATCGCAATGACCTCCCACCGGATCGACCGGAGTGATTGGGGAGCCGGACTTTGGGGGAGATTTATCAACGAGGGTCGCGATGCCCTACTACAGCTCCCCGATCACCAAATGTCGTCCTACGACCACATGAAGGCTGCCCTCCTCGCCCGCTACGGCCTCACGCCCGAGATGTACCGCCAGAGGTTCCGAGACTGCACCCGGATCCCAGGTACAACTTGGGTAGAATACGTGAACTATTTCAGCCGGGCCTTCGAGGGTTGGATCAAGGGAAGTCAGGTCACCACCTACGAACAACTCTTCAACCTTATGGTATGGGAGCACCTGTCAAACAACTGTTTCGTCGAGCTCAGGCAGCACCTACTCGACAGTAAGCTGACTGACCCCCGGCAGCTCGCCGCCGAAGCTGACCGATGGGAAAGCACCCGAGTGGGCCGGAGAGGGCCACACGAGCAGAATCGAAGCAACCAAAGCCAGCACCGTCCTCGGGGTGGAGGAGGAGGCCAGGGGCGAGGGAGAGACGCCTTGCCGGCAACCCCCGTGGCCAGCACCCCGCCTCCGGCCGGCCGGAGCAACCCCCCGTTGCGTCCTGGGTTCCGGGCCAACGTCACGTGCCACCGATGCCAGCGAGTCGGCCACTACGCCAATGACCCGAGCTGCCCGCAGAACCAAACACCCAAGCCCCGCCAGGTAGCTGCCACTGCCCTCGGGGAAGAGCAATCATCGGAGGGACCCGAAGAGTATGAGCCGGCCCAGCAAGGGTGGGAACCGGCCGCCATGGTCCTGGCATGCTTAGGGGGAAGAGACATGGTTCCGCGGGCTCCCCTACCCGCCAACACCAGAAAATACGGTCAGTGGGTGACCATTAATGGACAGAGAGCCGAGGCCTTGCGTGACACCGGCGCCAGCGTGACGGCCGTCCGCTGTCACCTGGTAAAGCCCGAGCAGATCCTGCCGAACATTCTCTGCCCCGTCCGCTCGGCGGATAACTCTGAGAGCATGTGTAAGATGGCCTGCGTCCCGTTTGAATGGGGAGGGGTCTCCGGCCTACTGAAGGTGACGGTCCGGGACGATGCCCCCGTGGACTGCCTCCTGGGGAATGACCTCGAGAGTTCCCCGTGGGCCACCGTCGAGAGAAGAGAGCACTTGGGGATGCTGGGCCTCCCGGACTGGGCCTGCGTGACCACCCGATCCATGGCCGCCCGTGCCGCCCCCCGATCAGAAGAAACCGAATGGCCAGCACCTCCGCCCCCGGTTGCCCCCGTAGAGGACAACGGCGAGTCCGACCTCCCGGACCCGACTACCGAAGAAGACGCGCAACACCAGGACCTTCCGGATCTGGCTCAGTGGCGGCAAGAAGGGGGGCCCACCCAAGAACAGTTCCGCCAGGAACAAAAGACCTGTCCCTCCCTCGAGGGACTCCGCCAACAAGCCAGCACCCAAAACGCCGGGGACACCACCGGAACCCACTGGGTCTACTGGGATAACGACCTGCTCTACATCGAGCAAAGAATCGCCGAGCTGGGGGCCGGTCGAGTTCTGGTGGTACCGCTCCGCTTCCGAGACTTTCTGCTCAACCTGGCCCACGACGTCCCCCTGGCTGGACACCTGGGCCAGGACAAAACGTACAGTCGCCTGGTGACCCACTTTTTCTGGCCGAAAATGAGGAATGACGTCCTGAACCACTGCCGATCTTGCCCCACGTGCCAAGCCAGCGGGAAGAGTGGTCGGAAGCTGAAAGCCCCTCTGCAACCCTTCCCTGTGGTCACCACCCCGTTCGAGAGGGTGGGGATAGACATTGTGGGACCTCTGGACCCCCGCACGGCGCAAGGACACAGGTTCATCTTGGTACTAGTGGACCATGCCACCCGCTACCCCGAGGCGGTGCCCCTACGGACAGTGACCGCTCCGGTGGTTGGCCGGGCCCTGATGGGGATCTTCTCCCGGGTAGGCTTCCCCCGAGAAGTCGTCAGCGACCGAGGTACGAATTTCATATCCAAATACATGAAGTCCCTCTGGCAACAATGCGGGGTCACCTACAGATTCACGACCCCCTATCACCCCCAAGGGAACGGACTAGTGGAGCGTTTTAACCGCACTCTCAAAGGGATGATTGGGGGATTGGAAGAGCCTCTCCGTCGCCAGTGGGATGTACTGCTCCCGTGCCTCCTCTTCGCCTACCGAGAAGTTCCCCAGAAGTCCCTCGGTTTTAGCCCCTTTGAACTCCTCTACGGGCACCCTGTGCGAGGGCCCCTCAGCCTAGTCAAGGAAGGTTGGGAGATGGCCCCCCTCACGACCCCTCCAGACGTCTTCAAATACATCCTGGCCTTACGAAACCAGACCCGGCGCTTCAGGGAGATGGCCAAGGCGAACCTCGAGGCCAGCCAGGAGGACATGAAGAGGTGGTATGACCACAATGCCTCCTCCGTTGAATTCGAGCCTGGGCAGCAAGTATGGGTGATGTCCCCCACCGAACCATGTGCCTTGCAGGATAAGTGGACGGGGCCCTTCAAAGTGGTCGAGCGCAAAAGCCCCGTCACTTACCTCATCGACATGGGGTCTTCCCGGAACCCCCTTCGGGTCCTCCACACCAACCGGCTCAAACCACACTTTGTGCGATCCGAACTAAGCCTCTTGATGGCTACAGACAGTGGCACGGAAGAAGACTCCGAGCCCCTCCCGGATCTCCTGAAGACTCAGGAGAAGGACGGCTCCGTGGACGGGGTCCGGCTCTCTGACGCCCTCACTTCGGAGCAACGCCAGGACTGCCGGGACCTCCTGCTGCAGTTCGCTGCCCTGTTCTCCCTCACCCCCGGGGTCACCCCCTGGTGTCTGCACGACGTAGACACCGGGGACAGTCCCCCTGTCCGGCACCGGGCCTACCGCGTACCAGATCGGGTACGGGCCTGCATACAGGAGGAAGTGGCCAAGATGCTCACGATCGGGGTCATCGAGCCCTCGGACAGTCCCTGGGCCAGTCCGGTCGTATTAGTTCCCAAGGCCGCTGCCCCCGGCTCCGCCCCTGAACTGAGATTCTGCGTCGACTACCGGGGCTTGAACGCTGTCACCCGGACCGACGCTCATCCCATCCCCCGAGCAGACGAGCTGATCGACCGGCTGGGTGCCGCCCGCTACCTTAGTATCTTCGACCTAACGGCGGGCTACTGGCAGATCGGCCTCACACCCAGGGCTCAGGAACGGTCAGCCTTCTCTACCCCCGATGGCCACTATCAATTTAAGGTCATGCCCTTTGGCATGAAGAATGCCCCCGCCACGTTCCAACGCCTTGTGAACCAGGTCTTGGCGGGACTTGAAGAATTCAGCGCTGCCTACCTGGACGATATCGCCGTATACAGCCGCCACTGGTCCGACCACCTCCGTCACCTCCAGGAGGTCCTACACGCCCTCCAGCGGGCCGGCCTCACCATTAAGGCCGGCAAGTGCCAGATTGGCCAAGGGTCGGTGACCTACCTTGGGCACCAAGTGGGGAGCGGGCTGGTGGCCCCACTACAACTTAAGATTGCTGCCATCCAGTCCTGGCAGCCCCCCGTCACCCAGACCGAAGTCCGAGCCTTCCTGGGGCTCACCGGCTACTACCGGCGGTTCGTGAAGGACTACGGCAGCATCGTGGGGCCCCTCACGGGTCTCACATCCAAGAACCAACCGAAGCGGGTCAACTGGACTCCTGATTGTCAAGCGGCCTTCGAGGAGCTGAAGGCCGCCCTGTGCACCGCCCCGGTGCTCCAGGCCCCGGATTACAGTCGGGAATTTGTGGTGCAGACCGACGCCTCCGACCACGGCATCGGAGCCGTCCTCTCTCAGTTGAACCCCGAAGGTCATGACCAGCCGGTGGCCTTCATCAGTCGACGTCTCCTGGCCCGAGAACAGCGTTGGAGCACCATCGAGAGGGAGGCATTTGCAGTAGTGTGGGCCCTCAAAAAGCTCCGACCCTATCTCTTCGGTACCCACTTCCGGGTACAAACCGACCATCGACCCCTGCAATGGCTGATGCAGATGCGGGGGGAAAACCCAAAACTCTTGCGCTGGTCCATTTCCCTGCAGGGAATGGACTTCACCGTGGAGCACCGACCAGGCCAAGACCACGCCAACGCGGATGGCCTGTCCCGCTTTTTCCGCCTCGACGAAGAGAGTCCCCAAGGAGATGGGTGACTCTCCCCGCCTTCAGCTGGGGGGGACGCATGTTGGACAGGCCTCACAGACGGCTTGCTCCCTCCCCGCTCGACAGGGCCCGAACTCCGGCCCACCTGGCATATCCCCACGACAAGCACCTGTACTCCGTCTCCCGACGGACCCTCTGCCCTCGGACCCCTACTCATCACGGGGTCCAGCCCCACCGGCTTCCCCGGCCGGGTCAAGCCGCCATCTGGGGCCCTGCACCACGCGGCCGCATGGCCTCCCCTCGACCCTAACCCCGGGCCTGGCCGGCCCCGACATCCCGGCACCACCATCCACCCAGGAGGTGAGCGGACCACTTGGCAAGTCAATGGGAGAACGAACTGTCAAGGGCTCTCCCCCGCCAGGTGCCGATCGCCCCCAGCTCCCCCAGGCACTGGCTCCACCCCCTGCTGGGTGTCTGGACACCTTCATCCCGGACCCTCCGACCTCCAAGTGCGAGGGTCCGGACATCAAAGGGCACCAGCCCTATAACTGAGGCAGCTCCGGAGCAGGAAGGCAGTTGTATCCTGGAGTCGAGAGACACCGAGTGAACTCAACCTTGACGGTCTACTGGCGCTGCCGTAGCCCGCTCTTGTGAACCATCGTCCTGCCTGCTGGTGCTGCCGCGGCCTTCTGCAACAGTCATCTTCCTGGGACCTGCTGGCGCTGCCGCGGCCCGTTGTAACGACCATCCTCACCGGGACCTGCTGGCGCTGCCGCGGACCGTATATCTTCCGGGGACCTGCTGGCGCTGCCGCGGCCCGTTGTAACGACCATCCTCACCGGGACCTGCTGGCGCTGCCGCGGACCGTATATCTTCCGGGGACCTGCTGGCGCTGCCGCGGCCCGTTGTATCGACCATCCACACCGGGACCTGCTGGCGCTGCCGCGGTCCGTACCACCTAACCACCAAGCTCGAGGATTGTGAGCTCATCATCATCTCATCAGAACTACCTGATTGGTAAATAGACTGCCCCGCTACCCCCTTCCCTACCTTGCGAGACTCTAATCGAGGGGACCCCTGAGTCCAGACCTCCTTGTACCATTCAACCGTACCTTAAATAAGTGCTTATAAAGAACGCTGAACCTTATCCGTGTGTGATATCTGTCTGTGGGGGGGAAGTTACTTGTCTGTACGATCGCTGGAGACGGCTCTCCCCGGAGACCTCTCCTCCTGACCCCGGCCGACCCTCCCGGTCCGTCTACCTTTTCTAACAGGGTGACAAATGCAAAAAGAACTATTGAAGGACAGAATGCAGAACAATGTCATTCATTCACCCCAGTACAGAGATCTGGACCTAAATCCATCTTTTTTTTGCTCACCATGCCATTCCAGTTTGGAGCCAGCCATATGCAAATCAGTCTTGACCCTGTGCCCTATGGGAAAAGTCCAGCCCGAACTTCCAGTCAAGGTCCTCCCTGGATTGGAAACAAGCATCCTAGGACCGGTTTCAGGGTTTCACCCCTCTTCAGCCAGGATAGCTTGATTCCAGTGGCAAGGAGAGCACGGGACTCACGTGTGAGCATACCCGTCCCACTCGGGGTGACAAATGCAAAAAGAACTATTGATGGACAGAATGCAAAACAATGTCATACATTCACCCCAGTACAGAGATCTGGGCCTAAATCCATCGTTTTTTTGCTCACCGTGCCATTCCAGTTTGGACCCACCCATATGCAAATCAGTCTTGACCCTGTGCCCTATGGGAACAGTCCAGCCCGAACTGCCAGGACAGGTCCTCCCTGGACTGGAAACAAGCATCCTAGGACCGGTTTCAGCCCTCGTCAGCCAGGATAGCTTGATTCCAGTGGCATGGAGAGCACGGGACTCACGTCTGAGCATACCCGTCCCCCTCGGGGTGACAACTGCAAAAAGATCTATTGTTTTGCCAATGTGCAACATTCCGTCCATCATCTTGTGTGTTTTGCTGTTTGCCCTATGTGGGAAGGGTATGCCCAGACGTGGGTCCGGTGCTCACTACGCCACTGGAGTCAAGCTATCCTGGCTGAAGAGGGGTGAAACCCCAAAACTGGTCCTAGGATGCTTGATTCGGGTCCAGGGAAGACATGGCTTGGCAGTTTGGGCTGGACTGTTCCCATGAGGCACAGGGTCAAGACTGATTTGCATATGGCCATGTCTGAACTGGGGTGGCGTGGTGAGCAAATTAACGATGGATTAAACCAGATCTGTGACTGGGGGTGAATGTTTTGCCAATGTGCAACATTCCGTCCATCATCTTGTGTGTTTTGCTTCCCAGTCTAATTAACTTCTTAACTTGAGCTTAACCCCTTCCATTTCATGACTTGCTTGGGCCCCTCTAGCCTTCTTCTACCCTCTGCTTTTCCTCCTCAGTGGCTTGCTCGTCCCTGAACCACGCCTGCCATAATTTCCTTCTTTTTTCACTGTCTTTACTGTCCAATGTTCTCTTTCCTGTTACCTCTAATCTGGTTTTTAGAGCCCTTCGAACCTCTTACCCCTAGCGACACCTGCCCCCTTCCTTAACCTTGCCTGCCCCTGTTGCCCTATCACACACATTCCCAGCTTTGTGCCCTACTTGGCCTATGTCCCAGGGAGAGTTGGTGGGATTTTGTTACACCGGAGCAACTGCGACATCCTTGGGAAATTATGCAAAGTCGAAGCTGCGGTTGTTGCATTACGGCCACGCCACTGTGCCTGCACTCTCCACCTCCCCAATCGGGGAGGGTGGCACCCCACCCCCAGCCCGGGACACGGCTTATCAACCAAAATTTATGGATTTAATGCTGAGTGGCTATTGATTTGTTCAAACATCAATCATAAAGACGGGATGCACTCCTCGTGTTTCAATTCTCCGTTTTCCGATTTGTAAACGTGTTCCATTATTGCGTGCAGACTTGGTTAAGTGCCCTACCCAACTGGCACTGAATATAAAACACATTACAAAGGGGCGCCTTGTCGCCCCGCCAATCGCACTGCTGCGTAACGCCTCCTTGGCAAAACTTTATATGAGGTAATCCATTGTTTAACAATTCTTGGACAATTTTTAAACATGACTTTTACTCAAATGTTTTTCCTTTGTTTAACTAAGTCCACACACCGGATGTGTATGCCATTTCCCAAGCTTCTAATGTTCAAACTGTGTCCATACAGACTTCTTGAAAGAACACGAATAGAGCATTCTTCATAAAAGGCAGCGTTTATTCGATAAAAATACCCAACGGCGGGAAATTCATATGTAGTGAGCCAATTAGGTGATAAGAGGGAGGGGCCAAAAGTTATACATAAAGAAGGAGAAACGAGTCGAGCCTTAGGCCAGGATTTAAGAAACGTCAAAGCAGGAGTTGTTTTTAAACGTTGCACGGCAGGTACGTGAAGAACCATTAGTTTAGAACACCACGTAGAGAGGCATGATTAAAGATTAATCGATGGGCGAAAAATAAAGATACTTGAAGGGTACTAGGATAGAATCGAAACGGGAATACAAGTACTTGGGTTGATGCTTTTGTGAAGGGTGAAATCGGAATGTATGATTAATATGGAGTAAAGGTTAGCGCATCAGTGTAATAGCACAGATCTTTTGACAAGCCTTAGGATAGAAGTAATGAGGAACCTATGTACCTGGGCTGACTATTTTTCAACGGGTATAATACAAAGGCATATCTAAATAATCGTACAAACCTCATAAGGGCTCAAGGTAAAGACAGTGGAATACCACATATACCGACGAAAAAACAGTTTGTTTAGAAAAAGTGTGGATATCATGTTATACAGTATTTGTGATAATGTGTTCATGATTATTTACAGTGACCCCTGAAGAAGGGCAATCATGCCCGAAATGCATTGGGTATTTTTATCGAATAAACGCTGCCTTTTATGAAGAATGCTCTATTCGTGTTCTTTCAAGAAGTCTGTATGGACCCAGTTTGAACATTAGAAGCTTGGGAAATGGCATACACATCCGGTGTGTGGACTTAGTTAAACAAAGGAAAAACATTTGAGTAAAAGTCATGTTTAAAAATTGTCTAAGAATTGTTAAACAATGGATTACCTCATATAAAGTTTTGCCAAGGAGGCGTTACGCAGCAGTGCGATTGGCGGGGCGACAAGGCGCCCCTTTGTAATGTGTAATATTGATTTGTTCACCCTTAGAGGACTTAGGGGCATATTATCAAGCACAGCGTTAAAATTATCGCTGTTTTAGCGGCAGAAAACTGCAGCGGCGATATTGGGCTTGATAATATGTTGCAGAGAATTCCAATAGAAGCCCATGTTGACACCAGAACATGGGCTTCTGTGGGAATTCTCCAGGGCATATTATCAAGCACATTATCGCCGCTTTAGCGGCAGTTTTCTGCCGCTAAAGCGGCGATAATTTTAACGCCCTTTCTTGATAATATGCCCCTTCATTCTGAGTTATTTTAAGAGGTCACATTCCTTCTAATTAGTGATCCTGCATATGATGTTTACCATTTTCAGTATTGCCTCCCTGCAAGGCGCGCGTGGTGCAGTGGCGTAACGAAAGTTGAAGGGGCCCCCCTGCAAGTTACACCGAGGGGCCCCAGCTCTGGATTCAATTTGGAGCTCTCCAGTGTGAGTACAGTGCTGAGGGCCCCCCTGCAGCTCTGGGGGCCCCCCGCACTGCGGGGGATGCGGGGGCCTGTGTTACGCCCCTGGCGTGGTGTCTCTGAATGTGGAACAATGGGATAATACTGAATGCTTTGCTCTGTTTGGAGCTGCAAAACCTGAGGTGCCAGTTTTTTTCCCTGCAGAAATTCCACCAGCTTTTGCACTGTGACTTTGTGCAGGGTGGCAAAGTGTGGTATTACTGCATTAATTTGCAATTGCAACCACATCTTTGCATCCGATTCTGGATTACCGCAGGGCTCAGCTTGACGCCACAAGAGTTTTATCTTCCTATGGTTTATCTCCTCTGAAACCAAAGAACCTCAAACTACGAACAGAACTTTGTTTAGTGATATATCTTTTATATTCCAGAAGCTCAACATGAACTCATGACTGTGGTGTGTTAATCATTTACTCTGGGTGAGAAATAATGCATGTGTCTTCCAAGGCTCTGGGTATTGATTTTTTTTTGTTTTGCTTTATTGTAGGGCAAAGGATCAGGGTTATACAGCTTGGCACACTCTCTTTTCCACTTGGACGTTGTGTACGTTTTAAAAATAACATTTTATAAGCACAGGTGCTAGTAAAAATCCCAGAAATATGCAATTTTTAGAATTATGCCTCTTCTCTCCTACAGCTTTAATTGGCATGTTGTGTCTATTGGTATCTGATCAAATGTATTGCAAATAACACGTTAGAAGTTCAGATAATGCCCCTTAATACATTATTACATCAAGAAACTACTAATAGGATATTTACTCAATAAAAATGCTCTGCTTACCCTGTGTTTTGCTTTCCACCCATGCATTTATTGCCTCTGCGGCAGTCTTTGCATCTTGGAAATTCACCAGCTTTATGTCGCTTTGAAAAAAATCCTTGTTGCTATGGAGATATTCCTCTTTCACAGTAAATCCGTCTTGAAAGTAGAGGGCACTTGCAAGAGTAAACGCGAATTCTTTATTTTTGTCAGAGAAGGCTGAGAAGAGCGTTCTGAAGCCTGATAATTCTTCACCTAAACGAAATGCACACATTGTCATTTCCATGAAACCGACGTTGAACCAGTGTATTTGTCATGAACATGCTCTACCCACTGTTTAGGCAGAAAAAAAGATTGTTCGTAAAAAACACATTGCAGATTAATGATCCCTTGATATAATTAGACTATTAGGTGTTCCTTAATGTTGAATTTCTGATGTGGTCATTTTGCATGTGCAGTTACTGATATTGGGGGAGCTGGTCATTCTAGGATGTCCAGTTCCTTAGCCCTCACAGGTGAACAGTCAGAAATGTGAAATAACCAGGACAATCGGTAATACTGCACCTGATTAGTACCCATTTTCAGCCACTTTCTCGCCTCAGAAAATGGCTGTTTTTCCTCAGTTAAAATGTCCCAAGAAGAGACATCCGGATTGTGGTGTTTTCTCATTTCTTGTAATCCTGTTGTTGGCGGAAACTCCCCAATACCACACATTGACTCAAGTCTCATGCCAGCTACCCACTGTTCAGTGTTCCACATTATTAAAAACTTTACTGTGCCTACGGCCTCTCATACTTGCTTTGACATACAGACCCCACAGTGGCCTCTTGACTGATAAATGCACTAACATGTTAAGTGACCCCTTGCATGATGCTCCAACATCCAGGCAAATATAATAGTGTACTTCGAACCTCTTCCTCAAAAAGACAAACCATATACTGAAAAACACAGGTCCACCATGCTTCCTCCTCCTTTGGCCTAAAGAACTTGCTGCAGTCCCATCCCATGAGAACTTGTGTAGTGTTTTGTAAAAACCTAAGGTATATAGAATAAGAACAAGAATTCACACTTTACCTTGTCCCCACCTTCAATGACAACTAACACAAAAAGATAAAATCCTGCAGTGAGCTGTCCACTCATCAAACAGATGCCCCACAGGTAAGATTGAGCAGTGACCCACATTGAATGAATAAGTGTTTTTAGCACTGGCTCGTGGACAAGTTTAATTGTCACAACCGTCTCATGTAATAAAACCCCACTGGTGGCAGATAATTATAGGCCCATTAGTCTTATTGATACCACACAGAAACTCTTTGGTAGAGTCATCTTATCGAGACTACAAGATTGGCTAGAGGATAATGATGTTCTGTGCCCCTTTCGTAATTGCACATCTATGATTGATCAAGTATTCAGGCTCCAGCTAACATATTGGACATCCATTGTGCTTGAAAGCGCCAAACTCTACGCGGTGTTCGCAGATCTAAGATCTGCATTTGATCTGGTCCCCAGAAATATGTTGTGACATGTGCTGGCAGAGATGGTTGCCCTAGCGTACTCTTGTCAAATTATTGAGAGACTGCATGAACAGAACTTTTCCCAGGTCTGCTGCGGACGGTAAGGAGAAGTGACAGAACCCTTCCCAGCTAACAGGGGTGTTAGGCAGGGCTGGGTCATTGCCATGACACTCTTTACCCTGTATATTAATGATATGGTTGCCCGTCTCTAAACTCTTGTGATAATGATGCGCCCAGGCTAGCTAACATGAAAGTCCCAGCACTAATGTTCGCAGGCAACACACTCCTTTTATCTAAGTCGCCTACGGGGATACAGTAGATTTCGGATGAACTCAGTAGCTTCTGTGTTCAGAGAGGGTTGGCAATAAATGTCAACAAAACCAAATACATGGTTTTCAACCCCTGTCCCATGACATTTGCCAAACCTACCCTGAACGGATCCCCGTTCGAACAGGTCTATTTAATAGAATATCTTGATATTACTCTCAATGAGAAACTGGACTGGGCCCAACATATCTCTAAACGAAGGCTTACATTGGAGAAACATGTTGGTGGGCTGTTGAAGGTTCACTGGGGGTCTTTCTATAAACCAGTTTCCCCGCTTGGGCAGATTTAGACGTATCAAGCACAGGGTGCAGCCCATCATGGTGCCGAGCTATGGGGGCACAAGATTACAAAACCATAGGAAATAGTTGAGAATCAGTTTCTGGGGCAAGCGCTGTGCCTCCGGTTAGCACTCCTCTGATCCCGCTAAGGCTAGATCTGGTGCTCAGGCCAATTTCAGAAAAAATTGCAGCCAGGCCATTAATTTACTGGAGAAAACTCTGGGCCACTCTGGAATTGCTACACGACCGCCGTGGGCTAGAGGAGATACTTAGTCATCCAGGGGCTGGTAACCTTCCTTGGATCAAATATGTAAGAGAGTCACTGCTGAGTATGGGGCTGGCTAACCTTTGGGAAGACCCTGGGGGGACTGGCTTATTACCAGCAAACTGGAGCTCAAAAGGTGGTTTAAGAATCCTAAACTACATATGCTCTTGTCAACCCAGGCCTTGGGCACTCTGACCATCTCCTTTTTTGGGGAAGGGATTTTTACAATACTGGCCATTTTTAGATGAAGCTGAACCAAGCCTGGCTAGAAAACTGTATTTACAGTTTAGACATGGGTCCTTACCACTCTGCACCAATACCTCGAAATGGGTGGGCCCTGCTAGGTCAGCAGAGATGGCCTGTCCATCCCGAGGCCACATCAAAGAGACAGTGGCTCACGTGCTGTTTTTTGCTCAGAGTACAAAAGGGCAAGGGCCAAATGGCTAATTCCTATCGGCAGGAATCTTGGTACCTCACAGCATGTAGTGGCTTGTAGAATTGTATAATCGGACACCAGCAAACATATTGTCTTTGCAGCCTCAAGGTACTTATTTACTACGTGGCGGATAAGGAGGAAAAACGTTTTATTACGATTGGTTAAAGCTGCTGAGTGTGCCTTACATTAATCCAACAATGTGTGAATGGTAGCTGGCATGATACTCCAACACATACCCAGAATGTATTAGCACGTGGAGACCACTGGTATTCTTTCTATATAAAGCAGATTGGCTTATGAGAGGGCTTCTGAGCGCTAGGGTTTTTTGCTTCAAACTGTATTTCTATCTTTATTGAATTGATAGGGAGAACGATCGTGTTTTATTGATCTTAATAATTATTTTTTAATGTATTTATTCACCTTGTATGCCTATTCCTATATTCTTTGGAATTTGTATATGGCCACAATGATTTGTATTCTTTAATATATTTATTTGTGCGTCTCTTCTATGACATGATGCCACAATAAAGAGTATTGTACCTAACTCAATAAAACAAGCTTTGGCAAAGCCAATAGGTCTGGCCTTGGCAACCAAGCATTTTTTTTTTGTTGCGACTATTTTCAGTAAGCTGCATGCCTCAAATGTCAAGTTGAAGCAATGTAACCACAATCTACTATTTCTACCTCTTGCTAATCAAGAGGTAATTGCTTGTACATGGGAAGTAACTAAGTTCTATGCTCACACTCTAATAAAATATTTAGGGCCAGATGTACTTAATTGCGTGTTTGCGATTTCCTAATACCAAATTTTAGCAATTCATTATTAGGAAATCGCAAACTGCGATATACACTGTTAGCGATTCCAGAGGGTTGCAAATGGACCTGCCTCATCAATATTCATGAGGCAGGACATAATTTGCAACCCATTGTCAATGGCTACAATCACAGAGATGGTGGCCTTCTGGAGTCAGCAGACCACCATGTCTGTGATTGCTTTTTAAATAATACAATATTTTTTTTTGTAATGCAGCTTGTTTTCCTTAAAGGAAAATTGGATGCATTTCAAAAATAAAAATGAAAAGCTACCTTTTAGTTTTTTAAGAGTAGGCAGTGGTCCGTGGGACAAAGGGGAAGGGGTCCCTTGGAGATCCCTTCCCGTTTGCGAATGGTGTACCACCAACTTGAAGTTGGTAGTAACTGCAAATGTTTGCGGCCGCATTCCCGGTCTCAAAACATTCAGACATACTAGTGCTATTCAGTATTAGACAGGTATGCCCTAAACACCCTCCTTCCTATAACATATTCGCAAAATCAAAATGTAATTCGATTACAAGTTACCTAGTCGGTAAAATCCTTCGTACATCTGGCCCATAGTGCGAGGTTGTGTTACACACAGTTCACTGGCTTGGTTTTACGTGTTCTGCATTTCTGTGAAATGCAGTGTACATAGAGAAAAAAAGAAACATTTGTGGCTAAGTGAAAAGGGCAACAAAACGCTTTCTCATATACCACTATAAGGCTTAAATGTGTTTATATTGAAATGTACTTTAATATTAATGCACACCACTTGGCACTATCTATCTGAAATATGTGTACATGTCTGCAGGATCGACTCACATCCATCATGCAGAGCAAACAGAAAGACAAGCCCTGTGATGGGAAGTGCCGCACAAAAACACAGTGGTAGGGGGCTAAAAGGTGACGTTTCTATTCTTATTAAGAAAGACCGTTGCAATGAATAAACAAATACATTTGGGTAAAATATGACAAAAATAAGCACTGAGGATTGATCAGCGGCGTTTGTGCACAGAAAACAAACTTAATTCATGTTTATAGTTGAGCAGTGGAATAACTTAACCTATAGCCGCACATGCATGGCGGCCCCTGCATTTGCCGCCCTACGGCATTGTGTAAGAGCGGGGGAGGAGGGGTGCTGGCGATTACCTTGACGGCCTCCATGCGATGGCCGCAGGTAAGAGCGGGGAAGGGGGAGACCACCGCCCCCATAAGTTGTGCCCCACAGGGCGGACCACCAACCCCGACCTCCCTTGCTACGCTGCTGTAGTTAAAGCTGACAATGGGTCTACTTCCAGACTAAACAACTGAGCGTGCAGATGCCATGTACTGAACCAGTTCCTTCATAAATAGAAAGCTTTCATTCTAACATGATACTATAATGCACCCCTTAAGCACGTGAGCAACAAGCCTTAAGGCAAAGAATTGCTTTGGGATTATTACTGGCTGTTGTAAGCAAGGCTGCTATAGAGAAAACTGTCATTGCCCAGCATCATATATCGTCTCTATAAGTTATAAACAAAAACAGAGGGGCAGATTTAGAATAACTGGCGCATCCCTGCATATCAGCAGGGATGCGCCAGTTATTGTGCGTCACAACTCCGCCACCGTGGATGCACCGCATTTACAATGCGGCGCACCATGGGGCAAAAACGGACAGATGCGTGACGCATCTGTGCCATAAAGGCAGCGCATTGCTGGAGTTGCGTCGCATGCGTGACGCAGCTCCAGCAAGGCTCTGGGGTGCCCTATCTGTACAATGCTGCGTCAATCCTTACGCCTGCTTCAAGCAGGCCCAGGGTTTTGACGCAGCATTGGCTCAAAAGTGACTTTTAGGAGACGTTCCTGTGACGGAACGCCCCCCCCCCCCCGCACAGGAGCGCCTACTTCTGGTGCAGGGCTTTACAACGTGAGGCATCTCCCAGATGCGTCACGTTGTAAATACCCCGCAGCATGGCGCTGGTTTTGCGCCGCCGCTGCGTCACAAAAGTGACGCAACGGCGACGTAAAAGCGGCGCAAGGGGCTTGTAAATCTGCACCTCAATGTTTTGAAAAAAACACTCACATTATTTTACCAGTCCTGGCACTGAAAGTGTCTATTTTGTGGCTGACGTGCCTATTGTGCAAAAGCAAAGTAAGTCGCTTACAGTGAGGGCAGCCAGTAGCTAAAGAGGGATGGCTTATTACCTCTGTTGTATGCTCTGTGGGAGAAACAAAAGTGTGAATGTAAACAAGACTTAAAAAATATATAAATCAAAAATACATACACATACACACTTAAAGGGGCTTTGTGTCTGTCCTCTTCGCACGTAGGTCTGTTCAGCTGACATTCACATTTTGTTTCTTCCCACAGAGAACGGATCATAGATCATCCCATTTCAGGCACTGACCCTCCTACACTGTGAGTGATGGCATTTAGACTAAAGTCATGTGCATGTCCAAATAAAAAGAATGTGTTGGTGGATCAATACTTTATATTGCCAATATTGTTTTTTCATCATTTTTATTAGTCACCCTTGTGTATTTGAACTATGTGTTCAGGGGAAAGTCATTCAAAGCCCATAGTACCCTTTCACTGCACCTCTGACCATCATATTTTCCCTTGAAGTGCATTAAAACTGACATTTATTCGCAAACAGGGCTGGACTTGGAAAGCTGTTGAAATGGTACATCTTTTTTTATTTCGAATTCAAAGCACTTGCCATAAAAATAAAAAGGAGAAAATAAACAATGCATCAACATAAATGTTACATATTCTTTCAATAAACATGTTTAATTTAAAACAATCATTGCATTCCATTTTAATGGAACTTTATTGGTGCTGGCCCAGCAGACTTGTGTACATAGAACAGGTATAGAAACCCATTCTAGTTGTAATCCTTCTCACAGAAAAATATTATCCTTATAGGTGTAAAGAAAAAGTATTATTGGTTTTCAATTAGTGTAACCAGAATTAAATTATTGGATCAGCAGAAATAGCACTTAAGTACACTTATTTTTAGTCAGATGTGGAGTGCGCATATGAACAGGCAAAATGCTGTGTGAGGAGTGTTGACCTAAAGCCCATCTGTTTATGTGTGTATGTATGTATTTTTACTCATGTATTGTTTTCAGTACTTGAGGCTGGAAAAACAGTTAAAGCTGCTTCTAGGCCAGACCTTCAAAGGGTTTCAATACTCATTCTGAGCGTGGGTGCCTGTTAGGACGTACCCATCCTGTTGTCAGGGCCGGCTTTAGCGCTGGTGGTGCCCAGTGCGACAATCAGTTTTGGCGCCCCCATAACCACCTCTTAGGATTCTCTCACTAACACCAGGCAAAAGTGCTCATCTCTCCAATCATAAGTTATTGCTAAAAACAGCGCCCCACCCTTGAGGTCAGCGCCCCCTCCACAGGTCAGTGCTCTGTGCAACCGCACCAGTCGCACTGCCCGAAAGCCGGATCTGCCTGTTGTAATAAAATTCTGTGCAATAGTTACATTTTTTCTAATTGATATTTGATTTTGCAAGCATATAAACATCAAGTTTTTATTTTCTTTGATGTGCTTACAATAAACAAAATAAAAAATAACCATCATGCCAGCTTGCCAAGTCAAAACCTGTTGGCTATGCCAATGCTTGTTTGATGAGCATCACATGCCACTTTCCCCAATTAGCTCGTATGTTGACCTAAAAATTCTTTCTGCTTTCATCACCAAAATATTTTTATATCAGTATATGCCATGGCATAATCGAAATTAGTAGTTATCTTTTGACAATTACATCCATTTCATAGTTATCACATGTGTTGGTAGCATAATGCGTCATTTTGTTGAAGATGAACTCACTTTCTTCCGTTCCTTGTAGTTTTAAGGCTTCTCTTAACTGCTTCTGTGTTTTCCCCTTTGCCCCCAACTGTACCATTCCAAGAATCAGTGTCGCGCTGAGGGGGGAATACATAACGTTATCCGCTGAATCCGACGAGCAGATGCTCTTGTAGAGACCCACAGCAAACTCTGTGGTTCCGTCACTCCAGAAACTCAAAATGGCGCCTGACGATGCAATCCCGCCAAATAGTGCCAACAGAAAACTGTGAAAGATGGCGCTTCTCATTGTAACGATTTATTGCAGCCTTCTGGGGAATCAAACGAAGTGAAATCAAAATGCAAAAGAAAGAGTAACTGTTACAAAATATAAGTAAGTAAGTAAGTACTACAAAATGTAAAAAGGTACCCTGGTGTCAACAAACGGATTATTCTGTAGAAATACGCATGTGAGGGCACTGTTCCACTGTTACATATTACACACGATGCCTGTGCTGTGAGATCTGCTCTGCGATTTAGAATTCAGCACAATGATGGCAAGTGTCATGTTTAATTAAGCTAGAGCAGAAATATGAATTAAATATAAACCTGCATTATTTAAAATGAATAGCTCTCCAGCGTTAAAAAGGTATGGGCTAGGCGGGCTCTTTTTCAGCATCGTTTCAGCTCAGAAGGGGCTTGTAGTACTTACATGATGCGGAGTGTGTCTACTGACTGTTCGTATCAGCACCCCACACCGCTAAAAGGCTTAGTAAAGACAGCTCGCGGCACGGCCAGGTTACTGAAAAAATGGAAGGGCAAATTCTGTCTTACTTGTATTTCACAGCTGGCTGATAAAGCCTGTGTTTCTATTTCTGAACTATAGAATGTATTACTCATTAGTCAATCATTAATTCTAAGGACAAGTGGCTTGAAGGAAAGTAAAATCAATGGCTCCGTTTGCCACACAGTTACAGTGACCACTAATAAAGAATTTGGCTGGTAAAAATAAGGGGTGTATCCGAGAAGGATGGGTCGCTTTGCAGAATTTGAACTAAGGTCCCTTCGTCTTCCATATCTCACAGATAATAATTGACCTTGGGCTGAATGGGGGGTGGGGTCCTGTTGAGTGGGGGGGAGGGGCTGAAAGGTTCCCCATGCCCAAACTTGTGATACACCCCTAGTAAAAATCAGGAAATATGTGGTAATCCCATTATCGCAATCAGGAGTTTAGATATACTTCGACTTACCGTATGCCTCACTGGCCAGTGGAAATAAATGCATTAGAACATTAACGCCTCTGGGGTAATAACTCAGTTATGCTAGAACATATTATTTCATTTAGTTGCAATGGTTGGTGAGGGGAACAATTATGTGACCGCTGTCACCATGCATGTACATGCCACACCTGCATTAATAATTTATAATAATTTCAGGTGTAGTCCGCTATGATTCGACGCCCTTCCATGACAATTACTGGGCTTTAAACTGGTGTCCGCTCACTTTTGAAAGTTTTTTTTAAGGCCATTCTGGCATTTTTGGAGTGTTATTTGACCTTAAAATATGCAACAACAAAAAATTATTGTATTTAAATATGAAAATTCAATGCAATTATGCAGTAGCTTCTTTCTAATATATTTTTAACGTTTAAGCGCAGTGTGCTTTTGGTTTGCTTTTATTTAATTTTAATAATTATTATTATAGTTATATATTTTATTATCATCTTTCTTCTTTCGTGAAGATGAAAAAGACAATAACAAGATGCTTCTAAAGCATGCCTAACAGCCTAGCAACTAAAATATAGTTAATGATTGTGAACAAAGACAAAAATAAAAAATAATCTGAGACATCCAGCAAAAGAAACCTGTAAGTAAAAGTAACAAGGATAAAAATTATCAACATTATTTGCCCCAAAAATATTTTTAAAAAACGTCCCCTAATATAAACAACTAAAAATACTATGTATAATCAATAACAATCTTTTTTGCGAAGTTTTTTTAAATATCTGTCCTTCAGCCTACCCCCATCATTTATACTATTTCCTAATTTGCTCCAAATTGTCTGAAAATCGTGCAACTCTTTTGTTGCTTGCAAAAACTACCCCATACGGGTACAATTTTTAACTCCAACAAAATTTACCCTCCTCTATCTTCTTAAAATATCCTTGCCTTACCCCCTGCTGTTGCTTTTCATGCATGGAATTGACCAGCTATTGTTGTCACTTTCAAAGTGGGCTATTGAAAGCAAGATCTAAACCTGTGTGTTTATACTTTCTGACCAGCTGTTAGATGTCGCTAATCTGTAAAGTAATTAAAGAGTTATGTCATTTAATCTAAAAAAACAAGGTCCTACTCAGATAAAAATAGCAGAGCCAACGATTCTTCAAGTTAGCTTTTTGAAACCGTGAGAACGTTATCTAAATTTAATAATTCGCAGACCCTCACACCTACCAAACAATTTTGTGCAGATTTGGCTGAATTCTTTCAGACTAAAGTCAATGATGTGTACAAAGATTTTTCTGCAAATCTAAAGGTCGACTTCTGCTTCTCTTGGACGGAGAAAAATAGTGATACGCATTCCCTTGTGAACTTTTCCCCCCTAACTAAAAAAGATAGAGTAGAAGGTTATTAGAAGCTACCAAATCAGGTTCTCCTACGGACCCTTGCCCTCCTAATGTATTACATATTGTCTCAAATTATATCTCAAAGCATTTGACTTCTCTTAATACGGTGTTAGTTTCAGGCCACTACTCAATGGAATGGCTATCTCAGCGATAACAATCCACGCTAGCCGGCGATAATTATCCTAGCGCTAAGTGCGCTTAGCGATAATTATCGCCGGTTGTTGCTGATATGCCCCCTAGTTCTGCAAGACACCTCTCTGTCCGGAAAAAAAAAAAGAAAGATGGGGAGGGAGACGTTTTCTCTTCTTTGCCTGCAAACTCTGGAACTTGACGCAGTTGGAACTGAGATCAGAATCAAACCACTCTTTTTTTAGAAAGTCTTCAAAGACATGGCTGTTTACCAACAGCTTGGCTAGTCAATAATGGAAATAGGCATTCTGCCTCGTCTTTCAGTAACTGATTGCTCCAAGACGCCTAAACATTTGGGCGCTCTGCAAAAGTTTCACTTACTCACTCATTAAAGTTGAATTTGTTTGCTTAAATGATTTATTTCACCTTCCACCATTGCATGTAAAATGCAGTTGAAATTACGCAGCATTGTTTAAATTCATTTTCAGTAGTACATTATTTAGAGCTTTCTTTGAAACTGTTTCTGTTTCAAGAAATTCCCATTTCATGTGTGATTTCAACATCAGCAATTGGTGCTAATTGAACAGTTCCCTAAACTCCCATCTGCTAAAAGGATAACATGCATGTTTTATTGTACATATAAATTGCCCCCAGCCATTGGAAGTGAACCACACGCCATGATGGAATGTTAACCATTTGACCTGTGCAATCCCGACAAGAGCTGTTTCAAATGATTATACCATTGCAATGCATGATGGTACATGTTGTTTGAAACAAACCTATATCCTATATAGGGGCTAAAATTAACCAATTGCAGTTAGGGGCACCGGAGCCCATAGCTACCTGGATTCTTGGTGTGTTGTTATCACCCGTGATTGATATTGTTGTATTATCAATTTAAGCATTCAAGGTGGAAAAAGTATCCATGTGACTATGGGCCCCAGTGCCCCTAATTGCAAATAGTTCATTTTAGTTTCTTATATGGGATATAGATTTCTTTCAAACTACATGTACCATCATTCATTGCAATGGCAGAATCATTTGAAACAGCCCTTACCGAGATTGCACAGGTCAAATGGTTAACATTGTATCATCGCGTTGGTTACTTGTAACTATTGTGTATCACTTGTTTCAATTGTTATTGATTTTAGGGTTGCATGGCATTGCCTTCATTTTCAATTGTAAATAGCAGATATACCCGCTGTGTATATAAACACAAACGATGGACTATGCAATGTAGCCCGTAATCAAGGTCTTGTTCACCGAAACGCATTGGGCGATTCTTTCCATGCCGACTGTTTGTTTGTGAAATAATCAACAAAATCAGCAACTGACTTCAAGTGTGGTCTTTCCTTCCTGGTTCTCTGGGAGTTGGAGATATTGGAGATCTTCTCAAGAACGTGCGATAATCATCGCCAAAATAGGTTAACGCAATTTTTCATATTGCCGTCTATCGCGGGAAAATAACTCGTTGTTAACGTCGTATTCTCAACACAGCGGTAACATGCAATAGTTTTCAGATAACGCATCAAACATCCGCGATAAAAGTACCAGGACAGCGATAAAAATCTCAAGCCAAACGTGAAAAAAGTGGCGATGGGCCCAACCGCGATAAAAAAATCAGTGACAAGCTGCGCCAGGCATGCAATTCACACACATTAGGCGGGAAAAATCACTATAAAAGCAGAGAAAAACTCACAAACAAAACCAAAACAACTGCAAAGCATAATGGAGGTAGCCGGAGCAAGTACAGAGGACAACCAGAAACCCACAAGCCCCAGAGAGGACCAGCCTGGGACCTTGGGGTCAGGGAAGGGCAAGGAGAAGAAGAAAAGGAAGACGCGGTTCAGTCCACAGGAAAACAGTATCCTGATAACGAATATGATAGAACACCATTAACAACTGTTCATCACCTCCACTGTGTCATTGGCAAAACAAAAATGGAATATGGCAGTCCATTGTGGACAAGGTTAATGCAGTCAGAGTGCTGAGGAGGGCAATGGAAGAGGTCAAGAGGCGCTGGAATGATGTGAAATGCAAAACCCAGCAGAAACGTGGCAACAACCAGCAAGCAGACTGAAGGTGGGAGTCCAGCACCACAGGAGGAGCTGGATGAGATGGAGGAAATGGTGTCCACAGTCATCAGTGTGGAGACGGTGGCAGGAGTTGGGGGACCAGACACTGCTCAACATGACCTGACACAACAGCAACAGGGTGAGTAACGACCAGGTACTGGAGAGATGAGCACAATGGCACACCTGCACAATTAAGTATAACACAGTGGACACCCACAACGACTCTGGATCATGTCCCCGATTCCCTTGGCACACTGCAGCACACCTAGAAAGAGCAACTAGGCCCCCCTCAACTACGTGCCCAGAGGGGGGCCTTCCCACACATCACCAATCTCACAACCAACCCATGCACATGTGCCAAACCCACCAAAGCGGCGTGTCTGTGAGTCACACTGACAATGCAAGTGACACTGCATGACGAATAGCATGGCTGCAGTCAATATATCATGACATGTTGCACGTCACAACACTGAGGTGGGTGAGTGTGGACCTCATCCGTAAAGGAGCAGGTCACACTCTGACACATCCACGTGCACAAACACCCCCTGACGTCAACAACACATCTGCAGACAAACCATGCCCCAGAGTCCCAACTCCCACCAAGAGCTCAATTTACCCAAGTGTGCAGCATCTCAGCACTGTATAAGCACAGAAGTCAAAGGCACACCACCTGAAAGGGATAAGGGTCAGCAAAATCGGAGCTGCAGGGGCAACTCTCCCAAAATGCAGCACACACACATAACATTCAGAGCACATCAACATTGACAACAATGTGGTAGAAACTGCGACACGTTCACAACAGAACAGAGGACACCACTGGTGCCGCTTGTGTGTAGAAACTGGCCAATCACATTCGGCATAGCATACCAGATGCATTGTTTCTCACGGAGACTTGGCTCCATGAGAGCTCAGGCCCAGATGTTGCGGAGGCATTGCCCACTGGCTATGCTATAGTCAGGTACGACCGACCTAAAAGGATCGGGGGGGGATCGCAATAATTTTTAACAATGTTTTTCAATGTCAATTTGACCCCGTCAAGATCAGCAATAGTGAATCTGCGTTTTTTAAACTTGCACTTCACCCCAAATTTACCCTTAGTGGACTCCTGGTTTATCGTCAACCAGACCCCGTGAATGCCTGGACGGCCTTACTCTCAGATTATATTGCCTCAGTCCTTGTCACATCTAGCAATTTTATGCTAATTGGTGACCTCAATATCCATCTAGAGGATACTAGGAACAGCACCAGCAGTAATCTTATTGCTGACCTAGAGGCTATGAATCTGATCCTCCAAAACCAAGGCCCCACTCATCGCTGTGGTCATTTTCTCGACCCCATTTTTTCAAACATTTCCCAATTGCTATGTTCTCCGGCCTTGCCCATTCATTGGTCTGACCACTTTTTGATCAGATGTGCCTTGTCCGTAAGTAAAGCCACACCTCCTAGTACCCCAATGAGAGCTAGCAAAAGAGACTGGGCCAAGCTGGACATTGCTGCCCTCAACTCCTTTCTTATTGACCATCCCATTAAAGATATGCCGAATTCCTTGGACATCGAAATGACTGCTTGCGCTGTCAATTCATGGCTCCTGGAAGCCATTGACTTTTGCCCCCCGGCCACTGCTAAGGAAACTAAACCTCACAAAACTCCCGCTCCTTGGTACAACGTGTCTTTAAAATCTGACAGGTCTCGCTGTAAAAAGCTAGAACGAATCTGGAGAAGGGAGTATTGTCCAGCTGCGGGCCTTATCTACAAAAAAGAGTTGAAACTGTATCATAAAGCTTGTGTCTCAGCCAGAGCCAACCATGTATCCACTATGATATCGGAAGCTGTTAACAAATCTAAAGTCCTGTTCAACGTAGTTAAAAATCTTGCTGGTTCAGAGACTTCGGCCAAACCCCCTCCCTTATCCAACACTAAATGTGATGAACTAGCACAATTCTTTATCTCTAAGATCGATAACATATATAGCGACATCGCTGCACATGGAGCCTGTAAACCCACCGACAGTTCTGGAGAGCCTACCGATTTGATTTCTTCTTCTAGTGCTCTCCTTGAGTGCTGGCCTCCCCTCCATCAACTTAGTCTTGGAGACCTCCTGGGGAAAGTTAAATCAGGCTCACCCTGTGACCCCATACCTGTTTCAGTGCTACGTCACTTGGATACCTCCCATCTGGCTACTATTTGCACCTTACTTAATCATTCTATTAATACGGCTACTGTTCCTAGCTGCTGGAAGCACGCAATGGTTACTCCTTTGCTGAAAAAGCCCACAGCAGATCCTAAGGTCGACTCCAATTTTCGTCCCATTTCTTTATTACCCGTGTTTTCTAAAATTTTGGAGAGGCACATCCACCAGCACTTGTCTCATTTTGTGACCACTCATAATCTCCTACACACTTCGCAATCCGGTTTCCGTTCCGGCTTCTCGACGGAGACCACCCTTCTGGGAGTCACAGAAAACCTTTGTTGCTTGCTTGACCGTGGTGACACAGTGGCTCTAGTACTGCTGGACCTCAGTGCGGCATTCGACACTGTGTCACATAAGACACTTCTCGGATCCCTCGCAACTATGGGGATTGGTGGGAAAGCCTTGAAATGGCTTACTTCCTTCCTTTCGGACCGTACCTTCCAAATTTCTTCACATCCTTCGAAATCCAAAATGTATCCTTCGCCTCACGGGGTTCCCCAAGGTTCTATCCTTAGCCCCCTCCTTTTTAACCTTTATGTTGCCCCTTTAGCCCTTGTTGCACAACGTTCCGGTTTAAATTTTTTCACCTATGCTGATGATTCCCAAATTGTTTTCTCCCTTTCCCAAGCAGACCCAACTCTGCCTTCTCCCTTACAGACAGGTCTCAGTGAGATATCTGATTGGATGTGCCTTAACCTACTCAGACTTAACGGAGCCAAGACTGAGGTTCTGGTGCTTGGCAACAAACCAGAACTCTGGAACCCTAGGCACTGGCCAGCTGTGATGGGCCCTCTCCCCACTCCCTCAGAGCAAGTACGGAATTTAGGTGTTACGATTGATAACACCTTGTCCATGAAACATCAAGCAAACAAAGTTGCGGCTACCTGCTTTACCATCCTGAGATGGCTCCGGAAAATTTTCTGGATGTTACCCAAGGACGTGCAGAAGTCCGCAGTGAATGCCCTGGTGACCTCGAGGTTGGATTATGGTAACATTCTCTACCTGGGGGCTTCCAGGGCAGTCACCCGTAGACTCCAACTCGTGCAAAATGCAGCCGCCCGCCTCCTCTGTGGCTGTCGGAGATCCGACCACATCACCCCTCGACTTCGGGAACTCCACTGGCTCAGAGTTGAGAGCCGCGTGAAGTTTAAGGCTTTGAGCTTCATGCACAGGATCAGAACTGGGGTCGCTCCGGCGTACCTTCAGTCTCTTGTCAAACACTATACTCCCTCACGTTCCCTTCGCTCCTCCTCTCAGCATCTATTCACTGTACCCAGGTACAGGTTTTCTAAAAAAGGAGGTGCCGCCTTTGCTAACTTGGGACCGCGACTATGGAACTCACTGGCTTTTCGACCAATAATTCCTCTGGTGTCTGTTTAGTGCCCTCGTCTTCTAGCGCCGGGAAACCCTTTTGGGTAGCTGTCGCGCTTTATAAAATTAATAAATAAATAAATAAATAAGTAAATAGCAGGGAAATGTGAGATGATAATGTACAAACACACATCCGTGATGTTATCGAAATGTCCACTGTTCTGCATCAAATAGGCAGCTCCTCCCAAACAGTCACAATGTACATTGTCATGCAGTCTGTATGTAAACTTGTACAATGCGTCAACATACATGTGAACACAATGTTGAACTGTATCTCCCCTTCACATTGCAGAGGGAGAATCAACACCTCCTGCAGAGCAGACCGAACATCTCTTCACTGATGAAGAAGAGGACCTCCTCACCATCGACCCTGATGCCCTCCAACAGCTCATGGACACCCTCAGCACCCCACACCCAGGAGCAGGGCAGCCCAGCTGCATCGAGGAGACCCCACACCCTGCACAGACCACACAGCAGGAAGCACCCACCACCACCACGGCTGTCTCCCAGGACCCCCACGAACAACACATAGCATTCCAACGCCGTGTGTTAGGGTGCCAGGAGAAGATGGCTGATCAGGTGTGGGTGGGGTTTGACCTCATGGCAGGCAAACTAGATGCCATACGTTGGGGTCTAAGTCCCATCAGGGACCTCTTACAGTCCCTAACGGACACCCACAGTCCACTCCATGTTCTTCAACAATCCATGGCTTACATCACTGTAGTCCTGACTCTGAGACAAGAACAACTGTCTAGTTAGAGGGGCTCCAGCGATGTGCCGGGAGTTGGGACACATGCTGAGGATCATGGAGAACATGGAGCAGATGTAGGCGGAAAGAATGACTGCCACGGCTGCACTCCAGCGAGATGTAGCTGGGATCTTCCATGCCCTGCAGACCCTCATCGTGGAATTTCTGCCACAAGGCCTGGTGCGGATGAATGCTGTTGCTACTACTCCACCAACATCTCCGCCCCCTGAAGTGTCAGTGCCTCACAGTGCGGCAGACAATCTACCTCTGGCCCCTGATGTGTCACTGCCACACAGTGCGGAAGACATTCCACCTCCGGCCCCTGATGTGTCAGTGCCACACAGTGCGGCAGACATTCCACCTCCGACCCCTGATGTGTCAGTGGCACACAGTACTGCAGACAAAATCCCACCACCCACATATGAGGCACATGAGACATCAGAGGACGAAGATGTGGATGATTCTGCCTTAGTGGTAAGAAGGAAGCGGTAACATTCATCTCCGCCATATGGCCTGTTTCTGCTTGGTTCTGCCCTCTGCATCATCACCTTCCACTGTCCCCCAATAAACTCTGCAACACTCACCTTGGACCTCGACTTGGACTTCCATATTCTGTTTGGTTACCAATAACACAGCAATCAGACTGCGAACTGAACTCTTCCTCTACCGATGAAATTGTCAATCCCTGAAGGACTCTGGCTGACCGTCCACGGGGCAACAATGTAAAGACGGGTTTGCATGGCCCTGTCTTGCTCCAGCTTCAACACTCCACCGAATGTGAATAAAACATTCTGACTCCCACAGATGTGTCATGTCTATGATCAATCAAGTATGAAAGTGTGGATGAATGTAGGGGCAGTGATTACCCCTCACGTCCATGTTGCTAATGTTGTGGGACTTGAGTCACAGGGTGCAACTCTCTCCATCATGGTGCTACATATTTGACCCCAAATGTTGTCTTTTCTTGGTCACAAATGACAGCCTTTATGTCCTGAATTTGGACACATGTGATAGGCGGCTGAGTGGGATTACGTACTATCTTTGACACCCTGAAATGGCATTTTGAATACGTGGCAACCTAAACAGCCTCTCTGTACAGAGGCGACACACCCACCATCTAATTGCCATTTGTGAGATTGTTAGCACTAAATGTTGCACTTACACTTATCAGAGTGATGTGTTTATGCAGAGGAGTGACATGCACACAGGGAATGTGTGTTGGAATTAATTTATTTGCACATGCTGTGCCTGTAGTCATTTTGTCCTGTACCATGATTGCTAAGGACAGTCACAATGTGACGTGCTCATGTGAAGAAATTGTTAAGGATTGTGTTCCTTCGGGCTATTCCTGCTACAGCTGCATTGGGGTGTGGTCCACCTGCCTCATCTTCATCATCATCGTCCGGTGCATCTGGCACTTGGATCCATGAGGCATGCAATGATCATCTTGCACACTATTTCCGGGCTGTACAGGAGTCTTCCACCTGTGATGTCCAGGCACCTGAAACGTGACTTTAACACGCCAAATGAGTGCTCCACAATGCCCCTGGTGCGTTTGTGGACTGCATTGTACTCCCTCTGGACCTGAGTGTTCATGTCTCGGAGGGGTGTCATCATCCACGGGCAGAGTGCATATCCTTGATCACCTGTGACAGGGGAGAGACATATGTGTCACTTGGTGGTTCTGCATTGTGTGTTGGCAAGCTTATTAGTTTAGTGGTGTGTGATGTGTGCGACTTTGGGATTCATGTTTGACATGTATTGCTTGTGGCTAATGAGCGGCATCAATGTGTATTACATTGCCTCACAGCTGCTCTGCACTCCCCCTGAGCCTATTTACTTTTTTTGGAAAGTTATAGTTAGTTGGACATTTCACTCATATAAACCCATAGAAATTCCCCCGTTGTAGTTAGTTCAGCTAACTATAACTCGCGCCCCCGAAATGCACTGCTGATGATGTCACAAATTACATCACTCATGACATGGTCAGTGACATCACTGATGACATCACTGATGACATCTCAAATGACATCACTGATGACATCACTGATGACATCATCCATGTGATAATTTGATGCATCTTCTTACAGCCTAATATAACCTCGGATACACCCACTATAAATTACAGACTGCCATTCTCAAAACCATAGACACTCCAACAGCAATAACTACATACACACTCACTGATTCTTAGGTTTACACACACACATCCACTCACTCACTCATACAGTCACTCATACTTATGGTCACTCAGTACAGGACTATCATATGCACTCATACACCTTTATAGAAACTCACACTCCACCACTCATCCATAGACACCTAGTCAGTCACGCAAATAATTAATCACACTACCATTTACTCACCTATACAGTTATACACACACCAGCTCACTTACTCATACAAATACTAGCACATACTCACACTCTTATACTATCACTGACACAAGCACAGACTCATCCATACAGCCACTCTCACAATCACACACTCTTACTTATAGCCATTTATTTACTCCAACACACATATATACTGCCTTTCACATATGTAGTTACCCACACATATACAACTGAGATATACATTCACTCACTAACACACCCATACACACACTCACCCACCCATACAGTCCATCACAGATGCACTCTTGAAACCATGCACCCAGTGAATCACCCACTCACACATCTATGTACAGAGTCACACACCCTCCACCCATGTAAACACTCAGGCACCCATACAGATACTCTGACAACCAATCAATAACCCATATGGAGACTCATGTAGCTATTCGCAAACCCATGCAGCCACTTACACACCAACAGACAGACGGATACAGACATTCACACAGTTTACTCACTAACCCATGCATTCAGTAAGATAAGTTTAATCACTCACTTATAGAGTCAGTCACGCACCTACTAAATCATCCATTCAGACACTTATACACCCACTCATTCTTCAATACGCCTTTCCCTATATATATTAAACATATTTAAACTTTACAGAATCACACAGTCACTGGATGATGTCATCAGTGATGTCTCTGACTATGTCATGAGTGATGTTATATGTCATCAACAGTGCATTGCAGGGGCACGAATTATAGTTATCTGAACTAACTATAACGGGGGACTTTCTATGGTTTTATACGAGTGAAATGTCCAACTAACTATATCTTTCCCTAAAACCTATAGTTTTTCCAGTGAATTTCTAAGGTTTTTAAAATGCTAATTTCTAACTATAAAGTGCCTGAAACCTATGGTTTTTTAAGTGAATTTCAAAGGTTTTTTAAATGCTAGTTTCTAACAATGCCTACAGAGGTAGGACATGTGAAGAAAGAAGAAAAAATGCACAGAAAGAAGCAAAAGAAATGCAGTAAGAAGCAACAGAAGTCCACGAGGATGAAGAAAAGTGCAGGAAGAAGCAGGCCATGTGCAGAAAGAACCAACAGAGGAGCAGAAAGAGGCCTTGTTGCAAAATCATCCTGTGCCCACATCTTTTTCAGACAGGTACTGGTGGTAACTGACTCAGACTAACCAGGCCTAGAGCCAGTACTATGCTAAAAGACACTTAGAATACAGTAAAAACACCTACATACACTAGGGAACACTATGCGCTGGGATACCCCTGTGATTAGCATGACCTCCTCTGTAAGGCCCTAGTACATAATAGTTATAAGAAAACAGTGGTTCTGTCGGGTATAGGTAAAACAATTGCTTTGTCAAAAAGGACGAGTCAAGGATAAAAGGGAAATCAATCAAGTTGACCACACAATCTTAGAATATAAATCAAAGATCAGGCTTGTTTTGAAGAATATAATGTCATTTTTATATATAAATTACATCATTTATATAGCAGAGCACAAATGACATTGGAAATGCAGGATTACCAAGCTGATAAACTGTAAAGTGAGTCAGTGAATTTGTGACAGAGTGACATAGGTGACCAAATTGTGCATAATATATACAGTGAACAAATGCAGAACTTTGTTATATGTACAGTATGTGAGGGAAGGGCCAGTATCGAGGGCAAACAATGACACTGTTTCATGGATAAATCAGAAATTATATGAAAAGCAGGTCTCGCACTGGTCCTAGCATTTTCCGTCGACGTTTCAACCCAAAAAGTGCGACTTTGAATCGTCACGCAGGGTCTTCATCAGGACATTAAGATACAGATAGGTAACCTGCAAGAGCAAGTAAAGCGTGTGTCAGATATGTGTTATTATCGTGTGGTTATGTGATCCCGAAAAATACGGGACACCACTCACCTAGCCAGCGGTCTAGGAGGGCCTGGTAAGGAATTGTTCAAAGGCGCAGAGCTCCTCATCAAATGTGGTCTCTGTAAGGCAAAGTACGTGGTGCTATAACTGAACAACATAAGGTCTAGGCCTGTATCGTCGTGAGGCAAAGAGACAATGTATTTGAACAATGAGAATTAAGGGTAGTGGCCTGTAAGTTGGCCGGTTACAGAGGACATGTAATTCAAACATGTGCATAAGTGGTTGAAAAGGCGGTCAAAAAGGACCAGTTCAAGAATTATCGCTAGATAATCGACCATGTGGGGAGGGGAAAAAACAGAATTTAAATGTTAGTTTTAACCGCTCACCTTAGGGGGCTTAAATCAAATGAGTGAGGACGAATCCGGTGAAAAATCGCGTCGGAGCCGTCTTCTATTTGATTCTGAAAGGATAATTGATGAATCAGAATGGTTCATAGCCGGGCGGGACCGTGGGCACCTATTACAGGGACGAAGTCTTACTTGGGAATGAGAGCGGTAACGATTCACGCTGCAGCTGCTCCTGTCAGAGTCGGGAGAAGCTGCGAATGACAGGCAGGCCGCTACATGAAGGAGAGCCGCGCTGTCCCGTCTGACGTCAACATGGTGACGCGTAGGGGGCGTTGCATAGCAACCAACGGTGCGTCTTGGAATTCCGACCAATGGTGCGCGAGGAGCGCTGCACTCCAGCTGAATCAGAAAAACGTCCCACTTTCCTGAGGACGATCATGTGTTATGGGGGCGTGGTCTGGCAAACGAGGCCATCTCCGGGAGAGGCGGCCCAATGGGCGCGGTGTGTGCTATGCCCAGGAAGAATGACAAAACTGTCAATCTGTATGATAGTGTAGAGACAGAATGGATCGTATCATGAGCAATTGCAACAGTGGTTCGAAATGAGCGTTTTGCAATTGCTACGGATCATAAGCGAGTCTATCGCTAATCGAAGTCAGCAGAGTGGTGTACGAGTGGGGTTGCGTGGCAACCACAGTAACATCAGTGAGGCGGGTCAGCTGAAATCAAGTGCGCGTTAACGGCTGTGGGCTGCCAGTACATGTGTTCAACAACAGGGTTGACAGATCAAGTGCTAATGGGCATAGGATCATGCGTAGTCAATTTAACCCTTGCGTAGAGAAGCATGAGTGGATCGAAATGTAATAAACACAACAGTCATTATTTACAAAGCATATGCCTTAGGAAGCAGATAAGAAGACATAAATCGAGTTCAAATTAAATCACAATTTGAGATCTGTCTTGGAGTGACAGCAGATCACAGGGTAAGATACAGGATGAAAAGTAAGCAAATTATGTATACAAAATGCAGATTGGCCTGGGGTTGTGGAACAAGGAGTGCAAGATGGAGTATCATAGTTGCCCCATTTCCCTGGATGTTTCCTCGAGGCTGTTCAGTCCTTGCTGGACAGTATTGAGGAAGTGAATCCATCTACACTCTTTTCTCTTCAGATTCACAGTTATTGATCCCCCTCTTGGCGCGAGACTGACCTTCTCTAGCACCCACCATTTCAAATCTTCAGGTCGATGGCTCAGTGCCAGAAAATGGTCCACCATAGGGGCCCCTTGAGTTCCGCATCTGATGCGGCTCATGTGCTGTAGTATCCTTACTTTTATTTTTTGCGTTGTTTGCCCCACGTATAAGAGATCACAAGGACATCTTATCACGTATATTAAACTTGAGCTGTTGCAATTCGTGAATGTAGTTGAGTTATAAGTTCTGTCTTTATGGAGGAAGGAGGAGCCCTCTATTGACAAAGGACAGGCTTTGCATTGTCCGCACTTGTAATGGCCCACGATGGATGGTAGCCCCAACTGTTCTCTGAGACCACGAGGTTTTGGTGGTTCAAGGTATGCCTTAACAACACTGTCTTTTACATTCTTGGCACGTTTAAACGCGAAGATGGGTTCCTCGATGGTCGGCAGTTCGCTCACAACAAGATTCCAGTACTTCTTGATAATTTTCTTCATCCCATTGCTCTTTGTGTTGAAAGATGTGACACACACAATGTTTTCACTCTGAGATCTTTTCTCTTTGACCTGTAAGAGTTCATCTCTCGGACAATACCATGCGCGTTTGCGTGCGCGTTTCAGGAGACCCAGTGGATACCCCCGTTCCTTTAGTCGAGTGGTGAGGATCTCGGTTTCTTTAAAGAAATCAGCTCTGCGCGTGCAGTTCCTCCGCAGCCTAAGGTATTGGCCATAGGGAAGGTTATCCCTTAGGCTGCGTGGGTGGTGAGAGTCATATTTCAGGAGGGTGTTCCGTTCTGTAGGTTTACGGTAAAGGTCACAAATCAGTTGTCCATCATCCACTTCAAAGGTAAGGTCCAAGACGCACCGTTGGTTGCTATGCAACGCCCCCTACGCGTCACCATGTTGACATCAGACGGGACAGCGCGGCTCTCCTTCATGTAGCGGCCTGCCTGTCATTCGCAGCTTCTCCCGACTCTGACAGGAGCAGCTGCAGCGTGAATCGTTACCGCTCTCATTCCCAAGTAAGACTTCGTCCCTGTAATAGGTGCCCACGGTCCCGCCCGGCTATGAACCATTCTGATTCATCAATTATCCTTTCAGAATCAAATAGAAGACGGCTCCGACGCGATTTTTCACCGGATTCGTCCTCACTCATTTGATTTAAGCCCCCTAAGGTGAGCGGTTAAAACTAACATTTAAATTCTGTTTTTTCCCCTCCCCACATGGTCGATTATCTAGCGATAATTCTTGAACTGGTCCTTTTTGACCGCCTTTTCAACCACTTATGCACATGTTTGAATTACATGTCCTCTGTAACCGGCCAACTTACAGGCCACTACCCTTAATTCTCATTGTTCAAATACATTGTCTCTTTGCCTCACGACGATACAGGCCTAGACCTTATGTTGTTCAGTTATAGCACCACGTACTTTGCCTTACAGAGACCACATTTGATGAGGAGCTCTGCGCCTTTGAACAATTCCTTACCAGGCCCTCCTAGACCGCTGGCTAGGTGAGTGGTGTCCCGTATTTTTCGGGATCACATAACCACACGATAATAACACATATCTGACACACGCTTTACTTGCTCTTGCAGGTTACCTATCTGTATCTTAATGTCCTGATGAAGACCCTGCGTGACGATTCAAAGTCGCACTTTTTGGGTTGAAACGTCGACGGAAAATGCTAGGACCAGTGCGAGACCTGCTTTTCATATAATTTCTGATTTATCCATGAAACAGTGTCATTGTTTGCCCTCGATACTGGCCCTTCCCTCACATACTGTACATATAACAAAGTTCTGCATTTGTTCACTGTATATATTATGCACAATTTGGTCACCTATGTCACTCTGTCACAAATTCACTGACTCACTTTACAGTTTATCAGCTTGGTAATCCTGCATTTCCAATGTCATTTGTGCTCTGCTATATAAATGATGTAATTTATATATAAAAATGACATTATATTCTTCAAAACAAGCCTGATCTTTGATTTATATTCTAAGATTGTGTGGTCAACTTGATTGATTTCCCTTTTATCCTTGACTCGTCCTTTTTGACAAAGCAATTGTTTTACCTATACCCGACAGAACCACTGTTTTCTTATAATAATCCTACCCAGGTTCTGAGGGACACAGGGTCACCCCATTGTTTATATACTATACGTGCAGATGCTGATCTGCGAGGGTTTTTGCTCTCTCATTTATTTGTTTTTCATGAATGTGTCAAAAAGACTTGAAAATTGAATTCTGTGTTTGAACATTATTTGTTTGTATATTATGTCTGAAAAAGAGACACTGTCCTACACTGAGGAATATATAGCCAATTTAATAAAAGAACAAGGGAGCTCCGGCTTCCTTTTAGGCCCAGACAGATTATCAGTAGATGTGGGCCTTAATGAGAAATTGGCTAGACTAGAGCGGTTGGAAAAGAAATTAGTGCGCTCTAGACTACATGGCCATGTATTGACCAAGTACCTTGAATCTAATATAATTCCCAAGGGCTTACAGGTTCGCAATGAACCAGCGATATTCATAGACGTACCTAAATACAGGGAAGGATTTAGCTTTGTGGCAAACAATTGTTCCAGGCACTGGATGGTGCTTGGAATAGAGACTGCAATAGAATACGTAAAAAAACTCACACAGGAAATTACGGAACTTAAGAGGGAAATTTTGGGAGACAGTGCCCTAACAAATGCAAAGGAGGCTCTGGAAAGGGCCGAAAAAACCCTAGTGGAGTTTAATACGACAACTTTGAACAAAAAGCTAGATAAGTTGTCTAAGGACATTAGAAGTTACGACAAGAAATCCACTTATCCTTACCTAGCAGAGGATTACTATCAACAAGATAGTCAAGGTTTCTTTTCCAACAAAAGCAGACAAGGACCTAGAAGATTTAAGACCTTCTCTGACTCTACATTTGGAAGTGGTTCAGATTCGGATTTGGATAGACCTTCCACGAGCCACCAGGATAACCAATTGTCCCTTTTTTTAGAGGAGGGCCCCCGACAACCAATCAGGGGTGGGGGCCAGGATCAGTTCTGGGGTCGCCCAAGAAGATGGAACAACCGAAGAGGAGGGAACAGCCGGCGCACCAACTCACGTGTCCGTTTCTTCCAGCCGGAAGCCCATGGAGAAATCTCAACCCGCAGGCAGACATATCGTTGGTGAATCCACAGCATGAATGTATAATCGCCAATGTCGCATCACCTCCACTAGGGTTGCCACTACCCTCACAACAGGACACCTCAACCCTACTAGTTGATCCAAACTCTCATGCAACTGTCACAAATGGAATACCATCTGAGCATCCCGATGAGATACTGATATCAACTGGACGGATAGAGCGACCGATGACCACTGCCACCATAATTGACATTTCCCAGCAAGTACCACTGCAACAAGCGAATATCGATCTGGCATCAACTCAAATTAACGCTAATTCCAGACCCTTGGAAACTCTAGATCCCATAATCAATCTCTCTGATTATGCATTAACAAATGAAGAAAAGATGGTCCTATCCAAAGGGTTGTCATTTGTACCCACAGCTGTTCCTGATTCTTTCAATGTCAAGGTTGAATTACAACGTTTCTTCAGGAAAATCAGGCTGAAGTATTATTTTTCGAAAAACATCTATACCCCAGCAACCACAGCAACGCCTTTCCGACCGATCTCAACATTCACACCAAGTGCGTACATGATGAGCGATAAAATACTTGCCTACGAAAAAATTGTACTCGAGGAGACCATGGACCTACTTCGTAAAAAGGAATACATCAGATACAACATCAGTAAACCTGAAAAATTGGCCCTCGCGACCTTGGGAACTAATGAGTCCATTGTTATAAAAGCCGCAGACAAAGGGGGAGCAGTAGTGCTGCAGAACACACAAGACTATGTTGCTGAAATAGAGCTTCAACTGGCGTGCATAGACAGTTATCGCCGGGTGCCGAGGGATCCCACATCTGAAATCAAATCGCTGATCGAAAACATCACGACGGATGGAGTATCACAAGGCTTCCTCAGTCAATCGGAATATGATTTCCTGAACAAGCGTGAGGCTAGGATTCCGACCATATATACCCTTCCCAAGATCCATAAACGCCTCGACAAGCCTCCTGGTAGACCAATTGTCTCGGGTTGCGGTTCCATACTCGAGCCGCTTAACCAATTCATAGACTACTTTTTACAGCCATGGATACCACAGACCAAATCATATGTTCGTGATACAATGCATATCATCCAATTGTTGGAGGGACAACCATTTGATACACGAACCCAACTGTTGGTCACGTTAGATGTACCCTCGCTCTATACCTCCATTCCTCAGACGAGGGCCTTGGAAGTTATCAAAGAACTCCTTGACAAAAGAATGCGACCGCACTGGATACCTACCGATTTCCTGCTAGGCCTTTTGGAGATTGCCATGAGATATAACTATTTTGTTTTCATGAAACAGTTTTATTATCAATGTAAAGGCGTGGCGATGGGGGCTACCTATGCGCCGAGCCTGGCCAATATCTTCATGGACGCGTATGAGGAGGAACACCTATACGACCACCGGAATCCTTTCATTGACAACATTACCATCTGGAAACGCTATATAGACGATGTTATAATGATCTGGACTGGTACTAAGGACGAACTCAACCAGTTCTTTGACTGGCTGAATGCCAGATCCAACGATATCCAGTTCACCATGTCAAATGACAACAACACCATCGATTTCCTGGACCTTACCTTTGAAGTGGATGATGGACAACTGATTTGTGACCTTTACCGTAAACCTACAGAACGGAACACCCTCCTGAAATATGACTCTCACCACCCACGCAGCCTAAGGGATAACCTTCCCTATGGCCAATACCTTAGGCTGCGGAGGAACTGCACGCGCAGAGCTGATTTCTTTAAAGAAACCGAGATCCTCACCACTCGACTAAAGGAACGGGGGTATCCACTGGGTCTCCTGAAACGCGCACGCAAACGCGCATGGTATTGTCCGAGAGATGAACTCTTACAGGTCAAAGAGAAAAGATCTCAGAGTGAAAACATTGTGTGTGTCACATCTTTCAACACAAAGAGCAATGGGATGAAGAAAATTATCAAGAAGTACTGGAATCTTGTTGTGAGCGAACTGCCGACCATCGAGGAACCCATCTTCGCGTTTAAACGTGCCAAGAATGTAAAAGACAGTGTTGTTAAGGCATACCTTGAACCACCAAAACCTCGTGGTCTCAGAGAACAGTTGGGGCTACCATCCATCGTGGGCCATTACAAGTGCGGACAATGCAAAGCCTGTCCTTTGTCAATAGAGGGCTCCTCCTTCCTCCATAAAGACAGAACTTATAACTCAACTACATTCACGAATTGCAACAGCTCAAGTTTAATATACGTGATAAGATGTCCTTGTGATCTCTTATACGTGGGGCAAACAACGCAAAAAATAAAAGTAAGGATACTACAGCACATGAGCCGCATCAGATGCGGAACTCAAGGGGCCCCTATGGTGGACCATTTTCTGGCACTGAGCCATCGACCTGAAGATTTGAAATGGTGGGTGCTAGAGAAGGTCAGTCTCGCGCCAAGAGGGGGATCAATAACTGTGAATCTGAAGAGAAAAGAGTGTAGATGGATTCACTTCCTCAATACTGTCCAGCAAGGACTGAACAGCCTCGAGGAAACATCCAGGGAAATGGGGCAACTATGATACTCCATCTTGCACTCCTTGTTCCACAACCCCAGGCCAATCTGCATTTTGTATACATAATTTGCTTACTTTTCATCCTGTATCTTACCCTGTGATCTGCTGTCACTCCAAGACAGATCTCAAATTGTGATTTAATTTGAACTCGATTTATGTCTTCTTATCTGCTTCCTAAGGCATATGCTTTGTAAATAATGACTGTTGTGTTTATTACATTTCGATCCACTCATGCTTCTCTACGCAAGGGTTAAATTGACTACGCATGATCCTATGCCCATTAGCACTTGATCTGTCAACCCTGTTGTTGAACACATGTACTGGCAGCCCACAGCCGTTAACGCGCACTTGATTTCAGCTGACCCGCCTCACTGATGTTACTGTGGTTGCCACGCAACCCCACTCGTACACCACTCTGCTGACTTCGATTAGCGATAGACTCGCTTATGATCCGTAGCAATTGCAAAACGCTCATTTCGAACCACTGTTGCAATTGCTCATGATACGATCCATTCTGTCTCTACACTATCATACGATTGACAGTTTTGTCATTCTTCCTGGGCATAGCACACACCGCGCCCATTGGGCCGCCTCTCCCGGAGATGGCCTCGTTTGCCAGACCACGCCCCCATAACACATGATCGTCCTCAGGAAAGTGGGACGTTTTTCTGATTCAGCTGGAGTGCAGCGCTCCTCGGGCACCATTGGTCGGAATTCCAAGACGCACCGTTGGTTGCTATGCAACGCCCCCTACGCGTCACCATGTTGACGTCAGACGGGACAGCGCGGCTCTCCTTCATGTAGCGGCCTGCCTGTCATTCGCAGCTTCTCCCGACTCTGACAGGAGCAGCTGCAGCGTGAATCGTTACCGCTCTCATTCCCAAGTAAGACTTCGTCCCTGTAATAGGTGCCCACGGTCCCGCCCGGCTATGAACCATTCTGATTCATCAATTATCCTTTCAGAATCAAATAGAAGACGGCTCCGACGCGATTTTTCACCGGATTCGTCCTCACTCATTTGATTTAAGCCCCCTAAGGTGAGCGGTTAAAACTAACATTTAAATTCTGTTTTTTCCCCTCCCCACATGGTCGATTATCTAGCGATAATTCTTGAACTGGTCCTTTTTGACCGCCTTTTCAACCACTTATGCACATGTTTGAATTACATGTCCTCTGTAACCGGCCAACTTACAGGCCACTACCCTTAATTCTCATTGTTCAAATACATTGTCTCTTTGCCTCACGACGATACAGGCCTAGACCTTATGTTGTTCAGTTATAGCACCACGTACTTTGCCTTACAGAGACCACATTTGATGAGGAGCTCTGCGCCTTTGAACAATTCCTTACCAGGCCCTCCTAGACCGCTGGCTAGGTGAGTGGTGTCCCGTATTTTTCGGGATCACATAACCACACGATAATAACACATATCTGACACACGCTTTACTTGCTCTTGCAGGTTACCTATCTGTATCTTAATGTCCTGATGAAGACCCTGCGTGACGATTCAAAGTCGCACTGTGTAAACACGCCCTGTGGCCGTTTTAAGTTGGGAGATTAAGTCCCCTTGAATCCTGAGGGTCCCTAGGGTCCAACTAGACCACTAGGTACCTCCAGTAAGCGCCACAGAGCTGCGTTACAGAGAGATGTAAAAAGGGGCACGACCTAGACCACCTCTCTGCAACGCAGCGCAGTGGCGCTTACTGGAAGCACCTGGTGGGATAGTTGGGCCCCAGGGTCCCTCAGGATTGAAGGGGAATTATTTCCCCAACTTAAAACTCGCCACAGGGCTTGTTTACACACGTTAACTCAGGCCCCGTCCCCTCCCTTCACCACTGTGTAAACACGCCCTGTGGCCGTTTTTAATTGGGAGATTAAGTTCATTTGAATCCTGAGGGTCCCTAGGGTCCAACTAGCCCACTAAGTACCTCCAGTAAGTGCCACAGAGCTGCGTTGCAGAGAGGTGTAAAAAGTGGCACGGCCTGGACCACCTCTCTGCAACGCAACTCAGTGGCGCTTACTGGAAGCACCTGGTGTGCTAGTTAGCCCCCAGGGGCCCTCAGGATTGAAGGGGAATTATTTCCCCAACTTAAAACGCGCCATAGGGAATGTTTGCACACGTCACCTCAGGCCCCGTCCCCTCCCTTCCCCACTGTGTAAACACGCCTTGTGGCCGTTTTTTAAGTTGGGAGATTAAGTCCCCTTGAATGCTGAGGATCCCTAGGGGCAAAATAGCCCACTAGGTACGTCCAGTAAGCGCCATTGCAGAGAGGTGTAAAAAGGGGCACGGCCTGCACCACCTCTCTGCAACGCAGAGCAGTGGCGCTTACTGGAAGCACCTGGTGGGCTAGTTGGCCCCCAGGGTCCCTCAGGATTGAAAGGGAATTATTTCCCCAACTTAAAACGTGCCACAGGGAATGTTTGCACACGTCACCTCAGGCCCCGTCCCCTCCCTTCACCACTGTGTAAACGCGCCCTGTGGCCGTTCTAAGTTGAGAGATTAAGTCCCCTTGAATCCTAAGGGTCCCTAGGGTCAAACTAGCCCACTAGGTACCTCCAGTAAGCGCCACAGAGCCGCGTTGCATAGAGGTGTAAAAAGGGGCGTGGCCTCAGAACACCTGTCTGCAACGCAGCTCCCTGGCGCATACTGGAGATACCTGTTGGGCTAGTTGGCCCTCAGGGACCCTCAGTATTGAAGGGGAATTAATTCCCCAACTTACAACTGGCCAGGGGGCGCGTTTGCAGAGTGCTGCAAGGAGGGGGCGTGGCCTCAGGCGCGATGCCGGTCTTTTATTTATTTTATTTTTTTTAAGAAGGGGGGCTGTGTGGCCCCCCCTTCTTTTTCTAATTTACTGGCCCGGGGGACCCATCCCCCAGGGCCTGCACCCTAATTTTGTTTGTTGAAAAAAATAAATTTGGCCCTCCCAAGGCCTTAATCGGCCCCGGGGACCCCAACCCCCGGGTCATGGCCTTTTTTTAAAAAAAAATTCTTTAGGAAGGGGCTGCGTTGCCCCCCTCCTCAGGCCACTTATGGCCCCGGGAACACCATCCCCCGGGGCCAGCCTTTGTTTTTTATTATTTAAAAAATATATATATTTATAGAAACACCTAGGACATGCTGGACAAACCGTATGTACCTATCACCATGACGATTCGCGTGATATTCATTAAAAGGCGACTATGCATAGAATGAATCCACATGGAATGTATTTACACCACTAGTGAAGCTCTGACGTGTCTGACGCCCTACCGTGCCTAATCCCGGCGCCCCCGCCGGTGGGTACTCTCCAAGTAGACACCCTTGTTGTTTATTTATACAAACATGGGTAGCTATTGACGGGCACATTTAATATACACGCACACCAAGCCATGCAAAAGGGATTCGACAAAAATTCGACCAAACTATGCAAGAAACCCCCCTCACGGTTAATAAAATACACATCCACCGCCGGATGTGTAATACTTTTTATTTTACTCTCTGGAAAGGAGACAAACCTCACTTGAGAGTCACAGCGTGCTCCTGGCTGAGCCCAATGCTGTGTTACACCCACCAGTGCCCGCCGTGTGCCTCACACCTCTGTGTTGTATTCCACCAGCTAGTGCGTATGCTATGACACTCTCTAGCCCATGTGCACTGTAACACCACCCTGTGAATATGTCATACCACACTTGCCTTCGCACAGGTTATATTGCCCCATCTAACGTGCCTTCCTCGATGCCTATGTTATAACGCACAGCGCTATGCATACATATTACAATCTGGGATCCATATCTTTGTCACAGTGCATATGCAACGTTACACTCCCCAGCACCTTTTTTATATTACAACTTTAGAGACTAGTTAGGTTACACAACACTGCCCTGTGCATATTACACTCCATGGTGCATATCGCATAGCACGCGCTAGTGCCTGTGCTATCTCGCGCTCTCCAATGAATCTGTCATTGCGCACAATGTATTGCATATTATATTTCACGCCCCGGTTCATCTTATATTACACTTTTTGGTGCATAGTTTATACCATATACTATATCTAGTTTTCATTTTCAATCGTGCTCTCAGGACTATGTTCTATATAACACTGCATCCACCTACCCTTTTCACGGGCATTACATTTTGTGATGGGGGTGGAGGGTCAGGGGGTGTTTCTGCCAAGTGAGCCCAGAGTCATAGTCACAAACGTCCTCTTCTTCCTGAATAAAAGTGAGATTATGCTGCATACTTGTTCATATTTTAAGTAGTTCGCAGACACACATTTTAAAAACAATAAAGTTCCTAATACCCACCTTCTCTGAACAGTTAGCTTGCTGCCCCATCCACCTCCTCCCTATCCTCTGTTATCTGAATCCATGGACTAGCCTCCTCCCTCCTGCAATGCATGGTCGGATGTGCTGCCACTGCCCTCCATTTAGCATGATGTACCAGTCCACTCCTCCTGCCCTCCATTGCCCAATTCTATGGCCCATCATTGACCTCCTGCTTAGCCTCTGTGCTTAGCTTGCTGCCCCTATTCTCCTTCCCCCTGCCCTCCGATGTCTTTGTGCATGCCCCTGCTCCATCCTTTTTGCCCACCATGTTCCATGGACCTGCCACTCCTATCTACTCTGAGTGTTCTGTTGAGCTGCCACTCCCCTCCCACCTGCCTAGCATTGTCAGATGACTGTAACCTGTCCCTGCCACCTCCACCCTGCCTGTCCACATGCCATGCCCCTATCACCTTCCTCCTGTCCTCCATGGTCCATTTTACTGCCACACCCTTCTGCCCCCCCTGGTTTGTTGTACTGCAACTGCTCCTCCTGCCTACCCCGCGTGGTCTGTTGTGAGGCCCCTTCCCCTGAACTCTCTTGTCTGTGCCCAGGTCCTGATCCTCCCTTCTATCCTCCATGGTCCTTTGTGCATGCCCCTGCACCCTCCTTCTTCCCCATCATAGCTATTGTGCTGCCACTAACCCTCCCGCTTGCCATGCATGGTCTTCTGTGCTGCCATGGCCCCTCCCACCTTCCCTGTGTGGTCAGCTAGCTGTCCCTGACCCCCTCCCACCTTCCCTCCATGGTCTGTGTGTATGCCATCATAGTCTCATTGTTGCTCTCCATGGTGTGTCTTGTTTCTAGTGCCCATCCTGCCTCACCTCCATGGTCTTCATGCTGCTCCTGCCCTGCCCCCTTGCCCCCAGCCCTCTGTTTCCATGTGCAGACCCCTATTCCCTCCCTCCTGACATGTCTGTTCCATTGTAATGCCCCTGATCCGTTCCTCCTGCCCTTTATGGTCTGTTATGCTGCAGCTTTCTCTCCTGTCTGTCCATTATGGTCAGCTAGCTACTATTGCCTCTTTCCCCTCTGTTCTCTGTTGTCCATGTGCATGGTCCTGTCCCCTCCCTATTGCTTTCTATGGATTGTTTTGCTGCACTCCCGTCCCGCATGCGCTGTGTGGTGTATTGTGCTGCTGCAAACCCTGATGCCTGCCCTGTAGGGTCAGTTTGGTGCACCTCTCCATGTCCCTCCTGTCCTCTGTTATCCGAGTCCATGTCCCTACCCCAATTCCTCCTGCCTACCATGATCCAATGTACCATACTTGCGAACATTTTGAACTTGGTAAGAGGGAGATTTTGAAAACAAACTGGGGTATTGATTTTCCCCTTTGAGTTACATTGAAAAAGAGGAGATTGTAGACAGGAGACAGATCAAATAAAGCCCATTTGAGCTTAAAAACATTGGACGTTTCCTGGCTGAAACGGGTCTGTTGGCATGTATTGTTGTACTACCACTGCCTCTTCCTTCTGCCCACAATGGTCTTTTATATTGCCACAGCCTCTCTTGCCAGTCCTGTATTGTTGGTTTGTTGCCCCTGCCTCCCTTTCCACTGCCCTCCATAGTCTGTTGTGCTGCCACTGCCCTTCCTGCCTGCCCAGTGTGGTCAAATTGTTGCCTCTGCACTCTCCTACCTGCCTTCAATTTCAACTTCAAGTCCGTGCCCCTGGCCTCTGCCTCTCAACATTGTCCCAATGAACAACTAGATTGCTAACATTCTATATTTATTACAAAAGTGTGGAACGCCTGATGTCATCTTGATGTAATCAAAACTGTAATACCTAGAGTATTTCCTTTAGAAATTACATATATGAGAGGGTCTTATTTGCATCAACATTATGGTTAGTGCTCTAAAAAACTAAAATGAGGACATATTTTCTGAGTTTTCAAATAGCGACAAAGAAGTTTGTTTTTTTATCCAGTTGACCACTTGATTAAATGTTGCACCTAGGGGAGAGGATGTGGTGTTACTTCCAGAGCTGCAGACTTTGCAACTGGGGAACCAGGTTGGAGTTTCTGCTTCAGCTCAACATTCTGTGATTCTGTTCAAATCACTTAATCTCCCCATGTCTACAACCAAAATGAATTTGATCTTGTGTGATGTAACCAATGCTCATGTAAAGCACTCCAATACCTGACAAGTCTGCACTATATAAAACTGCAAATACACAAAAAATAAGTGTTTTGCACACTTCTGTCTATGGGCTACATGTGGGCTACATCTGGGTGATATTTGTGCTGCATTTGGGCTCTTTTGTCTCTGGTGACCATCTTGGGAGATTTATATGTTATGAAGTTTCCTAATTTCCTCATTTACTGCAGTCTCCTCAGTAGGAAATGCTTTCAGTTTTTTACTTTGATTCCATCAAGAAGGTATTCAGATATGTCACACATTTGCCATAAATTCTGAATGTTAGCACTCTAGTTGCTCATTAGATCACTGTAGTAAAGCTACTGCTCACCACGGAAGTCTGCTGCTGGTATTAAAAGTGCATGTTTCAGTCTGCAAATCAGAGTTATTTTTTAATGAAATAGAAGAGGATTTGAGAAGTCACTCAAAATGTGCCCTAATTTTTCTTTCTTCAGCACTAATCATAATTTCTATGGCAAAATGAACCCCCTCATTGTGTTCCTTTTTAAATTAAATGTTTTAAGCGTTACCAGTTTATTCCAATCAAGATGGCTTCAGGTGTGCCATACTTTTGTCATAAGTAAGACAGTAAGCGCTCTAGTTGTTCTTAAGAACACTCTGGGACATTCTGTCATTGGGCTATACTTGGGCTACATCTGGGTGATATTTGGGCTACATTTGGGCTCTTTTGTCTCTGGTGGCCATCTTGGGAGATTTATTTGTTATGAAGTTTCCTAATTTCCTAATTTACTGCAGTCTCCTCAGTGGGAATACTATCAGTTTTTTATTTTGGTTCCATCAAGAAGGCATTCAGATGTGTCACACATTTGCCATAAATTCTGAATGTTAGGACTCTAGTTGCTCATTTGATCACTGTAGTAAAACTACTGCACACCAGGGAAGTCTGCTGCTGGTATTAAAAGTGCATGTTTCAGTCTGCATATCAGAATTATTTTTTAATGAAATAGAAGAGGATTTGAGAAGTCACTCAAAATGTGCCCTAATTTTTCTTTCTTCAGCACTAATCATAATTTCTATGGCAAAATGAACCCCCTCATTGTGTTCCTTTTTAAATTAAATGTTTTAAGTGTTACCAGTTTATTCCAATCAAGATGGCTTCAGGTGTGCCATACTTTTGTCATAAGTAAGACAGTAAGCGCTCTAGTTGTTCTTAAGAACACTCTGGGACATTCTGTCATTGGGCTATACTTGGGCTACATCTGGGTGATATTTGGGCTACATTTGGGCTCTTTTGTCTCTTGTGGCCATCTTGGGAGATTTATTTGTTATGAAGTTTCCTAATTTCCTAATTTACTGCAGTCTCCTCAGTGGGAATACTTTCAGTTTTTTATTTTGGTTCCATCAAGAAGGCATTCAGATGTGTCACACATTTGCCATAAATTCTGAATGTTAGGACTCTAGTTGCTCATTTGATCACTGTAGTAAAACTACTGCACACCAGGGAAGTCTGCTGCTGGTATTAAAAGTGCATGTTTCAGTCTGCATATCAGAATTATTTATTAATGAAATAGAAGAGGATTTGAGAAGTCACTCAAAATGTGCCCTCATTTTTCTTTCTTCAGCACTAATCATAATTTCTATGGCAAAATGAACCCCCTCATTGTGTTCCTTTTTAAATTAAATGTTTTAAGTGTTACCAGTTTATTCCAATCAAGATGGCTTCAGGTGTGCCATACTTTTGTCATAAGTAAGACAGTAAGCGCTCTAGTTGCTCTTAAGAACACTCTGGGACATTCTGTCATTGGGCTATACTTGGGCTACATCTGGGTGATATTTGGGCTACATTTGGGCTCTTTTGTCTCTGGTGGCCATCTTGGGAGATTTATTTGTTATGAAGTTTCCTAATTTCCTAATTTACTGCAGTCTCCTCAGTGGGAATACTTTCAGTTTTTTATTTTGGTTCCATCAAGAAGGCATTCAGATGTGTCACACATTTGCCATAAATTCTGAATGTTAGCACTCTAGTTGCTCATTTGATCACTGTAGTAAAACTACTGCACACCAGGGAAGTCTGCTGCTGGTATTCAAAGTGCATGTTTCAGTCTGCATGTCAGAATTTGTTTATGAAATAGAAGAGGATTTGAGAAGTCAAAATGTGCCCTAATTTTTCTTTCTGCAGAACTAATCATAATTTCTATGGCAAAATGAACCCCCTCATTGGGTTCCTTTGTAAATTAAATGTTTTAAGTGTTACCACTTTATTCCGATCAAGATGGCTTCAGGTGTGCCATACTTTTGTCATAAGTAAGACTGTTAGCGCTCTAGTTGTTCGTTAGAACACTCTGGGACATTCTGTCATTGGGCTATACTTGGGCTACATCTGGGTGATATTTGGGCTACATTTGGGCTCTTTTGTCTCTGGTGGCCATCTTGGGAGATTTATTTGTTATGAAGTTTCCTAATTTCCTCATTTACTGCAGCCTCCTCAGTAGGAAATACTTTCAGTTTTTTACTTTGGTTCCATCAAGAAGGCATTCAGATGTCTCACAACACATTTGCCATAAATTCTGAATGTTAGCACTCTAGTTGCTCATTAGATCACTGTAGTAAAGCTACTGCTCACCAGAGAAGTCTGCTGCTGGTATTCAAAGTGCATGTTTCAGTCTGCATGGCTAAATTTTTTAATGAAATATAAGAGGATTTGAGAAGTCAAAATGTGCCCTAATTTTTCTTTCTGCAGCACTAATCATACTTTCTATGGCAAAATGAACCCCCTCATTTTGTTCCTTTTTAAATTAAATGTTTTAAGAGTTACCACTTTATTCCAACCAAGATGGCTTCAGGTATGCCATAGGTTTGTCATAAGTAGGACTGTTAGCGCTCTAGTTGTTCTTTAGAACATTCTGGGAAGCTGCAGTAGAACACAAAGGAATCAACTGACAGTCTCTGCCCTTGTTGGATGTACATGTTTTACTGAGGATGTCAGACTTCATTCTCACATGACTGAGAAAGATAATGTGAATTTACAGGAAATATGCTCTCAGTTTAGCTTAGAGATCACCTTCCAAACCTCTGTGGGAAAAGCATGAGAAAATAGTTTTCTCTCAAACATGATTCATGATATCACAGCAGAAGGCTTTTTCACATGGTAAAATCACCTTAGAACACACCACAATTCCTAAAATGAGTATGGTACCATCAACAAATTATTTAAAATGTAACTAAAGTCTTAAAACCTTCTATTAACTGCAATGCTTTTTAATGATGTGCTATCATGTATATTGGTCCCAAGATGGCTGCCAACACTTCTTGGATGAAGTGCTGACAGCCAATCAAATCTCACGATGAGATGTGTGGTTAGGCTCCGCCCAGATATATATGTGATTTTACTTTTGATTTTCACAGGAACTACTGAACGGATTTACACCATTTAAGCAAAAGGCACGAGTCTGAACTGAGGACTACCTCTTTGCCAAATTTGGTGTAATTCCGTTAAGCACTTGGGGCTGTAGCTGCGTCAACAGGTCCTATGGGAAAATGCATGGGGAAAACGCGTTTTGGGACCCCCCTTTTTTCTCGGCCCCCGCTTGACCAATCACCGTGAAATTTTCAGGATAGGAGCGGACCGGAGCTGGCCAAAAGTTTGGAAACTTTCGCGAAGATTCATCAATCGACGCCAACGTTATTCCATATAGAATGTTGCGGATTTCCTATGGAAAATAGGTCCTAACTATAACTACCTACTGGCACTCGTAGGCGGGTGCTGTAACGCGGTGGTGCCCGCGTTCAAAATCAACGCTACCAACGCTGTTGGTAGCGTTGATATATATATATATATATATATATATATATATATATATATATATATATATATATATATATATATATTGCAAGCGCTCTTACACTCCGCGATTCTGCCACCAGCCACGGAAAAAGAGCACGGACCACAATCCTTTAAGATCGATAGTTTTTTAATGTCCTTAGGTTACATCCACAGAGTAGCAGCCATTACGCGTTTCGTCCCTGCTAGGGGACTTGATCACATGACGCTGAACCACCAATTGTGTTGCACTTTTAAAGGGGGTAAGGCATAGTGTGTTTCGACAGTTTTTTTCACAAATGAAACATTTGAAACTTTACTCACAGTCGATTAATTTCATCATTGTCCACAAGTCTTTAACACTTCAATTCTTTCGAGTTGGTATAGAGATTATGATATAGATTTAAATATCAGAATGAGTGATCTTATGTTCATCGTATCATGTTTAGAAAGATTAAAATCTTCAGAATAAATATATAAATATATAAATATGTAAACATGCATAAATAAATAGAGTAGTCTATAAATTTATAAAAAACTATTCTCTGTAATATGCTTATAGAGATAAAATCTTATATAAATACCTAATATATATAGACATATAGACATGTATAAAAACATATAAATATATGAATAAATATATAGTATAAAAACGTAAATGCAAAGAAATCCGAGTATAAGATTATAAAATACTTCACAATTTAAAATTCAATCTTGCAATTCATTTTGTCTAACATGACCCCTGTTAACTAATTGTGATAGCATATTGGGAGCCACGGTTCTCTACGTTTGATGATCACAGACTCGAAAGACTAAATAAAAATAAGAAAAGGGGGGACAGATCAGATTGCTCATTATAAAATCATCCCCGATATGTTTCGTCACATTGAAATAATTTTTTTGTGATTTTCAACTTATTAATTGATTTTTTTAATTTTTGGTATCTAATTAGATATTAGTGTTGTTGTGCAAAAAAGTGCTTGAATTTAAAACTACTAAAAAAGTGACAAGTGATGATAATATGTATGTAAAAATATGTGTATAATAATATAAAAATATTATATATAAAAAGAGAACAGAGAGAGGAAGAAAAGCAGTTTTAAAGATATTAGTAGCTTCATAGTAACTATGATGTTGACCAATATATGTATAGTAACTTGCTACTGGGGCTTGAAAATAAAGTAAGGTGCAGGTCAACAAGGGATCTGATTTCCAAACTTGAATTGGATTAAATTCTCGTTACAGCAAGGAAAATCAAAGAACTGTTGTTGTACATGTAAAAATGTGTGTATCAGGGACTTTACATAACTTAGTGTACATGTTTACAGGCTGGCGTGTAGCTCCTCTGAGCTATTCAATCCATGTGGATATTTGCTGTCTAGATTAAGAATGTAATACATTTCCAATACTCTAAGTGATTTTTCACGGTCACCCCCTCTTTTGTTTTTGGGGACAGAGTCAATGAGGAAGTAACTTAAATCCTTAGGGTTACCCTCATGGATTTCTTGGAAATGACGTGCCACTGGATATGCCTGGTCGTGGTTTTTGATGGCACGAATGTGTTGTAGTATTCTCTTGTGCCCAGGGAGAATAGTACTCCCTATGTACCTTAGTTTGCATGTACACTCCAAAACATATATTACATGGTCAGATTTACAGTTCAATGATTTGGTAATTTCCCTGTTAGGTCCCCCAAAGGGTGTGGTGTAGTTGGTTGTGGAGACTCCGTATTCACAGGCCTTGCAGACCCTGCATTTGAGGAATCCCCGTCGTTGTGACAGTCAAGATCCCTTGACTCCCACCCCACACGGATCATTCTCTACCAACATATCTTTCATAGATACTCCTCGTCTATAAGTGATAGCTGGTCTTTTTGGGATTTTTTTTACCAATTATTGGGTCCTGTTTAATAAGGTACCAATTTCTGTTGATTATTTTCCTTACTGCTCCCTCTTGTCTGTTGTATTGAAAGATAAATCTAAAGTTATCAGGTGTTTCAATGTCAGAGGCTTTAAGTTTGGGTGTTGGACAAATCAGAATATCCCTATTGACCTGGTTACATTTAGTAAGGGCTTTGTCTAGGCATTTATTGCTGTAACCTCGCATTTTGAAGCGATTAATGCATTCATGATGTGCTGTTTTAAGGGATCCACCATCACTACAGATGCGTTTTATTCGTAGCAATTCCCCATAGGGAATGCTATTAATGAGGTGTTTGGGATGGGAACTGTTGGCATGCAGGATAGAATTGCCTGCTGTTGGTTTTCTATGCAATTTCGTTTCCATCCTGCCTTGTTCTATGTACACCTCCACATCCAAAAATATTATCCCCGTTTTGCTGATGTTAGAGGTAAATTCTAGGTTTAGGTCATTGGTATTGAGTTGGTTAATGAATTCCCTTGCGCCCTGTTCTGATCCCTTCCATACCACAAACAGGTCATCAATGAACCTAAACCAACATTGAATATTGCTTTCAAAGATGTCATGATATTTGGTCATGAGTACAAGCTCCTCCCACCAGCCCATGTGTAAACATGCGTAGCTGGGGGAGAAGCTTGCACCCATTGCCACCCCGCGTAATTGTTGGAATAATGCATCTTGAAACATAAAAATGTTGTTAGTCAGACATAGTTCAACCATATTAATCAGCATCTGGTTATGTTCAGCGTAGGCGGTTCCTCTTCTTGCCAAAAAATATTTCAAAGCTCGTAGTCCATCATTGTGTTTGATAGATGTATACAATGAGGTTACATCTAACGCAATCAAAAGGAAATCTTCCTGCCATTCAAAGTCTTTTATTTTCTTTAGAAAATCGCCCGTGTCTTTAATGTACTATGTCAGGTTTTGAACAAAGTCTTGTAGGAAAAAATCCACATATCTGGAGGTTTTTTCAAATATACTGTTACTGAGGACTACCTCTTGGCCAAATTTGGTGTAATTCCGTTAAGCACTTCGGGCTGTAGCTGCGTCAACAGGTCCTATGGGAAAATGCTTGGGGAAAACACGTTTTGGGACCCCCCTTTTTTCTCGGCCCCCGCTTGACCAATCACCGTGAAATTTTCAGGATAAGAGCGGACCGGAGCTGGCCAAAAGTTTGGAAACTTTCGCGAAGATTCATCAATCGACGCCAACGTTATTCCATATAGAATGTTGCGGATTTCCTATGGAAAATAGGTCCTAACTATAACTACCTACTGGCGACTGCCAGTAGGTAATATATATATATATATATATATATATATATATATATATATATATATATATATATATATATATATATATATATATATATATATTTCAAAAGTAAAGCCCCACTCCGACTTCTGTGCAAACACAAAACTTTATTCGTCTGAAGCAGCATATATATAACTCAAGTCCTGACCGGTTTCGGCGTCATCACGCCTTGCTCACAGGTGAGTTCAATAATTACCATGTGGTCACGAGGCCATAGGATCAACTACAGCCCCCAGCATGCATCATCGTTGCTTTGTAATCACGAGGCATTGCTTAATATCCATGTTTTGCCCAAATAGCGTTTTATGAACAATGTCCTAACAACGTACCAAATTGTAATGTGCACGCATTCCTTCTCACAGCAAGTGCACTTTTATGCCGCCTCTGTCCATGATAAGGGTTAGCACTGCGGAGCTTCCAAGAGGAGAAAACTCCCCTATTCCCTTTCTCTCTGATGCGCTACCAATACTTCTGGCAATCCTTCGTTTGGTGCGCGAGAGCGTGTCATGCCCCCTCCATAAAATCCAGCACAACATCCTCCATTTTCTGGGGGCCACCGACTCTGCAGGGTGGGCTCAAAGGTTGCAGGAGCGGAGAAGCCTGCATGTTCAATGTTTCAAAAGTAAAGCCCCACTCCGACTTCTGTGCAAACACAAAACTTTATTCGTCTGAAGCAGCATATATATATATATATATATATATATATATATATATATATATATATTAATAGTATATATATATATATTATCTACTGGCGGTCGCCAGTAGATAGTTATAGTTAGGACTGTGTTTCCATAGGAAATCCGCAACATTCTATTTGGAATAACTTTGGCGCCGGTTGACGAATCCTCGCGAATTTTTCAAAACTAATGGGGCGCTACGCTCCGCTCCTACTCTGAAAGTCTCGGGGGGATTCGTCAATCGGGGGCTGAGAGAAAAGGGAGGTCCCAAAACGTGTTTTCCCCATGCATTTTCCCATAGGACCTTTAGTCCGAGCTACAGCCCGAACGGCTGAACAGAATTACTTGAAATTGGGCAGAGAGGTAGTCCTCAGGTCAGGGATGTGCCTTTTGCAGGTCTGGTGTAAATCTGTTCAGTAGGTCCTGAGAAAATAGCATTTAAATCAATATATATATCTGTAAGCACGCTCCGTGCGCTTACGGTAAGCTTACCGTACGTGTACGGTGCCGTGCGCGAGCTCAATTCTGATTGGTGGTTACATGACTGTAAACATTCGAATCGGTCGAAATCAGAAAGTATCGGCCGCCATTTTCTGTCTCTCGCACTGAAAAACAAAGGTTGATAACATGAAAAGGGGGCAACGAAGAGAGTTGCAGACCCCCTAGCGTTCGTGAGGGGGTTCACGAAGGACCAAAAAGTATGAAAAATAAATTTAATAATTTAAAAAAAAAATCGCGGACTACGCGTACGGTAAGCTTACCATACGCGTACGGTAAAAAAAAAAAAAAGAATTAACAATCACATTTAATATAGATATCTAAGGACCCCCAAGGGAGAAAAAAACAATTGACATTTTGTAAAAAATGGCGGGGCGTGCACGGTACGAAATGCGCCACGTGGGCGCTCGGTGCGCGAAGTGTACCGAGCGCCCACAGCGCGCGCACGGTGCGCGAAGCGCACCGTGCGTGCAAAAATTAAAAATAAATACATAACTTAGCATTTAAAAAAACGTACAAATTCACTGAAAAAACCATAGGTTTCACACACGTTATAGTTAGGAATTAGCATTTAAAAAACCTTGCAAATTCACTTAAAAAACCATAGGTTTCACACAAGTTATAGTTAGCTGTACATTTCACTCGTAAAAAACCAATGAAATTCCACGTTATAGTTAGATCAGGTAACTATAACTTGCGCGACCGCAATGCACAATGTGTCATTTCAGATGTCATCATTGATGTCATGAGTGATGTCACTGACCATGTCATAAGTGATGTAATATGTGACGTCATCAGCAGTGCATTGCGGGCGCGCAAGTTATAGTTACCTGATCTAACTATAACGTGGAATTTCATCGGTTTTTTACGAGTGAAATGTACAGCTAACTATAACTTGTGTGAAACCTATGGTTTTTTAAGTGAATATAAATATATATATATATATATATATATATATGTTCGCTCTTAGCCTTCCCAAAAGATTGAGCCTCACTCGAACATTTACCAAGGTGGCAAGCCTTTATTGAAGAGTATGAACAGTCAGCTGAGGCAGTTACGATCACACGGCCATAACGCGACTTGCCTGACGCGTTTCGAAGGAATCTCCCTCTTCCTCAGAGGCAGTCGGTCATAGATGCACGCTCCGGTCACCATCCATAAATGCAAAATACGCCCCCTGATGGGCGGGTCAATTGTCCCCAAAGCCTTATGGTTACGGGAGTCCCGGAAAATATAACCCTTGACGGTGCGTTAATTTCCTTGCCTTTCAAGCCCTCAAATGGGCCACCGCCCTCAGATGCTGCTCTAATCTCAGGTAAGTGCTCCACACAACAGCTCTGAATATATCCTGCTGCATGGCCCCCTCTCATACCGGGGTGGTGCGGCTTGACGGCTGGGTGCCACCCAAAATGTTCGCTCTTAGCCTTCCCAAAAGATTGAGCCTCACTCGAACATTAAACAAGGTGGCAAGCCTTTAATGAAGAGTATGAACAGTCAGCTGAGGCAGTTACGATCACACGGCCATAACACGACTTGCCTGACGCGTTTCGAAGGAATCTTCCTCAGAGGCAGTCGGTCATAGATGTACGCTCCGGTCACCGTCCATAAATGCGAAATACGCCCCCTGATGGGTGGGTCAATTGTCCCCAAAGCCTTATGGTTACTGGAGTCCCAGAAAATATAACCCTTGATGGTGCGTTAATTTCCATGCCTTTCAAGCCCTCAAATGGGCCACCGCCCTCAGATGCTGCTCTAATCTCAGGTAAGTGCTCCACACAACAGCTCTGAATATATCCTGCTGCATGGCCCCCTCTCATACCGGGGTGGTGCGGCTCGACGGCTGGGTGCCGCCCAAAATGTTCACTCTTAGCCTTCCGAAAAGATTGAGTCTCACTCGAACATTTACCAAGGTGGCAAGCCTTTAATGAAGAGTATGAACAGTCAGCTGAGGAAGTTACGATCACATGGCCATAACGCGACTTGCCTGACGCGTTTCGAAGGAATCTCCCTCTTCCTCAGAGGCAGTCGGTCATAGATGCACGCTCCGGTCACCATCCATAAATGCGAAATACGCCCCCTGATGGGCGGGTCAATTGTCCCCAAAGCCTTATGGCTACTGGAGTCCCGGAAAATATAACCCTTGATGGTGCGTTAATTTCCATGCCTTTCAAGCCCTCAAATGGGCCACCGCCCTCAGATGCTGCTCCAATCTCAGGTAAGTGCTCCACACAACAGCTCTGAATATATCCTGCTGCATGGCCCCCTCTCATACCGGGGTGGTGCGGCTCGACGGCTGGGTGCCGCCCAAAATGTTCGCTCTTAGCCTTCCCAAAAGATTGAGCCTCACTCGAACATTTACCAAGGTGGCAAGCCTTTAATGAAGAGTATGAACAGTCAGCTGAGGCAGCTACGATTACACGGCAACAACGCGACTTGCCTGACACGTTTCGAAGGAATCTTCCTCTTCCTCAGAGGCAGTCGGTCATAGATGCACGCTCCGGTCACCATCAATAAATGCGAAATACGCCCCCTGATGGGCGGGTCAATTGTCCCCAAAGCCTTATGGTTACTGGAGTCCCGGAAAATATAACCCTTGATGGTGCGTTAATTTCCATGCCTTTAAAGCCCTCAAATGGGCTACCGCCCTCAGATGCTGCTCTAATCTCAGGTAAGTGCTCCACACAACAGCTCTGAATATATCCTGCTGCATGGCCCCCTCTCATACCGGGGTGGTGCGGCTCGACGGCTGGGTGCTGCCCAAAATGTTCGCTCTTGGCCTTCCCAAAAGATTGAGCCTCACTCGAACATTTACCAAGGTGGCAAGCCTTTAATGAAGAGTATGAACAGTCAGCTGAGGAAGTTACGATCACATGGCCATAACGCGACTTGCCTGATGTGTTTCGAAGGAATCTCCCTCTTCCTCAGAGGCAGTCGGTCATAGATGCACGCTCCGGTCACCATCCATAAATGCGAAATACGCCCCCTGATGGGCGGGTCAATTGTCCCCAAAGCCTTATGGCTACTGGAGTCCCGGAAAATATAACCCTTGATGGTGCGTTAATTTCCATGCCTTTCAAGCCCTCAAATGGGCCACCGCCCTCAGATGCTGCTCTAATCTCAGGTAAGTGCTCCACACAACAGCTCTGAATATATCCTGCTGCATGGCCCCCTCTCATACCGGGGTGGTGCGGCTCGACGGCTGGGTGCCGCCCAAAATGTTCGCTCTTGGCCTTCCCAAAAGATTGAGCCTTACACGAACATTTACCAAGGTGGCAAGCCTTTAATGAAGAGTATGAACAGTCAGCTGAGGCAGTTAGGATTACACCGCCATAACGCGACTTGCCTTACGCGTTTCGAAGGAATCTCCCTCTTCCTCAGAGGCAGACGGTCATAGATGCACGCTCCGGTCACCATCAATAAATGCAAAATACGCCCCCTGATGGGCGGGTCAATTGTCCCCAAAGCCTTATGGTTACTGGAGTCCCGGAATATGTAACCCTTGATGGTGCGTTAATTTCCATGCCTTTCAAGCCGTCAAGTGGGCCACCGCCCTCAGATGCTGCTTTAATCTCGGGTAAGTGCTCCACACAACAGCTCTGAATATATCCTGCTGCATGGCCCCCTCTCATACCGGGGTGGTGCGGCTCGACGCCTGGGTGCTGCCAAAATGTTCGCTCTTAGCCTTCCCAAAAGATTGAGCCTCACTCGAACATTTACCAAGGTGGCAAGCCTTTAATGAAGAGTATGAACAGTCAGCTGAGGCAGTTACGATCACACGGCCATAACGCGACTTGCCCGACGCGTTTCGAAGGAATCTCCCTCTTCCTCAGAGGCAGTCGGTCATAGATGCACGCTCCGGTCACCATCCATAAATGCGAAATACGCCCCCTGATGGGTGGGTCAATTGTCCCCAAAGCCTTATGGTTACTGGAGTCCCGGAAAATATAACCCTTGATGGTGCGATAATTTCCATGCCTTTCAAGCCCTCAAATGGGCCACTGCCCTCAGATGCTGCTCTAATCTCAGGTAAGTCCTCCACACAACAGCTCTGAATATATCCTGCTGCATGGCCCCCTCTCATACCGGGGTGGTGCGGCTCGACGGCTGGGTGCCGCCCAAAATGTTCGCTCTTAGCCTTCCCAAAAGATTGAGCCTCACTCGAACATTTACCAAGGTGGCAAGCCTTTAATGAAGAGTATGAACAGTCAGCTAAGGCAGTTACGATCACACGGCCATAATGCGACTTGCCTGACGTGTTTCGAAGGAATCTCCCTCTTCCTCAGAGGCAGTCGGTCATGGATGCACGCTCCGGTCACCATCCATAAATGCGAAATACGCCCCCTGATGGGCGGGTCAATTGTCCCCAAAGCCTTATGGTTACTGGAGTCCCGGAAAATATAACCCTTGATGGTGCGTTAATTTCCATGCCTTTCAAGCCCTGAAATGGGCCACCGCCCTCAGATGCTGCTCTAATCTCAGGTAAGTGCTCCGCACAACAGCTCTGAATATATCCTGCTGCATGGCCCCCTCTCATACCGGGGTGGTGCGGCTCGACGGCTGGGTGCCGCCCAAAATGTTCGCTCTTAGCCTTCCCAAAAGATTGAGCCTCACTCGAACATTTACCAAGGTGGCAAGCCTTTAATGAAGAGTATGTACAGTCAGCTGAGGAAGTTACAATCACACGGCCATAACGCGACTTGCCTGACGCGTTTCGAAGGAATCTCCCTCTTTCTCAGAGGCAGTCGGTCATAGATGCACGCTCCGGTCACCATCCATAAATGCGAAATATGCCCCCTGATGGGCGGGTCAATTGTCCCCAAAGCCTTATGGTTACTGGAGTCCCGGAATATGTAACCCTTGATGGTGCGTTAATTTCCATGCCTTTCAAGCCGTCAAGTGGGCCACCGCCCTCAGATGCTGCTTTAATCTCGGGTAAGTGCTCCACACAACAGCTCTGAATATATCCTGCTGCATGGCCCCCTCTCATACCGGGGTGGTGCGGCTCGACGCCTGGGTGCTGCCAAAATGTTCGCTCTTAGCCTTCCCAAAAGATTGAGCCTCACTCGAACATTTACCAAGGTGGCAAGCCTTTAATGAAGAGTATGAACAGTCAGCTGAGGCAGTTACGATCACACGGCCATAACGCGACTTGCCCGACGCGTTTCGAAGGAATCTCCCTCTTCCTCAGAGGCAGTCGGTCATAGATGCACGCTCCGGTCACCATCCATAAATGCGAAATACGCCCCCTGATGGGCGGGTCAATTGTCCCCAAAGCCTTATGGTTACTGGAGTCCCGGAAAATATAACCCTTGATGGTGCGATAATTTCCATGCCTTTCAAGCCCTCAAATGGGCCACTGCCCTCAGATGCTGCTCTAATCTCAGGTAAGTCCTCCACACAACAGCTCTGAATATATCCTGCTGCATGGCCCCCTCTCATACCGGGGTGGTGCGGCTCGACGGCTGGGTGCCGCCCAAAATGTTCGCTCTTAGCCTTCCCAAAAGATTGAGCCTCACTCGAACATTTACCAAGGTGGCAAGCCTTTAATGAGGAGTATGAACAGTCAGCTGAGGCAGTTACGATCACACGGCCATAATGCGACTTGCCTGACGTGTTTCGAAGGAATCTCCCTCTTCCTCAGAGGCAGTCGGTCATGGATGCACGCTCCGGTCACCATCCATAAATGCGAAATACGCCCCCTGATGGGCGGGTCAATTGTCCCCAAAGCCTTATGGTTACTGGAGTCCCGGAAAATATAACCCTTGATGGTGCGTTAATTTCCATGCCTTTCAAGCCCTGAAATGGGCCACCGCCCTCATATGCTGCTCTAATCTCAGGTAAGTGCTCCACACAACAGCTCTGAATATATCCTGCTGCATGGCCCCCTCTCATACCGGGGTGGTGCGGCTCGACGGCTGGGTGCCGCCCAAAATGTTCGCTCTTAGCCTTCCCAAAAGATTGAGCCTCACTCGAACATTTACCAAGGTGGCAAGCCTTTAATGAAGAGTATGTACAGTCAGCTGAGGAAGTTACAATCACACGGCCATAACGCGACTTGCCTGACGCGTTTCGAAGGAATCTCCCTCTTTCTCAGAGGCAGTCGGTCATAGATGCACGCTCCGGTCACCATCCATAAATGCGAAATATGCCCCCTGATGGGCGGGTCAATTGTCCCCAAAGCCTTATGGTTACTGGAGTCCCGGAAAATATAACCCTTGATGGTGCGGTAATTTCCATGCCTTTTAAGACCTCAAATGTGCCACCGCCCTCAGATGCTGCTCTAATCTCAGGTAAGTGCTCCACACAACAGCTCAGAATATATCCTGCTGCATGGCCCCCTCTCATACTGGGGTGGTGCGGCTCGACGGCTGGGTGCCGCCCAAAATGTTCGCTCTTAGCCTTCCCAAAAGATTGAGCCTCACTCGAACATTTACCAATGTGGCAAGCCTTTAATGAAGAGTATGAACAGTCAGCTGAGGCAGTTACGATTACACGGCCATAACGCGAATTGCCTGACGCGTTTCGAAGGAATCTCCCTCTTCCTCAGAGGCAGTCGGTCATAGATGCACGCTCCGGTCACCATCCATAAATGCGAAATACGCCCCCTGATGGGCGGGTCAATTGTCCCCAAAGCCTTATGGTTACTGGAGTCCCGGAAAATATAACCCTTGATGGTGCGTTAATTTCCATGCCTTTCAAGCCCTCAAATGGGCCACCGCCCTCAGATGCTGCTCTAATCTCAGGTAAGTGCTCCACACAACAGCTCTGAATATATCCTGCTGCATGGCCCCCTCTCATACCGGGGTGGTGCGGCTCGACGGCTGGGTGCCACCCAAAATGTTCGCTCTTAGCCTTCCCAAAAGATTGAGCCTCACTCGAACATTTACCAAGGTGGCAAGCCTTTCATGAAGAGTATGAACAGTCAGCTGAGGCAGTTACGATCACACGGCCATAGATCACACGGTCTAGAGCAGCATCTGAGGGCGGTGGCCCATTTGAGGGCTTGAAAGGCATGGAAATTAACGCACCATCAAGGGTTATATTTTCCGGGACTCCAGTAACCATAAGGCTTTGGGGACAATTGACCCGCCCATCAGGGGGCGTATTTCGCATTTATGGATGGTGACCAGAGCGTGCGTCTATGACCGACTGCCTCTGAGGAAGAGGGAGATTCCTTCGAAACGCATCAGGCAAGTCGCGTTATGGCCGTGTGATCGTAACTGCTTCAGCTGACTGTTCGTACTCTTCATTAGAGCAGCATCTGAGGGCGGTGGCCCATTTGAGGGCTTGAAAGGCATGGAAATTAACGCACCATCAAGGGTTATATTTTCCGGGACTCCAGTAACCATAAGGCTTTGGGGACAATTGACCCGCCCATCAGGGGGCGTATTTCGCATTTATGGATGGTGACCGGAGCTTGCATCTATGACCGACTCTGAGGAAGAGGGAGATTCCTTCGAGACGCGTAAGGCAAGTCGCGTTATGACCGTGTGATCGTAACTGCCTCAGCTGACTGTTCATTCTCTTCATTAAAGGCTCCTGAGATTAGAGCAGCATCTGAGGGCGGTGGCCCATTTGAGGGCTTGAAAGGCATGGAAATTAACGCACCATCAAGGGTTATATTTTCCGGGACTCCAGTAACCATAAGGCTTTGGGGACAATTGACCCGCCCATCAGGGGGCGTATTTCGCATTTATGGATGGTAACCGGAGCGTGCATCTATGACCGACTGCCTCTGAGGAAGAGGGAGATTCCTTCGAAACGCGTCAGGCAAGTCGCGTTATGGCCGTGTGATCGTAACTGCCTTAGCTGACTGTTCGTACTCTTCATTAAAGGCTTGCCACCTTGGTAAATGTTCGAGTGTGGCTCAATCTTTTGGGAATGCTAAGAGCGAACATAAATATATATATATATATATATATATATATATATATATATATATATATATATATATATATATATATATATATATATATCTCCAAATGAGAAGCGCACCACAATAGCCAAACATGTTTCGGGCTTCCTTGTCCCTTGATCACTGGCTTCACAACGGAGAAAGCAGCTGCAGAAATTTTCTGCCGCAATTTAATTTAATTTAAAGTCCCGCCTTAGTAGGCGTGTCTAACGACTGCATTCTGGTATTTTGAGTTCCAATGTCTAAAAAGCCATCATGGCATTGCGTTTTCCTCCCAGTAAATTTCTTATTCCTATAGTAAGTAACTGCACAGGGCAAAGTTGAGTCTCCGCTAGTGATGACCTGCCACATTGGTCATGCCGTTCCTTGTACACCTGTGATCATCGGCGTGCAGGATCTGCTCATCTGCAGCGGGGCGTTTTGCGGCCTGGCACAGACCGCTATATATCCAAATGAGAAGCGCACCACAATTGAAAAGCCACACACGGTCGTGTAGAATACCTTTTATTTGGCAGGATAGCAGGAAAAAAGGTCCACCATTGCAGCTAGAGTCTATAGCCAAACATGTTTTGGGCTTCCTTGTCCCTTGATCACTGGCTTCACAACGGAGAAAGCAGCGGCAGGAATTTTCCGCCGCACTCGCGGCGGCTCAATTTAAATTCCTGCCTTAGTAGGCGTGTCTAACTATCTATCCAAGAATCGAGCTGCAATGGACCTTTTTCCCTGCTATCCTGCCAAATAAAAGGTATTCTACACGACCGTGTGTGGCGTTTCAATTGTGGTGCGCTTCTCATTTGGATATATATATATATATATATATATATATATATATATATATATATATATATATATATATATATATATATATATGTTTTAAATGCAAGGCATGCCAGCATGGAGTGATTTGGACGCATTTTAAGACATTTTTTACCAAAACCATCAATATTAGAGGCTTTTTAACGTGTAGATCTAGTTTTGTGGTCTACGCTCTACAATGCCCCTGCCAAAAAATGTACATAGGGAGTACCACCTTACCAGTGTTCAAACGAGTTTTGCAACATAGGAGAGCGATTGTGAATAAGGATAGAACATATCCAATCGCAAGACACTTTGAAACATTCCATCAAAGTAATCCTACAGGTTTACAATACAGTCGTATTGCAGAGATCCCTAAGAAAAGACGGGGAGGGGATAGAGAGAGAGAACTCCGTATATTAGAAACCTATTACATTTTGGAGTTTGACTGTATGGAACCACAAGGCTTAAATGTAGATGAAGACCTACATACTAGTTTGTACTAAGGAATGTTTAGATTGCTAAAAGAAATAGAATTTAGACGTGTAAAAAGTCAAAGTAACTGAAAGAAGTAGGGAAGAGGGAAATAGAAGATAATAATGAATAGAAATCTTCTAATACTTCCCTATAGTGTTGAAATAGAAAAAAGATGTCGTACATGAATGGACTATTTGTTTAAAGAGAAATTAAATGGTTTTAAAATGTAAAGAGGGACTCAGACGCTTTTTGGTTTTAGGGTTAGGAGCACGTATATATAATTTTTAATTCACAGGTTTAGAGAATACAGCCTTCTCATAAAATAATGTTTCAACGTGATTTTTCATTTGAAAAAATAGAACTTTCTCTTTTTTTAAAAATAAGTATAGGTTTTACATAAGCATTTTTAATGTTATGTAGTACTGTATGAAAAAATTAATATTAATGTGGTAATTGTTCACATTGATGTACTAGAAGCACTAGCACTTTATTGAGAGAGATCTGAACCTGGAGTATATGTGTACATTAATAATCACTAGCACTTTGTGAACAAATGAATAATCAAAAAAAGGAAAAAGGTATATATATGCACCTTAATGAAATAGTATGGTTCCTGACCAATAGTAAGAGGATGGGAGAGGAAAAACAAGAAATGCAATAAGAAATACTAGCCGATTAATATTTAAACATGAACTACCCTGTAAATATGATGAAAGGTTTAAATTTACCAATGTTTGTTTTTTCCGCAAAGCTATATGTGATTATTATGTAATTCCATGCAAAGACACTTATCATGAAATAATATGTGTTTAATATATTGAAAACTCTGCATTAAAGCAGTTTTTAAGAATGGCAATGGAAAAAACAGGCAGAATGTAATGAAATGAAAACCATTACAAAATGGTGCCAGCGTCTCCCTACCTTTTACTGTGTTGATGAAAATTTGGTAGTCCCTCATCTATGTCGTTTGTGATAAGTGTTTTTTAAATCAGAAACGAATGGTTGCTCACTATCGTGAACAAGGTGGCGAGAGGCCATCGAAACGCGTTGATGTGAACTCATCAATAAAGGAAGCCGTAAAAGAAAACCCCTTGGAGTGCAGTGTGGTTACTGTGGAGCTGTTCATAACCCTATGCTGAATATATGTATATATATATATATATATATATATGTATATATATGTATATATATATATTACCTACTGGCGGTCGCCAGTAGGTAGTTATAGTTAGGACCCCTTTTCCATAGGAAAACCTCAACATTCTATTTTGAATAACTTTGGCGCCGGTCGATGAATCCTCGCGAATTTCTCAAAATAGGTGGGGCGCTACGCTACGCTCCTACCCTGAAAGTCTCGGGGGGATTCGTCAAGCGGGGGCTGAGATAAAAGGGGGGTCCCAAAACGCGTTTTTCCCATGCATTTTTCCATAGGACCTTTAGAACGAGCTACAGCCCGAACGGCTGAACAGAATTACTAGAAATTTGGCAGAGAGGTAGTCCCTAGGTCAAGGAAGTGCCTTTTGTAGGTTTGGTGTAAATCTGTTCAGTAGATTCTGAGGAAATAGCCTTTAAATCAATATATATATCTGAGCCCGCTTACGGTACGCTTACCGTACGCTTACCGTAAGCGTACGGTGGCGTGCGCGAGCGCGATTCTGATTGGCTCTTAGATCTTAGTAAACATTCGAATCGGCCGAAACCAGGAAGCGGCGTCCGCCATTTTGTCTCTCGCACTGAGTGTTGTTTATCAAACATGATGGCCAAAAACATGTTACTGGGCTGTTATGACAACTCCCTCCCACATAGTCATGTTGAGGGAGTCCCCAAACATCCCCCAAGAGCAAAAACGGGTTTATTTTTTTTTCGGCAATTTCGCCGAGTACGCTTACCGTACGCTTACCGTAAGCGTGCGGTAAAAAAAAAAAAAAAAAAAAACACACTATCCACACTTACCCCACCCCCTGTGCTTTTGGTGGCCGTAGGCCACCAAATGTACAGGGCTTATTAATAGGTAAAAAAAAACTAAATTTTGGCAACATGAAATTATAAAATCGAAATAAAAAAAACACTATCCACATTGACCCCACCCCCTGTGCTTTTGGTGGCCGAAGGCCACCAAATGTACAGGGCTTATTAAAGTTGATAAAAACCGTGCACGGAACGAACTGCGTTAAGTGGGCGCGCACGCCTCAAATGGCGTAAAGTAACTTAGCATTTAAAAAACCGTACAAATTCACTGAAAAAACCATAGGTTTCACACACGTTATAGTTAGGAATTAGCATTTAAAAAACCTTGCAAATTCACTGAAAAAACCATAGGTTTCACACATGTTATAGTTAGCGGAAATTTTTAATGATAAAAAACCAGTGAAATTGCCCCGTTATAGTTAGTGCTGGCAACTATAACTCACGCGACCGCAATCTTCTGCTGATGACATATGTGTCTTTATGAAAAAAAAATATTTGTAATATATGTATAGCTAAAAATGTATGGAAGAAGACATGGGCAAATAAGTGTCTAAATACAGTATTAGCATCAGCAGAGGATTGCGGTCGCGTGAGTTATAGTTGCCAGCACTAACTATAACGGGGCAATTTCACTGGTTTTTTATCATTAAAAATTTCCGCTAACTATAACATGTGTGAAACCTATGGTTTTTTCAGTGAATATATATATATATATATATATATATTCACTGAAAAAACCATAGGTTTCAGGGGTGTTATAGTTAGCTGGACTTTTCACTTGTACAAAACCATTGAAATTGCCCCGTTATAGTTAGTTCAGCTAACTATAACTCGCGCACCCGCAATGCACTGCTGATGACGTCACATATTACATCACTCATGACATGGTCAGTGACATCACTCATGACATCACTGATGACATCTCAAATGACATCACTGATGACATCACTGATGACATCATCCAGTGAATGTGTGTTATTCTGAAAATTAAATATGTTTTATATATGTATATCTCAAGGTCGATGGAAGAATAAATGGGTATATAAGTGTCTAAATGGATGATTTGTTTTTGAAAAATTGATTGCGTAACTGACTGATTAAGTGTATCATAGTGAATACATGGCTTAGTGAGTAATGTTTAAATATGTAAATATCTGTATCAGTCTCTCACTTTGTGTATAAGTGGCTGCATGGGTTGGTGAGTAGCTACATGGGTGTCTATATAGGTTATTAGTTGGTTTTTTGAGTATCAGTCTGAGTGTCTGCATGGTTCGGTGGGGGGTATTATGTAGTGCATAGGTGCATGAATGAGTGACTCACTGTTTGTATGTGTTGAACACAGTATGTGTGCAGGACTGTATGGGTGGATGAGTGTGTGTATGGGTGTGTTAGTGAGTGAATGACTGTCTCAATAGTGTCTTTATGAGTAACTACATATGTTTTAAACTAGTATATGTGACTATTGGTGTATATATGTGAGTATATGTGAGAGTGAGAGATTGAAAGAGTTCCTGTATGAATAAGTATGTGTTTCTATAAGTGATTGTTTAAAAGACTAAGTATGTGTAAGTTTCTGTAGAAGTAAGTGTGGTGGTGTGTGTATAACTGTATATGCAAGTAAATGTATGTTTGATTCTTTATTAGCATGAGTGACTATGTGTGTGAGTAACTCTATGGATGAGTGGCATTGTGTAACAGGATGTATAGGTGTATGAGTACATATGATGAGTGAGTACATGTATGAGTGACTGTATTGGACTGTTGGTGAATGAGTGGATGTGTATGTGGATCTTAGAATTACTGAAGAGGTTGTTGTAACTGGTATTGGTATGTCCATTGTTTTGAAAATTTTAGTCTCTATTTTTGAATGTGTGTATCAAAGGTTATATTAGGGTGAGAGGAGGTCTGCCACTCTATCACAAGGATGATGTCATCAGTGATGTCATCAGTGATGTCATTTGAGATGTCATCAGTGATGTCATGAGTGATGTCACTGACCATGTCATGAGTGATGTAATATGTGACGTCATCAGCAGTGCATTGCGGGCGCGCGAGTTATAGTTAGCTGAACTAACTATAACGGGGCAATTTCAATGGTTTTGTACAAGTGAAAAGTCCAGCTAACTATAACACCCCTGAAACCTATGGTTTTTTCAGTGAATTTCTGAGGTTTTTTAAATGCTAATTCCTAACTATAACGTGCCTGAAACCTATGGTTTTTTCTGTTAATTTCAAAGGTTTTTTAAATGCTAATTTCTAACTATGCCTACAGAGATAGGACATGTGAAGAAAGAAGAAAAAATGCACAGAAAGAAACAAAAGAAGTGCAGAAAGATGCAACAGAAGTCCTCAAATACGAAGATAAGTGCAGGAAGAAGGATAACGTGCAGAAAGAACAAAAAGAAGAGCAGAAAGAAGCCTTGTTGCAAAATCATCCTGTACCCTCAACTTTTTCAGACGGATACTGGTGGTAACTGAGTCTGACTAACCAGTCCTAGAGCCAGTGCTATGTTAAAAGACACTTAGAATACAGTGAAAACACCTACATACACTAGGGAACATTATGCGTTGGGGTCCCCCTGTGATTAGCCTTACCTCCTCTATAAGCCCCTAGTATATAATAGGGCATGGGGATTAAAACTACCTCTTAAAACAGGCCACAGGGCGTTTTTGCACACGTTAACTCAGGCCCCGTCCCCTCCTTTCACCATTGTGTAAACACGCCCTGTGTCCGTTTTTAGTTGGGAGATTAAGTTCATTTGAGTCCTGAGGGTCCCTAAGGTCCAACTAGCCCACTAGGTACCTCCAGTAAGTGCCACAGAGCTGCGTTGCAGAGAGGTGTAAAAAGTGGCACGGCCTGGACCACCTCTCTGCAATGCAGCTCAGTGGCGCTTACTGGAAGCACTTGGTGGGCTAGTTAGCCCCCAGGGGCCCTCAGTATTGAAGGGAAATTATATCCCCAATTTAAAACGTGCCATGGTGCGTGTTTGCACACGTCACCTCAGGCCCCGTCCCCTCCCTTCACCACTGTGTAAACGCGCCCTGTGGCTGTTCTAAGTTGAGAGATTAAGTCCCCTTGAATCCTAAGGGTCCCTAGGGTCACACTAGACCACTAGGTACCTCCAGTAAGCGCCACAGAGCTGCGTTGCAGAGAGGTGTAAAAAGGGGCTTGGCCTCAGAACACCTGTCTGCAGCGCAGCTCCCTGGCGCATACTGGAGATGCCTGTTGGGGGCGCGTTTGCAGAGTGCTGCATGGAGGGGGCATGGCCTCCGGCAAGATGCCAGTCTTTTATTTATTTTATTTTTTTAAGAAGGGGGGCTGTGTGGTTCCCCTTCTTATTCTAATTTATTGGCCCTGATGACCCCATCCCCCAGGGCCTGTCTCCTAATTATATTTTTTTGACCCCAATCCCCAGGGCCGGCCACTGTTTTTTATTATTTTTTAAAAATATATATTTATAGACACACCTAGGACATGCTGGACAAACCATACGTACCTATCACCATGACGATTTGCGTGATATTCATTAAAAGGCGACTATGCATGCAATTAATCCACGTGGAATGTATTTACACCACTAGTGAAGCTCTGACATGTCTGATGCTCTACCGTGCCTAATCCCGGTAGACACCCTTGTCGTTTATTTATACAAACATGGGTAGCTATTGATGGGCACATTTAATACACATGCACACCAAGCCATTCAAAGGGGATTCGACAAAAATTCGACCAAAACTATGCAAGAAACCCCCCTCACAGTTAATAAAACACACATCCACTGCCGGATGTGTAATACTTTTTATTTTACTCTCTGGAAAGGGGACGAACATCACTTGCGAGTCACAGCGCGCTCCTGACAGAGCCCAATGCTGTGTTATACCCACCATTGCCTGCCGAGTGCCACACACCTCTGTATTGTATTCCACTAGCTAGTGCATATGCTATGACACTCTCTAGCCCATGTGCACTGTAACACCACCCCGTGAAAATGTCATGCCACACTTGTCTTCGCACGGGTTATATTGCCCCATCTAACGTGCCTTCCTCGATGCCTATGTTATAACGCACAGTGCTATGCCATACATATTACAATTTGGAATCCATATCTTTGTCACAGTGCATATGCAACGTTACACTCCCCAGCACATATTTTACAACTTTAGAGACTAGTTAGGTTACACAACACTGCCCTGTGCATATTACACTCCAAGGCGCATATCGCATAGCACGCGCTAGTGCCTGTGCTATCTCACGCTCTCCAATGAATCTGTCATTGCGCACAATGTATTGCATATTATATTTCACGCCTGGTTCATCTTATATCACACTTTTTGGTGCATAGTTTATACCATACACTATATCTAGTTTTCATTTTCAATCGTGCTCTCAGGACTATGTTCTATATAACACTGTGTTCACCTACCCTTTTCACGGGCATTACATTTTGCGATAGGGGGTGGAGGGTCAGGGGGTGTTTTTGCCAAGTGAGCCCGGAGTCACAGTCACTAACGTCTTCTTCTTCCTGAATAAAAGTGAGATTATGCTGCATACTTGTTCATATTTTAAGTAGTTTGTACAGACAAAATGTTTTAAAAACAATAAAGTTTCTAATACCCGCCTTCTCTGAACAGTTAGCTTGCTGCCCCATCCCCCTCCTCCCTATCCTCTGTTGTGTGAATCCATGGACTAGCCTCCTCCCTCCTGCCATGCATGGTCTGATGTGCTGCCACTGCCCTCAATTTAGTATGATGTACCAGTCCACTCCTCCTGCCCTCCATTGCCCAATTCTATGCCCCATCATTGACCTCCTGCTTAAACTCTGTGCTTAGCTTGCTGCCCCTATTCTCCTTCCCCCTTCCCTCCGATGTCTTTGTGCAGGCCCCTGCTCCATCCTTTTTGCCCACCATGTCCCATGGACCTGCCACTCCTATCTACTCTGAGTGTTCTGTTGAGCTGCCACTCCCCTCCCACCTGCCTAGCATTGTCAGATGACTGTAACCTGTCCCTGCCACCTCCACCCTGCCTGTCCACATGCCATGCCTCTATCCTCTTGCTCCTGTCCTACATGGTCCATTGTACTGCCACACCCTTCTGCCCTCCCTGGTCTGTTGTGCTGCAACTGCTCCTCCTGCCTGCCCCGTGTGGTCTGTTGTGAGGCCCCTTCCCCTGAACTTTCTTGTCTGTGCACAGGTCCTGACCCTCCCTTCTATCCTCCATCGTCCTTTGTGCATGCCCCTGCACCCTCCTTCTTGCCCATCATAGCCATTGTGCTGCCACTAACCCTCCCACTTGCCATGCATGGTCTTCAGTGCTGCCATGGCCCCTCCCACCTTCCCTGTGTGGTCAGTTAGCTGCCCCTGACCCCCTCCCACCTTCCCTCCATGGTCTGTGTGTATGCCATCACAGTCTCACTGTTGCTCTTCATGTTGTGTCTTGCTTCTAGTGCCCATCCTGCCTGACCTCCATGGCTATCTTGCTGCTCCTGCCCTGCCCCCTTGCCCCCAGCCCTCTGTTTACATGTGCAGACCCCTACTCCCTCCCTCCTGGCTTGTCTGTTCCATTGTAATGCCCCTGATCCGTCCCTCCTGCCCTTTATGGTCTGTTATGCTGCAGCCTTCTCTCCTGTCTGTCCATTATGGTCAGCTAGCTACCATTGCCTCTTGCCCCTCTGTTCTCTGTTGTCCATGTGCATGGTCCTGTCCCCTCCCTCTTGCTTTCTATGGATTGTTGTGCTGCACTCCCGTCCTGCATGCCCTGTGTGGTGTATTGTGCTGCTGCAAACCCTGATGCCTGCCCTGCAGGGTCAGTTTGGTGCACCTCTCCATGTCTCTCCTGTCCTCTGTTATCCAAGTCCATGTCCCTATCCCATTTCCTTCCATGATCCAATGTACCATACTTGCGAACATTTTGAACTTGGTAAGAGGGAGATTTTGAAAAAAAACTGGGGTATTGATTTTCCCCTTTGAGTTACATTGAAAAAGAGGATATTGTAGACAGGAGACAGATCAAATAAAGCCCATTTGAGCTTAAAAACATTGGACGTTTCCTGGCTGAATCGGGTCTGTTGGCATGTATGGTTGTACTACCATTGCCTCTTCCTTCTGCCCACAATGGTCTATTACATTGCCACAGCCTTGAAGGAGGGTAGATTTTGTATCACAGGGGGCCCCTGGCCCGTTCTGTCCACACCTGAAGTATGAGACCCTTGTCCTTGCCCTGCCAGCCGCATTTGTAGGCCGTATTAAATTGACCAGCGGGTCCTGTGTTGCTATATAATTATCCTGAGACATCCTTACCACTCAGCCAGCATAAAACCCCTGTGTAGGCCCTTCTGTTCAATATGTAGGCCTCTTTGTTAAATTGACCATAGCTCTGCAATTTTAGTGTATAGCAGTCTGAAGGCAGGTCTACGAGGCCTTCTGCTCCAAACTAGTAGCCCCCACCCTACCCGAGTGCTCCGTGCTCGGTATCAAAGTTCAACATCCCCCTGAAGCTGTCGACATACAGTAGGCTGCATCCTGGACTGGTACTTGCTTCCTGGGCAGGTTTCCCGCCTTTAAGGAAGTGGCAACCGCAGAGCGTCAAGTTAGGAGAACTGAGGAGATTTTATACATGAATATATTGAATTCCTGTACAATACCCATTATTTTCTGCTTGCTCTATGGAACTTACGATAAGCGATTGGCCTGAGAGACTGACCTTTTCACCCAGTCCATTGTCAGCATTAAGTGGGTAAATGACGAAATGTCTGGTAAAATCTGCAGACGAAGCTTTTGGGTAGCATACGTAGGTAGATGTAGCGTGCAAAGGAGCCCACAAAATGATATAAAAAGGGAGCACCCACAGATATCGACGGACAACCTCGCCGTCTGTATGTAGGTTAACAGGCTGTGCAGGTTTTCCCCAAGAACTGGGAGCTCTTGTCTTCCTTTGCTTAAAATGTCTTGCTCTGCTTTGCTAGAAGTATCTTATTCTATTTTACCTATATGAAATGTCATGTTATGTTTAACCATTGTTCTCTTTACTTTTGCATTTAAAAGATGTTGTATTGTAATTGCAGGAATGCTTGCTCTAAGAGTAAATGTGAGTGTCCCTAGGTAACATTTTCCTTGGTGTAACTTGTTTCTCATGATGCATTTATAGATGTGTTTTCTCTCTCTCTCTGTCAGTCCATTAATTGAGATACAGAGAATATCATGACAGCTGTATGATTATCTGGATTCTGTATTTTGTACTTTATGTCTCTATTCTGCGGTTTCTTTGAAGTTGCATCTTCTCATTAAACTGCCATTGTATTCTGCCTCCAATTCCATGTCTCATATGTCTGTTTTCTTCATTTTTGGAGCAAGCGTTCCTAGGCACCCCGGCTCAAATTAAGGTGCCCCTTTTGTCCCTGACTCACTCTCCTGCTCAGTTCTGTGGTGGCTCCCGGGGCTCTGGGGACCGCCCCTAGCTTCCTTGACCCGTAATAGATATTCCCTCCAACAGCCTCTCTTGCAAGTCCTGTATTGTTGGTTTGTTGCCCCTGCCCCCCTTTCCACTGCCCTCCATAGTCTGTTGTGCTTCCACGGCCCTTCCTGCCTGCTCAGTGTGGTTAAATTGTTGCCTTTGCACCCTCCTACCTGCCTTCAATTTTCAGAGTCCGTGCCCCTGGCCTCTGCCTCTCAACAGTATCCTAATGAACAACTAGATTGCTAACATTCTATATTTATTACAAAAGTGTGGAACGCCTGACATCATCTTGATGTAATCAAAACTGTAATACCTAGAGCATTCCTTTAGAAATTACATATATGAGAGGGTCTTATTGGCATCAAAATTATGGTTAGTGCTCTAAAAGACTAAAATAAGGACATATTTTCTGAGTTTTCAAATAGCGACAAAGCACTTTTAAATTATTTGTTATCTTTATGTTTTTTTATCTAGTTGACAACTTGATTAAATGTTGCACTTAGGGGAGAGGATGTGGTGTTACTTCCAGAACTGCAGACTTTGCAACTGGGGAACCAGGTTGAAGTTTCTGCTTCAGCTCGACATTCTGTGATTCTGGTCAAATCACTTAGTCTCCCCATGTCTACAACCAAAATGAATTTGTTCTTGTGTGATGTAACCAATGCTCATGTAAAGCACTCCAATACCTGACAAGTCTGCACTATATAACACTGCAAAAACACAAAATAATAAGTGTTTTGCACACTTCTGTCATTGGGCTATATTTGGGCTATATCTGGGTGATTTTGGGCTACATTTGGGCTCTTTTGTCTCCGGTGGCCATCTTGGGAGATTTATTTGTTATGAAGTTTCCTAATTTCCTCATGTACTGCAGTCTCCTCAGTCGGAAATGCTTTCAGTTTTTTACTTTGATTCCATCATGAAGGTATTCAGATATGTCACACATTTGCCATAAATTCTGAATGTTAGCACTCTAGTTGCTCATTAGATCACTGTAGTAAAACTACTGTTCACCATGGAAGTCTGCTCCTGGTATTAAAAGTGCATGTTTCAGTCTGCATGTCAGAATTTTTTAATGAAATAGAAGAGGATTTGAGAAGTCACTCAAAATGTGCCCTCATTTTCTTTCTTCAGCATTAATCATAATTTCTATGGCAAAATGAACCCCCTCATTGTGTTCCTTTTGAAATTAAATGTTTTAAGTGTTACCAGTTTATTCCAATCAAGATGGCTTCAGGTGTGCCATACTTTTGTCATAAAGAAGACAGTAAGTGCTCTAGTTGTTTTTAAGAACATTCTTGGACATTCTGTCATTGGGCTATACTTGGGCTACATCTGGGTGATATTTGGGCTACATGTGGGCTCTTTTGTCTCTGGTGGCCATCTTGGGAGACTTATTTGTTATGAAGTTTCCTAATTTCCTCATTTACTGCAGTCTCCTCAGTAGGAAATACTTTCAGTTTTTTACTTTGATTCCATCAAGAAGGCATTCAAATGTGTCACACATTTGCCATAAAATCAGAATGTTAGCACTCTTTTTGCTCATTAGATCACTGTAGTAAAGCTACTGCTCACCAGGGAAAACTGCTGCTGGTATTGAAAGTGCATGTTTCAGTCTGCATGTCAGAATTTTTTAATGAAATAGAAGAGGATTTGAGAAGTCACTCAAAATGTGCCCTAATTTTTCTTTCTGCAGCACTAATCATACTTTTTATGGAAAAATGAACCCCCTCATTTTGTTCCTTATTAAATGTTTTAAGAGTTACCACTTTAATCCAAGCAAGATGGCTTCAGGTGTGCCATACATTTATCATAAGTAGGACGGTTAGCGCTCTAGTAGTTCTTTGGAACACTCTGGAAAGCTGCAGTAGAACACAAAGGAATCAACTGACAGTCTCTGGCCTTGTTGGATGTTCATGTTTTACTGAGAATGTCAGACTTCATTCTCACATGACTGAGAAAGATAATGTGAATTTACAGAAAATAAGCTCTCAGTTTAGCTTATAGATCACCTTCCAAACCTCTGTGGTAAAAGCATGAGAAAATATTTTTCTCTCAATCATGATATCCCAGCAGAAGGCTTTTTCACATGGTGAAATCACCTTAGAACATACCACAATTCCTAAAATGAGTATGGTACCATCAACAAATGATTTATAATGTAACTAAAGTCTTAAAACCTTCTATTAACTGCAATGCTTTTTAATGAGGTGCTATCATGTATATTGGTCCCAAGATGGCTGCCAACACTTCTTGGATGAAGTGCTGACAGCCAATCAGATCTCAGGATGAGATGTGTGGTTAGGCTCCGCCCACATATATATATTGATTTAAATGCTATTTTCTCAGGAACTACTGAACAGATTTACACCAGACCTACAAAAGGCACTTCCTTGACCTGAGGACTACCTCTCTGCCAAATTTCAAGTAACTCTGTTCAGCCGTTCGGGCTGTAGCTGTGTCTAAAGGTCCTATGGAAAAATGCATGGGAAAAACGTGTTTTGGGACCCCCCTTTTTTCTCAGCCCCCGCTTGACGAATCCCCCCGAGACTTTCAGGGTAGGAGCGTAGCGTAGCGCCCCACCTATTTTGAAAATTTCGCGAGGATTCATCGACCGGCGCCAAAGTTATTCCAAATAGAATGTTGCGGATTTCCTATGGAAACAGGGTCCTAACTATAACTATCTACTGGCGACCGCCAGTAGATAATATATATATATATATAAATTCACTGAAAAAACCATAGGTTTCATACATGTTATATTTAGCTGTACATTTCACTCGTAAAAAAACTATGAAATTCCCCCGTTATAGTTAGTGCAGGCAACTATAACTCACGCGACCGCAATCCTCTGCTGATGCTAATACTGTATTTAGACACTTATTTGCCCCGGTCTTCTTCCATTAAATTTTAGCTATACATATATTACAAATATTTTTTTTTCATAAAGACACATATGTCATCAGCAGAAGATTGCGGTCGCGTGAGTTATAGTTGCCTGGAATTTCATAGGTTTTTTACGAGTGAAATGTACAGCTAAATATAACATGTATGAAACCTATGGTTTTTTCAGTGAATTTGCAAGGTTTTTTAAATGCTAATTCCTAACTATAACGTGTGTGAAACCTATGGTTTTTTCAGTGAATTTGTACGTTTTTTTAAATGCTAAGTTACTTTACGCCATTCGTGGCGTGCGCGCCCAGTTAACGCAGTTCGTTCTGTGCGCGCACCGTGCGCGCACAGTGAGCACGCGGTGCGCTTCGCGCACCACGCGCCCACTTTACGCAGTTAGTGCCGTGCACGCACGGTGGTCACGCGGTGCGCTGCGCGCACCGCGTGCCCACGTTATGCGGGATGGGCCATGTACGCACGATGCGCTTCGCGCACCGTGCGCACATGGGGGACATATTATGCGCATCTTTGTGAAATGTATTTTTTGTTAATTTCATAGTTGTGATAGGCCATGCACTAATGGTGCCCTGCGGGCACCATTTGCACACGGGGTGGGGAGAATGTGGATAATTTTTTTTAAAAAATTTTTTTACCGTACGCGTACGGTAAGCGTAATCGGCGAATTTCTGAAAAAAAAACAATTTTTTTTTTGGGCTTGGGGGTTGTTTGGGGACCCCTATATCAATCCTGGGTGGTTAGGATCTCAAGAAACTGCCTCTTTACACATTTTTGGGCTTCGTTTTTGCTGCCCAACTCAGAGAGCGAGAGAGAAAATGGCGGCCGCCGCTTCCTGGTTTCGACCGATTCGAATGTTTACTAAGATCTAACAGCCAATCAGAATCGCGCTCGCGCACGCCACCGTACGCGTACGGTAAGCGCACCGTAAGCGCACCGTAAGCTGGCTCAGATATATATATTGGTTTAAAGGCTATTTTCTCAGAATCTACTGAACAGATTTACACCAAACCTACAAAAGGCACTTCCTTGACCTGAGGACTACCTCTCTGCCAAATTTCAAGTAATTCTGTTCAGCCGTTCGGGCTGTAGCTGTGTCTAAAGGTCCTATGGAAAAATGCATGGGAAAAACGCGTTTTGGGACCCCCTTTTATCTCAGCCCCCGCTTGACGAATCCCCCCGAGACTTTAAGGGTAGGAGCGGAGCGTAGCGCCCCACCTATTTTGAAAAATTCGCGAGGATTCGTCGACCGGCGCCAAAGTTATTCTAAATAGAATGTTGCGGATTTCCTATGGAAACGTGGTCCTAACTATAACTACCTACTGGCGACCGCCAGTAGGTAATATATGTATGCATGTATATATATATATATGTATGCATGTATATATGTATATATATATATATATTACCTACTGGCGGTCGCCAGTAGGTAGTTATAGTTAGGACCCCTTTTCCATAGGAAATCCGCAACATTCTATTTTGAATAACTTTGGCGCCGGTCGATGAATCCTCGCGAATTTCTCAAAATAGGTGGGGCGCTACGCTCCACTCCTACCCTGAAAGTCTCGGGGGGATTCGTCAAGCGGGGGCTGAGATAAAAGGGGGGTCCCAAAACGCGTTTTTCCCATGCATTTTTCCATAGGACCTTTAGACAGAGCTACAGCCCGAACGGCTGAACAGAATTACTAGAAATTTGGCAGAGAGGTAGTCCCTATGTCAAGGAAGTGCCTTTTGTAGGTTTGGTGTAAATCTGTTCAGTAGATTCTGAGAAAATAGCCTTTAAATCAATATATATATCTGAGCCCGCTTACGGTACGCTTACCGTACGCTTACCGTACGCGTACGGTGGCGTGCGCGAGCGCGATTCTGATTGGCTCTTAGATCTTAGTAAACATTCGAATCGGCCGAAACCAGGAAGCGGCGTCCGCCATTTTGTCTCTCGCACTGAGTGTTATTTATCAAACATGATGCCCAAAAACATGTTACGGGGCTGTTTTGACAACTCCCTCCCACATAGTCATGTTGAGGGAGTCCCCAAACATCCCCCAAGAGCAAAAACGGTTTTATTTTTTTTTCGGCAATTTCGCCGAGTACGCTTACCGTACGCTTACCGTAAGCGTACGGTAAAAAATAGAAATAAAAAAAACACTATCCACACTTACCCCACCCCCTGTGCTTTTGGTGGCCGTAGGCCACCAAATGTACAGTGCTTATTACATCAGTAAAAAAACTATATTTTGGCAACATGAAATTATAAAATCGAAATAAAAAAAACACTATCCACATTGACCCCACCCCCTGTGCTTTTGGTGGGCGAAGGCCACCAAATGTACAGGGCTTATTAAAGTTGATAAAAACCGTGCACGGAACGCACTGCGTTAAGTGGGCGCGCACGCCTCGAATGGCGTAAAGTAACTTAGCATTTAAAAAACCGTACAAATTCACTGAAAAAACCATAGGTTTCACACACGTTATAGTTAGGAATTAGCATTTAAAAAACCTTGCAAATTCACTGAAAAAACCATAGGTTTCACACATGTTATAGTTAGCGGAAATTTTACTGATAAAAAACCAATGAAATTGCCCCGTTATAGTTAGTGCTGGCAACTATAACTCACGCGACCGCAATCTTCTGCTGATGACATATGTGTCTTTATAAAAAAGAATATTTGTAATATATGTATAGCTAAAAATGTATGGAAGAAGACATGGGCAAATAAGTGTCTAAATACAGTATTAGCATCAGCAGAGGATTGCGGTCGCGTGAGTTATAGTTGCCAGCACTAACTATAACGGGGGAATATCATTGGTTTTTTATCAGTAACATTTCCGCTAACTATAACATGTGTGAAACCTATGGTTTTTTCAGTGAATTTGCAAGGTTTTTTAAATGCTAATTCCTAACTATAACGTGTGTGAAACCTATGGTTTTTTCAGTGAATTTGTACGGTTTTTTAAATGGTAAGTTACTTTACGCCATTCGTGGCGTGCGCGCCCACTTAACGCAGTTCGTTCCGTGCGCGCACGGTGCGCTTCGCGCACCGTGCGTGCACAGTGAGCACGCGGTGCGCTTTGCGCACCGCGCGCCCACTTTACGCAGTTAGTGCCGTGCACGCACGGTGGGCACGCGGTGCGCTACGCGCACCACGTGCCCACGTTACGCTAGATGGGCCATGTACGCACGATGCGCTTCGCGCACCGTGCGCACATGGAGGACATATTATGCGCTTCCTTGTGATAGGTAATCTGTTGAAATTTTTTGGGGAAATGCTGTGCTCTTAAATGCCATGCACAAATGGTGGCCTTCGGCCACCATTTGCACACGGGGTGGAGACAGTGGGGTTTTTTTTTTTAATAATTATTTACCGTACGCGTACGGTAAGCGTAATCGGCGAAATTTTTGAAAAATAAAAAATTACCGTTTTTTGCCTTGGGGGATCTTTGAAGACTCAACTAACATGGTTATGTGCATGGGCGCTGTCTAAACAGCCCCTTTATATGTTTTTGGCATTTGTTTATCAGCTCCCCCCTCAGAGTGCGAGAGAGAAAATGGCGGCCGCCGCTTCCTGGTTTCGACCGATTCGAATGTTTACTAAGATCTAAGGGCCAATCAGAATCGCGCTCGCGCACGCCACCGTACGCGTACGGTAAGCGCACCGTAAGCGCACCGTAAGCTGGCTCAGATATATATATTGATTTAAAGGCTATTTTCTCAGAATCTACTGAACAGATTTACACCAAACCTACAAAAGGCACTTCCTTGACCTGAGGACTACCTCTCTGCCAAATTTCAAGTAATTCTGTTCAGCCGTTCGGGCTGTAGCTGTGTCTAAAGGTCCTATGGAAAAATGCATGGGAAAAACGCGTTTTGGGACCCCCCTTTTATCTCAGCCCCCGCTTGACGAATCCCCCCGAGACTTTCAGGGTAGGAGCGTAGCGTAGCGCCCCACCTATTTTGAAACATTCGCAAGGATTCGTCGACCGGCGCAAAAGTTATTCAAAATAGAATATTGCGGATTTCCTATGGAAACGTGGTCCTAACTATAACTACCTACTGGCGACCGCCAGTAGGTAATATATATATACATATATATATATATATATATATTTATATATATATATATATATATATATATTTTGTCGGACTTGGCCCTTTTTGCATGGTCGTCCCTGAACTTCTTTTTGCCTTCCTCCTATATTTTTTCTGACCTGTTGTTGGCTGTTTTATGACTCTGGGCACTTTACCACTGCTGATCAGTGCAAAAGTGCATATGTTCTCCCTATAGTAAATTAATGTAGAATTTGTGATTCCATGATTGGTTGGTTTGGTTTACCTGTCAGACCCTAGTACAGTGCACCAGGAGTGCCCAGGGCTTGTAATCCAAATACTGCTGGTGGGCTTGCAGCACTGGTTGTGCCACCCACAGAAGCAGCCTGTAAACATTTGTCTAAGGTCTGCCATTGCAGAGCCTGCATGCAGTCTGGTACTGTCATGCTGACTGGGCAAGTGCACCCACTTGCCAGTCTCTAAACCCTCCCTTTTCTTCATATCAGACACCCCTATGGTAGGCCCAAGGGCAGGGTGCATTGTATGGATAAGGTAGGACATGCCGTGGTGTGTGTGGCATGTTCTAATAGTGAATTACAGCCATTTTCGTTTTTCACTATTGCAAGGCGACCTGTTCTCCATAGGCCAGAATGGGAAGTTTGGTTATTACATCTTATAATCCTAACTGACTCAGAGAACATGGTAGAAATTAGAATTTAGTATGCCTGAACTCAGGATGATAAAATACAACTTTTAGTGAAGTTGGTTTTAACATTCTGTGTTTGAAATTGCCTTCCACAATGCTGGCTCTACCTCCTGTGGGGTGTCTAATGTTTCTGCCCTGCACTGTGAAAGGAAAGGAGAAGTCTGGTAAACAGAGAGCTCAGGAACTGGTTTGGACTGGGCAAAAGCCCCTCTGCCTTCAGAGGACAAAGGATTTCTGGGTATAAATATTGGGACTCCGATCCCAAGAATTTAGATTACTTTAGGAAAACAAGAAGAACCTATGCTGAGGGAGGAACCAGAAGAAGCTGAGGAGGAAACCATCCCTGGACCTGGGGGATTAGCCTGCAGTGGTTGCCTTGCTGCCAAAGAGAGGAGAAAGGAACTTTGTGTGTACTTTTGCTCAACTTGTGAAGGATCTCCAAGGGCTTGGAAAAGAGCTTGCCTCCTGCTGAAGTCTCAGGACCAACAGACTTCACCCCCCAGCTCCCCAGAGTTCATTGGAAGTGCCTGCTGCTGTTGTTGGGCCTTCTGAGGGACTGCGTGTCGCAAGGAGCTGGAAGCGCGAGTCAAGAAGGAGAAGCTTGCCACCGTCGGAGCTGTTGTCGTCGCATCTCGTAAAGTGTGTCGCCGCTGCAGCATCGCGTCTCGCATCATCCAGGAAGTGTCTCGAAACACCGAAGAAGCGTGTCGCCATCGCAGCCATTGTAGCTGACGCATTGCACCGCATCAAGAGAAGAGTTTTGCACCGAGGAAGAAGCGTGTTGCCATGGCAGCCATCGTAGTTGTCGCATTGCACCGCATCAAAAAAAGCGCCTCGCATCCACGGAGAAGCGTGCCGCCGTCAGGGCTGCTGTCGTTGCATCCAGTAAAGGGGTGTCGCCGCTGCAACATCGCATCATGCGGAAGCGTCTCACAACGTCGGAGAAGAGTGTCGCTGCTAAGGCCGCTGTCGTCGCATCGCGTAAAGTGTGTCGCCTCTGCAGCTGAAGCATCGAGTCGAGTCTTCTCACAACATCGGAGAAGCGTGTCGCATCTGGAAGATCTTCACGTCTTTATTCCTTTGCACCAAAAACTTCATCCCATCAACATCGTTGCAACACTTTCGTTGCCCTGCGTGTCGCATCTAAAAGGTACATTGACTTAAAGTGTCGCATTTAAGAACGTAAGCCAACTAAGCAAAATTCTACCATCTAAAGTAACAGTATTGTGTATTTTTGTTGTTTAATGGTCTTGTGGTAAATCTATATAAAAAATACTTATTTTTTATATAAAACCTGTGTGGTGTCCATCTGTAGTGTTGTGACTTGGTTACTGTATGTGTTCACAAATGCTTTACACACTGCCTCTGAGATAAGCCTGTCTGCTTGTACCAAGCTACCAAGGGGGTGAGCAGAGGTTATTTTAGGAGTGTACCCCCTTACCCTGACTGGAGGAGGAGGTCCCTATTTGTCACAAGTGCATACCTGTGCCAACTAGAGACCCCCAAGTCTAACAGATATATATATAAAACGCAGTGGCGGTCACCACTGGGAAGTTATAGTTAGGTCAGCTGTTCCATAGGAAATGCCTTTTCTGTGTTGCTCATAACTTTGGCATAGTTTGGTGAATCTCCACGAAACCTTCCAAAAAGGAGATAATTTTCAACTAGTTTGTGCATAGAAAGTTTTGGGGTGATCCGTCAAGCGGGGGCTGAGACAAGTAGATGGTCCCAAAACACATTTTCCCAATTCATTTTTTAATAGAATCTTTAGACACAGCTTCAGCCCAAACGACTGAATATATTTACACCAAATTTGGCTGAAAACTAGATCTTGGTCCAGAAAGAATGCTTGTTGTGTTTTGATGTAAATCCGTTAAGTAGTTTTGGAAATAGTAAGGTTAAAAGAAGTTGTATATATCACTGCAGAGAATCCGCAGAGCCAACAGATCTCATCCTGAGATCGGCTTGCCTGCCACCACCTCAACCAGGAGGTGAGCGGCTATCTTATGACTCGGGTCCGGGCCCTAAAAAAAATACAAAAAAACACTTAAGCAGGCAGGGTAAGGCTACCCTGACCCCCTAGGGCTGGCGGTGAGGCTTCAGAGGTACCCCGCCTGGGGCCAAAAAATGTTTTCTTTTAATTTTGTCAGAAATTTGTGTAGGATTCATGAATCTGTGGCAAATTTTTATTAAAAAGCTCCGGCTCCCACACCTTTCAAAACCCCCTTCGCCTGCGGTGGAGCAGGGCTAGGGGCAGGTGCAGCATTTATTTATGGGAGTGGGTGGACTGTGGCACCCCTCTCCAAACCTCCAAGAGGCCCCGGGGACCCCATCCCCAATGACGCCCCCGTCCTCTAGCCTCCAAGGTGCCCCAGGGATCACATCTCCTGATGCTGATAATTTAACTACATTTGTCAACCCAGGTGTGGGATAGGTATGCCCAGATGTGGGTCCCGTGTTCACCATGCCACTGGATTCAGACTATCCTCGCTGATGAGGGGTGATACCCCAAAACCAGTCCTAGGATGCTTGTTTCCAGTCCAGGGAGGACCTTACCTAGCAGTTCGGCCTGGTTGTTCCCATGGGGAGCTGGATTAAGACTGATTTGCATATGGCTGGGTCCAAACTGTAATTGCGTGGTGAGCAAAAGAACAATGGATTTAGGCCCTGATCTCTGACTAGGGGTGAGTGTTTTACATTGTTCAGCATTCCATCCCTCAATTGTTCCTTTTGCATTTGTCACCCTGAGCAGGACGGATATGCTCAGATGTGTATCCCAGTGAATTCAGGCTATTCTGGCTGAGGGGGGTGAGACCCTGAAACCGGTCCTAGAATGCTTATTTCCGGTCCAGGGAGGACCTTGCCTTGCTGTTCGTGCTGGACTGTTTCCATGGGGAGCAGGGTCAAGACTGATTTGCATATGGCTGGGTACAAACTGGAATGGCATGGTGAGCAAAAAAAGGATGGATTTAGGCCCAGATCTCTTACTGGAAGTGAGTGTTTGCCATTGTTCAGCATTCCATCTATCAATTTTTATTTTTGTATTTGTCACCTCAAGTGGGATGGGTATGCCCAGACGTGGGTCCCATGCTCACCATGCCCCTGGATTTAGGTGATCCTGGCTGATGAGGGGTGAGATCCTGATACTGGTCCCAGGATGCTTGTCTCCAGTACAGGAGGACCTTGCCTGGCAGTTCGGGCTGGACTGTTCCCATGGGGACCAGGGTCAAGTTTGATTTGAATATATCTGGCTCCAATCTGAAAGGGTGTGGTAAGCAAACCAACAATGGACTTAGCCCAGATATCTGACTGGGGGTTAGTGTTTTACATTGTTCAGCATTCCGTCCATCAATTGTACTTTTTTGGGATAATTTAATAAAGGTAGGTGAGGCCCCAGGGATCCCATCCCCTGGGACTATCTGTTAAATTAAGGGGATGCACGTCCCCCCTGCCTGAGCCAAGCAATGGCCCTGGGAACTCTATTTACCAGGGCCGAATGAGTGACGGTGTCCTGGGGTCCCAAACCCCCAGGACACTTTCAATTTTCATGCCCACAGACGTGGCAGGGAAAATGTAAAGTTCTCCCACCCGGCTGAAGCACAAAGTTGATCTTGCCTGGTGGGAGAACAAAAATTTCCCTGACCGTTTTCTTTTCACTGCCCGTGCTCTAAAGCAGGGAAATGCTTTGATTGCTCACCCCCCCCCCCCCCGAGCAATGCCGGGTCCCGCTGCACCCACAATAGGTGCAAGCAAGGCAGCCGGTGGGATTGTGGGGGCCCTGGTTGGGCAGCCCAATTAAAAAAAAATAATGGAACCGGTTGCAGCCTGTCTCGGGGAGGCACCTGGGCACACCACTTTATAATAATGAAAAAAGAAAATACCTGCTGGGTCCTAAGGCTCCCCATGTGGCCCCCAAAAATGTAATGGTGTGGGGTGCCCTGGGTGGGCACCGGGCCACCCCTTAGATGAAATAAAATGCCAGCTTCTGCAATGCCTCATTTTATTAAGCTGCTTGCAGGGAGCAGACAGGACCACAGTGGCCCTGGGGCTTCCCCCCCCCCCCCATAGCCCCTTATAAAAAAAAATACTGGTGTCTCAGAACACCCAGAAAATCCATCCCAAAAAGAAAGCAAAAAGTGAGTAATAAATGAGCAGCCACAGCCTCTCATTTATTATTCTCCGCTCCTTCAAGGAGTGTCCCATAATGCCCAGGGAGGGCTACTTACATATATATTGTTTTTGGTGATGTCTCTAGAAGGGGCAGGGACATCATCACATTTTTTTAATATTGTTGGGGGAGGGGGCTGTAGGGAGATTTGCAGCACACAACAGCAATAGTAGAAAAAACATAATTCTCCTGGGTCATTGAAGCCATGACCCTAGTAGAACTTTCCCTATATATCCAAAGCCTTTCCAAAGTTGGAGCTTTTGCTCTACAGGTAGGATTGCAGTGCCACCTAAGGGCTGGTTGAATTTTATCTGTTAAAGATATGTCACATACATTTCAAGCCCTTTATGTGGTTGTTTTTATCACTGACTTTTTAGGATATAAAATGTGAAAAGGTAGAACAGAGACATCTTTGTTTTTATTTAATTTCTGCTTAAAGAAATAATAGCATATCTCTGACTATTTATTTTCACATTTTTCACACCCGCTATGTAATAAGAAAGAGTCACAAACATGTAGTTCAATAAAACTTTATCAAATATTTTTAAGTCATTATTAAAATATGCATTTGATTAAAATTATTGATAATTATTGGAGAAAGGTGACAGATTTTCTTTATATATATAGGGTGGGTGTGAAGAAGGGGCAGATTTGGCTACCTGCAGGAGTTGGCAGTGGGTTTAGCTGCAGGGCCTGGCAATAGGCCAGGCCCTGTGCCAACCCCCAAGAACCATGCAGAGCATGGGCTTGGCTGCCGGTATGGGCTTGGCCACAGTGAGGTTGGCATTAAGTATGGCAATTAAATTATTTCTTTACGTTATAGAATATTAATCTAGAAATTCACTGGAAAAAAACAAAGGTTAAAGTAACATTGATTTAGGTGACATTTTCTATAACAATGTAATGTTTTAACCTCTAAACACCACAGAAATTCAATAGTTATGGTTATCTTAAGTTACTATAACTCATGCCCTAAGGTAACTATAACTCGCACCCTCGCCATGCACTTCTGATTACCGCACATATCACCATATCTATATCCTTGGATTTTGTATACAAAGAACCACAAGTTCCATAATATATCAAAACTGGCAGAACAGATTGATGCTGAGATCATACATGTGACTCATATGCCTATCCATCACTGAGATCCTCTCATCCTAAGGTAATCCATAGGTATGTTAGTGTATGAAGTTGTGGACTTGTGTTCTGAATGGGTTAACTTAATGGACAGAAGATTATGGGAAGTGTGCTGTAGGGTTAAAACTCATCCTTTATCACCTAAGAGATCGGCCCCACTGCGTAGTGTGGGGTTGATGTAATCTATGTCTATATGTGTAAACAAATAATGTTCAATTAGACAAATCTTGTAAGTGTGGCTAGAGTTTATTGCATAAAGGCACTTTGTGGTGAAGGTAGGAGGTGGTGACATTTGGAGTGTAAAGGTAGTTATACACAGGACACAGGTATGGAAAGCAGATACTTAATTGGCATGGAGCGAAGCATCTGAAGCATAGAGCGAGGGAGCAATTAATATGGATCCCTTAGCGGATTACTGCAGCTTGGGAATGCCTTCAGTTTAAGAATCAGCAGGAGACTGGGCACGGGTCAGGCAATCGATGAACAATAAAACACCTGACTGCCCAGTGAATGAAGGAGACTAGGCATTGTGTGGAACAGTTGCAGACTGACTTCGCATGTGACCCCCAGCAAAGTGCTGTGTGTGAGTGGTAGGATACATCACACACCTACCACCCCCAGCTGTTCATTGAGCTAACAATGCCTTGGACAGGTGAGGCAATGAGGAACTTGATATTTATAGGCTGCTTCAGGGATCTGAGAAAGAGTCAAAGAGATGCAGAACTGGCAGAACTTGTTAGCTAGACTTTAAGGGTTGGTAGTTGGGCTCTGAGAGCCGCGGCTGACAGATGAGTTCAGACTAAAAGCATTCGAAAGCCATTAGAGAGACTTCAGAGTCTTACTTTTCTGCACTTTGTGTCTGAGCTGTCTAAGTTCTGATGATTGGAATTGTGGGTCTCAGCTGCCTTTAACATCATATGACAAGTGATCGCTTCAGTTAGGCCTAGCATTTTAATCAACTACACTATTAGCTTAAACTTGTAGTTTTATGTCTAACCTGACAAGCAGTGATTTAAGTAAGGCCTCTTATTCTGCCAACAATACTTTAGTGCTAGATGCCTGACTGAGATCAGGCCTCCAGAAGGCCTGGACCAACACAACATGAGTCTAGAGAGTCAAGTGGGCCTGGACCAAGATGGCCAGGAGCAAGGAGTTTAGGGTGGTCAGGAAGACTAGTCCTAGGAAGTAGAGAACAATGAGAACTAGGATCACCAGGACTTTTGTGATCAGATGCATGAGGAAAGGGATTAGGAATAGTAGGGCCAGGAGATTTACAACTGAGCTCAGAAGGTCTAGGAAGACCAGCACCAAGGGGTGAGCAGGCAAGAAGTGACCAAGGTATGAGGACCAGTACCAAGGGGACCAGGATAGGAATACAAGCACTGGGGATTCATACCAAGGAAGACATTGAAACAGACCAGGGGGATGATGGCATGGGCATGGAAAACCAGGGGGACCTTGAGAACTCAGACTGTGGTATAAGGACAAAGAGTACCGGGATAAGGAGGATGAGGATGACCAGCACAAATAAGACCGTGGCCTGGAAGATTTGTACCAGGACATCTGACGCCTGGAGGACCAGGACAGGTAGACCAAGGATAGCATGACTGAAAGGACAAGATCCAGGGTGATGAGCCCAGGGTGCCAGAATAAGGAGGACCTGGAGGACCAATCCTAACGCGACAAGGAGTAGTATGGTGTAGAGAATGAGGTCCAAGAGAGAAGGGCATAGGTATACCCAAACAAGGAGGGTCATGGCCAAGAGGATTAGGGACAGTAGCGACAGAATCAAAAGAGCAAGAATTAGGAGGGTCACAGGCAGTAGGATAAGAACCAAAGTAAGGAGGACTCGAAGGACTCAAGCAGTAGGCAGAACAGGATGTTCATGTCCAGGAGGACAAAAACAACGAGTACAATCCCTAAGAGGACTAATATGCAGAGGACCTGGGCCAGGCTAACACAGTGAGGAGGACAGCAGATGGGAGGATTATGATCAGGAGAAATACTGGGGAGAGGACCAAGAGGACAACAAACACCAATGTACAACAGACCAAGGGGACCACCAGAATTAGGACCTGGGTTGCCAGGAACAGAATTGTGAGATCTTGGAGGACTAAGCCCAGGGGACTATAACCAAGGTGGGAACAGGAAGGAACAAGATGGCCAAGTCTACGAGGACCAGGACAAGAAAGACCAGTAATAAAAGCACCAGGATTACCTTGTGCAGAACCATGAAGACATGAAGCAGGAGGACTAGGAGGTCCAGGGCATGAAGAGAAGGCCAGATTGAGGAGATTCAGGAAGACTAAGAAAAGCAGGAAGATAAGGGCCAGGAGCATCAGGGGATCAGGACCTGCAGGAGAGGGAAAAATAAGTCTAGGGGATCAAGGATCAAGGGCACTAATACCAGGGCGCAGCGGACTAGAAGCAGAGCAAAGAGGACAAGGTAGACTAGTCAGAACAGGATCAGTGGGACCAGGAACTGGCTGGAAGGTCCAGTAGGACCAACAGTACCAAGACTATAGTGCATGTGGAGCACCATGTGGCAGCGAGAACAGAGTGATGCATAAGAATGACCAATGAGACATGGCTAGGTCAATGATAACCAAGATGACCAGGCCAATCAGACTATGACTAGTGGCACAGTACTAGGAGGATCAAGAGGACAATGACTAGGACTTGGTGGTCCAAAATGCCCAAACCAAGAGGATAAGGACTAGGAAGACCAGGCCTAGGAGGACCAGGTCTTGAGAGGTCTAATTGATCATACAAAGGGGAAATAGTGTGAGGAAAATCAGGAGGGCCAGGAAGACAAGAAAGGATCAGGACCAGGTACCACTATTTCTATGCGGACCAGGAAGGACTGAAATTATCGTAAGGACCCATATTAGCATGATAAGCATAGAAGGACCAAAACAAAGAGGACCAGGACTAAGATGGCTAGGTCTAAGGAGACCAGGACTAGGATGGCTAGGAGGACCACACCAAGAAGTCCTAGGCCTTGGAGAACCTGAACGACAATGACCAGACAAGTACCAACGGGACAAGGGGACCATGACCATCAGGACAAGGAGGACCAGGATTTGGTTGCTAGGACCAGAAGGACCAGGATGAGAAGGAAATGTAGAATGAAAGAAGGTGGAAAACGATGATCAGTTCCAGGAGAACCAGGCCCAGGGGCTTAGACCTGGATTGTCAGGAGGATAAAGTATAGGATTGCATGGCCCAGGAGGACCTTGAAAGAAAGACCATAACAGGTTGATACAGAGCAACAAGGAGCAGGAGGACTCGGAGGGCCATGGACAAAATGTTCAGGACTATATCAGGGTTGCCCTGGAGGACTAGGAGGGTAAGAAACAGAAGTGCCTGGGCTACTAGCACCAGGAGGACAGGGAGAACGATCATGGAGATCAGGGAAAAGGGCACTGAGGTTGCTTGACCAGGAGAACCAAGACCAGCACATTGAGCAATAGGTGGACTGGAGAGATCAGGGCCCCTAGGACAGGGATATTGACTAGGAGGGCCAAGGGGCCGGCACAAAATGGTCCAGGACCAGAGTAAAAAGTTAAATTCAAGAATTAGGAGGATCAGGAGTATGGGGGCAACATGGACAGGAGTACAAATGGGACCAGGATGACCAGGAAGATCATGACCATGATTGGCAGGCCAATAGGACCATGACCAAGAAAACATGGACCAGTGGGGACAATACCAGGAGAATAGAGGACAAAGACCGGGGCCATGAGGAGCGGGGTGACCAAAATCAAGATGACAAGGATTAGGGGGTTCAGGCCTTGAAAAAGCAGGGCACAAGAGGCCAAGATGACAAGGATTATAGAAAGCAGTAGGGATAGTACATGTGATACAAGGACTAGGAGAGCATGGTGAGGAGAACCAGGAGGACCTGGGGGAGAGCAAAGTACAGCAGGACCAATCCCCAGGAAGGTTCATGACTAGGGGGACCAAGAATGACCAAGAAGGCCAGGTGGACCGGGATCATGATGATCAGCAGAGGAGGATCAGAACAAGGAGGTCACAAAGAACAGGGGCTAGGAAAACCAGATGGAGGATGGTTAGGGGACCAGGTCCAGATGAAGTAGTCATAGTAGAACTCAAACAAGAAGGAGAAGGATGAAGAGGATCAGGTCCAGTGGGCACCTAATCAGGAGAAGAACAAGGTCTCTGAAGCCATTGAGTAGGAGATCCAAGGTCAGGTGGGCCAGAACCGGTGTGAGAAGTGTTAGGAGGATAGGGATCAGAAGGCCATGACACTAGAAGGCAGAGGCTCAGATAGCCAGAGTCAGAAGGATATGTTCTAACAGGACCAGGCGAAGGCAAGGAGCACTAGGGAGATCATGACTCAGGGGGACCAAGAATTCCTCCTGAGGGCCTGAAGGAGCTGGAGGACCAAGGTGAGGAGGGAACGGATGACCAGAACAAGGAGGGCAAGGTTCCAGATAATCATAGCCTGTAGGACCAGAATAGGAGGGGGCTGGACCAGTATTTTTCACAAGGATAAGGAACTGGTTGGCCAGGTCCAGGAGAACCAGTACCAGACCACTTGGTAAACAGCTGCAAAACTAGTAGGAGGAAAAATGCCATGTGATTCAGGGCCAGATTGAGAAGGATCAGGGTGAGCAGAAATATCAGGCATGTACCAGGTGAACAGTATTATCAGGACAAGAGAGACAATGTCCAAGGACACCAGGACTAGGGGCCAGGGAGATCAGCCACAGAACCATATCCATTGGGACTAGGACCCAGAATACCAAGTGGAAGAAAATGACCAAGACCTGGGGTAGCAAGACCAGTATGAGGCGGATCAGAAGGATCGGGACAAGCAGAGCCATGAAGGCCAAGAGGATTGCACCATGGTGTTAAAAGGTCTAGGACCAAGATGATCATGTTCAGCATGATCTGAACTAGAAGAACCAGGACCAAAAAGGCCAGGGCCAGTGGGTGCAGTACCAGGAGGAACAAGAGCACCAGGAACAGGGCCAGGAGGAGCAGGGCAACCCAAACCAGGAAGAAAAGCACTAGGATGGTCACAACTAGGAGGATCAGGACATGAGAGGCTTGGTGGACCAGGACCAAGTGGACCTGGAGCTGCTGTACCAAGAGGAGGAGGCAGAACAAAAAGGCCAGGACCATGGGAAGCAGGAACAAATGGGGGCAGGAAACACTAGAACCAGGGGACCAGGAAGGATCAGGATGGCCAAGAATGCCATAACCAGAAGGACAAGCAAAGGAGAAGCAGAAAAAAGAGGAATGACCAAGAGGACTAAGAATAGGATGACTCAAACATGGTAAACCAAGACCAAGAGAGTGAGGTACAATGCACACACTACCAACAAGACCAAGAGGATAAGGGATAGAACCATGATGACCCAAACCATAAGAACAATGACTGGGACGGCAGAGCCTAAGAGGACAGGAAACAAGGGGCCCAGTGGGCCAGAACCAATGGGACCAGCATGATGTGGCCATGCAGTACCAGGATCACAAGGAAGGGGGTGAGGTAGTGCACGGCTAAGTGGACCAGAAAGAAACAGGACTAGAAAGGGCCAGAACAAGGGGACCATGAAGGAGAAGGATAGCCAAGAGAAGCAGGACCGAGAGGTCAAGCACAGGATAACCAGGAGGACTAATACTAAGGGGATAAGGACTAGGATGCCCAAGAGGATGAGGCCTAGGAGAATTAAGCATAAGAGGAACCAAACATTCAGGTCCAGAACTGAAGATTAGTGAGAGGATCAGAGGCTCAGTTGGCACAACAACAGAAGGAAGACAAGGACTGTGAGGGAAAGTAATAGATGGCCCAGGGTTACAAGGACCAGAACTAAGGTGAGGAGGACTAAGAAGATCAGGTCCAGGAGCCAGTGAACCTGAGCCAGAAAGACAAGATCTACAAGATCCTGAGAAAGGGGGCCGAGTGAGATCTTAACCAAGGGGACGAGGAAGATTAGGGCAAAGTGGTTTCGGGAGGTCCAGGACATGGTGTACTATGAATAGGAGGGCCAGTGATAAGGACTTTGAGGGCCCATCTTGAAAGGAAAAAAATGGCAAGTTAGATCAGGAGGGTCAGAAGGACCAGGGCTAGGTGGGCCAGGAAGAATTAAGACCAGAAAAGGCAAGGGCCAGAAAACACTGTGGGGCATATTCTCAAGAACGTGTGATAAACATCGCAAAAGTTACTTAACACAACCTTCAACATCGCAGTCTATTGCGGGAAAATTACGCTGTGTTAACAAAGCATTCTCAACACTGCAGCACCATGCAATATTCCCCAGATAACGCATCAACTGACCGCGTTAAAATCAACGCCAAGTATCAAAAATGCAAAACGCGAATGCCAAAAAAGCTGCGATGAGGCCAATCACGATACAAAAATCAGTGAAAACCAGCGACAGGCCTGCAATTCACACGCATCAGGTAGGAAAATCACCATAAAAGCCGAAAAAAACAAGACAAACAAATGCCAAACAACAGCAAAGCACAATGGATGTTGCTGGAGCAAGTACAGAGGAAAACCAGAACCCCACAAGCCCCCCGGAGGACTTGCCTGGGACCTCGGGGTCAGGGAAGGCCAAGGAGAAGAAGAGTAGGAAGAAGAGGTTCAGTCTGCAGGAAAACAGGATCCTGATAACGGAGGTGGTAGAACACCATCAACAACTGTTCGTCACCTTCACTGTGTCATTGGCAACCAATAATGGACTATGGCAGTCCATCGTGGACAAGGTGAATGCAGTCGGAGTGCTGAAGAGGACAATGGACAAGGTCAAGAGGTGCTGGAATGATGTCAAACGCAAAACCAAGCTGAAACTCGTCAACAACCGGAAGGCAGCAATTCAGACTGGAGGTGGGAGTCCTGCACCACAGGAGGAACTGGACGACATGGGGGAAATGGTGTCCACAGTCATCAGTGGGGAGACGGTGGCTGGAGTCGGGGGACCTGACACTGCTCAACATGACCGGACACAACAGCACCAGGGTGAGTAATAACCAGGGCCTGGGGGGACGGGGGAGATGAGCACAATGGCACACATGCACAATTGAGCTGAGCACATCTGCGGACAAACCATGCCCCAGACCCCAACTCCCACCAAGAGACTAATGTACCCAAGTATGCTACATGTCAGCACTGTACAAGCACAGAAGTCAAAGGCACAGCAAAACAGAGTAGCAGGGGCCACCCCCCCCCCCCAATGCAGCACACACACATGACATGTAGAGCACATCAACACTGACAACAAAGTGGCACAAACCGCAACACGTCCACAACAGAACACAGGACACAACTGGTGCCTACTGGGTGTAGACACTGGCCAATCACAAGTGGCATTGCAGGGAAATGTGAATAGACAATGTACAAGTTCAAACACACATCCGTGATGTTGTTGAAATGTCCACTGTCCCGTAGCAAATAGGCAGCCCCTCCAAAACAGCCACGATGTACACAGTCATGCAGTCTGTATGTGAACATGTACAATCCGATAACACACATGTAAACTTATTGTCAAACTGCATCTCCCCTTCACATTGCAGAGGGACAATCAACACCTCCTGCAGAGTAGCCAGAACCTCTCTTCTCTGATGATGAAGAGGACCACCACAGCTTTGACTCCGACGCCCTCCGAGAGTTCAGTGACAGTCTCTGCAGCTCACCTCCAGAAGTAGACAAGCCCAGCTGCAACGGGGACACCCCACCCCCTGCACAGACCACACAGCAGGCAGCACCCACCACCATGGCTGCCTCCCAGGACCCCCACGAAGAACACATAGCCTTTCAACGCCGTGTGTTGGGATGCCAGGAGCAGCTGGCTGAACAGGTGCGGGTGGGCTTTGCAGCATGGCAGACAAACTAGATGCCATACGTGGGTGTCTAAGTCCCATCAGGGACCACTCACAGTCCCTAATGTACACCAACAGTCCACTCCATGCTCTCCAATGAACCATGCTGACATCACCAGAGTCCTGACTCTGAGACAAGAACGACGGTCTAGTCAGAGTGCTCCCATCAAGCTCGACCAGGAGTTGGGACTCATGCAGAGGCTCATGGAGAACATGGAGTGGGCCAATGCAAAAAGTACGGCTGACACGGCTGCACACCAGCGAGAGGTAGCTGGGTTCCACAATGACATCAAAACAATCCTCATGGCATTGCTGCCACAAGGCATTGCGCAGATGCATGCTGCTGCTACCACTACATCCACATCTCCGCCCCCTGAAGTGTCAGTGCCACACAGTGCTGGAGAAAGGCCAGCACCACCCACACGCGAGACACATGAGACAGCAGGGGACGAAGATGCGGATGAAACCACCTTACTAGTACGGAGAAAACTGTAGCATTCATCTCCGCCATATGGCCGGTATCAGCTTGGTCATGCCCTCTGCATCATCACCTTCCACTGTCCCCCTATACACACTACGACACTCACCTTGTACCTCGCAATGGACTGCCATATTCTGTATGAAAGTCAATGACACAGATAACAGACTGCGGACTGCACTCTTCTTCTTCCTTTGGATGTGTTATTCCCTGAAAGACTCTGGCTGGCCCTCCACGGGCCAACATTGTTAAATGGACTTTCCATGGCCCTGTACTGCACCAGATGCAATACTCCACTGAATGTGCATTAAACATTCTTTGTCACACAGATGTGTCGTGTCTATGGTCTTTCACGTGTGGTAGTATGAACGAATGTAGGGTCAGTGAATTCCTCTTACGTCCATGTAGCTCATGTCGTTGGACTTGGGTCACAGGGTGACACATTGGCGAATGTTGTCAGGGTGGCGCCGATGCAACAACAACGACACACACATTTGTTACTTCCTTGGCCAGCCCAGTACGGAACATCGCCCAGAGCCCCGGGGACATTGTTCAAACCCGTAAGCTGGACTGGCATACGCCAGGCCAGCCCACTCCACTTAAGCTTTAAGTGAGAGACGACAACGCTACATGTCCCAGGTCTTCCCTGTAGGGATCTGCTGCTCACAGGTCTAGTTGTCAGCATGCCACAGCCACTCCCTTATGGCTGGTGTACACCCACACCACACCCATCCAGCACACTTGTCACCGCACATGTGACCCTGCCAATAAAAAGGGCCAGGCGCACATGTTCTACGCCATTTCCAGTCTCTCTCTGGGTGTATCCGTGTGGTGTGCATGTAGGCATGGGGGCTGAGGGGCCTGCGACATCACATTCCACAGGCCAGGAGGTGACATGATGGCACCACGATACCCAATCATTGAGTGTCCATGACTTACGGGGCACAGACTTAGTGGCACCGGATACACTGCGTCCTGCACAGGCACACCGCCACGGGACGGTGACTTTCGGTGCACTGAGGTAAGGGCACCGTAAGTGCTGAGCGGGTGTGCAGCCTGCAATGATGCCCCGTCCTGGCAGTCCGGACTGCTCAGGTTTTGTGTGCCGTGCTGGACCACAGTGTAGGCCTGAGCCAATGGAACGCGGGGGCCTACCGCCACATGGTGTGGTGTGGCCTCGCGGGTCACAGAGTTAGTGGCACCTCAAGGGCTGAGCGGGTATGCAGCCTGCAATGATGCCCTGTGCACTGGTATGTCCTCTACCATGGCGAAATAAAGACCCAGCATCAAATGTGAGACCTGGTGGCCTGCGGAGTGGGCTGCAAGATGTGGAGGGTGCCATGTCCGTGGGCCCCGGGCTTGTGTTTGCAGCGGCACGTGGTGGGCCCACTTTTCTACACACCAGTGGCGGAAGGTGAGCACTGAGGCCTGTGTGCGCAGGGGCAGGCATGCACCGCTGGGCGGCGGGAGGGTCTGGGTTGCATCTGCCTGGGTGCTCAGGTGCAGGCATGCACCACTGGGTGGCGGGAGGGGCTGGGGTCATCTGCCTGGGTGCGCAGGGGCGGTCAGGCAATGATGTCTTGTGCAATTGTATGTAGTGTGCCATTCATGTATCTGGACTCTGTTTCAGATGACGGGTCTGTCTCAGATGTGGGACCTGGTGTACTGCACTACATACCGGCACGTGGTTGGAGACACACCTGTGTCAGCAGGTGAGCAGTGTTGCCTGGGTGCGCAGTGTCGGCACTCTCTCTGCCTGTCCCTCTCTTCTTTTCTCTCTCTCTCTCCCCCTCTACATCCATCTATCTGTCTCTCTCCCTATCTGTCCGTCAATCTCTCTCCCTCCCTCTCTGCCCGTCTATCTCTCTCTCCCCCTCTCTTCCTCTCTCTCTCCTTCGCTCTCTCTTTGTCCCTTGATGTGCGCAGGACACACCTTCTCATCATGATTTTTGTATTGCAGACTGTGACTTACAGAATGTCCCGAGGGGAGCCACGATGTGTCTTCATTTCTGATCTGTGTTGTTTTAATACATTTTCATTTGTTGCTTCAAAGGGGAGTGTGTGATGCTCGTTTTTGTGACGAAGCATGCATGTCACCAGATGTGATTGTGAGAAATCATGCAGATTATTTGGTACATGGTTCAGTGTAGTTGATGTGGCATGTCTTTGGCCGGGGGGTGGTGTGCCAGGGAGGGGTGGTCCTGGGGGTGATGGCGGTGGATGTTGTGCCCCTCTTGGGTGTCCGGACCGCATGTTCAGTGTCTCCATGGCATCTGTTGTTCTTCAGGTGTGGGGCTGGGCTGGGCTCCCTTTTGTGGTGCAGGCTGCTGTCCGACTTTGCACCAGGTCAGAGCAGGTGTTGATTTTCTGCTGCTAATGTGCCTTATCGCATGTTTAGTGGTCTTTTCCTTGATCTGTCTGGTCGTTGAGAATGTTGTGGAGTGGTGTTTTTGCGGCTTTTGGCACGGGAAGGCCTACTCTGCATCTCATTAGCGATAGTTGCTGGGGTCATCTGTGGCAATGTTTTTTGCGGCTGCTATCGTGGGTAAACTGGTGTTATGGGCTGTTGGCACCGGCTTGTGAATGGGGTGATAAATGTATTACAACTTTGGCTGCGATAAAGTGCCGTTAACTCTGCGATAGCTCCTTGAGAATATGGCCCTAGGAAGGGATGTGAATGGGGTGATAAATGTATCACAACTTTGGCTGCGATAAAGTGCCGTTAACTCTGCGATAGCTCCTTGAGAATATGGCCCTAGAAAGGGAAAGGATGCTGTATCATTTACAGACCATGCTGTGTGGACACTACTTCCTAGACTACTAATGGGGACCAGATATGGGTCTTTCCAAACTAGCTGATGATTAATGAATAAAAATAAAGTCCTAATGAAGTCAATAGTCACACTTGTCCCATGACAAAACACATGGTGGGTTGCTCAGTTTCTCTTTGATGTCTTGAAGGAACTATAAAACGAAGTACAATATTGGATTTCTCATGAATGATTGTCTTTTTGAAAGTGCCAGCAAAAAGAACTGACTAACCAGAAAGGAAAAGAACCAAGAAACCCAGGGCCAGGAAAGACTATTACCAGCAGAACCAATACACAGTTTACTAGTACCAAACTAGATCAGACCAGGGTAACCAGGGCCAGGAAAAGGGCCTGGAGGGCCAGAATAGCCCAGAAAAGGAGGACTGTGTACTGAACCAGGGGGAAACCAAAGAGCAGTAGGGACTGATATCATGAGTACAATTAAATTGGATAGGAAAAACACATTGGGGCAGATTTACAACTTCTGGCGCATCTCTGCAAATCAGCAGGGATGCGCCAGAACAGATGTGTCATGTTATCCCCCCATGCACAATCACGGATGCGTCGCATTTACAATGTGGCGCTCCATGGTGCAAGGAGGGGAAGATGCGTGACGCATCTTGTGCGTACGGGTGGCGCTTTGCTGGAGTCGCGTCGCAAGTGCAACGCAACTCCTGCAATGCACAGGGGCCGCCCATACTTAACGTGGTGTGTCACTCCTTACTCCTGCTTCAAGCAGGCATAAGGATTTGACGCAGCAGCGTCGTAAAACTGACTTAGTGAAATCTTGTAGGTTTCACTGCATCAGTTTTACGGGGCTTTCCTGCGAGGGAACGCCCACCCTGCGACAGAACGCCCACATGAAACCTGACGCAGGTTTCATGTGGCGCAGGGCTTTACAACATGACGCATCGGCCTAGATGCGTCACGTTTTAAATGAGTCGCAACGTGTCGCATGGTTTACGCCGCTGCTGCTTCACAAAAGTGGCGCAACAGCGGCGTAAAAGTGTTCCAAGGGGCTGGGGTGGTGTGGCTCACTGGTTAGAGGTGACAGACCCGGAAGCAGAGGTCGGCCCGGGACCAGGGTTCGATTCCCGACGCGGCAGGGTCTTGGGCCAAGGTCAGCGGACTCGATAATTCTCTCCTCGGTGCCTACTCTAACCATGGATCCCACTCAGCAACTCTGGGCAATAGCTTGATTAATCTCCACTTACGGTCCCATCAGCGCCGGGGATGCTTGTCTTCACCTTGGAGATGCCCAGTAGGGACCATCTCACAGGGAAAGCCAGGATGGGTTCCCCAGCGGTATACAGCGCCGGGACGCCCCGTTGCTGGGGCAGATGTGCGCTTTATAAGTATACAACACTTACACTCACTCACTAAACCTGCCCCATTGTCTTTTGTGTGTGGTGTGTGCATGCGTGACGAGCAGTTAGTTACAGGTACCTCACAAGTTAAATGCTCTTTGGTAGAATGTTGCTATAAACCAGAGTCACTGGAATTATGCTATTTCACGGCTGGGGTGTTTTCAGCAAGATTGTAGATTCACCACATTTACCATAAAGTCCATCATCTGCTGCATAATCCACAGATTTTAAAAATTAAAAGTTTTACTTTGAGCTCTAACGGATCAAAAGTTACTAAAAACATAGCAAACATGTAGCTGCACAGTGGAAGGGCCTTTGCAAAGATTGACGATCACCTTTCAGTTGCTTAGTTTTATGTGGGTGTCATACTGGCACTAATGAGATGAAGCCTTTGACCAGATAGTGGTAACAGTTGAAAGATGACAAAATAATGAGGTAATGCTATCATAAAATGTTCTGTATTATGGTGCTAAATTTGCCAATTCTTATTGGATAATGTAGTCATCTCTGCTGCATAATTTGGTCCTACCCTGCAGCATAATTTGAGTGGCCCTGATCCAAGAAAGTCTATGTTTCATCTTCGTACTGCACACTAACCCAGGCATACACCAAGAGGCCACCGGTGAACACCATGTCCAATTGCTTACATAGTGAACAACGTGAATGGAAAGGACCAGTCTCCTTCCAGAGTGCAGCCATGGCATCAGTTGTTGAGGGTGCAGTAGACTAAATGGCCAAGAAAAACTTGCATTCAACACCTTGGTGCAACAAAGGATTAGCAGATCATGTTCATGGTGTGATTGCACGTACTTGTGCCCTGTGGTTATGTGTAACTTGTCGTACATGTGTGTCTGTTTATGTGCTCGCATTTATTAAAGGCTTAAAACAAACGAGGAGAATGGGGCATGGGATGACTTGGCTGCTGAAAGGATATAAACATATTCCAGCGTGTGCAACATTCAGACTGCTGGTGGCTGGGATTGAGCACATAAACTAAAAACACCAATGTTTGTTTTTTGGAGTTCAGAATAGTTTATTGAATTTTATAATGAGACAATAAGTAGACTATCCAAACAGAGTACCAAAAATGGGACCTACAAGGTTACAGAATAGCATTACTAGAATATACCAAAACAATTACAATCGTCTCATAAAAACAAAGAAAAAAAAATAAAGATAGAACATACAGAAAGGAAAATAACATTAGAGATCTATCATATAAGAGTTACAATATCTTAACTGAAAAAAACCTTACATTTTAGAAAACTATATAACATAATAATAACATTTATTTATTAATAAGATGTTATAAATTAATTAACTGTTAAATAAGTGATAATTGGAAATATAATGGATAACACCCCAGAAAGTCAGATTAACTCCTCTTCTAGTAAAAATAATCAAAGACCACAGTTGGAGAATTGATAGTAATGAAGCATGTTTCCAATTGGGCGTAACTGATTTCAAATCAGCGGAAATAAGAACCTCAAACAATTTGTTAATTGAATCTGACATGTTTGTGGTGAGTGAGACAGATTTACAATTCAACATATTATATGAGAGGCTATCTGAAATATTAAATATTTTTTTGCAATGGCGTCCCAAACCTCCATCAAAAACTTGAAAATAATGTTATAGTCATAAAGCATATGCTTTAGCGAACCTGCGTTTTGATTACAATTGCAACAATTTGATGAATTTTGCAGTAAATAGCTTTAGCTTTAAAGGAGTCCATAGATAATTACATAGAATAAAGGTACTGGTTTGATATAAAGATATATGTAGCCATCCAGGAATGTTATTTATCCATATTTTCTTCCATGTGTCTTGAGAAATAGATGTATCTAGTTCTTAATTCTAGAAATTAGAAGGAAAGTTAATATTATCCATTTAAAAATTGGTCAGTTTTTCTTAATAAACCTATGACACAACATGTGATGAGGTATTTATAGTCGGAATATAGATATCCAAATCAGAAGTGCCCATTAGAAGAAAATTATTAAGAAATAAGTCAAGTATTGAATTACATAAACTTTCATATTAGAAAATATCTGAAGGAGGCGAAATACATTTTTGTTGTAATTCATCAAAGTTAAGAGTATTATTGCAATAAATATCTTTTAGATTGATAATACCAGCTTTTATCCAAGATTTGCAAAATGGTAATTTTCAAAGAAATTTTAACAATGGATTATACCATAATGACATATTTAGAGTATGTGAAGTAGGAGATTGAAAAAGTGTGTCTAAATCATTTCAAAATAATTTAGTAGATTTCAAAATAATGGATTTTCTTAGGAAAGTGTTAGAATGAGACATAGTATTGCAGGTAAGGGGAATGATGATGTCATATTTTGTTCAATGAAATGCCATAGAGGTGTATTATTATTCGTTGTATAATTACACCAAAATGAGCTTTGTTTTAAAATAAATGCTTTATGATAGCTAAGGAAGTCCAGCAAACCAAAACCACCATTGCACTATGCAACTTTTAATTTTCTATATCTTATACGAGGAGTTCTCTTATTCCAAATAAATTTAGATAAAAGAGTATTAATATTTTTATAAAACATTTTGGGGAGTTGAATATGCATCATTGATAGGAGTAAAAACATTGTTGGAGCAATAATCATTTTGATTGAATCAATGTTTCCCCACCAGGTTAGATTCAGGGCAGGCCATTTATGGATTTTGTACTTAATATGATTAATCATGCATTCACAATTCATTGTAATTGATCTCTTGATGGTGTGAAAGAATAATATACCAAGAGATTTAAGAAAGTCAGTTTTTTTAGTGTTTAAAGTATATCCTCAAATTTGGGAGTATGTTTGAATTCTATTTAATAAATGGTAAATTGAAGATTCTGGGGCAGATTTACAAGCCCCTTGCTCCTCTTTTGCGCCGCCGTTGCGTCACTTCTGTGATGCAGCGGCGGCGTAAAGCTAGCGCCATGCTGTGACGGAATTACAACGTGACGCATCTGGGGAGATGCGTCACGTTGTAAAGCCCTGCGCCACATAAAACCTGCTTCAAGTTTTATGTGGGCGTTCTGGCGCAGGGTGGGCGTTCTGTCGCAGGAACGCCTTGGAAAAGTGCCTGAGTGAAATCTACAAGACGCGCCATGTTGCAGATTGGCTGGTTTGGAACAGTGCTGGAGTTGCATCGCGCCCGCGACACGACTCCAGCACTGCGCCAACCTTACGCCGGCAGATGCGACACGCATCTGCAGTTCCTTGCGCCATGGTAAGCCGCATTGTAAATGCGGCGCATCCGTGGTGGCGCAAGGATTGTAATGCGTGTCGCAAGTTTTCTGGCGCATCCCTGCTGATTTGCAGGGATGCGCCAGGAATTGTAAATCTACTCCTCAGGATTACCAATATACAAAAGTACACCATCAGCATATGTTGAAGTTTTTATAGTAACATCATTAATAGTTATGTCTTTTATTTCCATGCAATTTCTGATGGCAGTGAATAAGGGTTCAATAGCAAGAAGAAAGGGTAATAAAAGACTTTGTCAAAAGCTTTCTAAGTGTCTAATGCTAAGACTTCAGAGGGTAAAGGTAAAGATGGTCCAGCATCTACTGCATGCAATAATAATCTTGTGTTATTAAGGAATATCTGCATTTAATGACGACAGATTGATCCACAGAAATGAGTGTGTCAAGCACAGAGGCCAATCTGGTGGCAAGAAGTTTTGCACAGATTTTAAAATCTTGAATATTTAAAGATATAGGTCTATAATTTGAAACCATAGTAAGATATTTTTTTGGTTTTGGAAGAACTATAATCAACGCTTCAGTTAAAGACCAGAGGTCGATCTTGATTCACTGAAGTGTTAATTTGTTTTTAGCAAATGAGGGGGGAGATGAGGGGACGTTCAACTATTCAGCAGGGATACCATCTGGGCCAGGAGACTTAAGTGATTTAAGGGATTTGATAGGTACTTCCACTTCTTCTAAGGATATCAGTGCATCTAACTAACTCATCTAGCTGGTTGGAAAAATGTTGACAATTCATAAACCTTTCAATATGAAACATATTAATAGATGGAGGCTTATTGTATAGAGTGGAATAATAATTCAAGAATTTACTAAAAACATCTTTGTGAGATACTGCAGTTTTACCATTTGGATCATGTATTACATTAATTTGAGTATTGTCTTTTTTTATACGAACATAGTTTGCCAAGAGTCTTCCTCAATGGTTTGCACTAAAACAGAATTTTGCTTAATAAAGAATTACATTCATGACAAAGTGTTTGCAATAGCAATATGTACTTGAGATCATTTGATGTGATAAAAAGGTGTTCATGTGTTGCAATTTGCTTGTCCAACTTACATTTTTTAATTAAAGGTTTTTTCCCCGTGTGCCATAATAGATATGGTCACTCCTCTAATGTATGTTTAAAAGCAAAAAGCATCCCAATGATTTACAGTTGAAGTAGAGTCTTCTCGATTAAAAGAAACATAGTCCACAGACATGGTGATATATAATGCATCAAGAGGTACAAATCAGCAGGCTTGAATGAGGACAACGGTGAAGTTCCACCATAGACGTAAAAATAGATGTAAATACAGATTTCATGGAAAACAAGCCAATTGGTCTAGCTTTGATTGGTTTTTGTTATAGGTCGAACAATAAATCTTGTAAAATAATTCAAAAATGTATTACAGTACTGGTTGTTAGAAGGTATGAAGCATGTTTTACACATGCATGTTTTATAGAAGTGGTTGTGGCAAGAATAAAATTGTAAAGCATCAGGTAATTTTTGTCTGGGTTCCAATTTTTCAGGAATAATAGGTTACTCTAATCCATTTTTGTCTACTTAGCAGGTGACAAGTTACCATTATGTTTTTGTAAGCAAATAATACCACAGGAGCATGTATTACAGCCGGTTTACGGCCGTGACACAAGCTCCCACAGAGAAAAGTGAGTATGCGACTGAACTGTGTTCGGTCACATCGTAATCAGGCGGTCGGAACCGCTGATCTGAGGTCGGTCGGTCCCGAGTCTGAAACAGTGTCGGTCTGAGGCAACTCTGACCGACATCGTAATAAGCCCCTAAGTATGCTAAATCTAGATAGCTCATTTCATACTGTTATGAATAGAAATGAGAGATGGTCAATGGTGGACTATTTTGGAAATATAAAAATCCAGAGAGAAATAAAGTAAACAAGGTACATGTAATTTCTCCATGTACTGCTTTTAGCGGGCATTCAAAATAAGGAGACAGTGCGGAAGTGTAACAAAATAGCGCAAATGTGTCTAAATGACCAAAAAGCGGTATAATTTTTCAGGCTTCCAAACAAGAAGTTACTGGTGACCTAATTGGCTGTACACCGCAGTGAAGTCTGATGCATTCTTTCTGCCATGAATTAATCAAACAATGTGTGTCATTTAAACGTGGTCATAATCACACTTAATGTAATGATCCTCTGCACTTGCTAGTCACTTTACATTGAAGTGTGTTTGTGTGCGCGTGCATGCACATGCTTGAGAGGCTGCCTGTGGATACGTTTTCTTGCACCTTCCTGAGCCATTTCGGGGATTGTCTAGAAAAGCCACTTATGCGCAACTGACCTCTCCTGTTGCTACAGTAACACCAAAAGGCATGGCCCAACCACTCACTGACTTGTATTGCAGGTTTTTGGTGTTCTTAACAGCCACCCATTTGTAAAAACAATGTATTAGGTGAGACATGGTGGCACTGGTGTACAGTGCAAAAGGTCCTTGCTTTGGTGGAGAGGATATTATAAACAGGGCCGTAATGTGCTGGATTTTGGTGGAGCTTAGGAAGTGGAAGACAGAGGAGAGGCAGTGGCGTAACAATAGCCCTTGCAGCACCAGTGGTGCGGGGGGGCCCAAGCTCCAGGGCCCCCCTCAGGCACTTTATACAGGTGGTGAGCCCCTGGCCTGAGAGAACCTGACTGGGTCCAGAGCATGGAGGTCCCCTCCTTGTACTTTGCATGCCCCCCCTCAAGTTTCGTTACGTCACTGAGGAGAGGGATTGGCACATACCAACATCGGTAGTATTCATTGGTGATTCAGAACTTTTGGGGCAACAGGGCTTGCTGCTCAGCTTACAGCAGTGGAAGATAGGTCAAGAATGGTAGAAGGGTGGGAGAGAAGCAAGCACATGGGAGAGGGCAGGAGGCCTATCCATACTGGCAGAACCAGCATCAGAACCAGCATCAGTGAAGAGCAGATGGAGAGTGGGAATAGACGAGTTTCTGTTTGTCTTTTTCAAATGTGCATTTACCATCACTCAGACTGCCTGTGAAAGCAATCAAGGCTGGTCTCAAAAGCTCTCATTGCCACAATAGTCCCTGCCACTGAGGGATTACTTTGTGTGCGAATGTGGTTCTAGTGAAAGGGCAAAATGCAGTCCCTGAAAGTGAAAGACAGCCAGTGGCTGAAATTGGCTGACCTGATGCCCCATGCTCTAAGGCTGAGTGGGCGGTAGGAAAATGTGAGTGACACAACAACAGACCGATGGGTGAAGAGATTGGGGTAAAGCTCCTATATATAAGTATATTATAGAATTTTACTCCTACGCCAAACCTTAAAGGTTCCAAACGCAGCTAGAAACATATCTGCAGTAGTGCTTTAAACATTGAGGATTTTAAATTTGACAAAGTATTCAGATAAAGTACCCTGCCATATATAGCACCTGTTAAAATTGTGTGAGCGTGCATGAATGAGTTGCCAGCGCCATATGAATTCTTTGTAAACTATCCAACAAACAATCTGGGAATTGCTGTATAAGGAATGTGGCAAACTTTGGCCACTTTCTAGCTGAAGCGGTCTTTGCTTAAAAGCAGGTCCATTGGAATTATGCAATTCAATGGATGTCTCATTTTCCACATAATCATGGATTTGCTGCATTTAACACATAATCCATCAACTACTGCATAAGTTTCAGAATTTAACAAAACAATGTTTCTATCTCAAATGGATCAAAACTTAGTGAAAATGCAGCAACATGTGTTCCCATACAGTCAGAGGTCCTTCCCAAAGGTTGGCCGGTCTTGCTTATTGCTCCTTTTGGGAGTTAACTGGCACTAATGACATACAACGTTTCTCCAGACAGTGCTAACTTGTGTAAAAATGGCAGATTAATGAAGTAATAGTTTCATAAAATGTGTCACATTACACTTCATAATTTGGCTTTTCTTGCCACATAATTTAGTCAACCCTGCCACATGATTCGGTCCACCTTGCAGCATAATTACAGTTTAGCACACACTAAGAAAGGGGCAAGAGGTACTGCCCTTCTTTTTCCCTCCCTTAACACATATATAAACACACAAAACAAGGAAGAGGAAAATCTAATAAACCTCGGTCCTCTATGGAATATCTTCAGTGGTTTTAAAACTACCCTCACCCACTAAATAGTGGCAAGCTTCATCATAGGTCAGGCTACAACACTCTGGTGCAGACCAACACTAAGAGTGGCGCAACAAAACATTGTTTTATCAGGGCGAAAATAGCCCTTCAAAAAAGGGATCCTCCAAACACAAAAACGTTAAAACTACCTATCAGAGTACTCCCTTATTTTATTCTCGCCCTCTCTAGGCAGGGTTAAAAAATAGTTTCGGCCTTCCATCAGGCCCCTAAGGGTCAACAGCCTTCATCAGGATGAAGATCCCTGTTCTTACTCCCCTTACGAGCCCCTTCCCTGCTCAATGCTAAGTGGAGATAGGGGATCCAACACTGGTCTTACTTGGAAATCCCGGACACACTCTCAGGAACTACCTGTGACGAAAAATCTTTAAATCATTACCATATCACTTGAGGCTAGGCAGCTGTTGCTTGCCACATTACAATTCATACATATAATACACTGATCTAATGATTTATCTTACACACCCACTGTGTGCAATATCCAAGAAGAGGACACAAGTGAACACACACAAACAAACACAAAACATCTTAATCAAAACCATCTCTGGACTCCTTACCCGGGTTTCTCGAAGATCCTTCCTAAACCGGGGTAGGAGTGGGAGCGTCACCCCGTAGTCACACATGGCATGGGTACAAGGAAAGATCACCAAAATATATTGTCCCTCTTTGTTATAAACCAATGTTGACTTCCCTGTCACTGGAGCAATTAGATCCCCTCCCTTATGCATATCACATCTATGCATGACTGCTAGGATACTTAGCACCAACTCAAGAGCCTCCCTTATGCACCCAGACTCGATCATGTCAAATAAGTAATCAGTATGTTCCAACAGTTTCACTCGATATCCCCATGGTTTTTCTCATGAGCCCAGTGCATGTCGCATCTCTGCACCACTACTAGGATACTTTCTAGAGCATCTCATATGCCCCCAACCTCTATCATGTGGAATTAATAATGTGTCTAACCACAGTACCACATGGTACTGCATTGGATTCTTTCTGTGAACCCCCATTACTCTCTCCTTTCAAATCTATGGCGTTATGGCTGACATTTCACATGTTCGTACCTAAATGGTGAGACATAGTTGCCTTGCTCTCTTACACATCACAGCTCTGCTCTTTAACCCATTCCGTTACCATGGTGTGGGTCAGGGTAGGATGCTATGCTATGTGGAATCATGCTGCCCCTTCTGCCCCATGTCACTTACTTCATCAGGGTACGACACCACCCTTCATACCACTCACATCTCTCTGATGTACAATAGCGTATTGTCAGACCGCCATTTTGTAGCCACCTTTGATGGAAGTCAGGAGTCATGTGACCATCCTTCTGAATACTACAACCTCAATTCCCTGTGTTCGTCCCCCTGGTCCGCCACCATTTTGGATTCCCTCAGAACAATGTTGGGAACCCATATTCTCCTGTATGAGCTAAGCCTATGGCACCTCACTGCAATGCTGCAAATCAGAGCTCAATAGGCGGTAATGAGACAGAATATCGAGAAAAAAAAAATTTAACTACTATAACGTTGAGTGACAAATATCGTGGAATGGAAATATCGAGTGCAGGAAAATCGTTGTCAAGAATATTGATTTGAAGCTAAGTAGTATCGATTTTAAAAATATAGAAGTCACTAATATAGTTTGTAAAAATATAGTGCCTCATTACGAAGGCGGAGGGACCACTCCCAACAGGCTGTCGGTGGGGGTCCCTCCGCCATTATAATAGGGATGTCCGCCCACCAGATTACAATGGCGGGCACACGTGTGGTGGTCGGAAAGACCGACCCCCATGGTCCTGACGTGCGGATGAGAACCGACCACCGGTCAGACCTTCCTGTAGTCCCTGAATTGCGGCGGTGCCTGTCAGGAACCGCCGTAGGGATTACAATGCCCCTTTCCTCGGGTCATTCTGCGGTGCTCAACCCGTTGCAAAACGGCTGGAAGAAACGGATTCGGGAGCCCAACGCAGGCCCCCGCTTCCCCACTGGGCCTGGGACATGGGCCCCCTACAAATCCCTGTACCATGTGGCACGTAGTGCAAGGATATGTCAACACCCTAATTTTTGTATTGCGGCGGGGGCTGCTGACCAAATCCCCGCCGCAATACAAAATGTAGGGAATCATCGTAATACAGTATGTAGGACTGCTGCCTTGTAGGTGGATGGACCCAAATACGAAACGATGGTGGACGGAAGTCCATCCGCCATCGCAATCAGCCCCATAGTTGTTTAAAATATTGTTTTTTAGTTATTGTTATGTTTTTTGAATATTTTTTAATGCATATGAAATAATTATTTTGTTTAATTATTGTTTATGTTTCCTACTATATTAGTTACATTTTTAGTAGTTATGAAATTTAATTTAATTGCATTTTGTGTTTTTTAGTTCTGTAGCGGGTTGTGGGTTTACAGGGGTATAGGGTGGGTGGTAATTTAATTATAATAAATTAATGATTACTTCTTAATTAATGTTATTTTGTGTTTTTTAGGTCTGTAGAGGGTTGTGGGTTTATAGGGGTAGAGGGTGGGAAGTATTTTAATTATAATAAATTAATGATTTGTTTTTAATTAATAATAATTAATTAATTGGTAATTATGTATGTTAATTGTAATTATTTTTTAGGGTTGAGTTGTGGGGTTATAGGGGTAAATGGTGGGAAGTAATTTATTTTGATGAATTTAGATTTAGATTTTCATAAATAATATTTGTCTAATTGATGAATAATTATGTTAATTGTGCAAGTACATTTGTTTACATTTAGATGTGGGTTGTGGGGTTTGTAGGGGTATGGGTTTGGAAGTAAATTATTTTTTCATTTTTAATATTAAATATATTTCAATTTTGTATTCAACATATTTTTTAATTTTTTTACTGTTTTCACATCTTTTTAATTTTGCTTAAGATATTTTACTTGTTTTTAGTGTTGCACTGACTGGAGTGGGAGTAGTACATTTTACCCTTGTGTGTTTTATTAGTATCCATGGATTTTTCATGCCTAATTCCACAGACTTCACATTACTGGTTAGTGGACAGGCTTTACACAACACACACGCATTGTGTCAGGTGGAGGTTCCCACAGCCTCATCTCAGCCACAAGTTTGCATACCTGGGGCCTGGTAGGCACCAGATGAATTCGGGGGGGAAGCAAGTGACATGAAGGGCAGTGTTGCACCCTTGATGAAGTAAGTGGCCAGAGGCAGAAGGATGATCCCACATAGCCAGGGCTTTAAGTGGGATGAAAAAACTAATTAAGGACGTGGTTTAAAACACGTATGGTAAAATTCTATACTTAGCATAGTGCGCCGCCCGACTGGTATTATACCGCTTCTGTCCATACATCCAGATATATAATACAACAAGTAACATTACACCTACAAGAAGCCAGGACTACTGGCTTTGTCAATGGTTGTAAATTACATAGCAGAAATAAGCAGCAACCATGACTTTGTTGTATAAAATATTGAAAATGCCGCCGTTCTTGTGGGCAAGATTGTGGGGCAAGACTAAATAAAGCTGCCGACTTTTGAGCTGAGAGAGCAGGTTTGAGCCTGACATCGGCTCAACAGCCTGTAATTTAAAAGATGAATGTCATTGGGTAATGTAACTGGTGCTTATGTAAAGCGCATTAATATCTTCAGCCAAGATTGCGCTATACAAAAGTGAAAAAAGAGTCTCTTTGAAGATACATAAAAAGCAGTGAAGGGTGTCACTACTGCAAGCAAGTTCAGTTTTTCTTTCACTGTGAGGGTAAAAATGGAGTGCCTCATAGGGACCCGTCTCAGCACGTACTTTTAAGAAATGCCTGTGCTGAGCATGGGCAGGACCTGGTCCGCTTAAAGCCCTACACATAGCGCAGCATCGTCCCCTGACCCACATCTGGGTAATGGTGCGGGCGATTGTATAGTCATTGCATTTATATAGTGCTTACTACCCTTGATGAGGTGTCAAAACGCTTTTTTGGCGAGTAGCAGGCTACTCCAGAACCCATCAAGAATTAGTGGTGAATTAGTATAGTGAAATATGAAAGTCATTTGAGTGGTGTATAGGTTAGTCAGTTATTTGGATTCTAAAGGATAGCGGAAGGATAGAATAGGGAAAAAGATTTCCATTTGTATAGCGCTTGTTACCCCTGATGGGGTGTTGAAGCGCTTTTTTTGGCGAGTAGCACGCTGTTGCGTGGTGAACTGCGGGTCATACAAGGGCTACATATACATGTCAGGCATATACAAAATGAACACCTACACCGTATCTCTGTTGGGTGGCGACTGGCCTCATGCGACCACGCCCCCACTTATTAATCACGCCCAGACCACGCCTGGTATGGGCACGTGGGTACGACATGTCCGGACCACGCCGGATTCAACACTGCACCGCTGCCTCACTTCATCCCATCTTAACTCAGTCTTTTTTTCTTTTCTATGCAGGCGGGCTCCTGACCTGACACTCAGCATGCAAAGTCCTTTAGGCGGGAACTCGGGACGGGGTTTCCCCTTAGTCCATATCTGGGGTGGGGATCTTGGCCCAGTGGCCCAACACCTGATGTCATGGGTGCTTCGGATTTCACTCCTGGGTTTGGAGAAGCTGTGCTGGTCTCTTGATTAGCTTCTCTTATTCTTCCTGGGTGATTACCTGACGGGGTAACCATGCAGTCAATTCCAGAATTCTCATCCCCTATTTCTTCAGTTGCAGGTTCACTTTCTTCCCTTGTGGTTGGTGGGGTCCCTTCCACTTCCTTGAACCATGAGATGTTCCTGGTTACTCGCTCTCCTCCTTTCTCTACAGTGATCATGGTCCCCTTGACGCCGGTTACGGTCCAGTACCCTGGTTCATACGGGGTCCTGAATTTTCCTCCAGGCATCCGATCCCGCATTATCACTCAATCTCCTGGTATCAGGTCACGGGATCGGGCTCTTCTCCTGCGACTGGCTGCTAGGTTCTGCTTTTCCCTCCTTTCTAGGGCGTCATCTTTGTTGTAGTGCAGCGGGGTCCACCGGGGAGAGGTGGGGATGCTGTCACGGCGTGGGCCATTAAACATCAGCGCCTACGGGGCTTGACGTGTGGTGCTGTGCGGCGTGCTTCTATATTCCCTGAGAAACAGTTGCAGGTGAGTTCAAGGTCTGCGTTTTCAACCACAGAAATGCGCAGGGTCTTATTGAGAGTCCTCATGAACTTTTCAATTTCTCCATTTGTTTTTGGCCATTGAGGGGTGATGCGGTGGTGCCCTACTCCATGGTGTTGCATTAATTCGCAGAATTCCCCTGCTTGGAATGGGGGCTCATTGTCACTTTTGATTTCTTCCGGACACCTGAACATTGAGAATATCCTTTCAAGCAATGGGGCAATTCGTGAGAAAGCGGTAGAGCTGACAACTTCCACTACTGGGTACTTTGAGTATCGGTCCACAATGACCAGGGTCAATTGGCATTCGGGGAAACTCCCGAAGTCTATGCTCACCTTCTCCCTTGGAGTCTTCCCATGCTCTTCCATCTGAATGGGTGTGGGCCGTTCTGGTACACTGGTCAACTGGCACGCCGGACACCTCTTTACGATCTCCTCCACTCTGCTCTCTAGCCCTGGAAACCAAACCTTTTCCTGCATCCGGGCCTTCATCTTTTCCACTCTCTGTTGTCATCCGTGGGCCAACTGGGTCTCGTGGTGTTGTAGAGCTGTCGGGATGACTATGTAAGACCCTCAAAGCAGGACTCCGTCCTGGGTCACGCTCAATTTGTTCCGGATTCTCCACATTTTTGTAAGGTACTCCCTCTCAGGCCCTGCCCAGTCATTGGCTGTTTGTAGAAACCGATTCCAGTTGCCCCCTTGGACCGCGTTGCGTATTCTGATGATGACCGGGTCTCCCTAAGCTGCCACCGCGATATCAGCCAGAGTTAGTGCTTTGGGGCAGGTGATTGCCGAGATCATGTTCAGATGGGCCTCCAATATTTCGAATTCCTGTGTTTCCTCTTGGCCTTCTCTCGGGGCTGGGTGTTTAGAGAGGAAGTCGGCTGGATTCTGTGCGCCTGGCCGGTACACCACCTCCATCTCGTACTGCTGGAGCCCGATGGCCCACCGCTCAATCCTCGGGGTTGGGTGAGGCGCTGATCCTTTGAACAGGGGCACTAGCAGCTGGTGGTCGGTGATGACCTTGAATGGTTGACCACAGACGTACAGGTGGAAGTGCTGGCATGCCCAACAAATGGCCAGGGCCTCTCGCTCAATCTGTGCATAGCGCTTTTCGGTGGGTTATAGGGACTTGCTGGCGTAGGCTAACGCGGTCCATCTTACCGGCTATTGCTCCTGGGTGAGCACCGCTCCAAAGCCCACCAGGCTGGCATCAACAAGGAGCTCCGTGCGCTTGGCAGGGTCGAAGTACACCAATGTGGTGTGGTCGTGGAGCGCACTCTTGAGTGTCTGGGATGCTGCATCCTCTTGCTGTCCCCAACTCCATGTGGCGTCGGCTCAAGTGAGGTTCCGGAGAGGTTCCGCTATGGCAGCCAGATCCGGGATGAACCGGCCACAGTATGTGGCTATCCCAAGCTTCGTACTTCCGATACTGTCGAAGGGGGTGGTGCGTCCTTGATGGTTTGGGACTTCCGCGGGTCCACCTGGATTCCCTCCTGGTTGAAAAAGTAGCCAAAGAATTCTATCTCCCTCTGAAAGAAGAGACACTTTTCCCTGTGTAGGATGACGCCACACTCCTGGAGCCACTTCGACGTGGCCCTTAGGTACCCATAGTGCTCATCCACAGTGGTGGAGTGGATGAGGATGTCGTCACTTACATTCAGCACCCTGGGTAGGCCCGTCAGGATCTCCCTGACTGTGTCTTCGAATACTTCCGCTGCTGAGGATATTCCGAAGTTGAGGCGCTTGTATCATCACAGCCCCAAAAGGGTGCTGAACGTAGTGATGTACCTGCTTTCTTTATCCAGGACCAGCTGGTGGTATCCTGCATTCAGGTCCAATTTTGAAAACCACCGGTATCCGTTGACATAAGCTACTATGTCGTCCATCGTGGGTGTGATATGGCGTTCCCGCCGGATTGCTTTGTTAGGGAGGCGCATGTCGATACATAGCCTGATCTTCCCCAGCTGCCGAGGTTTCTCGGCTATGACCATGGGTGACACTCAGGGGGTTGGTCCAGACACCTTCTCGATGACCTCTTGGTCTTCTAGTTTTTGTAGCTCATGCTCCACTAATGGCCAGAGGTGGAAGGGGTTCCGCCTGTAGTGTAGAGCCATTGGGGAGACTGTCTGGTCTATGTGGAGTTTTACTGGGGCTCTCTTGATGCATCCTAGCCCTTTGAAGAGGTCCCCGAATTGACTCAGTAGCTCTTCTGTTTGCCTCGCTTGCACACTTCTTGGGAATGTCACCAGGCCTATAACCTCGGCGGCGAGGCTGCTGATCAACGTGTCGGCCTCTTGGTCGATCACATGGACGACTGTGGTGATTTCAATGTCTCCTGACCGGATTGACATGGTCATCTTTCCTTGTAACGGCAGGGGTGATGTACTTCCATATGCAAATATCTTCGTCTTGGACGTTGTCAGCTCAGGCTTTGATTGCAATCGATTAAACTGCTGGATCCCCATGACATTTACAGAGGCACCAGTATCAATGACCCCCTTTACATCTGATCCAGCTATCTTCACGGTGCATGTGGGTTGCGTCCTTCTCCGTCTTTTCAACTCTTGGGTAAAGGAGACCAGGTATGTCTCGACTTCATTGTCCTCTGTCGATGTTTCTTCCACTCGGTAGGTGGCTTGTTCGATCCGCTTTGCGCTGCTCAACATTGCCAGGGACATGCTCGACAGCTGGCGCACCTTTCTTCGCATCGGTTTTCCCCCTATGTTGTCTTTGCGATGGTTCTTTTTCCAGCGCACTGATGCGAAATGGTTTGCGATCCCGCAGTGGGAGCATTTCCGACCCTTGGCGGGCACACTTGAGCAGGGTGTTCTTCGCGTATGCAATACCCACTCTGGCCCTTCGGGGTTTGAGGTGGACGGCCTCTCTGCCCGCTCTCCCTGTCTAGCGTCCTCATGGCATCGGCTCTCTCCATCTTGACGGTTGTGCCTTTTTCTACTGGTCGTGTCACGGCTAAGTCTATTTCATCAGCTCTGGCTTCTGAGAGGTTGTGTGTCCTGGCCATGACTAGTATGTCATTTAAGGGTATGTTCGGCTGCCTCAAGATCAATCCGCGTAATATCTTGCTGTGGACCCCTTCGATTATTTGGACGCAAATCTCTTCTGTGGCCCGGTCCTCCATGAGGTAGGTACCTGCCAGCTCTCTTAGTTGTGTGCAGAACACATCAATCAATTCTCCTTCCCTTTGCTGAGCCTGGCATAGCTTGAACCTCTCGAAATCGGGTTCAGCTGAGGTCGAAGTGTGCATTGAGCGCTGTCACGGCAGTGTCATAGTCGGTGGGTGTGTGGGTATTTGGGAGGTGTTTAAACAAAAGGTATACATCTTCCCATGCATAATGGAGTAATAGTGACTGTTTTGCCGCCCGTCTGTCTCCCTTGTTGCCACAAAGTAGTTTTCCAGCCGCCCCAGCCATGTCTTCCATTGTGGGGATGTGGTAGTCGGGTTGGCTGACTCACTACACGGGGGCAACACCCTTGTGGGGGCATGCTGCTTGATCACGCGGACAGGTGGCTGGTTGGCATCAGGGTCGGGGTCGCCCATCTTGTCTCCCTGGGGTGATGCTGTATCGTGGCGGTGGATGGTGTATCTTTGCTTTTGTTGTGTACCCCCTTCTTATGGTATGGTGTGCTTGTCCTTGCTGCTGGGGTGCCAAACAGTAGAGTATGTGTTTCTCCTCCCCAGACTCACCAGGGAGAGTGTCTCAGGCCTGCTGTGGAGCAGGGTACCCTGTTCTCCTTTAAGCTGACTTTCCCCTTCACTGCCCTGCTCTATAGGGGCCTTGCTATGTTCTGACGGACTCCTGTTGACTGCTGTCGTAGTGCAGGCTTTGGCTGGCTCTCCACGAGCATGTGGTAGCATGACTGGTCCTCAGGTAGCTGTTTGAGGCTGTGTTGCGCATGTTGCGCAGGCTGGGGCAGGCTCCAGGCATCAGCAGGAAGGGGGGCGCACTCTTACCGGCCTCCAGCGCCTTCGTGTGCGCGTCGTCTCTCGTGCGGGCACCTCCCTGGCTGGTGACAGGTTCCGAGTAGGCAGGGGGACGCAGACAGCACTCTCCCCCTTCTCTGAAGCGCGGATGGTGTGCTCGATGCCGATGGTGCAATGCTGGCTCGCGGTGGCCGTGTAGGAGCGTGGATCCGGCTCCGCACTCGTTGCCAGTGTTGCGTGGTGAACTGCTGGTCATACAAGGCCTACATATGCATGTTAGGCATACACAAAATGAACACCCACACCGTGTGTCTGTTTGGTGGCGACTGGCCTCGTGCGACCACGCCCCCATTTATTAATCACACCCAGTCTACGCCTGGTCTGGGCGCGTGGGTGGGACATATCCGGCCCACAGATTCAACACTGCACCGCTGACTCACTACACATGCTACTCCGAAACCCATAAAGGATTAGTGTTGAATTAGTACAGTGAAATATGAAAGTAATTTGAGTGGTGGATATTAGCCAGTTATTTGGATTGAGAAGGAAAGTGGAGGGATAGAAGAGGGAAAAGGTTTGCCTGTATTTAGCGCTGGAGGAGTGACTCCGTGAATCAGAGCTGTGATTGTAAGAGAGCAGGGCAACTATGTCTCACCATTTAGGCATGGACACGTGAGATGTCGGCCATAACGCCGGAAATTTGGAAGGAAAGAGGCATGGGGTTTCCCAGAAAGACATCAAAGAATCCACCGCAATACCGTTGTGGTACTGTGGATAGACACATTGGTAATTCCGCAGGATAGAGGTTGGGGGCATATTAGAGGCCCTAGAGTGGGTAAAAAAGTATCCTAGTAGCGGTGCAGAGATGCGACATGCACTGGGCTCATGAGAAAAACCACGGGGATATCGAGTGAAACTGTAGGAACATACGGACTACTTATTAGACATGATCGAGACTGGGTGCATAAGGGAGGCTCTTGAGGTGGTGCTAGGCATCCATGATCCTAGCAGTCATGCAGAGATGTGATCAGGCGCGCAACACCCATTAGACTCACAGGGCTTGAGCCCCCCCCCCCCTCGCGTGTGGCAGCCCGGGCTGAGACAGCTTCCCGGCGCGCACACAGCCGCACCCGAGCACTTCACAGGGCTTTAAAAGACCATTTGCATGTTAATGAGGCCTCGCTGTTGTTTCACACCTTCTAAGAGCCCCTGCAGTTCCACTCTGTCTATGGCTTAAGAGATTCAGCCCCCCCCCCGAATTCTTAGCCCCCCCCGCCCCCCCCCCCCCCCCCCCAAATTTGGCTCTAGTTGCGCCTCTGGATGTGATATGCATAAGGGAGAGGGGATCTAATTGCTCCAGTAGCAGGGAAGTCAACATCCTCAACATCGGTTTATAACAAAGAGGGACAATATATTTTGGTGATCTTTCCTTGTACCCATGCCATGTGTGACTATGGGTGACGCTCCCACTCCTACCCCGGTTTAGGAAGGATCTTCGTGAAACCCGGGTAAGGAGTCCAGAGATGGTTTTGATTAGATGTTTTGGGTTTGTTTGTGTGTGTTCACTTGTGTCCTCTTCTTGGTTATTGCACACAGTGGGTGTGTAAGATAAATCATTAGATCAGTGTATTATATGTATGAATTGTAATGTGGCAAGCAACAGCTGCCTAGCCTTAAGTGATATGGTAATGATTTTAAAGTATCCTAGTAGCGGTGCAGAGATGCGACACGCACCGGGCGCGTGGCGAGGTAAGAAGGATGTCTGCTTTTCAATCCAGAGCTATGCTGTTCTGGTCTATCATTTGGCCTTGACTATATCAGTGTTTGATCAAATAGTTGGATACATCGTTTTTTGGTTGTGACAATACGAAACCCAGTTTACTAAAGGTAAGACGCTCTTGTAATTAACGGAGGTATTTTTTAATGTGCGAGACATCTCGGAAATGTTTTCTTCTCTATATATCATTTTTTTTCTTTTGCTGTGAATGCATTCAGCCGCAAGATGGCGCTAGCAGATTCACTAAATCGAAACATGGCCATTTTGAAGAAATAAAAGAAAAAGACAAAATTATCCAGCTTATGGACCTGATGAGAACATTTGTCTTACGTTGTACGTTTTAAACGTGCTGAAAAAAATGGCAGCATTGCAAGAAGATATTAGAAGACTCCTTTTTGTTTTCTTACCTGTTCGTTTAATAAGAAAAAGTGTTTCTTATATTTGTAATTCAGCCAAAACTGTCAGTCTTTAAACATTTTTGAATGTAAAAAAACGACTTGTTATAACAGTCTGTTCCTGCAGACTTCATTTTAGCCCAGCAGAGTTCTAATAATGCAATGAAAGCGTATATATTGATCCGAATATCAAAGTACTGCAAATGCCAGAGTGACGGGGGAGAGCTCGACCTGCTCTGTATGTAGCCCAATGTCTGCATTTAGACAATCATTCTGTCATGGCTAGTGATAGGGTTTTAAAAGAGTCAGCCCTGCAGTTAAACAACGGCGACCTTTTCCGAGCTAGAGGTGAGCTGAAGTGAAGAGACGGAATACAAAGGAAAAGGGCACAGAGTCCTTCAGGCCTCTGGAATGCTAAGCAGCAGATTCTGAAAGCGCCATGTTTGGGGAATGTTAGAAACAGACAAGTAAAATACGGTCCCTGCAGCCCCTGGGGCCTGACCCCACCCACCCCTGCACGCAGGGCCACCGCCCACCCATCAGAGGGGACCCATTCAGTCCAAGGCCTTTGACTATCTGTGAGGAATTGGACAGCTAGAGTCCATCGCCACATTCTGCAAGGGGGGGGGGGGGGGTTATTATTTTGAGTTGCACCGATAAGTCGTTGTAGTAAAGGGACACGGCTACTATCATTTTAAAATACACCGAGTAGATGGGTAGCTTGGAACATGAAAGAACCCACTGTCAGTAGTTCATTTGTCAGGCATATGCAGAAGTGAGTTTTATTATTTTTTATATTAGCACAGACTTGAACGGTGGGATTTTTTTTTATTTATTTGGAGCGAGATTAGTTAGGAAGGCAGTATGGGGAAATGTGCAGGATGTGTGAGGGGAAACAAGAGACCATCGAGTGGTTCCTGTGCATGCAGATATATAGGGTCGCCACAAGGGGGATGAAGACAGAGCTATTATCCCGAGGTCTAGATTCTTTTAGGGCCCGCACTGCCACTGCAAAATGAATTTATATGCAGGGCCCCTGGAATTATGTTGCAGGGGAGGGCTAACTAGAGCAGCAGGGTTGAGTAAATTATGTGGCAAAAAAGGCAAATTATGAGGCATAATGTGGCACATTTGGTGACAGTATTACTTAATTATTTTGTCATTTTTGACACTTGTTAACACGGTCTGGACATTGATTGCACCTCATTAGTACCAGTTTAACAAACAAAATATAGAAATAAGCAACAGTAAAAGGTGACTAGTCAACCTTTGCAAAGGGCCTTCCACTGAGCAGCAACACTTCACTGCGTTTTTTGTAACTTTTGAACCATTTGAGTTAGAAACAATTTTTTTTAAAAATCTGCAGCAGATGATGGATTATGTGCAAATTTGGCAAAGCTACTGTTGGAAATGGGATTCCTGGTTGGCTGAGGTATGCTCCAAGCAGGGAGTACCACTGTAGTCAGGGTAAGGTAGATGCACAATAAGATAACCTCTGCTCCCCCTCTGGTAGCTTGGCACAGAGCAGTCAGGCTTGGGTAAAGTAATTGTGGAACACACACACATATTAACACAAGGAAGATGTTCCTCAGCTGTGAATTTACCTTGAAAAAACTAAAAGACAAGAGGCATTTGGCAAAACAGGAACATTTGGTTTAATTAAATGCAGCGGCCGGGAAAACAGATGACAGATTCAGGGTCTGAAGACTGTCTCAAAGTGAATTGGTTTTGGCCAACAGTTTATACATTTCACAAAGTGTCATGAAGCAATTTGTTCATTCTTTTAGAAGAGAAATCAGGGCCTAGTCACAGGGCCATAAAACTGGTCAAGAAGTGCAGGTGGGTCTCAACCTAGCTTGGACACAATGTGGGGCCATTGGGTGCGTGTCCAGAGGTCTGACATGGGGAGTGCGGGATCACTGCGTGTCGTGTGCATGCAGGGTTCTGATTGGCTGAGTGTTCTTAACTTAGTGTGGCGCCTGACTTTATGGTGTTTTGAGAACGTGCACCCTCTGGCCAAACATGTTTTATTGCGGCCATTCTCCTAAAACCATTGTGGTGTCACTACCTTTCTGGGGAATCGGGCTTGGGTTTCCTGTTCAAGCATTTTTCTAAGGGTTACGTGTCACCCCATCTGTGATCTGTCAATCAGTTGCTTCAGGTCTAAGTCGCAGGGCCTGCCTGACCATGTATTTTTGACTAAGGGTTGTTCATTTTTTATTGTTTGATTAATTAAAATCTTTACAATTAAAATTACAATTTAAAAAGATTTTAATTAATCAAACAATAAAAAATGAAGTGAATTGAATTGAATTGACTAAGGGTCGTTGGGGAGGTCACATCGGGTGGTTTCGACAACAGCGCTGCAAGGTCATTGTTATACGTACATATATCATGGCGCACATCAACGTCGTATTTTTCAATATTAACATTCGCCCCTCTAGTTGAATTTTCAACTGCATCAATTGCCCCACACTTCATGATAGTCACATTTGTTGAGGTTCGGTGTGTTTCTGTTGTGTCTATTACTATCTTCCTAGCTACTTGCATTCTACCTAATTTGAGCACTGCGTTTTTACAGCAGGAAACCCCACTTGTAGGAAACCACACAAAAACACCACAAAAATGATAATTGAAAGCAATGATGTGCACATTCTGGTCACCCACAGGGGGAGCCAAGAAAACAAATCGCTAAACCAGTCCTGCTAAGTGGCCCCTACCTCCTTCTTCATGGCAGCTTGTAGATGATGCAATTCTTAGATGGCAAGAGTTAGCGTCCCATTGTCCATGTCATTTCCAGGTCTAAAAGTACAGCAGGACGCACGATCTTGGCATACACCTCACCCTCCATCACGGTCATCACGTGCAACACATACTGATGTTGCATCACTATGCGGCAGATGGCTCTCAGTTCTTCCTTGTTAGCATTTAGGCTGAGTTTAGTATTGTTGTTCATTTTCAGCAATTCCCACCTGGTTATTTGCAACCAGCGGGTGTTCGCCTTTGTTTGTAGGGTGAAGAATGGTATGGTTTGAGTGTCAAACACAGTCTAAATTCTTCCAGAATGTCCTTGTACTGAGCCCAGCCAAAATAATCAGCAATTCTTTTTTCATGAGCAATAGACTTGTTTTCTTCTGTAGCGGGTTGTTTGAACAACTCGGATAGGTGTTCTCCAGGGATGACCAGGGTCGGTGTGTATGGTTCAGAGAGGGCAGAGGCCAACTCCCCACATTACCAGATGATATCCATCAGCATGGAGGTGCCCTATTGCATGTCTGGTACGTGCAGTATTGGTCCACAATTTTCATTTGTGCCAAGCGGGATTGTTCCTGTGCCTCTGAAACACAAGGAATGCAGTGTAAGTTTCCATACAATTATGGTTGGCCCCTTTCCCTTCTACCCATGTTTAGCTATCTATCTCAGTGTCCCAGATTTCCTGACATGTGGTATCTATGCTGGCATTCAACCCTTCCCTTCTATGCTCATTTCCCCTTGTATCATCAAGGTGGAAGGCTCTACAATTGAACTCCATGCCTGGGGTCCATTTGTTATTAAAGAAGACTGCCCCAGACACGCTAAGGGCCACCCTGGGACCACAGACAGAGCTGGGAGTAGGTCTGTTTGTGCACTGGTGCAGTGTTTTTGCTACCTCCAAAAACCTCTTTTTTGGAAAATCTTGGGGCCAAAGAGTGTCCTCCCGTAAGGTGCCTCGCCTGCGCATCCTGTCTAGGTCAGTTAAATATAACTAGGCTCAGTGGGAAGGTACAGTGCGGTGGGGTTGGTCTCATACCAGGTGACGTTTGCTACCACTCTATGGGGTTCTACTCTACTAGGTTGTACCTTAGCCCTAACTCTACATAGGCACAGGTGGATAAGAGATTTTGCTTTTCCGGGGCAATTTCTTGGGATAAGGAAAGTCTGTCTGCGCCCACAGCGCGGGGTATCAGCGAGCAGAAATGGCACGACCTACCCGACATCTTGGTGCCCTCTGCAGTTATGTGCTGGTACCATTTATTGTGCAAGAGTGTGCTGTTTATTGGAATACTAGTGTTTGGTTCAGTGTAAGTAAGGTGGGAGAGATCCCTCCGCAAGCGCTGTAGAAATGTCGAGGAAGTCTCCATGTGACTAGGCAGATTGCTCACTTTGGATGGATGTGGCCACACCCATGCTAAGCAGGTGGTGCACAAAGAAGCAATAATACATAACCTTTGGAACATTGCAGGTCTTGGGATGGTGTCTGGATGGGTAATCTGCAGCTTTCTGGTATCTGGGGTAGTCTGTGCTTGGCACAGAGTAAACAGTCTGTTTGTAAAAACAATTCTGTAAAATATAGTTTGTGGTCTTTCTTGGATTGAACCCTCGGGCCTCGTTGGGACTTTGGAGGTTGCTACTGAAGAGGTGGTGAGCCCTAGTAAAGGTGGTGCACATATGGCTTGTGCAGACCTGCTGGAAAAGAGCTGTGGGCTGTAGGTTAGATTGTAGAACAACATGCTTCATTATTCAGGCTCGGAAATTCCTGTGCCTGTCCTTTTGGGGCATTTCCAGCATCCATTTTGCTCAGTCTTTGGAGAGGTACTGGATGGGGAGCCCCAGTTTGGGCATCATTTTTGGAATCAGTGAATTTTTGGTCATGTGTCACCTGAGTTTTATTTTGTGAGTCATTTTGCCCTCCTCCTTGCCATGACAGATGTGATTGTTTTAGTGGGGTGATCTTCTATTGTGTGTGTGGATGATTTTTTTTGCCTAACTATTGGTTTATGGACGTTGTCGGCCCTCTAATACCCTACTTTCCATAACATGTGTGTGTGTGTGTGTGGTTTTATAGCTGCGGACGGTACCTTATGACCTACATGTGCTGTGAAAGGACAGGGGCTTGTTGCAATTTGGAGGTTTGTGGGTAATTGCAACATGTCCTAAGGACACGTGTATGCCCCTCTGGTCCCTGCATGTGGCGTCTCACAAGGTTTTCCCTAATGGAGTTGGGTGTTTTGACTCCCCCCTTTTTCTGGAAGCTTCATTTTTGGGCTACCTCCTGCAGGTCATTGGGCGTCTTCGTAAGGTGTCATGTAGTGTTGGTTTTATTGTGGCCTACGGGTGGGGGTTGAAAATCTGCTCCAGGGCCCTGTTGTGATTCAGATGTGAAAATTACTGGGATCAGGCCTATTGCTTCTTTTGATGATGTTCGTGAGGCCCTGTGTTATGTGATTCGACTAGCTGGGTGCAGTGGTGACCATATCTGTGCACCTTGTGTGGGGGCTGCGATGGTCATCTGCAGAAACCCCTTTCCCTCCCATCGCTCCACTCTCCCTCAGATGCAGGATGCTTTGGGTCTGCCGCCCTTGGCAGGAGTCAGGGATTTTCTTGCCGGTGCCACGCTACTCCCGCTGTTTTGGAGGGACACGATCCGATGATTGGAAGCATTAGGGGAGAGAAGGAGGCCTAATATCTTGCTTACGACGGGAGTCAGGTGCGTGGCTGGGACTTGACGTGCTGCGGGCAGCAAACTGGGATGGCTGATTGCCCTGGTGTATTTCCCTGCTGACTTTGGTGTAAAATTGTTGCTATTCATTCGTGGACTATGGAGTTCTATGGGGGAAACCATTATCCCATGTGCACGGAAAACCTGGCTTCCGCCACTGGAGCGTCGCCTTGTTTTGGAACTGAAAGTGGGCCTCCACTAGCTAGAGGCCTATATGGGCTCCTTTTGATCTCATAATAGGAACCCGTCCCAACTGGACTTGGATGAACAGACCTGGGTGCTTGTTTCTATGCACTGGTCGGGGGTTGTCTCGCCCCCTCTTCGGACTGCCCTCTCCGTGGAGCATGGCCAGCTGAACCCGCCCTGGGGGACCAGCAGCAGAGTGGGGCCTAGGTGCCCTGTAGGCAACCAAATGGTGGATTTTAGCGCAGAATATACGGCAGCCCTGATTTTTTCCTGAACGCAAGTAAAGGCTTGAGTTTTCTGCTAATGCTGTGTCACTAGTCTTTATTGTTGTGGTGAGTTTTCTGAAGTGGGTATGAAGTGGAAGTGTCATATTGGGGGTTTGGATTTACTGCGCATTTGGATTGGGAGATTATGTGAGGGAATTGCCTCCCCAGACAGTCATCCCTCCCTGCAGTGGCTGTGGCCCTGGTGCTTGTTGGGCTGGGTTGCCTATCTGCTACTGCTGCCATGTGTTTGGCCAACCACCTGGTCCATGTTGCAGTGGTGTGTTTACTGACAGATTTCCTTGTGGCTGAATGTATGGCGTGTTCGAGTTCAGCTGGGCTTGGTTTTGTTGATGGGGATTTTGCCGGGACTGGCCCAGGTCTATTGATCCTTGCTCATGGTACATTATCAGGCGGCAACGGTCGGCCAGGTGGCCCATCCTGAGGCAGTAGAAACGTTCCCTAGGGTCTGGCTGCTGCCAGCCTGCCTGATCTCAGCCTCAATAACTAGGCCAGAACGCACTTGGGTTCCGCGGTGGAGTCCCTTTGAAGACTGGTGTCCTATGCATGCTTGCGGCCAATGAGGCTTTCTTGGGGGGTGGTTTTGCTCAGTGGGGGCCCGGCTTAGGGAAGTTTTTCTGAGGTTTCTCCTTGTTTTTATCCTTCCTAGTGGGCCACTGAGTGGGGGTTGCACTTGGTGGCCTGCCCCCTCCGGCTCTCGGACTTTGCCCATGTGGGGGCACTTCCTCGGGTGATGTATCATTTGCTGGGTGTGCCGAGTTCCCTCCAATGGTCACTCACTTGGGCACCATATTCAGCAGCAGGTAGGGGGCTTCGGGTGCAGGGGAAGCACTGCATTATGCCAAGTAGCCTTGTCTGCGCCACATCTCACTTGGGGAGGTGTCAGAGTGACGATAGAGGCTGAGCTTGGTAATCCTGGGGGAACACACGGTCTGTTTGTCATCGCAGTTGCCCCTATGCACCTTGGGCCGGCTCCCCACCTAGCCACCTGGGATTCAGTTGGCATGAGCAAGTCGAGGTCCAGGGTCTCTTGCTCCTTGTGTACTGGATAACAACATGTTCATCCTTTTTTCGGCTGCGACTAAGAGATGGTGTGCGTAGCTCGAGTAAATTTCCTGTATACGGCAGGACTGCCCCTGTAGAGGGGGTCCGCCTGGCCAGGGCCACCCTGGCTGGCGTTCATGTGGCATGGGAGTGTACTGCTGGTTGGTGCCCTGTGTTGGGACTCCAGAGGAGGAGCAGGCTATAGCCCCGCTCTCAAGAAACTGGATTGACATTTTCGGTTTGGTCATTAGGTCCCAACCCAAGATATTAGTCGGGGAAAAGGGAAAGTACAACAACTGTTCCCTCACTCTTTTCCCCCTCTCTCCGGCTCGAGGGATTCTGTGAACGGGATCCCTGCCACCCTGCAAAGACCCCTTGTATGGTTGCAATCCTCTTTGATAGGGGGACTTCCCCTGCCCATCGATACTCGCCCATTGTCTAGTACAAAGTGTAGTGTCCTATTCATCAGCATCGTGATCATGCGGTCCTCCTCAGGGCAGTCTGTATGTTTTGTAGACTAAACGCAGCGGACAGGGGGTCATGCTTCGGGAGACTCTAGCACTGAACTGGGAGAGGCTGAAGTCTATTGGGTCAGCCAGTCGGGCAATCTCCCAGCCCCAGATCTAGTGGCTTGCTGCCCGGTGGGGTACTGGTCCCCTCGACTGGCGGGTTGCTGTAACTTGGTGCAGGAACAGCTCAGGGATGGCAGGCATCAGAAAGAGCACCTCTGTGCCTGTATATGGTGAGGAGGTGAGGCCACCTTGCTTGCGGGTTCTGGAACAGGATTATAGACAGGGTCACCTCGAAGATGGGCCAAAGTTCTTACAGTGACACTCTTTTAGCCTTCTTCTGTCCTACATTCTTGGTCTGAATGTGTGTCCTTGTGTGTGCTATTAGGTTGGTGTCGAAGTTTTCCCCCTCTGGCCAGGGGAACGCATGCGCTTTAGTGTGTGCGTGCCATTCACAACAACATTTATCTGGCATTTTAGCCTGCGTGGGGAGCTTAGTTTGCATTTGGATTAATGGCAACTCCATGATGGGTTGGGAAATTTTTAAGGGACTAGAACACTTCTAACTTCTCAAGGCTTTTTAGATTATCCTAAATTCTGCTCTGCTCATGGGGAAAATATGTCTAATGGATTATGCCAGAAATAACTAACTTTACTACAAGCTCAGCTTAGACAAAAGATGCATCAAACAAACTAAGTACATAAAACAACACATTTGATAAACAACCTGCAAGAAAGTGCAGTGGTTAATTCAAAATATTACCTGTAAGAAAGTGCAATGGTTAATTGAAAACATTATGAATTGTTCTTTAACAGTGGAACAGCAAACTGTAAACAAATGACCACTTTTTCATGCGCACAAAGAATTGTTAACTGGTCGTAAAATTCAACATAGAACACAGTTGCAATAATTTATCAACAACACAACATCAAGAAAATTGGATCAATTGAAAACTATAATAGAAGTAAAAGCAAAGGGGAAAAAATGACACAGAGGAAAGAATGATGACTCTGTCCAAAATAGCTTAGCCCGCTCCTAGATCCTGCTGCTTAATGACAAGTGGAGGCTTTGAGCGGTCCTCAGGATTAAGTGAGCCGACAGTCTGTCAATATCGGCTCAATGATAAAGATAGCAACAATTTACGCATACAAGAAGGAGCGACTCAACAACTACAAGCCCTTCTTGGCCAAGCACAAACTGCTCCCTACGCTCCAAGGTCCAAATTTTTCCCTAACATCCGAATTCCACCCTATATCACACCCAGGGGTCATGTGTACCGGCTGTGTCACGCCCAGTGGTCCAAGCATATAACACCTCTCACTTCTTTTAGATACTGCCAATGTAAAGAAACCAATAGCACTAATATAAATCCTTTAGACTAAAAAATTAAGCTCAAGATGCTGTCTCTATATCACACCTAGAGCCTATGCTTACCCTTTGTGTCTCACCCAGCGGTCCCTTTATCACTCCCAGAGGCAAGCGTACCCTCTGTTTCACGCCCAGTGGTCCAAGCGACTAAACAACCCTCACCTTTCCTAGCCCGCTGACTATCGAAGAAAGGTGACCTCTGTGGTATCGCCTTGGAGGCCGTCTTGTGGCTACTCAGCTCGGTCACATAAAATAGGTAATATGTCAGATTTCTGTTAGTGGCACAGTGTTCAGGTTAGATTTGTATGCTTCGTCCTAGCTTGCCATACCCCAAATGCAGGTACTAATGATCAGATGTAGTCTCTTCCCACTGACGGCAGCTTCAGGATGGACCTCTGCCCCGCGGATTCAGCAGAACTTCCAGTAAATTCTGGCATCTGCTCACCGTTCTTGCTGCGCAGATGTGAATCCATATGAGCGGGGTCCTGTTCCTTCGGCTGCAGTCAGGCTCGAAGAACCATTCTCTCCTATTTGACTGTCCAAGATGTTGCTTAATTTACCTTGAAAAAATAAAAGACAAGAGGCATTTGGCAAAACAGTAACAGTTAGTTTAATTGAACTCAGCAACCGGAAGAGCAGGCGACAGAGTCAGACTCGGAAGACTGTCTCAAAGAACATTGGTTTTGGCCGTCATTTCACGTGCTGTCGTAAAGCAATTTCTACATTCTTTTAGAACAGAATCTGGGCCTAGTCATGTGACCATAAATCTGGTCATTTGATAAGAAGCACAGGTAGGTCTCAACCTTGAGTGGACACAATGTGGGGCCAGCGGGCACATTGCCAGGTGTCTGATATAGGGAGCGCGTGATCACTGTGTGTTAGTGTGCATGCAGGGTTCTGATTGGCTGAGTGTTCCTAACTTAGTGTGGCATCTGGCTGTATGGTGTCCTGGAATGTATGCACCTCCGGCCAAACATGTTTTATTGGGCCAATCTTCTAAGACCATTATGGTGTCGCTGCCTATCTGTGGGATAGATCTGGGTTTTCCTATTCATGTGTATGTCTAAGGGTTACAAGTCACTCCACCTATGATCTGACAATCAGTTGCCTCAGGCCTAGGTCGCAGGGCCTGCCTGCCCATGTATTTTTGATTGGGGCTCATGGAGCGGTCATAACAGGTGGATTCAACAACAGCGATGCAAGTTCGTTGTTATATGAACTTATATCATGGCGTACATCAACACCGTATTTTCCATTATTAACAAATACTCCACAAAAAGACTCCACACATGTTTAGAAAAATCAAGAATATTTATCAGAATTAAACAAGACCAAAATAACATCCAATCAGTAGGAGGCGCCCCCCCCTCCTGGAGCCAATAATGGCCCTGGGGACCTCCACCCCCAAGAGCCGCCTCTTGCCCACCCCGGGACATTGCTGTTTGCTATGGCTTGGCACCGCTCCTGCTAAGCCATAGCAAACACTGTTCCTTTTCTAGTAAATGACAGCAGAAAATGCTCTCGCTTACTAGAAGCAGAGCAGAATTACTGTTGGATAAAGGGAGCTGCATGTTGGCAGCTCCCTCTGTCCAAAAGCAATGCCGGCTCCCGCAAGACACTGGGACCTAACAGGGACCGCGGGGGCATTCGGAATTTCCCCATGGCTCCCAACATTTAAAAAGCAGGTGCCCTGGGTGGGACCAGGGAACTCAGTGGAGAGGCCAGGCTCCTGACCATTGCAGGAGCACGAGTTATAGTTAGCTCTGTTAACTATATAGCTGCTGAATTTCACTGGTTTTGTATGAATGAAACCTGAGCCTAACTATAACGTCCCAGTAACCTTTGTTGTTTTCAGTGAATTAGTGAGAGTTTTTTTACTCCAATTCCTAACTGTAACATCTCTGTAACCTTTGTTTTTTTCAGTGAAGATATATATATATCATACTGGCGCAGAAAGTGAAAGCAGACAACAATACTAATATCAACCTCTCTCCATTGATTTTATCTCAAGCAGAGGAACAACTTTTGAGCTTGGGGCTATCTTTCTGTCCGGTAAGCGATTTTAATTATTCCCAGACTAGAGTGGATGTATTTTGTTTCATTCGAAAATTAAAACTCAAAAAGTTCTTTGCCATCAAGGATGGATTAAAGGAAATACAGGCCAACCAAGATGTATGCCAAACCAATGTTACCACATTTAGCAGTGAATTGAAAGCTTCAGATGCTACTTTATTACGAGACATGCAACACCTCAATAAAGAGACAGTATTGGGGACTGATTTGGAGGGAGATCTGTGCTCCACGCAGGAAGGTCTACACATAGAACATATATCACAATTGGGAGCCGGCATCAGTCCATTCAAAGCCAAATCAAAGTTTATACCCATTATGCCTAAGGATGCTATTGACATTTATCATGAAGTTGTAATTGAAGATATAAAAAAGCTTCATTATCGTACAAAACATAGAAAATGGTACAAAAGTGAACAAGAAATAGAATATGCCAAATTGATTAAAAAATTGGGAAATATGCATGAAATTATAGTTACAAAATCAGACAAAGGCGGCAATATGGTTATTTGGCCCCAGAAAGATTATATATTAGAGGCCACAAGGCATCTACAGGATGTAGAGTGTTATGAGAAAACTTCTTTCAACAAGTACAATGTGGCCAAACAAACTTTAAAGAAGGAACTAATGGCTTGGAAAAGAGAAGGGGTCATCTCTATGGAGGAATTTAAGTTTCTGAACATAGAACATCCAACAATGGCCAAACTTTATTTCATCCCAAAAGTACATAAAAAGACAACACCAGTTCCCAGTAGACCTATTATATCGGCTATCAACAGTGTAGGGGAAACTGTGACCCAATATGTTGACTTTTTCTTACAAGAGTTTGTTAAAACATTACCGAGCTACATCAAAGATACTGGGGATTTTTTTTATCAAAGATAGAGAACATCACATGGTCAGAGGATTTACTTTTTATAACATTGGATATAGAATCCTTGTATACCAGTATCGAACACTCCACTGGACTAGCGGCAATAGAACATTTTCTGGGGCTAAGACCTATTGAATTTTATCAGCATAATAAGATGCTTTTGAGCTTGATTTCATGGTGTTTACACAATAATTATATTATATTTGGCAATGATTTGTACTTACAGAAAAGAGGCGTGGCGATGGGGGCTTGCTTCTCCCCCAGCTATGCATGTTTGCATGTTGGCTGGTGGGAGGAGCAAGTCCTCAAGATTACCCATGCCAATGTTTTTAAGAAGAATGTTTTGTACTGGATGCGCTACATCGATGATGTTTTTGTAGTTTGGAAAAGTAGTGAAACTAAAGCATCACAATTCATTGATGAAATGAATGTTAACACTGCCAATCTCAAATTTACATCCAACATGAGCAGAAACAGTATTGACTTTTTAGATGTGAAGGTGTACAAAAGGGATGGAGCATTAGGTACGACATTGCATAGAAAAGAAACGGCTGGCAATTTGATTTTGCATGCCAGCAGCTCACATCCTAAGCATATGGTTGATAACATCCCATTTGGGGAATTTCTGCGTCTCAAGAGGATCTGTAACAACCATGAAGATCTAAACAGATGTACTGAGGAAGCATACAGTAGATTTAAAGAAAGAGGATATAGTGAGAAAATTTTAAAAACAGCTCTGAACAAAACCAGGGAAAGATCCAGGGCATCTCTTCTCACTAACAAAGTGGAAATCTTACCTGATGATAAATCTGTTCCAAGGTTGATTACTGCTTTTAACAAGCAAGAGAGGAAAATCTGTGCCATAATTAAACGTCATTGGCCGATTATCTTAACGGATGGGGTACTATCGAATAGATTACCATCCCAACCAACTGTCACATACAGAAAGGGCATCTCTATGCGCACACAAATAGGTAAGGCATGTCCGGAACTAACCACAGCCAAAATGTGGCTACAGCCCAAAAGTGGCTTTACTAAATGCACCACTTGCAGGGCGTGTAAATTTGGTATCAATACCACACATTATCTCTCTCCTTTCAGTCCTGACAAAATAGCCATTAGGGGCAATTTTACTTGTAAAACAGAGTTCGCTGTGTATGTCCTGACGTGCACTTGTGGACTTAAGTACGTAGGTAGTACTAAGTTACAAGTGCATGTGAGGATATTACAGCATCTACGCGCTATTGTAAATAACGACTCCGCATACCCGGTGGCTCGCCATTTTAAATCTACACATAACAATGATCTTAGTTGTTTAAATTATTTTGTGGCAGCAGCCATTCCTAAACTACGTCGAGGTGGAGATCGTGAGAAAGCCCTAAGACAGTTGGAATCTAAATTAATTCTTGAGCTTGATACTAAGTTCCCATCTGGTCTCAACAACACAGAGGATTTGCATAACTTTTTATAGACTAGCATCTTTAGATCTGATCTTTCAAATCTGTTTTAAGTCCGGTTTTTCTTATGTATCTTATCCCTGTTTCAAGTTTTTAGATATGATGCATGTATATTAATTATTACCACATACGTATTTTCTTAGTTAAATACAAACTAACTGTAATATATTCCATTTTTATATGTGGCTTAGATGTTTTTAGAGATACATGCACCATAGGTATAACACTATTGTAATTCACACAGTTACACTTTTGCTAATTTTGCACATTCTATAAATATTTTAGGTGTTTATGTTATGTTTAGGATACGGTCTTTCAATTAGAACAGTTAGGTTGCCCGCACCTGGTGTTCCCGACTTTGAGAAGAAATTCAATATGAATTCTTAAGGACACTTTCTGCATTTTATGTCTGACATGCACTAATTTCGTTTACACCCTAATTAAATAAGATGTTAATTTAATACAGCAACAATGTTGAATTAAGGGGCACCTTTTGAAATGAAGGAAGTGATATCACAGTAAAAAGACTGAAAATTCCTTGTAGGTATATACCTTACATTCGAATGTGTGCAGTATTTTGTTTATGTTTATTCATGATGTGTGGTCACATGGGTGTAGCATCACAATTTAAAAACGGCAATTTTACCTCTACTTGTTGATGTGAACAAGGGCGAGTGACGCCCGAAACGCGTCTTCAAAGGATTCTACAGCTGAAATAAACATATTGCTGCTTTAACCCCTTCGATGCACATGACGGAGCGGTTCCGTCATGCGCATCGGTTGCGCTGTGCGGATGACGGAACCGCTCCGTCATGGCCCCGCCCGCGCACGAACCCTTCAGCACAGCGCGTTAATCCGCACCGCGCTGAAGGGGTTAAATCCGTGGTTCGTGATTCCTTGGTGACTGGGTCGGCGAAAAGGAAAGCTGCAAGTATACTAAGGATCAGGTGTGTTTCTAAATATATATATATTCACTGAAAAAACCATGGGTTTCACACACGTTATAGTTAGGAATTAGCATTTAAAAAACCTTAGAAATTCAATGAAAAAACCAAAGGTTTCACACATGTTATAGTTAGCTGGACATTTCACTCGTAAAAAACCAATGAAATTCCCCCGTTATAGTTAGTTCAGCTAACAATAACTCGCGCGCCCGCAATGCACTACTGATGACGTCACATATTACATCACTCATGACATGGTCACTGACATCACTCATGACATCACTGATGACATCTCAAATGACATCACTGATGACATCACTGATGACATCATCCAGTGAATGTGTGTTTTTCTGAAAATTAAATATGTTTTATATATGTATATCTCAAGGTCAATGGAAGAATAAATGGGTATATAAGTGTCTAAATGGATGCTTTGTTTTTGAAAACATTTTTGTGTAACTGACTGATTAAGTGTATCATAGTGAATACATGGCTTACTGAGTAATGTTTAAATAAGAAAATATCTGTATTAGTCTCTCACTTTGTGTATAAGTGGCTGCATGGGTTGGTGAGTAGCTTCATGGGTGTCTATATAGGTTATTAGTTGTATTTTTAAGTATCAGTCTGAGTGTCTGTATGGTTCGGTGGGGGGTATTATGTAGTGCATAGGTGCATGAATGAGTGATTCACTCTTTGTATGTGTTGAAGACAGCATGTGTGCAGGACTGTATGGGTGGATGAGTGTGTGTATGGGTGTATTAGTGAGAGAATGACTGTCTCAATAGTGTCTTTATGAGTAACTACATATCTATTAAACTAGTATATGTGACTATTGGTGTATATAAGTGAGTATATGTAAGAGTGAGAGATTGAAAGAGTTCCTGTATGAATAAGTATGTGTTTCTATAAATGATTGTTTATAAGACTAAGTATGTGTAAGTTTCCGTAGAAGTAAGTGTGGTGGTGTGTGTATAATTGTATAAGCTAATAAATGTATGTTTGTTTCTTTATTAGCATGAGTGAGTATGTGTGAGTAACTCTATGGATGAGTGGCATTGTGTTACAGGATGTATAGGTGTATGAGTACATATGATGAGTGACTGCATGTATGAGTGACTGTATAGGACTGTTGGTGAATGAGTGGATGTGTATGTGGTTCTTAGAATTACTGAATAGGTTGTTGTAACTGATATTGGTATGTCCATTGTTTTGAAAATTTTAGTTTCTATTTTTGAATGTGTGTAGCAAAGGTTATATTAGGGGAAGAGGAGGTCTGCCACTCTATCACAAGGATGATGTCATCAGTGATGTCATCAGTGATGTCATTTGAGATGTCATGAGTGATGTCATGAGTGATGTCAGTGACCATGTCATGAGTGATGTAATATGTGACGTCATCAGTAGTGCATTGCGGGCGCGCGAGTTATAGTTAGCTGAACTAACTATAACGGGGGAATTTCATTGGTTTTTTACGAGTGAAATGTCCAGCTAACTATAACATGTGTGAAACCTTTGGTTTTTTCATTGAATTTCTAAGGTTTTTTAAATGCTAATTCCTAACTATAACGTGTGTGAAACCCATGGTTTTTTCAGTGAATTTGCAAGGTTTTTAAAATGGTAATTCCTAACTATAACGTGTGTGAAACCCATGGTTTTTTCAGTGAATTTGCAAAGTTTTTTAAATGCTAATTCTTTTTTTTTTTTTTTTTTTTTTTTAAATTTTTTTAACATATTTGAATTTTAATTTTCTATCCTTTTTTAAAGACTATGGTTAAATTTTAAAAATTCTAGAATATCTTTTTTTTTTTTACCATTTTTTTAAACTAAACAGGTAAGATTTATTAGTATAACATATTGGGGTTTTTTTCCCCTTTTTTTTTATTTTTTTTAACGTGCGCGTACGGTAAGCGCACGTCGTGCTTTCATAACGTTAGATTTCTACGCTGTTTGCGTTCATTTACGCAATTTGCGTAGACGTACGTCACGCGCGCGCAGCGCGTACGCTGCACGCGCTTGTTACGCGGAAGTGAAGGGGCGTGCCTGTTTTGCGCATGCGCGCGAGCGCGTGTCTTTTTTACGCGCATGCGTACTTTTACCGTAAGCGCACCGTAAGCGTAACGTAAGCGTAACGTACGCGCACGGTGGGTCATGTGATCAAGAAACACAACTTTTGATTGGTTGAAACTACTTTCAGTTCTAGAACTCTCCTACACCACACCCATTCCCCTCATTTCTGCTTGTGATCCCTTAGGAGAAGGAGCTGAGTTGTCTTTGTGATACGATGGCAGAACAGCAGAACTCTTCTGAGAGTGAGGCTAGCAGCACTACCTTGAGGCAGAGAAGGAGGAAACAAAAGAGCTCTTTCATATGGGAGTATTTTTCTTTTCCAGAGGACAAGAAAAAGGTAAATGCACCCTTAGTGACTTGTAAGCTTTGTGGCCGTGTACTTTCAAGAGGGAATCCCAACAAGAAGTATTCCTTCGGGAATCACACCATGTTGAGACACCTTCAAGATGTACACGGTAGGACATTTGCTCGACATACTGAAGGTAACCCTTCAGTAAGTCAACCAAACACATCCACAGCAGCTCAGCCTGGTTCATCATCTGCAGTGCCGAGTCCATCTTCGGCAGGTCAGCTGAGCCCTTCATCTGTGGGGGGAGCATCTCCTTTTTCTCGTCCTCTGGAAATCAACCATCGGTTTTCGAGGGTTTTAGTTCGGTGCGCCACTTGTCATGATCTAATTTGTCATAGGGAGACCAGTGTTGCCCTAGTGAACAATTTAATAGATCAGCACATTTGTCGTAGAGACTAATATTCCCACTCTTTCTTTCCTCTGTCCCTGCATGAACACAACGGCTCTTTTAAGAGCCAACCTTACCTTTTAACTTTTTTTATATATTTTTTTAAACTTTTTGTAATTTTTTTTTTTACCGTACGCATACGGTGCGCGTAATTATTATTATTTTTTTAAAAAACTCAAAATCAATTTTCACATTACAAGGTCCTTGAGAGACTACAATGAAAAACTGAAAATGGGATTGTGGAGAAGTGGAAAAAAGGAACCATGAAATTTTTGACTTACCATACCCACTCAAAAAATTATTTATTATTTCAAATTTAATTTTAATTGCTTTAAAAATGGTTCAAGTTTTCGAAAATTTTCTATCTCAATCTGAAAAAAAAGAAAAAAGTATTAATATTTAATAAAACATTTTATAATACAGTACACATATTTACATATTTTCCCCAAAAATGTTTTGCCTTTTTTTTGCTGTTTTCAGAATATATTGCATTTCACTATAAATTGTGAAAGCAATTGCATTCATCATTTAACAGCGGGCAAAAAAAAAATAACAATCTCAAAGATTGTTTTAAAAAAGCCCAGAATCTCTTTTTGCATAAACATAACATTATAGAAATGCATAATATTCTTAAAAAATATCATCTAATATCAATACTTATTTCTTTTAAATACCGTCTGACAATTTTGTTTCAGAAGTATAATCACAAAAATATATCTCAAATAACTCCACAATACATCTGGTTCCATTTTCTTTAGGCCAAATAGTAATTTTAAAATTTTTTTGGGATTAAATTTCCAATGGTAATCCAATAAAATTCTAAAGTTTAAATTGTACAGATCTCACCGATTGTCTGTAACATTTTGGTTTCCGAAAGATTAATTAATAATTAAATAAGTCCACAATACAATTGTTTACCTTTCCTCATGGCCAAATAGTAATTTTAAAAATCTTTTTTGAATAAATTTCCAATGGCAATCCAATAACATTCCAAAATTTAAATTGTGCAGATGTTACCGATTTTGTCTAAATTTTTGGTTTTCCAAAGTTTCATTAAAAATTTAAAAAGTCCACATTACAATTGGTTACCTTTCCATTAGGCCAAATGATAATTTGAAAAATCATTTTTTTTGAAAATTCCAATGGTAATCCAATAAAATGGTAAAATTGTTTTGTACAGATCTTGCCAAGTCTCTCTAAAATTTTGGTTTCAGGAAGATTAGATAGGAATTTGCTAAATCAAAAGGCAAACGTTGCTTGAAAATCAATTTTGAATCATTACACAGTGTCCAGCCTTTTTCACATTTAAGATAAACTGTGTAATGTCCAGAAGTAACAGTAGGTCCTTCATGGAAAATTATTGCAACTGTTACAAAAGTTTTTCCTGAAATTGATAATTGCTGTCCTGTAAACTTCTTTATTAAAGTATCCAATTTTGAACCATCAGCTTTACATCGTTGCATCATTAAAATTACATATTGTCCGTATTCCTTTAAAATTAACGTTGAAAACATTTCAGATTTACACTCACCGCATTCCATGCTATGATTAGCATCTTTAACTAATTTAGCAAAAGTGACTGTTTTACTTTCTGGCAATGTTAAATAAATAAACCTTTCAGAATCAACATTAGAGCCACATATATTGTAACAGTTTTCACAACTATGTTCCCATTTATAAGAGAGACCAAACAAATTTTCAATGGGAACCCCTTCTTCTTCCAGTACCTGAAGAAAAAACATCAAGAATTCGTGTGCGTCTTGCTGTACATTTTGAGAAAACTGTGTTCGTCCTGAACATACATCTAAAAGTTTTCTAATTTCAGTAGCACTTTCTATTTGAGTTTTATCATTACTCAGCTTTTGAAAAAGGAGACTCAACTCAGAACAGAATCTTTTTCCCTGATTTACTATTATCTGCTCTTGCACACTTTCCAGATAAAATGCAACATTCAGCACTACATTAGCGTAGCAGTTGACACCAGAGCTATTTTCAAAATGACATCCTACAACCTCTTCTTCATTTTCCTTTTTCTTTTTGCTTGCAATTACATCACTCCTCTTTTTTTTCCTCCTCTCTACATCTTCATTACAGATATTCTCATTTCTCCTTTTACGAGAAACTACACGTTTCTCCAACACAGGATACTGACCTAAATGAGGAGCATAGGTTCTTCTTAATCTATTATACTCCTTTACACAATTTGTATCAGCACTAACTTTTGAGTCATCAAAGTCGATCATGAATAAACCAGATAATGTTTTCACTCGTGACAAAGCTACATAAGCCATACCTTCTTTGAACACAGTTGAACCAATGTTCACAAAAGCACAATCTACAGTCAATCCTTGAGACTTGTGAATAGTTACAGCATATGCTAGAGAAAACGGAAACTGCTTCCTACGTACATATAAGTCTTTCACAAGCATGAAACGAACTGAACAACGACAAATATCTTTAACTTCTTCTATCTGATCAAATTTTATTTTTAAACATTCAATTCCATCTTTTTTCTGGTAATTAATAAAACCCACAACTCTTCCCATAGCTCCATTAACTAAACCTTTTTCAACATCCAAATTTCTCCTTAAAAATACTCTACAGTTCATGCAAACATATAGATTTTTTTCTAATCCAGCTGTTTTGGAAATGTTCTTCTCTAGTGAATCCAATTTATTTTTCAGTGTGCCTGTTAATGTGATAGTAATTCTTCCATCCTCAATTTTGTCCACTGCTTCCAATTTCCTGATATCTTCCTTTTCCAATTTTAAAAGCTCCTCATTGAATATTGAGCATTCACGTAGAGTTGGCATTAAGCAGATGACACTTTTCTTTTCTGCAATGTTCTTGTATATCTTCTCTGCAACTATTTCTTCCTTTGGAAATAAATTATGTAGCAGCCGACTCTGTAATGCTTTTTTGCCAACTTCTGTGAGTAGTCCAATCCTGATATCTTTCAGAATACTTCCATATTCTTCATCGTTTGCTTGCCTCATATTAGTAGTAAGTTCCTTGTACTCAAAGAAGGACCAAATATTTGCATTACCGATGCTTCCCAATGACTTCTTTGTGTCTTCATGTGTCACAGTATTAAACACTGGTTGTCCTTTAACTGGAGTAAGCTGTAGAAGATCCCCAAAAACTATGACATGTTTTCCACCAAATAACATGTCATAGTCTGTCCTTAGAATTTGCTGCATTCTTAAATGCACAAAGGCAAGCATTAAATTGGAAACCATGCTCACCTCATCAATAATGAGAACTTGCATCTTCTTCAATACTCTTGAAACTTCCAAGCATGCTTCTCCAGTTAGCTTGTTGTATTGTATTTTGTTCTCATGCTCCACTGGTAACATTAGCAAACGATGTAAGGTGATTCCTTTTATGTTATATGCTGCTAACCCAGTTGGAGCAGTAACCACACAAGACAAAGTAGAATCCGTTTTTTGCTGTAGGTAGCTTCTGATGACTTTTATTAGGAAACTTTTTCCAGTTCCAGCTTGTCCGCTTACATACATCCTGATTGGATGAAATGATGTGCATGAGCACTCTTTTTTTTCATGTAGAAATCCGTGATCAATTTTGTTTCTGATTTCTTCATAAATTTGTTGCTGCTCTTCGTTCAGTTGTCTTTCCAAATTTTGTAAGTCTATAAATTCTTCTTGAGCTTGATTCATAGCTGTTTCCACTTCATTCATGGCTATTGATGCTTCATTTTCAACGATTGGTTGTCCTAGGGGATCTTGACTGAGTGTTCCTGAACTTTGGCTGTCCTGAGAACTGTCTCTAGCTACTTCTGCTGCAATTGTAGTTTCCTGTTCAATTTCTTCATTTAACATTTGCAGATAAGTTGTGAATGTATTGCATTGTATGCTGTCTTTGCAAGCATTAAATGAATCTTCATAGCTTTGAAATTCTCCCAGTAGTTCATCCTCTGAACGCCATGGTTTAAACAGCTGTAAAAGAGCCAAGTAGTAAAATTCCTTTTTGTCAGTAGTGTCGCAACTCAGCTTGCGGTGATTTATCAAACTTCCTTTTGTTTGCTTCACCAAACATCCTTCCTCACCAATGACTTTATATTTTCCATTTTTGATGTCTTCTGCGGCTTTCCGTGAATAAATGTAGTTCTGCAGCACTTCATAGAGACACATGTTCTCCAGATGTTCACTTCTCTTGGGATAATATGTGTCCAACATGTTTGATTTCAAAATATCTGTACTTTCTGGGTCATTCTCGGCCAAATATTCAATTTCTCCAACAGATTTCAGTACCCGATTTCTCATTGCTGCAAGGCCTAAACTTGCCCAAATTATTCTTCTTGATTTCGAGTAGAGACTTGCAGAAGATAACCTATCTGAACATTCGTAGGATCCAATTTCTCGATGCGATAACATCTTTAAACTGAAACTGTACAGCTTCTTACTGACAGTCTTCTCGTGAGAAATCTCTTCCCACATTTCTTTCAATTCAGTTTTTTCAGATTTAGTAATGTAAGACGTTACATATCGAGCAACAGCAATGGAATTGTCAGCTACATACTGTATATCCATGTTAGCATTCCACATGGATAAAATGACTGGGTTGTAGTCATTTATATTTTTTGATTCTTCTTTTCTTTTTAGGTTGTAGGTATTCTTAGGTGATTTTCTTGTGATAGTATGTCTCACAGATGACATAAAACTGTTTACTCTTCCATTTGAAAGAACAGGTCTAGGAAATCCAAATCGACATTTAGTGTAGTATTTATCTTTGCTCTTGTATTTCCGTCGACAGTATTTTCCACACCGATGACTTTGGAAACGTAAAACTTGCTCCTTTAACTTTTTCTCTTCTGTGCTTTTTGGTATAGCACATGTTGCATATTCTTCAATGTAAGATAACACTGCTTCATCAGTATCTGTTCCAAACTTTGGGGCATCCTTGATCCACAACAGCATATGAATATGAGGAGCACCTCTTGCCTGGTACTCTTTTCTCCAAAAGAAATCCACTACTCCTAGAGGTGGATTTTTTTTATTGCAGATGAAGGACATCATAGCCTCAAATCTATGATTGAAATATCTGCAAACATTAACCGGATCCAATGAGCATACTTCTCCTGCTGTCTTGTATTCGATGTTTTTAATGTCTGAATTTGCCTCTCGTAGAAAATCCAGTAAATCATCCCAAGCGTACTCAGCACAGCTTAGGGTAAGGAACCATGTTGGTGTTCCTAAATTTCGTAACATGCATTTTAATTCACCATGGCGTCGGTACCAATATTCATTTGTCCCACGCTGACAAGCCATCAGATTGATCAGTTGTGTTTCCAAATGATCATCTCGGTGCTGCACTTTCTCCATAAAATCCTTAGCAGACACATTTTGTAAATGTACTCCACTTTTTAAAATGTGATTTACTGCATAAGATAGTGCAGACAAGTCGCTTTCAAATAAAAGATGGAACAAATAAGGAATACTTTGTCGAAATCTGGGATCTTCAGCATATAGTCTTGTAGTCCGATACTCAGAAGCTGGAATCTGTTCTGGACGTTCATCGTATCGTCCTCCTTTTCCTTTAGGAAACAGCTGGGGAAAACATCGAGCTTCCAAGCTCTCCTCCCATACACTCACGGGAGTTCCTTTTGCTTTCTTCATTTGAAACAGATCAATATTGTCTCCCATAACTTCTTTAGAATGAAGAGGATGTATGCTAAAATGTTCATAAATTTCTTCTTCCTTTGACTTGTCCACTTTTTCAATTTGTCCAGTTGGTGTTTCTGTGTCTTCTTGTAAATCTTCTTCTTCTTCTTCTATATAAATTGATTCATACCATGTGTTATTCCTTTTCAAATACAAATTTGCTCTTCGTACTTTCCGTACATCTACCAGCTCCTGCCAAATCTTCTTATTCTTTGTAGGTACACCATTAACCAGAATAACTAATGGTTCAGTTTCCAAAGTATCTGCATCAATAGTTTCCATATTTTTTTCAAATCCAAGGGCAAATACACCACTCTACCCTTTAAACCTCTCAGTAAATCTGAAGGAGGTAATTTACCAGTTTTGGGCTCCATACGTACTATGGTCTGGAACGGATGAACACATTGAATAAGTATAGACTCATATGTATTTAATTCAGAAAGTTCAGCAGGAATAGCATCCAATTCTAAATTATTGTGTACAGCTCTGGTCGGCATTCTATTTTCCTCTAACTTGTTGTAACAGTATTTACAAATACGCTGATCTTCACCCAATTCAAAACAATTTTCAAGAAATATATATGTGGCAAAATCCTTCCACTTATAATTATCTTCATTTTCACTCTTTCTGTAGAGATCAACATTCCTAGTTTGTTTTCTATAATGAGTTCTGCGGCAACAAATACAAGTAATATTTGGTCTTTCATTACAGATTATTGCAAATTTTGTTATGTGATCATTAAATGTCTTACTTACAGAGGGTTCTACATTCTCTTCCACTTCTTCCTCATTTACTGTGTCCTTTTCTGCACTGTTTTGTTCAGGACCAAAGTAACAAAACTGAATTTCATCAACAACCTTCTCTACATCTGATACCGATCCACGGAACAGAGCCCTATTCAATTCATCTAACTTTATTGCTGGACTTTTAGCAAAATGCAACCGTCTCACAAACTTTCTCATTTCAGTATGATGAACAGCCAGCATCCTAAAATGATGGAAAACACTATTACACACTTTTCTAGATAGACAAGCCAGAGAATGACCCTGCAAACCAGTATTCTCTCTCACTCTGCATGGATCTAGACTTTGAAGCACCTTAATCTTCTGTTTCACACTTTTTTTACTATATTCTCTTAGAAACTCACGAAATTTATCAATAGATTCCTGACGCACAGTGCAAATACTACTACAATTCCAAGTGTACACTGGGGCTTTAGGACGTCTCCCCATAGCCTCATCCGCCATCACTTGTACCTCATCTCTTGGAACCATTATCTCCTTCTCCATTATGCAACCATTTTTCACTTCATAAGCACGACCTCTGGTGTCAACTGCATGCAGCAAACTATTACTTTGAAAATAACTCTCTTCATTAAAAAAAGGTTCACTACTTGAACTATGCATCCATTTTCCTAAAAACACTTTACAAAAGTTTGTTCTGTTCACTACTCTTTTCCTTTTGCTTTGTGATTTCAGTACATTAACCATTTTATCTAATGTACGCATCCTATTCAAAATTAAAATGAATAGTTTCCTTTTTAATTCTAATGCCTTTGCTGCAATGGCTTCAATTTCTTTTTTTCTCTTGTAATATTTTGCCTTTTGCTTATATTTCTTCACATCCTTTATCAAATTGGACATAACTCTTCTCTGAAACATTTTTCTACATATCTCCTTAAACGCTGTTTTTCTGTTTAAGTTAATCTTTATTGTTGCAGAAGGTATATTTGCATTAACTAAATTCTCAATTTTTTCCTGTTTTTTTCTATTGAAAACATTCTTTCCAGTACAGACATTTTGTACATTTTTCCTTTTTTTGAATATGTTCTTTATAAAATCTTTTGTCTGCTTACCAGAAGATTTTTTCTTTTTCCCAACATGAGCATCTCCAACTAACTTAGGTCCTCCAGTTGTCTTCAAATATAGGTTTTTTTTGTGGTCTTTCTTTAGTCTGGATTTTGTAGGCATCTTAAATTTTGTTCACTGCTCTTCAGCAATACCTGAAAAAAACAAAAAAAAAATTCCTTTATTTTATTTAAATATATTACTACATTTTTTATGATCTTTTGAAATCTTAAAATACTATAAACCCCTTTCCTATAAATGAAAATCACAATAACACCTTCACAAATTAAATATCTAAAAACAATTCCTGTGTGCACACAGAGTCATGCTTTGAAATTAGGCAGAAAACAAAATTTCTTTGCCAATTGCAAAGCATACTTTCTACTACTTTTTTGGCAAGTGATAAGTACTTTTACAGTCTGACACATTTTGAGTCCACTTTTCAGATTCTGAAAACAGCACATGTCCAAACAGCTTTTTCAGACCAGCAACATGTGTAACCTGGGTGACTGACTACACTCCAGCAAGGGCAACCAGCATAAGTGATGCTGAATGTATTTGCATTACAGATTAAAACCTCAAACCCCACTCGGTTGTGAATACTGTGCATGTTTCCACAGGATAAACAGCTGGTGTGTGCTAAGAGTTTGCTTCTGCACAAAAAAAATAGGTCCCCCTTTCCATCTAATGCAAATGTAAAATCACCAGAGCAATACGCAATAAATCTCTGCCTGTAATTCCTCTTTGCACACATATTCATACTCATGTTTACATATTTGTCAGAAAACGAAATTTCTTTGCCAATTTGAAAGCACACTTACTACTCTTTTTTTTGGCAAGTGATAAACACTTTTACAATCTGACACATTATGAATCCACTTTTTAGATTCTTAAAAAAGCACATGTCCAAACAACATTTTCAGACCAGCAACATGTGTAACCTGGGTGACTGACTACACTCCAGCAAGGGCAACCAGCCTTAGTGATGCTGAATGTATTTGCATTACTGACTGAAACCTCAAACCCCACTCGGTTGTGAATACTGTGCTTGATTCCACAGGATAAGCACCTAGTTGTGTGCTAAGAGTCTGCTTCTGCATAAAAAAATAACACCCCCTTTCCATCTAATGCAAATGTAAAATCACCAGAGCAATACCAAACAGCTTTCTCTGACCAGCAATATGTGTAACCTGGGTGACTGACTACACTCCAGCAAGGGCAACCAGCGTTAGTGATGCTGAATATATTTGCATTACTAAGTGCAACCTCAAACCCCACTCGGATGTGAATACTGTGCATGATTCCACAGGATAAGCAGCTGGGTGTGTGCTAAGAGTCTGCTTCTGCATAAAAAAATAGCTCCCCCTTTCCATCTATTGCAAATGTAAAATCACCAGAGCAATACCAAACACCTTTCTGAGACCAGCAACATGTGTAACCTGGGTGACTGACTACACTCCAGCAAGGGCAACCAGCCTTACTGATGCTGAATGTATTTGCATTACTGACTGAAACCTCAAACCCCACTCGGTTGTCATTACTATGCATGATTCCACAGGATAAGCAGCTGGCTGTGTGCTAAGAGTCTGCTTCTGCACAAAAAAATGGCTCCCCCTTTACATCTAATGCAAATGTGAATTCACCAGAACAATACGCAATAAATCTCTGCCTGTAATTCCTGTTTGCACACAGAGTCATGTTTTCACATTAGTCAGAAAACGAAATTTCTTTGCCAATTTGAATGCACACTTACTGCTCTTTTTTTTTGGCAAGTGATAATCACTTTTACAGACTGACACATTATGAATCCACTTTTCAGATTTTTAAAAAAGACCATGTCCAGACTGCTTTTTCAGACCACCACCATGTGTATCCTGGGTGACTGCCTACACTCCAGCAAGGGCAACCAGCCTTAGTGATGCTGAATGTATTTGCATTACTGACTGAAACCTCAAATCCCACTCGCTTGTGAATACTGTGCATGATTATACATGGAAAGCAGCTGGTTGTGTGCTAAGAGTCTGCTTCTGCATAAAAAAATAACACCCCCTTTCCTTCTATTGCAAATGTAAAATCACCAGAGCAATACCAAACAGCTTTCTGAGACCAGCAACATGTGTAACCTGGGTGACTCACTACACTCCAGCAAGGGCAACCAGCCTCACTGATGCTGAATGTATTTGCAGTACTGAGTGCAACCTCAAACCCTTAAAGTATTCCTTATTTTTACCAGTACACCTTAATTTATCGTGAAAACATAGTCCATATTATTTTACATGTTCCTCACATTTAAATTTCTCCCAAAACAGAAAATTATAAACACAACTTCAACAAAAGGAATTCCAATTCTATTATTCATTTCTTAATTTACCATATACATCCCCTCTCAAACTCTAAACTCACCTTTAAAATTAGTTAGTTGTGAAAGAAATGTGGCACTCAAATAGCAGATTATCAGAGCCAGGATCTCTGTTCTGTTCACCTCTCTCCTCTCAGCAGAACCAGATAATGGCAAACTTTCCCTCTCTTTTTCCACACATATACATGTTATTTTCAAATCTCAGTGCTTCACCCTTTTTTTCAAATGTAATCACACATTTCTATTGGTTGAAAACCAACCCTTTTCCAAAAGTACCCTTCCCCCAACTTGACTTCTGCCTAGTACCCTTCCCCCAACTTGACTTCTGCCTGCTACCATAGCAACAGCTCATGGAACACTGCTGTGTGGAGTTAGGTCAGAAGTTCGCCACACAATGTTTCATTTCCAAAGAGCAGGAGTGCTTGACTTTTCAAACCTAACAGCAAATCCATAGTACTGTTCTTTGGTAACACATTTTTCTGTACCAATACAAAACATGCTTCTATAAATTGACACATACAGCCTAGTTTTTATTCTAGAATGGTATGAAACAGCCAATCAGTTCTTTTTTTTATGAAAAAAAATATGTATGCCTCCATTTCCAAACTGTCTTTCATTTCTTTTTACCATTCTACTGAATTACACCTCCTGAGTGCATCCAGTTCTCCTTTGAAGATGTTCACAGTGTGGATTGTAGGGCACAGCTATGTCTTCTGGAGTGAAAAGTATGCAGAGAAAACAGATATGGTGAGAGACCTTGCTTTACCAAATGTAGACATTAAATGGATTGGTCAGAGAGGGTTAAAGTGGCACCAATTGATGCCATTGGTGAAATCCTTCATGCAAATCCAACACCCTGACCTCATAATAGTGCACTGTGGTGGCAATGACCTAGGCACTTTGACTGGGGTAGGTCTGGAAATGCTTATGAAGGACACCTTTGCACAACTATTTTCACTTTTCCCTAAAACTGCCTTTGTGTTTTCTAACATATGCCAAAGGCAAAAATGGAACTGGTCCAATCATTTCTGTCCACAGATTGACAAAGCAAGAAAGCACGTCAACAAATCTGTTTCTGCTTTCCTCCGTGACTGTGGTATGGGTTCCATTTACCACAACAACTTGCGTTACGACATGCAAGACATTTATAGAGGAGATGGTGTACACTTCACTGATGAAGGCAACAGAGTCTTCCTCTTGAACCTTAGACTCTGCATCGGTACTTACTTGTAGGTACCACCAAAAAAATCACTTCATAAACACAACGGCTCTTTTTAGAGCCCCCTAATATCTAAACACTTAAATCTGAATTTTATTTCTTTTTTTATTTTATTTTTCTACCGTACGGTGAGCTTACCGTACGCGTACCCCGTGATTTTTTTTAAAATCAATAAATGTTTTCTTTGTACTTTTCTGTCCTTCTTTGACCCCCTTACAAATGTTAGGGGGTCTGTAACTCTCTTCCTTGCCCCCTTTTCAAGTTATCACCCTTTTTTTTCTGAGTGAAATACACAAAATGGCGGCCGCCGCTTCCTGGTTTCGACCGATTCGAATGTTTACTAAGATCTAAGAGCCAATCAGAATCGCGCTCGCGCACGTCACTGTACGCGTACGGTAAGCGCACCGTAAGCGCACCGTAAGCTGGCTCAGATATATATATTGATTTAAAGGCTATTTTCTCAGAATCTACTGAACAGATTTACACCAAACCTACAAAAGGCACTTCCTTGACCTGAGGACTACCTCTCTGCCAAATTTCAAGTAATTCTATTCAGCTGTTCGGGCTGTAGCTGTGTCTAAAGGTCCTATGGAAAAATGCATGGGAAAAACGGGTTTTGGGACCCCCCTTTTATCTCAGCCCCCGCTTGACGAATCCCCCCGAGACTTTCAGGGTAGGAGCGGAGCGTAGCGCCCCACCTATTTTGAAAAATTTGCGAGGATTCGTCAGCCGGCGCCAAAGTTATTCCAAATAGAATGTTGCGGATTTCCTATGGAAACAGGGTCCTAACTATAACTACCTACTGGCGACCGCCAGTAGGTAATATATATATATATATATATATATATATATATATATATATATATATATATATATATAAAATATATATATATATCTATAAAACAAGCATTGGCATAGCCAATAGGCCTCGCCTTTGGGACCTTATAAGTGTTTCGTTATCCAGCACAATATCCTTGGTGCAACAACATTCAGTGTTGCATGGCTAAACACTTATAAGGTCCCAAAGGCGAGACCTATTGGCTATGCCAATGCTTGTTTTGAGAGAGTAGCTCGTGCAGTTATGCCCATGTGAGGTTGAGATGCTGCGAGTGCTTTTACAGGAGCCCCTGTGACACTCCGCCTCTTCAAAAATGGATCTTAGGTCTGGTGTAATACTTCTAGCCCCTATTTCCGTCTTCTCGCACCCAATGCATCTTAAAATGTCCCATGTACAGCCGTGGTTGACACTCCTATTACCCCTGCCCTCCAGTGACGCTTTACCTGTCACAGGTGGGGGCAGACAGGGTGGGGGGGACGTGGTGGTGGATGTGGTGGAGGAGGACGTGGTGGAGGACGTGGTGGAGGACGTTGCGGCGGTGGTGGAGGACGTGGCGGCGGTGGTGGAGGACGTGGCGGCGGTGGTGGAGGACGTGGCGGTGGAGGATGTGGCGGCGGCGGTGGAGGACGTGGCGGTGGAGGACGTGGCGGTGCCGGTGGAGGACGTGGCGGCGGCGGTGGTGGAGGATGTGGCGGCGGCGGTGGAGGACGTGGTGGCAACGGTGGAGGACGTGGCGGCAACGGTGGAGGACATGGCGGCGGCGGTGGAGGACGTGGCGGCGGCGGAGGTGGACGTGGCAGAGGTGGACGTGGATGCAGCGGTGGACGTGGCGGTGGACGCGGCGGTGGACGCAGTGGTGGCGGTGGACGTGGCGGTCGAGGTGGACGCGGCGGTGGAGGTGGACGCGGCAGTGGAGGTGGACATGGCGGTGGTGGAGGACGTGGTGGAGGACGTGGTGGTGGACGAGGTGGAGGACGAGGTGGAGGACGGGGTGGAGGATGGGGCAGAGGCCTGGGCGGTGGTGGATGACGGGGTGGCGGTGGAGGACGGGGCGGCGGTGGAGGACGGGGTGGTGGTGGACGTGGAGGATGTGGTGGAGGACGTGGTGGAGGACGTGGTGGAGGACGGGGTGGTGGATGGGGTGGAGGACAGGGCGGTGGTGGACATGGTGGGGGACGTGGTGGTGGTGGACATAGTGGACGTGGTGGTAGTGGAGGACATGGTGGTGGTGGAGGACGTGGTGGTGGCAGTGGGGGTGGAGGACGTGGAGGGTGGGTGGCGGTGGAGGACGTGGAGGGGGGGTGGTGGTGGAGGACGTGGAGGGGGTGGTGGTGGAGGACGGGTGGTGGTGGTGGAGAACGGGGGTGGTGGCGGAGGATGGGGGTGGTGGTGGAGGATGGGGTGGTGGTGGAGGATGAGGTGGGGGTGGACGTGGTGTGGGGGATGTGGTGGGGATGGACGTAGTGGACGAGGATGTGGTGGTGGAGGAGGTGGTGGTGGTGGTGGACGTGGTGGTGGTGGTGGACGTGGTGGTGGTGGAGGATGTGGTGGTGGTGGAGGACGTGGTGGTGGTGGAGGACGTGGTGGAGGACGTGGTGGTGGTGGAGGACATGGTGGTGGTGGAGGACGTGGTGGTGGTGGAGGACGTGGTGTGGTGGAGGATGTGGTGTGGTGGAGGACGTGGTGGTGGTGGAGGACGTGGTGGTGGTGGAGGATGTGGTGGTGGATGTGGCGGTGGACGTGGCGGTGGACGTGGTGATGGCGGTAGACGCGGTGATGGCGGTGGATGGACACGGTGGATGGACACGGTGGGGGTGGTGGAGGCGGTGGATGTGGTGGTGGACGCGGTGGTGGTGGTGGAAGCAAATGCCAAACTTGCACGCGTTGCAATAGAAAGCAATGCAAAATGTGCACTTTTTTTGGCCAAAATGCTGATCGATTCCAAAAGGTCCCCTCCTATGAAGTGCATGCGCGCTGCGTAGGCGAGACCTAAAAAAAAGCTAACATTGAGGAGGATACAGCATAGAAGAAAGGATCACCAGAGGTCAAAATATTCTGCTCACATGACGATCATGAGACCATGAATGTACTTGGACTCCAGGGCAGTGATTGCTTCACAATCTGTGGATTCAAGAATTAATCCATAACAGTTTTATATATGGCACTGCACAGCCAAACCAATAGCAGAATGAGCGTTTTATAACTAGAGGCAGACAAACAGTAATCTTCGTTACTTTCAGAAAATGGCAAAACTAACTTTCTGAAACAATGCCAATTTACTATTGCTCCGCCTTACTCGAAGGCATGTGAATCCATCACGAGGTCCAACATGTATACAAGCTAACCTTTCTCTCTTGGATACGAATAACTGACGGAAGACTTAAACAGATCCTCTCTTACAATACAAGCACAGGGCCAATGCCCACCACTGCTATAGTTCTTTCTATGCAGCCGCCGCATGGTTGCTGTATACCATTGTAATACATTCCAATCTGACAACGTCAGAGCTATGAAGCAGTGCTGGGCGTTGTCAGATTGCAGGCTAACCGAGTGTTTAAAAGAGGGTTGAACTGGAGCTGGAACTGCAGATTTGGCATATTTCCAGGGGGAGAGAACAAAGGACTCTACTCTTCATTCCAATGGGAGGGCACCGTATCATCCTTAAGGTAGGCCCTGGGAGGCTGAACCTACTATGTTAAAGAGGAAAACATCCCTGCTCAGAAGACATGAGATTAAGACAACCCCAGTTCGCAGGGGTCGAGTTGCCTATGCAATTGAGTAGAGAAGCGGTTGTCCGTGAGCAAAGGCGTTTTTAAAATGACCCATACACCCAAGAACAACAAATGTTTTGCTTTTAAAAATTATAAATCAAATATTGTTTTTGATAAAATGACTAAAACTGGGGCATCATTTATACTTCGCAGAAATCCGGTAGTAAATGAGATTTCGACCATTTCAAAGCAAACTAATCAATAAGTAAAGTGTAAGCCTCGTGAGCTCGAAATAAAATCACCATGGACGTTTCTTACTAGATGACGCAAGTACAAAACATATTTTTAAAATCCGACAGCTTCTCAACTTCAGCTATTCTTACCATTTCCCATCGCTCCTGGCTGAGAAAATTGTGGAGACAAAAACTTTCAATATCCAAAGCTTCAGATTTTTTTTTTTTAAATTACAACAAAAAAGAAGATGTATATAACACCTGAGAGGTGAAAACGATAACAGACTTGTTTACATTGCACCAAAGATTTAAAAAAAAAAAATGAAATGGAAGGGCTTTAAAACTTTCATAAAAGTAGTTTGCAAGATTTTAAAATGCAAAACAAGCCACGGAGTTGGAAATGGACACTAAAAACAGCAGGACTTGAAACTGTCTATCCATGTAATTGGCCGAAAAAGACCAAAGAACTAAAGCACCTCCTACTTATGTGCACTTCAAGCTGCTTCTACCTTTCCTAGTCCGGTTCAAACGTCGTTTCCCGCGCCGCTGAATTATTTTAGGCCTGCCTAAGTGTTAATGGCAATGTATGAGGACTGCCGTGCATGGGTGCTAAACACACTACAGCAAGTCCCCACCAGCAACATTTCACATCGAAGGAAGTCCTCAAAGATAGCACACACGTGTGTCTGTTTAGAAACGCTATGCGCAATAATGAATTTCCCGCAGTATTTAAAGCAGAGATTAAAATTCCCACTCGCCTTCCCTCGTTTTCAGCGTGTAAATACAAGCTGTATGGGGACAACAGACAGATGGTTTTGGTTGCACCAAGCCTTGCCACACGAAGTGTTAGTGCATGTACACTTTTTTTTGCTGCCACTTTCAACTTAAATCTCCTGTTTAAAAGGTACCCATAAATATTTTGTAAATGACTGCGGGGACGTTCCCATAGCTGCCAACGATTCAGGTGAGAAATAACTGGTGGTAACATTGCTGCTGTCAGTGGTCATTTCAGCATCTGCCCAGTAGAACTGTCGTATAACTCCGCAATTTCGGGCATAGATATAATGCAGCAGAGTATATAAAAAAAATATTCTGGTAACTGGGTCTCTCGAAAATTTCCCCTCCAACGTCATTTCATCATGTTTCCAGCTGATGGGCTAACGCTCGCAAGAAAGAAGCCCGTCAAGTTCATTATAATGCGTCTATTTTTACTAGTATATCATAACTAGTCACAGCTTCTTATCAGAAGATTGTCTTTGCCAGCGTGACTCTGTAAAGGCTGCTGTCAAGACTGAAGAAAAGACACGCTTCAGGGACAGCAGTGCACATGCCCTGGTATGACTAAACAAATACAAACTGTGAAAATAACGCCCACCATGAATAAGAAAATAAATGCTGCTGAAAATTGTTTTGTTTACCTTTTTTGGGACAGCGAAACCAAGCGAAAGCCAAACACAACGTGAAGGCGCAAAAACAAGCCAATGAAAAATCTATTCTCATCTTGAAACAGTAAGCCTATTTTTCTGAGCAATATACGTCCTCATTGCAGCAGATACCGTCAGTTTCCTCAATAGGACAAAATAATAAACAAGCGGCCGGAGACACAAAATGTGGTGGGGGAGGGGGAGAAGCGGGAGTTGTGTGTGCGCGCGTGCGTCATCGCGATCGCTCTGAAAGTGAAAGTGATCGCGATGACGCACGCGAGTTTTCAAAGTGCTGCTGGCGGCCGGCTGCGCGCGTGCACGATCGCGTGAACGCAAGCGTTAGGCCAGCCAGCAGCACTTTGAAAATCCCACATACAAAATGTCTCTTCGAGCCAGCGCAAGCGCTGGGGCTCAGCGAGACCTAAAAGAGGGGTGCCACTTGCTTGGAATGCACTCAATGACAGGCCGGACTTCTGTGTATTGTAACAGCGTCCTTTATTTGCAGCAGGTCAGCATTTCAATAATCCCTTTCAAACTCCCGACGTGTTTTGAAGCCACATTGCTCCTTGTTCTCGGGCTGGCACAGAAGTGAGGCAGGATTCACGAGCAGGAACAGTCAGCTGTTTTAAGTTGCATTTTCCTGCCCCCTGGTGGGCTTGCTCAAGTGCGTAGCTCTGGTGCTAAAGGAAAGGCATGCTGGAGCTTTGAGTTCCCACTCGTTTATTTTCTCCCTCCAGTGGGTTCTGACTCACTTACACTGACTCACTTACAAACCATTTCAATTATGGAAGAAATCGGACCTCATTGCGCTGTTTCATGCTTGTCATTCTGCCGTTTATGAGGTTCCAGTATCTCAAGGCAGCTCACGATCTCTTCATTACGGCAGGTCCATGGTCGTGGAATTGCACCATCATGAATATATATATATATATATATATATATATATATATATATATATATATATTCACTGAAAAAACCATAGGTTTCACACATGTTATAGTTAGCTGGACATTTCCCTCGTAAAAAACCAATGAAATTCCCCCGTTATAGTTAGTAAAGGGAACTATAACTCACGCGACCGCAATCCACTGCTGATGACGTCAAATATTACATCACTGTATTTTTTCACTTATTTACCCATTTTTCTTTCCTTTAACCTTTAGCTATACATATTTAATAAATATTTATTTTACAGAAAGACACATATGTCATCAGTGATGTAATATCTGACGTCATCAGCAGTGGATTGCGGTCGCGTGAGTTATAGTTCCCTTTACTAACTATAACGGGGGAATTTCATTGTTTTTTTACGAGGGAAATGTCCAGCTAACTATAACATGTGTGAAACCTATGTTTTTTTAAGTGAATTTGCAAGGTTTTTTAAATGCTAATTCCTAACTATAACATGTGTGAAACCTATGGTTTTTTCAGTGAATTTGTACGGTTTTTTAAATGCTAAGTTATGTATTTATTATTTATTTATTTTAAGGTTTTTAACCGTGCGCGTACCGTGCGCGCACGGTGCGCTTCGCGCACCGTGCGCCCACTTTACGCCGTTCGCGTAATTTTCCCGTTTCTACCATGCGTGCACGGTAAGCGCACTCCGTGATTTTTCGTTAAAATATTAAAAACATTTATGGCCCTTGGGGGTCCTTTGGGGACCCCCTGACAATGGCTAGGGGGTCAGGAACTGTCCACCCTGCCCCCTTTTCATGTTCTCCACCTTTATTTTTTACCTCCCTCGAACTGCGAGAGACAAAATGGCGGCCGACACTTCCTGGTTTCGACCGATTCGAATGTTTACTAAGATCTAACAACCAATCAGAATTGCGCTCGCGCACGGCAGGGTGCGCTTACCGTACGCGCACGGTGCGCGCCTATAGATATATATATGCTTTTAAATGCTATTTTCTCAGAAAATACTGAACAGATTTACACCAGACCTGCAAAAGGCACATCCCTGACCTGAGGACTACCTCTCTGCCAAATTTCAAGGTTTTCTGTTCAGCCGTTCGGGTTGTAGCGCGGACTAAAGGTCCTACGGGAAAATGCATGGGGAAAACGCGTTTTGGGACTCCCCCTTTTTCTCAGCCCCCGCTTGACGAATTCACCCGAGACTTACAGGGAAGGAGCGGAGCAGAGCGCCCCACCTATTTTGAAAATTTCGCGAGGATTCGTCAATCGACACAAAAGTTATTCCAAATAGAATGTTGCGGATTTCCTATGGAAACACGGTCCTAACTATAACTATCTACTGGCGACCGCCAGTAGATAATATATATATATATATATATATATATATATATATATATATATATATATGTATATATATATATATATATATATATATATATATATATATATATATATATATATATATATATATATATATATATATATAACCTACTGGCGGTCACCAGTAGGTATTTATAGTTAGGACCTATTATCCATAGGAAATCCGCAGCATTCTATTTGGAATAACTTTGGCGCCGGTTGACGAATCTTCGTGAAATTTTCAAAACTGGTGGAGCGCTCCGTTCCGCTCCCATTCTGAAATTCTCGGGGTCATTCGTCAAGCGGGGGCCGAGAAAAAAGGGGGGTCCCAAAACGTGTTTTCCCCATGCAATCTTCCATAGGAACCTTTAATCGCAGCTACAGCCCGAACTGCTGAACGGAATTACACCAAATTTAGCAAAAAGGTAACCCTTGGTTCAGAGTCGTGCCTTTTGGTTAAATGGTGTAAATCCGTTCAGTAGTTGCTGAGAAAATCAAAAGTAAAATCACATATATATCTGGGCGGAGCCTAACCACACATCTCATCGTGAGATCTGGTTGGCTGTCAGCACTTCATCCAAGAAGTGTTGGCAGCCATCTTGGACCCAATATACATGATAGCACCTCATTAAAAAGCATTGCAGTTAATAGAAGGTTTTAAGACTTTAGTTACACTATAAATCATTTGCTGATGGTACCATACTCATTTTAAGAATTGTGGTGTGTTCTAAGGTGATTTTACCATGTGATAAAGCCTTCTGCTGGGATATCATGAATCATGTTTGAGAGAAAACTATATTCTCATGCTTTTCCCACAGAGGTTTGAAGGTGATCTATAAGCTAAACTGAGAGCATATTTTCTGTAAATTCACATTATCTTTCTCAGTCATGTGAGAATGAAGTCTGACATTCTCAGTAAAACATGTACATCCAACAAGGGCAGAGACTGTCAGTTGATTCCTTTGTGTTCTACTGTAGCTTCCCAGAGTGTTCTAAAGAACAACTAGAGCGCTAACAGTCCTACTTATGACAAACGTATTGCACACCTAAAGCCATCTTGATTGGAATAAAGTGGTAACTCTTAAAACATTTAATTTAAAAAGGAACAAAATGAGGGGGTTCATTTTGTCAAAGAAAGTATGATTAGTGCTGCAGAAAGAAAAATTAGGGCACATTTTGAGTGACTTCTCAAATCCTCTTCTATTTCATTAAAATATTCTGACATGCAGACTGAAACATGCACTTTAAATACCAGCAGCAGACTTCCCTGGTGAGCAGTAGCTTTACTACAGTGATCTAATGAGCAACTAGAGTGCTAACATTCTGAATTTAAGGCAAATGAGTGACACATCTGAATGCCTTCTTGATGGAATCAAAGTAAAAAACTGAAAGTATTTCCTACTGAGGAGACTGTATTAAAGGAGGAAATCAGGAAACTTCATAACAAATAAGTCTCCCAAGATGGCTACCAGAGACAAAAGAGCCCAAATGTAGCACAAATATCACCCATATATAGCCCAAGTATAGCCCAATGACAGAATGTCCCAGAGTGTGCTAAAGAACAACTAGAGCGCTAACAGTCTTACTTATGACAAAATTATGGCACACCTGAAGCCATCTTGATTGGAATAAAGTGGTAACACTTAAAACATTTAATTTGCAAAGCAACAAAATGAAGGGGTTCATTTTGCCATAGAAATTATGATTAGTGCTGAAGAAAGAAAAATTAGGGCACATTTTGAGTGACTTCTCAAATCCTCTTCTATTTCATTAAAACATTCTGACATGCAGACTGAAACATGAACCTTTAATACCAGCAGCAGACTTCCATGGTGAGCAGTAGCTTTACTACAGTGATCTAATGAGCAACTAGAGTGCTAACATTAAGAATTTATGGCAAATGTGTGACATATCTGAATACCTTCTTGATGGAATCAAAGTAAAAAATTGAAAGTATTTCTTACTGAGGAGACTGTATTAAAGGAGGAAATTAGGAAACTTCATAACAAATAAGTCTCCCAAGATGGCCACCAGAGACAAAAGAGCCCAAATGCAGCACAAATATCACCCAGATGTAGCCCACATGTAGCCTGACAGAAGTGTGCAAAACACTTTTTATTTTTTGTGTTTTTGCAGTTTTATATAGTGCAGACTTGTCGGGTATTTGAGTGCTTTACATGAGCATTGGTTACATCACACAATAACAAATTCATTTTGGTTGTAGACATGGGGAGATTAAGTGATTTGACCAGAATCACAGAATGTCGAGCTGAAGCAGAAACTCCAACCTGGTTCCCCAGTTGAAAGTCTGCAGCTCTGGAAGTAACAACACATCCTCTCCCCTAAGTGCAACATTTAATCAAGTGGTCAACTGGATAAAAAAACATAAAGATAACAAATAATTTAAAAGTGCTCTGTCGCTATTTGAAAACTCAGAAAATATGTCCTCATTTTAGTTTTTTAGAGCACTAACCATAATTTTGATGCAAATAAGGCCCTTTCATATATGTAATTTCTAAAGAAAATGCTCTAGATATTACAGTTTTGATTACATCAAGATGACGTCAGGCGTTCCACACTTTTGTAATAAATATAGAATGTTAGCAATCTAGTTGGTCATTAGGATACTGTTGAGAGGCAGAGGCCAGGGGCACGGCTCTGAAAATTGAAGGCAGGTAGGAGGGTGCAGAGGCAACAATTTGACCACACTGGGCAGGCAGGAAGGGGAGTGGCAGCACAACAGACTATAGAGGGCACTGGAAAGGGGGGCAGGGGCAACAAACCAACAATACAGGGCTGGCAAGGGAGGCTGTGGCAATATAATAGACCATTGTGGGCAGCAGGAAGAAGCAGTGGTAGTACAACCATACATGCCAACAGACACCCGATTCAGCCAGGAAACGTCCAATGTTTTTAAGCTCAAATGGGCTTTATTTGATCTGTCTCCTGTCTACAATCTCCTCTTTTTCAATGTAACTCAAAGGGGAAAATCAATACCCCAGTTTTTTTTCAAAATCTCCCTCTTACCAAGTTCAAAATGTTCGCAAGTATGGTAACATTGGATCATGGAAGGCAGGAGGAATTGGGGTAGGGACATGGACTCGGATAACAATAACAGAGGACAGGAGGGACATGGAGAGGTGCACCAAACTGACCCTACAGGGCAGGCATCAGGGTTTGCAGCAGCACAATACACCACACAGGGCATGCGGGACGGGAGTGCAGCACAACAATCCATAGAAAGCAATAGGGAGGGGACAGGACCATGCACATGGACAACAGAGAACAGGGGAAAGAGGCAATGGTAGCTAGCTGACCATAATGGACAGACAGGAGAGAAAGCTGCAGCATAACAGACCATAGAGGGCAGGAGGGACGGATCAGGGGCATTACAATGGAACAGACAAGCGAGGAGGGAGGGAATAGGGGTCTGCACATGGAAACAGAGGGCTGGGGGCAAGGGGGCAGGGCAGGAGCAGCAAGATGACCATGGAGGTCAGGCAGGATGGGCACTAGAAGCAAGACACACCATGGAGAGCAACAATGAGACTATGATGGCATACACACAGACCATGGAGGGAAGGTGGGAGGGGGTCAGGGGCAGCTAGCTGACCACACAGGGAAGGTGGGAAGGGCCGTGGCAGCACAGAAGACCATGCATGGCAAGCGGGAGGGTAAGTGGCAGCACAATAGCTATGATGGGCAAGAAGGAGGGTACAGGGGCATGCACAAAGGACCATGGAGGATAGAAGGGAGGGTCAGGACCTGGGCACAGACAAGAGAGTTCAGGGGAAGGGGCCTCACAACAGACCACATGGGACAGACAGGAGGAGCAGTTGCAGCACAACAGGCCAGGGAGGGCAGGAGGGTGTGGCAGTAAAATGGACCCTGGAGGACAGGAGGAAGGGGATAGGGGCATGGAATGTGGACAGGCAGGGTGGAGGTGGCAGGGACAGGTTACAGTCATCTGACAATACTAGGCAGGTGGGAGGGGAGTGGCAGCTCAACAGAACACTCAGAGTAGATAGGAGTGGCAAATCCATGGAACATGGTGGGCAAAAAAGATGGAGCAGTGGCATGCACAAAGACATCGGAGGGCAGGGGGAAGGAGAATAGGGTCAGCAAGCTAAGCACAGAGACTAAGCAGGATGTCAATGATGGGGCATAGAATTGGGCAATGGAGGGCAGGAGGAGTGGACTGGTACATCATGCTAAATGGAGGGCAGTGGCAGCACATCAGACCATGCATGGCAGGAGGGATGAGGCTAGTATTAGGAACTTTATTGTTTTTAAAATGTGTGTCTGTGCGAACTACTTAAAATATGAACAAGTATGCAGCATAATCTCACTTTTATTCAGGAAGAAGAGGACGTTTGTGACTGTGACTCCGGGCTCACTTGGCAGAAACACCCCCTGACCCTCCACCCCCCATCGCAAAATGTAATGCCCGTGAAAAGCGTAGGTGAACGCAGTGTTATATAGAATATAGTCCTGAGAGCACGATTGAAAATGAAAACTAGATATAGTGTATGGTAAAAACTATGCACCAAAAAGTGTGATACAAGATGAACCGGGGCATGAAATATAATATGCAATACATTGTGCGCAATGACAGATTCATTGGAGAGCGCGAGATAGCACAGGCGCTAGCGCGTGCTATGCGAAATGCACCTTGGAGTGTAATATGCACAGGGCAGTGTTGTGTAACCTAACTAGTGTCTAAAGATGTAATATAAAGTATGTGCTGGGGAGTGTAACGTTGCATATGCACTGTGACAAAGATATGGATACCAGATTGCAATATGGATGGCATAGCGCTGTGCGTTATAACATCGAGGAATGCATATTAGATGGGGCAATATAACCCGTGCGAAGGCAAGTGTGGCATGACATATTCAAAGGGTGGTGTTACAGTGCACATGGGCTAGAGAGTGTCATAGCATACGCACTAGCTGGTGGAATACAACACAGAGGTGTGTGGCACTCGGTGGGCACTGGTGGGTGTAACACAGCATTGGGCTCAGCCAGGAGCACGCTGTGACTCTCAAGTGAGATTTGTCTCCTTTCCAGAGAGTAAAATAAAAAGTATTACACATCCGGCGGTGGATGTGTGTTTTATTAACCGTGAGGGGGGGGTTCTTGCATAGTTTTGGTCGAATTTCTGTCGAATCCCTATTGAATGGCTTGGTGTGCGTGTGTATTAAATGTGCCCATCAATAGCTACCCATGTTTGTATAAATAAACGACAAGGGTGTCTACTTGGAGAGTACCCACAAGCGGGGGCACCGAGATTAGGCACGGTAGGGCGTCAGACACGTCAGAGCTTCACTAGCGGTGTAAATATATTCCACGTGGATTCATTGTATGCATAGTCGCCTTTTAATGAATATCACACAAATCGTCATGGTGATAGGTACGTACGGTTTGTCCAGCATGTCCTAGGTGTTTCTATAAATATATTTTTTTTTTAAATAATAAAAAACAAAGGCTGGCCCCGGGGAATGGGGTCCCCGGGGCCAATAAGTGGCCTGAAGAGGGGGGCAATGCAGCCCCCCTCCTAAAGAATAAAAAAAAAAAAAAGGCCATGCCCCGGGGGTTGGGGTCCCCAGGGCCGACTAAGGCCTCGGGAGGGGGGCCACGTGGCCCCCTTCCAAATTTTTTTTTTCAAAAACAAATATTGGGGGGCAGGCCCTGGGGGTGGGGTACCCATGGCCAATAGATTAGAAAAAGAAGGGGGGCCACACAGCCACCTTCTTAAAAAAAAAAAAAAAAAACGGCATCGCACAGGAGGCCATGCCCCCTCCTTGCAGCACTCTGCAAACGCGCCCCCTGGCGAGTTGTAAGTTGGGGAATTAATTCCCCTTCAATACTGAGGGTCCCTGAGGGCCAACTAGCCCAACAGGTATCTGCAGTATTTTCCAGGGAGCTGCGTTGCAGACAGGTGTTCTGAGGCCACGCCCCTTTTTACACCTCTCTGCAATGCAGCTCTGTGGCGCTTACTGGAGGTACCTAGTGGGCTACTTTGACCCTAGGGACCCTTAGGATTCAAGGGGACTTAATCTCTCAACTTAGAACAGCCACAGGGCGCGTTTACACAGTGGTGAAGGGAGGGGACGAGGCCTGAGGTGACGTGTGCAAACACACCCTGTGGTGCGTTTTAAGTTGGGGAAATAATTCCCTTTCAATCCTGAGGGACCCTGGGGGCCAACTAGCCCACCAGGTGCTCCCAGTAAGTGCCACTGCGCTACGTTGCAGAGAGGTGGTGCAGGCCGTGCCCCATTTTACTCCTCTCTGCAATGGCGCTTACTGGACGTACCTAGTGGGCTATTTTGCCCCTATAGACCCTCAGGATTCAAGGGGACTTAATCTCCCAACTTAAAACTGCCACAGGGCGTGTTTACACAGTGGGGAAGGGAGGGGACGGGGCCTGAGGTGACATGTGCAAACACGCCCTATGGCACGTTTTAAGTTGGGGAATTAATTCCCCTTCAATCCTGAGGGCCTCTGGGAGCTAACTAGCCCACCAGGTGCTTCCAGCAAGCGCCACTGTGCTGCGTTGCAGAGAGGTGGTTCAGGCCGTACCACTTTTTACACCTCTCTGCAACACAGCTCTATGGCACTTCCTGGAGGTACCTAGTGGGCTAGTTGGACCCTAGGGACCCTCAGGATTCAAATGAACTTAATCTCCCAACTAGAAACGGCCACAGGGCGTGTTTACACAGTGGTGAAGGGAGGGGACTGAGGTGACGTGTGCAAACACGCCCTGTGGCGCATTTTAAGTTGGGGAAATAATTCACCTTCAATCCTGAGGGACCCTGTACTAGTCTCTTGTAAAATATTTTTTTGCGTAATTCCTTATACTGATTTTGCCTTCTTTTACCATACTTTGTCTCCTTTGACTGACCATTTGCTCTTTTGCTTTTCCTCTTAATTTGAATTTTTTTTTTGGTTGAAGCATTCTCAGTGGTTTCAGCATTCTGTACATTCTGTTTGCTCCTACAAACATTTTTAATAAATTGCTTTGTGATCTTACCAGAAGATTTTTTCTTTTTAGCCACATTATCTTGTACATTCAATACTTGTGGTTGATGTTTCTTCAAGTAATTCTCCTGTCTCTGTTCTTTTCTTTTTCTTTTTCTTTCTGGCATTATTTCTCTATTTTAACATTGAAAAACAGTATCTGTAAAAAAGAATCACAAATAAATGTATATTAATAACTTTCCAATTAATACTATTCTATTACTGTAGAAACACATTTTATATAAAAACTGACTAAGAAGCTATAGCCCTGAAGCACAAGTGTGACGATGGTTAAAACACTACATGCAAAGTGCATACTACTTTGAAGCAGTTCATGCTCGAAAGCCTACCTCACTAAAAGACTACATGCTAACTGACTGAATGATTACAGTAATATAAGGAGACACACTGGGTGAGTGACAGGGTGTTTGCTACAAGTGTATGAATACTGACATGGATATTGATGGTGTGAAAGACAAGTGTTTAGGTGATTTGAGACCTACATGCATAGTGGACACGTGTTTGAATCCATCCATATGTTAAGGCCTGTCTCAGTCCAATAGTACTTGGATACTGACTGAATGTTTTGAGTATTGCAAGGAGAGTGCCAGGATGAATTTATGAGTATTTGTATTTTGGTGCAGTAAATACATTAGTACATGGTGCTGAATAAGTCACTGGAGAAGTATAAGGGGAGTGACAGATTGTTTGCGGGAACTGTATGAATACTGTCTGGGATATTGAAGGTGTGAAAGACAAGTGTGTAGGTGGCTAGACACCTACATGCATACTGGATAGACGTTTGAAACAGTCCATAGAGTAACACTTGGATCACTGCGAAACTACCTGGAAGCGTATGAATACTGACTGGGGGACTGAAGGTGTGAAAGACAAGTGTGTAGGTGGTTAGAGGACTGCATGCATAGTGAATAGGTGTTTGAAGCAGTCCATGTGCTAAGGCCTGGCTCACTGCATGAGTACTTGGGTACTGACTGAATGATTAGAGTACTGCTGTCAGGGGTCGGTTGGCGACACAAGATATGAAATGCCACTAACCTTTGTCTGGTACCCAGCAGGAATGATGGTAGCTGTGCGACCCCACTTCCCTTAAACGCCTTCTCCCACAGAGGGAAGACACCCTACTATGCAAGGTTGCGCTCGATGGAAAGGGGGGAAGGGACAAAATAACAAAGGGTGTGCAGGTGTGGTTAATCTCCCGGGTCTGGTCTAGAAGACTAGGGACATCTTCCTGTTCGGATTCACTGGAGAAGGGAGAAAGAAGACAACAGGAAAGAGGAGTTATCCTAACCACTCTGTTAATAACTTCCCCGGTATCCTTCTATATATCTGCGATATCTCCACTCAGCAGGAGTTCCTGCAACCCGGACGTTACTTCCATCTGTGACCCAGGTAGTGCGCGAAGAAAAGAATACAACGAACAGAATCCTTAATGAGGTCGCCTGATAGAACTAAGGCCGGATGATGTGTGTGGAGTCACTGCCTATTCCACACAGAATGTCATTCAAGAACATTAAAAGTACCAATGTGCGAAGTTCTGTCGAGTTCAAAGCTCTGCAACTATAATAGGATATGTCTCCTATAAAACGGGTACTGTTCCTTTAACAACACGGGAGGTTCAACATGAATCGGGATTGCCAGCTCTCCGGTAACTAAGGAGCGGTTAGATTCACCGCTATGCTATGACCCAGAAAGCTGCAATATGCAGCAGTGTTAGTTCAAAGAAGGTCCGCGGTTGAAGGCGGACACTGAATTTCGCGAGTCGAGGAGGTGAAAGGACGCGCAGGCTTGGGCGCATACTCTGCTGCACTCAGGGGGGGTTACATGTGTTCACAATGTCTTGCACGTAAAACCCAGGGTTCCTTGGAAGTTTAACTGCGGTTCACTACCGCGATGGAAGGAACTGAGAAGGCACAGCGCCGGAGCCTCCTCCGAATACCTGTGACTTCTCCGCTTCTTTCCTCGCCCGGAAGGTCGTTTTCGCTGCACGTGCTGGTCGGCTCAGAGGACAGGAGAGACGCTGCAAATGCTTCCCGCTGGTATCCGGCGGGGAGCACCATCCGCCATAGTCCTCTCGATCAAGATTGTCAAGCACCTTTCTCTTGAGGAGGTGGTGCTTATGTACAGGGCTGTCCTAGCCTCTTTTTGAGACGGCCCACGGCATGCTGGGACATGTAGTATCCCGGGCCTTTTCTCCACCAACCTCCGGGATTGTGAGCCTGTTTGGGGCACAGTGGCGCCTGTCTAGCGGTCGCTCCATGGGTGAGCGCTACAACTGCAAGGAGAGTGCCTGGGTGAATTTATAAGTAGTTGGCTTTTGGCACAGTGAATGGATTACTACATGGTGCTGAACGGGTCACTGGAGGAGTGCAAGGGGAATGATAGGGTGTTTGCTGGAGTGTATGTATACTGACTGGGGAATTGAAGGTGTGAAAGACAAGTGTGTAGGTGGTTAGAGGACTGCATGCATAGTGCATAGGCGTTTGAAGCAGTCCATGTGCTAAGGCCTGGCTCACTGCATGAGTACTTGGGTACAGACTGAATGATTAGAGTACTGCAAGGAGAGTGCATGGGTGAATTTATAAGTGTTTGGGTTTTGGCACAGTGAATAGATTAGTCCATGGTGCTGAATGGGTCACTAGAGCACTGCAAGGGGAGTGACAGGGTGTTTGCTGGAAGTGTATGAATACTGACTGGGGAATTGAAGGTGTGAAAGACAAGTGTGTAGGTGGTTAGAGGACTGCATGCATACTGGATGGGCGTTTGAAGCAATTCATGTGCTAAGGCCTGGCTCACTGCATGAGTACTTGGGTACTGACTGAATGATTAGAGTTCTGCAAGGAGAGTACCTGGGTGAATTTATAAGTGGTTGGCTTTTGGCGCAGTGAATGGATTAGTACATGGTGCTGAATGGGTCACTGGAGAAGTATAAGGAGAGTGACAGAGTGTTTGCGGGAACTGTATGAATACTGTCTGGGATATTGAAGGTGTGAAAGACAAGTATGTAGGTGGCTAGAGACCTACATGCATAGTGGATAGACGTTTGAAACAGTCCATAGAGTAACACTTGGATCACTGCAAAACTACCTGAGTACTGACTGAATCATTAGAGTACTACAAAAAGAGTGACTGGGTGAATCTTTTTAAGATTTTGGATTCTAGTGCAGTGAATGGATTAGTACTTACTGCCAAATGAGTCAGTGGGGGTGTGCAATTAAAGTGACAGAGTGTTTATTGGAGTTTATAGATACTGACAGAGAAATTAAAGGTCTGAAAGGCAATTGTGTTGGTAGTTAGAGGCCTCCATGCATAGTGGAAACACGTTTGAATCAATCCATGTGCTAAGGCCTGCCTCACTCCATTAGTACTTAGGTACTGACTGAATGATTACACTATTGCAAGAAGCGTACCTGGGTGAATTTATAAGTGTTTCAGTTGTGGCACAGTGAATGCATTACTACATGGTGCTGAATAAGTCACTGGAACAGTGCAAGGGGAGTGACAGTATGTTTGCTGGAAGTACATGGATACTGACTGGGGAATTGAAGCTGTTAAAGACAAGTGTATAGTATTTTAGAAGACTGCATGCATACTGCATAGACATTTGAAGCAGTCTATGTGGTAATGCATGGTTCACTACATGAGTGCCTGGAAACTGACTGAATCATTAGACTACTGCTAGGAGAGTGCCTGGGTAAACTTTTACGTTTTTCAGTTTTGGCACAGTGAAGAGATTAGTACATGGTACTGGATCAGTCACTGGATGAGTGCAAGATGAGTGACAGGATGTTTATTGAAGTATATAGATACTGACTAGTTAATTAAAGAAGTGAAAGACAAGTGTGTAGGTGACTAGAGGCCTGTATGCATACTGGATAGGGGTTTGAAGCAGTCCATGTTGTAAGGCCTGGCTCGCTGCATGAGTACTTGGATACTGACTGAATGATTAGAGTACTGCAAAGAGTGTGCCTGGGTGAATTTATAAGTGTTTGGGTTTTGGTGCAGTGAATGGATTAGTAGATGGTGCTGAATGGGTCACTAGAGGAGTACATGGGGAGTGACAGGGTGCTTGCTGGAAGTGTATGGATACTGACTGTGGAATTAAAGGTGTGAAAGAGAACTGTGTAGATGGTTAAAGAACTGCATGCATAGTGGATAAACATTTGAATCAATGCATGTGCTAAGGCCTGCCTCACTCCATTAGTACTTGAATATTAACTGAATGCTTACAGTATTGCAAGGACAGTTCCTGGGTGAATACATAAGCAATGACTGCCTTCTAATTCTACCAAAACTTGAGAACAGGAAAGTTTATAAGCAGTTATGCGTATTCAAAGATATGAAGTACCCAAATGCTTCTCTCACAGTGGTTCCCAAATGCACACAGACTCACAGTGTGATTCTAGACAAGCAACACAATCCCGAGGAGTTTACCAAAACTCATTCACTAGTCTGGAAGGGGTAAGGGGACTGCACACAATCTACATATTTCAGGACTGCAATTTAGTGTCAAAGCCTGACTCATTTAATCAAAGCATAAGCAAAGACTGGCTTCTAATGCTACTAAAACTTGACAACAAGACAGGTTTTAAAACAGTTATCTGTCAGCAAAAACACGATGTTACCAAATGTTTCTCTCACAATCCTTACCCAAATGGACACAGACTCACAGTGTGATTTTAGACAAGCAACACTATGCTAGGAGTTTACTAAACCTCATTCACTAGTCTGGAAGGGGTAAGGGTACTGCACACAATCTACATATTTAAGTACTGCACTTTAGTGTCAAAGCCTGACTCATTTTAGCAATGCATAAGCAAACACTGGCTTCTAATGCTACTAAAACTTGACAACATGACAGGTTTTAAAACAGTTATCTGTCAGCAAATACATGATGTTACCAAATGCTTCTCTCACAGTGGTTCCCAAATGCACACAGACTCACAGTGTGAGTCTAGACAAGCAACACTATCACTAGGAATTTACCAAAACTCATTCACTACTGTGGAAGGGGTAAGGGGACTGCACACAATCTACATATTTCAGTACTGCACTTTAGTGTCAAAGCCTGACTCATTTTATCAATGCATAAGAAAAGACTGGCTTCTAATGCTACTAAAACATGACAACATGACAGGTTTTAAAACAGTTATCTGTCAGCAAATACATGATGTTACCAAATGCTTCTCTCACAATAGTTACCCAAATGCACACAGACTCACAGTGTGATTCTAGACAAGCAACACTATCCCTAGGAGTTTACCAAAACTCATTCACTACTGTGGAAGGGGTAAGGGGACTGCACACAATCTATATATTTCAGTACTGCACTTTAGTGTCAAAGCCTGACTCATTTTATCAATGCACATGCAAAGACTGGCTTTTAATGCTACTAAAACTTGACAACATGACAGGTTTTAAAACAATTATCTGCAAGCAATTACATAATTTTACCAAATGCTTCTCTTACAATGCCTTCCCAAATACCCACAGACTCACAGTGTGATTGTAGACAGACAACTATCCCTTGTACAAAATACATTTACTAGTCTACAAGATCTAAGGTGACTGCACACACTGCAGAAAATCTACTACAACAGATTAGTACCAAAATGCTTCTCTCAAAATGATTCCTAAATGCACACAGACTCACTGTGTGATTCTAGACAAACAACACTATCCCTTGAACTATACCAACCACATTTCTTAATCTACGAATACTACATTTTAGTGTAGAAACATGACTCATTTTGCAAATTCATAAACAATGACTGATTTCTAATTGTACCAAAATATAAAAACAGCACAGTTATCTGTCTGCAAACACATGAAATTCACAAATGTGTATCACAGAATGATTTCTACATGCACACACACTGTCAATAAGATTGTAGGAAAAAAAAGTACTCCCTGCACTTTAGCAGGAGAAATACATTAGTCTCATCAAAATCAAAATAGACCACATACATCCCCTCACAATTAAATAACTCACCTTTCAAGTTGTTTTGTAGATTAGGAAGTATATCAGTCACACACCAGATGTTCTCATACAGAATCTCTGCACTGTGCACCTGTCAGCAAAACCAAAGAATGGCAAAGTTTCCCTCTCATTTTCCACACATATACATGTAAACATCAAATCACATTCCTTCCCACATAAATTCAAAAGCTAACACACATTTCTATTGGTTAAACATTTCAACCCTTTCCAAATGACATAAATTTGAACCCTACCCCCAATCTGCCATCTGCCTGTTACCATAGAAAAAGGTCATGGAACACTGAACTGAGCACACAGGTCACAAGTTCAGCACACAATGTTGCTAATCAAAACAGCAAGTGTGCTTGACTTTTCAACATATCAGCTTATCATATATAATGTTCCTTTCAATCAGTTTTTGTTAACCAATAAGAATAATGTGTTTAAAAAACAGAAACATGCACCCTACCTTTCAGTGTAGAAAGTTGTCAAACAACCAATGATTTCTTCTCTTTTTTCAAAACTGCATCTTAGCCACCATTTTAGAAAAATCTTACTTTTCAAACCGCCATTTCATTTACAGAGACCATCTGAGTGCATCCAGACCTCCCTTCAAGATGCTTAGAGTGTGGATTGTGGGACACAGCTATATTTTCTGGAGCCAAAGTTATGCAGAAAACAAAGGCATTCGCAAAGACCTAGGTTTGCCAAATGTGGACTTAAAATGGATTGGACAGAGAGGGTTAAAGTGGCACCAATTGATGCCATTGGTAAAATCCCTTATGCATATCCAACACCCTGACCTCATAATAGTGCACTGTGGTGGCAATGACCTAGGCACTTTGACTGGGGTAGGTCTGGAAATGCTTATGAAGAACACCTTTGCAGAATTGATTTCACTATTTCCCAAAACTGCCTTTGTGTATTCTAACATATGCCAAAGGGAGAAATGGAACTGGTCCAATCATTTTTGTCCACAAATTGAGAAAGCTAGGAAACATGTGAATAAATCTGTTTCTGCTTTTCTCCGAGACTATAGAATGGGGTCCATTTACAATAACAATCTGCGCTTTCATATGCAAGAGATGTATAGGAGAGATGGAGTACACTCTACTGATGAAGGAAACAGAGTTTTCCTCAACAACTTTAGACTCTGTATAGGTACTTACTTATAAGTACCAAAAACTCTCAATGAACACAACGGCTCTTTTTAGAGCCACTCAAGAACAAAACACTTAAGCTTGATGTTTATCTCCTAAAAATGTCAGGTTTTTTTCCTTGGATCCGCGCACCCAACGCGTTAGGAACCGCGCACCCAACGTGAGAGAAACCGTGCACCCAACGCAATAGGATGCGCGTTAGGATGCGCAACACCTAATTTTACCGTAAAAAAAAAAATAGCCCCTATCACTAATTTGTATTATCCCCGGGGACCCCATCCCCCGGGGCTTATAAAAAAACATTGGGGACCGTGGGGGGAGCCCTAATGCTCCCACGGTCCCAGCCGGCTCCCCGCGTCCTTCGGGAGCCGGCATTGCTTTTCCACATGGGGAGCTGCTGACATGCAGCTCCCCATGTGGAAAAGCAATAACGTTTAGATTTTGAAAGAGAGAGCAAGTTTCCCTGCTCTCTCTCTCAAAATCCTAATGAAGTTTACTATGGGAGGGCGGGAGATTCCCGCCCTCTCATAGCAAACAACAGTGTCCTGGGGGTGGGCACCCCAGGACACTGTAGGAGCCGGCCCAGGGGGGTGGCAGTCCCCAGGGCCCTCGAGGGCTCCAGGAGGGGGGCCACGCAGCCCCCCTCCCCCTATTAATGTAAAAACTTTTTGCCCCTGGTATTTGGCCCACCCGGGGGCTAATTATTAACGAAGTGCGGAAGCCCGTGCTTCGGGGTTTTTTTTTTCTCGTCTGGATCCACGCACCCTGCGCGCATTTTGCCGTTTTTTTTTTCTTCTCAAAAGGGGGCCCCAGAGGGTCCGTCTGGGACCCCCTAAGCAAGACTAGAGGGTCAGAGTATTTCTACCCTGCCCCCTTTACATCTTTCACACACTTATTTCCCTTACTTAATCAGCCTTGCTTCTACCGAGGCACAAACTGGCTGCCAACAGTTCCTGGTTTTGAATGTAGACAGACACTTGAAAGCCAATTAACATTCAGCACGTGATCGGGAGGGTGCGTGCTCGGTTCACAGAGGGTGCACATAGGATATATCTATTTTTTTTCCTCTAATTTTCTCAGGAACTACTGAACGGATTTACACCATTTATGCAAAAGGCACGAGTCTGAACTGAGGACTACCTCTTTGCCAAATTTGGTGTAATTCCGTTCAGCAGTTCGGGCTGTAGCTGCGCCAACAGGTCCTATGGGAAATTGCATGGGGGAAACGCGTTTTGGGACCACCCTTTTTTCTCGGCCCCCGCTTGACGAATCACCACGAAACTTTCAGGATAGGAGCGGACCTGAGCTGGCCAAAAGTTTGGAAAATTTCGCGAAGATTCGTCAACCGGCGCTAGACTTATTGAGAATGGAATGTTGCGGATTTCCTATGAAAAATAGGTCCTAACTATAACTACCTACTGGCAACCGCCAGTAGGTAATATATATATATATATATATATATATATATATATTCATCCAAAACGCCCCAACGGAGAGAAGCCACGACACTCCAATAGTTCCAAGCACAATTTAATTGGCAGCTTGCAGACAGGATTCAGAAGAACATGCACAGCACGATATCAGCCATACGCGTTTCAGGATTGACATTCCCTTCTTCAGTGGCTTTGAGATGCAAATGAAACGAACAGATTGCTTGCACCCTCTTTAACTAGGAACCTGCCTCAGTGGGCGTGGCCAATAACTTGGCCTTCTGGGTCCTGTAGTGCTCGGCATGTAAACTACATTGAGTCCGTTCTTTCAAAAACATTAAAACACAATGTCTATTCCCAAATGGGTCTGGGCACATATCTGCCGAATTACCAGTCTCTGCTTTGCAGCTGCCAACCGGAACAGTGTTCCCCAAAGCGCAAGCATAGATAAATGCTTGCACAGGATCTGCTTTTCTGCAGCGGGCCCCTCTCCTACGCGGCTGGGCAACAACCGCTTTCTATAGTCATCCAAAACGCCCCAACGGAGAGAAGCCACGAATCTCCAATAGTTCCAAGCACAATTTAATTGGCAGCTTGCAGACAGGATTCAGAAGAACATCCACAGCACGATATCAGCCATACGCGTTTCAGGATTCACATTCCCTTCTTCAGTGGCTTTGTGATGCAAATGAAACGAACAGATTGCCTGCACCCTCTTTAACTAGGAACCTGCCTCAGTGGGCGTGGCCAATCACTTGGCCTTCTGGGTCCTGTAGTGCTCGGCATGTTAAACTACATTGAGTCCGTTCTTTCAAAAACATTAAAACACAATGTCTATTCCCAAATGGGTCTGGGCACATATCTGCCGAATTACCAGTTTCTGCTTTGCAGCTGCCAACCGGAACAGTGTTCCCCAAAGCGCAAGCATAGATAAATGCTTGCACAGGATCTGCTTTTCTGCAGCAGGCCCCTCTCCTACGCGGCTGGGCAACAACCGCTTTCTATATTCATCCAAAATGCCCCAACGGAGAGAAGCCACGACACTCCAATAGTTCCAAGCACAATTTAATTGGCAGCTTGTAGACAGGATTCAGAAGAACATGCACAGCACGATATCAGCCATACGCGTTTCAGGATTCACATTCCCTTCTTCAGTGGCTTTGTGATGCAAATGAAACGAACAGATTGCCTGCACCCTCTTTAACTAGGAACCTGCCTCAGTGGGCGTGGCCAATCACTTGGCCTTCTGGGTCCTGTAGTGCTCGGCATGTTAAACTACATTGAGTCCGTTCTGTCAAAAACATTAAAACACAATGTCTATTCCCAAATGGGTCTGGGCACATATCTGCCGAATTACCAGTCTCTGCTTTGCAGCTATATATATCACGCTCCAAATATCACCCAGCTGCTGAACTCTTATTCGACGGGTGCTGCTGTCCGCCAACGTGAGGGTGCAATCACAGAAATTATTCCAGCTACCAAAATGCGGAGCACTCCCAGGACGTTTTCAAAGGTATTTATTAGAGCAAATGCATTTCAGCGTTTAGCCTTCCTCAGTGCTCATCAACTTAGCCCCAAGCACAAAGCACATTCAAATACAACCGCAAATGGTTTCATTGGAGTAGCAATTATCATGGCCCGTGACGAAGGACTAATTCAGTTCACAGTATATTGTTAAACCTTGTGGCTGCCATGTTAGTGTGTACTTTACTGCTTACAGCAGTAAAGTACACACTAACATGGCAGCCACAAGGTTTAACAATACCCGTCGAATAAGAGTTCAGCAGCTGGGTGATATTTGGAGTGTGATGTTAATTTCTGCTTGAACCGCCAAGGCAGCAAGAAATGAAAAACACCCTGCCAGCTGGAACATGCTGTCATTTATTTAATGGAAGGATTGAAGAAATTCATACTTTAACCTGCAGGAATGCGCAACATTTCTGAAACTTTGGCACGGCGAGGGATGGCAACAAGGCACCAGCAATAAAAAGGAGGCACAGAGGCTGGTATCACGAAGGACGGCATTTATCATGTTGTGTGTAAGTGACATTTAAATAACATGACTTTCTTTTCATTCGAGAGAGAAATGCAGCCTTTTAAACACAATGAGGTATTCACCATAAGGCTGTAAGCAGTAAAGTACACACTAACATGGCAGCCACAAGGTTTAACAATATACTGCATTTGCTCTAATAAATACCTTTGAAAACGTCCTGGGAGTGCTCCGCATTTTGGTAGCTGGGAATCATGGTTGGAATCATGCCAGAACAGTGGAACAGCAGTATTTTAAATTGAAAAACGAACTTGCACTCTGAGGCCCATTGGAGGGCTGAAAATCTGCAACAACTTGAGAGACACAGCACCCATTTGGGCAGGTATTTTTTGGCACACACTACAGATCCCAGAAGGCAATGCTCATTAGACGGCGGGGAATTAATTATTCAAAGGTGTGTCAGCTTGTGAAACTCAGTGTTGAGCCTTTGAGAAAGGAGCAAGGAGCTCTGAAATGCATCAGGCTGGAACTTTAATTGGAATGCAGGTTGCAGTTTTTGTTGAAATAAAGGCTTTCAAAAGCAAGCTGCTGTTCGAGTGCATCATTGCTCTAGGGGCAACTTGTGGAACTATATATATATATATATATTACCTACTGGCGGTCGCCAGTAGGTAGTTATAGTTAGGACCACGTTTCCATAGGAAATCCGCAACATTCTATTTTGAATAACTTTGGCGCCGGTCGACGAATCCTCGCGAATTTTTCAAAATAGGTGGGGCGCTACGCTCCGCTCCTACCCTGAAAGTCTCGGGGGGATTCGTCAAGCGGGGGCTGATATAAAAGGGGGGTCCCAAAACGCGGTTTTCCCATGCATTTTTCCATAGGACCTTTAGACAGGGCTACAGCCCGAACGGCTGAACAGAATTACTAGAAATTTGGCAGAGAGGTAGTCCTCAGGTCAAGGAAGTGCCTTTTGTAGGTTTGGTGTAAATCTGTTCAGTAGATTCTGAGAAAATAGCCTTTAAATCAATATATATATCTGAGCCAGCTTACGGTGCGCTTACGGTACGCTTACCGTACGCGTACGGTGGCGTGCGCGAGCGCGATTCTGATTGGCTCTTAGATCTTAGTAAACATTCGAATTGGCCGAAACCAGGAAGCGGCGGCCGCCATTTTCTCTCTCGCACTGAGAGTGATGTTAAAAATATAAAGGACAAAAACATGTAAAGGGGCTGTTTAGACAGCTCCCACACACATAGCCATGTTGAGGGACTCCCCAAAGATCCCTCAAGGGCAAAAACGGAATTTTTATTTTTTCGCTAAATTCGCCGATTACGCTTACCGTACGCGTACGGTAAAAAATTCTAAAAAAAAAAAAATTATCGACACTCTCCCCACCCCGTGTGCCATTGGTGGCCGACGGCCACCAATTGTGCATGGCTTATTACAGACGAGCTAAACTATAATATGTAAAAAAAAAAAAAAAAAAGAAAAAATTATCGACACTCTCTCCACCCCGTGTGCAAATGGTGCCCGAAGGGCACCATTTGTGCATGGCTTATAAAAATTACGAAAAATTAAAATATTACCTTTCAAAACGAAGTGCATCATATGTCCTCCATGTGCGCACGGTGCGCAAAGCGCATCGTGCGTACATGGCCCATCTAGCGTAACGTGGGCACGCGGTGCGCGTAGCGCACCGCGTGCCCACCGTGCGTGCACGGCACTAACTGCGTAAAGTGGCTGCGCGGTGCGCAAAGCGCACCGCGTGCTTACTGTGAGCGCACGGTGCGCGAAGCGCACCGTGCGCGCACGGAACATACTGCGTTAAGTGGGCACGCACGCCACGAATGGCATAAAGTAACTTAGCATTTAAAAAACCGTACAAATTCACTGAAAAAACCATAGGTTTCAGAAACGTTATAGTTAGGAATTAGCATTTAAAAAACCTTGCAAATTCACTGAAAAAACCATAGGTTTCACACATGTTATAGTTAGCGGAAATTTTACTGATAAAAAACCAATTAAATTCCCCCGTTATAGTTACTGTAGGCAACTATAACTCACGCGACCGCAATCTTCTGCTGATGACATATGTGTCTTTATGAAAAAAAAATATTTGTAATATATGTATAGCTAAAAATGTATGGAAGAAGACATGGGCAAATAAGTGTCTAAATACAGTATTAGCATCAGCAGAGGATTGCGGTCGCGTGAGTTATAGTTGCCTACAGTAACTATAACGGGGGAATTTCATTGGTTTTTTATCAGTAAAATTTCCGCTAACTATAACATGTGTGAAACCTATGGTTTTTTCAGTGAATTTTATATATATATATATATATATATATATATATATATATATATATATATATATATATTACCTACTGGCGGTCGCCAGTAGGTAGTTATAGTTAGGACCACGTTTCCATAGGAAAACCTCAACATTCTATTTTGAATAACTTTGGCGCCGGTCGACGAATCCTCGCGAATTTCTCAAAATAGGTGGGGCGCTACGCTCCGCTCCTACCCTGAAAGTCTCGGGGGGATCCGTCAAGCGGGGGCTGAGATAAAAGGGGGGTCCCAAAACGCGTTTTTCCCATGCATTTTTCCATAGGACCTTTAGAACGAGCTACAGCCCGAACGGCTGAACAGAATTACTAGAAATTTGGCAGAGAGGTAGTCCCTAGGTCAAGGAAGTGCCTTTTGTAGGTCTGGTGTAAATCTGTTCAGTATTTCCGGAGAAAATAGCATTTAAAAGCATATATATATATATATGCGCGCAGGGTGCGCGCACCGTGCGAGCACCGTGCGAGCACCCTAACGTGCGCGAGCGTAATTCTGATTGGTGGTTACATGTTAGTCAACGTTCGAATCGGTCGAAATCAGGAAGTGTCGGCCGCCATTTTGTTTGTTTTCAGTGCGAGAGTGAAAAAGGAAGGTGGCGAACGTGAAAAGGGGGCAGGGTAGAGAGTTCCTGACCCCCTAGCCTTTGTCAGGGGGTCCCTGAAGGACCCCGAAGGCAAAAAAAAAAATTTTTTTTTTTAAAAATCGCGGGGGTGCGCGCACAGTGCGCGCACCCTGAAAAACACAAAAAACAAATTTTTTTTTTTGCAAAAAAAAAAAAATAATTCGCAGGGTGAAAACCAAAAAAAATAATAATAATAATTTTTAATACGTAGTTTATTGTAAAATAAATATATAAAAAATAATACATAAATAAATTAGCATTTAAAAAACCGTACAAATTCACTGAAAAAACCATAGGTTTCACACACGTTATAGTTAGGAATTAGCATTTAAAAAACCTTGCTAATTCACTGAAAAAACCATAGGTTTCACACATGTTATAGTTAGCTGGACATTTTACTGATAAAAAACCAATGAAATTCCCCCGTTATAGTTACTGTAGGCAACTATAACTCACGCGACCGTAATCCTCTGCTGATGACATATGTGTCTTTATGAAAAAAAAATATTTGTAATATATGTATAGCTAAAATTTAATGGAAGAAGACATGGGCAAATAAGTGTCTAAATACAGTATTAGCATCAGCAGAGGATTGCGGTCGCGTGAGTTATAGTTGCCTACAGTAACTATAACGGGGGAATTTCATTGGTTTTTTATCAGTAAAATGTCCAGCTAACTATAACATGTGTGAAACCTATGGTTTTTTCAGTGAATATATATATATATATATACATATATATATTACCTACTGGCGGTCGCCAGTAGGTAGTTATAGTTAGGACCCTCTTACCATAGGAAAACCGCAACATTCTATTTTGAATAACTTTGGCGCCGGTCGACGAATCCTCGCGAACGGTAAAAAAAAAAAAAAAAAATGAAATGCAGATTTAAGTGTTTAGATATTAGGGGGCTCTAAAAAGAGCCGTTGTGTTTATTAAGTGATTTTTTAGTGGTACCTACAAGTAAGTACCGATGCAGAGTCTAAGGTTCAAGAGGAAGACTCTGTTCCCTTCATCAGTGAAGTGTACACCATCTCCTCTATAAATGTCTTGCATGTCGTAACGCAAGTTGTTGTGGTAAATGGAACCCATACCATAGTCACGGAGGAAAGCAGAAACAGATTTGTTGACGTGCTTTCTTGCTTTGTCAATCTGTGGACAAAAAAGATTGGACCAGTTTCATTTTTGCCTTTGGCATATGTTAGAAAACACAAAGGCAGTTTTAGGGAAAAGTGAAAACAGTTGTGCAAAGGTCTCCTTCATAAGCATTTCCAGACCTACCCCAGTCAAAGTGCCTAGGTCATTGCCACCACAGTGCACTATTATGAGGTCAGGGTGTTGGATTTGCATGAAGGATTTCACCAATGGCATCAATTGGTGCCACTTTAACCCTCTCTGACCAATCCATTTAATGTCTACATTTGGCAAAGCAAGGTCTCTCACCATACCTGTTTTCTCTGCATAGTTTTCACTCCAGAAGACATAGCTGTGCCCTACAATCCACACTGTGAACATCTTCAAAGGAGAACTGGATGCACTCAGGAGGTGTAATTCAGTAGAATGGTAAAAAGAAATGAAAGACAGTTTGGAAATGGAGGCAAACATATTTTTTTTATTAAAAAAAAGAACTGATTGGCTGTTTCATACCATTCTACAATAAAAACTAGGCTGTATGTGTAAATTTATAGAAGCATGTTTTTTATTGGTACAGAAAAATGTGTTACCAAAGAACAGTACTATGGATTTGCTGTTAGGTTTGAAAAGTCAAGCACTCCTGCTCTTTGGAAATGAAACATTGTGTGGTGAACTTCTGACCTAACTCTACACAGCAGTGTTTCAAGAGCTGTTGCTATGGTAGCAGGCAGAAGTCAAGTTGGGGGAAGGGTACTAGGCTGAAGTCAAGTTGGGGGAAGGGTACTTTTGGAAAAGGGTTGGTTTTCAACCAATAGAAATGTGTGATTACATTTGAAAAAAAGGGGGAAGCACTGAGATTTGAAATTAACATGTATATGTGTGGAAAAAAGAGGGAAACATTGCCATTATCTGGTTCTGCTGAGAGGAGAGAGGTGTACAGAACAGAGATCCTGGCTCTGATAATCTGCTGTTTGAGTGCCACATTTCTTTCACAACTAACTAATTTTAAAGGTGAGTTTAGAGTTTGAGAGGGGATGTATATGGTAAATTAAGAAATGAATAATAGAATTGGAATTCCTTTTGTTGAAGTTGTGTTTATCATTTTCTGTTTTGGGAGAAATTTAAATGTGAGGAACATGTAAAATAATATGGACTATGTTTTCACGATAAATTAAGGTGTACTGGTAAAAATAAGGAATACTTTAAGGGTTTGAGGTTGCACTCAGTAATGCAAATACATTCAGCATCAGTAAGGCTGGTTGCCCTTGCTGGAGTGTAGTCAGTCACCCAGGTTACACATGTTGCTGGTCTCAGAAAGCTGTTTGTTATTGCTCTGGTGATTTTACATTTGCATTAGATGGAAAGGGGGAGGTATTTTTTTATGCAGAAGCAGACTCTTAGCACACACCCAGCTGCTTATCCTGTGGAATCATGCACAGTATTCACAACTGAGTGGGGTTTGAGTTTTCAGTCAGTAATGCAAATACATTCAGCATCAATAAGGCTGGTTGCCCTTTCTGGAGTGTAGTTAGTCACCCAGGTTACACATGGTGCTGGTCTCAAAAAGCATTTTGGACATGTGCTTTTATCAGAATCTGAAAAGTGGATTCATAATGTGTCAGACTGTAAAAGTACTTATCACTTGCCAAAAAAAAGAGTAGTAAGTGTGCTTTCAAATTGGCAAAGAAATTTCGTTTTCTGACTAATATGAAAACATGACTCTGTGTGCAAATAGGAATTACAGGCAGAGATTTATTGCGTATTGCTCTGGTGATTTTACATTTGCATTAGATGGAAAGGGGGAGGTATTTTTTTGTGCAGAAGCAAACTCTTAGCACACAGCCAGCTGCTTATCCTGTGGAATCATGCACAGTATTCACAACCGAGTGGGGTTTGAGGTTGCAGTCAGTAATGCAAATACATTCAGCATCACTAAGGCTGGTTGCCCTTGCTGGAGTGTACTCAGTCACCCAGGTTACACATGTTGCTGGTCTGAAAATGTTGTTTGGACATGTGCTTTTTTAAGAATCTAAAAAGTGGATTCATAATGTGTCAGACTGTAAAAGTACTTATCACTTGCCAAAAAAAAAGAGTAGTAAGTGTGCTTTCAAATTGGCAAAGAAATTTCGTTTTATGACTAATATGTAAACATGACTCTGTGTGCAAAGAGGAATTACAGGCAGAGATTTATTGCGTATTGCTCTGGTGATTTTACATTTGCATTAGATGGAAAGGGGGAGCTATTTTTTTTGTGCAGAAGCAGACTCTTAGCACACACCAGCTGTTTATCCTGTGGAAACATGCACAGTATTCACAACCGAGTGGGGTTTGAGGTTGCAGTCAGTAATGCAAATACATTCAGCATCACTAAGGCTGGTTGCCCTTGCTGGAGTGTACTCAGTCACCCAGGTTACACATGTTGCTGGTCTGAAAAAGCAGTTTGGACATGTGCTTTTTTAAGAATCTGAAAAGTGGATTTAAAATGTGTCAGACTGTAAAAGTGTTTATCACTTGCCAAAAAAAAGAGTAGTAAGTGTGGTTTCAAATTGGCATAGAAATTTCTTTTTCAGACTAATATGAAAACATGACTCTGTGTGCAAAGAGGAATTACAGGCAGAGATTTATTGCGTACTACTCTGGTAATTTTACAGTTGCATTAGTAGGAAAGGGGGAGCTATTTTTTTATGCAGAAGCAGACTCTTAGCACACACCCAGCTGCTTATCCTGTGGAATTATGCACAGTATTCACAACCGAGTGGGGTTTGAAGTTGCACTTAGTAATGCAAATACAAACATGTAAAATAATATGGACTATGTTTTCACCATAAATTAAGGTGTAGTGGTATAAATGAGGAATACTTTTAGGGTTTGAGGTTGCAGTCAGTAATGCAAATACATTGAGCATCAGTAAGGCTGGTTGCCCTTGCTGGAGTGTAGTCAGTCACCCAGGTTACACATGTTGCTGGTCTCAGAAAGCTGTTTGGTATTGCTCTGGTGATTTTACATTTGCATTAGATGGAAAGGGGGAGCTATTTTTTTATGCAGAAGCAGACTCTTAGCACACACCCAGCTGCTTATCCTGTGGAATCATGCACAGTATTCACAACCGAGTTGGGTTTGAGGTTGCACTTAGTAATGCAAATACATTCAGCATCACTAAGGCTGGTTGCCCTTGCTGGAGTGTAGTCAGTCACCCAGGTTACACATGGTGCTGGTCTCAAAAAGCAGTTTGGACATTTGCTTTTATCAGAATCTGAAAAGTGGATTCAAAATGTGTCAGACTGTAAAAGTACTTATCACTTGCCAAAAAAGTAGTAGAAAGTGTGCTTTCCAATTGGCAAAGAAATTTCGTTTTCTGCCTAATTTCAAAGCATGACTGTGTGCACACAGGAATTGTTTTTAGATATTTAATTTGTGAAGGTGTTATTGTGGTTTTAACTTCTAGGAAAGGGGTACTTAGTATTTTAAGATTTGAAAAGATCATAAAAAATGTAGTAATATATTTAAATAAAAAAGGAATTTTTTTTTAGTTTTTTTCAGGTATTGCTGAAGAGCAGTGAACAAAATTTAAGATGCCTACAAAATCCAGACTAAGGAAAAACCACAAAAAAAACTATATTTGAAGACATCTGGAGGACCTAAGTTAGTTGGAGATGCTCATGTTGAGAAAAAGAGAAAGTCTTCTGGTAAGCAGACAAAAGATTTTTTAAAGAACATCTTCAAAAAAAGGAAAAATGTACAAAATCTCTGTACTGGAAAGAATGTTTTCAATAGAAAAGAACAGGAAAAAATTGAGAATTTAGTTAATGCAAATATACCTTCTGCAACAATAAAGATTAACTTAAACAGAAAAACAGCGTTTAAAGAGATACGTAGAAAAATGTTTCAGAGAAGAGTGATGTCCAATTTGATAAAGGATGTGAAGAAATATAAGAAAAAGGCAAAATATTATAAGAGAAAAAAAGAAATTGAAGCCATTGCAGCAAAGGCATTAGAATTAAAAAGGAAACTATTCATTTTAATTTTGAATAGGATGCGTACATTAGATAAAATGGTTAATGTACTGAAATCACAAAGCAAAAGGAAAAGAGTAGTGAAAAGAACAAACTTTTGTAAAGTGTTTTTAGGAGAATGGATGCATAGTTCAAGTAGTGAACCTTTTTTTAATGAAGAGAGTTATTTTCAAAGTAATAGTTTGCTGCATGCAGTTGACACCAGAGGTCGTGCTTATGAAGTGAAAAATGGTTGCATAATGGAGAAGGAGATAATGGTTCCAAGAGATGAGGTACAAGTGATGGCGGATGAGGCTATGGGGAGACGTCCTAAAGCCCCAGTGTACACTTGGAATTGTAGTAGTATTTGCACTGTGCGTCAGGAATCTATTGACAAATTTCGTGAGTTTCTAAGAGAATATAGTAAAAAAAAGTGTAAAACAGAAGATTAAGGTGCTTCAAAGTCTAGATCCATGCAGAGTGAGAGAGAATACTGGTTTGCAGGGTCATTCTCTGGCTTGTCTATCTAGAAAAGTGTGTAATAGTGTTTTTCATCATTTTAGGATGCTGGCTGTTCATCATACTGAAATGAGAAAGTTTGTGAGACGGTTGTATTTTGCTAAAAGTCCAGCAATAAAGTTAGATGAATTGAATAGGGCTCTGTTCCGTGGATCGGTATCAGATGTAGAGAAGGTTATTGATGAAATTCAGTTTTGTTACTTTGGTCCTGAACAATACAGTGCAGAAAAGGACACAGTAAATGAGGAAGAAGTGGAAGAGAATGTAGAACCCTCTGTAAGTAAAAGATTTAATGATCACATAACAAAATTTGCAATAATCTCTAATGAAAGACCAAATATAACTTGTATTTGTTGCCGCAGAACTCATTATAAAAAACAAACTAGGAATGTTGATCTCTACAGAAAGAGTGAAAATGAAGATAATTATAAGTGGAAGGATTTTGCCACATATATATTTCTTGAAAATTGTTTTGAATTGGGTGAAGATCAGCGTATTTGTAAATACTGTTACAACAAGTTAGAGGAAAATAGAATGCCAACCAGAGCTGTACATAATAATTTAGAATTGGATGTTATTCCTGCCGAACTTTCTGAATTAAATACATATGAGTCTATACTTATTCAATGTGTTCATCCGTTCCAGACCATAGTACGTATGGAGCCCAAAACTGGTAAATTACCTCCTTCAGATTTACTGAGAGGTTTAAAGGGTAGAGTGGTGTATTTGCCCTTGGATTTGAAAAAAAATATGGAAACTATTGATGCAGATACTTTGGAAACTGAACCATTAGTTATTCTGGTTAATGGTGTACCTACAAAGAATAAGAAGATTTGGCAGGAGCTGGTAGATGTACGGAAAGTACAAAGAGCAAATTTGTATTTGAAAAGGAATAACAAATGGTATGAATCAATTTATATAGAAGAAGAAGAAGAAGATTTACAAGAAGACACAGAAACACCAACTGGACAAATTGAAAAAGTGGACAAGTCAAAGGAAGAAGAAATTTATGAACATTTTAGCATACATCCTCTTCATTCAAAAGAAGTTATGGGAGACAATATTGATCTCTTTCAGATGAAGAAAGCAAAAGGAACTCCCGTGAGTGTATGGGAAGAGAGCTTGGAAGCTCGATGTTTTCCCCAGCTGTTTCCTAAAGGAAAAGGAGGACGATACGATGAACGTCCAGAACAGATTCCAGCTTCTGAGTATCGGACTACAAGACTATATGCAGAAGATCCCAGATTTCGACAAAGTATTCCTTATTTGTTCCATCTTTTATTTGAAAGCGACTTGTCTGCACTATCTTATGCAGTAAATCACATTTTAAAAAGTGGAATACATTTACAAAATGTGTCTGCTAAGGATTTTATGGAGAAAGTGCAGCACCGAGATGATCATTTGGAAACACAACTGATCAATCTGATGGCTTGTCAGCGTGGGACAAACGAATATTGGTACCGACGCCATGGTGAATTAAAATGCATGTTACGAAATTTAGGAACACCAACATGGTTCCTTACCCTAAGCTGTGCTGAGTACGCTTGGGATGATTTACTGGATTTTCTACGAGAGGCAAATTCAAACATTAAAAACATCGAATACAAGACAGCAGGAGAACTGTGCTCATTGGATCCGGTTAATGTTTGCAGATATTTCAATCATAGATTTGAGGCTATGATGTCCTTCATCTGCAATAAAAAAAATCCACCTCTTGGAGAAGTAGTGGATTTCTTTTGGAGAAAAGAGTACCAGGCAAGAGGTGCTCCTCATATTCATATGCTGTTGTGGATCAAGGATGCCCCAAAGTTTGGAACAGATGCTGATGAAGCAGTGTTATCTTACATTGAAGAATATGCAACATGTGCTATACCAAAAAGCACAGAAGAGAAAAAGTTAAAGGAGCAAGTTTTACGTTTCCAAAGTCATCGGTGTGGAAAATACTGTCGACGGAAATACAAGAGCAAAGATAAATACTACACTAAATGTCGATTTGGATTTCCTAGACCTGTTCTTTCAAATGGAAGAGTAAACAGTTTTATGTCATCTGTGAGACATACTATCACAAGAAAATCACCTAAGAATACCTACAACCTAAAAAGAAAAGAAGAATCAAAAAATATAAATGACTACAACCCAGTCATTTTATCCATGTGGAATGCTAACATGGATATACAGTATGTAGCTGACAATTCCATTGCTGTTGCTCGATATGTAACGTCTTACATTACTAAATCTGAAAAAACTGAATTGAAAGAAATGTGGGAAGAGATTTCTCACGAGAAGACTGTCAGTAAGAAGCTGTACAGTTTCAGTTTAAAGATGTTATCGCATCGAGAAATTGGAGCCGTTGTGTTCATCCGGGGACAGAGGAAAGGAAGTATGGGAACATTAGCTGGTTGGACATATGTGCTGGTCTATTTTGTTGTTAATGAGGGGAAGACTGGTCTCCCTATGAACAATTAGACCATGGCAAAATGAACACCACATAGTAACCCTACCAAACCGAGGGTTTGTTTCCAGAGGAACAGAAAAAGGTGAATCTGCCCCCACAGATGAAGGGCTCTGCGGAGTTTCCGAAGAAGAACTCGGCTGAGCTGCTGTGGATGTGCTTGGTTGACTTACTGAAGGGTTGCCCCTAGTATGTCTAGTATGTGTCCTAGGGTGTACATCGTGAAGGTGTCTCAACATAGTGTGATTCCCGAAGGAATACTTCTTGTTGGGATTACCTCGCGAAAGTACACGCTGGCACAGCTTGCAAGTCACCAAGGCAGCATTGACTTTTTTCTCACCCTCTGGAAAACTGAAATACTCCCATATGAAAGAGCTCTTCTGTTTCCTCTTTCTCTGCCTGATGGTGGTGCTGCTAGCCTCACTCTCAGTAGAAGAGTGCTGGTCTGCCATCGTATCACAAAGACAAGTCAGCTCCTTCTCCTAAGGGATCACAAGCAGAAATGAGGGGAATGGGTGTGGTGTAGGAGAGTTCTAGAACTGAAAGTAGTTTCAACCAATCAAAAGTTGTGTTTCATGATCACATGACCCACCGTGCGCGTACGTTACGCTTACGGTGCGCTTACGGTAAAAGTACGCATGCGCGTAAAAAAGACACGCGCTCGCGCAAAACAGTCACTCCACAACACTTCCGCGTAACGTACGCGTGTAGCGTACACGCCTACGCGCCCCACGCGCAGTACGCACGGCTACGCAAATTGCGTAACTATACGCAAACAGAGTAGATAAATTACGAACATTGCGTAAACCGTACGCTTACCGTACGCTTACCGTACGCGCACTAAAAAAAAAAAAAAAAAATATTAATATTTTCTATGTTATACTAATATATCTTACCTGTTTGGTAAAAAAAAAAAGAGAAAAATTGATATATTGCAGATTTTTTTTTTAAAAAAACATAGTATTTTAAGAGAATAAAAAGATTTTTAAAAAACTTGTTTTTTAAAAAAAAAACACATTTAATATAAGAATTTATAATAAAAAAATCATACAAAATCAATAAAAAAACTATGGGAATAACATATGTTATAGGTAAGAATTAGCATTTAAAAAACCATACAAATTCACTGAAAAAACCATGGGTTTCACACACGTTATAGTTAGAAATTAGCATTTAAAAAACCTTGCAAATTCACTGAAAAAACCATAGGTTTCACACACGTTATAGTTAGGAATTAGCATTTAAAAAACCTTGCAAATTCACTGAAAAAACCATAGGTTTCACACACGTTATAGTTAGGAATTAGCATTTAAAAAACCTTGCAAATTCAGAGAAAAAACCATAGGTTTCACACATGTTATAGTTAGCTGGACATTTCACTCGTAAAAAACCAATGAAATTTCCCCGTTATAGTTAGTTAAGCTAACTATAACTCGCGCGCCCGCAATGCACTGCTGATGACGTCACATATTACATCACTCATGACATGGTCAGTGACATCACTCATGACATCACTGATGACATCTCAAATGACATCACTGATGACATCATCCTTGTGACAGAGTGGTAGACCTCCTCTCACCCTAATATAACCTTTGATACAAACATTCAAAAATAGAGACTGAAATGTTCAAAAAAATGGACATACCAATACCAATTACAACAACCTCTTCAATAATTCTAAGATCCACATAAACATCCACTCATTCACCAACAGTCCTGTACAGTCACTCATACGTGTACTCACACATCATATGTACTCATACACCTATACATCCTGTAACACAATGCCACTCATCCATAGAGTTACTCACACACATAGTCACTCATGCTAATAAAGAATCAAACATACATTTACTTGCATATACAGTTATACACACACCACCACACTTACTTCTACAGAAACTTACACATACTTAGTCTTTTAAACAATCACTTATAGAAACACATACTTATTCATACAGGAACTCTTTCAATCTCTCACTCTCACATATACTCACTTATATACACCAATTGTCACATATACTAGTTTAAAACATATGTAGTTACTCATAAAGACACTATTGAGACAGCCATTCACTCACTAACACACCCATACACACACTCATCCACCCATACAGTCCTGCACACATGCTGTCTTCAACACATACAAACAGTGAGTCACTCATTCATGCATCTATGCACTACGTAATACCCCCCACCGAACCATGCAGACACTCAGACACTCATACTGAGACTCAAAAAACCAAATAATAACCTATATAAACACCCATGTAGCTACTCACCAACCCATGCAGACACTTATACACAAAGTGAGAGACTGATACAGGTATTTACACATTTAAACATTACTCACTTAGCCATGTATTCAAAAAGATACACTTAATCAGTCAGTAATACAATCAATTTTTCAAAAACAAATCATCCATTTAGACACTTATATACTCATTTATTCTTCCATCGACCTTGAGATATACATATATTAAACATATTTAATTTTCAGAAAAACACACATTCACTGGATGATGTCATGAGTGATGTCACTGACCATGTCATGAGTGATGTGATATGTGACGTCATCAGCAGTGCATTGCGGGCGCGCGAGTTATAGTTAGCTTAACTAACTATAACGGGGAAATTTCATTGGTTTTTTACGAGTGAAATGTCCAGCTAACTATAACGTGTGTGAAACCTATGGTTTTTTCTCTGAATTTTATATATATATATGATTACTGGAGCTCGTTCACTCAGCAGTGGCATACATACTGCCTAGTCCTTTTCGGCCACGTGGAGATTTTCTAAGCATTGGGATATGAATGCATAGGAGACAAGCGGAGGCTCTCTCTCTCTATTCAATGAAAATGTGGATGTAAGTCAAGCATCGGTGACAACCACTTCTTCAACAAGTTGTGGAGACCTCACAGTGAAACAAAACCTTAACTTGCTGGTGAAACTCTCAAAACAAGAATTAAACAAGTGGTGGGAGGTGACGTCTCTTACCAATTATATTGAGGTCGGAAGAGTGCCGAGAGGCTTGTGAATTTCCATCATACCAACTTATGAAAATTTAAACCCCGAATTACTGGCAGAATGGGAAACCTTCATGGCTAAGATTGATTGATTGATTGATTGGGGTACTTATAGAGCGCAACTATCACCCTACGGGCATTTTGGCGCTTGCATTGGGAACCCGTCCTGGTTTTTCCCTGTAAGATAACCCATACTGGGTATCCCCAAGGTGAAAGCCAGGCATCCCGCCGCGGGGGGCCGTTGTGGAGATTAAGCAGGCTTGTTGCCCAGAGCTGCATAGTGTGAACTCATGCTTAGAGTGGGCACCGAAGCGAGAATTATCGAGTCCGTGGACAATTGGGTTCTGGACCCTGCCGCGTCGGGAATCGAACCCAGGTCCCAGGCCTGATCTCTGCTTCAGGGTATGCCTCCTCTAACCAGTGAGCTACACTGGTTTATAAGACATATAAAGGAATTATAGAAATTCTAGTCAAATATGCCAAAATTGATCTGGCCAAAAGGAGAGGAACTCATTGTGATCCACGCACAGTTGGAGGCTCATAAAGACGATAAAGTGGTCATCGAATTCCTGAAAGCCCTGGAGGGACACCTCAAAATATATGAAGACGCAATAAAGAGCAAGAAACAACGGAAATTCTTACCTGATAAGAAAGACTACACCGAAGGAAGAATACTAGCCTACGCAAAGCGGTTTGACTGAGAGCAAAGAGACCGCCAATTTATTAATCTTCACAGACCACGGGAAGAAGTCTCCACTGATTCAAGCTCAGATATCAGCTCAGATCCAGAAAGATCAGAACCAGTTGTCCCTTTAAGCCTACGTCCCCTAACATTTTTGCACAAATTTCATCTATTAAAACAGCAGAAGGAACAGGGGACACACATACTGCCAAAAGAAGGCTTACTAGGGAGAGGACGGGAAAGGCCAAGAGGAAGGGGTGCAAACAAAAAGAAAGGCAAAGATTAAATAGGAGAGGTGGTCGAAGGAAATTCTCGTACAAGACATTCAATGACACAAATATGGATAAATCCATTATCAATCTGTCTGCTCGCTCTCTCAAACCGGAAGAAGAATTCCTGTTGAAACTAGGCCTGTCATTTTGCCCTACTATGGACTGGAACTATGTGGAGACCAGGGTTGATCTGTTCCTATTTGTAAGAAAGCTAAAACTTATGAAACTGCATCAACTACAGAGAAGAGAAGCTAATCCAAACAGTACCAGTAACTTACTACCACCACAAAATGCACCAACCATGTTCTCTATTATGGATGCGAATTCCATCATTAGTATCCATGAACTGGAAGATAGTATTGAAGTGACTGACAATATCAGTAATACCCTAACTGACATAGGTCTTTCTGTCAATTCAACATGTAGAAGCGGCATGAAAGTCAAATCACGATACAATCCAAATATGCCTCACAACAACATAGAGGCATTTCATTTGGTGATGATACAAGAATTGATACACCTAAGAGGCACCAAAAACTATAATCTAAGAGATAACCTCACAAAGAGTCAATGAAATGCACTCAATGAATTTATGATAGATCCATCCGTAATCATAAAACCCTCAGACAAAGGAGGGAATGTCGTCCTGATGGACGATGTGGATTACAAAATGGAGGCAATGAGACAGCTTAATGACTTCTCTTGCTATGAAATCATCTCATGGGACAGCTATTATAATACAGTGACAAGATATCATGAAATGCTGAATAATTGGTGGAACACTGATCTTTTGGACAATGATTAACTAAGATTCCTCAAAAATGACAACCCCCGTGATCCATGCCTATATCTTTTACCCAAGGTGCATAAACACACAACCAAACCACCAGGGAGACCCATTGTCTCCTCCAATGGGGGACTGTTGGAGAATACTTCCATCTTCTTGGATTATTTCCTGGCACGATATGTGAAAGATCTCAGATCATATTGCCAAGACTACTGATTGTTTGAAAAGTATACATGATATCGAATGGGAGAAGAATTACTTTATGATAACTTTGGACGTTTGTTCATTGTACACATGCATAGATCAGCAACAGGGAGTAGAGGCTTGCATGTACGAGCTTGGGAGGAGGCCTATTGATTTATATGATCATACGGTTATGCTGAAGATAATGATGAAATACTGTCTGAACGAGAATATCTTTTTGTTTGACAAAATGTTATACCGTCAGAAGACCGGTGCCACTATGGGCACCTACTTCGCCCCCAGCCTGGCAAATTTATTTCTGGGCTTGTGGGAGGAGCAGGTGGTGTGGACAGATGCTAATGCTATCTTCACTAATTGTATACCCCTATGGTTAAGGTATATAGACTACCTTTTATCATCTGGGATGGCGAAAAAGAACATGCCCTAAAGTTCATTGAGTCATTGTCTAGCAACAGCTTGAATCTAAGCTTCACACATAAAATGAGTCAGACATCTTGTGAATTCTTAGATGTAAATGTTGAGGTACAGAATAATAAGCTAGTAACTAGCTTATTTAGAAAGGAGACGGCTGGCAACACTACGGTACATGCACGCAGTCATCATTCCGCCTCTCTTCTTAATAGAATCCCATATGGGGAGCTCCTGCAGGCTCGCAGGAATTGTAGCTCTGACCAGGGCTACAAAAAGGAAACTTAAGTCATGCTCAAAAGGTTCAGAGCAAGGGGATACACTAATAAAATTCTATCACAAGCCACACACACACTAAAAAATGAAAAGCATGAAGAAGTTATTTTCAAAAAGGGAGAATCATCCAATACTGATAGGTCTTCTGGAACACCAAGAATGATTACCACGTATAACGATCGATCAGGCAAATTAAGATCATTATTGAGAAAACATTGGGGGCTAGTACAGGCGGATCCTGCCATTGGTAAGAGTGTAGGCAATTGCCCCACTGTGACCCACAGAAAACCCACCTCTCTCAGAGATAGGTTAGTTAAGAGCTACTATCAAACTGATCCCAACACCACTTGGTTGCAGTCAAGTAAAGGTTTTCACAACTGCATGGCCTGCAAGGCCTGCGTTAATAGTACTAGCTGCAAAACCTACAAAACCCATGATTGTAAAGAGAAAATTATCTCTAAATTAATCACCTGCACCACCGACTACGTGGTTTATTTATTAGAGTGTCCATGCGGTCTCCGTTACATAGGGTGCACCAAACTCCCGGTGAAGAAACAGATACTCAAACACCTAAGGGCCATCTGTAACCTGGATTTTAATTATCCGGTAGCCAGGCATTTTTATGATGCCCACAAAATTAACAACAAACTACTAACATTCATAGGGCTTGATAGAGTTTACAAGCATATCAAAAGTGGTGACAGAGAGAAGCAATTGCGGATATTAGAATCCCGATATATCATTGACCTCAATACCCATATGCCATTTGGCCTTAATAGGGAAGAGGAGCTAGCAACCCACATTGGGGTATAATGTCTGAACCCGCTGTTCTCCCATTTTCGCTAAATCATGCATCTATTCTAATTGTACAGTTTAATGTTACGTAATTTGTCTTACTTCACTATTTACAGAGGGTGCACTTTAAACACGTGATCATTCATTTGTGTGTGAAATGTAGGCTCTTATGCCATGATGCAAGGTGGCTTGCCACAGTCTTTCAGTTATGGGCACTTGCCCGAATGTGATTTTAGTTAAGACATGTACATCTGTACAGTATTATGCATCACATCTAGGAATGCATCTAATATTGTTAGACCGTTGACGCCATCCTTTTGTCCTCATTGCATTGATGAGAATAGACATCAGTATATTGAGCATTTAACACACACTCATCTATATAGTTTTTACTTATTACACCTTTATCACTTTAATATATTTATGGTGGCATCACAGTCACACACAATGCATTATCCCAAATACACATTACAGGGCCATCTGGTTTTCAAGTGGGCGCATTGTGTATACATGACTGTATTACAATAGCATCGATATTCTTATATATGGTTCTGCATTTACATTCTATTTATTAGCATATTCTATTTACGCTGCCTCGCGTATTTTACAATGGAGGATATTATAGCCTACAATGTGCTGATCACAATTATGTTCTTCTGCTTAGGTTTCAATTTTTATCTATGGGTTACATATTAGGCAAAGGTATTTAATCAAATGTGTTCTGCCAATTGTAGTTTTTCTTATGCCACTGTACGTATTTTGTATCAGTTGAAACCAAAGTCTTTCTTCTGAAGAGGAACATAATGCACTAATGCCCGTGTAATCGCATGCACTTTGGCTTATCAGTCCTATTTAGGTCTTTCCCCCATGCCTATGAATAAGTATTTGCTCATCATTCGCTTCCGACAGAGGCAGCTAACATTACGGTTGAAATGTTTCAAATGAACTTTATTGACAAAAAATTGTTGCAGTAAGAAATTAGGTCAGTGATATGTATAATGCGGCACAAGCCAAAATGTAGCTTTTGTTTTATTTTTATCTGTGTAACCATTTGACGACACTATGGTGATGCAGTATTTTGTCCATTTTCATGCATACAAGCGTTCCTAATGACGTCTACAGCGAGTGTGTATTAACTCGAAAAAGGCCTGTGCGGCTGAAACGCGTTGTTTTTGCTTTAATAAATTTCCTCGGCTGAAATTGGTGTGCCGCCTCCTTCCCGATTAGGATTTGGTTTCTCCGTAATATATATATATATATATATATATATATATATATATATATTAGTTATAGTTAGGATCTAGTTTCCATAGGAAACGCGTTTTTTGTTTTCCCAATAACTTTGGCGCCGGTTGACGAATCTTCACGAAATTTTCCAAACTAATGGCCCGTTACGGTCAGCACCTATCTTGAAAGTTTTGGGGTGATTAGCCAAGCGGGGCCGAGAAAAAAGGGGTGTCCCAAAACGTGTTTTCTCCATGTTATTTCCCATAGGAAACTTTAGACACTGTTACAGCCAAAACTGCTGAACGGAATTACACCAAATTTGGCAAAAAGGTAGCCCTTGGTTCAGAAAAAGACCTTATTTATTAAATGGTGTAAATGCGTTCAGTAGTTGCTGAGAAAATCAAAAAATAAAAGTTTTGATATATAGAGGCACGGTGGATACACGCACCCTCCCGATCACGAGCTGCCTTCTAATTAGCTGTCAACACTCCAAACCAGGAAGTGTTGACAGCCATCTTGTGCCTCGGTAGAAACCAGGGAAACAAATGTGTAAAACAAGAAAATAGAGCAGGGTAGAAACACCCTGACCCCCTAGGACTGCTTAGGGGGTCCCACAAGGACCCCCAGGGCCAAAAAAAGCATATTTCTTTTTTAAATCGGCATGCTGCGCAGAGGATCCGCGGATCCGGCCGCGAAAATAAAAAAAAGAAGCGCAGTCTCCCGCGCTTCATTATTAATTAGCCCCCAGGTGGGCCATGTCGAAAAATAATTGCGGGGGAACAGGGGGACACCCGCAGCCCCGGGGACTGCCACCCCCGGGGCTTCTTTTTTTAATGTATGGGGGACCTCAAAGGCCCCCCAACCCTGGGGACTGTCACCCCCGGGGCTTTCATTAATTATTTGGGGGGGTACAAGCCCCCCCTGCAGCCCCGGGGACTGCCACCCCCAGGGCTCCTTTTTTTTTTTTTTTTTTTAACCTGTGTGGGGGGCTCGAGCTCCCCCACATGCCCTGGGGACCGCCACCTCCCCGGGGCACTAATATGTAAATTTGGGGGTCCGTTAAGGACCCCCGATCCCCGGGGACCACCACCTCCCCGGGGCTGTGCATTGGTTGGGACGGGGGCCTGTGATGGCCCTGGGGACCGCCACCCCCCAGGGCCGGCTTCTGCATTGTCCCGGGGTGCCCACCCCTGGGACACTGCTGTTTGCTCTGACAGGGCGGGAGCCTCGCCGCTCCCGCCCTGTCATAGCAAACACTGGTTTGGATTTTGGAAGAGAGAGCAGGAAACCTGCTCTCTCTTCCAAAATCCAAACCAGATTGCTTTTCCACACGGGGTGCTGCATGTCAGCAGCTCCCCATGTGGAAAAGCAGTGCCGGCTCTTGCAGGAGGCGGGGAGCCGGCAGGGACCGTGGGGGCATTGGGGCTCCCCCCACGGTCCCCAACGAGGTGGCCAGGCCCCAGGGTATGGGGTCCCCAGGGCCAAAAGTGGCCCGGGAGGGGGGCCACAGGGCCCCTCTCCCCCATAATATATATATTTTTTTAATCACGCAAAGGCCAGCCCCGGGGGATGGGGTCCCCGGGGCCATAAATGGCCTGAGGAGGGGGGCCACGCAGCCCCCTCCAAATAATTTTTTTTTAAAAACACTGGCGGGCCAAATCTGGCCTCGGGAGGGAGGCCACACGGCCCCCTTCCAATTTAAAAAAACAAATAAAAAAACAGGGGTCAGGCCCTGGGGGATGGGGTCCCCAGGGCCCATAAAATAGAAAACAAAGGGCCACACAGCTCTCCTTTTAAAAATAAATTAAAAAAAAAAAACGGCATCGCGCAGGCCCCGCCCCCTCCCACCAACACTCTGCAAACGCGCCCTGTGGTGCGTTTTAAGTTGGGGAATTAATTCCCCTTCAATACTGGGGGGCCCTGTGGGCCAACTAGCCCACCAGGTACCTCAAGTAAGCGCCACAGGGCTGCGTTGCAGAGAGTTGGTCCAGACCACGCCCCTTTTTACACCTCTCAGCAACGCAGCTCTGTGGCGCTTACTGAAGGTACCTGGTGGGCTAGTTGGACCCCAAGGACCCTCAGGATTCAAGGGGACTTTATCCCCCAACTTAAAACGCACCACAGGGCGCGTTTGCACAGTGGTGAAGGGAGGGGGCGGGGCCTGAGGGGACATATGTGCAAACACGCCCTGTGGTGCGTTTAAAGTTAGGGAATTAATTCCCCTTCAATCCTGAGGCCCCTGGGGGCCAACTAGCCCACCAGGTATCTCTAGTAAGCGCCACAGGCCTGCTTTTTAGAGAGGTGGTCCTGGCCACACCCCTTTTTACACCTCTTTGCAATGCAGCTCTGTGGCGCTTACTGGAGGTACCTCGAGGGCTAGTTGGACCCCAGGGACCCTCAGGATTCAAGGGGACTTTATCTCTCAACTTTAAATGTGCCACGGGGTGCGTTTGCACAGTGGTGAAGGGAGGGGAGGGGTCCTGAGGTGACATGTGTGCAAACACGGCCTGTGGCGCCTTTTAAGCTGGGGGGCCAACTAGCCCACCAGGTATCTCCAGTAAGCACCACAGGCCTGCGTTGCAGAGAGGTGGTCCAGGCAAAGCCCCTTTTTACACCTCTCTGCAACGCAGCTCTGTGATGCTTACTGGAGGTACCTGGAGGGCTAGTTGGACCTCAGGGACCCTCAGGATTCAAGGGGACTTTATCCCCAACTTAAAATGAGCCACTGGGCGTGTTTGCACAGTGGTCAACGGAGGGGGAGGGGCCTGAGGTGACATGTGTGCAAACACGCCCTGTGGCATGTTTTAAGTTTGGGAATGAATTCCCCTTCCCCTTCAATCCAGAGGGTGCCTGGGGGCAACAATGCCACCAGGTACCTCCAGTAAGCACCACAGGCCTGCGTTGCAGAGAGGTGGTCCAGGCCACACCCCAGGGACCCTCAGGATTCAAGGGGACCTAATCTCCCAACTTAAAATGCACCACGGGGAGCGTTTGCACAGTGGTGAAGGGAGGGGGCAGGGCCAGAGGTGACATGTGCAAACACGCCCTGTGGCACATTAAAAGTTGGGGAATTAATTCCCTTTCAATCCTGAGGGCCCCTGGGGGCCACCAGGTGCTTCCAGTAAGCGCCACTGCGCTGCACTGCAGAGAGTTGGTCCAGCCAATGCCCCATTTTACGCCTTTCTGCAACGCAGCTCTGTGGCACTTACTGGAGGTACCTGGTGAGCTAGTTGGACCCCAGGGACCCTCAGGGTTCAAGGGGACTTAATCCATCAACTTAAAATGCGCAACGGGGTGCGTTTGACAGTGGTGAATCGAGGGGGCGGGGCCTGAGGTGACATGTGTGCAAACACGCCCAGTGGCACGTTTTAAGTTGGGGAATTAATTCCCCTTCAATCCTGAGGGCCAACTAGCCCACCAGGTACCTCCAGTAAGTGCCACAGACCTGCGTTGCAGAGAGGTGGTCCAGGCAAATCCCCTTTTTACACCTCTCTGCAACGCAGCTCTGTGGCGCTTACTGGAGGTACCTGGTGGGCTAGTTGGACCCCAGGGACCCTCAGGATTTGAGGGGACTTAATCCCCCCAACTTAAAACGTGCCATGGGGCGTGTTTACACAGTGGTGAAGGGAGGGTCAGGGCCTGAGGTGACGTGTGCAAACACGCCCTGTGGGGCGTTTTCAGTTGGGGAATTAGTTTCCCTCCAATCCTGAGGACCCCTGGGGGCCAAGTAGCCCAACCAGGTACCTCCAGTAAGCGCCACAGACCTGCGTTGCAGAGGTGGTCCAGGCAAAGCCCCTTTTTACACCTCTCTGCAACGCAGCTCTGTGGCGCTTACTGGAGGTACCTGGTGGGCTAGTTGGACCCCAGGGACCCTCAGGATTCGAGGGGACTTAATCCCTCGAATTAAAACGTGCCTTGGGGTGTTGTTTACACAGTGGTGAAGGGAGGGGCGATGCCTGAGGTGACGTGTGCAAACACGCCCTGTGGCGCGTTTTAAGTTGGGGAAATAATTCCCCTTCAAACCTGATGACCCCTGGGGGCCAACTAGCCCACCTGGTGCTTCCAGTAAGCGCCACTGTGCTGTGTTGAAGAGAGGTGGTCCAGGCATGCCCCTTTTTGCTCCTCTCTGCAATGCAGCTTTGTGGCTCTTACTGGAGGTACCTGGAGGGCTAGTTTGACCCCAGGGTCCCTCAGGATTCAAGGGGACTTTATCCCCCAAATTAAAATGCGCCACAGGGCATGTTTGCACACATGTCACCTCAGGCCCCCCCTCCCTTCACCACTGTGCAAACACACCCCCTGGCTCGTTTTAAGAGGTAGTTTTAATCCCCCTGCCCTATTATGTACTAGGGCCTTACAGAGGAGGTCATGCTAATCACATGGGTACTCCAACGCAAAGTGTTCCCTAGTGTATGTAGGTGTTTTCACTGTATTCTAAGTGTCTTTTAGCATAGCACTGGCTCTAGGCCTGGTTAGTCAGAGTCAGTTACCACCAGTACCTGTCTGAAAAAGTTGTGAGCACAGTTCTTTCTGCATGTCTTGCTTCTTCCTGCAATTTTCTTCGTCTTTGTGGACTTCTTTTGCCTCTTTCTGCATTTCTTTTGCTTCTTTCTGTGCTTGTTTTCTTCTTTCTTCACATGTCCTACCTCTGTAGGCATAGTTAGAAACTAGCATTTAAAAAACCTTTGAAATTCACTGAAAAAACCATAGGTTTTAGGCACGTTATAGTTAAAAATTAGCATTTAAAAAACCTCAGAAATCCACTGAAAACACCATAGGTTTTAGGGAAAGTTATAGTTAGTTGGACATTTCACTCATACAAAACCATAGAAATTCCCCCGTTATAGTTAGTTCAACTAACTATAGCTCACGCCCCCGCAATGCACTGCTGATGACGTCACATATTACATCACTCATGACATGGTCAGTGACATCACTGATGAAATCTCAAATGACATCACTGATGACATCATCCAGTGACTGTGTGTTTCTGTAAATTTTAATATGTTTAATATATAGGGAAAGGCGTATTGAAGAATGAGTGGGCGTATAAGTGTCTGAATGAATGATTTAGTAGGTGCATGACGGGGGAATTTCTATGGTTTTGTACGAGTGAAATGTCCAACTAACTATAACTTTCCCTAAAACCTATGGTTTTTCAGTGAAAATATATATATATATATATACATACATGTATATTTAGTTATAAGTTTTTATATAATTATAACATTTTAAAATAAATTAAAACTATTACTTTATTCATTGTTTTAAAGTAAATATTCATATATATATTATATTTTGTAAATGTATGTTTAAATTTGTTAAATTAAATTTATTTATTACATTTGATAAAATGTACATTACATCGAAATATTTCTTCAAGTTAATTTTATTATTTAATTTATTTAACATTAGTTTTTTATATATAAAAAAACAATATTTTGTACATCGATATTTTGTACATCGATATTATTTTTCTATATTTTTGTACTTTTTATTATTAAGATAGGATGTCGATATTTTTGACATCGATATTTATGTGTTGATATTTGTGTATGGGGATATTTTGGTAATCAATATTATGTCAGTGATCCGTCACCTTTAAAGTTCTACCTGCTAATATGCACAAGACCATTACTCTTCAAGGATTCACCCACCTTTTTGGTAGAATGACTTCTCAGTTAGTATTAAATTATCATTTTCTTTTTCTTATTTTATCAGGCAAAATATTTTGCTTCTGGTCAGGGAGCATAAGCAACCAACAATATAATTCCCTCCATGTTTATCCAGCCTTCTCCACTTTGTGTTGTATGTTAAAGAGGTAAGGTGCTGCATCACCGTCTTATTACAGCTGTTTTACTGTGTGCTACTGAAAATGTGTGTTTGAGATATGCAAGAGTGTGACTATGTTTTTGCTCGATTGCGAATCCATGCAACTTTTCTAATTGCTGCACAGGTTCGTGGTAATCAGCACACATTTCTGGTGAGATAATTCTATGCTTCCTAGGCAATGAACCTGCACAAACTTAAGAACAGGGTAAGCACTTATTTAATCACTGTTACACTTAGTCAATATACATATATTGGATGGAGGTGCTCCAAAAAACGGCACAGTGAACTTGCTTGACAAGAGTGAACAAAGAGTCTCAAAATAGGTGTACAGGTTTGTGGATACATCAACATATATCAACATATAATTGTGTTGATGTTTCAACCCTCTCAACTCATTATTTCCAGTTGGTCTTCATCCAGAAAAATGAGGTAGCCACCTCCCTTTGAAATGTAACAGTATCTGTTTAGTGGCTAATAGTGCTTAAATAACTGTTTATTGTGTTCTTAAGTCTGCACAATATATTTACCTAGGAAGCATAGGCTCACAAGCTTTGTCCAAATATGTAGTTTTATACTCAAGTTCTGTTGACGGGTCCCGCCAGTAGAGCCTGACATAATGTTTGTTTGGAACCTAGTTGCTTTTAACAGTACACTTGCTCCAAACCCTCCTTTAGTTAAAGGCGTACTGCCAGTGACAACAGCTGGGCTACAGAAATCTGGCTGTAGTGTGTACAGGTAACATACTACAGCCTAGATGTTTTCATTTTTCATGCCTAGTTCATCCCTGACACACAGACTTTGCTCCTTCAGTGAAAAACCTTGTCATGTTATTCAATCCCGATTATGAGTTGGTCTGAATTTTCCAGCTCTGGCATTCCGTGGTTGGTATCGGGTAATTTCCTGGTTCATTAAATACCTCAACCTTCATTGAATGCTCGAAGGTCAAGCCTGCCAGAATTTAACAGGGAAAGGTGTATGGTATTTACTGTATCATGAGGATTTGGTGCAATAAGTACTGTTCATCATACCTAATAAATGACGTACCCTAGGGCATCGTTATTTATCTGGTGCAATAACTAGCACATTCATTGTAGAACCCTCAGAATAAGGGTCGTAGCTAAAATGTGTCCATGTAACCCGGTCTGTTCAGCCCAAGAGTTGATCAATTCCCTAGTGCTCAGCTAATTAGATGACTGCATGATTCTGCTTTGAGGACTTTTTCATTATTCACTCTCTCCTATAGACATGGTCTTTTCTGCCACCAAACCTGGTTGAAATCTTCCTTGGAAAACCCCTAACCATGTTTTTGCAGGTAGTTTAAATGCCTCTGCCAACAACAGGGACTTTGACACATTCCATACACTGGTCTACATGGCTATAGATGGGACCAACCAGACAACCTCTCTGAAACCTTAACATTCTTTACCCCGTGCGTAACCTAACACCTGACAATCATCAACTCTAAATGTCAGTCAGGCCGCATAGCACCATTTTCAGATACTGGTCCCTTCATCTCCTAGGACCCCTCATTGGCGTTCTATTGCACTGGCCTTCCAGCTAGCTACTCGAAGGTAAGTAATGATAGCTACCGCACAGTGCCATCCAACCAAACTAGGCCTGATTCACAAAGGGCCTCCACAGTCATGGGGGAATCTCCGCACTTGGGGCAGAATCTCCACGATGAGAATTCTCATTGCGCAGAGTGCTCTGTATTTAAACGAACATGGCACATTCCTGCCGTTGTGCCTACACTGGCTACGTTATGTCTGTCTAGTGCCAGCACAGGCACCCTTACACCATACAAGGGTACCTGCGTTGTAAGGAGGATTGTTTTTGTGCGGGAAGGGGCAGCTTGCTACAATAACCAAGGCATTTTCTTCTTTCTTTGTGTGCTGCGGAATGCCGCACACATAGAAAGAGGAAGAAATGAGGAGAAATAAAGTTATTTCTGCTCCTTACGCCTCACCTGGGAAGGCACTTTTGGTAAATCTGAAAGTGCATCAAAATCCATGGATGTTGCATGGGAACACCCACGCGACAGCCACGCAACACCCAGGCAACACCCATGGAACGCCTCCCGGTCGCAGAGTAATGCAACTATTTAAACTGCATTGCTTTACTCCAGATTCATGAAGCCACTCAGAGCAGCGCAATGTCGCCTTGCGTGCCTTGATAAATTGCATTTTGGGCTTGAGACGCGCATGTACCATGTTGCGTGGTGCAAGAGCGATGCAACCCCAGTCATAAATAAGCCCTACTTTGTTTTGTTGGGAGTGCTGACGTTTGTGAGATCTGGAGCAAACGTAGTGCTTGGCACATGGGCTAGAGGAATCTTCTGGAGATGAAGAGGTGATGTATGTGTGTATGCTTGTGTGTGAGAGAGAAGGTGAGCGAGAGAAAGAGGATGACTAAACCTTGGAAAACGAGACAATGGTGAAGACAGAAAGTGGGAATGGATGAATAACCGAAGGAGAGAGAGTAAATGAAGGGCGGGTCTAGACAGAGATGGTGAAGGAATGGTGGAGAGTGAATGAGTGGTAGAGAGAGTAACAACTAAATACATGGTAGAGAGCGAAAATTAATGAATGGTTGGAAGAGAATGAATTGTGAAGAGCCGTGAGTGGTGCAAATAGAGAAGGAGAGAATTAATAAATGATAGAAGGAGACAGAAGGAAAGAATGATGGAGACCTAAAGAAAACAAATACTGAAGCGAGAAAGAGATAATGACTGAACCATTGTTGGAGAGGGAGAGTTCATGAATGAACGAAAGAACGAATGAATGAATGGTGGCGATACAGAGCGAGAGATAATGAGTGAACCAAAGGTGGAGAGATTTAATGGATGAAAGAATGAATGAACGGTGGCGACAGAGAGCGATAGATAATGAGTGAACCAAAGGTGGAGAGAGTTAATGGATGAAAGAATGAATGAACGGTGGCGACCGAGAGCGAGAGATAATGACTGAACCAAAGGTGGAGAGAGTTAATGGATGAAAGAATGAATGAACGGTGGCGACCGAGAGCGAGAGATAATGACTGAACCAAAGGTGGAGAGAGTTAATGGATGAAAGAATGAATGAACGGTGGCGACAGAGAGCGAGAGATAATGAGTGAACCAAAGGTGGAGAGAGTTAATGGATGAAAGAATGAATGAACGGTGGCGACAGAGAGCGAGAGATAATGAGTGAACCAAAGGTGGAGAGATTTAATGGATGAATGAATGAATGAACGGTGGCGACAGAGAGCGAGAGATAATGAGTGAACCAAAGGTGGAGAGAGTTAATGGATGAAAGAATGAATGAACGGTGGCGACAGAGAGCGAGAGATAATGAGTGAACCAAAGGTGGAGAGATTTAATGGATGAAAGAATGAATGAACGGTGGCGACAGAGAGCGAGAGATAATGAGTGAACCAAAGGTGGAGAGAGTTAATGGATGAAAGAATGAATGAACGGTGGCGACAGAGAGCGAGAGATAATGAGTGAACCAAAGGTGGAGAGAGTTAATGGATGAAAGAATGAATGAACGGTGGCGACAGAGAGCGAGAGATAATGAGTGAACCAAAGGTGGAGAGAGTTAATGGATGAAAGAATGAATGAACGGTGGCGACAGAGAGCGAGAGATAATGAGTGAACCAAAGGTGGAGAGAGTTAATGGATGAAAGAATGAATGAACGGTGGTGACCGAGAGCGAGAGATAATGAGTGAACCAAAGGTGGAGAGAGTTAATGGATGAAAGAATGAATGAACGGTGGCGACAGAGAGCGAGAGATAATGACTGAACCAAAGGTGGAGAGAGTTAATGGATGAAAGAATGAATGAACGGTGGCGACAGAGAGCGAGAGATAATGAGTGAACCAAAGGTGGAGAGAGTTAATGGATGAAAGAATGAATGAACGGTGGCGACAGAGAGCGAGAGATAATGAGTGAACCAAATGTGGAGAGTTAATAGATGAATTAACGAATGAATTGTAGCGACAGGGCCAGTACATCCGGCAGCTCATTGCCCCAGATGGCAGCCACCAAGTCACTGAATACTACATGGCTTTGTGAGAGGCCATCGAAGGAAGTGATTGTCGGTTTTGGGAAAGAGAAGTCACGGTTACCTTCCCTTTTAATTCAGAGGATGTACATTGACGACCATCCACAATAAAACATTTACGAGGGTCTCTCGCACTGATGTGAAATCTCAGACGGGTTTACGCTCGCAATAAAAAAGTGCCCGGTGATGTGTTACCGCACGTCAAGCTGAATTTAAAGGCACTTAAAGTAAAGGTGAAACGGGACAGCAGAGCATTTCAGAACTGCGGCTGTGCCAAACCTTAGGGAGGGCGAAACGACGTGTGTATACTTAGAAACGTTATGTACAACAGCATCATTTATACACTTGGATTAAAATGTCACAAAAACTGTATTTGTACTGAGTTGTTCTTGGGTGTGACTTTCGGCGATTGCCTAGTTTCTTTTCTAAGCTTGTGATAACAATTCGGAGGCAACACTGACAAAAAAATCTATTAACGTGTTTGTTGAAATGATAGATGGATAATAAATAACTCAAGGATTTTGTAGAATGCCACAGGCGTAAAAAGTGATGTTTTCCTGCACGAGGGAGTCTGTGGCGAGCTGCAGTTTTTTTTTTTTTGCATGGTGTCAGGCGCAGGCCATCGCCGCTGAGGGCTAAAAACCCATTGGGAGGTAGTACTGCATTCTGTAGTACTGCATTCTGTACTACCGATAACAGGCGCGGACATTTCCGATTTTTGCACCTAGAACGGATTTAGGGCTTCATGTAGGTAGCCAAATACCGGTCGGTAACGACCGATTTTCGGTAATTATACCGTTACCGACCGGTATTTTGGCTTTTGGTATGTAGGGGGTGAATTTCTGTATTCGGAATTTACCGAATCGGTAAAATTACCGATTCGGTAATTTTACCGATTCGGTAAATTCCGAATACAGAAATGAGATGTAGGGGGTGTGTGTGGGTGATGTTTTGAGTCGGTATTTACCACCAACTAATAGTTGGTGGTAAATAATGTATGGATGTGTAAACGCATGTGATAGCGCTTAGAAGTGTGCAATGTGGCAGACATACATGCCCTCAGGGCATGTATGTGTGCCACATGTGCACACATGGCCGTTTCAGGGGTGCAACAGGGTGTCATTGTGACACCCTGCCACCCTTGCATGTGTTCCCCCCATTACCGAATCGGTATTTACCGATTCGGTAATGAGGCATACCTTCCCATCAATGGGAAGGTATGCCTCATTACCGAATCGGTAAATACCGATTCGGTAATTACCGAATTTTAACGAATCGGTAAAAATTACCGACTCATTACCTACATAGCATTTACCACTTCATAAATACCGAATCGGTATGATTCGGTATTTATGAAGTGGTAAATGCAAGCCCACCTACATAAGGCCCCTAATGCGTAAAGGGGTATTCATTTTACTACTTTTTTGCATGCTTTAGCAGGGGACATGTGCCTGGAAATAATTGCGTTGTTGCAGAAAACTGGAGTTTTTGTCTGAAGCTGAGCTTTCAGGCATTTGGAATGAGGGCGATAGGGGGGGAAAAAAATCACAGCAGCCACGTGTCACATGTTGCTATGAAAATGGAGAAATTACTGTTGTTTCGAAACACACCCCACTCTGGGGCTTAAGTGGGATGAAAAAATTTGGAAGTCTCTCAAAGGGGCATGACCAATGCAATTTTGGGCGTGGTTTAAAAAAACCTATGCTGAAAATCTGTGCTTAGCATAGTGTGCCACCCGATTGGTATTTTGCTACTTCTGTTATTACATCAGGGATTTAAGTGGGCTGGGGTCTCACCGGTGCTGAGCACCGGCAGCTTTTTAAAGGAGGCCTCGAAACGGGTCTCTATCAGGCTCTGTTTTGTGCCCTGGCACAGGCGGTCCTTTTTTTTCTGGACTGCAGCGACAGCAGACACAATGATGTGCGCATGCTCACTAGTGGAGAAGTTACGGCATGGCGTCATGCCAGGTGAGCGTTGTAGGGGAAGGGAAATCTTTCAAAGGAATTAATTATCTCTCTGGATCTCCCCAGTGGCGGCTCGCCGTTGGAGTTATCGCAGTTGGCGATACAGCGCGCGCAAGGTAAATAGTTTTATTTATTTAATTACTTACCTTACTCCTGTCCGTCGTAGGTCGGACTCCACTACCCCCCACCCTGCCCCTGCCCTCCCCGCCCCGCCTCACCCCCCCACAACACTCCCATGCAAGCCGCCACTGGATTTCCCTTCTCTTTTTGATACTCAGGAGCAGCAACATTGTCGTGGTGTCACCAGGGCTTTAAGAGGAAGCGTTTTCAATATTATAAACAAGCTATAGTTGCTGCTTATTTATCTTATGCAACTAACAACCATTGACAAAGCCAATAGTTCTGACTTGTTGTAGGTATGATGTTACTTGTTGTATCATATATCTGGGTGCAACGCCAGAAACAGCAAAATATGAGTCAGGCGGCATACTATGCTAAGTAAGCATAGATTTTTAGCTTATGTGTTTTTAAGCCACGCCCTTAATTACATTAGCCACGCCCCTTTGAGAGACCCCCATTTTTTTATCCCACTTTTAAAGCCCTGCATTACATCAAGATATATAATTCAGCAAGTAACATTACACTTACAACAAGCCAATACTATTGGCTTTGTCAATGGTTCTTAGATGCCTAACATAAATAAGCAACAACCATGGCTTCATAGTTTAGCATTTTGAAAATGCTTCAGTTCTGAAATGGTGAGACTACGAAAGAATTAAAACGAGTCTCTTTGAAGTTACAAAGAGACTATTTTTCCTCGAGGGTGAGGGAAAAAAATGGAGAGCCTGATAGAGGCCCGACTCAGCACCTGCTTTTTAGATCCGGCCCCACTCACAAAAAAAGGACTGTCTGTGAAAGCTAGATAGAGGCCCAAAAGTAGGCTTCAGAGTTCCCGACAATCATGCTTGTTAGAATTTGTTATACAAAACCAGGGCAGAAGGGGCCTGTTAAAAGTAGAAATATAAAGAAGATCCACCACAGGTAAGTAGAAAGCTTCTTTATTCTGATCATCCACTCTCCTCACTGACATAGATTATGAACATTCTATTGTAAACTCATGTGGAATGTTCCATTGTAGGATTGAAGGAAGGGGAGTGAGGGGAAGGAGGAAACCAAGGAGAAGGGAGAAGGGTCCAGCAATTAATTAAAGAAGATTACAACACATCTCCCTACTTAGGGGAGGGAGAAAATTATGCTAGGTTAACAAGTCTATCACCACTCCATGTCTGTTCATTTTCCAGGCGGACCACATTCCTGCTTACCTTTACCACTCGTTGGGGTGGTTGGTATTTGCTCAGTCCAGTTTGTACATGGGTGGGTTTCCTTACTAGCACAGGAATGTTAGCCTTGAGGTTATGTTCTTTAACTCCATGTTTGTGGTCATACCAACTCTTCTATCTCCTTTGGTGTTGTTGGATTTCTTTTTGGCCCTCCGCCTGGTTGGGAGTAACCCTCTTACCTCCTTCCAACCACAGGGGGTTCATCTTGGTGCTAGGTTCCCTCCCTATTAGAGGTACGATGAGAGAAATCCCTGAGATGAGATTTGGTGCAGTATGATATGCCCAGATGCATTCTTTAAGGGAGTCCCCAATCTTGTGGCCATTAGTGATGGTCAGTTGAATATGTTCTTTTACCATGCGATTTGTCCTTTTCATCAGTCCGTTTGCTCTGGGACAATAGAGTGCTGTTTTCTCATGTTTGATGTTTAATTACTCTAGGAACTCTCTCATCTCCTCGGACGTGAATTGCACTCCGTTATCTGTTAATAAAATTGCTGGTATACCTTCATTGAAAAAGATGTTTTTTATAAATGAGATAAGGTTTATTGTCATGTTGGAAGGTGTAAGTTTAAAATTGATCCAGTGGGAGGTGTAGTCTATGAGGACAAACATGAACCTCTTCTGCGGCCCCAAGGCTTCCATGGGTCCAATTATATCAATGGCTAATTTAGTCCATGGCACCACCGGTACCTCAACTGGAGGCAAGGGAACCTTACGTAGAGTTTTGCTTTTGTCACTTTTGGCACAGCTGGTGCATTCTTTAACTTTCAGCTCTACCATTGAATCCATCCTAGGAAACCAAAAGCAACTTCTTACCTTGTTCTTTGTGAGGCTCCTTCCTAAGTGGCCCTCATGGGCCAAATCTATTATCTTGCTTCTTAGGTCAGCTGGTGGAACATTTTTTTCGTTGCGATACACTTTATCAACCACAAGTGTTAGTTCAAATCTCACTTCCCAAAAGTCTTTGATAGCTCTAGGGACCTCAATGCGATTCTTAGGCCAGTCATTGACAATTAACTCCTGAAGAATGTTCATGTCAACGTCTTTTCTCATGCTCTCTTCCCATTCTTCTTTGGTAAGGGATGGTAGTTGTAAGGCTAAGATGGGGACATCTAATTGTTCTTCTCTAGTACTGGCATTGAGGGGAGACCTAGACAAGTAATCTGCCACTACATTCTCGGGTCCAGGTAGGTATTCCACTCTAAAGCAGTAGTTCTCCAACCCCAGCACCCATTTGGATATGCGTGGAGAATTGTTTTGAATACTTTTGGATGACAACATGAACGTTTGGGGCTTGTGGTCTGTGCAAGTAGTGAATTTGGTTCCCCATAAGTAAAATTTAAAGTGATTAACAGCCCAAAAGCATGCTAAAGCCTCTCTCTCGATGGCTGAGTAGTTGCGTTCTGTGGGACTCAGGGACCGGGAGGCAAAGGCTATGATGGTTTCACCATTCTCCCCTCTTTGAAATAATGATGCCACCAACCCTTTATTGGATGCGTCTGTGGTTAGCATGGTTTTCTTTTTGGGGTCAAAGGATCCTAGAGCCGGGATTCAATGATCTCCTTCTTCACCATGTCCAACATTTTGCCGTGTTTTTCTTCCCAAGTGAATTCTTTGTCTTTTTTAGTGGTTCACGTAGTCCATCACACTTTTCAGAAACGTTCTTTACAAACTTGGCCATGTATTCAACTAGACCTAAGAAGGACTTGAGTTCCTCTTTGTTAGTCGGTTATGGAGCGTCCTTGACAGCTTGCATTAGACTGTACTTAGGTCTGAATCCTTCTTGGGAAATGGTCAGTAGCGGCCCGTGGAGCGAGTGCCGTGGGGCGGTGGGGCGGGGGAGGGGCAGGATGGGGGGTAGTAAACTCAAGCTCATGGCCGACCAGAGTAATGTATAGAAATAAATAAATAAAAACAAATTTTCTTGTGCCTGCTGAAACGCCTTTGGTGTTTCAGCGTGTGCAATGAAATTCGTTTTATTTGTTTAGTTCTTTACATTACTCCGGTCGGCCGTGAGCCGGAGTTTACTACCCCCCCACGGCCCCGCGGCACTCCCTCCAAGGGCCGCTAATGGAAATGGTGTGCCCCAGGTAGTCCACTGAGCCTACTTTGACCTTGCACTTGTCTAGTTTCACCGTCAACCCTGCCTCTGCAAGTCTCTTGCACACTGTGTTAAAAATCATATTGTGTTCTTCAGCAGATGACCCATAAATCAGTATATCATCTTGTAAGCATAGGGTGTTTGTGATGCCGCTGAGGACTTGCAGCATTATCTTTTGAAAAACTGCCGCAGCAGAGGCAAGTCTGAAAGGCATCCTGACAAACATGTATGCTCCAAATGGAGAGGTAAATGCTGTTAATGGCCTTGAAAACAGGTACAACTCCACTTAGTGGTATGCCATCAATAGGTCGATGACCGAAAAGAACTTGACCCTCCCCATTGTGCTCAACATCTCGTTTATATTGGGGAGGGGAAACCTCTCTACCCATATATTCTTGTTGAGGCTGCGTAGGTCTACACAGAGGCAGATACCTTGCCCATTGGCCTTAGAAGCTATGACTATGGGTGCCAACCACTCGATGATTCTATGGGTTGGATGACACCCATCTCGCATAACTTATCTAATTCCCTCTTGAGGGGCTCTCTCATAAGTAGAGAGACCGGGCGGGGTCTGTGAACCATGGGTTTAGCTCTCTGTCTGACCTTGATCTTGTGTTGGAAGTCCTTCAACCTTCCTAACTTGTCCACGAAAAGATCAAGAAAGGCATCACATAGAGCACTGTTACTGTTAGTAACTTCCACCAGAATGACTTGGTCTTTATTGTTAGGGTCAAGTACAATGCCCAGCTCTTTCTGGTGTTGCCAGCCCAAGAGATTGGCTCCACTCTCTACCACACACACCTTGCCCATAGTAGATCTACCCTTGAAGCCTATGTGTGCCTTTATCATACCTACAAGGGAAATGGGGTCTTTGGTGTACCCTTCAGGAGAAATAGCTGGTTTACCTATTTCTATTCTTGAACCCCCCAAGGATTTTTCATAATCCTCCAGATTGAGTAGTGTGAATGGGGAGTAAGAGTCAGCACACATCTCCACTGGCTTATTGTCTATTAGAACCAGGCATTTGGGATAGTTAGGTTTGAATACCTATCTTCACTTTTAACCTGAAATACACATTTCTGGCGTTGTTCACCCTCAACATTAACCATTTTTACTATATTGCTGTCCCCATTTCTACAAACTCTGGCGAAGTGCCCTTTTCTGTTACACTTCTTGCATGTGACACCCCAAAGCGGAGCAATGGGGACTGCTGGCCAAATGATTATTGCTGCCACACCTAAAGCATCAAAAACCTTGACCTTCTTTTGTGGATTTGTTGATAGGTACATCTTTGGTTTTTACTCTGAGCACTTCACTGTGAGTTTCTTCTGATTGGACGGAAGCAACTATTTCCGTAACTTTCATTTCTTTCATGCACTTAGCTGTATGTTCAATGGACTGCACTAAAGTAATTGCCTCTCTCAGTGTGGGGTTTCTTGCAAGTAGTTTTTCTAGTACTCTGCTACTGTTTGTACACCTGGCTAATTGATCCCTTATGAGGGAATCAATGTGTTCCCCGAACTCACATAATTGAGTGAGTCCTCTCAATGCCGCTATGTAAGTTTTAATAGACTCATTTTTTCCTTGTGCTCTGCTAAAGAACTTGTGACGCTCGAGGATTACATTGACTTTGTCCCCAAACTGTGTTTCAAATTTCATGAGTGTGACGTCATACACATCTGAATCATCATTTTCTTCTAGTTCTGGTTCTGGCAGTGTTTTGTACACTTTGCGACCATGGACTCCCAAGTTATGCAACAGAATGTCATGTTTGCGCACTGCCGAAAATTCCCCCCCCCCCCCCCATGGCAATTAAGTATGATTCAAATAACTTGGTCCAATCCTTCCAGTGAATTTCTGGATCTCCGCTATCATTAAGAAAGGATGGTGGTTGGCTAATGCCAGGGGTGCTCATGCTAGAGAAGAGGTGCTACTGAAGTACCTCTAAGGGATGAAGAGGTATTCACTGGCCAAAGAGTGCAAGTCCGCTGAGGTGATTAGATTACTAAAGTTCTGACAAAAGGGGAAAGGAAAGGAACGGAACGGACCCAGTACCAGGGAAGTGCACTTATGAAGATGGTGTGTGTATCACCTTAGGTGGATGACACACAGTAAGGAACAATATGTAGAACCAGTAGTTGGAGTGAGGTGCCCCAAGGATGGTAGATGACACACGGAGAGGTGAGTGTGTCACGGATGACCGAGTTTGCCAATATAAGGAATGTAACAGGAATGCGGACAGCGTATCCTACTGGGTAAAGATACACTAATACACATACATGTGTAAAAATCCCAAGTGAAAAATATCTCACCATACCCGACTTAAAGCACCTGAACTGAACTGTTTGCTACAGAATACATGTATTAGGGTGGTGCAACACCCCCAAACACCCCCCCCCCCCAAAGCTACACCCCTGCTTTCCTCCTAAGATCATTTGCCAAATGGAAGTGTTAAATACCACAGTTTTAGAATTTCGTGAGTTTTTGCGCCCTGTAAAATCAGGTCCACACGCTTAGGGGCCGATTTCGATGTTGGACGGACCGGAGTCTGTCCGGAACTGGAACCGAATGACCTCCTGTCGTCGGTTCCAGTCCAGGAAGGAGGATGCAACCAATCTTATTCTTTACAATGCAGGATGCATTCTGAACCGAATGCATGCTCTCATTGCAAGGAGCAGAGGTGCAGTTCATCCTCGCACCCTCCATGTGCCTGCCACTGGGTGCAGGGATCAACAGGGGGGCACACCGCCATCTGGCGGACTTGATACAATGGGGTCCCTGCTGAGGGCCCCCAAAGACAGATACCCAATGTCTTTCTGTGTCTGAAAGGTCAGCACAGAAAGGCAGTGGGAAGCTACCATCATAATCCCTCGGCCGTAAAAAGCCAGATGAGGGATTACTGCAGGCTTTCCGAATGGCGGACGGGCTGGAGGTGATTCGGAAATCTGATTCACATTCCTTTCCGACCGACCCCATCCAAATGGGTAGGTCGGAAAGGAATCCAACCAGCCGATTACAATGCAGGCTGAAAGGCTCCGACTGACGGTCGGAGCCATTTCAGCCCGCATCGTAATCAGGCAATTAGTCCCCATTAATGGGGATCAACTTGTTATGCATGGTACCAGTGGGGTGTTACCACATGGTATCTGAAATTTTAATGCGGGGTGCATATTCTTCCTATACCGAGCAACTCATAATGAGGGCCCCAGTTTGGCCATTCTTTTGAGTCCAAGAAACAAGTGATGGCTTAAACCTATAATTCCAGTACATAATGCTTCCAAAACTATGGCATAGCTCACCTGGCATGGTGTATTGGAAAGGATAGCCAATTTAGTAATGGTATACCTGCTCCCAGGATTGAAACTGAGTCCAAACATAGAATGGCCTCCCACTCACATAGAAAATCTCCTAAATATGAACTTTCTGAGTCAGGGCTTCGAGGGAGATGCATGAACCCTGCAAATAATACATATTGTTACTTCAATGTTCCCTCTTTCACTGGCTCAGCTGTACTGTTTTTAAAATCCTATGTTCATAGTTTTAAACTTTGCACTGTGTGTTTGCTGTAATTGATTTGCACGCGCACTGTTGCCTTACCTGCACTGAAATTGACTTATGCACCTGTAATTAACATCAGACGCTGTGTTGTTCAATACTTACCTGACTTGCCTGAGTAAGCAGCGCCCGGTTCCCGGTCCGCCGCGGCTTGTGCTGTTTGTGCCGAGGGACCATAGGGCTTATTTTCACACTTCCTGTCTGGATCTAGTGGTTTCCGGTCGGGTTGGCGGTCTAGCGGCTGCATTCTCCCCTCTGCCTATATAAAAGCAGGAGGGGCGTGGACGCACGCAGCAGACTTCAGGCTGTACGGCCAATATCCCGACCCCAGCCTCTTGATTTTGTACTGTTTTAAAATCCCATGTTCATAGTTTTAAATTTCGCACTGTGTGTTTGCTGTAATTGATTTGCTTGCGCACTGTTGCCTTACCTGCACTGAAATTGACTTATGCACCTGTAATTAACTTTCACACACTGTGTTGCTCAATACTTACCTGACTTGCCTGAGTAAGCAGTGCCCGGTCCCTGGTCCGCCGCGGCTTGTGCCGTTTGTGCGGAGGGCCCATATGGCTAATTTACACACTTCCTGTCTGGATCTAGTGGTTTCCGGTCGGGTTGGCGGTCTAGCGGCTGCATTCTCCCCTCTGCCCATTTAAAAGCAGGAGGGGTGCAGACACGCGCAGACACGCGCTGAAGGCACGCCAAAGGCAAGCCCGTCTGCGCCTGTCCGCGCTAAGACCGCTGGGAGGACACTTGCCTTTTAAGAACATAGGGCATAACCGAGGGTAAGCTATCAACCATTGCCATGCAGCGTTATACTAGCACAGAGTTAAAATGTCTAAACAGGCCTGCCACCGCCCTAAAACCAAAAGATTTATTAAGTACCGAGGAGTATTTTGTGCCACCAACGGTCGGTGTTCAGACCCTCAGGAATGAATCATGTATGACAACCACTCCTTGTCCTAAGAAAAAAAGGCTAGCCAGTATCATCTACATGGACTCTGCCTTAACGCTCGGTCCATTCCTAAACACGCTTCAGAATTATAGAGCCTCCTAGATTTGGAAAAACCGGATGTCTGTTTCATAACCGAAACATGGCTCCATGATCAGGCAGCTCCCGACATAGCGACGGCTTTCCCATCCCAATATCAGCTAACTAGACTAGATAGAGCAACTGGGGGGGGGGGGATAGCAGTGATCACCGAGGGAAAGCTAGAAATCATCACACTAGACTTTTGCACTATGGACAAAGCGGAAATACTTATTTTTAAAATCACGACCCAATCGTCGGAAGCATGGATGGGGGCCTTAGTTTATAGACCCCGAGGCCAAAAAAACAATTTTGTCAACACTCTCTTGGAATTTATTGCGCCCTATGTCCTGTCCTAGCCTCAAATAATTTCATTCTCATAGGAGACTTCAATTATCATGCGGACGTAGCACAGGACCCTGAAACGGACCAATTGATAACCGCACTACAGACATTAGGGTTGGTACAGTTGGTAGTGGGTCCTACTCACCAGGCTGGTCATACCTTGGATCTATTATTCACCAATGCAACTAAACTTACAGTTGAGCAACCTCAACCTCTACTCTGGTCGGACCATTATCTGCTAAAATGTGGCATTTGTAAGGCTGCTCCTAGAATCCGTCAGGATAATGACTGCACCTTAATCAGACCCTGGCGTAAAGTCACTTCCAAATCATTCTCGACCTATTTTAACGTTGACGCCATACCACACCCAGATAATGTAGATCAAGCAACGTCGGCCTTTGAAGAGGCCATCACGCATGCTCTGAATAGTGTAGCACCCATGTCAAGAGTCAAGATCAAAGCCAAAGCATCTCCAAAAACTCACCTGCAGAACTGCCGAACGGCACTGGAGGAAAACTAAAACTACCGAAGATCAAATCACATCTAAAATAACTTACCGTACCTATTTAAACAATATTAAACTAGCCAAAAAGACCTATTTAACAGCGAGGATTAATAATGCCACAAACTCCAGTAAAGAGTTATATAAAATCTTGAAGGAGTTCACTACTCCTCAGGTCAACCAGCATACCCATCCCCCCACACAAGAATGGGTCAATAGAGTAGCCTCCTTTTATGACGAAAAGGTTAAAGCCATCTATAGTTCCTTCCCCCAAGACAATGTAAGCAATGTTGATTCGCATTCAGTGGCGAACAGTCAATCGCGGGTGCCTTTGCTGGGTGCATTTAAAACTGTAATCTGCGAACAGGTATCAGAAGCCATCATTAAGATCAAATCAGGCTCCCCAGCAGATCCTCTACCACCCCGCTCCTTCACGCAACTAGCACCCCTGTTAATACCAAAGTTAACAGAGATCTTTAACATGTCACTAGACCAGGCGATGGTGCCCAAAAGATGGAAATCAGCTCAAGTCAGGCCTATTCTGAAAAAGCCAACTTTAGATCCCAGAGAGACAGACAATTACCGTCCCATCTCGCTACTGCCTTATTTCGGGAAGGTGCTCGAATACTTGGTAAATAAACAGCTTACCGTCCATCTGGAAAGTCATGGACTACTTGACTCATCGCAATCAGGATTTCGTTCGGCGCATAGTACCGAAACGGCAGTAGTGGAGATGGTGGATAACATCAGGATGGCCTTGGATAAAAGAGATTCAGCTATGCTGGTTCTTTAGACCTGTCCGGCCTCTTCGACACCATCTCCCATGACATTTTAGAACAACGCCGGAAATGGAGGTTCGAGGGAAAGCCCTGGACTGGTTTAAAAACTATTTAAAGGAATGCTCCACTACTGTACACATAGATACCCTGGCCTCATGCAGCAGACCAGTAAGCATTGGAGTTCCCCAGGGGTCAATCCTGAGCCCGATCCTTTTTAATCTTTATGTAACACCTTGTGCCAGGATAATCAGGTCATATGGGTTTGAGGTAGTGTCATATGCCGATGACACCCAGCTGCTGAACACCTCTGGCCCTGACCCTACTGACTCAATGATCCGGTTTAAAAACTGTGTGACCCACATTAACAACTGGATGAGCAATAACAAATTGCAGCTAAACGGCAGTAAAACCGAGATCTTTCTGTTTGGCAGGGCCGAAGAGTATAGGTCTAGCAGCTGGTGGCCTCAGGCACTGGGCCCATGCCCGTCCCCTAAACAAGTAGTCTGCAATCTAGGAATTACGATCTACAACAAGCTATCCATAAAAAATCATGTCAACTTTGTGATGGGCACTTGTTACGGGATTTTGAGGAAGTTACGCAAAATCTTTAAATGGCTACCCATTGAAGCCAGGAAGCCTTTGGTCCAGGGCCTAATTGTTAGCCGTTTGGACTACGGGAATGCCTTATTAGCCTCCCTAAATGAAGACCTTGTCTCTAAATTGCAAGTTTTGCACAATACTGCGGCCAGACTGATCTTAAACCTACCACCAAGATCTCCTTCAGTCCCAAGTTTGAGATCCCTCCATTGGCTTTCAGTTAGGAAAAGAGGTCATTTCAAAATCCTGTGCCTAACTCATAAAAGTATCTATGGTACCGGACCCGGTTATTTAGCAAAAAATTTAAATAAATATCAGCCAAAAAGAACACTAAGATCCAGTTCAAAATCTTTTCTCACTCCATTTCGCGTCCGCACCACTCGCAATGGGGGCTGGTAGTTTTCCTTTCTTGCCCCCCATCTCTGGAACAAGCTGCCGCTTCATCTTCTTTCCATGGCGGACCACCAGCGTTTCCGCAAAGAATTGAAAACATGGCTGTTCGACCAGAATTAACGCAAATCGGATTTGTCCCCCAGGATCTGGATTTTCTGCAAGCACCATGAGACCTAGCGGTGATATGCGCGCTATAGAAGATTCTCTGACTTGACTGGACTTGACACTGACGGTGAAGCCGTGTAAGAGACCTAGGAACCCTATTGTCTCACCATCTCCACCTTTCTTCTGGATAAAGAATTCTTTATAATCATCGTATTGCTTAGAATATACAAGTTTTTTTCAGGGCCAGGAAAAAAGTACAAATATTTTGTTTCAGCTACTAAGGTCAAAATTTTATGTGAAGAATGATTATAAAACAAAGCAAAGCTCATCATAAATATTTGTTTTTTCAAGCCAGTGATGGCCAAGTATTAAAGTGCTTGGCTCAAACTATGGTTTAAAACATTGAAATCGTGATTGAGGGATTCTGACTCAATCAAACTACTCTTACATTGACTCTAAGCTATGAAGCTAGAATGTGCCTCTAGAAGACCTTATTAATGTATATCAATCAGTAAGCCACTATGTATACCGGAATTCTGTTCCAGCCCTGAATTGCTTTCATCAGCTGGTAAGCAAAATGTGAAGGATGCCATCTGGAGATGGACAAGAAATAATAGATATGGCACAGAATAGATTAAAAGTTCTGTTTCTTTGTATGGTCCTCAAGCCTTTGGACTAGGTATAGAACAGTACCTTGAATGGATAAATTACTACCCACGGGCCTTGGTGGTTAGGCTGAGGTTAAGCATATTGCACTTTATGGTTGCTTTTCCTGAACCAGTTAGGTATTCAGCCCATTTGGATGTTTGTCCTTGTGATGGCCTCTCTGCACGATTCACCATGCACTTTATGCTGTTTTGCACATTTTCTCATTATATATGGAAAATAATATTATTACGGCTAGTTAAAAGAAGCTAAAATAAGACTTCATAAGCAAGTTCTATTTTATTTACAGTCCTTATCCTCTATGACAGCTTGCTTAACAGTATTACATTTTATCCAGTACGCAATTCACAGCTGGAGACAGCATACCTGAAATAGTCACTTCAATTGATGGTTTCCTTTCTTTTTATATCCCTTGAGCTGGAAATATATTTTTAAACTGATTAATCAATTTTGTATTTTATAGTTTACGATGGTCGCAACTTGATCGTATGTTTTATATGGCTTTTATGGCCTTCTGTCCAGGAAAACAGGATTTAATCAAAAATAGACTAACTAGGAATTTTCATTTAGTGATGTATATGATGTTCCTACTAGTGGCCCATAACATTTGTGTTAACATAGCAGACCCATAGTTGAGGTTTTTGTTGACAGGTGTAATGTTGAGGGAGTTCACTGTTGGTTCATTGTAACCATCATCCAACTGTCTGTGAAAATTGCTGCTGGCATTTGCTTTATAATATATAATGCTTATTTATATTTAATGAATTAGAATTTATTGTTGTTTTATATTGATTTTTTTTATACAACTATGGTTTATTTGAGCGAAATAAAGTATAGAATTTGATTTGATTCAATTCGATTCTAAGGCCTTTATCACTTAAACTGACCACAGGGAACACTAAGTTAGGAACCAGCCTCTGCCATAGTTCTGATTGACAACTTTAGTAGTTGATGGCATGGAGTAGCGCTATCTTACTACCTTAGGCAGTGGTAAATGGTTGCTTGTCCCAGGAACTTTCAAGATGTGTACTGCTTTTAGGAGGAATTGCTGCTTTTATTAAAAAAATAACAAAACAAAATAGCATACATACATACATACATATGCAACATAAATACACAATGACAACATAACAGGGCACATCTCAACAAAACAGTCTAAACAGAATGTGAAACTGCGAAACAATAACCACAGTACAACGCACCCAAATCACATTCCAAAATGCAGCACAAATATGAAGGAGCATACAAAACAACATCATCACCACAACGAAGTGCCAAATGACAAATATGCACAAATGCTCTTGTCACACATTACCACCTCCAGAACCTTCTTTTCATGATACAGTTGTAGAAGGTGTTTGAACCAAGGCCCTGAAATACCACCATCCAAATATGTTTTGTGATCCAGGCTCGGTGTGATTATAACTAAACATTAAAATGAGTGACTGAAGTTGTATTTAGTTAGAATTGCCTCAGTGGATGGAACCATCGATACTTAATAATTCAAATTGGCTTTTTACAGTCAATGACCCGTAATGTTATTATTGAAGTTATGGATGCTTTTCTGACATATTTCTTTTTTCTTTGACTCTTTTATCCCATTCATTCTTTCTCTCTGTTAGTATGAATGTGGCATTGGCTTTTGTATTTTTGTTATTTCTGTTATTTTAAATATATATATCTAAAAGCAAGCAATCAATGCAACTTGCCTTCCCCTGATCAAGTGGCAAACGTGACATAAGGTGTTGTGAAACATATGTTGGCATAGAAGCAGTTCAGATGGATTTTCTAATGAATGCATATTGTTAATTCATAGGACTATTAAGAAACAAAGGATAATATAAACTAATCTTTTTTGGTTCTCAGTGTCTAGACGAACCATTTATCGAAAGCTATTGGGAACAGGCATAGCAACATTCAAGACTCAATCACTTATGCTGGTCTGTTTTAATTTAAAACAAATCCAACACCATGCCAGTTCTTGACAGACTGGACAGCCTCCTGGTAACAGATAAGTCTCTAGAACGTTTACACCATCTTTGAAGCACAAGAAGGAGTGAGTTCCAAAGTATTTATATAGAATTTATTTCCTTCCTGCAGTGCAATCCATGACCTGAGATCTAGTTAGACCAAAAATATGTCACAATCAAGTTCAATCTCAAAAAGAATGTCAAAATCCATAAGGATGATGGGAACATAAAGTTGGAACTCCATGCAAGCTGACCTGAGGAGCATCCAGATTTTGGCATCTTTCAAGAAAAAAACAAAAATCCACTACTTCAAAGAGGCTTTCCTATCCCCCACCTATGCGACTAGGCCTATCCTCCCTAACAGGTCCACAAGCAACTCAGAGGGACTTCTGACAGAGACCGACCCAGAAATAACCTAACAAGATTCCAGACCTACATCAACAATGATCACGGGCCATGAGGTTAGGGAGTTGCCTCTTAGTTCTGGCTGTCTCATTGTGTGGGAGTTGTGGTATCAAGTGACCCCCATCATAAGCTAGTGTGATTCAAAACAGTGAGAAAATTAAATAAATATTCTTGTGTCTCCATTCTGTCTGAACTATTCTTGCGTAATCCTCACAAAGAATTTCAATACTGCACTGGATTTTTTGACATTTCAGCAAGCAATGCTGTGTTCTTTCTAGCCACTAGGTGTGACCTTTTAGACTCAGTAACTGGGTTTGACTTTCAATATCTCAAAGAAAAGGTTCTCACACACACACATATGCATAAATGCTCAAACGCACACACACACACAAGCACGCACACACACACACAACACAAACACATGTACACACGTGCACACGCACACTGACACACTCTTTCTCTCTCTCACTCTCTCTCGTCTTTACATTGATGATTTACATTTCCAATGTTATAGCTAACAATCTTATTGTATACTAACATTGTGATTGTCCACCCACTCCTTTGGAAACAGGTTCTGGGAGGGCAACCACTGCTAATCATCTCTCACTGCAAAAGGTGTCACCTACCATAACAAATATTCTACAATGGCTTCTGCTACGAAAAGTTAGATGATCTGAAACTATTAACTATGAAATTGTACCTCATTAGCTGTCGAAGATAAGTACAGGGAATGCCATTATCCTATATTTGAATATGATGAACAATATGATTACTGTAATACAATAAAACTTACCTCATCAGCATTACAGCAATTGTGGTTTATTAAGTCTTTTTGAAGTTCGAAATTTAACATCGTCCACTATTTGGTTAAAAAAGGGACGGGTTGAAAACGGTGTTATAAAATCAACGTCACTGTTGGCCGAGCATAGTAAAAAAAACCATAAGACAAAGTGGTATTATTTATTTATTACAAAAAAAAAAGATATTGAGCTTCATGCAAGCCACGGAGTCATTTTTCCCCACTCGAAGATGTTATAGAATAAGCCTGTACTTCGACAGGCCAGAATTTTCTCTTCAATTTGGTCTTTGCTTCCTTGCTTTTGCTTTCTTTGAGATTTGCTTCCTATGTCCTGCAGAGATTCACAATCCTTGTTTCCACACGTAATAAATAAAAACTTCAATGACAGGTGTTCTAGAAAAAAAGGCAGAGCAAGTAAGACATTCAGGAACACATTTAGTAAACTTTAAAGCAAGCACTAGTGCGAAGCAAAGGGGGGCTACTCAACGCAAGCAACAACATCTCAATTTTCACATGCAAAGGTATTTCTGAACATCAGGTTGTTTCATGTACTGAAGCAGCATTGTGGTGCTTAACAGGGAGTTTGTGATTTCCCATTCAAAGTGGGGGTTACAGAGCACAAACAACACAAACACCCATAGGACTTCAAATACACGTGTTATGTTATGTCATGTTATGTTATGTTATGCAAAGCCAGATTTACTAAAGCCATGTAAAGTAGCATGGCCTGGTTGTGTGTGGAATACTAGCTCCAACTGAAAACAGGTGCAAACGATTAGCAAAGAAAAAGTGGGTATTACAGGTCAGCCTTTGGGGCTCATTTTCCTGCAGCTATACTCAGATCCTGCTGGATGGTGGTCGGGGTGTTCAATGTGTGGCCAGTTCGGCCCACAGAGAAACAAAACAGTTCAAAAGGGAGGGTCCAAGGGAAAAGTTTTAAAGACCACTAAGGATTATATCCCCATACAAACATCGTTAATACAAAAAAATCCTAGGGTCTGATCATATGCCAATAGTGTATATAAATTGATAATACTCCTTCAATAAGAATGAATTAAACAAACAGCAAAATTGTGCTCATAAGATCATCTAAGGGCAGATCCCTTATAAGGACGTAATCCCTCACTCACCAGAGGTGACATGCTTCATCATAGGGATTCTCCTCCCAAAGGAAACACCTAGTTCCTTTGAGGTCTACAACCCCCTCACTGTGAGGGAGGAGTTCAGGGATGTTTTACAGGAGTATGTAGGGTATCCTAAACCCACCTTTGATGAGTCTAACGTATGAGTGAGGTCGCAGCGCAAAATAATCTACAGTGTAAAAATAACGTAAATCAGTGAGTGAATACTAAAACTGGCTAGTGGGCATTAAACAACAATTTTAATCAAAATATGCCTACTGTCAGGATTAAAAAAGCAGTGCACCAGCGGTATGGATTTGAACCGCTATGGTGTGATGATAATTGGTCAACATGTTTCAGCCATAATGATCCATAGTCTACAGTGTAAAAATAACGTGGCTCCGGCAGCAGGCTCTTCCTGCCAAGTAGTACCGACGGACAGAGCGGCGCTCCCTTCCTGAGCTGGTGCCAGGTAGGGGTGAGGCTTTGTACCCAGCAATAGCGGGTACAATGATACCTTGTTACTGAAAGACCAAAGATCATGTCTTGGTCTGATATCCTTTTACGTTAAAAATATTCTGTATCATTCACTTTTTTAGAGCAGCAGCATTAATTGTTTAGGTCCTGATGAAAGCCTGATCCGACTGGATCATTATGGCTGAAACATGTTGACCAATTATCATCACACCATAGCGGTTCAAATCCATACCGCTGGTGCACTGCTTTTTTGATCCTGACAGTAGGCATATTTTGATTAAAATTGTTGTTTAATGCCCACTAGCCAGTTTTAGTATTCACTCACTGATTCACGTTATTTTTACACTGTAGATTATTTTGCGCTGCGACCTCACTCATACGTTAGACTCATCATAGGTGGGTTTAGGATACCCTACATACTCCTGTAAAACATCCCTGAGCTCCTCCCCCACAGTGAGGGGGTTGTAGCCCTCAAAGGAACTATGTGTTTCCTTTGGGAGGAGAATCCCTATGATGAAGCATGTCACCTCTGGTGAGTGAGGGATTACGTCCTTATAAGGGATCTGCCCTTAGATGATCTTATGAGCACAATTTTGCTGTTGGTTTAATACATTCTTATTGAAGGAGTATTGTCAATTTATATACACTATTGGCATATGATCAGACCCTAGGATCAGTTCGGCCCACACCCAGATAAGTCGTAACATGTCTATCATTGGCCCACTACAAGCACTGCCAAGAATAAGACAGACCAGTTTCCAAGGGTGCTGTCATCTAATGGTTACTGACACAGTTGCCTAGACTTTGAATTTTGACGGTTGACCCATCAGTCTGAAAAAGGAAACATAAAGACTCAGAGGAGAAAATAGTGAATTTTGCACCCACAATCAAACTTCCATCTGTTTCCCATTCAAGTCAGGGCCAGCATTGGGGCTGTGCAACAAGAGCGGCCGCACTGGGCGCTGACCTGTGGAGGTGGGCGCTGTCCTCAGGGGGTAGCTGTGTTGAGCAATAACTTTTGATGGGAGAGATGAGGGGCACTTTTGCCCGATGGCAGTGAGAAATCATAGGAGGCGGTCACGGGGTGTGGGGGGCGCCAAACATCATTAACGCACTGGGCGCCACCAGTGCTACAGCTGGCCTTGTCAAAAGTAATTATATGATTTGCATCTAGGAGTATCGCTAACAAACAGTGATGCATGCTATGTGGGACAGAGCGATATATTGGTAAGCGCCCTTGGCTTTTACTTCATGTGCACCTCTAACTGAAGGTTATCCATGTGTCTGCAAATTCGGGACCACCACTGCAATCGTTACATCTAAACATAGCATATAGATGCTAAAACACTAAGGGCCACAGGGATGAGTCCTGGTGCACCCATGAGCTGACTACAGCAGCTGAAGAGATCAAGTAGTTTTCTTCTCCTGTTGAATCAGACTGGTCACAGCTGATTGCACCCAGGACAACACTGTGCTCAGTACCCCTAATCCTGACAAGGTGCTTATAAGAGTATTTTACAAACCATGAACAGGCAATAGATGTGGCATAACGGCTAGAGCTGCTGACCTTGGAACTAAACAACCATATACAAATCTTGGCATCTGGCGGCTCCTCCGCTAAGGCGGAGGAGCATTGTCCCACCGCTGCAAAGCAGTGAAAGAAAGAACAAATACAAGGATAATAACTCAAGGTAACTATCATTGTATTTGTTCCTGCTGCACAGCTTTGTGGGGCGGGCAGGGTGGGGAGGAGTGGTTTGCCGACTCCAAGTGCACAGTGACTGTGTTGCCGGCCCTCTAGATCTGTCCAAAACGGTCATGCACACTTCACATGTTCTTCATGCAGGCTGCATTACAGCCTGCATGGAGAACAAGCCCAGGCCCCCATTCTCTGGCTGAGCACCGATCCACGGCGCTCCTACCAATCACAACGCTGCATTGTAGCATTGTGATTGGCTTAGGGGAGGGAGCCTGGCTGCTTTCTGTTCTGGCCCCAGAGAGGAAAGACTGAGACTACGTGCGGGAGAACGGCGAGAAGGTGAGTTTTTTTCCTTTTTTTCCCCTTTACATTACCCCCTACCCTCCGCCTGCCACGCCACTCCCGATCCGTGACAGTCGCTATTGGGATCAACATCCTGTGATTCTGGACGAAATATTTAACCACCCAGTGCCTTAGAACAGTGAATCTGACCTAGTGTATCGTCATTTGGTGCTTAGGTGAAACACTTTATTATCCCTGGACCTACTTCTCACTACATAAAACCGGGATGGACTTGGCTTCTTGGGAGGGTTATAAGCCAAATAAACCCATTATGAGAAATGTTGGGAACTAAGTACTGTTCTGGAATTTCTTCTTAAAATGTAGCCACCAACAACAAATTAGAGATTGGTCTGTAATCTGACAATACCGCAGGGTCCGTTTTCTATTTTTACATTTTTTTAAAAGTTATTTATTTACTCAAGAGAGTATTTATCATGATATTTTTCTTTACAGTCTTTGCTTATATCAAACATTTTAAATACAACCTTGTTGCCCAATCCACCAACAATGATTACAAACCCAGAACTTTATTAACTGTACTTGAGTAACATTTCAGTATTTCTCTCTCGAATTTACATGTCAAACTTCATTAGGAACGAAGATGTCTTCTCATGCATTGGAATGGATGAGCGATTCTGCTTACTTTAAAACTTTACAGCTCTATGCACTGACTGATATATGTTCGCACGATTTATTATACATATTCACCTTTCTCCATGCACGAAGACAGATTTACTTTTCGCTCAGCCTTCTTGGCTTCTTAATTATTTTTATCTTCCCTTCACAGAACATGTCCACGTGCCGCTGTTTTGCCTTTTTTTCACGATCCAGAATTTCCTTGGGGAAGAGGCTTTTCTCATCAAAAACAGCTTTTAAGGCTACCGTATAAAAGTAAGCATACATTATTCAAGAGCTACCGCGCTTGTCATATTATAAATTCATCACATGAGAAAAGTGACTTTTTTGTTAATACATGGCAAGGGAATAATAATGTATGGAAAAAACGATTGTTATATTATTGCATGAACATGATCGTTTCTTCACTCGACGTTTAACCCTTTTTGATTGGCTTATTCGTAATTAATACATAATCATATACATTTTAAAATATTAATTACATCAATACACAAATGACATAGAAACTTCAATGTCCTTCAATCCATCAAGAATCTTTTCAATTAGTTAAAAACACAAAGGGGCTGATTTACAAGCCTCTTGCGCCACTTCTGCGTCACTTTTCCCATGTTAAAAGTGACTCTAAAGAGGCGCAAGGGACTTGTAAATCTGCCCCAAAGTATTTTGGCTTGATAATTTAGCATCCCCGACTTCACAATTAACTTCTGTAGTGCAGAACAGTCATTTAAGGCTTTCTAAAATGTTCAACTTGAGTTTCACACAGCATCACATAGCAGAGAACAGTGGACCAATCCCCATTAGTTTCACATACAAAAAATATGCCCAAAATGAAATCGCATCACTTTAGCATCCAAGGTGAGTATCTCATTACCTCAAATATTTTCAAACTGACATTGACCTCATAGGCAAGATAATTAAAGTCATCAGCAAGCTTAAAACAAAGCTAAAACATGTCCTCCTCTTTACAGTTGACATTAATGGCTTTCATTAATAATACTTTAAGCTTGGTTTGTATCACATAATCGTCAATCGTGGCTGCATCCAATTGTAAAGAAAAAAAAAAAACATAAGGATATTACATACATTTGCAGACCAAGCCACACAAAAGCCAACAGGGTATTAGAGGCTGCAAGCCTAGCGCTAAATGAGACACCTTTAACCTCTTCCGTGCTCATGACGTCTCCCGGCCGTCATGAGTCACGATGGGCGTGTGCGGACGACGGGAGACGTCATGACCACGCCCGCGATCGGAATGTCAGCACCGCGGGAGCGCTGCGGCGGAATTTGCGCCGCAGCGAAGAGGTTAAGTAGAAACTAGAGCCATCAACCATGTAGAACGAACACTTTTCCTGATGAGGCAGACAAGGGGGCTTTAATGAAAAGCCTCCGTATTAAACATTAAATGCTGGCAATGCTATAGGCAACAACATTACTGAGGTCTGTTTATAATAAATATCAGGCTTACAAGACAGACAAGGGTAAAAATGTACTAATGTACATTGATTTCTTTTCTCTATTCTTTGAGCACCAACTTATCAAAAATCAGTATAGGTACTTCAATCTATAGCATATACTGACTTTACTCTTGAATAATATTGGACCCCTTCGCTGCCAGGCCTTTTCCCATCCTGTGCCACGCCCTTTTTGGGTTATTTGGGGTAGTTCGCGCTTAGGCCCCTTTAACTTTTTTTTGTCCACATAAGGTATCCACACCAAATTTGCATACTTTTCTTCCAACATCCTGAGGATTCTAAAGCCACCCACAGTCTGTGGATTCCCCTCGAGGGGACCAAGAAATTAGGTAAAATACAGCTATATTTTGTTTTTTGAGGGGAAATGGGGAACAAAGTGCTGCAGAAGGCAGCATCTGGTTTTTCCCTGCAAATGGTATCAACAAGGGGTGTGTGGTGCTAAAATCACCATCTTCCCAGCTTTCAGGATTAGGCAGACTTTTGTCAGAAAACCTACATTTTCTACACAGTTTTGGCATTTTACAGGGACATAGCTTTTTCCTATTTTTTGTGCGTTCAACCTTCTTCCAGTTAGGGGTAGAAATGGCAGTAAAACCATTAATGGATCCCAAAAAGCTATACATTTCTGAAAAGAAGACAAAATTCTGAATTCAGCCAGGGGTCATGTGTGTAGATCCTTTCAGGTTTTCCTATTGAAAGTAAAAGTTGCAATCAAATAATATTGAAATTGAGTTGAAAAAAAAAGCCATTTGAGCCTACATTTTCACCTCTAACTATGCTAGATTTTTTAAAGCAATATACTGTTACATCTGCAGGACCTTTCTGGTTGCCGGGATAGATCAGGCTTGTAGGTTCACCAAAAACCAGAGGTACCCAGAGCCAATAAGTGAGCTGCACCTTGCAATGGTTTTTCACTGTGTAACGGGTATACAGCAATTCATTTGGTAAAATATAAAGAGTGAAAAATAGGTATCAAGGGAACTTATGTATTTCCGAAATGGTTATTTGCACATCTCTGAATTTGTGGGTTAGCATATGAATTAGGGGGCATTTTCAAAATGTCTTCTTTTTTACACACGGTCTTACATTTGGAAGGCAGAAATGCATAGAAAGACAGTTAGTAATAACACTTGTTCTACTATTCTGTGCTCCCATATGTCTTCCGATAAAAATGGTACCTCACTTGTGTGGGTAGGCCTTGTTCCCGCAAAAGGAAATGGGTTAAAACACAACATGGACACATCAAATTTTTCCACTGAAAACTGACCCTTTCTTGCAATGAGCCTAGACGTGGCTTTTGAGCCCTAGCTCAGCCGGCACCGAGAGAAACCTAGCAAACCTGTCCATTTTTTAAAACTAGACGCTTAGAGGAATCCAGTATGGGGTGCCTTGTGTGGTTCTCACCAGGTTATGTTACCCAGAATCCCTTACAAACTTCAAAATGTGTATAAAAAACAAATGTCCTCACATTTCTGTGATGGAAAGTTCTGGAATCTGTGGGAAGCCACAAACCTCTACCCACCCATCATTCCCCCAAGTCTTCAGATAAAAATGGTATCTTACTTGTGTGGGTAGGCCTAGTGTCTGCGACAGGAGACAGCCCAAAACGCAAAGTGGACACATCATATTTCCACTGAAAACTGACCCTTTTTTTAATGTGCCTAGCAGTGGATTTTGGGCCCTAGCTCAGTCTGCACCCAGGGAAAACTAGTAAACATGTGCATTTTTTTAAAACTAGGCACCCAGGGGAATCCAGGATGGGATGACTTGTGTGGCTCTCACCAGGTTCTGTTACCTAGAATCCTTTGCAAACCTCAAACTTTGTGAAACAAAACACATTTTCCTCACATTTCTATGATGGAAAGTTCTGGAATCTACAGAGAGCCGCAAACTTCCACCCACCCAGCATTCCCCCAAGTCTCCCAATAAAAATGGTACCTCACTTGTGTTGATAGGCCTAATTCCCATCACAGGAAACAGCCCAAAACGTAACATAGATACATCAAATTTTTTCACATTAAACAGACCCTTTTTTAAAATGTGCCTAGCTGTGGATTTTGAGCCCTAGCTCAGCCGGCACCTAGAGAAATCTAACAAACCTGTACATTTTTTAAAACTAGATGCTTAGGGAAATCCAGGACAAGGTGACTTGTGTGGATCTCACCAGGTGCTGTTAGCCAGAATCCCTTGAAAACTTCAATATTTGTAAAAACAAACAAAAACAAAACAAATTCCTCACATTTCTGTGATGGAAAGTTCTGGAATCCATGTGGAGACACAAACTTCCAACCACCCAGCATTCCCACCAGTCTCCCGATGAAAATTGTACCTCACTTGTGTGGGTAGGGCTAGTGCCTGCAACAGGACACATCATTATTTCCAGTGAAAATGATCCTTTTTTCAAAATGTGCCTACTTGTGGATTTTGGACCCTAGCTCAGTCGGCGCGTAGGGAAACCTAGCAAACCTGTATATTTTTGATAACTAGGTACCCAAGGAAATCTAGGATGGGGTGACTTGGGCGGCTGTCACCAGGTTCTGTTACCCAGAATCCCTGGCAAACCTCAAGGAAAGAACACATTTTCCTCATATTTCAGTGATGGAAAGTTCTGGAATCTGTGGGGAGCCACAAAATTCCAACCACCCAGCATTCCGCCAAGTCTCCCAATAAAAATAGTACATCACTTGTGTGGGTAGACTAAGTACTTGCAACAGGAAATGGCCCACAACATACTATAGAAACTTCATAAATAACGATAATTAACAATCACAAAACAATATGGTTTCATGAGGGAGTCATCTGTGCTTTTGGTCCTGGGCTTGGCGGCCATCTAGGGAAATAAATTTAGAAATAAGTTTGTCTATATTTTTATAAAACTGAAGAGGAAGTATCATAGAAAGGAGGAAAAAAACAAAAACAGCAATAACCATTTTAATAGAATCAACTTTTCCCCACCAGAATAAATGTAAGTAGGACCCATTTATGAAATTTGTCTTTGATATGATTCACAATATAATCACAATTCAATGTAATTGATTGTATAATGCTGTGCGTAATTAATAGATCAAGATATTTAAGTATTTCCTTTTGCCATATCATTTCTTTGTTTGGTAGCCTATCAGGGGTACCGTAAACATTCAAAGTAAATAATTGTGTTTTATTGGAGTTTATAGTGTAACCTGAAATCAGAAAGTATGTGTGCATTAGATGTAACAGAGGAGGAATGGAAAATTGAAATTTGACCATTAATGAAAAGTTTGTAAGGCAGACCAGAGTAAAGAGCCGGGATCATACGAATAAACGATCTGCCAAAGTTAAAAGCAGATAAGGTACGGAAAAGATATTGCCAATGGCCTTTATCAAAAGCCTTTTCCACATCAAATGCCATAACACCAGATGTTAGCAGTAATGATGGTCCAACTTCAATGGCATGAAATAGTAATCTTACATTATTTTACAGAATGCCTATTCTTCATGAAACCAGGTTGAGCAATATGAATGATAATATCAAGCACAGAGGCCAACCTGGTTGCAAGAACTTTTGCATAAAGTTTACAGTCTCAATTAATTAAAGAAATTGTGAGGCAACAGTGGAATCTTTGTTAGGTTTTGGGAGAACTAGAATTAAAGCTTCAGTAAAGGACCCAAAAAGTGATACTGTACTACTAAAGTGAGTAAATATCTTGAGTGAATAAGGTGAAAGGTGAGGAGAAAATGATTTATAAAACTAAGCAGGAATACTATCTGGATCGGGAGATTTAACTAACTTAAGGTATTTAATAGCTAATTGCACTTCTTCTAATATAATCGGTAAATCCAATTTATTCCCAGCTGACTGCGTAATTTCTGGAATCTGTGGGGAGCCACAAAATTCCAACCACCCAGCATTCCGCCAAGTCTCCCAATAAAATAGTACATCACTTGTGTGGGTAGACTAAGTACTTGCAACAGGAAATGGCCCACAACATACTATAGAAACTTCATAAATAACGATAATTAACAATCACAAAACAATATGGTTTCATGAGGGAGTCATCTGTGCTTTTGGTCCTGGGCTTGGCGGCCATCTAGGGAAATAAATTTAGAAATAAGTTTGTCTATATTTTTATAAAACTGAAGAGGAAGTATCATAGAAAGGAGGAAAAAAACAAAAACAGCAATAACCATTTTAATAGAATCAACTTTTCCCCACCAGAATAAATGTAAGTAGGACCCATTTATGAAATTTGTCTTTGATATGATTCACAATATAATCACAATTCAATGTAATTGATTGTATAATGCTGTGCGTAATTAATAGATCAAGATATTTAAGTATTTCCTTTTGCCATATCATTTCTTTGTTTGGTAGCCTATCAGGGGTACCGTAAACATTCAAAGTAATAATTGTGTTTTATTGGAGTTTATAGTGTAACCTGAAATCAGAAAGTATGTGTGCATTAGATGTAACAGAGGAGGAATGGAAAATTGAAATTTGACCATTAATGAAAAGTTTGTAAGGCAGACCAGAGTAAAGAGCCAGGATCATACGAATAAACGATCTGCCAAAGTTAAAAGCAGATAAGGTACGGAAAAGATATTGCCAATGGCCTTTATCAAAAGCCTTTTCCACATCAAATGCCATAACACCAGATGTTAGCAGTAATGATGGTCCAACTTCAATGGCATGAAATAGTAATCTTACATTATTTTACAGAATGCCTATTCTTCATGAAACCAGGTTGAGCAATATGAATGATAATATCAAGCACAGAGGCCAACCTGGTTGCAAGAACTTTTGCATAAAGTTTACAGTCTCAATTAATTAAAGAAATTGTGAGGCAACAGTGGAATCTTTGTTAGGTTTTGGGAGAACTAGAATTAAAGCTTCAGTAAAGGACCCAAAAAGTGATACTGTACTACTAAAGTGAGTAAATATCTTGAGTGAATAAGGTGAAAGGTGAGGAGAAAATGATTTATAAAACTAAGCAGGAATACTATCTGGATCGGGAGATTTAACTAACTTAAGGTATTTAATAGCTAATTGCACTTCTTCTAATATAATCGGTAAATCCAATTTATTCCCAGCTGACTGCGTAATTTCAGGGAAACCACACATGTATAAAAAGTTATCAATATCCAACATTTCACTAGACAGAGGCTTATTATATAAAGTTGAATAATAATTCACAAATTCATTAACAATTTCATTGTGAGATAATGCATTTTGATCATTAGAATTATGGATTGTATTAATTTTATTTTTATCTTACTTAATACGAAGATAATATGTGAAAAGTCTTCAACATCGATGAACACTAAAACAAAATATAGCTCTGCTATTAGTAGTTTGTATGCCGGCCCCATTGCTTAATGTTGAATTTAATTCATAACGTACTTTTTGTAGTTGCAGTTTATGTTTGATTACATTAGATTGATAAAGAGATGTTCATATATTGCTATTTGTTTATCTAATTCTTTAACTTTGGAGCTAAACAATTTGTTGCTATGTGCCATAATAGTACTTGTCGCCTCTGTGATATATGCCTTAAATGCATCTCATTTATTAACAATTGAAGTAGAACCTTCAGGGTTAAGAGGAAAATAATCACCTAGGGAGGACAAAAGTTTTGGTCTATGTTTTTTCATTAAGGGCAACATTGGTACTCATGCCCCATCGACCTTGAGATTGTTGAGTGGAGATAGGTTGTAAAACACATGAAATGAGTGCATGATCGGAAATATCAATATTTTGGATAGCAGGATCAAAAATTGAATGGATTAATTGATGGGATATTAATAATAATCTATACAAGAGTAGGAATGATGAGGATTAAAACAAAAAAAATGTTTCTCTGTTGGATGATGTACGTGCAAATATCTACCAATTTGGTATGCTTTAAAGAACGATTTTAGAGTGAAATAAGCTTTGGGAGGATGAAATTTGGCTTGAGATGCTCTATCCAATTAGAGGTCACATACAAGGTTAAAAATCGCTTCCAATACTAAGTGGAACATTACCTAATTTTAGTACTTCCGATGTGAAAAGAGACCAAAAATTAGAGTCATCATTTGTTGGACCAAACACATTAATCAGATGCAAAAAGGTTATTATTAATTTTAACTATGAGGTAACAAACTTCTGAATCCAAACATTTGTTTAGTGTTTGAAGATGTCATTTTCTTTGTGAAAATACCAACTCCGTTTTTCTTCATATGTGCAGGTGAAGAAATAATATTACCAAACCATTTTTTGTTCATATAGGATAAAACTGTATCATCTATATGAGCAGCCGCGGCCCGTGGAGGGAGTTCCGTGGGGCGGCAAGGCGGGGCGGGGGAGGGGCAGGGTGGGGGGTACTAAAAACCCAAATATGGATAATTGGAGGTAAGTAAACAGTTAAATAAATAAAACGAATTTCGCAGCGGGCGCTACGAAATTTGTTTTATTTATTTAATTGTTTACTTACCTTCAATTATCCATATTCCCACGGAACTCTCTCCACGGGCCGCGGCTGTATATGAGTCTCCTGAAGTAAACAAATATCACCTTTATGTCTTGCTAAAAAATCTAGAACCTAAGTACATTTAATAGGGTGTTGTAAACCTTTAACATTAAAAGAAACAATTTTAATACCTTTAATATTATCTATTTTCATAGAAGGGTGAAGACAGTAACGTAGAACGAACCAAGCAGACTGTGAGAATAAAAAGTAGATCTAACATTAGGCTAAAGTAGGAAAAGGAAAATGCAGACAAACTCCAAAAAGACAACATGTAAACATAAATAGTACTCTGAAATTGCACACATGCATGGCAAGAATGACCGGCCTATATAATGCCCTTATAAAGAAACTCGGCAAATTAAGCTAGAGATAACGACAATAAAAGTATCATTTGTTTCCATGGAGAGCTGTGAATGTTGATCCAAAAATATACACGAAGATCATCAGAATGTTGAAAGGAATTGGAGGAACCAGCTTTCCAAATTCATATCATTGACAGATCCAACAGGTCATATTTAAAACTATAGCTTCTCAGTTGTGGCCTGAGGTCAGTGAAATCTTTATGGATTTTAACAGTTTCCTGGGCAAAGTCTTGATGGATGAAAATGTTATTACAATTGACCATTAAAGACAGAATCTCTCTTGCTACTTTCGGTATGAACACATAAGGGCTGATTATGATATCGGACGGACCGCAACCGACTGACTGTCGGTTGCGGTCCGCCTGACATCTGCCCCTGCGGTCCACCCACCGCATTGCAATGCAGCAGGTAGATGGACAATCCGCTGCTATGCCGATGGGCTCCTTGAGCCTGTCGGAGCATCGGAAAGACACTATAATCCCCCTAATGGCGGCTCTTAGCAGGGCCCCCTTGCCCCCAGCCCTTCGCTATAGGGCCTGGGGGGCACAACATCCCTGCACCATGTCGTAGGCACCCTGAGGTGACTGCCACATGGTGCAGGGATGTTTCCAAACATCCATTTTACTATGGCAGCTTGTGCTGCAGGCCTTTTCCACCCACCACGCAAGCTGCCATAGTGAAATGGATGCTTCCGACCACCCTATTGACTGTCACATCCTAATACTGAGGTCAGAAACGCAGACCTAAGGTAGGGCAGTTCCAGACTGCTACGGTGCCGATATTGTAATGAGGCCCAAAATGATGACGAAGCAGAACTTTAAAGATCAATTGATGAGGTTTGTTCTGACTAGGATTACCATGTGAAGGAATTCTGTGCACTTTGTCAATCTCAGATTTTTCCGGGAATATTATTTGTAAAATGTTAATGAGATTTATAAAAGCGCAAGAATACCCGGAGGTGTCTTGGCGCTAGGGACAGCAGTAAGCAAACTCGGCGCCTAGTCCTGAACAGCCAGGTTTTTAATTTTCTCCTAAAGTCCGTTAAGGAGCTGGCATTCCTAAGTTCCATTGGAAGAAAGTTCCAAAGTTTAGAGGTGCCGTAGTGGAATCTGCGGCAGGGTATGCTCAGACGTGAGTCCCTTGCTCACTTTGCCACTGGATTCAAGCAAGCCTGGCTGAAGACAGCTGAAATGCCAGAAACCGGTCCTAGGAAGCTTGTTTCCGGTCCAGGGAAGACATGGCTTGGCAGTTCGGGCTGGACTGTTCCCATGAGGCACAGGGTCAGACTGATTTGCATATGGCCATGTCTGAACTGGGGTGGCAGAGTGGGCTAAAGAACGCGATGGATTAAACCCAGATCAGTTGACTGGGGGTGAGTGCTTGCAATGTTCAACACTCCGTCCATCATTTCCTTTGGTTTTTGCTTTGTTCGCCATAAGTTGGCAGGGTATGCTCAGACGTGAGTCCCTTGCTCACTTTGCCACTGGATTCAAGCAAGCCTGGCTGAAGACGGCTGAAATGCCAGAAACCGGTCCTAGGAAGCTTGTTTCCGGTCCAGGGAATGACATGGCTTGGCAGTTCGGGCTGGACTGTTCCCATGAGGCACAGGGTCAGACTGATTTGCATATGGCCATGTCTGAACTGGGGTGGCAGAGTGGGCTAAAGAACGGTGATGGATTAAACCCAGATCAGTTGACTGGGGGTGAGTGCTTGCAATGTTCAACACTCCGTCCATCATTTCCTTTGGTTTTTGCTTTGTTCGCCATAAGTTGGCAGGGTATGCTCAGACGTGAGTCCCTTGCTCACTTTGCCACTGGATTCAAGCAAGCCTGGCTGAAGACGGCTGAAATGCCAGAAACCGGTCCTAGGAAGCTTGTTTCCGGGTCCAGGGAAGACATGGCTTGGCAGTTCGGGCTGGACTGTTCCCATGAGGCACAGGGTCAGACTGATTTGCATATGGCCATGTCTGAACTGGGGTGGCAGAGTGGGCTAAAGAACGGTGATGGATTAAACCCAGATCAGTTGACTGGGGGTGAGTGCTTGCAATGTTCAACACTCCGTCCATCATTTCCTTTGGTTTTTGCTTTGTTCGCCATAAGTTGGCAGGGTATGCTCAGACGTGAGTCCCTTGCTCACTTTGCCACTGGATTCAATCAAGCCTGGCTGAAGACGGCTGAAATGCCAGAAACCGGTCCTAGGAAGCTTGTTTACGGTCCAGGGAAGACATGGCTTGGCAGTTCGGGCTGGACTGTTCCCATGAGGAACAGGGTCAGACTGATTTGCATATGGCCATGTCTGAACTGGTGTGGCAGAGTGGGCTAAAGAACGGTGATGGATTAAACCCAGATCAGTTGACTGGGGGTGAGTGCTTGCAATGTTCAACACTCCGTCCATCATTTCCTTTGGTTTTTGCTTTGTTCGCCATTAGTTGGCAGGGTATGCTCAGACGTGAGTCCCTTGCTCACTTTGCCACTGGATTCAAGCAAGCCTGGCTGAAGACGGCTGAAATGCCAGAAACCGGTCCTAGGAAGCTTGTTTCCGGTCCAGGGAAGACATGGCTTGGCAGTTCGGGCTGGACTGTTCCATGAGGCACAGGGTCAGACTGATTTGCATATGGCCATGTCTGAGCTGGGGTGGCAGAGTGAGCTAAAGAACGGTGATGGATTAAACCCAGATCAGTTGACTGGGGGTGAGTGCTTGCAATGTTCAACACTCCGTCCATCATTTCCTTTGGTTTTTGCTTTGTTCGCCATAAGTTGGCAGGGTATGCTCAGACGTGAGTCCCTTGCTCACTTTGCCACTGGATTCAAGCAAGCCTGGCTGAAGACGGCTGAAATGCCAGAAACCGGTCCTAGGAAGCTTGTTTCCGGTCCAGGGAAGACATGGCTTGGCAGTTCGGGCTGGACTGTTCCCATGAGGCACTGGGTCAGACTGATTTGCATATGGCCATGTCTGAACTGGGGTGGCAGAGTGGGCTAAAGAACGGTGATGGATTAAACCCAGATCAGTTGACTGGGGGTGAGTGCTTGCAATGTTCAACACTCCGTCCATCATTTCCTTTGGTTTTTGCTTTGTTCGCCATAAGTTGGCAGGGTATGCTCAGACGTGAGTCCCTTGCTCACTTTGCCACTGGATTCAAGCAAGCCTGGCTGAAGACGGCTGAAATGCCAGAAACCGGTCCTAGGAAGCTTGTTTCCGGTCCAGGGAAGACATGGCTTGGCAGTTCGGGTTGGACTGTTCCCATGAGGCACAGGGTCAGACTGATTTGCATATGACCATGTCTGAACTGGGGTGGCAGAGTGGGCTAAAGAACGGTGATGGATTAAACCCAGATCAGTTGACTGGGGGTGAGTGCTTGCAATGTTCAACACTCCGTCCATCATTTCCTTTGGTTTTTGCTTTGTTCGCCATAAGTTGGCAGGGTATGCTCAGACGTGAGTCCCTTGCTCACTTTGCCACTGGATTCAAGCAAGCCTGGCTGAAGACGGCTGAAATGCCAGAAACCGGTCCTAGGAAGCTTGTTTCCGGTCCAGGGAAGACATGGCTTGGCAGTTCGGGCTGGACTGTTCCCATGAGGCACAGGGTCAGACTGATTTGCATATGGCCATGTCTGAACTGGGGTGGCAGAGTGGGCTAAAGAACGGTGATGGATTAAACCCAGATCAGTTGACTGGGGGTGAGTGCTTGCAATGTTCAACACTCAGTCCATCATTTCCTTTGGTTTTTTCTTTGTTCACCATAAGTTGGCAGGGTATGCTCAGACGTGAGTGCCTTGCTCACTTTGCCACTGGATTCAAGCAAGCCTGGCTGAAGACGGCTGAAATGCCAGAAACCGGTCCTAGGAAGCTTGTTTCCGGTCCAGGGAAGACATGGCTTGGCAGTTCGGGCTGGACTGTTCCCATGAGGCACAGGGTCAGACTGATTTGCATATGGCCATGTTTGAACTGGGGTGGCAGAGTGGGCTAAAGAACGGTGATGGATTAAACCCAGATCAGTTGACTGGGGGTGAGTGCTTGCAATGTTCAACACTCCGTCCATCATTTCCTTTGGTTTTTGCTTTGTTCGCCATAAGTTGGCAGGGTATGCTCAGACGTGAGTCCCTTGCTCACTTTGCCACTGGATTCAAGCAAGCCTGGCTGAAGACGGCTGAAATGCCAGAAACCGGTCCTAGGAAGCTTGTTTCCGGTCCAGGGAAGACATGGCTTGGCAGTTCGGGCTGGACTGTTCCCATGAGGCACAGGGTCAGACTGATTTGCATATGGCCATGTCTGAACTGGGGTGGCAGAGTGGGCTAAAGAACGGTGATGGATTAAACCCAGATCAGTTGACTGGGGGTGAGTGCTTGCAATGTTCAACACTCCGTCCATCATTTCCTTTGGTTTTTGCTTTGTACGCATTCTGGGCACTAAAAGTAGTCTTGCCCCCGCCGACCGTAGATGTCTGGTCGGTTGGTACCATACAAAAAGGTTCCGGAGAAAAGAGGGGCCTGTGTGATTTAAGGCCTTATAGGCGAGACACAATGCCTTAAATTTAATGCGCTGAGGTACAGGGAGCCAGTGCAGATTGCGGATTTTATTAGATACCGCTTTGTGCCCGGGGATATTGAACAGTAAGTGTGCCGAAGAGTTTTGGACCATCTGAAGCATCTTTCGGCACTGCTTCTGGACATTCAGATATAGTCCATTGCGTAGTCTAATTTGGCCTGGATAAGAGATGGAACTACCGCAGTTTTTCTGGTATCCGTCGGGCTGTACGGAAGTATCTTCCTTATTTTCTTTATAAGAAAATATGAAGCAGAGACAATAACATTGGTCTGTTGACAGAGTGTTAATTTATTGTCAATCCATACACCCAAGTTCTTGACTTTGGCTGCTGGTTTGGGAGGTATGCCCATCTCTGCCAGCCACCACAGATTGCCCCAATGTGGCTGCATGTTACCAAAAATCATAACTTCCGTTTTATCGGAATTAAGTTTGAGGCAATGTGCACTCATCCATCTGTTAATTGTACCCATACAATTTTGAAACTGCTGAAAAGGAGAGGTGTGCTGTTTATATGCAGCTACCACAAACTGGGTGTCATCGGCGTATGACGTCAGACTAAACCCAAATTCTCGAATCAGTGGTGCCAGTTCGGAAACGTAGATGTTGAACAAAGAAGGGCTTAATGAACTGCCCTGTGGGACTCCACATGGCAGAACATGAGGAATCGAGTCGAATCCGTCAAGTGACACCGTTGATCTCCGATCCTCTAGGAAGGAGGACAGCAGCGCCAGGGCCGTTTCACCTACTCCCAACTTCTCCAACCGCTGCCGCAAAGGAACGTGATCAACCATGATAAAAGACCAGGTAATAATGTTTCTAAGTACAGCCTGCAATTTTTGCCTTCTAGATCCTCCAATAAATTAAAGATTTGCAGGTTGTACTGATTACAGTTTTCAAAATCGAGTAATACGTTACTCATTGGCACCATTTTTGCTGCAACATGCATCAGACTGTACATTTTTGATTTTTATCCTGGATTTTTATTGCATTGTCAAATACTTTCATAGAAAGACTAGCCATATCTTTGTGTATATTTTTAATTTCTGATGATTCTAGGGTTAGAGTGAACTGCTTGTATTTCTCCATGTAATGCGAATAAAGAGGGCTGATTAGAATCCACAATTTTTTATTTGACTGCTGGAGGAGAAGTGGTTTGTTTATGTTTATTATTCATACTATGAACATCCTCCCCTCCATAGTAATGAATGAATGATATCATAGCCAAGCGCAATGTTACTTGAAGATATTGGTAAATGTAAATAACAGCCTATACAAAATGAGACTGTGCAGCAGCTAAAACCAGCTTTAGGAGTGGTTTAGGCCTCAGCCATCCCCTTTCCTTGTAGTAGCACTGCCCTCCTGACAGGAAACGCAGCAGTACCTGGTATGAGACACCCGTGAGAGGCTCGATGGGGAAGCTCCTACACACAACTGAATAAAGGAACAAAACACCTTAAAAGCGCGGGTCATGCCAAGCTTCCACAACTTCAAAGTACCGGTAAGACAATCCAAAACAGTACTTAATCGTTGATAATAAAACAGGCGCCATGGTGAATTAACGTGAGGCGGCCATCTTGTTTAACACACTCGTGCGAATCAAAGAGTAGACTGTTCTAAATTAAAAATCGGTAACAGAAAAGCAAACATTGGAATGTTGGAGCAGGAGGCTTATTCCAGCCATTATTAGCCCTGAGACACTTAATTGTCTTAAGTGGAGCTCCCATTAGTCCAGTGTTCTAATTTAAAATATAGTATGGGGTATCACACATAAATCTACCACTGAAGAAAAACAACTATTGACAGAGATTAAAACAGCTGAGTTGTTCAGAAAGTTACTACACCATCTCTCTGATCTCTGGCTCCTGCACCTCAAAAGAAAACCGTTCAGCAATTAGATAATGTACTGCTCTCAAATAGGTAGAAGTGAACACTTGGAATGCTTTCATGAATAGAAAAAGAAATTGAACTTAAGCATTGGGTTGAGGGGAATGTAACACCAACTGTGGCAAAACAAAATCCTCAACGCTGCAAAATGTCTTGAGTGAGACGTCATTACTCATTCCACACAGCAGCAGGGGCAGCGGAAGCTGATCAGCTGCTGACCTTTATTCGGGCCTCTCTGCTAGTCAGTGATGTATGTGCTGTCCAGCCATGCGGCGTGAGGAGATGAAAAATGCTTACTTTCTGAGAGGGTTGGACGCGTCACCACTTTAGAGCTCTTTCGCTCAGGTCTGTCTCCGAAGTATTTTTCCGGATTTAGAACAAAATCCGGTTTGTTTATGTCAGCTAAATCCTCCAGCACACCAATATTTAATGCACTGAAAGTACCTAAGAGAAAAAAAAAAAGTTTTCACAAATCAGAATAATTTATACATGTGTGCAAATATATTAATTTGATTTAGTGTCCCGTTATCCAGTGAGCGAATTACATCGATGCACGGTCACTGAGGCAATTTTTAACAAAATTTCCATATTAGGTGCATTGCACCGGTTTATTTTTGCACCAACATTTGAACTATAGGCGCTGGAAGTCGGGCTGCTGTGGGTGCTACAGCACACCCAGAAATAATTATGCAGGAGTTTAAAATGTTAATGAGCAATAAAGATGCCTTTAAGTATTGTATTTATCTTGTCTCATTTGCTGCGCGTGCCAAAACGAAGGTTAAATATTAGGTTGTCTCTTATGACAAATTGTTGCTGATTTGGAACCTGGTGTTTACTTTTCATCATCATAAAACTTTATTTCGGCCTGTATGGCCATAAAAGCACAGATAAAAATACGATACATGACATTCAGTTCATAAAAGGTGCGTGAGGCACCACATAGCACATTGTTAAATATAGGGTTGCAAACATTTAACATAGCATGATCGTCTCTCCCACTCGCCAGCCTCAAGCTACCAAAGACTAACCCATGGGTATATGAGCCATAGAATACTTGTGCAATATACAGGCAGCAAGAGATCTTTACATTAGTCAGACGATGGGGTTCGATAAAGTGTATGTGCATGACCAGTAAAATGGCCTTTACAGAGAACCAACAACATTCAACTATGAACAAAATTCAGTATAGTGCTTGTGCAAAACTTGGGCACGAAGTGGCATTTGCAGTATTTTAAAAAACTTTATCAGTTAAATTAGTTAAGAGCACGTGCCATACCTAGACAGGAAAAGGACCTTTACAATATTCCTGAAATATTCACTGTTCCACAAACATGGCTTAAAATGCCATAAATTGGCCTATGGATATTAGTATCAATAAGGTGTATGTGCATACTGTGGCTGTAAGTTGGTTTTTACTTTGTTCCCAAGCCGCACTCTTTAAAGTGCGTGTGCAAAATATGAACAGCACGAAGGCCATTACAATTGCCCAAAACCAGCATTTTTGATGCTGTCATAGTGGCCTACACCTAGCAGCATTCAATAGTGAATAAAATGCAGAAGTATAAAAGCAACAGTTCGCATAACGCATAAATGATAAACAAAAAATCATTAAAAAGGCATACAGTGATTTCGTTCAGTTGGAAAACAGAAAAGTGGGGACCGATTTACATAATATGTAGCAATGAACATGCCAGGCGTACAGGTTCATCTTTAAGATAGCCCTGCGGGTGCACCACATAGAAAATAGTGTCATATAGAGAACACAATAGGTGAGTGGGTATCATATTTCAATATCCCAAAAACCTCACTATAGTGTCTGGACCCCAAATTTCTGCATAACTGAAGCAGCCATCGAATCCTTGCCCTCTTGTAATCTTGACAAAAAAAATAACACATGATATTCTGTTTTCTCTGCGTTAGTACAAGCTGGTCAAGCCAGGTTGGATAAACCGGTCCACTTGTTTGTAAAAGTACGCAACGGGAGGACCCCATGTCTGAATTGCAGATATAGATTCTTAGCGAGGAGCGGCTGGATGTCGTCTAGGACGGGTTCTACTCTATATTGGTCTTTTACTTCCAGAAACCCTAGAGTAATCAGCCAGATGTAGGCCTCCTGTGTAACTGCGCAAGTTTAAGCTCTCTATAGCTCTCCATCAGGACCTTTCTAGGAGGCATCGGGCAAGTTTCGTCTGCGTTATTCCACAGGTTACCCCTACCCATGGCCACACAGGTATTCCTTATATATACCAACCATCTCTCAGCTCACTCCTGTATGCAGTCAATTCAGGGGTGCTCCACCAATGTCACCAAAATAAAAGGGGTCTGAGAGCGGATTCATCTGCAATTGTTCTAATCCTAAGATCCAACCAGAGAGGTGTTAATGGTGTGCTAGGGGGAAGACCCAGTAATTGCCTAGCATTGTAATTCTCAGTGCTCGATAGAGAGCCAGATGGACAATGACCCCAAATTTCAGCACCATCCAGGGCAGTACCCCTGGATTGTACTTTATAGATTTCCACTGCTAGGCCGATAAATTTGTGTGTACAACTCCTATATACTTTTATCAGGCCCCCCGTTGTCTGGCCTAACAATAAGGAGCCGAAGGGGAAAGGAAAAGACTGGGTCGTCCCCCACTCAAAACAGTTTTCCAACAAAAAAGGACCCAATCCATTCAGTACAGAACTATTTTATACACTGTGTAACAAAAGGAATCGAGAGGTATCAGGTTAACCTCTTCAAAACCAACCCCTGTTTAGCTGAAACTATGGGGTGGATTCCCAATTTACCAGGTACTGTACTAATTTTAAAAAAAGGTTTCGCAGGAACCCTAAATCAATGTAGCAGTCACTGTGTTCAAAAGCAATTTTTTATGTATTTTTTATATATATAAACGTGTGTGATGAAAACAGTTCACTCACAGGGATACAACACCCCACACTGTGAAAAATCAGTGAAAGAACAGTGAGAAAAAATATGTGCCGAGCAAGGAGGCACCTCACGTGCGCAACACCTTAGCGGGCTGACACTGGTTCGATCATCACCAGTACTGCCACGTTTCTCATCATAGGTTGCCACCTTGCTCAAAGAAAATTGAAAAATTTGATCAACAACAAAAAGGTGAAAGTATGTGAACAACACACACCGTAGTCCTGAATTAAAATTGATAGAGAACCATGGCCATCATAATTTTATTCTTTTGCTCATGGGTCACTTCAAAAGTAAAAAGTGCTGTATTATAACAGACAAGAAGTCAAAAAGCCGACATGTTTCATTGCCTTACTGTTACGGCAATTTCTTCAGGGCAACAGGACTCCATTCACCTTATCAGCACATTTGCAATGAACTACTTGTGACTGCAAAACATAGAAAGGAAGGATTCCTGCAGTTACACACTGAGCGCCAAAACACACTCTCACTCAATCCATCCATATAAAAATCATGTGGGGTATCATTACCCATTGTCAGCTCAGGTTTTTTATACCAGCTCAACAGCGTGTCAGACAGGAACCATAAGTTTTGCAGTGATCCTGTACTTCTACTGTGGGCATTCTGTAAAAGGATTTTTGAATCAAAGACCAGTCTATCCACACATGTGGTTCACAGACTATCTAACACACCACCATGATTTATCAATTACAGTAATTGGTTGCCTGAGTGCTCTGTAGCGGTAGGACAGGCAATGGTAAACTAATAGGGGCCTTCTTCTGTTCTCCACTTACAACTCCTCTCTCTCCACCCACATGTGCCATCACATGCACCCCCTTCTGAGTCATAGTCCCTCTCCAGTCTGCTGCCACCCCCTGTTGGATTGGGCCCCCCAATAACTCCTTTTGGCAATCAAATCTCTCATATGAGGGTCCAGTGCTCATTAGTCAATCTACTGACTCTAGAGGGTTAAATCTATTTGATAGCTGTAAGTTTTAGAGTAATGGGCTGGGTTGGTCCTGTCCTAGAATTGTGTATTGCTCATTCTGATTCCACACCCCACTCTCATAACCATCTCTCCTTCCGTTATGTGATTTAAACCCTGGGGGAAAAAGGTAGCCCAAGGGGAAGGACCCAATACCCCCATCCTCCCTTCGGAGATTGCAATGTAGGAGGGTTTCCACGACCTCTGGGTTTCTGAAATGTATTCCAACACAATCCCCAGAGACGTCTTTCGGCCTCCAAACGTGTCATCTGACCCTACGTGTCATAAGAATTTTGTCTGCATCTCTGTATGAAAATTGCCGGTACTTAGCTAGCCAAAATATACATTTATTTTTCATTTCAGAATGAGACTCCCTACACCCATTGTTCAATTCTGGAACGCCTGTTAAAATGATTACATAGGGTGTTGAGGCTGGGGGAAGATTAATGCACGGCAAGGCTAGCCTTGTTTCATTGCTTTCTACTCGTGGGACAGACCTTACATCACCCCTGTGGCAGACCCCTGTTGAGGATACTCACATGCTTCTGGCCTTGCTGTAGGTGGCCTGTGAATGCTTCCTATCTCTGCCCCTTGAATACACCCCTGGCAATGGGTACTATCATCTGTTCCTGACCTATCTGGGTTACTCGTGCGTTTACTTGCACCCTCCTGAATTGTACAGTTGGTAGTTGTGGTGGTGACCATGTTATTTGCCACTATGGGTTCCAACCTAGTAATGAAAGGGGCTGGCTGTAGATTCGAATATTTTACAGACTCACTCCCCCTTGAGAGTGCCTCTGTCTTACCAGTCGATAGCTCAACCAAAGATGAAAGCTTATCTACGCGCTCCATCAATTTATTGAGTTCATCCTTCACAATGGCCCTTACTTGGACCTGTAAGTCCACCACCAAGTTTGTTATCCAAACCGGCTGCTCCGTGCCTATTTGCGTTGTCTCGGCCTCCCCAAAGTCACCAATCACTGAATATTCCCCAGGACGTTTCTTGATTTGGACCCCACCGTTGCAGCTGGTTTGGGTTTCCCTTTTCTAGCATGAGCACCCTCCGGATACAACTCAGCACTGTATGTCTCACAACTCATTGCGTGTGTCCTTGGGTGAAGTGTTGGAGACTCAGGAGCCAGGGCTGGTGGTGAGCTTGATGCATCATGGCTAATAAGGGGTGAGGCTAGATCTGGAGTTAGTGACAAGCGCCTTTCAGTAGGTTCAATTTCTGTAGCCACCACCCCTGTAGCAAGTTGGTTGGAAGGACGTTGCAGTTTGCGGGGGTAATGTTTGTTTTTTTCCCCACGCAGGTGCGTTTTTCCATTTTTACAGGTGGCACGTAAGAACAAACTAAGCCCTCTTGGTACCTTATGGTCACAATCAGTCCTGTCAGTAAATCCTGTTGTGAGTGGCTCCCCCGAGTAGGGTTTTAGGAGAGTGTTGGAATCAGTATTGAGCCAAGTTGTAAGCGACCACCAAAAGACGTGAGCTACTTAAAAGTGCTTTGGCAGCAATGCGGCGCAACAGAGTGGTGGATCACTAACCTTAGCTCCCTTATTGGGTTACCACATCAAGACCTGGGATCTCCAGATTCAGGCCTCAGAGGGGTGGCCCAGCCTGGCCTCCTCCGGGCTCTGACAGGCACAAAAGGGCCCGCTGAGGGAGTCCGAAGGCAGCCTTTATGCGCCCCCCAGGAGAGAAGATGATGTGGAAAGCTCCTGGCACATGGCAAGGTGGGGGATGTGGTCCCCGGTGGGGCCGGTGAGGCTGACAGTGTCCGACAGCAATTAAAAAACAAACACAGGCTCCTGCTCTACGGGGGCCTTAGGAAGCCTTTATGCGCCCCCCTGCGCAGGGAAGATGACATGGCCGCCTCCTGGTGCTTGGCATGGTAGGGGATATGGTCCCCGGTGCGGACGATGCGGACGGTGAGGCTGGCAGTGTCCGGCAGCAATTGAAAAACAAACACGGGCTCCCGTTCTGAGGGGGCCCGAGGCAGCCTTTATGCACCCCCTGGCGCAGGGAAGATGATGTGGGCGCCTCTGGCACATGGCAAGTTGGGGGATGTGGTCCCCGGTGGAGCCGGTGAGGCTGGCAGCATCCGGCAGCAATTGAAAAACAAACACAAGCTCCAGCTCTGCGGGGGCCCAAGGCAGCCTTTAGGCGCCCCCCCTGGCACAGGGAAGATGACGTGGGTGCCTCCTGGCGTATGGCAAGGTGGGGGGTGTGGTCCCAGGTGCGGCCGGTGTGGCTGGTGAGGCTGGCAGTGTCCGGCAGCAATTGAAAAACAAACACGGGCTCCTGCTCTGCGGGGGCCCGAGGCAACCTTTATGCGCCCCCCCGACGCAGGGAAGATGATGTGGGTGCCTCCTGGCACGTGGCAAGGTGGGGGATGTGGTCCCCGGTGCGGCCGGTGAGGCTGGCAGTGTCCGTCAGCAATCAAAAAACAAACACAGGCTCCCGCTCTGCGGGGGCCCAAGGCAGCCTTTATAAGCCCCCCTGCGCAGGGAAGACGACGTAGGTGCCTACTGGCTCATGGCATGGTGGGGGATGTGGTCCCCGGTGTAGTCAGTGCCGCCGGTGAGGCTGGCAGTGTCCGGCAGCAATTGAAAAACAAATACGGGCTCCTGCTCTGCGGGGGCCCGAGGCAACATTTATGCGCCCCGTGGCGCAGGGAAGATGATGTGGGCGCCTCCTGGCATGTGGCAAGGTGGGGGATGTGGTCCCCCGTGCGGCCGGTGAGGCTGGCAGTGTCCGGCAGCAATCGAAAAACAAACACGGGCTCCCGCTCTGCGGGGGCCCAAGGCAGCCTTTATAAGCCCCCCTGCGCAGGGAAGATGACGTGGGTGCCTCCTGGCTCGTGGCATGGTGGGGGATGTGGTCCCCGGTGTAGTCAGTGCCGCCGGTGAGGCTGGCAGTGTCAAGGCAGCAATTGAAAAACAAACACTGGCTCCTCCTCTGCGGGGGCCCAAGGCAGCCTTTATGCACCCCCCTGACACAGGGAAGAGGATGTGGGTGCCTCCTGGCATGTGGCAAGGTGGGGGATGTGGTCCCAGGTGCGGCCGCTGTGGCTGGTGAGGCTGGCAGTGTCCCGCAGCAATTGAAAAAGAAACTTGGGCTCCCGCTCTGCGGAGGCCCGAGGCAGCCTTTATGCGCCCCCGCCGGCACAGGGAAAATGATGCGGGCGCCTCCTGGCGCGTGTCAAGGTGGGGATGTGGTCCCCGATGCGACTGGTGAAGCTGGCAGTGTCCGGCAGCAATTGAAAAACACGGGCTCCGGCTCTGCGGGGCTCTAGGCTGCCTTTAAGCGACTCTGGGCAGGGAAGATGACGTGGGCGCCTCCTGGCGCCTCCTAGCACCTGGGATGGTGGGGGATGTGGTCCCCGGAGCGGCCAGTGAGGCTGACAGTGTCCGGCATCAATTGAAAAACAAACACTGGCGCCCACTCTGCAGGGGCCCGAGACAGCCTTTATGCGCCCCCCAGTGCAGGGAAGATGACATAGGCGCCTCCTGGCACGTGGCAAGGTGGGGGATGTGGTCCCCGGTGCGGCAAGTGAGGCTGACAGTGTCCGGCAGCAATTGAAAAACAAACACGGGTTTACTTTTATTTCTCTGAATGCAGTGAGGATTTTGGAAAAGTGATCTAGGAGACAATACTGCTGGAGAACGGGAAACAGGAAACATGTAGCATGTCCATTTTTTGTAACACACAGCAACATTTAAATAGTGGGAAATGAACTATACACACACTTCAAATTATATCAGCAATTGGAAAAGCACAATTTTTTTAAATTCTGAATTGTGACAGAAACAAAGATTTTAATAGGATCAAAGCAATTCAAGACATTTTACTTGGTGATGCGAAAACAATAAATATTCACTGAAACCTGATGTCCACACAATATCGTTTTGTGCTATATTTGCAACACTTGTTTTTAGGTCGAGCCTGGGCAGTGCATGCGCTGCTCTTCGAGGCATGCTGTATTGAGGTACGGCATAGAAGCTCCGCCCATTTCCCCGCTCATCTTTTCAATTGGCTCCTGTTACTGTCCTTGGTTCCCCCTTGTCTGCATTTGTAACCACCCATAACGACTGGACTTTTTACTGGTGTTGTTACATGGTCTGCTTTATAAGTCGGTGAGCACTCCTTTTTTGGGGGTGGGCCAGCTCTGGCAATCTGTTGCCTCTCGCTCGCACTCCCTCATCCCCCTCCCTCCCATCATTGCTGCACTTAATCTCCCTAGTGCAATCCCCACACCACCACCTCCCACCCTACCTGCTTTAGCACTTCTCATTTTGTTTCCGTTACATCGTCATGCATACTTTTAGCCTGGTGCCCGTTTATCAAGCCCCGCACTTTCTTATGCTTGCAGCTTTGGCGCTGTATCTCCCTCCATCCACAAAGCAAGTAAAGGGTGCAATACCACAGTCTGTTACTAGGTGTCCCTGTGGAGTTATAAACAGAACTCTATTAGCAACATAAGGCAGTGCACCCACAGGGACACCTATTAACAGCCTGAGCTACTGCACCCTTTCCTTGATTCGTGCATTTGCTTTTATCTTACTTGCGGTTGGCCTCGTGGTTCGGCGATAGCTCGCGCATTTACAATAAACACGCAAAGCACAATAATACCTAGGGAAATAAAGATTTGCAATGCCATTACTCGAGCATTGCTGAAAGTTTGAGCTATTTATGTTCCATTATTATTAGCAACGCCAATAGCTCAAACATTCAGCAATGCGAGACCCATTGCATTACAAATGCTTGGTTTGTATGTCGCTTGGATTTTTCACAATTCATACGACTTCAGGCATATAACATTAATGGAAGCATCGACAATCTAAAAATGGTTTCAGCACCATTGATTCGGACTGGTTGCACACTGCAAAATGTCGGTTTTCCTCTATATAGGAAAAACATGTAAAGAGCTGTTGATGTAATGAGAATGGAAATGTGGTTTTTGAGTTCATGAAGAGGCTACGATAAAGGCACAGGTAGAGAGCATTGGAGGCAGGACGTGCACCACAGTCAGTCTTTCGTGCCTGTGTAGTTGGATGAGACTAAGTGGGGTGCCTACAAAATTTGAGTTATAATACTAGTGTGTGGCACACACAAACCTTAGATATCACTTGTGTAGTGTTATTTATGTGAAGACAGTGGCAACTCTTCTCATACAGGTGGAACCTGCATATTCAGGCCACTGGCCAACCTTCACATTATGGTGTCGTGCATTTGGCATAATGCCATAATAAATGGTAGCCGTGGCATATGAAGCACCCTTACTGCAATCAGCCGCGGTCCGTGCAGAAAACAGCGGTGGGGCAGTGGGGCCGTGTAAGGGGGGATTCTGAGGGACGATGCTGAGGGAAAATTTAATACATAATTAATTTTCCCTCAGCATCGTCCCTCGGAATCTCTCCGCTTACATGGCCCCACTGCCTCACCGCTGTTACCTGCACGGACGGCGGCTGACTGCAATGTTGGCCATAGAATATCTGGACTGACTCTTGGCATAAGGATGGCTCTTGCATATTAAGGCGCAGCAGCCCTCCTTGCCTCCTCGCAGTTATGGTGGCATGTTGGGGGCGCCGTGCGAGGGCAGACCCTTTGCAAAGATAATCTAATCATATTACAGTTGCAGATTCGCTGTATTTAGGTTGTTCAGGTGTTAAACTTTAAGGACGTTATGGAACCTTTGCTGAACAAGTAACAATGTGTGCTGGGATGACATAATAGTGTAACAATACTGCAGCCGAAGGTGCAGCATTATGTCGCAGAGTTGAAAAACACCTAGACTAGCCATTAAACTTGAAACTCACTTTTTCCCTAACGCTGCAGAACAATGAAAGGGAAGGGAAGAGGAGTTTCAGAGACAATTAGCAACTTTCTACTTAGTATTCACAGTAGGTGCTCACTTCCAGCTGCGCAAATCATGTGTAAAATGTTAATTACCAGGCATGCTGTACTTTCTTACCGATGGAACTGTGCACTGTCTCCTCACTGAAGAATGCATGGGGTTTTTCCTTTTGCATATTGCTCTCTTTGTATTGATTTCCTAAAATGGTGTTTTCCCAAGGGCTGATCCTGAAAATAAAACAACAATTTGTTGACAAAGTATTAAAAGGTATTTAAGATTATTTGCTGTTCTAAGTCACTGTTAATCAACACTCATCCCACAATCGTTTGTGGTTTGTAACAAGAGAGCACTTTCAGAGCATGCTTGGGATTTGTCCTGGTGCAAAAAAATGTAGCACATGTCGTTTGCACTGCAAATTGCTGAATGTAGGACTGATTCTAATAGAGGTTCTAAGGTCAAATCGGGCACAACCAACTTTAGCACCCGACTCGCTGTCACAACCTGGGACCAAATCTGCACACTGGGTTGTTTTGCCATTTAATAGCAGATGCAAATTAGTCATGTGAATAGCTCCTATGCCATGTTTGTCATCTCCAAAAGGGGTTTATATGTGTCACTACATGCATTATCCCCTAGTGTGAGGTGTGCACAAGGAAACAGGATAGAAACTGACTGACTGGTTGCTGGAAGAGGGTTGATTAGTAAAGGCGGGTAGGTACCTACACTCAGTAATAACACAACAATCACAAATATGTCCCAGTCAAGTTCTCAATAAAGACAGGTGTGCAAAGGATTTAAAAACACCAATAACAATAAATAAGTAAGACACCAAACACAATAAAAATCCAACACCAATTTATAAAAATAGGGAATGTTTTATGATTAGAATGACACCAAAACAGCTAGCCCCCGGGGAGCGGCTGTATCTTCTCGATACCGCCTCATCCAATATAAGTACATACACCGTTTATAATATACACAACTCTGTCTCTGGAAGATGAAGGTCAGCCAATCCCCCCCCAGTGTTTGCGTTGCGAAAGGGAAGAGGGATTATTTATACATACAGTCTGGAGCTGCACAGTATTACAACCCTTCTGGTGCAAAGTCTCAACCTGTCTAGGCAGGGTATTATCCTGGGATCTCCCATATGTCCCAAAATTATTCCTACTATATAGCACTGATGGGATAAGGGGGAACCGGTATAAACAGCACCTGCTCTTCCTGAACCTCATAATTGCCAAGCGCGACATTGCCCAGCTATGGAAAGGGGCTTCCCCCTGACACTGGGGAAATGGAGAAAAGACCTAGACAGATGCATGGGTGCAGAGACTGCGGTGTTCCAAGCAGGAGGCTGCCCACAGAAACACAGGAAAATAGGGTCCCAATGAGCAACATATCGGGGTATAGACTCACCTCCACTTCCCTCTCAGACCCCCTGATGGGAGATTCTTTCCACGCTGCCCTGACCACAATACCACATACACTACACTACATCATTGCCTGTACATGTACTCAGCTGGACTTCCTAAGATGCACGGGTATTGGATCTGTTTGCGCCAAGTTTTTGTTATTATGTATGCAAGTTTTGCAGTCAATAATGTATACATGCTTGGTACCTCCAAATCATTTTTGTTTTCGATATGTATATACAGGGATATGGCCCAGATTGCACCATGGAAACTCAATAAAATGTGTTATAAAAAAAAATGACACCAAAACAACAAAAGTCCTGTGTAATGAACCAGAGATATGATTTTTTAAATAATAAATACTTTTAGTCCCTAAAAGCCAAAAGAGCCAACTTGGGACATCTCGTCGTGCTCAACCAGTACAAAGTCAAAGTTATAGGGCAACCGCGATGGAGCGCGGGTCAGATACAGTGAGCAGTAGGGCCCGGTCAAGTTTTTACCTTCTGCGTAGTCACTTTTTTGGAGCTTTTTCTTTTGCCATCGAGAGAGGATCCTCGTCAGGCCGGCCTGCGAGCTGATGACGGCGGCTTTCTTCAGCGCAAGGCCTCGGTGAAATCCTGGAGGTTTTCGAGCTCTGAAGCCGTCAGTGGGATGAACCTGAATTTCAGGCTGGGTCGCGGTTCAAAGTCAGCGGCTTGACTCGCAACGTATGGATCTTTAGGGCTCTTGAAGTGTCCACAAAACCAATCCAAGGTTCCAGAACCTCTGAATTTCGCCTTGGGAATTTGGGACTATAAGGCCCACTTTGCACCTGGCCAAATCCTTAAAAGTTTAATGAACGCTGTCCAGCTGGGTTCTTCTTGGTGGAGATGATGGAGATGGAGCTTTTTTAACTTGCTGCTTTCAGTGAATCCACTACTCAAACTTTTAGAGTCAGGCAAAGTTGTTCTATTGCTGAAGCACAAAGTGTGCAGCAGATGCAGTCCTTCAGCGTGCAGTCCTTTTGGTGCAGGCCAGGGTTTCAGCAGGGCAGTTCTTGCAGGCAGGGATCTCAATTGCTGGGCAGCTCTCTCATATTTATCCAGGCTTCTGGGGTGGCAAGAAGGGGGGCACCCTGACCAACGGGGTGCAGGGTGCCACCCTCAATGATGACCACTTTCCCTGAAGTGTAGCAAATTCTTGTCCCAGAAAGTACTATTACATAAAATCCAAAATGAAGAAAATCTTTCCTAAAGCTTCTTGTCTGGCTAACCCAACCTACTGGTGTGGTTAACGTTACCTAACATTCCCCTTCCTGTCCCTCTGCTAATTCAATTACAGGGGTTCTTATCTGGCTTGGGGTGTAGGAAGTGTGGATGGGGGCCTAGTTCATGGCCTCACTGTCTTTCCTCATTTAAAGACCAGTTTGGCTACCCAGCCCCCTTCCTGCCTTTTCCTATGAAGCACCATATCTCCTCACAACAGATGTCTCCTCTGTTCAGCCCAGGCCACTTCACACCAAATCAAGAGTGCCTGGCTCAGCCTGTCAAATGCTGGCCTATCAGAAAAGGCTGCAACAGGGCAGAATTCAGGCACATCAGAAAAACAAGTTCAATAACAACCTTTCTGTAATTGTTCAAATACATACAACCATGTAAAGTTGCTGGACTTATTGCAACTATTATTTTCTTCATTATCATCATCAAAATACTTTATTTGGTGTTTTCAGCCATACAAGTACATGGACAAATACAATACACATAAGTAACATAAAAGAGCTTAATCTTGTTGTGATTTCACTCTAGTGAGTTCACATATTAGAAGTTCCACAATGGCTTTGAGAAAGTCAAAGTATTCATGCATCCTCCACCTCCACATGCATCGCCAACAGGCCTTGGGTCATTCAAAGTGGAACCCAGAGGCTTACATGTATTATGCACTTCACACGTACCCATACATACATTCTTGCACATGCAATTCACACGTGCAGGCTTCCATGTGCTGCACCACTTCACAGGCCCACATACATCCCAGCGCCACTCACGCAGACATGTGCTGGGATGTATGTGCCTTTATCCTAATGTAGGTCAAGGGACAGTTAAGCACACAGCAGCAGAAAATGAGTGGGCAAGTAGGCCCCACTTATGTGACACAGGTAAAAAGGCCTATTAACTCTACTGATCATAATTACTTAAAACACTGTATGGCCATGCTCGTGCTACTTGGCTTCCTGTAAAGGCAGTAGCCTCCCACCACACATAGTAGGTAGCACTTTGGGCACCACTCCTGCTCAAAGCAAGACCAAAATCTGGGAGACAGGCCTAGGTCATCTTGCACACATATGATCCTTGCTCGCTCAGGATCAAAAATCATTATGAAGGATCCAGATATCACCTCAGGTAGGGCACTTGAGGTAGGAGTAACTGTGCATTACCATGCAAAGAACTCCTCTGTCCTTTGTTTAGTTCAATATTACCATGTGTGGGACTTTTCGGTACCTTTGGTGTAGTACAACATTTTAGTTTGGAATGCATCCTGATGGCTAATTCCCTATTACGCAAGCAATACACACTGCACAAAACCTATCAGTTTATGGTCTCTAAAAGCTAAATAAAATACAACTACTTAAGGCATTTTTGTTTATTTCTGTTAGCTACCCATCAAGACCGGTTGTTCTTGACAAAAGAACCTAGAGTGCTATCTTCTCTTTGAAACATGAAAAAAAAAATTGTTTTGCATTGCTTATTTTGTAAATACAACAACAATAGAGCAAATTCATCTTGCTCCATTATCTTTGCTAATTTTGCTAAATAATGTATGTAATATGTGTTCGCGAAAACATTGCTTGATCTTATTAGTCAGGCAGGTTCAAACGAGAATCTGCTCTAGTATAAACATAAAGTGCTCCATTGAATTGAGCTTTAGCTTCTATTGATGTCTGACGGACCGTGTAATATCACTGAGGCAATCACTTGATGTGGACTGAAATGGGGCTTGAATGTGTCCCCTAAAGTAGGGCACAGAAAATCATCAAGAAAATCCAGCACTGCTAGGTAATCATAATGGTCCTCCATCATGTGAATATATTCTAGAAAACACTTGAGTGCTTGGTCAGTGGGCCTAACAATAGAGATAATATCTTATTGATCCTTTAATCCCACCATTGACATCTTATTCACATTCAGAATTTCGTAGGCTACTTGAAGCAAAATGCTACATCCGACACCTGCAAATGCCATTGTAACTGGGGTACATGTGATTACTAATTTGAAAAACCAATGCATGTGCATGCTAATGATGTGCGAACACAATTGTAGAAGGAACACCAATCCTACACTTAAGGGCAATCACAACAACAAACAAGCATTGGCATAGCCAATAGGTCTCGCCTTTGGGACCTTAGAAGTGTTTAGCCATGCAACAGTTGCGTAACTAAATACTTATCAGGTCCCCAAATCGAGACCTATTGGCTATGAAGGCCGCGAAAGTTAAAGTGATCGCGATGATCAACATCAAAGCGGCCTTGCGGCCGCGAAAGTGAAAGTAATTGCGGTAAAACGCAGAGCGCGCGCCCGCGCACATGCACTGTTGCTCTAGGCTGGCATGGTAGCACTTTTTGGAGCCCTCTCAATAAGTCTCGCCAGACCAGCGCATGCGCTGGGTCAGGTGAGACCTAAAAATGTATGTGTTCATTAATAGGACCAGCCTTCAAACAAATCAGCATAATAGCAAAACGACCAATTCAACTAAAATATTTTGATGTCAAAATCTAATATAATGATGTAGGACCAAAACAGAAAGACAATTCCAGTCTGTGATTTCATACTTAATTTTCCAAGTTCTTTAAGAGCCTCAAAGGATCTGTTACAAACAAGTCATTCATTAAAGGATTCTATTACAATCTGTCCAACACAATGTCAATGTGAAAAGTAACGAGAAAAAGGCATGAAAATAGGTGGAAGATCTGTGGGACAGTGGTAGTGAGTGAGAGGGAACTTTGCACAGCAAATATGGTGAATGCACAACAAATACTGGAAGTTTTACCACACCTACCCAGGGTGATTCTCAGCCTAACCATCAAATACTCCCATCCAAAGAAAGTGTAACCCACCCACCAGACCTACATAATTTTAGTTTTATGCACATTATCATATTCACACTTTTGAGAGGCCACAAAAAAGTGATCATATTTCGCATTTTCTTCGCAACCTACAATGGCTCCCCATTGAAGCAAAAGCCTGATTTAATACTGGATGCGTCATTCAGAACGCCATGCCCTCCTTGGCTGGAAAACTGATTAAGTTTTGGTGATTAGCGGAAATTGAGAAATGCTGAACCCTCTCGAACCTCTGACATTTAGGCGAGAGTGCTGTATGACAGAAGCATTCTCCGGCAGGGCAACAAGAAACTGAAACTCCCACCAGCTCTTGCCAAAGTCTCAAGCCTTACAAAGTTTAAAAAGCATTTGCAATGCAATAGGTCTCGCATTTATGCGAGTTTAAGCTATTGGCATTGTTAATGGCAATGCCTTTTATTTATGTTTTAAAAACGAAAACAAAAATAAAAGGCATTGCCATTTACAAGGCCAATAGCTCAAACTCGCGTAAATGCGAGACCTATTGCATTGCAAATGCTTGTTTATCCTGATATGTTGCAGGGTGCAGGACCATATGTGGCCAAAAGAGGTCCCATGGGACCTCTTTTGGCCACATATAGTACTGCATCCTGCAAAGTTGGAGTTATTAGCATTATAATTGACAATGTTTTTTACCTAGCCATGTTGCAGGGTGCAGTACAATGTGCGCCTAAAAGAGGTCCCATGGGCAGTCTTTTGGCCTCATATGGTACTGCACCCTGCAGAAGATATGGTAAATCCACGCTACCCATAATGCATTGCATCCAAGACAGTACCACAAGTACATCCAAATTGCTATGTCCATATATAAAATTAGTAGCTTTGAAATGGGGCAAAAGAATTAATATATTAATTCCGGATTAGGTTGTACTCTGTGTGGAGCTGAAAAAGGGAAATTTATAGACGGTCTCATATAAATGTGAGATGTTCTGTGAGTGAAGTAAGCACTGCCAGCTCAGTTTAGGACCAAGTGTGTGTTCTGCCTGAAGCCTTTTATGAAAATAGTTACTTTGAGGCTGTAATTAAGACCTAGCAAGTAACAACAGATGTAACAGGGGGTGTCCTCATGGGAGATTACAAGAAGAGACAAGGCGGTACTAAGGAGGGACTACTAAGCCTATTGACCAATGAAAAGCCACCATTTACAAAGGACAGGGACAGGAGCCAATTAAAAAGATGGGTGGAAAGTGGGCGGAGCTTTATGCACATATCCTGAATACAGCATGTCTCGAAGAGTCAGCGTAAGTGCTGCCTAGGCGAGACCTTAAAAGGAATTCAATATCCTCCTGTCTGAGAGACACTTTGGATTAAGCTACCTGCACTCTGCATCCCCTTTTCTGGCTTATCTGATCTATCTAAATACATACAATCTGCCTGACCTTTCTCCCCTGATTCAACGGCTAGTCTGTGTGTTTTCTTTGTTGCTTATCTGTTATTTATAGGATCATTGTTATTCGTATTCTTCCTCTTGTGCGCTCTAAAAGTCATGGGTCAAGTTCGTGCTATATAAAACTAGATATATCAATAAATATTGTGATAATCTGTGGTGCATGAAAGGTGATACCAAAAGTGTGTCAAATAAAATTTAACTTGTGCTACAGAAATGTAAAATGTTATCAAATAATTCAGGTTTATATTGCATGCATACTAACTTTAGAAATCTGTTCCTTAAAAAGTACCTTACTTGTATGGCAATTCTTTTTCCTCAGTGGCAGGCACAGAAACCTGTGAGTTTACAAAAAGGTGATCTTCATCATGGAGATTATATGTTTCTTGTTTGATAGTTGCATCTTCTGGCTTTATTTCTGCCCCTGGAGAGATTGCAAAATCCTTAATGTTCCAGTGTTCTTCCTAAAAAAAATGTTGATTGTAAAATATAAATTGGATAGTAGAAATGATGTACTGGTTTAAAGCAATACAAACTTCAACAGTACTGGGGTTGGCAAATTACTCAATTATTTATAAACAATAACAAATGGCCCTCTTTCATCATGCCACATTTCATTACTTTAATCAACTGATTCTTTTTTTTTTATTCAAGTTACATTAACATTCATTATTGTGTTACTGTTTATACATAATTGAGTAATTTATTGCGAATGAGGGTTACTCTATTATCTGCTAACTGACAAATGATGTCAATGCAGGCAACAATCCGCAATCAAATGCCCTTTGCAGTTGTTTTTTTTATATAAAACGATTAGCTAGCTCTCTGTTGGCATAAACTAGACAAAGACAAGAGGCAATAATTAATAACAATAGACAGTGCACAAGTGCAATGAATATTCAGTGTGAACAGTATGTGAATATATATCAATATGGTAGCTGTGCAAATGTTTTTCACTATTATGTCTTCACTTACAATTGAGCTGTAATAATATTGAAAGTTAATATCAATAATAATTGTACATGTTTGTAATCAAAATGTAATATTAAGGACTTTATTAACTTTTAATGAGACTTTTCAACTAATAGTTTGGTTGCGCTGGTAGTATGATATCTTGGGCATTCATTTGCAGAAACTTTGGAAAAGGGAAAAATTAGATAAGTAAAGGTGACATAAGTAGGATAGGGGACATTCCTATTGCATGGTATATCCAGGAAGAAGCCAATCAAGAGATGGTGAGGATCTTCCTTTAACGCTCTTCAAACTCTAAAAACCCAGTCGATGGGGGCTCTTTCTCTGGCCCGCTCTTTGATGTTAGGGGCTACAGATGAACTGATTGAACTCAGTGCTTGTGCTTCACCAGGTCTAGGTCCAGCTGTTCGTTGAAGTGTTATAGGAAAAACCATTGGCATATAAAGACAGTACTTCTGATGTGCTTCGAACGGTACTGAGAAAATGGCCTTAGTCTTCATTACTTAAACTCCCCTTGACCTAAGTACTGTAAATACGATTTGTATACGGATTTATTAGGAATTTACTGACTTCAAGGAGGTCTGATTTGGCTCCTAAGGATGATTCAATGGCATTCCAGTGTTTCCGACCAAAATGGGTTTGATGATCTCAGGTGGATGCGCAGGGAGTTACTAGTTTCCTTTGTTCCACTAAGCCTTGTGAATGCTAAATAGTATCTTGAATGAAATGTTTGCCTCCGCCAGAAGCAAACGTCAAGATTTCAACATCAGCATTGAATGGTCGCGTCTTTCTAGTTTGACAAAAACCTGCCCACTCAGTGCTCGACTTGTTGCCATCAACTAGGAAGGGTTTTTGTTGGGCAGGTGTAAATGATGTTTCAATAATCCAGTGGAGCCATGGCCATTAGGGAAAGTTAACAGTTGGTAATTTTAAGGACATCATTTAATAACGATGGGAACAATTAGAGTCAAAAATAAGGTCAAGGTCTTTTTTACTCCATGTTCATGGCAGCTGATGAGAGGCCCAATGTTGCTAGCCAATATAAAGGTATTGCTTTATCACTTGGATCCTCCACTCATAGAACATCTGTCTCTGTTGAGACTGAGAAAATTGTCTCTCACCCAAAAGTAAAGATGATCCTGTTTGGGCAGTGGTCTTCATTCTGTGGGGCGCGACCCCCAGGGGAGCCATGGAGGCATAGGAAGGGGGTCGCGCTCTTCATTTGGTAAAAGAAAACTTCTCCTCTGCTGGGGAATCGTAGCCAGCTAAACACACCTTTCTACCAGTGTGTTACTGGTCTGTGAAAGAAATGCAAATGTGTGCAATTAGTTAATCTGCAAATGTAAAGGATTTGCAGATTAACTCGTTGTGAACATTTGCATTTCTTTCAGGCCAGCAGCACACTGTCAGAAAGGTGTGTTCAGCTGTCTGCCTGGTTTTGATTTCTCAGGAGAATGCAGTTACATTTAATTGATTAAATCACTTGAAGTTTTTTGAGTGGTAGTGCACAAAGTTAACTAAGCTGTGAAGTGCTTGCTTTTAATTGTCATTCTACTTACATAGTGCTTACTGTACCTGAGAATGTGTTGAAGCGACAGTTATGTAAAAAAAATTTCATTAGATAGGGTCTGAATATTATTAAAATCTATGGCCCTCATATACAATGAAATGGTGTAGGGCAGCTCCGCGAGTATTTTTTGCTGCACTGCCCTACGCCAATTCGAAAGAGCAGGAATAGAATGTATTTATAAGAACGGTGCACTCCAGTCCTTTCTGCCGACACACAATTTGGTGCCTAGCGCCAATGCAGGCACCCTTGCACCATGGGGCAAGCGTGTCTGCATTGATGGTAGGATGTTTTTTGTGCAAGAAGGCACGCTTTCCTGCGCATAAACAACCCATGAAGGCTTTTGAAAACAATTGAGGAGAATTAAAGATATTTCTACTTGTTACTCATCCCCTGGGGCAGTGTACAGTTTTGACACATACTCAGATTTACAGATCCTTGTAAATCTGGGAATGTGTCAAAACCCATGAAAAACCACACAGCAACGCCCATGGATTGCCCCCTCACGCAGTGTAAGGCAACGCATCGACCTTGCACTGCGTTGCCTTACACCATATCTAAGAGGCCTTGAAAAGCCACACAAAGGGACTTTGCGTGGCCTCGTAGATATGAGTCTGCACTTTGCGCAACCAGAGTGTCATAAAAAATTACACACCGGCAGCGCAAGGGGCTTATAAATAAGCCCCCTTGTATTTTGGAAGCAGCCCGTATATTTTGGAAGCACCATTTTATCATAAAATATTTTGCTCATTTTGTAGCGATCTATCTTATACAGTGTGTAATGCAAGTATAAAATAAAGACTTACATATTCACAGTGCTTTCTGTCACAGGCTGTGGCTTCATAGCACTAAAAATACACAAGTCACTATTCTCTACGGCACCAACCACGATTTAATTCTGTGGCTCTCTGGTTCCACACAGACTTTTGCATAGAGGTTTCATAATTTATTATAGTGCATTTCCCGCTGAGTAACAACTTTAAAAATGTATTTATAATTCACTAAAGCAGCCCGATATTATATATGTAGTTACCTAATAGTGAGAGACCTAAAAAACGTACGTATGTTTTAATTATGATGAATGATGTTCAGCTACTTCCAGTTACATGCAGCTGTAAATGCCAAGCTGTCAGCATCCCATAAAATATAGTAATGTTTTCCTCTAATGCCGTGCAATAAAGTTAAAGCCCATGCATTAAAGCTATTATACCAAGGTCCACTGAAATTATGTGATTGTGGTGCCACATTGATTTTAGCATAATTATAGATTTGCCCCATTTGCCACATAATCCATCATCTGCTGCGTAATCTGCTAATGTTAACAAAACAAATGTATTTACTCAAAAGGTTCAAAAGTTACTAAAAAGCAGCAACAGGTGTTGCCGCTCTGTAGAAGGCCCTTTGTAAAGCTGTACCGATTACCTTATTGCCTATTGCTATATTTGGGTGATAAACTGGTACTAATGAGATGCAACCACCGATTGACCGTTTCTCTGGAGAACATTTTTGGTTGTGAATGATAAGGAATACTAGGTTCTACAAATTTTTGTCAGGAGGGGGTCCTTACGCTTGCAATATTTTGATGAGGGGTCCCGGCATCAAAAAGTTTGAAGACCACTGTGTTTGGGTCTAATGATTTGACATTTAGAACTTAGAATTAGAGGTTGTGCAATTCAGTAATTTGCACTAGTGAAATTAAGTTGGCACTCAACAAAAGTTGGAAGATTCTGCAAAAAACCTTCTCTTTTTGAACAACTCATCTGTGCCTCTCCTAATTTTCTGGATGTGGTTTTGTTGTAGCAGTTGAAGCCATTTAAGTCCTGTTACCTAGCTTTCTTTCTGCTCTTCAATTCTGTTTAGTGGGATGTCATGATCAACTGTGGCATGTACCTTGGAAGACCCACAAAATATTAGTGATGCTCTATTGCAGCAACACTCGACCCACACTTTGCCTCCTCTTCCCAGCCCCCTTCACAGTGAACGGAACTCTTCGTGCTGGGCTTGAGAAGGTAACTCCTCATTAGGATTAACCTGATCCCTTTACACGACCTGCGCTCCATTGTGGTCAGCTTGAACTTGTTACTTTTTCCTGGTCTAGCGTGTCCAGATGAACACGATTGGCACTTCTGCTTCATGGCACTATTTTTACTACGAATTATTTTAAATCAATATCTCTGGTACTAGTAATTGGATTTTTGTCATCCTGAAGTCATTTTATTTATTACTCAATTTCTCTAAATTTATTTAGGTTTTTTCTTATGTTGTGTTTTCATTTGATTACTATGTGTGTGCTGCTTAAATACTTTATACACTGCCTCTGAGTTAAGCCTGACTGCTTTGTGCCAAGATACCAGTGGGCAAATCACAGGTTAGTTTAGGGACTTTTGTGGTCCATCCTGACAAGGATTGTGATTGTTGCACTAGTGCGGCTTCCACCCCTCTCAACCAATAACCCAGTTTCTTTATTAATATTACACAGGTACTACAAAATGCAATTCACAAGCCTATGGCTAGAGACACCCAACCTCAATATCTCCTATGTTTTCTGCCACTTGTGCGAAGATCTCTGCAAAAGTATAAGCTTTTGTAGTAAATGTGGGAGGGACAAGGGGAGTGGTTGTAAAATGGAGAATAGTTACTACTAAATAGGTGGAAATTACAAAAATGTAAGGAGTGGTCTGGGAGTGGCATACTGATACAAAAAACACACCCACAAAAGAGCAAGATTACTGCAATTAACAAAAAACTGTTCTAAAATGACCACTGGCCTTAATGTGTCAAAACACGTAACATGTGAAAACAGTCATTAGCCCAGCATTGGAGTAAGTCAAGCACTACACACGGCAAACCACTAATTCTCAACACACTCTCAAATTACTTAAATAAATATCATTCATTCAAATTTACTGGTACTAAATAGTAAGTAAAAATGGTAGCGAGGGTGAGACTTGTTTTTAAATTATTGTTTAAAGTTAATATTTTTAATTATTATATATACATTGCTGTATTACTTAACACAGTTAAGTTTAGGACTGTGCTGTAAATGTGTTTTATCATTTCTAGGTTAATAATAAATCATTTTAATTTCTATACATTTATTTGTCTTAATAACATATTTTTGTTTACTTCTTTATTTCAATAATAAACTTTTATTCAATTTCTCTATATTGTCACACAGGGAAAGCTCTGTCTCCATGGCAGTTATCTCATGTCTCTCAAAGTGGGGCTTGAGGCGGTTCACATGTAGGACCCTCAAAGGGTTCCTAGGAGTCTACGAGTCCACCAGGAAGGTGACATCACTCTCCTTTACCTCATATGGGCCAGACCAGCAGTCTTGCAGTGCACGGGGCTCCACTGGCATTATTACCCACACCTTTTGGCCAGGCTGAAACTCAACCAGATTGGCATTCAGGTCATACCAGCATTTCATGCCCTCCGGCTACCTTCAAGGTTCTCCTGTGCGAGCTTCCTTATATATGCAGTTTGTTGCGGAACACCAGCATATAGCTAACTACATTTTGTTGTGGCTCCTTGGGGGCTTGCTCCCAGCCTTCCTTAACCAAATGGAGAGGTCCTGTCACAGGGTGTCCACAAAGAAGTACAAAAGGGCTGAAGGCAACGCCCTTCTGTGGAACCTCACTGTAGGCAAATAAAAGGCATGGCAGGAGGACATCTCACTTATGCCTCATGTGTTCAGGTGGACCCCGGAGAATGCCTTTAAGGGTATGGTTGAACCTTTCAACCAACCCATTGGATTGTGGGTGGTAAGGAGTGTTGAACTTATAGGTAACACCACACTCTTTTCACATGGTCTTCATGCAGTTTAACATAAAGTTAGTATCCCTGTACCTCTTTGGGGAAACCCACATGGGTAAAGAACCCCATTAGTGCCCCGGCCACCACTAGCGCAGTCATTGTCCTGAGATGGATAGCTTCTGGGTACCGGCTGGCATGGTCCACCAAGACCAGAACAAATCTGTTGCCCATGACTGTCGTAGGATCCGAAGGCCCCACAATACTGATCCCACCCACTCAAATGCTGTGATAATGACAGGGAACGGTTGCAATGGGGCGTTGCACTCCCCCCCCCTGACTTGCCACTTGCCTGCCAGTTAGGAGAGGTCTAGAGAACATATCTGAGGCCTTCCTCATTTGAGGCCAATAAAAGTGTAGGACAAGCCTGTTTAAGGTCTTGTCTTGCCCCAAATGACCTGCTAGTGGCAAGTCATGAGCCAGACCCAGGAGGAAGGTCACTGAAGAGCTGGGGTACCACCAACACACATGTTGCAGCAGGCTCAGGAGCCTTAGGCTCACTGTACTATCATTCTCCTAGTAAATCAGGTGCTGCCCAGAGGTGTTACCAGCTGCCAGGGCATCGGCCTGCCACCAACGGCCCTCAAGCGAAGGGTACTCCTTCTGCTCCTTACAGAATTCTTCACTGGTGGGACCCCCTTCCTGCTGCCAATTGGTCAGCTCGGGCAGGTTCCCCTGTTCAACTAGATCTTACCCTGTAGGCACCAGGGCTTCCCTCTCAGGTTTTGTCTCCTCCTGGTCCGTGGAAATTTCAGAAGCAGGTTGCCCACATCCTTTGTACAGCTGTGTATGTCAAAAGATGTCAAAGCCAAGATTGCGAACAAGGAGTAGCAAAAGGATAAAAAAGACAAAAAGAATGCAAAAGAGGACCCTAGAGCAGAGCTTGGATACCCATCAATTGTCTATGTGATCAATCCTATCATCTGGTCATCCAATCCAAAGAAAGATATATCTCTTGATCATAGAGATTATCTTATAGGGAGTGAGCCCACTCAATCAGGTCCAAGAACATCAAAGGATCGGAGCAAGGAGACCATATATATTTTTAGTTATAGATCAATTGAAAGATTGGTGCAGTGCATTGAAAAGAATCATGTGGTGTGTTAAAATAGAGTTATGAGAAAACGCTACTAGTTTAATATGAAGAAAGGATCTCACACTCTAAATAAAAACAACAGTGCAACAAGCAGTGTTCAACAAATGACTGCTGTATAGGAAGGTCGACATGTTTCAGCCATATGGGAACTATTTCTCCCTAAGGCTTTCTTCAGGACCCCAGTTGTCAAATTTATGCTACTGCATTAGTGTGTCAAAAGAAAATAATGATAAAATGTGCTTATCTCACTACTATTAGGTTGGACTTAATACAACCTTAATGTAATCCTCCGCCTCAAAGGATGCAGTAGGCATCTGTCAAAAAAACATATAAACATTGTTTTAATCTCCAAATGATATCATAAAGATGATTTTACTCCAAAATATTAGGGCAAATAACCATGTAGCCCATCATAAACACGCCTGTTGTATATGAATGCTTACCCATATTGATCGAGGAATGGACCTCACCTCGCCTGGAACCTTACTCAGGATTAGGAGGCACCGCTCTATATGGAAAAGACAGAAGTCGCTTACAGTAATCAAACTCTTTTAGTAGCATAAGAAGACTGTTTGACTCTTTAAGGTGCTTGCTAAGCAAAGTGCTAGCACCTCTACATCTCGTGTGTATATTCTCAGTTTTCACAGGCATACCAGAAAATATAGGAAAACTCCCCAGTCTTAGTGCAAGCGTCGTTAACTGATAGTGATTTAAAATGTGGTGAGCTGGCCAAACTCAAATGGCACCCAAATATCACTCGGAAAGGCTACAAAACTGTCTCAAGCCGAGTCGACAAACTAAACGAGACAGAATACCCAGAGTCAGCCAAAGTATCCTTACCTATCCCTCGTTGCCTCGAAATGGCATCTATATAGATGACGTGTTGGTAGTGTGGCGAGGTGATCGAGAGTCCATACTTCTCTTCCATCAATGGCTCAATACCAGAAACCAATTTTTGAATTTCACGGTTGAAATCGATAAGAACAGGCTAGCCTTCCTTGACCTGTCCATTTTTGTTACTTCCACAGGGCTAGAAAGTGAACTTTACCACAAGCCAATGGCACGTAATTCCCTATTACGATATGACAGCCAACACCCAAAATCACTAAGGGATAATTTGCCCTTTGGCCAGTTCCTACGAGTCAGGAGGAACTGTTCCACGGAAAGCACTTTCAAAATACATGCTGATGCTCTAACCGAACAATTGGTCTCTAGGCATTATCCCCGCCAACTGGTCAAACGTTCGCTTAAGCGGGCTAAAAATAACCATCGTCAGGCGCTTTTGGAACCAGCCACTGACAAACCAGCTCTTGAACGCTTGACTTTCGTCAGTACATTCAGCACCATGGCCAATGGGATACAAAAGAGTGTCCGTAAACATTGGCGTATTTTAAACTCCTGTGATGCAAAGATTGCCCCTCCATTGTTTTCGTTCATGAGATCAGAGAAACATACGAGACCGGCTAGTGCATACACGCCCTAAATCTATCCCTCAGAGAGCAGTAGGTACTCTATGGGATCTCCCTGCAGTGACAGGTCATTTTCCATGTGGAAATTGCTCCATTTGTGCACACACTACACATACCACCTCCATAGACATAGGCACCAACAGACCATGGGTCCAAACAAAGTTCACTAATTGCAATAGTGACAATCTGATCTATTTACTTACCTGCCCATGTCAATGCAAGTATGTAGGTATGACAACCCGTAAGGTCAGGATTCGGATGTTAGAACACAAAAGTTTGTTCAGATGTATGAAATCTGTCACAAGACTAACAAGACATTTTATTGACAAAAACCATCAGGCAGATGATTTCAAATGGACAGTCCTTGAAAAACCTGTAATACCAACCCATATTAGTGATATTTCCAAATATCTATTCACAAAAGAGCAAAAATGGGTTTTCAAACTCCAGAGCGATGTTAAGGGTCTTAATGACGACATCCCGTGGACTACTTTGTAATATATCCCCCTGTTTCTGCATGGATATTATATCTATCCTCAAATAGTGTAGATTTAGAGCATATCAAGAGGGATACATAAGCTACCTTTACAAATCTAGCTATGGTTATTGACATAATCATTTCAGATTTCCCATTTTTGATACTGTGTGTGGGTGAAATACAGATTATTAGCTGTACTGGCTCAATAGCTTCAATAGGGGCACTACGATTGAACGTGGTAGTTGTATACTTTTGAATTGGCAGGTATCCGGCTGCGCTCACTCCTTCTGTTGCCCCTTGTGGCGGTAGAGAGTTGAATATACTAACATCACGAGGCCTTAGATGTGCCCTATTTACTTTTTGGCTCCATACAAGAGCGTTATATACAGACTATCTGATGGTCTGCTCCAATGTCTCTAATAGCGACTTCATGATTGAGCGGTGTAAGTTACATACCTTGACACCGGCTGTTATTTTGCTGTACCGCTTTTGCACAGTTGTACATACTCAATAAAACGAAGCTTTTCTATTTTTACCTTTGCTTCTCATATGAGACTTTTCGAGCTACCAACTAATATTTAGTGCTATCACTTGACTCATCATGTGTTGCAAGAGGAGTAATCTATAGCCCTCACTGGTGATTATTGTTAAAATAACGTTACGCTCTATTGCTAAAACAGCCCCGTTATTTAGTTTTTTCACACCAAGTAATAGCGGAGGGATGAACATTTATGTTCATATATTTGATTTAGGCACAATATACCGTTAATTTTTATTCATTCACAATCTGAATTCGAGTGAACTACAGACGCCATTTTTATGATGTCATTTTGTAGTTCTGGTGACGTGATCACCATGAGACTGGGGTCACGCGCGAATGCTCAACAGGTGTGTTCGTGAGTGCGTTCGATCGCTCTTATGTATTTAAACGCACTCGGAGCTCGTCTGATTTACCTCCATTCCCTGACTCAGATGCCATTTGGAGGCAACGACGGATAGGTAAGGATACTTTGGCTGACTCTGGGTATTCTGTCTCGTTTAGTTTGTTGACTCGGCTTGAGACAGTTTTGTAGCCTTTCCGAGTGATATTTGGGTGCCATTTGAGTTTACAACATTATGGATGTTGAATTCCTGCGCAGAACCCTTTTCGAAGTGTAGTGTTTTATATGTCCATTGAGACTGTCCCATGCTATTTTTGTTTCTTAACATACCGTTTATCCATACTGATTAAGTATAGCACAAACACACTATTTGGAGCATAGAGACTCCTAGTTGGCCTTATAGTTCAAGCGCACATAACTAACAGTGAAGTGAGTCTTTTTGTCTCGGTTTAGCGCATATCAATCAATGCACACTTGACTTTTACATTTTGCATTGACCATTATTATCATCATTTTTATTAACAACATGTGGCCAGCTCACCACATTTTAAATCACTATCAGTTAACGACGCTTGCACTAAGACTGGGGAGTTTTCCTACATTTTCTGGTATGCCTGTGAAAACTGAGAATATACACACGAGATGTAGAGGTGCTAGCACTTTGCTTAGCAAGCACCTTGTAAGAGTCAAACATTCTTCTTATGCTACTAAAAGAGTTTGATTACTGTAAGTGACTTCTGTCTTTTCCATATAGAGCGGGACCTCCTAGTCCTGAGTAAGGTTCCAGGCGAGGTGAGGTCCATTCCTCGATCAATATGGGTAAGCATTCATATACAACAGGCGTGTTTATGATGGGCTACATGGTTATTTGCCCTAATATTTTGGAGTAAAATCATCTTTATGATATCATTTGGAGATTAAGACAATGTTTATATGTTTTTTTGACAGATGCCTACTGCATCCTTTGAGGCGGAGGATTACATTAAGGTTGTATTAAGTCCAACCTAATAGTAGTGAGATAAGCACATTTTATCATTATTTTCTTTTGACACACTAATGCAGTAGCATAAATTTGACAACTGGGGTCCTGAAGAAAGCCTTAGGGAGAAATAGTTCCCATATGGCTGAAACATGTCGACCTTCCTATACAGCAGTCATTTGTTGAACACTGCTTGTTGCACTGTTGTTTTTATTTAGAGTGTGAGATCCTTTCTTCATATTAAACTAGTTGCGTTTTCTCATAACTCTATTTTAACACACCACATGATTCTTTTCAATGCACTGCACCAATCTTTCAATTGATCTATAACTAAAAATATATATGGTCTCCTTGTTCCGATCCTCTGATGTTCTTGGACCTGATTGAGTGGGCTCACTCCCTATAAGATAATCTCTATGATCAAGAGATATATCTTTCTTTGGATTGGATGACCAGATGATAGGATTGATCACATAGACAATTGATGGGTATCCAAGCTCTGCTCTAGGGTCCTCTTTTGCTTTCTTTTTCTCTTTTTTCTCCTTTTGCTACTCCTTGTTCGCAATCTTGGCTTTGTCATCTTTTGACATACAGAGCTGTACAAAGGATGTGGGCAACCTGCTTCTGAAATTTCCACGGACCAGGAGGAGACAAAACCTCAGAGGGAAGCCCTGGTGCCTACAGGGTAAGATGTAGTTGAACAGGGGAACCTGCCCGAGCTGACCAATTGGCAGCAGGAAGGGGGTCCCACCAGTGAAGAATTCTGTAAGGAGCAGAAGGAGTACCCTTCGCTTGAGGGCCGTTGGTGGCAGGCCGATGCCCTGGCAGCTGGTAACACCTCTGGGCAGCACCTGATTTACTAGGAGAATGATAGTACAGTGAGCCTAAGGCTCCTGAGCCTGCTGCAACATGTGTGTTGGTGGTACCCCAGCTCTTCAGTGACCTTCCTCCTGGGTCTGGCTCATGACTTGCCACTAGCAGGTCATTTGGGGCAAGACAAGACCTTAAACAGGCTTGTCCTACACTTTTATTGGCCTCAAATGAGGAAGGCCTCAGATATGTTCTGTAGACCTTTGATGTTCTTGGACCTGATTGAGTGGGCTCACTCCCTATAAGATAATCTCTATGATCAAGAGATATATCTTTCTTTGGATTGGATGACCAGATGATAGGATTGATCACATAGACAATTGATGGGTATCCAAGCTCTGCTCTAGGGTCCTCTTTTGCTTTCTTTTTGTCTTTTTTCTCCTTTTGCTACTCCTTGTTCGCAATCTTGGCTTTGTCATCTTTTGACATACACAGCTGTACAAATCACCATATACACCTGTTTTTTTGTTGACCCCCAGTTCCATTAGTTTTGAAATTGTAGGATTAGGGGAAAAGAACTGTGGCAGGTCATTAAACTTTTCCCTTAGACCCTATTATATACTTGATGTTTTGATTATGCCCACATCCTTTGCCCTTTCTCTCTTTGGCAGGCACCTTGGCCACTGTTTCAGGCTCCAGATCCTTCAGACTACCCTCACAAGCTGCCATGGAACATGTGGTCAGGCACACCCACTCAGGCGACCCCATCATCTCCAAGTGTGACGTGAGCTCCACCTTCTTCCAGATGGTGTGCTGTAGGTCGTTGTCCAGCAGACAATCCACAGGCATGGACGGACTCACAGTTACCTTTATCAGGCCTGAGACCCCCCACACTCTTAAGTGAACCAAGACCACGGGGTACTGGCTTTCATGGTTGTCAGCAGCAGCAACTTTGTGGAACGTGTTTGGGACAACCTGCTTTGAAGACACCATAATGCACCTGACGGTAGTCATGCTGGCTCCTGTGTCTCTCAGAGCCTACACCCTCTGCTCATTGATGGATGACCACTGATTGTACTTCCTAGTATTGTCAGAAATGTGGGCTTTCTGTACCATCTACCCATCACCCAGGGACACGAGGGGTTAACTTTACACTCTCCCGATCACTATCTAGGGACATCTCCTCCCTAAGCACTACACAAGCCAGCCCAGATGACGGCCTACTACCAGGGGGGGACTGTGCCCACTTGGGACACTTGGCATCCCCTTTGTAGTACCCTTCCTGCTGGCACTCAAAGCACATCAACGGAGCCTTCCCTGCATGCTTACCAGCAGGGAACCATTTATTTTTCTCAGTAGAGAGATGGGAACCCTGACCTTCAGAACTCTTTTGGGCCCTTTAGAGAACTCCTTGTCCTTTCTAGCCTCCCCCTCCCTTTTCTGGTGGGGACCCTACCCACCCTTATGGTGATCCCCCCATTTACCTTCCTGTGGACCCTGGTGCTGACCCAGCAGTACGCCTCCTTAGCAAGCTCTATGAGGTTAGTGAGCTTGCTGTCAACAAGGTAGTGGCGCAGATCTGGAAAACAAAGACTAAACAAATGATCTGTGAAAACAAACTATACAGCCCCTGATAATCTTTCACCTCACTGCCCTTCACCCAATCATCCAATGCCTTGCAGAATTAATCCGCACAATCCACCCAGGTCTGATGGGAACCCTTCTGGCTTTCTCTGAACTTTTGCCTGTACTTTTCTGGGGTTAGACCAAATCTCCTGATCAGGGCCTCCTTCATGGAGGGGTATCTCATCTTGTCAGTCCTCCATAGATACAATAGAGCTTCCCTTGCCTCCTGTGGAAAGTACCTCCAAAGACCAGCCCCCCAATCTGCTTCAGAAAACTTGTGCATTTGAAGGGCATCTCTGTAGGCCTCCAGCCATCTGTCTATATTGTCTGCCACCACAAAATCAGACACCAGCTTTTTGGGTAAGTGGATCCTTCTTTCAATAGGCATCACTGCTGGACTCAGCTTGTCTGAGGCCTTGATGTCCAGCAGATCTGTCAGGATCAACTCCTGAGCCATCATCGTTTTTTACTATTCCATAGACAATCTCATTTGACTCTCTATCTTCATGAGAAGCCTTTACTCCTCCAAGGCTTTATCCTTCTCCAATTTAGCTTTCTTCAATTTAAATGTTATTTCCTCCCGTCTGTACTCCAGCTCTTTCTGGGACGAGCCTATGGATGACACACTGATCTGTGCCCTGGAAAGAGGCTCTTATTCCTTGGAGCAAGTTGCTCTCCGCTACAGATAGAAGCCCAAGGCCTCCTCTCAGACCCTGGGGTCTCATGTAATGCAGCATTGGCTTCTAAATAGGCTCTCAGTGCTGTTTGAAGCTCTACCTTCCTGGTGGTGCTCTTAGCAGTAAGCTCAAACCCCTTGTAGAAGTCCCTGAGCTGGGCCAAGGTATAACCCTCAACTTTGGCCCAGCTCAAACTCCATTCTTTCAGGCACAAATGCAGAACCACAAAAACAACAGAAGGCCTGACAAATATCGGGGCTCACGCCATTTTTTTGTATAAGATGTTGTGAAACTGGATAGGAGAAGTACACTAACTCTATGTCCTTCAATCCTCTGTTAAATATATGTCGAAAGAAAGACCAGAAAAGTGCAAATGGGAAGAAATCTTTTCTCCCAGGTGAAATTGAGTTAAGGTTCACATACACCACGTTACAATTTTAATCACAATCGTGAACCATACTCAATGTTAAAATCAAACTTGCACGTTATAGACCATTCAAAGATGGGCCAACATGTTTCATTGCCTTTTATTCCTTTATGGCAAAGTCCCTCCTGGCAACACAGCAATCAGCAGGTAGCAAGCCAACACAGAAATGAAAGTCACAAAGCGGCAGTCCCTCCTGGCAGCACAGCTTCTCTTAGGTGTAGAGTCTCCAGTACCCCAAAGTGAACTAGTTTGGGGGTGTCAGAGATCCAGTACTTATACCAAATGTGTCTTTGAAGTGGGGGAACTAACAAAAGAGGCCTTTGATCCTCACAAGGTCCATGCCCTTCCTTCCCTGGCACCAGACGCACTACATCGGGATTTGCAGCTCTTTGTGTGGGGACAGGCACAGCCCTATTCAGGTGCAGGTGTCGGCCGCTCCCTCCTAATCTACCGCAGGACGGCCCATCAGGCTGGTGATGGGTCATCAGGATGCAAATGTCACACTCCATTGCCCTTTGTGTGACTGTCTCGAAGGAACGCACAAAGCCTAGCTGCCACTCTGATCCAGATGTCAAATTAGAGACAGATAGAAGTATAAGATTCTAAAAGTAAGAAAATGGCAACTTTCTAAAAATGGCATTTTCAGACCTGAAATTTACAAACCAACTTTACTAAAATATTTGTTTTTAAAGTGTGAGTTCAGAGACATCAAACTCCAATTTTCCATCTGCTCCCACCGGGAAGTTACACGTATAAAATGTCTTAAGGCAATCCCAATGTTAACCTATGGGAGAGATAGGCCTTGCAGTAGTGAAAAACAAATGTAGCAGTTTTTCACTACCAAGACATGTAAAACACAGAAGCACATATCCTACCTTTTAAATGCACTGCACCCTGCTATTGGGGCTGCCTAAGGCATACCTCAAGGTGACATATGTAATAAAAGGGAAGGTTTGGGCCTGCCAAGTAGGTTAACTTGCTTAGCTAAAAGCCAATGTTTTCCATGTTTAGAGTAAAGAGCATACACACTTTAACACTGGTTAGCTGTGGTAAAGCGCTCAGAATCCTAAAACAAGCAAAAATTAAGTCAGCAAAACAGGAAGTCAGGAGGCAAAAGGTCACGGGAAACCACGCCAAGGATGCCAGGTCTAACACCAAGGTTCCTATCATTGGTGACTCTACATCCATTTGGATCAACAGCTGGTGGCTCTCTAACCTTGGCTAAGTCCTCAGCACTGCCTCAACTGTTCACAATTTGAGGATTTATAACTGACCATGTTTTATAATGCTTTCCCCAACTTACTAAAGTTATTTCTGCATTATTCTTCTACTTGCAGATCCCTAAGAAAATTCTTCCCTTATTACCTAATGTCAAGGAGGAAAGGCAAGGGCTGGTGATTCTGATTCTGGAGGTAACACTCTGCAAGGATACAGGGCAAGGTAAATACCAGCCTGCTTAAATGAATAAACTGTGGTCACAGGACTACGGAGGATAGAAGGCACCTCTAAGCTGAGAGAAGGAGAGAGACAGAACACAAGCAAGAATACAAGGTTTGATCAAAGTAAGGAATACATTGGAACATAGCAAGGGTTCTCACACAGTCATACTGCAAAGTCATAGTCTGGGTCGTCTATTGTAAAGACTATTGTACTCAGGTACTCAAGGTGGAGCAAGACTGGCAACAATACTGTGACAGGTAAGACCCCAAGGGACCTGGGTGCAACAACTGATGGCATTCCCTTTCCTGATCAGAACAGAGACCAAGGCAGAGGTTACACTGTAAACAGATACAGAACTCCAACAGACAGTGGACCGAATTTGGAATTGAACCAAAAAAACAGATTGGTAAGAATAACTAGTATACTAGATGGACAAAGATAAAGGGCAGGAAACCGGACAATACAAACTAATGTGAGACAGAGACTACTCTAGCACCAGGTCACTGGTGGTACATGGAATAAACAAAGGAATTCAGAACACTATTTAGCAAAGGTATAGTCTCAAGGAAGAAACAGGAACCAATGCCAACTTAGTGAACACATGGTCAGAAGCCCAACAGAGAACCTATAGAAATTCAAGATATCAGGGGAGAAAGGAAAGCAGAAGCAAGCTGAGACTGTAAAGCAGGAAATAAACAAAGCAAACTGATGCACAGAGCAGCTACAAGAAAGCATGACACTGCAAAAAGCAGTATCAGGACACAAGATCCTTCTCAGGTTTTCAAAAACTCACCAGTGTAGGTAACTGGAGTAGAAAGAAGGGACCCATAGTAACAGTAATTGAAGCACCTATTCTGGATGTAGTAGCCAGTCTTAAATTCCTCCTTCTAGCTCACTATCACACAGGGTGGTATTGATTAGAACACAGAAAAGTTGTGAGGTAGTTGCAGCACAGTGCACATAAAAGCAATTAAAGTCCCTCCTCCAGCTGTCTGCCTGATGAACTGCATGGAGATGTCATGAAGCAAGAAGTGGACAGACGTAAACTGTGTAATGAACATGGAATGGTTTTTGTTTCAGAACAGGGCAGGAATTTGTGCAAAGACTTACAGTGGCTTGCTGGAGATGGTAGCATAGTGTTCAAACTATAAATAGAATCAGTAAAAATGCCTCTGCAGCTCTCAGCCATGGGTAAGGCATACAAGTGGCATAATGCATTGGTAGTTGGCAAGTAAATCCTGGAACAGAATCTTGACTGGATCTAGTTTCTAAAAGGATAAGGAAAGTGTATAAATGAGCACTGGAGTGTGGCTTGTGTTCATGATGGAGGCAGTGTGATAGAAGGTCTTCGAGGAGCGCCACCCAATGGCAGGATAGAAAGATCCTGAAACCTACAGAAAAACATACTATGGTAAATTGGGAAATACCAGAACTGTGACCAGACTATGGGAATGCTTTGTATTGTGGCCTTTCTCATCACCACAGTGCCTTCAACTGATTTAGAAATCTGCTGCATACATCAAAACACCTATCAATAGGGCCTATATGAGAATGCTCAACCTGTGGTTTCCTCCCCTCAAAACGTAGGTTTCTCAAGAAAATGCATATGTGAAGTTTTTTCAGCAAGAAACATTACTTTGTTTTGTTTGAACAGTACTCAGAACTATAGAGAAAGAAAAGCAGGGAGTGTACCCCACACAGCATCTATATATGTAGGTTTAACTGTAAATAGCTCAATTGTAAATCCCCCTGAACCAAAATGTGCCTTTTGGGTGAAACCAGAATCCACCCTTGTACTTATCCCATTCCAAGATGGCCCCAAACAACCTCAATGTGGGGGAGACCATGAGGATCAGGAGGGAGGGTCAAAGCAAGAACTGCAAGTCAGAAGCAGTAGTGGGAGGCGGTACCCAAGGAGGAAGCAAGAATTCGAATGGGACTTCCTCCACCACTGCATCCACACTTCTCTACTCCTCAATGTCTCCTACCACCCCTCCTGGCAGCCCCCTAACAATGCCCTCTGCCCTCTGGGGTTCCCATTGCCTGCCAGTCAAAGAACAAAGGTCTGAGAACCAAGTGAAGCAGACAGGGTATATTTAGGCATCTGACCAGCAAATATAAACCTCCTAATGTTTGAGATTGATAGAGCGCCACGTTATTCAGAAAATTGTAGGGGTGCATCATAGTCACCGTTAGTCAGCACCCGCTTATGTTAATGGAATGTATTGATGTGTGAATTAGAATTGTATTACTAAAATCTGCTTATAATAGTGTGATTAGAAATGTAACCATGCCATTTATGAAGAGCAATGTCGTAGTCAATTGCGAATGTATTTTAGCCAATGCATGATTGATTTTGTGTAATTGTGCATTAGGTTTAAACATGCACCATATTAAAGTCTGCATGTGTAGTTTGCTTATTCATATATGAAGTGTGATGAAAATCAAGGCTTATAGTGTTATTTTAGAAGTGTGTGTTTAAATTGTGTAAAGGCCTGATCCCGTATACGCTTAAAAAGAAAGGCCTGTTCGTTTCTTATGTTAGCTAAATATTGTAGGCCGAAAATGATTTCCCTTGGTAAGGCTTTGGGTTTCAGGATGTTAGAAAATATCAGAGAAGTGGAAAGTTTCTCGTTCCCATGTTTCTGTTGCAGGTGCAAGGACATTTAGCTCATTAGAGAACTAACTCTTTGTTTCAGGAGTCGGGATGGCCTGAGAAACCAATATGGGAGTATACTGGAATGTAGGCATGATACTTTCGGCAGAGAAGGTGCCTAGGACCCAGGGACGAGTAAACCGTCGTTGGATGAGAGACAAGTTTCAGTGGAAAACTACTGGAAGAAGACCTGGCTGAAGAGGTGTGCCGGAGGGCGTGTTCTAGGTTTTGGGGATTTTGAATTAGGGACAGTGCCCCGTGGGTTGAGAAGTTGAGGCTTAGATGGGAAGCTAGAAGGAGCATCTTAGAGCGAGCTCTGACTAAGTGAGTGTACTTCTAAGGAAGTCTTCGCTTCTGACACCTTTTACTCTCTTGCCTGGGAGGGAAAATGCTAAGTAGGGATGTCACCTTAGAGATAGAGTAGGGATAGACTAACTGGTTTTCCTTTTAGGCTAATGACTTCTAACGTAGAGACTGGAGTGATTATCGCTTTTCTGATTTTATTGGAGTTGATTATTCTTCTTATTCTGAGTCGGATGAGGCTTCTGCGTAGGATATCCTTTGTATTAGTGCCCATTTATTTTCTTAACCTCAAATTGAGGTGCTTGTAGGTGCAGTTATTCTTGGTTGTAATAAATTCCTAAAATTTGAGATTCGGAGTCAGTGGTTCCTTTAGAGTTTAAATTCAACTTATTGATTATGTGTTAAAATTTGATTTCCTCCGCTCTACACTATTTAGCAGATAAAAAGATCCTGGCGACCTGAGAGGATTCTTGGTGATGGTAAGGTAGATAAGAATCCGGCTTTATCAAGATGCTCCTTCTAATGTTCTCTCTGAAGTGCTCCACTGATCCTTGGAGTAAGCTTCAGTCGGTAGCAAAAGCCCCAACTTTTTAAAGGCATGCTTGTGCCTGGATTCTGTGGAAGGAGCCTCTGGTAATGTGCTATGGGCGGGTGAGGGAGTGCTCTGGGAATGAACTAACAAGGAGAACGTTTTCCTTTCCTTTTCCTGTGACTTGTTTCAGTCTATGTGTTTGATCATTCGAATGAAATACAAATACACAAAAAGAGAAAACCTGTTCTATAAAGTGCAATGCAGGAACTGACGTTGGGATCCTTTTGTTATTTGAAAATAATTATTACCAGGTTAAAAAAAAAGCTCAGGACTTTTTGCAAGCAGACACAAGGGATGCAAACAGCACCAATTCCCGAAGGATCCTGATGAATTATAAGAATTCAACAATCCTACAAACATTATTCCAGCTGAGGAAGCCTAATAAAAAAGACCATTAACAATAAATGATTATCTTCTCTTTTGGGATTGTATTCCTGGCTTTTCAAGATCAATAGGGTTTCTCAACATTCTGAGATCAATGCATGCACGTTAGAGCCCATGCTGTACTCACTTTGAAGGCACCAGGGAGCCATTGTTACAAGAATCCTCTTGAAGTCTAAACCATGTGAACAACCCATTTTTTACACACAAATGACCGAAGGGGAAAGCCTACTTCAAAGCTGAATAAAGTCTGTTTGAAATATAAAGCAATGTGAGGAATACATTAAGAATCAGAATACTAATGTTGTGCAGATAATCGCTTTCAATGTTAATTTTAAGATCTATGAGACAGATTAATTTATGAGAATGTACTGTTGAATGATAAACACAAACCTATTTACAGCCATCATTCATGATGAAAATGTACAGATGATGCGGCTGGCTAACCCTAACCCTTGGAGGATGTCATTCCTATATTTTTCCCTCTTTGGTATTTAAAATGCATTTCTTCCCACAGCATTCTGTGACTCAGCTTTACCTATTTATTTCAATGAACATCTTATCAACCTGCAATATATTCGGCTGGTGTCTCACCCCCAGACATCTCTTGAAGAGAAGCATAGACTGCTGCTAGTCGGTTGCATTAATGCATTAATGTATTTGGCGCTCTTATACTCTCTAATAAGATTTGTGCTAAATAAATACCAATACAAAATGCACCCCTTTCTCCATAACCATGTTTCTTGCTAAATTCAACTCCCCTCTTGCAACTGCTCCTTTCTTATGTAGGACATTATTACCTAACTAAAGGCTTCTATACCACTCAAGTAGTTCATACAATGACGAATGGTCATGGGGCATCTCCGGAATTTCCTTTGTTATTAATAATAAGGTTCACTGTGGCGAATAGCATCTCCGGACATGTCCATCACTATCGCTCATGTGATTATGAGTGGAGAATAACTGGCTCAGCCTTATATGCACTGAATTAACACATTTGTTACTTTTAGCATGTATGTTATATGATATTCTGTTCCCTTGTCCATGGATGTTCAATACGGCTTATTGTCAGTGCTTAATGTGTAAAAAAATGAAGTGCCAGGGCCCTTCTCGGAAGGCCACTACAGCATGCACCACCCATACCCTACCAGAGCTGCCAATGGCAGTACCAACATAACACCTAACCATCGCACTCCTACAAGTGTGACAATTCCGACAATTTCAGGCCACACACAGCTATAATAATGGGATGAGAGGCTGATACTATTAATTTCCAATGTATATTGACTTTATAAACACGGTTGTTGTGCTGATCTCAAAATTAAAAAAAAGACAGCGCCACCATGTGGTGGATTGTCACTAGAGCAGGTGCTGACAATTAAGTGCCGGTGCTGAGCAGGGCCGACTGGGAACCAAAACTGGCCCTGGCAAAGGGCTCGTATGCCGCCCCCCCCCGGGGTGGGGGGGGGCAAGCTCTTTGCCAGGGCCGGTTTTCGGCCGATTTTGTTACAGGGCCGAAACGGACCTGTAACAAAAACGGCCCCCAGGGGCCCAAAACCGGCCCCCACCCTGGTGCCCGCTATGGCCAGTCCGGCCCTGGTGCTGAGCACCGGAAACTACCAGTACAAATTGAGCACTGCTTATTGTGCAGAATAATCTTTATTTTAACACCCAATCGTAGTTGACAATAATACCACAAGGTGTCTATCATTGCGATGATACCCTGGCTATTTGAGCTCACAGATTTTTACTTCTTAGGGCCTGATTATGAGTCGGTCGGTGTATTCCAACTCGTGCGTATACCCCTATTATTGCTCAGGTCGGAATTACAAGTTGGAAGATATTTAAAGTATGCAATAATTATCGGGTGCATTAAATACCTCAATCTTCGTTAAATTTCGGGAGGTCAAACGGGCCAAAATTTACTGGCGGAAAAGCATATGGTATTTACTTTATTTGTGGATTTTGATGCATTAAACACCAAAATCTGCATGTTATTCCCCACTAACTCGTACTACGTGCTACTTATCACAATCGATAAATAACGTACCCGGTGTTATTATTTATCAGGTGCGAGAAATAGTACCAATATTCTTCATCAGGGACTTCGTCTTCTTAATATCATATGCAAACAAAACTTTTTTAAACATCTGTTTTAAATCACTTGATCGTAGAATATACCCCTGACGAAGGACTTATGTCCGAAATCCATAGGTGATATCACTTGAAATATGAGTCTGAAGGATTGCCACAATTGTGGAAACTTGTCTCTACAAAGTGCAATTTTGAGGTGTTGCAAATTATATGGATTGATATGATTCATAAAACTTTCAGGAGTGCAAGCAACCTCGATCAGACAAAGTATTCACTGAGTCTTAATAATCAAACATTGGCAATCACGTGGAGCAAGCTATATGCAGGTGTAAAGGCAGTGTTTGGAGGGGTCTACCATAGTTTGGCAGATTTCGTCAACCACATGCACCAGGGGCAAGACTTACAGCAACTTTAAAATACTCAATTTGTAAGGAATGTATTTACCATTTGCAGTGTATGCAATTTGCAGTCTGCTGGACTATGTTAGTACTTTTCGTGATCTATCTGCTGTTTTATTTGCTCAAATCTTTATTCAATCATCCCAACTTATCACTCTGTACCCGCTTTGAATGTCTGGATCAATAACTGCTCACTTAGGTTTTCCTCCTTTTTAATACTTTTATGGACACTTGTCAACCTGGAAGCGCGCAGCATTTGCCACAATGTACAAACATGCAGATTCCCTTTCATCTGGCCTCAATCCCTGCCAGAAAAAGAACCATTTACAAAGATAAGCGACTGACCATCCTGTCTGATAAAATGCTCTTTGCTCCACGAAGTAACACCGCTAAGAATACATTCCATCACCTCCCGAGGTATTTTCCTTCATGGCCCTCTTTCCAACAACTTGTGTCTTGCAAATGTATCATGCAGATTAGACTAATCTGGCGCCTCTTAAACCAGACCCCAAAAAGACACTTGCAGAGCCTCAAAGGGCCCTGAATTATGCCACATGGCAGATATCAGTTGAAGAGGAAATTACATCATCATCCCCCGCACTTTCAGGGCTCTAATGAATGATAGTGCAAAAGTCTCTAAGGTGCTGATTCAAAAAAACATTCACAACTACGGAAATAACTATTTTACATACTCTTACAGGCCTTTGTGAATTTTCCATGAGACCTCCAATTCCCTATTAGTAAAATTCAAAGAGGTCACAGTCCTTTTTAACTGCACTGATTGTACAAGATTGTTCCCTGAATATTCGCTTTATAATCCCATTTTACATGAGTTTGGGCCAATTTGCAAAAGCAGATAAGAGAATGTAAAAGAGCACTACAGGCATGCTACTTTCGGTACCCCAAAATATAATTGCGGATAGGCCCCTTAAAGTATTCTCACCTGGATGTTTATTCAAGATCTTCAAGTCCGACTCCAGTTGTCTGAGAAAGGCCTCCAGGAACTGACATGACATCCTAGCCCCCATGCATACAAGATTAAAGAGATTTCCCGCCGAAACTCTCCCCCGCACTCCGCTCCTATTTAGAGGAACCACTGACAGTGGATGAAATTACATCCGCTGTAGTTGCTATGAAAGCCGGGAAAACTACTGGGCCTGATGGGTACCCCCTGGGGTTCAACCGAAAATACAGCAATGTGCTTAACCCCTTTTTACTAGATATGTACTCGGAGGCATTCACCAAAGTGCACTTCTGACACCTCCACAATAGTGGTCATTGCTAACGCTGGGCAGCAGTCGTGGCAATGCTCTTAATACTGACCGATATCCTTAATCAACAAGGAACCCAAGATGTATGCTAAGATATAGGCCACCTGGCTGAAGGTCCTGGCATCCCTGGTCCACCCTGACCAATGCGACTTCATGCCCAACCGAAGAAGTACAGCATGGATCCCCCGGGCTGCGCCTAAACTTCGTCAATCAGATCCTGTGGGCGATTGATTCACATGTGTTTGATTATTTTTAACACTGCAGCACCTACTCTCCTGACCCTGCAATAGTTATGCCACAAACACAGTGCGGGCCATCACACAAGGGGCTGTTTCTTGACTTTACCCAACCATAGGTTGCCCCCGCCCCCTTTCCCCATGTCCTGAGGAAGACCCGTCCCCTGAGGATGTAAATTACCCTCTATGCGCCAGGGTCGAAACGTCGACACTCACCCAGTGGGCCTGTATCTGACATCACCCCAGCCCTGCCATTTCCACAGAAGATAAACTCTCTGTGCACCTCCAGAAAATCGAAAAACGACATTTTGGAACAATCTAGGAGGGACAGGCCTAGTTGTGAACTGGTGCTATTATAAACCAGAGCCCGTTTGCTAAGGATATCAAAGTGTAATTTGACTGTTTGGTGAACTCTATTCTGACTTGATTCCCCTCTTCCATATCTGTTCTACTCAGGAGCACGTTCTCCCTTTCACACTCCTTTTGGAGCAACCTTTCTTTTGAAGCATTTAATACGGTGATCTGTTATAAAAATAATTGAGATATAATAAACAGTCACCATTGGAGATATATTTGGTGCCATTGTGTAATTTGAAGATGTACAGACTTGCATATTTGATCAATTATTGTGCATTAATGACCATATGCTAATCATCTGATGTGCTTTTTGCAAAATGAATGTTCCCACAACTAAACTGTAGCTTAAAATAGGTCTAGGACCATTGTTCGCTATATCGATTGCTACCCAGGTCCGTGGACTCTTGTGGGCTACCCTATTATATCATAATGGGCAACCGAAGCTCAAGGCACTATATATAGCATGTTCAGGTGGCCCTGGCCTGTGCAGGAAACCAGGGAGGGTTGTGTGCTCTTCTCCTAATTTATTTTGAGCAGGCCTTTGAAACAGTAGGGTGGTCCTTCCTCCGCAATTAGGGTTTGGCCCCACGTTTTGATCCTAGATGATTTTACTATACACAGCACCCAAAGAACAGGTGCAAGTTAATGGAGTCCTGTCCGATGACTTCCCGAAAGGCAGGGGTACCCAATAGGGCAGCCCCCTCTCCCTTCTCCTTTTCGCTATCGAACTATTGGCATGCCTCATTCGCATGGATGTGGCAATAAGGGGTGGCGGTAGGCTGATCAGCTTGAGGGAAAAATTGCGTTGTATGAGGACGATATCCTTCTCTTTCTCGAACACCCACATCTGTTGGAGCCCCGAATGCTGTATATCCTTTGCCTCTATGGAATGGCGTCTGGTCTGAGAGTTAATCAAAGTATGTCCCTCCTCGTCCCAATCCATGGGGATTGTCTTACTGTGGAATAGCAGGGCCCCCTAACCATTCGACGGTTGAGCTTCTGAAACTTGAGCTTCCACATCTTCAGGAACCCGGACCTGGCCTGGTGCCTCAGCCTGGTGCCTCAACCTCATGCCCCTCGTCTGTGATATGAAGCACGATTTCCAGAAGTGGGATTGGCTGCCGCTTAGTGTGCTGGGGGTAGCTTTCTTCAAGATAATGATCCATCCCTGGTTCCTCTATACCCTTCAGCACTTTCCGTATGCCGTCCCCAATAGTTGGTTTCAGACCCTAAATGCTTCCATCCGCGACTTTCTATGGGGTACCTCCGTTCTCACATAGCACTGGATAGGTGTAGGCAGGTGACGTACGATGGGGGTCTCAGGTCTCCCGACATCCGGCTCTATTATTGGGCATCGCAACTAGTGCTCATCAATCAGTGGCTAACTGGGAGCTTTGACAACCCGGCTTATCGACTGGAACTTTCTTGTTTGGCCTGAATGCTGCCATAGGGTGCTCTATGGTAATCCAATACCCCGATCACTTACATGCCTGACGGCGGTGGTATTGAACGTGTGGTGGGCTGCCCTGCACTTCACGAGATGGGACAAGATAATCAAGCAATTCACCCCCCTGTGGGAGGGATGGTGGCTAGACGACCCAGTGCAACTTAGGGACTTCAGGGGATGGAATAGGATTGGGTTAACTATCCTGGGAGACATCTGGCAGGGTGGACATCTCCGTTCCACCCAGGACCTTCAATTGCAGTTCTCCTTAGCGCACTTCCAATTCCATAAATACCTACAGCTGTCTCTCGCCCTGTCCTGCCACCTGGAGACTCCACTGTTCTTCCCAAATTTAGCCCAGTTGAGGCTAAGTTGTTCATGGGTCGGCTAGGTAAAGGGGTGATTTCCTGCATTTATTTCACACTAGTCATTCATGTCCCGGGGGAATTACTCTCACTGAAGCAGAATTTTCCCTGGAGGAGGTAGACTGGCGAGACGTGTGCGCAGCACCCTAGAGGACACAGTCTCTTTCAGACTGCGTATTACCCAACTGTATTACCTGCCTACTTCTTACCTCAGACCCTTGTGCACGTGGCATACCATGGCACTCCTGCACTTGACATGCTTTCTCCGCCCTGCCCCAAATGCTGACTGTATGGTTTGGTCCTGGCCCCAACTGCAGGGATTCTGTCAGGGAGGGGAGGCAACCCTCTACCAAGTCCTGGACAGGAAGGCTGAGTTGACATGGAGAGCCAGCATTTTGAGTATTCTAGAAGACCTGGAGGGGCCAATCTGGACCTACCATGGTGGGGGTAGCTACCCTGGTTGCAAAAAGAGAAATCACCCATAGGTGGGAGTCGTCCCACGCTCCCACCCTGGCACGTGGATTGGTTGAAGCAGCCATTTACCAGGCACAAGGATGCCAGCAAAAGCACAACAACATCTGGGGGAAGTGGTTAGCATTCTTTGGACGTGGGCTCTTCACAGGTTGAGGGTTCCCCCTTGTGTGCGGCCCTGTTGTCATTGTATGCGAAGTAACATTTTCTATGTGATGCACTTGGAATAGTCTCTTTACTATGTTTTGTTCACAAGAAAAATCTATAAATTGTGTTATTAAAAAAAGATTAAAGAGATTAAAAGATTCAGCAGCGGGTATCTACATATATATGAGCCTATTCTCTGGAAGCCTAAGCATGAAGATTTTCTTGGGATATTTTAAAGAGCGGGAGATGCCCATAGTCACAACTTTGTTGTTCAGCCTAAATCTGGGCCCCACTGGATTAACAAAACAGATTCCATATCAGGGCTCAAATGGACTCTCTTGCTCAAAGTACGTCTCACCTAAAACTGCTTCCTGACTACTTGTATGTTATATATAAGATTTGAAATCAAACTCTTAATGATTTACACGCTTCTACTGACTGACTATGGGACAATAAAACCCACCTTGTCCCTCTGGGATTGACAATGAACCTTAACACCTATCTTGGGCCCATCACTGCTACGCCCTCTTTATAAGGGCCCATCTAATTTTGATCGGGCCAGTAACTGAATTTGCCTCATCGGAATTATGAGATCCAGGGGAACACAGTGAATCTCTTTAATGTAATCTGGAGATATCATTTAATAAATTAATACATACATGAATACATTTGGAGGCCAGTGGCCTCACTCAGTTATTACATAGAGACACATATCCTGTGGGTCGCACATTGGATTTAGTTTTTGCATTTTCAGGTATAAGGTCTGTGTACCTTATAATCTCTTTGGTCTGATATGATCAATTTGCTCTCTTACTACTTTGCTTGAAGGCTCTGGTTCTGTTCCACTCTAAGCCATGATTGTTTTGAAGCATTCGGTCCTCAGATAAGTTGACTCTGTATCTCAGATCGGTTTCTGTATGGAAGGCACTGGAGCCAGGATGGACTCTAGCTACATCAGGTTGGTGTCTCTAATGGTAGCTAAAAAGCCCAGTGCTTAAAAGTCTTCTTTTGGACCAAGGCAAATGAACCTATCCTGAGTATGTACCAGGTGTGCCAAATGTTATCTTTAGCCTATATGTAAAATAACTCTTGATGGTTGTAGGCCTTTGATTCTCGGCTCCCTTAAATCATCTTTCTATTCATAAATAATTTGTTGTTTTTTAGTTGATTTACATATACTGCCAATCAGCTAGGTTTACCTGGATATGTCCTTTATGATCAAACCCAAATATTTGACTCAGATTACAGTTGATAAAAAGCATATCCATTAGAAGTACAATTGCAAGTTTTATATTAGTAAAACCAATGATCCTTCGCAAGAGCACTCCATCAGATGTGGTCCATATCGTTGGCAGTATGATTAAAGCAACATTCTGTTTTTCCTCTATCTTCTCTGCTATTACCGCTAGACCCATTGGAACCCTGCTGGACAATTTAATTATGGCTTTTTGCTGGTTTATAGTTTCTTGGATGGATGGACAAAGAACACCCTCAAAAAAGTCAACATGAAGTAATAACATTTTCAACAAACCTGTATCAAGAGGTGACTCATTTTTGTGTGATTATGCCAAGTTTCACCTTTGATTTGGCCTTTTTTTTTAAAAATATAACAGTATCTACACATTTCCTCTTTAATTTGCAAAACTATTTACTTGAGATATAAGATTATTGTAGTGCTCGCACATATATGCTCAGAATATAAAAAACCTATGAATGAACACTTAAAACTAGATTTTGAGTATGTCGGGTGGCCCATCGAAGGCTATAGCATCCGCTCACTTGGAGCTGGATCTTGCTGCCTAGAGTGGAGCCAACAGTGTAGTGACTCCACTGAAGATAGCAAATCTTAATTTGATGTGGCACTCAGCAATCTTGTTTTGTTTTTCAAGACAAAACTCTGAAAGCTGCAGTTTTAGCTTCAAAAAATTAAAAACAATGGTCCACCATGCATGACATTCTTTTTCTTTTTCATGAGGGACTTTGTGAATTTTCCCTCTATGGAACTGACAAGCAAGGCATGTGTTGGGAAGACCAGTGATAGCTGCACCACCCTAAACACGGCAGGGCAACTGGCACTTGACTTGATGGCCTTTTGGTGGGCGGGCTGTCAGGTCATAGGTTTCCAACGGCAGAGCCTGCCGAGTTCCTGCTACTGGAAACCCAGTACTTCCTTCCTCAACTCTTTATATAGTTTGAAGAACTATGAGTTTTACAGGATGGGAGCAAAGAAAAATTATAGCACAGGTTCCTCTCTGATGTACCCTAAAGTCTGACATACCCTAAATCAGGCATTTACTCCTCCATGGAATATTCAGCTATTTTATATATTTAAATTAACAGAATTTACAGAATATCTTAGAGGTCAAATTCATAATTCTCTGAATCATAAAATTCATCAGATCAGAGGTTAAAATGGTGCTGCAGCTTGTAAGTGTCATGAGTTCCTAAGAAAGTACCCATAAAAAACATTATGAGGATTCCTGTAATTTTTTCCTGTGAAAAACGACCCTATCAACACCCATTTGTATTACTCGAGTAACTCTTGTGACCCTGGAATGGCTTCCTCATGAAACATCTGTCATTTCATGGAGGTGTCAGATCAATCAGTGTGCTGTGGAGGTGAAGCAGCATAAACAAAATTAAATCCAACATTCAAAATCTGGTGGTGGAAAAAGTCTTCACTGGGAATGGCTAAACATTAGTATGTCAGTCTTAGGTGTTACACGGCCGAGTAAATGTAAATGAACTATAGAAAATCAAGCAGAAACCCAGATGACATCTGCAGAATACAGACCATATGATGAGTGGGACAGATGCACCTGTAGGCCTCTCCTGAACTTTATGAAGTCTTTTTACAATGTCTGTTGCTGAGGAAGGCATTCCAGAGGGAGGTGGATGAGTACTAGGACTAAAAGAGTTTGGCCACAGAACCTGTTGCACAACCATGCACAGATTTATGTACAATGCACAACATTTTAAGGGACGTCCTTTCAATGGGTAGCTTAAGGCATGACTTAAGGGAGTGTTAAAATGATCCCTGCTCCTAGGGCCACAAGCGAGCCTTGCTACGTGTTTTGAATTCTGTACAGTCTATCATGCAAATTCTAAGGGAGTCCATTAAGAAGGTTGTGCCAGTAATCCAAGCGACATAGTATTATTGGAAGGACTAATGCAATCTTTCTGGAGAAGTGGAGAAAAGGGTAATATTCTCAAACATAGGTAAGCAGTAGATTACATATTTAGTTACTGCTTTCACGTGGTGGGCGAAGCAGAGGCTGCTTTTGAACACAGCACCAAGATTGTGAACACTCTGACCTGGTTGTTGAGGGGTTGTATGTCACAATATCGAGTGTAGACATATTTACTTGCACAAATATTGACCCTACAACAATGACTTCAGATAGACTATCAAGGTGAGAATACATAAGAAAGTATAGGTCTACGAACTCCACATCTACTATTAAAAACAATATAATGTAAGTCAATACTTGTGCAGTTAAATATGAAAAATGTGCTATGGTGACATTACTGCTTTGAACTTACAGGGGCTAATTCACAAAGGTAAATGTAAACATATATATATATACTATAACACTTAGGTTTAACACTACCCTTTTTTGCTATTCATCATTTCTGAGAATAGATTCACACCTAGGTATTGATTTACATGTTTCCACTACCTCAAATCAAGGGACGGATGCCCCTACAACAAAATATGCAAGGCTAAACATACTACTAGCAATTTTACTCAGCATAAGAGATCTCCACTACCATAGTGGTGGAGATCTCTATGAGACAGTATAGAGGGACGTTTTAAAGTTTAGCATTCTTTAAAAAAAATATGTTGCTGTAAAACATAAATGTAAATTAATTTTAAATATTTTAACCTAAAACGAATAAAGTATTTTTTTACAGCATATTACCTCCTCACATTAAATGTGTGAATAGTAAATTAAATATGTGGATTTTATCTATAAATAACTATTTTTAAACAGTAATGAAATCAATATCTCACCATCACTAACATTTTTATCATAGGATAATATGCAACACATTATTTAAAAATATGTGTTTAATCCATTTAAATTATTTTAATTGTTTAATAAAAGTTTAAAAGTGTAATTGAAATATATATGTAATATAATAAGTTTCGCCTTTCCTGGAAGCTCCGCCCGTGGATCGGTGGCGCGTGAAGCCAGTAAGGCACAGCTGGCAATTTCAGATGAGGTCCGCAAAGCAATAAAGACGCGCTCTCAGGACTCCAAGGAGGATATTTATTGCAGGTACAGTACCTGCAATAAATATCCTACTTGGAGTCCTGAGAGCGCGTCTTTATTGCTTTGCGGACCTCATCTGAAATATATATGTATATACAATTTAAATGTTGAAATAATTGATTTACTCTAACGTTAGTGTCCTATGGGGTGTTATTTTATTTCCCTGCCTCCATTGTTTTCTATGAGAGTGTGAAGCAGTATATGGAAGTGGCCATGTGTGGTGCGTAACTTACTGCAAACTGTACAGAGTACATTTACATGTGTTTCAACACCTTTACGGCTGTCGGACCCTTAGAACTGTAGCTCGTGAATAGCAAATGTTTTACTCATTTGTGGGAGTGTATTTGTAATAGCATGTCTCTTCCTAAATCCCGCCTCACATTTCCCTAAACTGTTCTGATTTAGTAGTAAGTTTCTCTATTTTCCATCCCCTCCCTTTTGCCACTGAAACACATACCTATGTGTGCAGAGATCTTTACCGAAAAAATACAAGAGGCAAACGCAGAGGTTTCCAGCCATAGGTTTGTGAATACAATTGTGCAGTACGTAAGTAATGCTACTGTAGTGCACTGATCAGGCAAAGCTAACTGGGTTAATCCAACTTTGTCCTTGCTTCAGGCGGTTTCTCAACCTGACAGCAAACTTCTGTAACTTCTTCCAATTTGAAGGGGATTCTGTTTTGTCTTCCTTCATGTGATGGCCAGGGACGTAACAAAGGCCCCCGAAGCCCCCGCGGTGCAGGGGGGGGGGCCAGATTACCCATACTGGAGGGCGCCCTCTCAGCCCCTACTGGTGGGAGTGTGAGGGACCCCTTCAGCATATCTTGCAGGCGGGCCTCCTCACGTTTTGTTACACCACTGGTGATGGCACACATCAGTAACAGAATTCATGTAGCAAAGACATTCAGCTCCATGGACAGTACATGATGTAATAAAAAAAATCGAGCAAGCATAGTTTTCACCATTATTTCTGACTACTTATAAGAAAGGGAACAAACAGATTTCCATGAAACCAAGTAGTGTCTATTACATTCAAAAAGTTGAAAAATATTTCTGCCTCCATTTTTAGGCCTGGTGTTAGCAAAGACCTTTTAAATTGACTAAAATATGTATAATCTAATTACAAAGGGGCTTTCAGCCACCTCTCTCCATCCATTGGCCTGCTGTGCCATTTGCATTTAGCTTCTGCCCACTACCACATATAGCATGGACCACTAGGGTCAGGCTACTTAAGCCACTGGTTAACTTCACTTTGAGTGACTACATTTTGCTCTCTCACAATGAGCACATCCATATACAAGCTAGTTCCCGTCCGTGCTAGTGTTCTTGTTTCTACTTAATAATTACCTTAGTGTTGCCTTTGGGTTTAGAGCCTGATGTGATAACAGGATGCTTCTGATACACATTTCATCTTTATCACATCCCCTCTTCTGTGATGGCTGTTGCAAAAAATGTTTGGAGTGTTTTGCTTTCTTGTGTTTCACAGCATACCAGATTGTGTTTATTTGGAACTGTTCTGTATTAAGTTATCCACCTTTCACTTTTTTCTTTCTCTCCTATTTGTTTTCTTTCCGTCTTTCTCTCCTAATTGTCTTTCTTTTTTCTCTTTTCTTCCTTCCTTACTTTTTCTTTCCTTCCTTCTTTCTTTCTTTCATTCTTTCTTTTTCCCTCTCTTCCTTGCCTTCTTTTATTATTTTTTCTTTCTCACTTTCCTTCTCTCTTTCTTTTTTGATGTTTCAATTTCTATCTTTCCTGCCTTCTTTTATTCTTGGCTTCTTTCATTTATCTTTCTTCTTTTTTTCTGTCTTTTTCTTTCCTTCTCTTTTTCCTTTTTTTGTTTTTCTGGAAAAGCATGTTATTCAACATTTAGTGTAATTTCTGGGAAATCATTGCCAGGCTCCATCCTACAGAAATTGGCTTCCAGCTGGGACATAGCACAGAGACCGCACATTTAGGTGTTGTGAAAGAACTGAAGAAAAATCTTCATCGAGGTGGCTCAGCTGCAGTGATATTGTTGAACCTGAATGGGGCTTTTGACACCATATTGCACTCAGTGTTCCTACAGAGACAGAAGAACATATTTGTTGATGATCTAGCACTGAAATGGCTTTCTATATTGTATTTAGAGGGCAGGAGCTTCCAGGTCTTTTCCTTTGATGTGGTGAGTGTCTCAGGGTTCTTCTCTGAGCCCCACACTATTCAATTTGAATGTACATTCTCTGGCTGAGATTGTGCAATCCTACCACTTCTCAATAGTATCATAATACGCATATGAGTCCCAGAAAGTTATTTTGCTAGCTCTCGAAACCTGTTCATATTCCTGGCTGAAGTAGGTAGCAGAATGGATGGCAGCTAGTCAAAACTGAAGTGATGGTGGTTGTAATGCTTTTAATCATTGGTCTGCGATGTGCTGGCCTGATTCCTTAGACAGTCACCTCATGCCTTAAGAAACAATAACAACATCTGGGGATCTGGCTTGCAAACTAACTCACCTTGGATGTACAGGTGCAGATTTTAACAACTAGTTGCTTTGGTACCCTGTGAATGCTTAGAAAGATCTTAGAGTGCTTAACTTTCCCCTCATGTAGGCATGCAGTTCAGGCCCTAGTTTTGTCGCATCTAGACTATGGCAATCCCCTTTATCTTGGCTGGCCCCCCTGCACTGGCTACCTGTCAAACATATGATTCAGTTTAAAGTCCTCTATTTGACCATCGAGCTTTTCATAAAAAGGGCGCTTGGCTGTTACAACACCTGAAATTACCTTACATTCCAAATAGGACTCTGAGATATTCTCAACCGGTGACTCTTAAGGTCCAGAAGGCCAAAAGTGGCAGTCGGTCCTTAGACTATGGAATTCCTTGCCTGTTAGTATACACAAGTCGGAAGAAGAATTGAGTTTCAGAAAGCAATTGAAAACCTTGCTGTTTGTCTAATTCTGATATAGGGCTTGTACATCTGCTTGTATATCTGCTCATTGCTGGGAAACCTGTTGGGTAGCCACGCACTCTTGAAATGCCTAGAATAGAAAAGAACCTTAAATTCAAACAGGTTGGATAGAATGACTTCTTCTTTGTCATGTTTCTTTTTTTACTTACTATTCACACAAACTCATGTTGTTATTACAGACACTGTTCTCAAAGCTCCAGTTATTTCAACAAGATGTTCAGACTTATCTGGAAGAGTGGGGATATATGTTGGAGAGATTGCAGGCACCAGAGGGTCAGAACGAGAGAGGGGAGAGTTCACCCCAGACATAAGCCATACCACCTTCACGCAGAACCCAGAGAACGAAGAAAATCCCTGCCAACACGCATAGAATTAACACCCATTGGGGAATGGCGTAATTGACCCCTTGCTTCCGCTGCCATTTTTATAGGTTGTTGATAGTCCTGTGCTAGATGCCCTACTTCTGTTCCCTATGGGAATGGTTTCTGCCACTACTCGCTGCCACGGTTCTTTTTGTTCATTCTTTTTCCTCCTTACTACAAGTTAAGTATTGCTGCACACAGCTCTCCTGGGTGGTTTAGGCCCTATGCACCGTATTGTTATTACACACTCAGCAATCAACCCAATGAGTGGAACATATGGGCACTAAAAGTAGTCTGCTGTGATGTAACCTGTTAATAATTAGCCTACACCTGACCACTATAAATTGTACAATTGACATGTAATGTAACATCTGTGCAGTATCTCAATAAAAAGAAGTAAAAAAAAAAAGATTCTCAGACTTTGGAATAATTACATGCTTTTTATATCTCTTTTTATGTAGCATATCTTGAATTCAACAGTATCTCTTCAAGAAATGCGTACATAGTAAATATAAAATATATTATGCTGTATTGTAGCGCTAGTTCTGTTGCATAATTTGCCATGCTTGGACCTTTAATGCTGAATAGTTCCATTATCCCTGTTTATTGCACAGAACATAGATTGTCCTCCCTGTACTTCGTCCACATTGTATTCCATTGCAAAACTAAAAGTAAAATGCACTAGGGTCTCAACGAACTGTCTAACTTGTTTAAATGTGTAGTTCAAATGCCCAGTTTTGGTAACAGAATTAAACTATCTTCTTTCATTAAAGAAAAAATCCATTTAAAGCATCTAAACGATAAGTAAAACACTAAGCCGAAGGTAATAGACTGTGACAGACTTGTTTATGAGCTGCCCCCGTGAAGCAATCAAGAGTCAACTCATAGGCATTCTATGACACAAAGGCCTATTTTATAAATCACTGAGTCTGAAAGCTGTGGCCCACCCTCCATCCCTGTACAAGTCTCTGAAAATGAAGAAAACCATTGAACTAAAAGAAAGACTTGAATTTCCTCATTGAGCGTTAATACGAGCATCCCACGTACTCGAACAGCACATCGAAATGGCAATGCGTAACCTCAATGTTTACCTGTCCGAATGTCCCAACTTTCGTCCCGTGAACATTGCTAAGGCGCACGGTGCAGTCTGCAGAGGCAGAGATGATGAGCAAGTGGCCGCCATGTTCACATGTTTCCAGGTGAGTGACGCAGTCTTCATGAGGCTGAAAACTCTGTACCAATGGAGGGGGTTGTGTCTCCATCTTATCACTGAGGTCGGTGCAGTATTCCTAGCAAAAGAACAGAACTATTGGTCATCTGTGTATAAGGAAAATGTATATATATATGATGTACTTAAGGTTGCATGTCAGAGTATTGTTAGCAAGAATATCGCCTGAGAAATGTTGTGCCATATATTTTGTTTACAAAAATATGTCTTAACTAGGTGTAGAATTCCCAGTGGGGTGATATTTCTGAAAACAATATTTAGGAAACAATATCTATGTCAGAATTTATTTAAATTATGATATTCTGGTACCACACCATACTTACATTGGGAATAACTAGTACTGATCAACGAGAAATAACATGTAATTCTGGTGGGCGATTTTAATTTACATCTGTTTCGAAATTCTTAGGACTTGGATAGGGATTTGAAATTAGTTTCTACCCGTATCACGCCTCATGTTTCTCATTCTGTGCAGTGCGAATTGATGAACACGATTATCAATAATTTCAATCTGAACACATTCAGCCTATTGACTGAGTAGCAGTGAAAACTATTGCATTTTCTTTCTTTCATTATTCTTTCTTTCATTATTTATTTTTCATTAAGTCCTTAATGATCATTCGTTTTCTGAAGCCCACCTTGAATGTGGGTTTAAGAACCAGCAAAGTGAATGGCTTCTGAGGCTGAGCTGTTCCTTGCACTGCACCTGATGAGCCCTGCTATGGAGTGTGAGGCTGGGTCAGTGCAGGCAGACTCCACTCGTGTTATTGGCTATTGGTAGCTCCTAGGGTCTCTGTGAAGGTTCATGCTGGCTAAACTCTTCCTTCTTCTCAGTAAGAGGGGAGACACAATGACCTGTCTGCCCCTCCTCTGTAAGTGAATGTGTGAGGCAGAAGAGAACTGAATGAAATGGCAGCAGTCTGAGGTTACACAATGCAAGCGTGAAAGGGAAACAGGGCCCATCGGCTGCTCTGGGTAAGTCAGTCAGATAATGACATCTATGGAAATTAAATCTAGCTACAGAGAGAGAAGAAAGTGAAGGGATTAAACCAAACAAAAGAAGGCAACATTTGTGTCTGAGTCTGGATGTCAAAGTCCGCATCTGCTTGCTTCCAATCCCCGAACCTGGGCCACAACGAGTCAACCACAGCTCGGTTTGTTTGCTCAGTTTTCTGTAATCTGCACCAAGGTGTTCCTGGTGAAAGGGCAGTCCCCTGTGTACTTGGGCGCAAGTCAATTCACCTGCACAGCACAACTGCTTGGGGGGGGGGGGGCACAAATGCATACAACGGTGTGGTGATTCAAAAGTTCAGAAAACTGTACGTGTGCTAGTAACCTCTGCCCGGTCCACACAAGATTTTACCAGCCGGCAGTTCCACCTGATAGCATTGAACCTGGTTTTCCTCTGGGGTGCAGGAACACCGGCACACGTGTGTTGTGCAGGGCATTTGTAATGTGTGCAATCAGAGGCATGTTATTTATAGTAGGGGAAGGGGCTGTAATTTCATGAGGATTCACGTTCTTCAAACACTTGCTCAGAGCCTCTGAGCAACTAGTCCATTTTTTTAATTTCTCAGTTAAAAGAGACTAGACTAAGCTGAACAAGAGCACGTGTGATTTTTACCTCTATGTTCCATATTTTCACCCATCCATCCAGGTCGGCTGTGATGAGGTATTGGTTTCTTTTGTCAATCGTCATAATAATGGACCCCATATTACTGTGTGCTGAAAATTCTGCCATCAGTTGGCAGTTGAAGATATTCCAAAACCTCACACAACCCGAGCCTCCACAGGACACTAGGTTTGCACCACCTGCAAAAAAAAAAAAAAAGTTTTTAGGAGGACAACTGGTGTATTCTTCAGATTTTCAACACTGCAATGAATGAGGAAACTTTTAACATTTTTTTTAATATATACCAGGAAACCATAAATCTTTTGTGAAGTTATCACTGGACAGTTAATGAGGTGTTTATCCTATGCTATTTAAGAGCGCTTAGTTTATGCTGAGTAGCTGAGTAAAACAGAGAGATGCCTTCGCTCTAATTGCACACATTACCACATGCTGAACAAAATCTGAGTCTTCGCACAGTGTAATAAATGCTTGTCCACTCATCATTTTATATCATTACCTATTAACCAGCGTGTCTCGCTGAATCACTGAGTGCATCTTTTGTCATGTGAAAAATAATCTGCAGGCCATAGTGTGAGACCAGTGTGATTTACATTGTACAGTGTATATGAAAGGATGGACTGTGGGGTTTGAAATCATCCTTTGGTAGCTCCAGCTCCCGGGGAAATGCCCAGCAGGATCAATGGCAAATCTGGCCCTGGTTGTAGGCCGCTGATACTCATATCAGCAATACAGGCACAGATATGCAGCATTGCAGTAGAGAAGGTTGCTGTGACCTGCTTGTTTTTTATCTCCAAGAATAGACATGTAAACATGTTGTTAACTCCCTCATTCCCTTCTTCATATGAGTACTTGCTCTTTGGGGAAGGTGATCAATATCACAAGACAGACGAGCCTGGTGTCGTCTTTAGTCCATAAACCTATTTCCACACCCCTTACCATTCCTGACCCCTTCCTCTTAAGAAGTAGGGACCAGAAAAGTGAATTCCACCTCCACCACAACCTGTTTGTTGTTTTTTAATTCATGAGACAGGTGGGTCCTGACTTGCCCCAGGCTTTATTGCCAGGTGATAATAGGGGGAAATGTTCTTTAGGACGAAGCCAGACTCACACTGTGCTTTCAGAGCGCCGGCAATAGTATGAACGAGCCATTAGAACACATTCGTTCAGCACGCAAGTTGTTACAAGGACTTGCTTTAGAGGGGGTGCATTGGTGGAATGGTGTTGGATTTAAAGTCCAACACCTTCCCTACTGTTGCACAGACTGGAGTTGGAAAAGCAAATGATCCTATCCCAAAGTCCAGCACTCCTCTAAGGCAAGCCGATATAGCGACTTACGTTCTGAACAAATGCGTACTAGCGACGCGTTCATTCTAATGAAGGCGTGATGAAGGCATGCGGGATTCCGTCATACATTCGATAATAGGGTCCACTTCCCTGACATCTTCCTGGGTCTCAGGTGCACATAGCCCAGGCAAAGCAGCTTACTGCCCAGAATCTGATGGTGGTAGACCTCATCTCATATGTGAGAAGGTGCTGTAGGGTGGTAGACTGAATGACGGCCTGAGAGTGCACTATCAACAAGGCCTGCTTTCAGTGCTGGTAGGGCCAGAAGAGCAGACACTGCAGCCATGAATGAGAGCGAGGTAAGCCCTGTCACATTTATGAAGAAATGGCCGAACATATAGGATGCCAGGGAGTAGAATGAACAGTGCCATGGAAGCATTGGCCCACTTATGAGTGAGTGTAAGTAATGTAAGTTGTAATTTATTGTTTATGATTAATTAAAACCATTACAAAAATACAATCTGATAAAACATGTATGGTTAGTTACCCTTTTCAGTCATTGCTCTTATAAAATTCTTATGTACTATAAAAATGCAGGAATGTTCGAGTAGGGCAGAGTTCCCAGTGTGGCAATTTTTAAACCTCCGGAGTCTGTGTAAAGATTACAGTTCGGAAAAGTTAAAGTTTTTGTTGTTTTTGATCTCGCCCAGGATTGCACCGGGCCTTGCTTGGATGCCACTAGTTTCAAGAACTTGACTAACTTCCCATTTAGCTGTGGGTCATTTGGGTTAAAGCAGGCAAGCACTGCTTGTCTCCGGGTCCGTATGCCTCTTTCATTAAAGTGGCTTTTTAGGAGGACTGCCCTTTCCTCTTTAAGATGAATGCAGGAGCCTATTAAATGTTCAATATCTTCGTTTCCAGCTCCGCATAGCCTGCATAATTTCCCGCAATTCTCTCTCAGCCACGGCGGAAGATATGGAATAGCTGGAAGGATTCCTAACCTGTATTTTAAAAAGGATTCGTTTGTCTTCCTGGAATACCCCAGATCGAAGTATGCCTGTATCCCAAATAGTTTGTTACTACTCAGAGTAATCCATGCATGGCTCCTATGTGATAAGGTAGCCTTGTCTTCTATGAAGGAAAGTCTCTTGATAACCTTATTTACAATAACCTTAAAGTGCAAGTGCGTTATTGGAACTTCCCATAAGTCGGCTAAACCTGTTAAGGCCACTTATGAGTGGATAAACTGAGGATATTTCTATGCTGGGAACCTAAGCAACGGTTATTGTCTTGTCATTTAAACCTACATTATGGCAGGCAGGTTGTCCATCTTTTCTGATCTAATCTATAATGTCAAAAAAAGATGCACCGGTGGCAAATTTTTGAGGTTTGAAAAGACTATCACTGGCACCCTTTTGGCCGTTATGACACAGTGCAAAAGGGAACAGACAAATCAGCACTCTTGGGGCTAGGAGTTTTTGTTATCCATAGCTTGCTCCTTGAGGGGTGTGATTTATAATGGACAGACATGCTCAGGCAGTATTTCCAAGTTATTTAGTAAATAAGTAAAATCTTTATTGTCAATTAGTAGAAATCAATGCAATATAAACAAGCATTGATAAAATTAGCATTTGATTAACTATACAATGACTATATCATAATGTTTTGAGAAAAGACAGAAGTAGAAGCAACAGTGAATCAGGTTAAAATTGCATTAAAATTAGCTACAGATGGTGGCCACAGATGGATTTAGGTACTTGGGAATCTACGTGACCCCGAACTCCTCGCTCTTCTACGAGGCCAATCTGCAGGTGCTCCTGATGCCCTTACAGGCCGATGCCACTGGCGAACTCTTCCCTTGACTCTCCTCGGTAGAGCAGCCCTCTTTAAAATGCTTGCGTTGCCACAGTTCTTAAATGCACTCCAGAATACCCCCTTCAAAGTCCCAGATGCCTACTTTTTAAACATCGATAAAGCAGTGAGGACTCTTCTGTGGGCTGGGAATTCGCCACGCATTGCACTGCGAAAGCTGACATGGGTATGGTACGACGGCGGGATTGCTTTGCCAGACCTCAAACTGTACTATTGGGCGTCCCAATTGACTGCAATAAACCACTGGGTCCATGGCCCGCACACTGACCCAGGTCACCAAACAGATATTTGGCTAATGGGGCACGGTGAATATCGCAAAGCACTATACACAAGCCCTGGGCACCTACACATCACCGGCCCCACGGCTCGTTCTGTAGAAATTCGGCACACTGTAAATAAAAAACTAGGGTGGCATAAGAGAATCACACAGACTATGCATCTCTGGGGAACAGAGTGACTCGGCAGCTGGGGCTCATGCCCCGGGTTTGACAAGTGGGACCTGATAGGTACCTCCTCAGTGGGTGACCTGTGGAAGAAGGGCGTACCCATCTCTTTTGCCGATCTGCAAAAGGAGTATCAACTATCACAATCCGAAACTTTTAGGTACTTAAAAATCAGCCATGCCCTTAGAGCCACAATCCCAAAAGGGAAGCCTCTCCCGGAGGCATCCCCGCTAGAAGACAAACTGCTACTTGATCCCATGCCCAAGAAAGCCATATTCCTCACATACAAAAAACTGCTCAACAACTGACCTGATGCACTAACACATATCAAGCAACTATGGGAAGTAGATGTGGGGGAGATAGAAGAGGAAGATTGGTGAGACGCGCTGGATTCCTCCCGCGAAATAGCCATCCCCATGAGACTAAAACTGGTCCAACTAAAAATCCTACATAGAGTCTAACTAGCGGTAAGAACCCTGGTCAAGATGGGGAGGAGAACTAACCCGGACTCCCTACGACGGTGCTCAGATGAGGGAACCTTGTTTCACATGCTTTGGGAGTGCCCAGTCATCCAGACCTATTGGGCTAGTGTTACCTCCAAATTGGAAAGTGGGGGGGGGGGACTTATCGCCACCCTGAGGCTCTGCCTACTAAACATATGGGAGGCCACTGATTTGACTACAACTGAACAATCCTGAGTTACCCTGCGCCTGGCTCTAGCCAAACTTAACAGAGCACAAAACTGGGGCATTGGGGAGGTGCTGACAGTGAAAAGATGGGAGGCTGACATGGACAGGTCAATGACAGCAGAAAAATAAGTTTTTAAAAACAGGGGTTGCCCTAAAAAATGGGATCGAAAGTGGGCAGCGTGGAATACATTTCGAGGTGATATCTGTATGTCTCCATCTGTCGAACTGTGTAGGGAAAAGAGGGGTTCACGAGACACACCAGACGAAGAGAGAGAGACACTTCGATAGTAGAAATGCCTTGGTGGGAAGTTCCCAATGCCAGAGACAATTGTGATGTACTCTAACTGTAATTCGACCACCTGCTGCCGTGCTGAGACTTTGTTTTTGTTTTATTCAATAAAAAGAATATAAAAAATAAATTAGCTACAGAATGTTCATTGCAGGACGATTGTGAAGAGGCCAAGGCTGCTGCCGGCTAAAGTCATTCATCAGTTTTTGATTTGGAGGGGCCGGTGATTGCTGTGTGAGTAGCCTTGCTATATATTGCAGAAACATGGTGGCTTTGCATGATAACTGTATACTATGAAGGTTCAGAAGGGCAACTAACTGCAGGTGGCAAGACCTGATCTGAAGAGCCTTTAAAGCTGGGCAAAGCAATTTCCATCTGAGAGGTAAGACGGCTGGACACACACACAAGAAATGAGGTAAGTTTTCTTGGCTTTGGCCACACAGGTGGCATTGGCTGTCTGACCAGGACTGCTCCCAGGAGGGGACCAAGTCCTTTGTCGGAAAAGCGCCTATGCGAAATAATAGCAATGCATGTTGAGTGGGTGCTGCAATATGGGTCATCAGATATGGTTGTGGGCTCCAGGAGGTTTAGGAGTGCAGGATTACCCATGCATGCCGTTTCTGGACAAACTCTCCCTTCTCAATGATTTGAGATTGTTGGTTTGAGGCCTTGTTAGTAATTTTTTTAAGGGAGAGCAGTCTATCTTTGAGTTCCAGACGTTGCCTAGCTTTAGGTTGCTTATGACTTGCTAAAGAACTGTTGGCCACAACTTTTTATAGTTGGACTGCCTCCTCATTTCTGACCAACACAAGGCGGCCAGTGAAGCTTGTGGGGCTGCTATGATCTTCCTCAGAATTTATTTAGTATATTCCAGTCTGAGGCACTTCCAGCCAAGATCATCCAAAATGATTAATTGAGGACTTCTTGGAGCTCTAGGACTACAGACATGGAAGCTTTATCATAACATAGCTCTGTGCGTCATCGACTATCTGATTTGTTGCATAAGCCTTAACTGGGAAGTTCCTGTATGACAATGAGTTCCAGAGGGATACACCAATGTACAAGAGTCTAAGAAATATTATTCTTTGGTTGATGGGACTTATCATAAACATGAAGAAATTGGTGGGTATTTTCTCATAGGTGAAAACTGTTTGTAGTCAGGTAATGATTATTATGGCTAGGTAAGCTTGAAAGAACTCAGGCTGTGGCAGACCTGGTGTTCCACTTTTGGTCCATAAAAGCCCAATATTTGAACTAACAAGGAGGCTGATCTAAGATTTTTTGATTTCAGGATTTGTCATCACTCCCAAGCAAATGGCCATAAATGGTGTCAAGTGGGTGTTTACAAGCTGCTTGCTCACAGACCAGGAGATTTGTTCTACATCTTTCTGAGGGCCTTGGCCTCAAAGAGGTTGAGGCTTCCATATTGTAGGGGAGTTTTGCACTTCTTAGACAAGAAAGTTTGTTTGGTGTTGGTTTCCATCTTTAAAATATGAATGGTAGCTCTTTCAGGTACAAATAGTAAAGGTCTACTTAAGCCTAGCTGGGCGGTCCAAGTTTCATCAATAGAAATGTTTTTTTTTCCAGCAAGACTAGAAGAAAATCCTGGCAGGTCATTGACTGGATGGCTTTGGGGACAAACATTCACGCCATTCTTCTTTTCGCAGCCTGCTGGTAGATGAGGTGAGAAAGACGATGCTCAGTTCTGAATTCTTTCTTTCTTTAAAATCCCTACCAGTCTTTACCATCAGAAAAGTTATATGTGGTTAGAGATGTGATGTGTGTTTCTTTAGGTTTACAATATTGAGTGGAAGACATGTCACTTTTTTTTATATCTTCATAACTTAGATTCTCCATTCCATGCCAACTTATTTGTGCCACCCTCCCATTTGAGATACTTGTGCCTGGATCCTTTAAGGGAAATGAAAGTGTTACAGAATGTGGTGGGATTGGATGTGTCCTTCATGGTCTCTCCTCTTAAGGTGAAAGGCCTGAAAACAGAAATGGGCCTGAAAACGTTTCTGTGCTCATGTACAGAAGGGGCATGGAAACATTCTTATACACTATAGTTCAATGAGGTATACCCACCTCTTCAAAGATTAAGCACTGGGACAAGGAAAAGAGCGTCAGAGAAATTAATATTACCAGTAACTAATCTGAAGATTGCATTGCCATGTGGCATATATTGAAAGGAAAAAGGCTTCTAAACCTATACGACTACTGAGTGAGAATGAGAGTCCAGGGAACCAACATGTTGCAACAAATAACATAACAAAAGCAACTCGAACTTCTTGAAAACTGAGTACAGGAAAGTGGAAGTGTTTATGAAAAGTGCAGGATACGAGGGTTAAGGACAAAGAGTTTGATTTGGATACAGACTCCTGTCAACAAAATAAACTGTATCCTATAATCACAACATGCAACTACCTCACCAGCAGTTACAGCCAAATACAAAAATGCCAACACAGCTCAAGTGCTTAAGCATGCTACATCTGCAGTGACATTAGCAAGTCCACACTTGCTAAACTTTATGTATCCATCATTATATTCTGGTGAGGTGAATGCATGTCAATAACATAGTATCCTAAATAGTGCCTAATGATATTTCATGTGTTGATATTATGATCTATAAACATCAATGTATTTGTTCAGAAGTAATAGGTTACATTATAATCATGACTGTGTTTTAGGACCCACCCACATCAATGGGAATGAGAGTCACATGTGGGGAGCCGCCTATCTGCACTGGTGGCTGCAACTGTGTATGTTGTCGGAAGAACCGTGGAAACCTGTGTTTTCAAGGCTAGGTAAGAGTGTGAGTGTGTGTGTATTTCAGCACGTGTGTGTGTTCACACGCATGTGTCTGCATGTTTTTCTGTGAGTGTGCATGTGTGTGCGTGAGCGCACACATGTGTACATGCATGTGTGTCTGGAAATCCAAGAAATACCCAGTACCACTCAAAGAACCTGGTCTGTGTGAAGCGGTGTTAGTGCTTAATGTGTGGTCACCGACCTACAAGACGTTTCAAACTTAGTTTAGTGCCTGATCACGTGTCAAAAAGGAAAACGCCCCTAGTCGAATAGTTAGGGGTGCAGCAGCAAATACTCCTTCCTCAGCTATCTGCAGCATGTTCGCACTTTCTGTTGGCTTTTTACCACCTGCTTTTGGATGGTTGGGGGGTTTATGAGTTGATTCTACTAGTTTCAGCTGTAGCTTGTCGAACTGGTAGTTTTTCTACATAATGAAATGCTAAATATGGGAATGCTTTTACTGCACAAGTGATATTATTGCACATATAGTTGCATCACCAAACTTTAAATATGTATGGGTAGTAATTTCTGGAAGCAATGCCTTTGTGCCGAGTTTCTGAGTGATCGCCATAGCTAGAATGGGGCCTAATGGAGTTACAGTGAGACGGCGCAGTCTCGGGGTTTGTAGAGTGCATAAAACTCCAGGCCAATAAAGCATCCCCCTCATTTAAGCCTTGTAGAAGGCAGAAGCTACTTCCAGCCACATTAACCTACCACAGTGCAATGGGATATAAATACCTTGGGCTCCGGCAAGAGAACATCTCGGAGTCTGTTAAACTACTTTTAATGGGAACTTCCTACTTAGTCTAATCTTGATTAATGTTTAATCGTAGCAGCCATTTAGGCTTGTTTTCGTTTTTCACAGTGGAGAGAGAAACAGACAGGAAGCATTCGGAGAGGCGTGAAAAGAGCTCTGTGTGAGACAAAGACATTATGTTTTTACATGGCACTCGTGGTGCATCTGTTTTTGTTTAACCACATTCCTTCTAAATATTGCAAATACTATCCTCTGTACATTTTAGTCCAAAGTAGTTGCACGGATATTTTTGGAGGGAAGTAGTTAAGTCTACGTTCTATGGGAGACATGTGTCATGCACAACAATCGACTCACGACAGACCAAGGGTTTTTGGAAAAGGTGTCTAGGAGATTTTTTAAATGATTGTAGGAGTCAGACGCTAGATGACATAAACCGACCAGGTGGTGGAACTTTGCAGCGAGGTGCTGCTATTAAGCACCATGTAATATACAAAAACGAGTGAGTTACTTTGGGTGAACATAAACGGCAACATTGATTTTTGCTGCTGCAAAACAGCACTGACTGCAACCGAACGAATTGGAGCAAAAGAGCACGCGGCGATTACAGAAAACATTACTTGTTGCAATGTAACACCAACCCTTCCACCTACATAATACAATCAGCAGGACAACGCAACATAGAAAATAGCAGGGTTGTTTTATTACACGCCATTGAGATTTGCGAATGATATGACAAAAACGTTTTGGTAAATTTTAACAGTTATAAGGTATCTGAGGTCAAAGAAAATTCTTGTCCAAGAAAGGACCTTATGGGCATTTTAAATTCCTCACCTCTCTGTCAAGAGGGCTGTAACTTGTTTTGGCATTCTATAGTGTTTTTATATGTACATATATGTATTGGGTTTTAGTCAGTTTTTTTCATATATGATTGTATATCGTTACTAGGGGTGGGCGGAATTTGCGAAATTGACTTTCGCAAATTATTGCGAAATTGCACAAAATCTCCACGAGCAAGCGGAACTTTCGCGAAGATGCAGAGATTGCTTTTCCCGCCCGTTCGCGATGTGTTTTTGCGTGCTCATGGGGAAGTATATCTCCAACTTGCCCACGCGATCGCTAATGGGCACGGCCATCTTGCTCGCGATGCTTATTTCCTGTTCCGGGTCGAATGACCTGTTCGCGATCGCAATGACATATTTGCGATTGCAAACTCTCGCGGGATAGCGCGACCGGCTACCAACAATCCAACATCTCGTACGCAGGGACCCGGTAAGTCACAACCATGCACGCAAGAACGCATTTTTAAAGCGCGAACAAGAAAAATACTTCAGTTTCTCGGCAGATTGCGAACGTTTTGACATTTTCGCGCTCTAAGCAGATCTCGAAAATGTCAAAATATCGCAAATTCCGCGAGCGGAAGGAAATTTACCGCCCAGGCCTAATCGTTTCCTTTTATGTTTTTTTATAAACCGGAATAAATGAAATGAATGACTGATATGACACACATTACAACATGTTACCTGTAGCTGAGATATTCTTTCTAGCTTCCAGAAAGAAGAGTCTAGTGACTGCATGGTTGCTGTCCGCGTCAGCGTCATAAAAGCCGCCAGTGGATACGGAACGTCTCCCAGAAAAAGAAGAAGAAAGACTTCGGATTCCATTTTGCTCTTGAGTCAGGCTGGCTGTAACAATAAAAATCTAGTCTCATATACACACATTTATTATTGCAAATGATGAAGACTGAATACAAGAATGCATTGAAAATGTAAGCATTGTATATTTATCATAACTATTTCCAAGTGCCACTTACTCCGACACCTTGTTTTAAATATTGTCACCCTGTTGGTTTATGAAGCTGTTTTTACCACCGGGTATGACGACAGCAGTTATAAGCATTGCTGTAAAGATGAGAAATTACTGGAAGGAATGAGATAACTGTTGACGAATTCCATATACTTATAGATGTATTTTCCTCAGTCCAATAGCTATGGGAAAATAGCTCCAGTAACATCAAAAGATGTCACACTAATTGCTCTAAATATTGTAGCTAGTAAAATGACAAGCAGCCCAATTAGCAGACATTTTTGCCCCACTTGGCCACCTTGTAACACATTTGTCAATGAGGAGCTAGGCAGGGGTGTAACACAGGCCCCTGCAGCCTCTGCGGTGAGGGGGGCAACCCTTCAGGAGGCCCCCAACCCTGTAGGAGGCCCCGATCCAGCCCAAGTTCAATGAATATCTGTGAGATATGGTAGACTAAGGGCCCCTCTTCATATTCAGCAGGGGGGTCCCCATCACTTGCCTCTGTAGCGAGGCCTCCAAAAATCTTTTCTCTGTACCTGCACAATTATATATTTAGCATTTCATCCAGGAATCAGAGGTTTTTCATTGCCGCAAACTCTAAATCATGCCTTAGTTGGAAGATCCAGGCACTCTTCAGGCTTTCCAATTCAAAAGTGCCTGCACTTTTCCGCAGGTGTGCAGCACGTTTCATGGGATGGCACCCATTGCTCTTGGAAGTCATCCAGTACCAGTGCTTAATTTGAGCCAGTGGTTTCCGGTGCTCGGCACCGGCACTTAATTTTCGGCACCTCTTAATTGTTGACACTGGCACTTATGACAGCTGCCACATGGTGGTGCTGTTTGTATAATTTAGAGATGAGCAGAACAGCAATTGCTTATTCATTCAGTATGCACTAAAAACAAACTAATACCTGCCGCTCAAGCTATTTTTATATCTTTGGGGGCCTGGAATGGCACACTTGTAGTAGTGTGCTGGTTATTAGTTGTGTAGGTACTGTCATTGGTAGCGCTGGCAAGGGCAATGTGTGGTGCAAGCAGCAGAGGCCTCCTGACTAGAGCCCTGCCACTTGTGTTTTTATAAATTAAGCACTGGCCAGTACAGCTAAAACATCAGCAGTGTTCTCCTCCCCAGTTTCAAACGCTGATTTGTGAGATAAATCTCACACTTGCGGGTATGGAAGGTTCACCGGTTCCCTACACAAGAACCAGAAAGCGTAATGCTGTAATCTTAATGCCACATATAGTAAATCCCATATTCAGGACGCCTGCAAGGAAATATTCACTGCTGTCTCGTGCAAAAGGTATTCTGGATAAAAATATGCACTGCACGGAGTTTTCAGATAAGCAGTCATACATGCATTACTCCAAGAAAGGCATTTCAGCAATCAATAGCAATTACCTTAAGTCCCCACTGAGCTGGCATTTAAAATAACAATTGCTGGCGTTTTCTATAGTCCCACTCTTATTCTTTGAGCAACTAACCCCCGCAGGGCCAACTTCCATTTCTTCTTTTTTGAACCTAAAATGATGTATTATGCAGTACACTGTGTTCAAGTATGCACTTAATAGCAAAAGTACAAACAAATGTGCAAAAAAATAACAATATAGAGAAAACCCTGCAAAATACATCTTAGAATGCCATGGCCTTTAATTATTCGGAGGGAACAAGGCACAAAGCTTCACATAGAGCATGTTTGTATGAATAAGTCAGAGGTAGAGCCTAGACCAAATATAGGTAAACAACAGCAGAAAGCAATGCAAAAAACAATTGAAACCAATGAGATAAAACAATACATTTAAATGAAAGAAGCAAATAAATGAATAGTTTTGTAGCCACCATTCATTCAGTAAATAGCTGCTGTCTGCAACTTTGAGCATCCTTATGCAGTATCTGTGCCCGCTAGGCTGAGAATTTAGTCCCCCCAAAAGGAAGTATTAGGGCTGAGGAATTTACAAAGGTATATCGAGTATAAAAAAGTAGGTTGAGTAATAGTCTTTGCCGGTAATTGATCAGTGTAGGGAACTGCGAAGAGATCAGAGTCAATGAAAAGGAAACAGTAAGATGAGGATAACAGTCACTATACACGAGAACAGACAGGTGAGGCAACAAATAGACACTGAGAAGAGACATTTTTAGTACTTATTTGAAGAGGGCTACGGAAGTGGTGGTATGAATAGTGGGAGGTGAGTTTCAGACTTGGTGCAAATCCTGGGGAAGTTTAGTTAGAGGTGCATTTTTTCAATTAGAACAACCATTAGATGTAGTAGAGTGTGCCAGGTTTTACTTGCTGAGTTAGAGCTAGGGTGAGCACCTCAGTCCAGGGTTTTAATCACACTAGGTCCAGACCTGAACATTTCGCTAACATATCCTTGATTTCAGGTGTGTTAGTCTAATTAGTTCAATGGACGAAAAACAAGCCTACAATACAATACCCAGACTGCAGTAGGCTATCACACAAAATTCCAGACTAGAAACAGTGTCCGTAATCACCTGGAAGAACATGGTCATCCTAGCTGAGGCCAAAGGACAGGGTTCTCCATCAACAATTCAACAGGTTATCCTGTCCACCAAATCTTTGGACTGCCAGCCTCATTTTGTGTTGGGCAGACCTCCAGCTTTACGTTGACTAAGCCCGCAATAGCTCTGTTAACCAAAAACTTCCTCGATTGACCGATGGAATAGAGGCCTTCGGAGGACAGGCATTACACCACCTGCCCTCTTCAGGGTAGACTGTGTAATGTCTTTTGTTCCGGTCCCTAATGACCTCAACTTTGGGAGTAAACTTCCAGGGCATGGGGACCATTCTTTTTTTGTATTTCAGGAACAAATTACTCTTGGGGGAGAGTTTTTCTAAAAAATAACAAAGTACAATTTGGCGAGTTGAGGTTGTCCATCAAACATTGTTTACCTGTACGGAACCTCTGTAGTGCTGGTTCCTTTCAAGGTACTGATATGAGCTCTGGGAGAACAGTTATCTCTAAATTTGATGTACGGAGTACCGGCAGATGGTTGACCTAATGTCTTCCTCCATCCTGATGGACGGTATTTCATCAGTCAAACTCTAAATCAGTCTGTAGGTATAAAGCTGTGTGGTTCTACTGGTTGAATACAAATGACACTCTAAAAATCCCCTTATGAAATGAGGAATTTCCAGCATAATTGATCATTCTGGCTAAATAAATCATTTTGCAAAGGGCATTAACATGGAGATTTCAGCTGCTTTAAGTGGCCAACTTCTCTGAATGGATAGATATCATAATTCTGACAGAGCTGGTAACTCTTGTTAAATGCCCCGCCTAAAGTGTCAAGGTTCTCGCAATGAAGGCCTGTGTGTTTAATCATTTCAATAAGTGTGAGGCAAGAAAAAAGTACTACCATGCAAGATGAATTAGCCATTATTTTGGAAAATGTAGATCAATTATTATCCACAATGATGCCGTATAACAAAAGTTGGTCTAAACATCATCTCATTAAAGATATGTAATATTTGGTAGAATAGAATACCGGCTGTTGTACATTACTAGGATATTGCAAATAGAAGAGGAGTTGCACGACTGAAAAGAGAAATGAATGGTGATGGTCAAATACCTTTTCCAGGTCAAAGACCTTCACTGTAACCTGCAATCTCCTTTTTGAGTACATTGGGTGCCATTTTATCACTATACTTCATAATAATGGCTTCACTCTTACCCCAGCCACTATTAAAATGTTTAAGGGGTCTGTAGCTCTCCAGCTCCCTCCGAGCAGCTCACCTGTGTGCAGCTCAGCTTATTAAATTAAAAAGCTTTTGCTCGGTTGACTTAATATACACATAAATAAAATTGCAAGTATGCAACACTAATAATATTAGTAGCTCTCGATGGGTTTCATTGAACATAAGTAGCTTTCAGTACAGAAAAGGTTGGAGACCCCTCAACTTTAACTGTTTGGTATCTTGCTCCTTCTGATAAAAGGATTCTGGTAGTTAAATATCAACTGTAAAAGCGATATACCAATATATGCTTGCTAATATGCTGTAAAATCACAATTGATTTTCGAATGTTACTTGGAGAGAACCATCGTCCACTACACACCATAAGTATAGTATTTACAACTGATGTGTTAGGAAATGCTCTTTCCACTGCTTCTCTGACTTTAAAAAGACAAGTCTAGGTTCTTACATTCCCTTCAGACATATATCACTCTTAACAGGACATTGAGGTCCTGCAGACATCTATTTATATGCACAAAAACAAATGAATAGGTATATTTTTATTAATTCATATCAAAGGTTTCTCTGACATACTCGACATATGTAATTAGGGACTTTCCTACAACATAAATCAAAAGTTAGTCTCAATAAAAATTTGAGGTGGCACTCAACATCATGTTATCCATGATGCTTTAACTTTCTGCATTGGAGTCATGTTCATTTTCAGTTGAACTCAATCCTAAATGCTGTTCTGTTGTGATACAAGAAAAGTGGCTAAAAAATGTCATCCCATTTTCTTGAACAATATTCCTTTGAGTTTTTCTTTCTCAAACACCCATCAATATTTCTGTGTATCTATTCAGTTGGCTTAAAAGTCAACGCTTGGGATATATAACAGATAGTGTTTCTGAACCTTTAAATAGCTTCTGAAAAACCACATTTAAAGTAATCAAATAAATTCCTCTTTATAAACAAAATATTGCTTGGCATCCAGAGAGAACATCAGTGTCATGATGGCTGTAGAATACCATAAGATCAGTGTAAGGTTATATACTAAGGAACTTGGAAACCAATTTAAATCCTGAGTCATCTTGTCTTAAGGACTATGGAGTCTTCTTTGTTAAATGTTTTAAAGATCTGTGAAAATGTTGTAGTATTGATTTGTGAAATCACGTATCCTTTGAAGACCTTTGCAATAATACAATAGATAAAACCCATCCTCTGCACTACACTCACATTTCAAACCTAAATGGAGATTGAGGCCAGCCAATATAAGCAGGACCTTGGAGTTCCACACATGTTGGTGATGGAAACCAAAGAACGATTGGGGTAGGGATTTGCCAGACACTGAAGTATTTATGATCGGTGGTTGGGTGCTGCAGTTTTACAGGTAATGCAGTCACATTCTACATACCACACACCAAATGCGCCTCCTTCGTGAAGATCTGGGTGTTGTGCAGGCCTAGAAGCAAGGTTGTGTTGATGGCATTAGTGAATCAGAGCCTCATGCTTCGATTTAAAGGTGAGCAAATGAATCTACTTCACTCAGGCCTGATAGCCTCTCCCAACATGCCATTTTCCCACTGCAGTTGCTAGCAGTATCACTTCTTAATTACAGACTGGTTGGATAATGGCTGGGGAAGGTGCAAGGCAACACAAGTTCGCAATCCTTATGTTTCTGCTTTGATTGAAGGCCCTGTAGGACCACTTGGTTTGACGAAGAGCTGCTGAACATCGGTGGGCCATGGGGAATCCCCTGGATTCCATTTCTCCACTTCCTCACACTTCTGTGTATGTGGTGCAATGCAGAACAGAATTCTAGGGATTTCGCAGAGCATAGTGGACTACGGTAGTCCTTAGGATAGGCTTTCTTGGAGTATGTAAACTCACCCTATGGAAAAATTCAATTCACAATCAAAATTAAGGTTAGGTAATTTATTACCCACAAAAATATCACATATTAATACAAAGAAATAACAGCAAGATAATAACAATACATGTAATCCCTTTAAAATACAGTCTTTAAATCAGGCCAATAGAAGGTGCTACACCAAAGAAAGGCAGATTAAAAAGTAACCTAAAGCACCGGTTATCAGTGCATACACCATAAAGTCTGAATATTAGCATAGGAATCAGTGATGTGATTTAAGATGTCATCAGTGATGTCACTGACCATGTCATGAGTGATGTAATATGTGACATTATCAGCAGTGCATTGTGGGGGCGCAAGTTAAAGTTAGCTCAGCTAACTATGGCAGCTGAATTTCTCTGGTTTTGTGTGAGTGAAATGTCAGTCTAACTATAATGTCCCTAAAACCTGTAGTTTTTAAACTGAATATCTAAGGTTTTTTAAATGATAATTCCTGACTATAACATCCCTGAAGCCTATGTGTTTTGCAGTAGATTTTGAAGGTTTTTTAAATGCTAATTACTAGCTATACCGTCCCTGAAACCTCTGTTTTTTTCAGTGAACTTCTAAGGTTTTATAAAAGCTATTTTCTAACTATGCCTATATAGGTAGGACATGTACAGAAAGAGGAAGAAAGGAGCAGAAAGAAGCAAGAGAAGTGCAGAAAGAGGCAAGAGAGGTGCAGAAAGTAGCAGAACAGAGAAGATTTGACCACTTATAGGAGAAGCTACCCGCTTTTTAAGCTACTATCTTCAGATGTATAACACATGTGAGAATACATGTACAAGTTGACATATACCTCAGTCATGAGAGCACGCAGACCTTTGAACTTGACAGCTTGCACTTCCCATTTGAGTACAGAAAGAGGCAAAAGAAGTGCAGAACAAAACAAGAGAGGTGCAGAAAGAGTAAGAAATTAGCGGAAAGAAGCAAGATATGTGCAGAAAAGGCAAAAGAAGTGCACAAAGATGCAAGAGAAGTGCAGAAAGAAGCAAGAGAGGTGCAGAAAGAAGCACAAGAAGTGCATAAAGAAGCAACAGAGGTGCAGAAAAAGGCAAGAAGGGTATAGAAAGAGGTAAGAGAAGTGTAGAAAAATCAGCAGAGGTGCAGAAAGAGGCAAGAGGGGTACAGAAAGAGGCAAGAGGGGTACAGAAAGAGGGAAAAGGAGTGCAGAAAGAAGCAAGAGAGGTGCAGAAAGAGGCAAGAGAAGTGCAGAAAGAGGCAAGAGAGGTATAGAAACAAGCAAGAGATGTGCAGAAAGATGGAAAATGAGTGCAGAAAGAAGCAAGAGAGGTGCAGAGAGAAGCAAGAGAGGGGCAGCGAGAAATAAGAGAAGTGCAGAAAGAAGCAACAGAGTTGCAGAAATAGGCAAGAGAAGTGTATAAAAAGGCAAGAGAGGTGCAGAAAGAGGCAAGAGAGGTGCCAGAAGAGGGGTGCAGAAAGAGGCAAGATGAGTTCAGAAAGTAGCAAGAGAGGTGCAGAAAGAAGCAAGAGAAGTGCAAAAAGAAGCAACAGAGGTACGGAAAGAGGCAAGAGGGGTGCAGAAAGAGGCAAGAGAAGTGCAGAAAGAAGCAACAGAAATGCAGAAAGAGGCAAGAGAAGTTGAGAAAGAGACAAGAAAGGTGCAGAAACATGCAACAGAGGTGCAGAAATAGGGAAGAGGGATGCAGAAAGAGGGAAGAGGGGTGCAGAAAGAAGCAACAGAGGTGCAGAAAGAGGCAAGAGGGGTACAGAAAGAAGCAAGGGAGGTACAGAAAGAAGCAAGGAAGGTGCTGAAAGAGGCAAGAGAAGTACAGAGAGGTAAGAGAAGTGCAGAAGAAAGAAGCAAGAGAGGTGCAGAAAGCAGAAGAGATGTGCAGAAAGAGGCAAGAGAAGTGGAGAAAGAAGAAGAAAGATACAGAAAGAAGCAAGAGAAATGCAGAATGAGGCAAGAGAGGCGCAGAAACAAGCGAGAGAGGTCTGTGCACCATTAGTACCAATCTAACACCCACATTTAGCAATAAGTAACACGTGGCCATTCCAGCTTTGCAAAGGGCCTTCCACCATGCTGTAACACGTGTCGTTGTATTTTTGGTAACATTTGAGCCTTTTCAGCTCGAAACAAGGTCTTTTTTTGTTCAAATCTGCAGATTATGTGGCAGATGATGGATTATGTGGCAAATGCAGAAAATGCATAATTATGGGAAAATAGGCGTGGTCGAACAGACGCATAATTCCAGTGGCCCTCCTCATACTTCTGACTAGGTCCACAAGTGCTCCTCTGTGATTGCTTATTCGTGTCTTTTTGAATTTATAGCTTAGCATCTATGGAAACGAGGAAGACTAAACTTGAGGTTACCACTCCACAACACAGACTACCATACCACATAATTACTCTTCATAGCACATAATCCCACTCCACATAATTCCTATATACTAGATACCACATACATCCTTTCCACATAATTTCACTGCAAAACATACCACATAATTCCACTACACACAATGTACATCCACTCCACTCCACTCCAAGAAACATTTCTAAACAACTTTTACATTTACAATGCCAATAGCTCTAGCTCTCGCTAATGCAAGACCTATTGCATTGCAAATGCTTCTTTAACTAGTAGTCGCGTTTGCAGAGTGGTGAAGAAAGGGGTCTGGGCCTCCAACCAGCGCTCAGTAATTCCACTGCTTAGGACAGTACCAGGGCTTATCCTTGACCCCCAAAGTCCCTCAGGAGTAAAGTGGACTTCATTCCCCAACCACTCATGTGCCAGGAGGCACGTTTGAGGAGTGTTGGAGAAAGGGGGGCGTGGTCGCCAAAGACCTCCTAGCAATCCACTGTGTGGAACTTACTGGAGGTAACAGGAGGGGTAGTTGGCCCCCAAGGACGTCCTTGGGGGCCAACTACCCCTCCTATTACCTCCAGTACGTTCCACAGAGCAGGATTGCTAAATTCTCATAGCAGGCCAGGCCCCCTTTGCCCACCACTCTGCAAACACGCTCCCTGGCACGCTCTTGGATGGGGATTTTAGTCCCCTTCACTGCAGGAGGTCCTTAGGAGTCAACTAGCCTACCTGTTACCTCTAGTAAGCCCCACACAGAGGGATTGCTGAGAGGTGGACACATGCCATGCCCCCTCTCTCCACCACTCTGCAAAAGCACCTCCTGGTGCGCTGTTGGTTGGGGGATGAAGTCCCCTTGCCTCTTGAGTGTCCCTGGGGACCACCTAGCCCTCCTGTTACCTCCAGTAAGCCCCACACAGCTGGATTGCTGAGAGGTGCTCAGAGGCCATGCCCCCTTTCTACACTACTCTGCAAACACGCCTCTTGGCGCAGTTCTGATTAAGGGATGAAGTCCACTTTAGTCCTGAGGTCCTCAGGGGACCTATCGCCCGACTAGCAGTGCGCCAAGAGACACGCTTTCAGAGTGGTGTAAAAAGAGGCATGGCCTACTACCACCTTTCAGCAATCCCACTGTGTGGGGCTTACTGGAGGTACCTGGTGGGCTAGTTGGCTCCTAAGGCCCCTCACCAGTGAAGAGGACTTAGTCCCCCAACCCAGAGCGTGCCAGGATGCACGTTTGCAGAGTTGTGCAGGGAGGGGTCGGGCCTCCGTTGAGTTGCTGGTTTCTTTTTTTTTTAAGAAGGGGGGCTGTGTGGCCCCCCTTCCCTTGACCCTTTCGGACCCTGGAGACCTCATACCCCAGGGCCTGAGCCATTAAAAAAATAAATTAATTAAATAAAAAGGGAGGGGCCATGCGCTCTCCCTATTGAGGTCGATCCCCCAGGGCAATACCTTAAGAAAAGTGAGGGGTACCAAGTGGCCCCCGGGCCATTTTTGGCCATGGGTACCCCCTTTGGCCTCTTGCTTTGGGACCACGGGGGAGCCCCAATGCCCCTGCGGTCCCTGCTGGCTCCCCGCTTCCTGCGGGAGCCGGCATTGCTTTTGGGCAAACATGCAGCTCCCTCTGCCCAAAAGCAATTCTGCTTTGCTTCATGGAAGCAAGAGAAGGTTTGCTGCTCTCGCTTCCATGAAGCGAAGCAGAAGTTTGCTATGGCATGGTGGGAGCAGTGCTCCTGCCATGCCGTAGAAAACTGCAATGTCCCAGGGGTGGGCACCCGAGACATTACTGGAGCTGGCCCTGGGGCGGTGGCAGTCCCCAGGGCCAAGAAGGGCTCCTGGAGAGGGGCCACATGGCCCCCACCCATCTTGTGTGCAGCCCCGAGGAGGTGGTGGCCCCCGGGGCTGGGGGTCCGCAATGGTCTGAGTGCATCTCTTGTTGTAGGTGCATGCATGTGGCAGGTTCATGATGCGGAGACTGTCAAATATGTGGGCAGAGTGTGTGAGAAAAATCAGGGGCATTTCTCTCATTCTACGATTAGAGGTGGGGAGAGGGAAAAAATAGGGAACATGTCTTGTGTTAGATCAAGCATGTGTACTAACCAACATAACAGTACCTCACTCACTCCATACCCAGAACTCAGTTGAGATACCTGAACCCGCCCAATACCCACCCCAAACCCCAAGAACAACAGTAAGGCTTGCATAACAGGTAGCCAACAACTCAAATCAATCCCACAGAGATAGGACTCATCCGGGGGGACAGAGGAGAGCCAGGCAAACACCCCAGCCAGAGCTAGGCTGGGTGGCTGACAACTGTCACTCACAGTGTTGTACATCAGAGAGGGAACCTTTACATTCAAATTGCAGTAGTCATTTATCACCCGTAGTCCGCCAGCAACAATCATAGGATGCCATGTGGCGAAGTGTCAGCTTAAATGAGCCAAAGTGCAGGTTACATATGGGGACAGCACTAGTCATTATCGTCCAGCGCCACCACTTCCTTGTGGCGCGGAGATCCCCTTGCCACACTCAGGCCAGGTTTTTGGCGAATTTATGGGATGCTTTTGTGCTGGTGAAGCAGGTTGTCATTGCTGCGTGTTCGATTCTCTGTTTGGCGGAGTATAGGAGAGCGTATTTAATCTCCGCTTTTTGCATGATTTTTTTGGTGGGTAGGAATTCCTCCCAAGCTGCCTGCACCGCAACAGTGAAATCTGGGTAGAAGGAAATCACATTGCCTCAGAACTGCACCTATCCTCGATCCCTAGAGAGGCGCAGCACCACATCCCTGTCCTTATAGTTGAGGAGGTGCGCACTTATATGGTGTGCCAGAGCGCCTGGGGGCGGCCGCGGCTCCACGGCTCTAAATAACTGTGCGCCTGCTCCACAATGAACACCGATGACAGAGCGGCTCCAAAAAGTACCTTGAGCATGATCGTGATGTAGTCTTTCATATTGTCAATAGCTGTGGATTCTGGAAGTCCTACAATTCGCTAATTATTTCGGCTAGACCGGGCCTCTAAATCTTCATCTTTAGCTTTGATAATGGCTAGGATTCTGTCTATGCGGAGCAATTGCTCACTGGTCGCGGTCTGATTGTCGTCGATATTCAGTGTTTGTCAACCCTCTTGCTCATTTTATCAAGACGTTTTGCCATCCCATCCAGTTTGGCATCTATCGCTTTGAGGCTGGTCTTTACATTCACCAGGATCTCCTTGAGATCTTCATCACGGCTGGCCGCTCCCGTGGAGGAGTCTGATTCCTGACTTCCACACTACTCAGACTCCGCCCAGTGTGGAGTGTTTTTGCCTTCAAACGGGAGCTTGGTTTGACGCATGTCAGGCATACCCATGTTGAAAGTTCTGGTCAACAACAAGCTCTATAGGACAGATCAGCTCGAAGAGGAAGCAGATATCACAGCAGCCGACAGCACTCCCCCGCTCGGTATTCTTGGAATCTTGGTACTAAGGCAACCTGGATAGACAATTACAGGCCAATCCGCCCTCTGGCACTCCGCCGAATCAAGGGCCCTCAAAAGAGGATGTCCTCAAAGGTGGGGCCACCCAGGCCTCGCAGGGTACAGCCGCGCTCCTCATCACAATTGTCCCTGGGCTCAGTTGGGCAGATGCCGCAGGGTTTCAGGGCAGGGGACCAGGGCGACCAGAGCACCAGAGTGCGGCCCAGCATGAAGAGCTCCAGACAAAGGGTTCGATAGGCTGCAATACTTCCGGCCCCCACCTGCTCACTGCAGCCCTCCTTACCTCGGATTGCAGGCCGCAGGCCACAGAGCCCGGTCTCACCGCCACTCCGGTCCCGCGATGTCCCACGGCATTAGGCCGGCCACGCGCCTGTCCCACCAGGCACTCACCTCCATGGGACCTCAATCCTTTTAGTGTGCAGGGCAGGCAGCAGGACCAGGCGCAGACCTCATTCAGTGCGGTACCCCCGCCACAAAGGGCGACAGCGGCCGCGGGTGGAGAGTGTCTGCACGGGGATCTCCGGGTATGGCTCACTCAGCCTGTGCTGGACGACTCAGTCTCCGCTCCATTGGGCCGCACCAGCACAGGGGCAGGATACAGCTGCAGAATGAGAGTGGCCAACGCTTAGCCCAGGTCACACCTCAAGGTCCTCACCTCGAACCTGAGGGACCGCTGAGCAGCTAATTACTTTGGTCCCAGCCAGCAGTGGGATCCCCGACTCGCCCCCGCGGATCCAGGCACAGTCCCTGCAGCACGTCACTCTAGTGTGGTGTTTCTTGCCACAGCTAGGCCTGGCATCAGCATGCACCGCCAGAATCACCTGTGCCGCAGAAACTCATCGCAGGGGTACCCATGTATCAGCCCCACACAGGTAGACACTGATTGCTCCCTGAAGTGCACGGATTAGTAAGGATTATTCAGTCAGCCGGCGGTGCCCCTCTATTGAGCAGCCATCTCGCTGCTTGGCCAAGCCCCACCCTTGGCTTGGGCCTTGTGTGGAAATCCTATGTAGGTGAAGATGTGTTTTAGAGTTTTCATAGTAAGGAATCTTGATTTTGCTAACTTATGCAATTGCTAAAGAAACAACTGATGGACAGAATGCTGAACAATGCAAACATTCACCCCCAGTCACAAGGATCTGGGTTTAATCCATAATTTTTTTGCTTACCACGTCACCCCAGTTTGGACCCAGCAATATGTTAATCAGTCTTGACCTTGTTCCTTATGGTAACAGTCCAGCCCGAACTGCCAAGCCAGGTCCCCACTGTACTGCAAACAAGCATCCTATGACCGGTTTCAGGGCATCACCCCTCATCAGCCAGGTTAGCTTGAATCCAGTGGTGCAGTGAGGACAGGACCCATGCCTGGGCATACCCTTCTCACCTAGGATGACAAATACAAAAGAAACAATTGATGGATGGAATGCTGAACAATGCAAACGTTCACCCCCAGTCACAAAGATCTGGGTTTAATCGATAATTGTTTTGCTCAATGCGCCACCCCAGTTTGGATCCAGCAATATACAAAACAGTCTTGACCCTGTTCCTCATTTGAACAGTCCATCCCAACTGCAAAGCCAGGTCCTACCTGGATCAGAAACAAGCCTCCTGGCTGATGAGGGGGGAAACCCCAAAACCGGTCCTAGGATGCTTCTTTCCAGTCCAGGGAGGACCTGGCCTGGTAGTTTGAGCTGAACTGTTCCCATTGGGCTCGGTATCAAGACTGATTTGCATATGGCTGGGTTCAAACTGGAATGGCATGGGGAGCAATGTGTGACATTGTTCTTGATTCTGTCCATCAATTGTTCTTTTTGCATTTGTCACCCCGAGTAGGACGGGTATGCCCAGACATGGGTCCCGTGCTCTCCATGCCACTGGCGTCAAGCTATCCTGGCTGATGACGGGTAAAAGCCCGAAACTGGTCCTAGGATGCTTGTGTCCAGTCCAGTGAGGATCTGGCCTGGTAGTTCAGACTGGACTGTTCCTATTGGGGGCAGGGTCAAGAATGATTTGCATATGGCTGGGTTCAAACTGGAATGGCATGGGGAGCAAAAAACGATGGATTTAGGCCTGATCTCTTGACTGGGGTGAATGTATGACATTGTTCTGCATTCTTTCCATCAGTTTTTCTTTTTGAACCTATGCAATTAGGCATACATTGATATCTTGGAGTCCATTGTAATTCCAAGGTATCTCACTTCCATGGATACTTTAGGCGCAGAGTGGGTCAGAATTTTTCCAATCATGCGAGCATTTCAGTTTTGGATGCATTAAATTTGAGATGGCACCATGTCATCCACCAATCAACAGCTCAGAGGCAACTGAAGATTTTTGAGCTTCTAATGTTTTTGGGGATTTACAGTTTAAAAAGTATGTGTGTGTCATCTGTGTAGTTATAGCATGTGAGTTGAAATTCATTGATCACTACTGACAATGACTTCATGTAGATGTTGAAAAGCCTGGGTGGCATGATAGGGAGTTGAGGGATGCCTTCTTTTACGGTGTAGGTTTTGGATGAGAAAGGAGGAGTATGAATGACATTTATTATGTTTTGAAGGTAGGATCTGATGCAGTCGAGAGCAGTCCCCTCTATGTTGGCTTTGCTGAGTCTTTGGATTAGAGTGTCATGATCTTCTGTGTCAAAAGCAGCTGAGAGGTTCAATAGAAGTTCTGGTCTACTGTGTTTTTAAGATCATTCTAAATGGTGATGAGGGCAGATTGTTTTCTTCTTCTTGGATGGAATCATGTTTGGAAGTTGGAAAGTATGGAGTTATCTTGAATGAATTGGGACACCCGGGTGAATACTGCTCTTTCTATCAGTTTGCCCTGGAAAGGTCCATTTGTAATTGGTCTGTAGATGTTTGGGTCATGTAGGTCCAGATTTGTTTTCTTTAATAATGGGGGCCTGTATGCCTTTTTAAGTTTTCCAGAAAGTTTCTGTTGTTAAAGAATTATTAATGATTGTTCTGACTGGTGTGGGAGCAGAGGTAGTTAAAACAATGTTCTTGACAATTTGTGGTGGGCAAGGGGTAGAAGGGAAGTCAGGTGCCCTGCTTGGTTTGACTAGATCCACAAATTAAGTTTCTGATAGTTGCCTGGTGGAATGCAGAGACTGAGTAGCCTATATATGGTTTGGTAAAAAAGGGGACCCCCTACAGTAAACAATAGAACTTGCCAGCTGTAGGGAAAATTACATATAGGGTAAAGGCAAAGGCTAGGTACAATTTATAAAATCATTTAAAGCATTTCAGGCTATATATTTCCATACATTATTTTTTAAACAATGTCATAAAGTGCACTCAGATCACAGGACCAGAACTGGGGGGAGAAAAGGCCGGACAGTATTATGATCTGCTCATGGAACGTCCACGGCTTTAAAGACATGGGCCAGGACCATGAAACTCTATCCTTTTTCCGACAAGACATAATCCTGCTTCAGGAAACTTGGAATATGGTTCCAGCTTCAATTTCAGGATTTATAGAACACCACATTCTTGCTGAAAGATTTTCAATCTTCGGGCACCCGCCAGGCGGTTAATCGATATATGCTGCCCAAAAGTACGACTGGTTAACTGAAGAATTGGATGCTGGGGTTAAATGGGTTCAAGTGATCAAAATTAGTGGCCACCCCCGCTTAATAAATTAAAGTGGCAAATACTACTAGTTAATGTTTACATTCACCCAGAGAGAAAGAACCAGAAAGAAAAATACACTACTTTAATGACCTTGGTAAAAGCAATGCAAAGATCTCACAAGCGATGCCCTATGTTCATCTCAGGAGACTTCAACTGTAATCTCATTTCCAAAAATTGGAATGAAAGAAAGAGGCTGGAAAACTGGGGAGCACGAATAATAACAAATGAATTAGAAAGTCTTGGACTAACAATTTTGAACGGTAACACAAAGGGAGACACACCGGCAGCAATAACACACTTGAGTGGAAAAGTTCGTTCAACAATTGACTTCACTATTACTAGCAATAAGTTAGTCCCTCGCATTGACACATTTCAAATCGACCTGTGCATAGAAAGCGATCACCTCCCCCAAATTACGAGAATGAACATTTCTCTCACACAGGCCCAAAAAACAAATTCCCTTATACGACATGCAGAAAAGTTTAACCTAAGAAAATTAAAATGGCGGGCAGCGGACTTGAATAGCATTCAGGGGACAGCCAGGGAATACGTGAGCAAACTGGGGCTGCAGACAGAGGACGAACGTGTAAAAAACTGGGAACAGCAGGCCCTGGTCCTCATCCGAAACTTTCCAGCCATTCCGGGTAGCCAAAAAAGACCAGACACCAGGAGGGAACCATGGTTTAATATTGAATTACGGGACCAAAAGAGAAGGAATGCAAGAGAGGTGCGATTACAAACACGGGCGGCAAGAATGGGAAGAAAAATCAATAAAAGTAAACTGAATGAAATAAGGAACAACTACAGGAAGATGTTGAGGAATGCGAAAACAGCGTATAAGGAAACCATCTGGACAAAACTACTGTGTGCAAGCAAACTGCCAAATAGCAGGGACTTTTGGGGCATAATAAATAACTTGACTAAAGGTTCAAGACTGCAACAAGAAGCAGTAATTGGAGAGGAAACGTGGGCTCAACACGTGCGAAACATGTACAGTAGCACGGTAACAGGGGCCGTAGAAGGGTCCCGAGGGCCGGAAGGGTTCCTCGAATTAAAAAAAACACGAACAACATCTAGTCAGGACAGGACGGAATGCAAAGACCCAGGACTAGAGATATGTAATATTGAACAAAATACCCTGACTGACATTAAACAATTAAGAGGCATAATACAAAAACTTAAGACTGAGGGAGCGGCAGGCCCAAATGGGCTTCCAAATGCTCTGTTTAAGAATGACCCATATTTCTGGTCGGAGCATCTTATGCCTCTCTTCAATCAAATCTATACGCAGACCAACGTCCCCAATTCCTAGAAAGGGTACATAATCCATCCAATATTTAAACAGGGAGATCACTGTAAGCCAGGAAACTACAGGTTCATATATCTCTAATTGATGTAGAGGCCAAGCTTTACGCCTCTTGTCTCCTAGTCCAGCTTCGAGATTCGATGGCCGAAAAGAACATTATTCCCAAGTTCTAAACGGGTTTTAGGCAAGGGATGGGCACAATAACAAATTTGGCCATCTTGGCGCTTTTAACGGAATAAGCGGTAAAAACAGAACACGGCTGTATGCATGTTTTGTTGACATAAAATCCGCTTTCGACCGAGTGAGTAGAAAGCACCTCTGGGAAGAACTAAACGCATGGGGATTGCTGAGTCCATTACTGAATGCAATAATTGCCCTATATAGTGACACCTGGGCAAGAGTGGAATTAGGCGACGGATGCAGCACAATCTCGAGCATCCATACGCAGTAAGGTCTAAAACAAGGCTGCGTCTTAGCACCAAGCCTATTCGATTTGTTTCTCTCAGATATCAGTAAACATATGGAAGCAGCCGATTGTCATCCGCTGAATATGACCAACAAGCCAATTTCTTTTTTACAGTATGCTGACGACATCGTAGTGTTGAGCCAAACCCCCATTGGACTACAAAGAGCAATAAATAACCTAGTATCCTATTTGGACCAGGAAAACTTGGAACTAAATAAAGAGAAAACCAAAGTTGTTCGCCTAGTGGACACTAGAAAAATTAAGTTTAAATGGTCGGTGTAAGGGGTAACGGTGGAAGAGCAAGGGTCCTACAAATATCTTGGCATAACAATTGGGCAGGGCATAACACACAAGGAACATAAATTGGCTATAAAAGCCAAAGCGCAATTGCTAATCTTCGTATACAGATTACTATACAAAAAATTAGATTGCCCGAACCATAACCACCTCTTAAAAGTGATGGCTGCGCAAATTCTGCCCACTCTGTCATATGGCTTAGTCACTTGGTGCAGCAAGGACGCTGATTTATTAAATGATGTTCAGACGAAGGTTTATAAGGCCATTTTCAATCTGCCAAAGTCTGCCTCCCCAGCTCCGGTCCGGCTGGAATTCAGCCTCCAGAACCAGAAATTCCGGGGCATGAGTGGCTTTGTTAAGCTATGCCATAAATTCTGCTCCTCCGATCCAGACACAATGAACAGGTTATGCTGGGAAGAAATAAAGTACCAGTTGTTCTAAGAAACACCAAACTCATGAGGAAGTTATTTGAGAACATCATTGGCCGACCTGGAAACACAAACAGCATGGGAAAATAGGGCAGATAGAGCAAGCACCAGTAAAGCGGTCCATGATGCAGCAAAAAAGAAATCTTTTCTGGAAGATAAAAAAATTATTTCCAAACGTCGGCATGGGTGGACTGTCATCCCCTCTTATAAATCTTTAAAGCCGCAAGCATATTTAACAACTCATTTTAGCCTGCAGTTAAAAAAGAACTACACAGACTATCGGACGGGCTTGCACGATTCAAAGACCTATGGCCGTCTTGGAAAAACGTCCAACAAACAGTGCATTGTCAACTATGTGGTTTTTACAAGGAATCTTTAATTCATCTACTATGTGTATGCCCAGTAGTAATGGTCCTGAGGAGACAGTACTTAAAATCCATTTTTAACAAACTGAATATTCGCACGTGCAGGCAAGCTGTGATATGCTGGTTGGATGGCTCCTCTATAATCTTGGCCTGCAGGGAGTAAAATACCTGGCAACGGTAAGAAACCTTTTACGGCTAGCCGATCTGGAGGCAAACAAAGAAGTATGATAGACCTGGTATGGGTCTAGCTGACTCACCTCTGTAATAAATGGACTGAATGTAAAAAATATTAAGAGACTATTTAGTTATGAGGACCACAGAAGTTGGTTTTTAAAACACATTTTACTCTTACTGTATAATTGCACTTTCTTCCAGGATCCTGCTATTTTTCAGAGCTTCAAATTAGCTAGCTTGTTGTTTTAGAATTTTGAATAGGCAGTACATAATTTATTTTTACATTGTGTTGGCTCAGTGATAGTATGCCTTTCATGTCACAATTCATCAGAGCGGGAGTGACTATATAACAGCAAGGTCTAAAAGCACTATCATGGTTCTAGCAAGGAAAACGATGTACTCAGTCAACATCTTTACAATGCATTTCATAACATTGTATACCGATGGTTAAGCACACGCACTTTAGCTAAATAACCAATGGGACATTATCAATACTGTTTGGTTTTAATTGTGAATGTAAAGATATACTTTTATCTTTTTTAGAAAATTTGTAAAGATTTTAATTAATCATACAATAAACTATGATTGACTGACTGACATAAAGTGCACTCTCATAGACATATCCACATGACCAAACAATCTATGAAACAAAATGAAAATATTTGTATTCAAAGTTTCTCATTGATAAAGAGAATCTTTATTGAAGAGGTTTTATGTTTTTATTAGATGTATCAAATATGTAGTTCAGTGTACATTTATTTATATTGATATTCTGTACATATCATGCTAATATATAATCATAGGTCTGTGAAAAACATATCTATACTCATATGTCTATAAAGAACAGATACATACATACATACATAAATATGGCAAAGATTATACATAACAACACTATACATGGAATAAAATACGAGAAAACATGGGCAAACTATGAAGCAGTTCAAAGGCTGGCGGTAGATTAAAACACTACACGCGTTTCGGCATGTATGCCTTCGTCAGGAAAACCCGACTCAACTTTTTCTTATATGGATGTAGTGAACACCATTCGTAATATTAGGGATGACAGTCCTTGCTTCTCAGAGTCCAGGACCAACAGCTAGGACCTATTTATCTGTATAGTAGCTCAAAAAGGGAAATACTTCATATATATCGATATTTATATTAACGTTGCTTCATCAGAAGTTTAAATATGGGGTCTGGTCAACAGAGTCCTCTAGCTACGATTAATGATTTGTATATGAAAGCTTATCTCTAGCATGAATGATTAATAACAGTGGTAGTTCAGATAAATTTAGGGGTAGTGCTCAGCGTTGTTTTAGCATTATCCATGGTGGAAAACTAATAGACTCACGGTTCCAGTAAAAAAGGTTCAGTACAATAGTATCTGGTCTTGGTAGCAAGATATTTCCCGAAGTCGTCCGTTCCGTCAGTAAAAATGGTTGAATTGTGACATCCGGGTGAATACTGCTCTTTGTATCAGTTTGCCCTGGAAAGGTCCATTTGTAATTGGTCTGTAGATGTTTGGGTCATGTGGGTCCAGGTTTGTTTTCTTTAATAATGGGGGCCTGTATGCCTTTTTAAGTTTTCTAGAAAGTTTCTGTTGTTAAAGAATTGTTAATGATTGTTCTGACTGGTGTGGGAGCAGAGGTAGTTAAAACAATGTTCTTGACAATTTGTGGTAGGCAAGGGGCAGAAGGGAAGTCAGGTGCCCTTCTTGGTTTGACTAGATCCACAAATTAAGTTTCTGATAATTGCCTGATGGAATGCAGAGACTGGGTAGCCTACCCTTGGTGGGATTGTTAAAAATGTGTTGGTGCTGGTGGTTTTCCTTTTTTTTTTAAATAGGACTCCAACTTGTCTGCTTTGGTTGTGTAATGATTTGCCAGTTTGTCAGTAAATTCGTGCGAAATGGGAGGACTTTCTAATGTGCATTTAGGTTAAAAAAATTCAGTAAGGATTTTATAACATTCTTTATTTGCATATTTAACATTTTGAATTGTCTGAATTTGACCTTTTTCTAGCTTTTTTGATAGTTGACTTGTATATTGTGTTTAGCTGAGGTTTGTCTTGAGTGCTATTTGTTTTGAGCCAGGTGCATGCAGCTTTGCAACTAGTGTTATCTTCTTTTTTTTTTGCATTAATCTAGGGTGCTTGTTTTCTTTTGTCCTGTTTTATTGTTTTTAGTGGTATTAGGATATCAAAAGCTTCCTGGAGCCACTCAAAGTTTTTAAACTGAATTTATTGTGTCTAGATCTGTGTTAGATGTTAGTTGTGTTTCTAAGTAAGCAGAAAGAGCTACTCACAGTTATCTGGTCATGCTAGACCGGGGAAAGTCACAAGTCCTGTCCGACCTCGATTAGGAGTGAGTCAGGTAAAGGGACCAGGTTAGTCCTGCTGAAGTGTTACTTTCTCAAGTCTGGTGAAAAGAATTCTGTTGACGTCAGCGGAGGCCACCAGGAGGAACCTTTTGGCGCAAAAAGCAGGTTAAGCCATGCGGATAGTAATTGCTGTAGCACAACTAGCCGGTTGCTGCTTGAGCCTCACTTTTGTTGTTTATCAGGGTCACTGTCGATGCGAAGTGCTCGGTGCGAAGTGCAGGTCTTACATTGCTGTCATCATGCACGGTCGCTGTGGGTGCAAACAGCAGGTCTCACTAGTGCTTTGCATTGCCAGTCATCACGGGTGACAGAGGTTTGGCAAGAACAGGCCCAGTCACATTCGCAAAAAGCCCAAACTTCCAGATGTTTTACCTTTTTCTTATGGAGGAGCTCTCATTGGTGCCAGACAAGGGGTCCATGACCTGGAGGGCACCTTTTGATGAACATGACTCACTTCAGCGGTGGCTAGCAGCAGGGCTCAGGCAGGTACAGATGCAGAGGGGCAGTTGCAGGGAGGCCTCCAGAAGCTTGTTGTGACCCTTCACCTCACACAGGAGGTCAGCCAACTGACTCTTGGAGTCCCCATGGGTAGCCTGGGATCAAAGAAGGCAGGTCCAAACTTCCTTCTTCAGACAGCGAGCACTCCTTTGAGCAGCAGGGCAATTCTTGCAGCAGGGCAGTCCTTCTTCTAAATCTTCCACAGGTCTAAGATTATTCTGATGAGTGGTTCTGGAGGTATTGTTTTTATACTTGGTACAGCTTTTGGGTGAGGGAATTCCCTGACCTATGCTAAAATGTGGTTCTGGTCAAATCTTCCTATTGTCCAGTCTCCAAATTGTCTTGTGTGACAAAAGGCAAGGCAGACCTAGTGTCAGGTTCCTTTGAGTGTGCTGCAGGCAAAGCCCTTTGGAGTGTAAGTGAGAATGAGCACAGCCCCTCCCCATCCATTCTGTCTACACCTAAGTCTCCTTTATCTCACTGTCTGGAACCAATACACAAACCACAACAGCACCAACATTCACAGTCATGTGACTCAAGACACTGGCAGTAAGGCACAGTTCGTTCAGACAAATGTCAACTTTATAAATGTGGCGTTTTCAGAAGTGTAACCTACAATCCAACTTCACCATTAGAGAGAATTTTAAATTAGAATTCATTTCAGTGCAAACATACCTATATCTGCTTCGAATCAGAAGTTTGCACTTATTAAATGTAATAAGCTAACACAATGTTAGTCAATGGGAGAGATCAGCCTTACAACAATGAAAAATAACTTAAGGAGTTTTCACTGCCAGGACATGTAAAACTTAAGAACCATTTGCCTTAGTTTTTAAATTCCACGCTATCTGCCCTATAAGCCTTTAAGGCCTACCATGGGGGTGACTTGTAAAGATTACAAACTAGGTTTAGACTTGGCAAAATGTGTATTTTACCAGATCTAAATGGTAGGTTAAAACTGCACTGCAGGCTTCCAGGTCTGACACAAGTCTTACAGTTCTACTTTAGTGGGTGGAACAATAAGTACTGCTGCCCACTAGTAGCGTTTAATTTAGAGACCCTAGACACAGGTATTACTATTTAGTAGGGACTTAGAAGTAAATTAAGTGAGCCAATTAGGTGTGCTACAATTTTACCATGTTTGAAGGCAAGAGCGCAAGCACTACAACACTTGTTAGCAAAGATAAAGTGCAAAGATTTGGGCAATACCATGCTAAGTATGTTAGGGCTAACACTTTCAAACCCTAGTTTTGTGAATCGAGGCAATAACATATATTACTTTGTGGCATATGTTAGATCTGGGGGTCTCTAGTTGGCAGGGTAGGTACCACTGTCCAAGTAGGGACCCTTGCTTCTAGTCAGGGAAAGGGGGATACACTGTTAAGATAACCCCTGCTCACCCTCTAGGTAGCTTGGCCTGAGCAGTCTAGGCTATCAAAGGCAATGTGTAAAGTATTTGTACCAACACTCACAGTAACACAGTGAAAACACCACAGATTTACTCCACACCAGTTTTAGAAAAATAATGTATCTTTACTAAAAACTTCACAAGACCAAATACTACAGACAAACCAACATATAATTCAAAAAGGTTACTTTAAAGATAGTTCAAGAGTTTGCAGAAAGTACTCCAGGATGTAAAAGTCAGTGTCTTGCACAATGCGACTCTCAATGCACAAAATGCGACACTTTCGTGCCCAACAGTACCTGTAGTTGTGATAAGGTTCCCAAAACCAATAACAAGGAAGCTTGCAAAGGCGCTGCGATACTCCTGAGATCCTGGGGAGGCTTTGCAGCAGCCCTGCTTCACGCAGCAGAGGTGGATGCGCCGGCTCCGATCTGTAAGGGGAGGATGCAATGACTTTGGCCTTCGTTGCGTAGGTTTCTTAGGGGGAAGCTTCACGCACAGGTTCGATGCGACACTCTTCGATGTGGTGCGATGCGTGGCGCAGCGCTGCCTTCCGGCACCGCAACTCTCGATGCGCCACGGAACGGGACTCTGCGTCGACGCACGCAGCGACTGGAGACTTTCACGCACCGGTAGTGGTGCGGTTCGCAAACTGGTTCTGCGACGACCCTCGCAATGCCAGGAATCTTCACGCTTCGGGACGATGCTCGACGCACTCGGCGATGCGGGGACCCTGCGTGTTGCGATGGTGCCGCGATGAAATTTTCCTCGCACTCTCGTCTTGCGACACGCAATCGGATGATGCGTTGGGTACCAGTCACTCTTGTTCACGCTTCTGCTTCCCAGCTCCCAAACACAGCAAAACGACCTCCTGAGGCCCCAAGACTGGGCAAGCACTCCAAGGCAGGTCAGAACTCTCTCAGCAGAGTTCCAGGGGAGCTGGTGGTGAAGTCCTTTTGTTCCTGGGACTTCTTAACAGGGAGCCAGCTCTTCTCAGGCCCTTGGAGATCAGAATCAAAAGAAGGGGACACAGCAAAGTCCTTCCCCTCTCCTTGGCAGCAAAGCAAAACAGCAAGCAGGCAGTCTTCTCCTCTTCAGTCCTTTTCAGCTTTCTCCTTGGCAGAGGTTTCTTCTTAGTTCCAAAGTGATCTAAAGTTTTAAGGTGTCTGGGGTCCTCTTCTTATACCCCTCCAAGTCTTTGTCTCTCTTTGTTCCAGTGGGGGGATTCCCCTGCTCAAACCGGTTCCTGGGTGTGCTCTGCTCTGGAGCACCTGGTTCCTTTCAGAGTGAGGGGCAGGGTCGTTAGACGCTCAGCAGGAGGTGGAGCCTTCTTTGTGCCAGCAGAGGCAGAGTCCTCAGCCTGGCCAGCAGGGGGTGGAGCCAGCTTTGTGTTTGTCAGGGGCAGCCCTATTCAGACCCAGGGACTACTCCTCCCACCCATCTAAAGCAGATCTCCCTATTCACCCTGCTGCTGACTCATCCAGGCTCCTGGAGCCACCTAGCGCATCACCTGACACCAGTCAGCCAACCAGCACACAGGCACACAGGAAGGTTAAACAGGAGAATAGTTACTTTCTAAAAAGTGCTATTCCTACACAGTGAATTTAAAAACCATCTTGCTAAAAAGATGTATAATTAAATTCTGAACACAGAGATACCAAACTTGGATTTTCTATCTTGCCCTTATGGGAAGATAGGCATGTAAACAGCCTTCCCCATTCTATCCTATGGGCAAGATAGCCTCTCAGCAGTGAAAAACGAAAATGGCTGTAATTCACTACCAGGGCATGTTACACACCTCAGTACATGCCCTACCTTTCAGATACACTGCACCCAGCCCAGGGGGGTACCTAGGGCCACCATAGGGATGCCTGACATGTACAGAAAGGGAAGGATAAGGCCTGGTCAGTGGGTGCACTGGCCAGGTCGACATGGCAGTCCTGGACTGCACATAGGCACTGCAAGCAGGCCTAAGACATCATTTTAGCGCTACTCCTGTGGGTGGCACAGTCAGTGCTGAAGCCCACTAGTAGCATTTGAATCACCAGCCCTGGCACACGCAGTGCACTTTACTAGGGGCTAACAGGTGAAACAAATATACCAATCATGGATAACCAATCAATATAATAATTTATACAGAGAGCATATGCACTTTAGCACTGATCAGCAGTGGTAAAGTGCTCAGAGTCCTATTGCCAACAACCACAGGTCAGAAATAATAAAGGAGGAAGAAGCAAAAAGTTTGGGGATAACCCTGCAAAAAGGGCCGTTTCCAACAGCATACTTTTATCTTCTGTAACGTTCCTTACCCTCAAACTCCTTTTTTAACTTCTAACCTGCAGTGGTGGGTTTCCTGTGTTAGGTCACTCTTTAATTGTTTCATTGATGCTTGTGTCTTAATGTTGAGCACCAAAGGAATGCTACTTCTCTTAGTGCAAGTCATTTGGTGTGCCTGCGGAGCTTAAACAAAACAACTCTTGTATGCCAGAGATAGGGTGAAACGAGGAAGGGATGGTTTGACACCAGGAACACGTCTGTCTGTCTACGCTACATCCAATCGAGACACTTATTTTTATCCGCCCTACAAGGTGACTAATACGAAACCTGCCCTCGAAATTTTTTTTGCGAAAATGCCGGCATTTCCGCATTCATTTCATTTCTGAAGATTTTAACTTAACAAAAACAAATCTGAAAGAGAAGTTCCTTCCTTCAGTTCCCTGTCAAATGTCAATCCTGCTTAACTTAAAACGATATCCATTTATTGCATCCTAAGTTTTTTGCTCAGAAGATCACGTCTATATATATAATAAAAGACAAAACGAGATCCATTCACGGTATCCTTAAGTTTTTAATCAGATCACGTCCATATATAGAATCAGAGACAAGTGTATTGTGGCTACTCCTGACGAAGGCACTTTCGTGCCGAAACGCGCGTTGAAGAAACCTTTTTCTGCCACCTCTGTATATTAATAGATCCATTGATGTCAGTAGAAGATTCTATTTCTGCCATCATTGTATTTTAAACAGACTTTTTGGTGACATTAGATCATGTATTTTTAACAATATGTCATTGCATATGTTTTCTTATTTAAACTTGTGATTTTTTATTATTTGTTTGTTTAACTCATTTCCTGTACTAAATTATTGTTTTGATAACCTTACATTGCCTGGGAACTATATTTTCCATTGTGTTGACACCAGGAACATGGCAGATACCTCCTCACAATAATATCATCCACCAAACAAAATTTCACATGATTACATACATAGGATGACATTTATTCTTGGAATTTTTACTTTCTACCCGTCTGCAGTGGGTTAATCAGGCCAAACATTCTGCTCAGCTTTGTTTGCTGTAATTCATTGCTGATAATTCACCATGTTGGTGCATTTTTGATTATTCTTTTTTTTCCAAACTAGAGTAGATAACCTGAGGAAACATATATATAAAATAGAATTCAACACACACATTCCTTCTAAATTTTTTAAAATATTTGTAGAATAGCTGAGAGATCTGTTTGAGTTTTCCCATTTACCAGTTAAGTGGAACAGTGTCTACAGATTTCCATGAAAAAAATTATCTTACCAGACTTTAACTTGGATGCTCTTCCAGGATCATGATGTAGTTTACGAGAAGCATTTTCCGTACTGTTGTTCCAAATTACAATTTCTCCATCATAACTCCCTGCATTAAAAATATCATTGGAAATAAATTCATCAAGTGACTTCCTTTATGAAACAAGTAAATATAAGTATGAGAAATAGCCTGTATATATAGTAGGAGAAACAATATTCAATTTGGTGTCATAACCTCGGAAGACATGGACTACATACATTCAGTAACCTATAGAAACCCTGGCATATGTTGGTGCCCGGATTCTATAATACATGTTTCTAAACCATGATATGTGTTTGATATCCAGCACAGAACTTGGTAATCGTTGTTCACTTTTCTCATTCTGATATAATCTTTCATAGACCATCAGTCCTGACTCCATCCTGCTTCTCAACCTCTATCTGAACAAAACAAAAAGGTGACACAAACCACCTTCACTCAAATCATTCTAGGTCCTGCAGTAACAGGACAATTACAGCCCACACTTACAGGCAAGGTCACCTCTTAATAAAAACAAGGAACACAATACTGAGTTTGACAATTTGAGTCTCAGCAGAGGGTCCAGCTTGGTTCCTATAATTCAGTCAGCAAAAGCTCATGTCTGGGCATACCTGCTGGATATAGGGCGTCTCAAAGTGATGGATGAACTGCTTCAATTAATCTTATCCACTGCTAATTAACTGTGCTGCATTCCAATCTATCATTCCTTTACCCTATGTACCACCTCAGACATGAACCGGCCATATGCAAATCAACCTTGGTCCTGCTTCAATAGGAACAACCCAGTCTGTACTACTATCCTAGGTCATCACTGAAAAGAAAGCAAGCAAACCCAGACCCAGCGAGTGGTAGTATATTTCCTAAGGCATAGTAAGCGTTTGTAGGAGAGGACCCAAATACACATCAGATATTCAACTGTTAGCTGATGGCTTCTCCAATTCAGATTTGGTATAGTTAGAAACGATTCTTGGAAGAAAATAGTAGATTAAGAACTAAAAGGTGAAGTTAATATTTTTAAGTAAGACAACCACCATCAGGTCAGGAAAAATAGACCCTGTTTCAATTTTGCTTTTTTGTTCGGTGTAAGCAATAGGTGATGTAAAAGTGTGTTGCCAAAGTGTGCCTTTCCCTTTTGACATCCCACTTTTACATCACTTATTTGACTTGAAATGATGTACTAAATGTAAAAAGAGAAAAACAGATAACCAGGACCATATTTAGTTGACTACAGTCACACAAGGAATATGAAACTTCTGAAAGAAGTGCAGTTATATATATTTTATTTCTGTAGACACAATCTGACAAAAAATCTGCTTGAACATAGGCACACAGATATAATTAGGCACACCACAATCCCTCTTCCTCATCTTGCAGACTCATCAGCCAGATTCCTACCCAATAACCTTGCTCACATCCAACCTAATTCCAAATCCCTACTGATCCCTCTCTTAGTTTGCTGACTCACCAAACCCAGCTTCTGATTATGCACTTCCAGTAATATACTCTGCAACAAGAAAGCATAGTTTTGTTGGTTGAGAATACGGGACAAGGCAGCTAAGCCTGCTGGTTTTCTTTCACTTTCTTGGTGTGAATTTCAGCTGTAGGCCAATACTTAGGTGGACCTGAGAGGTGTTCATAGGTAATTGACCTCACACATGTTCGAATAATTGAATTGTTACTTTGTTAATGATTGACCTACCATTCCAAATTATGTTTACATTATAAGAAAGGAAATGGGCGCTCCTTGTCTGACGCAACAGGGGCAATTGTGCATGTATGTAGCACCCAACCAATTTTGCATGTGTGGTTCTAAGCTTGTTAAGACACATGTTGGAGGTTTCCTGTATCCACAACAGTGAGAAAGCAGTATCACTGTGTAGTCACCGGCTATATCAAAGTTTATCCCTACAGGATGTGACCCCGCTGCTGTACACATTTGCATCATCCAGACCCACACATGGAGGAGGACCACACTGGTTGAGTACATAGTGAACCAATGGCGAAACCAGGGCTATAGTAACACACTTTGTTTCAAAGACACAGTGAACCAGGTTTGCTCTGTAGCCAGAATATTACTGAACTGTTCAAGAAGAGCAACACTGTGTTGAATGCAGGATGCAGCTGTTTCACAAATAGTTTCCCCTCAGCATCCAAAATGGGTTATCAATCTATGACCAGAGTTCGAGTGCAGGTAGCAATGCTGGATCGCAGTTGACACGTCATGTCCGTTAGGAGGCGCTTGCTGCACGCCAACCTCGCACTGGCCCCGTAACGCCTGCAGCGCTCGGCTGACCGATCGCCCGGCCCGCCCGCCCTATGGCAGCTACATAGCTGCTAAGATTTCGCATTGTTATGTGTTACATTTTCATAATTTCAGTGTAATTATGAGTGACATTTCAACCACTATGAGTGACACTTTCTTGTGAGCAAAATGAAGCAATGAAGATGAGGGAAACATATAAATTAATGAAATTAAACCCATTTGAGCAACAAGAAACTCCACCACCAGGCTACAAATATCACTCTGCTCCCAGCACGTAGGATATATTGCAGAATATCTCAGAAGGGCATATTTCAGCCCCTGCTCTGCCACTAACCGACATGGTATCCTGTCAGGACAAGCACATTGCACCTCACCCCACCCCACATATAACTCTTGCACACTGGTTATAGTGAACAAAGTGACGCTGGCACCACCCTATCATTTTCCAGGTCAGTTCACAGCAGCAAGAACATTCCAGAAACAAGCTAAAATATCTATGCCAAAGGGTAATGGGATATAGTGCTAAGTGGAGTTAACTGCTATAGAGGGTGGCCCCCTGCCTATGGCAGGAATACCAGCTGCTGCCGAAATATCATTCTGAGTATCCTAAATATGAATGTCTTAGAGAAATTACAAGCGACGCAGCATAAGAATAAAGCAAGTAGTGTCGCTATCATAGTATTGTGTAGTGTACTAACTGTATACTTTACTTTTAACATGTTCGTTACCCTCCACTAAGTTGACTCGGACCGCAGGCTCGGTCCGTCCACTCAGGAATATTGAATTTTCCCCACAGGCAGTGGCCATAATAGTCAGCCACAGTGCCGAGGGGACCCGGCTGGGCTGGTACAAGCAGCAGCAGCGCTGCTAGATGACCACCATGATTGGGGCCAGTGCCGCCCACGGCAAATGAGTAGCCAATCGAGGCCCGCTCATAACTTAACTCCCCTCAATAGAATATGATGTCCCCCACAGCGCCACGGGCTGCCAGACATACCACTTGACTGGGCCTGGAGTTCTCTTTGGGCACCAATCAGGCAGAAGGCTGTATGATTCAGCTGCGTGGCACCGGAATCTCATCATAAGATAGATACACAGTTGCAGAGCAGTGAGCTGCCTGCCAGAAGCCCATGGTATAGCTCAGCTGCAAGCGCCCCTAGCCTGAAGGAGCAGCGCGTGCAGGCCATGGGCAACGCACTGCCAACTACCACACACAGGCTGCAGCGCTGCAGACACATAATGCAGATGCATCAGATATGCGTGACAATGCATTTCAGTGCGGTGATGCGGAGCACCATTCTGAAATGCGTTAGTCTAACACCTGATGCGTGGTACTTGGCTGGACTGCAGCTACTGCTGTCTGTGAAAAATGAGATCTATAAGGCTGGACCCCCAGACACCAAGGAGCTCCTGTCGACAAGGTTTGCGGCCCCAGCCCAGGGGTGGCATACTGTGGTTCACGGGCTGTGGCCGGAGTGCCTAGAAGCACCAGCAGCTTGCTGTGGGTAATTGTTGTGGGAAGTATCCATAAAGAACGAGGAGGGGAAGGTGAGCCACAGTGTGTTAGGCACTGTAGCGTTGGTGCTGCGCTGCAGTGTGTGGAGGCGGCTGACCTAGGTGTCAGTGCGCTTGCTCACCATGGAGCTCTCCCACCTTTCCCCCATCTCCTCCTTTACCCTTTGAAGTGCTGAGCTGCAGTAGTGGCTGGTGTACTAGTGCCTACAAACGGGGGGATCAATAGCCTTCCCTACAGGGCCTCCCGCCACTGGTGGGCTACAACCTATGTAGCCCCTGGAAAGAAAGGCTGCATGCTGCAGCACTGCCTTTGGAGTGGGGCTGTTTTCTACTTTCTGCTCCTGCAATGGTACAGACGTTACAGAAGCCGGTGGGAATACTACATGGACCTTTTATTGGTCTGGACTTAGTGGACACTGTTCTGGTGTTTTGTGCTTCAGGCCCCTGCACAGCCCTCTCCTTGTTAATGTGTCACCAGTCTGTGGCTGGTTCCCAAGTGCTACAATCCACTATCCACCCTCTGGCTGCATGCAAAGTAGAAAGTGTGTACTGAACTTCTACCTGGCACGAGTACGCTGACAGGTTGGAGTCTCTCAGCCATCGAGAGATGCCGGTCTGCCAGCGTACTCGCTAACAGGATGATTTTAATATGGATTAATTTTACTGAAATGTAGACGGAAGAAAATAATTGACCAGGAGATTAACAAAAAATAGTGCAATAGCAACTTCAAAAACGGACGGATTTCTTGGAAACGTAGATATCGGTCATGTCAGAGGATACTAGTTCTACGGCCGGGATAGAATTAGAACCGGCATAGAGGTGGGACAGAAGAATACATTTGGTCAGATTTACAGCCCTGAAGAAGTCATGGGGAACTCCCCAGATGGCTCAACACGTGTTGGCTGGGCACATGAAGTTATGAAAATTAAAGACATAGATCAAGAAAATCATTGTGTTGACGCTACTTACAGAAATGTTGTGTAATTTTGCAAGTGTTTAGGATATTATTTGTGTTTTATTTGATGACAAAGAAACATTTCTTCTTCTTCATAAACAGGAATTAAGGCAGAAAAGTCGTTATTTATTTACTGCCTTTTTACCTCCAAAAGATCCCTGGTCGGCCCCAGTCATGATCCCTTGTTAAAGGTTATCTCTGCCAAATTGTTTCAGACATTTACATATGGCAGTGAAGCACTCCACGGGCGAGATGCAGCTGTTCTTGACATAGTTGTTCAAAATTATATAGTCATCTGTTTTGCTTACCAGTGAATGCCTCTCCAGCCCAAATTCGCTTAGACTTTGGGCTGACAAATCAGTCCATTGCAAGGACGGGGGTTATCTTGAATAGTGGCATACACTAAGAGCATCGTCTGATGACACATTAAGCAAAACCTTATGGTTAGAGCTTTCCAGAAATGAACGTTCTCCTGCTCGGCTTTATCTAGAATCTGTTATTACCACTCTTAGAGTAGGATCACTATGGGATCTTAACATTGCAACTGCAGTCTTTAAAAAAAACTATAAATCGCCTAATATGGAAGCCATCAGCAATTAAGGGTAAAGATTTACTAGCAAAAGGTCACATGGCTGGATGATTTGAATTGATTATAAAACCCTCAAACCACAGAACTATTTATCTGTGGGCTAGAACCAGCATTTGGAGAGGAAATTTATGGAGTTCCACTTTGGTCATCTACCTGCATAGCTGCACGCTTTACCCTGGTATGAAGTGACAAATTCCTCTCATCTATGTGGGATAGGCATTGAATACTTGATCCCCTTTTTGTGTAGTTGCCCTAAATCTTTAATCGCAAGGAGGGTTCTCCTACGACTGCCTTTTAACATTCGGGCATACGATCATGCAGACAAGCAGTTTTAGCCTGCTTCAATTCCCTGGATACATCCTTAACAGGTCAATTTACCAAATTTCTAATATAAGAGGCACTTTAACTTAAGGTGCAGGTGGAATTCCCCTAACCAGGACCTAATGATTAAAGAAGCAGTACCTCTCTCTAACAAAATAGCACTTTACTCTGTGGCTTGACTAATTGATTTTTTTTTATATATATTTTTTCAAAATTTACAGATACCAGTCTGACTATTCGATATCCTCTTTTATACTTTACAAATACTGCAAAGCAAAAATACAAAAATTCTTATCATCTAACTTTGTAGAGATTTTAATTGAATTGTGGCTTGACTAATCGATGTATTGTTCATTATTTTATAGATTCTGTCTGACTAATCACTATGCATTTCCATATTTTGCAGATATCCTCAAGGCAAAAATGTACCTTTTTAATGTTTAACTTGGTAATGATTTTAACTCAATTGTGTAAAATGTTCAAGTGGATTATACGTCAGGGAAAGCTTTTCATAACCGTGGGTATCTGATGTTTATGCCTCAGGCTGGTTCATGTCTTTGGGGTTATCTGGATGGGTAATGTGCACTGAGTAGACAGTGCAATAAAGCAACAGTGCAATCTTAGTGTTACGATTTGATGGATCATGGACTCCAAGGGAAATTATGTGTAAAAATGGAAATGCTTGAAAGGATTCTTATTAGGACTGATCTGCCACATATACTTAAGTACTAAGGACTCTGAGGTTACCTGTTAGGCAGATATGGGGTTGCAAATGTCATAAGAATGAGTTTAGGAATCAATTGGGGGGGTGTTAAGGTATTTATTTTTAATCAAACATTAATAAACCTTCATTCATTCTATAAACAAAGCCACTGGAATCATGCAGATGAAGCGGACCAATTTATGCAGCGGAGTAATTCTTTAGAAAATTATGTGGCTTATGATACATTTTGCAATAGTATTACTTCATTATTTTGTCATGTTCACTTGTGGTAATACAATCAGATCAAAGATTTCACCTTATAAATACCAGTTTAACACACCAATTCAGAACTAAGCAATTGAAAGATTACCAGTCAATACTGGTGATTATAATAATTAAGAAGTTTAGAGATTATTTGAAAAAGGACACTAGAACCTCTTGCCAGAATTGCAGAGTTTTACAATAATTGTTATACAATCGGAGGATTAAGTCTAGTAATTTTGGTCCAAAAAGTGTGAGAATTCTACCCCCAGACCCACTCGGCCTGAAGTGTGCTTAAACATTTTCAGGGACAAATACAAGAACACTTTTCTTTAATCCTTAGTTAGCCCATCAATTTTGAGTGGGGGTATTTAGAGTTTGGCAGATGTAGGGCATATAACCAAAGTATGCAAATGTTCTGTCTCCCCAATTTACAGTAAGTACATGGCTAGACACTGTACATGACACAACATCCATCTATTTTTGGCAGATCTCCTGTATCCGCCAAACTCTAGATAACACCTTAGTCTTTTGCTTTAAGTCAAACTCCATCAGTGATGCAGAGCAGTATTCTGTAGCTGGTGATTTCTCCTCGGAGCTGGATTCATCAAGTCCAGGCTCCTGCTGAAGCTTTCAAATTTGGCTCTAAGACCAGGTGTCTGTGCCTGGTTAAGTCACTTTGCCACTGGAATGTCTTTGCTGCCTTGTACCAGTTCCAATTTATTGTTTTCAAAATCCTCCATTAGGGCAAAGGTAGCCACTGCATCCAATAAGAGCTCACAATGCTGGATACTTCTTAGTGGTCCCACAATAACCTCAAACCTTTCTTGATAAAGCTCTATGGGTAAATTCACAGCTTCCATGGGCGTATCAAGCACCTACTACTGGTACTATCCATAGCTTCCCAGCATCCTGGGAAGGCACTTAGGGATGAGGCCCATCTCAATTTGAGGTTCCCATAGGTTCAAGTGCAGTCCATTTCCAACTGGACAATGACAGGAAGTTGTGCTGGAGGTGCCACTTACAATCAAGTCTTTGTCACGTATGAGGAAGCAGTACTGTGAACCTATCCGCTCGAAGTGGCTTTCACCAAAGGAAACCTAATGGTCATTACAGAGAGTGAGTTGTAACTGGATCTAGGCCATATGCACACTGGGAACATGCTGTACGGTACAGCACCTCCAATGAACTATGTTTCCCAGTGGCAGACATCACTAGTCTAAAGGGAAGATGGCCATCCAAGATTTTGGATCTTCAGGTATACCTTTCCTTGTGATGCTCAGAATTCTTGCTAGGAAATTGTGCTACAATGTTCCTGCCGCCAAATCTTGCCACATGGACGATCATTTTCAAACAACAAGACCTTTCCTACCTAAAGGATTGAATTATGGAATTTATGGCTTACAGAGAAGGATCCTGAATTCATATATAATACTCCTTGCATATGTTTGAACTCTTAAGACTAGGTTTGTGGGTTCTGGTAAGAGTTCCTGTTATGGAACAGGATGGCTTCTTAAGAGGACATTTCACATAGGGAGATGTGTACTTCTACATGTAATAAGTAAGATATTTATGTTTCTTTGTGCATAGCTTTCAGGACGTTCCAGTTACCTGTGAAAGCATAGGAAGCTGATTACACAAAGCTATTGCTAAAGTACATCACTTCACTATTACAAGTTATGTTTATTGTAAACTAAGGTCTTTGTCTGTTCTGTAGATAACCACTACAACCTGCAGACCTCCCTGATTCCAGAAGTGACGAGGCAGAGTTTCTCTGTTTTCTCTCTTAACCCACTGCCTTTTTTCCCACTTCAGCCCTCCCTTTCTGTATATGGGCATTGTTGAGACAGAAAATACATCACTTCTCTTCGTCTTGTGCACAAGATTAGCGCAAACCTAACAGGCAGCAGAGTCTTCCACACGGGACTGAAACATGGCACACAGGAGGCCAGCCAAATGATCCTTGCAGTACAAATTGAGTCCTTGGGTACAAGTAGAAAGCAGGGAGCACTGCTGTTATTTTCAAAGCAGGAACAGAGAAGACCTTCATTCTTCTGACCCTTCACCAAATCCAGTCTTTTTCTGATGAGCTGGTAAATGGGTGCCATTTCTATTTACCAATTGGTTATAACTCCTAATTCAATCCTAAGAGAATACCCTTTGCTCATCCGTCCAACTTTAGCAGCATTCCTGTTTGCTTTCCTGAAATCTATCTCAGAAATCTTTTATCAAGATAGCATGACTGCGGCCCCAGATTCCACCCATGGTCTGTACTACGAAATGAGGTTGCACACCTACCAACCTGCCAAACCCTCCGACAGTACTGTAAACTGGATATGACTGTGACCAAAATCAATAAGTAAGGGTGGATTCCTGTTCAAATGGGCATGGGAAAGAGACAAAGACTATGAAAGAAGGGGAGCCCTTACAATATTTGCTTTGGGGCAGTTGTTGCTTTTAGTTCTTGAAGAATACTGTATCCTATTTTCTATCCTTGGGTGTGCCCAAGTGCTGATGTGCAAGCCTTTTAAGAGAGCAGGGTCTACCAGGTGTATTAAAAACCCTCCAAACGTATTCAAAAATAATCATGTCCGCTCTGTTTACTCTGCTTGGACTGTCATGGGCTTCTGTAATGCAACCGAGGAGCTGTACACTCGGTGCTTTCATTGACATTAAGGCATGTGGTCAAGTGGAAGCACTGGTTTATGAGCTTGTCCAGTATACTTGGAGTAATTTCATAACTTTGAGAGACAGTCAACATCCTCCAGGCTAAAAGAAACATTATGAGACTGCATTTGGTTTGCCTTATTTCAGGCAGCGTGCAAAATAAAACTAAATGCCAACAAGTGTTCATTGTTTTGTCACCAGTTCCTGGTCAGTTGAAGAAAAGACAAGGGAAATTATTGAGGATTGGCATGAAATGCTGATGGAAAAGCACAATGTGTCTGAAGGATATCTGTTAGATGTGAGGGTAAAGTTTTTATAGCAAACAGGAGTAGGCTGAGGAGAGGGGAGTGTTGAACAGATAATTAGATACATTTGTGTTGGTCACAGAACTTGGACATGCACAAGGGGTTAATTGGAACATCATATACATGTTAAGGGGTCAGAGGTATGGAAAACAGCCAATTAGGCAACTTGGTTATGCATGGATAGATAAACAAAATACAGTTGGGAAATTGGACAAGCATGAGAGCCAATGGAAAAATTGTGGGTAATATAAAGGGGAATTTGGAACCATTCAGGGGTCATTTAGCTGCAACCCCTGGCACTGCCTTTGTGACCCCTGGCTTCAGAGGTGGCATAAGCAATGACAAGAACAGAACAGAAGGTAAATGGTGACATGATGTGCACTACTTACTTACTGTAAAGTGAGGCATTCAATTGAAAGCAAATAAGTATACCGTGTTGCGATGTATACTCTGCTGAATACAATTTCAGAAAAATAAAATAAAACATGTTGTATATTTTTATTATTGTGAACATATAAAAAAACTGTGTGTTCAAATAAAAACCTCACCTATGTGCTGTAGCGAATCACAATACCTTACAAGCGACGCTAATCAAAATGCATTAACAATGCTAAGGAACACGTTATATCAATAGCATTGTCCACATTGGTCTACAAAAAGAAATGCAGGTGGACAAAACCAATATTGTTTTATGAATATTTTGGTGCTTCTCTCTGTAACTTTCCAATACATTTTAAGGCAAAGGTATATACTAAGGAAACTATTAAAATAGAAGTTTGAGGAGTGGCTTCCCATTGTTATTCTGTGCTTTAGTGGCACTATATTGTCCTCTTCGGGTAAGCATATTTTTGTGTAATAAAATTTAGAAATGTGTAATGTTCCTATCATGTCAATACCCTGTTTAAAATGTAACCGGTATATAAAATGGATACTTATCTATGGTAATAAATTGTGTTATTAGATAATGGTGCACTTAAGAGTCTCTTAACCAGCGATATCAGTTATTGTGATGTCATCAGGATTAAGGTCAAGTGACATCACTTCCTGGGAGAAATCAGTGTCAGATCATATGATGCCACTTCCTGTGATGTCATTGGGTCAAAGTGAAGTTATGTGATGATACTTCTGCTACCCCTGGTATTTTAGTGGATTGACGCCCATGGTTGTAACATGAGTAGAAAAGGGGTAAGAGGAACACATGTGGAAGAGAAAAAATTGTGACATTAGAGAGCTGGCTGGCAAGAAGTAGAATTGGAGTGCATGTGCATGCATCAACTGTGCATATGCATGCAACAAATGCACCAATATTGCAGAGAAAAAATGAACAAGCTAATTTTCCCTCCTCAAATTTGATGTGATATATTGACCAAAAACGAATAACTCAGCATGTTATTGAGTCCGGATGGTGTTACCTGTGACCAATGTCTGTGGCGGCAAAAATGCTGCACACAGGATGTCCTCCTGGTGGTGCACACCCCCGTTCCATTCTGAAGGCTGAACAAAGAACTGCGTTAAAGTGTTCATTCGGAAGACTGTAATTATCCTGGTTTGAGACAAAAAAAAAACAAAGAGGAACACTGATTAGACTGCGGGCACACTAGCTTCTGAAAAGTTAATTCCCGCTGACACTCTGTTCTTGATATGCATGGACGAGCCCCCACCATTTGTCGATGTTCTCCTTTCACTGCATAATGAGCTCCAATTTTTAAAACTCATATGATGATGTGGTAGTTAGACACAAATTATGGATTCCTCTTTGAGCAGAGAAGGGCTAATAATAAACTCAGGGGTATTCTGTATCAGAGCATGTTTACAATTTCAAAGTTTCTATGAAAGCTGGGATCATCTACCATTGAAACCCTTATAGGGAGCATATTCATTTTTAGAAGGAAACTATGTTGTCCTTTATCACTAGCCCTTCAACTGCTGTTGTATTTGCAAGGAAAAACTCTTTCTGCCTACCTTCTTTATATTAAATATTCCTTACTGAGGTTCCCCTTCATTTGGTGGGCTGCCTTCAATCACTGGAACTTATGAGGACTGAATGTTCCCTGCCAATTTGTATTGGATTTAATTTTTTTATTACTTAAAACAATTTGACTGCATTTTGGCATGCTTTGCGAAAGCATTTATTTGCTTTACTACACACTTTATTTGAAGCCCCAACACCCTGGCTAATTTTACTGTTTATTTCTAAGTCAACGTTAAATCAATTATTTGGCCCTGCGCCCAGCTCCAAACCCTTTAGGACCGGTATCCTTTCTGTCCTGGCAACTTCTCAATACTCAACATTCCACATATTAATACACTACTAGAAGAAGAGAAATCCAAACGAAAGGAATACTATTAATTAATTAACCCCTTTATTATTAAAAAATATATAAGATACTTTATAAATCACCTAAATACATTCAGAATTAAAAAGAGATATAATTCCAACTTGTGGTTTGAAACTCATGTGCAAATTCAGCTTCAATCAAATTGTCCATATCATGATCTTGCTATAGTCCAAAATCATTATTAGTACAGCTGAGATTCTTAGTCTTATTGTATTTTCAAACACAGTTTTTAAAGATGAGCAGAGCCTGATTTTCAACCAAGGTATCTATGGGTATTTAATTACAAATAAGACAAAATCTCTATTAATTCAAGTAGGCACCTTATTAAATGTGCAATCTCAATTCACATGTAAACAGAATAGTTATACAACTGATATTCTCTAGATATCTGCCAAAAAAAACATTTATTCTGGGACTGTGCTTGCTTGTAAAGCTTATGAGGTGTGCATTTGTCCACAAGTTCTCTGATCGGTATTTCACTTTGTTAAGCATGAGTTACCACTTTTGGTGCAAACCAGAGATAACAACAAAATGGGAGTACAAAATGGGAGTACTAGATAACGTGTTTTACCGCTCTACATTTGAACATGGAATATACTGTACCTTTCCCAACCAACTACTAGCATCGTCCTCTTTAGTACCAGAATCTGGGAAATTTCTGCAGCTTGACCTCTGGCTGCATTTAGGTTATAGTGACAGTGTCCATTAAAATCCCACATCTAAAATAAAAAATACAAAATTAATTTTCTTTATCCTGCATTCATCTAATGTAAAGCGCTCTGATACCCACTAGGGTCATGAGCACGCTATAAAAAACTTTATAGATAAATATTCCTTATCACTTGTGGTCCTATAGGGAGTTTCTGGAAAAGGGGGAGGTTATTGAAAAGCATTTTACATAGAGAAGTTTAGTACGCATATTTAACGCGAATTCAGAATATAATATTTTTCACAAAAAGTCTATACAGCGGTATAGAATTTATGCAGGGCATGGTAATTTGGAAGAGGATATAGTTAACACTGCAGATATCACTTAATGCAAAAGTACTTTTTAACACCAGTATTAAAGCAACAACTGCAAACAGAATACAAAATTACATTGAGTCATCTTCTAAGTACAATTGATTGTAAACTGTTATGGGTTGCTGGACAAAATCTGTCCATTTTACACAACACAAAAATCGGGGCAATGATTAATTAAAGTGACACGCCAAAAGGTGTTTGTGGAAGACATTATATTTCTGAAGGGAGATTAGTTTGAAACGTATTTGAGGTCTGCTTGGTGAATTTGTTTCAATGGCAGTCTGTTTCAGTGGCGGCTCGCTGAGGGAGTGCTGCGGGACGGTGGGCGGGGCAGGGAGGGGCAGGGTGGGGCGTAGTAAACTCCGGCATACGGCGGAATGGAGTTAAGTAAAAAAAAAAAAAAAACAATTTACATTGTGTGCGCTGCAACGCCAACTCGGCGATGCAGCGCGCGCAAAGTAAATTGTTTTATTTATTTATTCATTTACTTAACTCGGTTCCGCCCTATGCCGGAATTTACTACCCCCCGCCCTGCCTCACCACCCTTGGCTTGGCAGTTCGGGCTGGACTGTTCCCATGAGGCACAGTGTCAGACTGATTTGCATATGGCCATGTCTGACGTGGGGTGGTGGAGTGAGCTAAAGAATGATGATGGATTAACCCGAGATCAGTGTCCTGGGGGTGAGTGCTTGCATTGTTCAACACTTCGTGTATCATTCCCTTTGGTTTTTCTCTGCCTCACCACCCGGCAGCACTTCCTCGGCGAGCTGCCACTGGTCTTTTTCCCAGAGTTGGAGCTTAGGGCCAGAGATACGAAATCTTTTTTGCATTCACAAATGGTCCTAATCATTATTTTGGGTCGTTTGCAAATGCTAAAACCCTTTCCTTACTACGAAAGGCAATCGGAACAGATTTTTTGTGGTCTGAAGGATTAGGGAATCGCTAGGTTTGCGTTCCAAATACCGACTGGCTATTAGGTCTTTCCTAACAGCTATTCGGTGTTACTATGTATGAAACATTGGCAATTTGTAACCGATCACAAAATGCAGATTTTGCGTGTGTAATTTGCCACCAACTCGAATCAGGTGGCAATCAGGTGCACCCTATATAAACTGCCCCAAAATGCATGAGGCTGTTTCACAATGGCGGCTTTGTATGTTCTTTCAAGGAGGATTTTGGCTGGTATGCAGAGCAAGAGAAGATTTTAGGGTTAGGGTAATCTGCGGCTCTGTGGATAAGTGCAGACTATATAGTCAGGTTATTTGTGATATAATTGCAGATTTACATCCACAGCTACAAACACCAATTGACAGAATTAATCCCATTCCACTGCATGTTAAAGTACGCTGCTCGCTACACCGTTTAGCCTCCGGAAGTTACCAGGGATTAATTGCTATAACAGGGGTGTATCAGAAAGTGATTTTTCATGTTGTAGAAGCTTTCTTCACCTTATGTTGTCCAAAATTCTTGATTAAATTATTTATCCTGCATCACAATATGACTTACAACATACCAAACTGAATTGCTATCGCATTGCACAATTCTCCAATGTTAATGGCTGTGTGGATGGTACTCATATCGCAATGTATCCAAATGCTACAATTGTGTTATTTTTTCACAATCTCAAAAATAGTCACTACCTCAAGATGCAGGTTGAGTGTGATGCCTCCACTATCAGACCAGATCTTGTATCACACTTTCCAGGTAGCACACCTAATTCTTATATGTCCCATCGCAGTGGGTTAAATGATCAGCTGTCTTTCAGTGATTTTGTCAATGGATTTTCGCTTCCTAAGCTTTTTCAATATTTCAATATTTCAAACACCCATGTTTCCAGTACAACCAATCTATGCTTTTGTTACTTTGCAGGTGACATTGTTGATGCATTATATCATTGGATACTAATACATAGGGACAGCTCCTCCTAAATGGCGGAGGAGTGTCGCCCCACCTGCTGGAAGTGCAGCATGCAAACACTGATAAATAAAATGGCATAATAAAGCAATTTTATTTTGCCACCAGCTCATTCTGTGTACAGCGCAAGCGTGAGGCAGGGGGGCAGGCTGAATCCTGATATTGCAGGATTACTGCTGCCCCTTTTCAGTATGCATGTCAGGTTGACCGGCTGGCTACCGGCCCGACATGCGCACTGTACACCCGGCAATCCACAAGCTGAGAAACAGCCGGGGGCGGGGGATTGCTAACACAGGACCCAGCATCAAAATGAGTACTTCACACCGCCATCGCCAGGATTATCATTGTGGTGAGATGGGCGCATGGCGCCCTCCCCATTTTTTGCATAGCCACCCTCCACTGTTAACACCCTGTTTAAACCTGAGTACAAGACGTGAGTGAAGATACAACCAAGCTTGCAAGACCAAATGCTCCGTAATAAAGCGGTTTGTTGGTATCCTGAAAGGACAATTCAGGTGTCTGCACAAGACTGGTGAAGCTCTAAAGTACCATCCAGACATCTCTAGCAAAATCATAGCTACATATGCAATGTTATATAACATTGCTATAAGGAGGGGTGTTTCCAATGTGGAAATCAAATCAAAGGACAGAAACCCACAACTACATCAGGATGCATCTCATGATGCTGAGGAAAGTCATGTTGTGCAGACTTTATGGGCCCGATTCACAAAGGTAAAGTGAGACGAAAGTCTAACTTTACGACTTTCAGCATTCACAAAGGGCATTTACGAGTTGCAAAGTTAGACTTTTGTCTCAGTTAAAATTAAGTTTTCATTTTAACTTTAACTGAGACCAAAAGTCCTGGTCTCAGTTACACTTAAGACCAAAACTTAAGTTCAACTTAAGCCTAACTTTACGACTCGTAAATTACCTTTGTGAATGCCGAAAGTCGTAAAGTTAGATTTTCGTCTCAGTTTACCTTTGTGAACTGGGCCCTATATTTTTAAGGAAAGTCACAAATTAACTATGGAATTGAAAGTTAAGATAACACATTTTTTAGAGAGGCTACTGAGACTTGAAGCCTCTTCACTCTTTACCTGCCAATAATCAGCAGGCCCAGAAATGCTGCTGGTTTGCATGTTCTCTAATGCTAAAGTGACTTGCACCAAATCATGTGCAACATACCTACAATAGAGTCCCATCTCAGTTTGAATATTTACAGTTTGCCTGGGTAATGTTGTAGTGGCCTGTGCCAGATAATTAATTTGTCTGCTACAAATATCAAAATACAGTGTTGGTAATGACTATGACTTTGCGTTATATGGTCTTGCAATTTATTGACAGACTCTGTTAGTTTAAAAAAAAAAAATTCAATTATTATTTATCCCTTCTCAACAGTCTTAATAAAACTTTCTTCGTCATCAAGCAATTGACATATTGGGGCATATTCTCAAGGACAAATTGCCGAGTTAGTGGTACTATATCGCCGCCAAAGTGGCGATAAATTCAACGCACCATTCACAAGCTTGTGCTAACAGCCGATATCACCGGTTTTCCTGCGATAGCATCCGCAAAACAAATCGCCACAGATGACACCGGCAACGAACACTAATGATATGAGTAGGCGTTCCCATGCAAAAATCCGCGACAAAACCACTTTTCAACATTGTCAACGACCAGCCAGATCGGCGATAAGATCAGAAAACATGCAATAAGGCTCGTTAGCAGCAGGGATTTAACACCTGCTCCGACGTGGTGTTAAGTCGGACGACAACCTGCACCATGAAACGGAGCCCAGCCCAGAGCCACACCTGAAGAACAACAGATGCCATGGAGCTACTGATCATGCAGCTCGGAGCCCCAGGAGGGCCACAACACCCACCGCTCCCACCACCAGGGCCACCACCCCCTGGACCCCACCACCACCCCCCAGACCACCACAGATGCAGCGCAGACAAAGACAGCGGACCTTTAGAAAACGCACCAGCCTCACAGACTTAGCACCAGAGGATGTCATTGCCCACTACAGGTTCAAAAGGACAACCATCCTACGCATCCTGATCATCATTGCCCACAGTCTGATGCTACCAACACAGCGGACAACCAACATCTCTCCGCAGACAAAGCTGCTGGCTGTGCTGCACATGTTGGCCTCTGGGACCTTGCAACCAACAACTGTCAGAGTCGGAGGAGTCTCACAGCCAGCCCTATCCAAATTCCTCACACCTTTCTTGGATGCCATCATCAGCTTGGTACCCCAGTGCCTTCACTTCCCATACACTGCGCTGGAACAGTTGGAAACCCAGCAAAGCTTCTATGCCATAGCTGGATTCCCGCACGTGTTGGGGCAATCGACTGCGTACATGTACTCCTCGTGGCCCCTGCTGCCACTGCACACAATTACCGCAACAGGATGCACACTCATTCCATCAATTTGCGGGCAATAGTGGCCCACCGGGGACTCTTCACCAATGTCGTCACCAACTACCCAGGCAGTGTGCATGATTCCTTCATCTTCTGGAAGTCCATCATCAACCAGCGCTTTAAGGCTGGCACCTATGGGAATGCATTGCTCGTTGGTAAGTACCAAATGAACACACCACACACCTCAACTCCACAATCATGCAACTCACAACTCTGGGAATGCACACGTTACAAACTCAAATACAACATGCCAAACAACATGCCCACCTACCAGACACAACAGCACAATTTACTGCGGTAACCTGGGCTAGCCATGTACACGAGCCGTCAACGGCATGGCACCTCAGCCACACAATAGCAGAATGTGGGGAGAGGTGGGAACCAGGTATGTGCAAAGGAGGCAAGTGACCCATGAATGAGAATGTACACAATGCCAAGTGCGGCGTAGATGTGCTGGCCAGACTGCCGTATGCAGACCACAGACATGCCCATGTCGACATATACTGCTGGTGTTTGTAGTGTAGTGAAGAGTGGACGCAACCTTGTTACCCCCGGAATTGGGAAGAGCTCGGAAATGTAGCCTGTCACTGTCCCCCCTTGTAAGCGTGAGCGGAGTGGGCTGGCCCGGCGTACGCCATGCAAGCGTAGGGGTGTGAATAAAAAGCCCGTAGCTCTGGGCATGGTTGTTTTCCGGAATTCCAACGTGTCTGCCAGGGTGGTGTCTCCCAGCCAGCCACGAGGCTGATGCCGTGAGCGGTGGTGCCTGCGATCATGTGCGCATGTTGCACCCCAGGCTGCTGGTCCCCAGACCCGTCTTGGCCGCCCCTGCTCAACCAGGCCACACCGCTCACCTGCCGACACCAGCGTGTGTCAAAGAGTGCCCACCACGTGCCTGTGCAAGCTCCAAGCCCAAGGCACGTAACCTTGGCAGCCTCCTCAGACCATCGCTGTCCTCGCCGAGACAGGCCCACAGCACTCCTTTCTCGTTGACGTACTCCACCGGCATACACAGCGGTCAAGTAGGTCACACATTTGGAACTGAGTCTTGATTATACAATGGCAGAGTACATATTTTATGACAGTGTTTATATCACTATACTCCCTTCAATGTGGTGCCACCAACTCTGTGCATAGCATTCCAACCACACGTGTCTGTGGGCCCTTGCTGACTTCTGCCTTCGGCCTACACTGCGGTCCAGCACCTTGGGGTCACCTGTATTCTGCTTACACTGCGGTCCAGCAGGCCTCACACCAAACCAATCCAGTCCTTACCAGGCAGGACACGGCATCGTCGCAGGCTGCACACCCGCTCAGCTCTGGTGCTTCTACCTCCGTCAACCACAAATCATCTCCACATGCCATTTCAATGTCATGTGTTAGAGTTCCAAGAGGAGCTGGCTGAACAGCAGTTGGCCCGCGCTGACCGCTGCCTCCAGCCTACACTGTAGTCAATCAGGTCACACATTTGGAACTGAGTCTTGATTTCTTCATGGCAGAGTTCATATCATTGTATGCAAGGAAAAGAGTAAGAGGAAGACGCGGTTCAGTCCGGAGGAAAAAAGGATCTTCGTTACGGAGGTGATCGAACACTACCAACAACTGCCCTGGTGCCACTAACTCTGTGCATCGCAAGCCAAAGACACATGGCTGTGGGCCCCTGCTGTCCGCTGCCTTCGGCACACACTGCGGTCGAGTAGGTCACACAATTGGAACTGAGTCTTGATTTCTTCATGGCAGAGTTTATATCATTGTACATGCATCATCGCAGACTGCATCCCCTTCCAGCTCTGGTGCCACCGACTCTGTGTCCCGAAAGTCATGGACACTCTCTGGTTGAACTTTGGTGGCGTCTGAGTCTGGACTGGGGGTTGTCTTCATCATCATGTAACTGATACTGGCTTGGTGAGAAAAAGGAGTCTGTAGCATTCTACTCCTCCATTTGCCTGTTTCTGCTTGCTTCTGCCCTCTGCATCATGCCCTGGAAGGACACCTTCCACTGTCCCCCATAACACTCCGCGACATTCTCCTTGGACATCAACGAGGACCCGCACAGCTCGCATGGCCCTACCTCAGTGCACCGCAAGTCACCGTCCCGTAGCGGTGTGCCTGTGCCTGCCGCAGTGCATCCGGGGCCACTAACTCTGTGCAGATCAAGTCATGGACCCCTGCTGTTTGAACTTTGAACTTCTGGTTGTCTTCTGATTGTCTGATCAGGGGCATCGTGAAATGCACATTTGGCGTGTTGAAGTCATGTTTCAGGTGCCTGGACATCACAGGTGGAAGGCTCCAGACCTCGTGTGCAAGATGATTGCTGCGTGTACGCACCAATGCCCCCTGGATACAAATGCCAGATGCACCGGACGATGATGAGGAAGATGAGGCAGGTGGACCACACACCACTGCAGATGCAGCAGGAATAGCCCGTAGGAACACCATCATTGACAATTTCGTCACATAAGCACGTCACATTGTCACCGTCCTTAGCAATCATGGGACAATACAAAATGAGCATGGGCACAGCATGTGAAGATGAATTCATTACAACACACATTCCCTGAGTGCATGTCACCCATCTGTACAAGCACTTCACTCTGACAAGTGTAAGTGCAACATGTAGTGCTAACAATCTCATTAATTGAAAATAGATGGTGGGTGTGTCACCTCTGTACAGAGAGGATGTTTGGGTATCACGTATTCGAAATGCCATTTCTGTGTGTCAAGGACAGTACGGAATCCCACATATCAGCGTTTCACATGTGTCCCAAATACTACTGGAGGTGGGGTGCGGAGGTTGTCCATGAACCGTTGGAGTTCGTCTGGGTCGATGTCCTGGGTGTCGTCTCCATCATCACTGACGTGATGTAGGGTCTGCTCTTACATACAGACTGCATGACAATGTACATTGTGACAGTTTGTGAGGTGATGCCTATTTGATGCTGGACAGTGGACATTTGTACAACATCACTGATGTGAGGTTGTACTCGTACAATGTCATCTCACAGTTTTTTTTCTCTGCTTTTATGGAGCATTTTCCCGCATGATGCGTGGGAATTGCAGGCCTGTCGCTGCTTATTGCTGATTTTGTTATCGCGGTTTGGGACATCGACGCTTTTTCCGTGTTTCGCATTTTTTAGGCGTTGCGTTAATTTTACCACGGTCATTTGACGCGTTAGCGTGAGACTATCGCATGGTACCGCGGTGTTGAGAATACCACGTTAACACTGCGTTATTTTCCCGCGATGGTCTGCGATGTTGAAAGTTGTGTTTAGCTAATTTTGCGATGATTATCACAAGTTCTTGACAATATCCCCCATCTGTTGGAAATTTTTAATATCTCTGCTTCGCAGGCTCTGCACAGACAGTACTGAGGCCTCTAACCCATCAAACAATTGTGAGGTATCAGAACCCTCTTCACTTCCAGGAGTCTTGAATTTCAAGAAGAAGTAGCATTGTGTTGATCCTACATAACCCTGTGGGGCATCAATCTGGCCCTCAAATTTGTTGGGGTTGTTTCCTCGGCTGTGGTAAGCACATCAGATACATCTTGAAAATCAGGCAGTGGAGAAATTGCAGCTCTTCATCTGTTTGGTACTTGATCTGTCTGTGCAGACGAAATTTATAATCCTGTCATTGCAGACCATTTTGTAGAATAATGTTTTAAAACATGAATAAATATATAGAGTTTTTTTTCAAAATAAAATAATTTTCTATGTATGTACTACGACTCCCATACTGCACTGGAAATGTAAAACACACATTAAAATGTTGCGTAATCTAAATAGTTTACAAAATTAAATAAAAATGGAAATAAAACTTGATCTTTCCTAGAAAAGTATTAGGAAATCTCACCGTGGGACTTAGATGGTGAGTTTGATGTATCTTTGTTGTTGGATAAACTAACAAACCACTCTGGCTCTGGAGTTCCCACTGGTATTTGTGGTGGCTGGTGAGAGGGCCCCCACCTGCACCAGGTGCATCTGCCAGTCTATTTTCAGCCTTTTTCTTTGTCTAGGAGCACTATCTTCTTCATATTTCAAGGGTGGTACGCTGAGTTACTCCTATAGAATTTATTTTATGTAAAATACCAGTCCAGATTTTGGTTTTCTGGTGTTCAGGAACACTGAAAGAGATATTTCCAAATAGTTCCTCATTATGAAATATACACTCCTCAGTTAAAAGCTTCTGCTTCTTTTTCTATGAAAACAATATTTTGCATATTCTAGCACCCACATCCCTATCTGTTTCTTCCCTGGTCAACATTCCTCTTTTCCAAGGGAAAAAAACCTTCCCAGCCTCCACCTGTCCACTCCTAATGAACACCTCCTTCCTCTATGTTACAGAACACTGTGAAGAGGATGGGATTAAACACTGCCTCAATGTGAGGTCATCAAGCTGATCCCAAAAGATACTCTCGCAATTTGCAATTTCCTATTGCAGATTTGCAAATGTACGGTTCCCTATTAGGAAATCGCAAAATAGCGATTTGAAAGATTACTTTCATACATTAATATTAGTGATTTCTCATAACTGATTCAGATAACTTTCGTTTTTTGAAAATAGCTAATCTAAACCTGTGTATATCTAGCCCTAAATTTAATGTTGGGTAATTGGTTTCATGACATTAGGCACTAAAAAAGTCAGTGGTAGGCAATTGTGATTTTGCAGTTGGAGGGTTTGCTGGTCAACTTCAAGTTTCTCCAGGTAGTTTCTCCTGTAGGCCAGCTTTGCCAAATCCAAAGAGAATTAAAGCTACTTTTTGGACCATTCAGGGATGTAAGTTCCCTTTAATATTTTGAAATCCTGTCGCCTGACAAGGCCCAGACCAACCTTAGTTCTCATCCAACCCATCACATTTTTCGCAGGCTTTTCCATAGTTTATGCCATGAAACGTTAGGAAACACTGGTGATCAAAACGTCCCTTGTACCTTCAATTGTAGCCCTCTGCTTGACGCCAGACACTGAAGTCATCTCCCTTATTGACTTTCAAATGTTCCTAGTTGTTAAGGTTGTTTTGCAAAATGTAGTCTGGCGCCTTAACATTCAAGCAGTTCTGTTTTGAGGGATCTTAGTTGGGATCTACAACAGAGAGTCAACGGCCTGCATTTACACCTGCCTCTTTAGAGATGTTCCTAAGCAGCTACAATTAGTTTAATCTGTTTGGGTGTTAGTGTCGATTCTAAGTGTGGGTTTCTATGGAGATCGGCTATGTGGATTGGTCAGCACCATTTATTTTCATTGCAGGTATGACTGCATCAACACTGTCTATGTTGAGCAGCTGACTTCTCGTGAGTGTTCCAGTCCCTACAATACAATTGGTCACAAATGTTTTAGACTCGCTCTCAAATCGCAGTTCCCCTGGAGCTTATCTAGTCTGTCTTATTGGGCAGTTATTAGCATTAGTGTTTCACCATATGAGTGCCCCTCACCACTTAGGAGGAGATCTGTGATTGAGTATTGGCCACAGTGTTGGCCACAAGGTTGCTCTTCAATAAATCAATCAAGTGCACTTGTAAAGCGATCGACTGCTTCACAAGAAGCGTCCCCGCACTTGCAGCAGTGACTGAGAACAGACCGGACTATCATGCCTAATTTTGGTCAAAGAGCCACATTTTTAGTTCTCTTTTGAAGCAGTTCTCAGACTCAGCCATGCAAAGTTTGATTGGTAAAGTATTCCAACGCTTGGCCGTCAGTACCATGAAAAACCTGCCTCCATCCTGGACGTTAACAAATCTGGGAACACACATAAGCCAAAGATTGTTAGATCGCAAGGATCTCTCTTATTGGTACAGGTTAGTCTCTTTCTAGAATAGAGAGGGCCTTTGCCCTCGAGGGCTCTGAAAGGCAGAGTGAGGACCTTGAATGTAATCCTTTTCACCACCGGTAGCCAATGTAGCTGCTTTAAGTGGAGAAAAATGTTTTACCGAAAAGGGACCCACCAGATCAGCTTGGCAGCTGCGTTCTTAATGATCTAGTCTGTGGGGCAGAACATCAGGTAGCACCAGATAGAGGCTGCTGACATAATTAAGGTGTGATGTCACAAGTGCCTGTATCACAGTTCTTCGGGTCTCCCCTGGGACCAAGAGGAATAGCTTCCCACCAAATGTATCCTTCATGAAACATATGGAATAGATCTGTTTGATTTGGGTTGTAAAGGAAAGGTTGGAGTCAAACAGGATACCCAGGTTCCTTGCACATGAAGAAGGAGATGGGTGGGTTAAGTTCTGCTGGGCACCAGAAGTTAGCAGAGGGCCTTCTCGCTGAAAAAGAAAACCTCTGTTTTATCCATATTAAGTTTGAAAAAATTAGATTCCATACAATTGGCCACGCCTTTTAAACACTCTGAATTTGAGGAAGGACATTTCTGAATGTTCTCAGAACGAGAACAGCATTTGTGAGTCATCCGCATTTAAGACCATCTTCACACCCAAGATTTTAATCAGGGTGCCCAGTGGGTACAGGTAGAGGTTGAAAAGCAGCGGTCTAAGGGCAGAGCCCAGAGGTACCCCACAGATCAGCAATGTGGAAGAGGAAGAGAAAGGGTGGAGAAAAATCTGCCATGAGCACTCTTCCAAGAAAGATTTAAGCCAAGACCGAACTGTGCCCTGAAAGTCGAGTTAGCTTAGTCTATTCAACAAGCTAGAATGTGACACCATGTCAGATGCTGCTGACAGTTCTAAAAGTACAACCATAACAGAGGCACCTCTGTCCAGAGTTTCTCTTCCGTACTCCGAGACTTCCAATAATGCTGTGTCAGTGCTGTATCCCGCACAAAATACTGATTGAGTGTCATGGAACAAATAATTTGCATCTACATAGGATAAGAGTTGATGATTCACCAACTTCTCCAAGATCTTTGCAGGGGCTGGTAGCAATGAAATGGGCCTGAAATTGCTAAGCCCATTAGGGACCGCATTGTTTTTTTTTTTAGGAGCGGGAGAAGGAACGCTTGTTTCCAAGTGGCAGGAAGGATGCCAGATTTCAAGGATGCGTTCCAGATCTTATAAGGAAAAGGATTTACATAGTGTGCTACCATCCAATAGATCTGGTGGGGTGTGGGGACAGGGGTCCTGATGAGCCTGATATACATGTCCATAGTTCCTTAAGTGAGTCATCTTCAGATATTAGACAATAGTCAGAGATGGCAGGTATGTGCCGAGAGGTAGAAGTCAATAGGTCTGCTGTACAAACTCGCACAAGGAAAGTAGAGTAGAGGTTTTGATTTTTTTCATCAAAGAAGTTTAGAAGCCTAGTACAGACATCAGGTAAGGGGTGAAATTGCTTAGAACCACATCAGGGGAGATAAAGGAATCAACAATACTGAATACTTCCCTAGAAGAGTTAATAGTGGTCTCAATATGCATAGAGAAGTGCTCTCATGGTCTTACGATTACGTTTCCAGAAGTTTTCTGAGAGTTGCCTTGTAAATTTGCTTTGCCTCGGGGCATAGGACCTCCTCCATCTGCACTCTAGCTGTTTGCAAAGCTTTTCTCTGCATTAGGGTGGAGGAAACCCAGGGCACGGAACGCTTTTGATCTTTTGGCTGTATGAGTTTTCAGGGGTATAAGAAGGTCCAAGGCCCTGGGGATCCATTGGTCGAACAGGACTGCATCACAGTGAGGGCTGCCTGAAATTGAGGGAAAGGAAGGTTGAAGAGAGCGCACAAGAGGCTCCTCTGTGACATTCTGCAATCTCCTCTTCAGTTCGGGGGCAGACCTAGTCTCTAGTAGGTTTCCAGGTCTGTAAAAAAAAAGAATGGGACAAGAATATGATCAGTCCAAACCAAGCGTACAGGAGTGCTGCCACGGACACAGGAGATGTTTGAAAACAAATGTGTCCGCCATGTGGCCTGCTTTTAGAGTGGCAGCAGTGACGTGTTGTGTCAAGTTGAGACCTGCCAAGGTCTGGATCAGCTGGGAGGCCGGAGTGCAGTCAGGAACATCCGCACTGATGTCAAAATCTCCCAGACCAGTAAAATTGGCCCATTATAGTGACAGTTGAGCTATAGTGTCACACAAGAGTGGGAGGCAGCTATTAAGGCAGTACGGGGCCTTGCAGATTAGCAAGCCAGAAAAGGTGAAAGTGTGGGTTATTTTAATACTGAAGATAAGGCCCTCAAGATTTCCAGCACAGAAGAGGAGGCCTCAAAATTATCTCTAAGGATGATGGCGACCCCAGCTCCCATCTTATTGCCACCCCGATTAGCACACAGGATCTGGAAACCTGGAAGAAGGGCCATTCCAAGGTCGGGGTTGGAGCCTTCCTTTAGCCAGGTTTCAGTGAGAAGTATGAAATCCCAGGTGTTATCTGATAGCACAAGCTATATGTCAGGAGAGTGTTTGGAGAGGGACCTGTAATTAATGAGACAGGCCTTATAGCCGACCTAACTATATGACACCGCAGGCAGACGGGATGCACAATCCCTGGGCATTGCTTAAGTCAATCCAGTATTCTGTGTTAAATTTAGAGAGAAGCCACAAGACCTTCAGGCAAAATCTAAGAAACTCTGAGCGCAGGGATCAAATGGCTTAGCTGACTTACAAGGGCCACAGTTGAAAGATAGAAATACTTCCCTGGAGAGTAGACTCACCTGTGTAAAGGGTGGACGTGCAGCATGGCTTTCGCTGGATGCGATCCGGGCGCAGACAGGCTTGCCTTTGTCACGCCCGCTGCACACGTCCGCAGCATGGGTCTCCTTTAATAGCCGATTGGGAGCTGGTCCACTAACACTAGACCGCTCACCAATCAAAATGGCATCCTGAAATGGCCCCAGGAGAAAATGGATGATTCCCTTGAATAAAGTGCAATATAATAATAATAATAATAATACTGATATTTGTAGAGCGCGAACAGCTACCTCACGAGGAGGTGTCCCGGCGCTATAGACCGCTGGGGAACCCGTCCTGGCTATCCCTGTGAGATGGTCCCTCATGGATATCTCCAAGGTGAAACCAGGGATCCCCAGCGTCTGTGGGGGGCCGTTGTAGAGATGAGGCAAGCTTAATGCCCAGAGTTGCCGAGTGTGTTCCTGGTTAGAGTAGGTACCGAGGCGAGAATTATCAAATCCGTTTTGACCCTGGAACCACGACCCTGCCGCGTCGGGAATTGAACCGTGGTCCCTGGCCAATTCTCTGCTTACGGGTCTGCCACCTCTAACCAGTGAGCCACACCTCTCTACTAAATATCCCTAATAAAGCCACAGTTCTCACAATTAGCAGCCGTTCCCCTAACAATTCTCCCAACATTCTAACCACACGCTTTATATGAGTTTACAATTGTTCTTAACTGAAAAATAAAGACTTTTAAAAATCAGCAAGACATATTTAAAATACAATAATTAAAATGTAACCGGCTGTTGTCAGAGCCCAGTCAGAGATCTTTCTCCTGTACAGAACTCCTTGGGTGTATCTCCCACTCTCAAGGGCACTTTTTTACACCAGACATCAAAAGGGCTTTGTGTATATCCATTCCAGGCAGAAGCATATGGGGGGCAAGGAGGGGGGTGTCTGCAATCTTTGACTGCCTACTCGGTGCCCTCCACTTTCATTTTAAGTTGTTTTGTAGGGACTTTTGCGCTATACATGTTCTCGTCAAACATCAAACTCTATAGTTGAAAACTGTAAAGAAAATGAAGAGCTTACAAAACTCAAAAAACTCTTTGCCATAAAGGCTGGCAGGAGAAAATACGAACAAGATATGACCTAAAAAGCTCTTTTCTTTCAAACCAGAATGCTCAATTCCCTAAACAAACCAAATTAGCTACTAAAATCACTCAAAAACAACTTGAACTCACTCTCCAAATCACACGTAATTCAAAGCATCTCTAAATACGCAGAATTACAAGACCTATTGACAGCATGTGACACCATTGATCACCAATAGTTTCTGAAGATTCTGAAGACACTTATATGCCTCCATGGAAAAGTCCTCAATTGGTTCATCTTATTGCTGAAGTACTTAATGGAGGAAGCAGCCATCAAAATCCACCAGTCTGCTGATGGCACCGTTATCTACTTGAAACTAACTTTTTACAAGAGAGCCATATCATGTAAATCTGCTTTGCTTAGAAAAACTGCAAGACTGGATGGGTCCTAAAGTACTCTGACTCAAGCCACAGAAAATCAAATGCATTCTCCCACCGAAACAGCACTGACACAAATCCACAACAATCACTAAAATACCTACAATTGAAGGTTTCAACCTGCTAATTTCATCTGAAGTAAAATGCTGGTCTTCAAATTCATTATGGAACTGCAACTCCCTTTGGAGTCCTTAAGTCTTTGCTTTACCCTGTCATGGCCATCATACATTTAGCTGGCAGTCTGGTCGCTGGCTCTTGAAAATACATCACCCCAGATCTTTGAGAAGTTGACTCCTCACCAAGGCCAGAACTAAGTTCCAAAGAGCAGGTGTGATGTTTAAACCCATTCAGCGACACACCCAAAATATTTAAGATCCATCATTAAAATCTCCAGAAGAAGCATTTTGACTTGAATCCAAAATTCTAAAGCTCATTCTGCCCCCCTTAAAATCTAGAGCAGCCCCAACTGTATGGAACATGGGTACTCACAAACTTTCTGTTGGGGGCCAAAATTACAGTATGGTATGTGGCCGAGGGCCGCACCGGTAAGGGTGGGGTCAGTGGGGGGTGGGGCTAGAGTAAAAAAAATAAAACCCGTTTCAAAACGTTAGACAATGTGACAATGCTGTACTTCAAAAGCAGATGTAACTACAAAGAGCACATTTTGATAATACATTTTTATTAGCAGACAATAGCAATCTTAAGAGGCATTTCATAGCTTCATACACACTTTGACCCCAATTCCATCACAGTCTCAGTCTCTCTCTCTCTCTCTCTCTCTCTCTCTCTCTCTCTCTCTCTCTCTCTCTCTCTCTCTGTCAGTCTCTCTCTCTTTGTCAGTCAGTCTCTCTCCCTGTCAGTCAGTCTCTCTCCCTGTCAGTCAGTCTCTCTCTCTGTAAGTCAGTCTCTCTCAGTCAGTCTCTCTCTCAGTCAGTCTCTCTGTCTGTCAGTCTCTATCTGTCAGTCAGTCTCTCTCTTCGTCAGTCTCTCTCTCTCTGTCTCAGTCTCTCTCTCTCTCAGTCAGTCTCTCTCTGTCAGTCTCTCTCTCTGTCAGTCTCAGTGAGTCAGTCTATCTCTCTGTCAGTCAGTTTATCTCTCTGTCAGTCAGTCTCTCTCTGTCAGTCAGTCAGTCAGGCTCTCTCTGTCAGTCAGTCTGTCAGTCAGTCAGTCAGTCTCTCTCTCTCTCTGTCAGTCAGTCTTTCTCAGTCAGTCAGTCTCTCTCTCTCTCACTCTCTCTCTCTCTCTCTCTCTCTCAGTCAGTCAGTCTCTCTCTCTCTGTCAGTCTCTCTCTCTCGGTCAGTCAGTCTCTCTCTCTCAGTCAGTAAGTCTCTCTCTCTGTCTGTCAGTCTCTCTGTCACTCTCTCTCTCTGTCAGCCTGTCTGTCTCTGTCAGTCAGTCTCTCTCTCTGTCTCTCTCTCTCTGTCAGTCAATATCTCGTTCCCTCAGTCAGTCTCTCTCTCTCTGTGACAGTCTCTCAGTTAGTCAGTCAGTCTCTCTCTGTCAGTCAGTCTCTCTCTCTGTCAGATTCTCTCTTTGTCAGTCTCTGTCAGTCTCTCTCTCTCTGTCATCCAGTCTCTCTGTCAATCAGTCTCTAAGTCAGTCAGTTTCTCTCTCTGTCAGTCAGTCTCTGTCAGTCAGTCTCTCTCTGTCAGTCAGTCTCTCAGTCAGTCAGTCAGTCTCTCTCTCTCTCTCTCTCTCTCTCTCAGTCAGTCAGTCTCTCTCAGTCAGTCAGTCTCTCTCCCTGTCAGTCAGTCAGTCTCTCTCTCTGTCAGTCAGTCAGTCTCTCATTCTGTCAGTCGGGCAGTTTCTCAGTCACTTTCTCTCAGTCAGTCAGTCTCTCTCTCTCTGTCAGTCAGTCAGTCTCTCTCTCTCTCTCTCTCTCTCTTTCTCTCTGTCTTTGTCAGTCAGTCCCTCTCTCAGCCAGTCTCTCTCTCTCTCTCTGTCAGTCAGTTTCTCTCTCTACTCTCTTTCCACTTTCTCTCTCTCTCTCTCTACACTCACTCTCCACTGTCTGTCTCTCTCCACTCTCTCTCTCTCTCCACTTTCTCTCTCCACTTTCTCGCTCTCTCACCACTCTCGCTCTTTCACCACTCTCTCTCTCTCTCCACTCTCTGTGGGGGGCCATGGGTACATTACCTGCAAGGTCCGCGGGCCGCCAAGGAAGGCCTGCCTGGCCGCTGGCGGCCCACGGGCCATACTATGAGTACCACGGGTATAGAACTTATTCTCTGCCAAAAGGAGATGGCATGAAGACCTATTTTTTTCTCAACTACTCTGTAAATTAATTCCTGTGACAATTTTCCCTGCATCTGTTTGCACCGCTTAATCCCCTTTAGCTCCTCTCTTAGATTTCCAAACGTGGCCCTGTCCACCATTCCCTGTTCTAACTTTCCTCCTCCTGCTTGAGAGAGATGGGAGTTTTGTCTAGTGGCAGTTTTGACTCATCTTAGGTAGTGCAGAGGGCTGATATGGCTGCTGAAAAGAACAAGTACAGTGCATATAAAACAACTTTATTTTATAGTTGGTTACTGTTTTTGTCACAGAGATTCATTTGTTACTGTGCAGTTCATGAGTAAAAATCGCAATTAGTACAGTGAGCTATGAACTGCCATCCAAGATGTGCATGCAAACTGCATGGTAAAGGTTGGAAAGTTATGTTTGTTCCCCGTCTTTCACGATCCTGGTGTTGCTAATAAAAGAGTTGCTTGGCTAGAAAACCATTTTTATTATTATGTTCTGAATCCTGAGTTTATGCTTCTCCAAACCAAGCACTCTTAAAAAAAAAGCCTACCAGTACGGATGACATATGAATCCTACACCTTGCAGTTCCCTTTGCCTTATGTAACATTTTATATGCACTGAATTTAAACACGTATGGATCATTGTCTCTGTATGTGTGTGTATGTGATGTGAAGTGCTCTGACACCCTTCACTGGTATGAGAGGTGCTGTAAAACAAATGAACTACATATGAGAAAGTGGCAATGAAGAGATGAGAGGCACTGTTGGAGGGTGATAGTGAGGTGATCATTGAAGAGCCCCAACAAAGATTATTGTATGCTGGTGCACAGTAAGGTCATCATTTACTGTGCTTAAAAGGAAAATACAATTGAATATGTAAAGACAAATGTGTTGTAGAATGCACCATTTTTTCCCAAATTTTCTAGGGCGATAACCCCCCAAATCCCCCTTTGTGGTGGTCAGGCTCACTCGCTGCACTCTCTGTGCACCGTATAGGGACTGGTCTGACAAAATTTGCCAGGGCTGTTTTGGGTTCCTAATCCGGCCCTGGTGAGAGGGTGTGCACACCAGGCTCTTCTTCTGTTGGGCTTTCTTTCTAAGTCAAGTCATTGTTCGACATTCTGTGTTAACACACAGGTCAAACATTTTATCTTACTTAGGAAGATGAAAGTCACTGTCAACTCACCAGGAGCCAGCCCCATATACTTCAGGCAACACATACATCTCAGGTACAGGTGCATTAAAACAACGAGGTATCTTATTGTCTATAATATCTTCATTGCTGGTGCCCTGCCTAGTCTTATTTGCTGGGTAAATCTTTTTTTATTATTGAGCATACGTTTTGTTTTACTGAGTTATTTTAAGTGTTAATGCTGTGTCTTTGTTTCAAACTTTGCTTGTATTATGGAGTTATGATACTCAAAAATCATATTATTTTAGAATTATCATCACTATTGCATAATTACAGAACACAACCTTCCTAAATATGACTGTCAATACAAACAATTCTACTTTACTTTAAGAGCATAGGATTTGCCAAAACATTGGGAATGGATAAAACTACTTATATATCTTAGGAGTCTTTCTAACTGGGTACTACCCCGGCACTCAAATGTTATTATTGACAATGTCAGTCAGAAACATTTTAGGGTATGAAGCGAATACACAGTACTAATACAAGTAGTCCTAGCTGTCCCCTAATGGTGTCACTCAACTACGAACTGAAGCACTTTTATGATACATGGGAAAGACAGAAGGAAAAAAAACAGTAATGTCCCAACATATGTTCTTCATAGAAAATCATGAAATTTAATATGTCTTTGAAACAAATTATATACAATTCTTAGGAGTCATAAAGTTCATAAATTAGGAGTCTTGGAGGGACGGGTCTGGGCAGGTCCACCCAGGACACGGCTGGTGGGGCGAGGGGGGCCTCATAGCGGCTGTTTGACCCCCTGGGTCTTCGCTTGGGCTACGGTTACCGTGTCCTTGAGATTTACCATTTGGCCCCCTGCAGTGGGTGCCCAGACCCACCAAACTCTTGAGGACAAGGTTGCATCGCTGTAATCAATGGTAACCAAGATCCTCGCTGGTGCTAACACCCTCGAAGATCTCGAACCCTGCAGAGAAGATGCAGAGAACAGATCATATCAGAATAATCTTCATGTACTTGTCCAGTTAGGACACAGAGGAACATTGACACCTCTGGTTGATGATCATAGGAAAAGCAGTTTCTCTCTAAAGTTACTCCTATCAACTGCAAATGACTCCATATGGGTGACCATTTTCCTGCACCTAGAAAAAGAGTTGCTTTTAGAAGGGGAGAGAAGATGAAGACGCGGCAGAACCTTCCCAAGCTTAGGGTAGTTCATTGGGGTTGGAAGGAAAGGAAGGAAAGTCAACGTTTAACTAAAGTCAGTGAGACTGAAGAACCAAATGATCATGGGGCCATGAGGGTCAGAGTGGAGTTTCACTCAGCATGTGCTTGAGATGGATCAGATCCATGTAAGTTAGATTAAATGTGAACGGTTTGCAGGGGTATAAGGATGGGTCTCATGCTGTGGGCCGGCACAACTATTCCTGAAGAAGGGAATGAGTCATCTGTGTCCAGGGTATCAAAGATTGCCTGACTGCAGAATATGTAGAACCATATTTGTACACAAGTGTGCGAATATTTTTATACATTGGAGAACATCTGAATATTAACCTTGGCAAACTGCAACTGTAGCATTTTCATATCCTGATAAAGACAGTTTGCAGCCACAAAGGATGGCGTTTACTTTGATTATTGTATTGAAATTTAACATGCAGGCAATTCGGGTCTCAGTGACCTCTTTGAAGTAGACTCAGTCAGTTCTGATTGAATCTTGTACTTGACTAATATATTTATCTGCAATGAGAGTTCCCAGATTGTCTGTGAGTTCCTGGTGCCTTATGTATTTATAAGTTTTTTCAGAAGGGATTGATCATTTCAAGTGTAAGTAGAAAGAACATTTAAATATTGGGTAGAGGAGAAGCACGAGATGTCTTCATTCGGATAGGCTTTATTCACCAGAACACATCGATATGTATCCAGCAGCAATATCTAGACAGGCATACTAACATATACTAAATTAAAACTCAACATGCAATTGTGCATTAAAATAAAAAAGTGACACTGGGTGTAACATTGTATTAAAACCAAAAACAATCCCTAACTGTGATCCTCATTGATTTCATAACAAATTTTATGTGCTGTTTTACAGTAAAATGGAGGAACAAACTGTGCGAGTGACTGTGACTAATGAGAAATCACCTCTATTCTCAAGTACCCTAACTACAGATACATTACATTGCTGACCTATGACAGAACATATGGCTTCAGTTTTTCCAAGATGTAGTTGCTGCTTGTTTGTGCCAATTATCGGTCTCAGTTTTTTGCATTCTTGAGTTTTCAGTAAAAGAAGTTCACCCATTCTCATCTACAGGGACATACTTCTTTCGCTACATAAATTTGTGTCCGTGCCTCTGCTAAGCCGAGGCCATTTGGGAGAATGGGAGCGAACAGATCCTCAGGCTGCTGTCATAGCTAAAACCAGAATAAGTCTCCTCTAACCTCATTGTCTCCTGAAAATTGTCATTCTCACCTTACAATGTAAGGGGAATTTGTCTGGAAGGGAATTCTAGGAGAGGAGCATGCCTCCTCCTATAAAACTTGAATGCGCAAGTTGCCTTGGGAACTAAGAAAATTCATAGGGGTCTCATGGCGGGTGGAGACAGAAGAGTAACGCGAGGCTGGCTAATCTTTCATTCTTGTGCTGTCAGAGCAGCAACCTACCAAACACTTTGTCTCTCTCACTCTTGCACATGAGCATTTATATATTCATTCCACACAAAATTAAAATTAAATCATTACAATTAAAGCATTCATCTAATCATTCTGGGCTGCTCGTCACACATCATCAAGTTTTCCCCTGTAGTTAAAATATCTATCACCGGTGTCTGAATGTTTGTAGAAACCAAAATCTACATATATTTTAAAAATCATCCATTCCAGCTGGGATTTTCTCCCAGTAAACATGTCATGACCAATTCTTGATATTTTCATACATTTAGGTGTAAAAACATTAGGCATCTTTTCTCTGTATAACTTTTTTCACATAAATACAATTTGTGGGTTAATGACACCTCCGCCTAGGCACAAAGGCAACAGGTAGCATCTGATTCCGTATAAAAAATCTCTAAAATGGCATCAGACTGAGGCTACATCTAATCAATGTTAACATTTGATTCAAAGTAAATGGGTGCTTCAAATAATCTTGCTTACAGTTAAACTGATATGGGCTGCACACCATCCATGAGCATCTCCTTGCATCCAAGTCCATCTTACCCTCATGAAGATATGGGTTTAGCTTATTTCATGCCTTGTTTGGGGGGGATTGAAAATGCTTTATTCCAAATAGCTTCAAAGTGCAGATTACAAATATACACACACACACACACACACACGCACACACACGCACACACACACACTAGACAAATTCTCCCCATGCATAGCACCTTTCCATAAAATTCCCTTCAATGTTGTTGGCGAGTAGATCTAAGTTTTCGACAATAAGTTACAAATGCTGCTTGTAGAACAAGAAGTTGTCTCCAGAGTTTAAACTCTATTCATAGTTGGATTTGAGGATTTCTGTTAGGAAGGCGGAACGAGAGCGCATATTCGGCAGTGAGATAAATGCAGCCATCTGGCAAGTTTCCTATAGAAGAGTATCGACTCCTATCTGAGAGTGGGTATATATCTACTAAATGCAGCTTTGGAAAAAGAGAGGTGCCTGCCAGTTTATTACTCGAGTGAGAAAAGAGATGTTTATGGCTAAGGCCCTGATTTAAATGTAGGCGGAGAGAGAACTCTGTCACAACAGCGAACAAGTTTGCTCCCTACCAACATTACAGCCCACTCCCCCGCCCACTTCCCTATTTAGACTTGGGCAGACCATAGGTTTGAAGTTGGAGGAGACTACACAGTCCCTGCCGTGGTCAAACCCCTCCAATGGCGTATGCTTAATCTGAGTATTTGCTCTATGTCAGCCTACCTAGTTTAGACATAAAGCCGATATTCAATGCCTGTCACTGCCAGGAAAAACCTGGTGGTAAGGGGCATTGGAAAGTGGGAGTAAAGTCCAGTGGCGAGGGGGGGGGGGCATTTTTTTTATTTTCAAAAGGATAATCCCACTTTGGGATTATCTTTTTGAAACTGAAGAAAAACATTGTAAATTTGCCGTATGGCTCCGTCATTTTGATGGTGCTGTTGGTCAATCTTACAATGCATTGACAGGAACCACTGTGACGGCAGTTCCTGCCAATGCTTGAAATGTCTGTTGGGCCGGCAAACATTTCTAAATTTAGAACGTGGCACCTCTGTCAGGGTGAGGAGTAATTTACTCCGTCGCCGTAGTGGAGAAATGGACCACCTGCGAAGGATTAAAACGGGCGCCATCGCAGTAGACTATAGTGAAAAAAGTTCAAAAGATGACACTCTTCACTCTTACAATCCCACTCCTAAGTATGTGTAGCTATTTACATGTTCCAACGCATTCCTTCTAAGAGCCAGTGGCATTTTTTTTCTTTTATTATCCTTCAGCCAAAGGCTACTATTTTAGTTTTGTCATTTTTAATTACAAGGTTATTTGCCAGGCAGTAATTGTGCAAACCACTTAAAGCTCTCTGGAGCCTGTAAAGGGTTATATCCAGAAGAATAGTTGGGGGGGGGGGGGAGTATTTCTAATGCAAGGGGTAACTTCTAAGTCCACCTGATATAAAAGTGAGGGTGCAAGAATTCAGCCTTGCTGCCATTGTAAGCATAAGTTGAGATCCTACAAAGTTGTGTAAATACGGCATTTAAGAAATTAATAGGACAGTAACATAGCCAGAATGCTGACAACAATAGGAAAAGATATTCCCTATATTTAACCCATAAAACTTGTATCAAAAGGTATCTCAGGATTATATTTGATAGGGACAAATGAACACAACAGGTGTTATAAGTGGCTGTGAAGTAACCCTGCTTACCTTCACTGTCCCATCCGTACCCCCTGTCAGAAGACGAGTCTCGCTTACATCCAGTGCCATTGTGCTGATTTCGGCTGTGCCATGGCAAGCAGTAAATTGTTTCACTTTTTGGCCAGTGTCAATCATGAAAACATTTACAGTGGATCCTGTGTCAGAGCTGATGACCTGGAACACAAAAGATTCAGCCTTACTTTAAACGGAGTATGCTAGCCCCCTTCAAATATAGGGTTATTAAGTTTAACATCATCCACACCCCAACGTCTAGTCACACACCAACGTCTAGTCACACACCTCTACAAGGCAGCCCAACGTGAACAATTCCGAGAACAGGAAAAAACAGGAAATAAGATGAAGAACTAGGCAACCCCATTGTCAAGGAAGATTGGGAATCTAGTTGTGCACTAACACAAATGCTCACGTCAAATTGTAACTTGCGAATTATACATTTCAAATTTCTACAACAATCATATATAATACGCCGGTGCAATTACACAAATACGGTTTAAGGGTGGATGAGAGATGTCATAGATGCAGTGCTCACCGGGCAGATTTCTTATAAATGGCATGGGCATGCCCACAGCTCCAATCATTCTGGCAAATGGTGACCAATGTCCTCACAGCCATGCTGACTGAACAGATACCTAATGTGCCCCTAGTCTGCCTATTGGGGATATACAAAATCAAACAGGCTAGAAGACGCACATTTCTGGTTGTGGCCCAGAGACGCATAGCTCTGTGATGGGAAAGTAAACGGACACCACAGAGCCCAGACTGGATCACAGACATGACATATTGTAAGGAGCGACTGAAAACTTATGCAGAAGAAATACCACAGGCCTCCCGACCCAGGGATTTCTGGGACCCCTTGGTACAATACCTGAAATCCATACAAACAGACGAATGAATACACACTAAAGTATATAAACTGCATTCAAAGTGCAATGTTTTTTGGGTGAGGATGCCGGAGATGTTGGGTGTTTGAAGGCTGTGGGTGCCGGGGGTCATTGTTTGTTGGGGACATGTCAAGACAAAAACCAACAAGCTGAAGTTATGGCAAGAAAATGCTATGATATATAATGGAAATGTTGCAGCATATCAATCTATGGACTCGTAAATGAATAGCTGTAAAGTAATTGTACAAATGCTGTGGAATCTGCATACTATGCCGGACCACAAATAAAAAATATATGTATAGGGTTATTAAGACTTCAGAGAAAGTGATAATAACTGGCACAAACAGTATGTTTGTCCATTTTAACAACTGCGTCTATTGGATGAAAACAAATGACTCTCACCTAACTCACCTGTTTGACCATATCGGTCCAGATTCACACAAAAACTAGTACATCTATTATTACTCCTACGACTGGGGGCACATTTACTACTTCTAGAATTCCCAAAGACTGCTTGTAGCATGCTTGGAAAGCTGCACTACGAGCAGATTTCCAATCTTAATTCTTGGAATGGCGTGTGACATGTTCCCCTGCTACCATGTCTTTAATGCGTATTTGTACACAGTATACATTGTCTGCCCTGGTGAAATACTGCCTGATGTACAAGTGCACTGTTTTACTTTTCTTTTTATATTTTCTACTGTCAAACCATAACTCCCCAAGGAGAAATCCCTTAATTTACACCCCCTCTAAATTTTAAGATGATCAATTCTCTTTTGCATGTGTCATCCTTCGACCATTTCCAGAGTGGGAAGGACTAAACTGATCAGAATTTGTGACTGTCCACAAATTCAAGTGTTTGTGAGCACTGACAAACCCGCCAGGCAAACCCCCCCTTGTTATACTCATTTCCCACACTTTTATGGTGTTCACTAAAGCATCTTTCTCCACAACGGTGGCAGAGAAAACAGCATTAGTAAACCCATTCGTCTCTCATTGTCTCTGAATACCTAAGAGGAGTAAATAAAGGCATTTTCAGCTGTAAACATATATTTCTTTTGTGAATCAGACCCACCATTCACCATTATTTATTATAAGGTATTAACCAGGTCCAAAACACACCTAATATTACAGGTACATTTATGGATGCAGGCTGTTTTAGATAGACATCCACAGGTGAGATGTGGTGGTATGCCTCAATGGCAAGCAGCTCCAGTTGGTGCTGGGATTCTCCCAGTGGACTCCACCATGATCAGGAACTTATATCTGCCACATGAGACTTGATGCAGTTAAAAGGACAAGAGACTCAGGATTAATTTCTGACCATTGTATGCTCTGCCAACACTTGATGCAGCAGCCCTCTTTCTCTGCAAGAGAGCTTCCGCCTAAATAGATGTTCTAACCCTCCCCAAGGGTAGAAAGGATTTTTATCAGAAGTAATCAAAGTACACTTCCTTTTCAGTTCCATTCTAGAGGGTATGGAGGCCTGCAGCCCCAGCAGCATGGCATGTATCTACCAAACTTGTTCCAAGATGCAATCTGCAGCACATTCAAGTAATTCTGAAAAAGTCTGGAAAGGGAGGTAATACCAGCATGCAGTTATTTTACAGCATAGTCTGTTTGAGGTTCAATCCGGTTTTTTATTTGTAATATAGTGACTTTAAGGGTAGTTTAACTTGTTTCAAAGAGCTGCAATATTTTGGCAAGGAAAGTGAGGAAGAGGACGATTAAGTGCTTTCCCCTGATTACCATAAACGGATGCAACCGGGAAGCAGGACATAGACATCTATGCGAAACATCCATTAACATGCTTTTTTCTAAATATTATGTTTGTCACCATTGCTCCTTTCACTCATAAGGCAGAGGGACACCCTCACACGTCAAACAAACTCTTTTAGGTCATGGATGGGACATTCTCAACTCCCCGGATCCTCCTATAATTGTGCTTATGTTTTTCATTCATTGTCATTTTTCAGAAATGTAGGCCTCATCCCACCTAGGAAATGGTTCCAAGCCTCTAGTCCGGGATCCCTTCTCAGGGAGTCAGCTACTGCTTAGAATATGAAATAATATTAACATATTAATAAAGTGTATATAAATAAAAAAAGCAAAATGTACATTTGAAATGGGCAGGCTATAAAAATAAATTAGCAGCCACAGATTGATTTGTGAGAGCAATGGAAGTGAATCAAAAAGAATACTGTATGGACGATAAGTGGACTCAATCGATTTTAGAAAAGCATCAACCTTTCTAATACAATTAAAATGTTGATTATTTTATATTTTATGTGAATTAAAGAAATTATTTCATCATTGTGTATTTGGTTGATGAATGCTTGTTTCTGATTATTTTTATGGTTCAGATCGTCGCAAAATTCTTAGGCAAGGATCCCTGGTCACTAGTAATGACTCAGGTGGAGGGCCCCAAAATCCAATAATGATCCAGTGGGGTTCCCTGGAGTCTAATAATGATTCTATGTGCGGGTCCACAGAAGTCAAAAGGTTAAGAAGCCCTGACCTAGGTGATAATCCCAATTCGGGTAGAAAGAGGATTTTACACCCACATTATGATTTTGATATTTGCTGTCAGTGCTACACCCCCTGTTTTTTGCCAGGGTGGTTTTCACCAGGTAAAATATGGCAAAATATTTGTGTTAAAAAATGCATAGTCTCTGTTTCCATACTTCAGAACTGGAGAAAATGTGGGGTTACCAGGTTTTCGTCATTCCAAGAGGCAGAGCTCAGAATGATATGCTAATATTGCACTTGGTAAATGTGCCCACAATATAGGTAGTTACCAGTTGAGCTATTTCGGTGAGAAATAATAGGCTATATGTATGGTGACTTGACAGTCACCCAGGAGCAGCTGCTGCCAATCTGGCGTGAGGTGGCAGCACGGGGAAAAAAATAAAATAGATATACACTGCCCTTGTGCCGTCAGTGGCCACCTCTATGATCTTCCCCATGAGAACAGGTTCCCAGACTTCCCACTTAATTCCAATGCGGCTCTCATGCATTTACTCTCAGCATGCGAGAAGCACTGGGTTTGGGCAGAGAGGGTCGGTTTCACGCTCCAGCAGTGACTGGGAGCCTGTGCCCCTGAGCACTGCTGATATCTCCAAGGAACAGCCTGGAGATATACAAGTGCGCATGTCGATTTGGCTATCCTAAGATGGCTTGCCAAACCAACATGTGCACTTTCAGAGCCTATCACTCCTCCTCTCCCTGCTGCCGACGCTGTGACATGGCCCACCCGCCTTAGACTCTGCAGACTGGAAGTAAAAAATAAAAATACTTTTGTTGTAATTTTTTTTCTGCAGTGGGGCGACACTCCTCTGCCATAGTGGAGTAGCCACCCCTGCAGTCACCAACTTGCCCAGTTAACGATAGCTCCCACCCCAAAGTCCTATGTCGAGCACTGGGCAAGTGTTTGAACTAGAGGTAACTGACTTTGTTTTAATCGCCCTGGACAAATTCCAAGGGGGCCTATTCACAAAAGCATTTTTGAGTATGTTAAATAGTAACTACAGTGGTATTACACATGCTAATCAATCTGGAACTCGAAATCTCTGCCTAAGTCTGCCCATATATTTTATGTGCCATGAGTGTGAAGAACTGTGCATGAGGAGGTATTATGGTTTGTAGGGATGTGTGGAAGGGATAAGTGGGATGGTATGAAATTAGGGAAAATCTACTACTAAATAGGAGGAGTTAATCAAAAAAAGGAGAGGATTAGGGAGGTATATGTAAATATTAAAATATTTACGAAAGAGTAAGACACTTGCTGTTCATGAACACTACGCATATATATATATATATATTATATATAATATATATATATTTATATCCAAAGTTTCTTGCTTTGTAGTAGAAAAAGTCTTTGAATGTTTGCATTGTAGCACAATTCTCAGCGATTACAGTGCTAGGCGCAGCGCAAATACAGGCACCACCGGCAATTGGCCAGCCTGCAGGCAATATGCTGAAGCAGCAAAGGAAAATATATATATATATATATATATATATATATATATATATATATATATATATATATATATATATATTACCTACTGGCGGTCGCCAGTAGGTAGTTATAGTTAGGACCCTGTTTCCATAGGAAATCCGCAACATTCTATTTGGAATAACTTTGGCGCCGGTTGACGAATCCTCGCGAATTTCTCAAAATAGGTGGGGCGCTACGCTCCGCTCCTACCCTGAAAGTCTCGGGGGGATTCGTCAAGCGGGGGCTGAGATAAAAGGGGGGTCCCAAAACGCGTTTTTCCCATGCATTTTTCCATAGGACCTTTAGACAGGGCTACAGCCCGAACGGCTGAACAGAATTACTAGAAATTTGGCAGAGAGGTAGTCCTCAGGTCAAGGAAGTGCCTTTTGTAGGTTTGGTGTAAATCTGTTCAGTAGATTCTGAGAAAATAGCCTTTAAATCAATATATATATCTGAGCCAGCTTACGGTACGCTTACCGTAAGCTTACCGTACGCGTACGGTGGCGTGCGCGAGCGCGATTCTGAATGGCTGTTAGATCTTAGTAAACATTCGAATCGGCCGAAACCAGGAAGCGGCGGCCGCCATTTTGTGTATTTCACTCCGGTAAAAAAGAGTGATATCTTGAAAAGGGGGCAAGGGAGAGAGTTACAGACCCCCTAACATTTGTAAGGGGGTCAAAGAAGGACAGAAAAGTACAAAGGAAACATTTATTGATTTTAAAAAAAATCACGGGGTACGCGTACGGTAAGCTCACGGTAAGCGTACGGTAAAAAAAAAATACAAAAAAGAAATGAAATTCAGATTTAAGTGTTTAGATATTAGGGGGCTCTAAAAAGAGCCGTTGTGTTTATTAAGTGATTTTTTTGTGGTACCTACAAGTAAGTACCGATGCAGAGTCTAAGGTTCAAGAGGAAGACTCTGTTCCCTTCATCATTGAAGTGCACACCATCTCCTCTATAAATGTCTTGCATGTCGTAACGCAAGTTGTTGTGGTAAATGGAACCCATACCATAGTCACGGAGGAAAGCAGAAACAGATTTGTTGACGTGCTTTCTTGCTTTGTCAATCTGCGGACAGAAATGATTGGACCAGTTCCATTTTTGCCTTTGGCATATGTTAGAAAACACAAAGGCAGTTTTAGGGAAAAGTGAAAACAGTTGTGCAAAGGTGTCCTTCATAAGCATTTCCAGACCTACCCCAGTCAAAGTGCCTAGGTCATTGCCACCACAGTGCACTATTATGAGGTCAGGGTGTTGGATTTGCCTGAAGGATTTCACCAATGGCATCAATTGGTGCCACTTTAACCCTCTCTGACCAATCCATTTAATGTCTACATTTGGCAAAGCAAGGTCTCTCACCATACCTGTTTTCTCTGCAAACTTTTCACTCCAGAAGACATAGCTGTGCCCTACAATCCACACTGTGAACATCTTCAAAGGAGAACTGGATGCACTCAGGAGGTGTCTTTCAGTAGAATGGCAATATGAAAAGAAAGACAGTTTGGAAATGGAGGCATACATATTTTTTTCAAAACAAAAAGAACTGATTGGCTGTTTCATACCATTCTACACTAAAAACTAGGCTGTATGTGTAAATTAATAGAAGCATGTTTTGTATTGGTACAGAAAAATGTGTTACCAAAGAACAGTACTATGGATTTGCTGTTAGGTTTGAAAAGTCAAGCACTCTTGCTCTGTGGAATTGAAACATTGTGTGGCGAACTTCTGACCTAACTCCACACAGCAGTGTTCCATGAGCTGTTGCTATGGTAGCAGGCAGAAGTCAAGTTGGGGGAAGGGTACTAGGCAGAAGTCAAGTTGGGGGCAGGGTACTTTTGGAAAAGGGTTGGTTTTCAACCAATAGAAATGTGTGATTACATTTGAAAAAAAGGGGGAAGCACTGAGATTTGAAACTTACATGTATATGTGTGGAAAAATAGAGGGAAACTTTGCCATTATCTGGTTCTGCTGAGAGGAGAGAGGTGTAGAGAACAGAGATCCTGGCTCTGATAATCTGCTGTTTGAGTGCCACATTTCTTTCACAACTAACTAATTTTAAAGGTGAGGTTAGAGTTTGAGAGGGGATGTATATGGTAAATTAAGAAATGAATAATAGAAATGTAATTCTTTTTGTTGAAGTTGCGTTTATAATTTTCTGTTTTGGGAGAAATTTAAATGTGAGGAACATGTAAAATAATATGGACTATGTTTTCACGATAAATTAAGGTGTATTGGTATAAAAAATGAATAGTTTAAGGGTTTGAGGTTGGACTCAGTAATGCAAATACATTCAGCATCACTAAGGCTGGTTGCCCTTGGTGGAATGTAGGCAGTCACCCAGGTTACACATGTTGGGAAATATAGGCAGAGATTTATTGTGTACAACTCTGGTAATTTTATATTTGCATTAGTAGGAAAAAGGGGGAGCGATTTTTTGGTGCAGAAGCAGACTCTTAGCACACACCCAGCTCCTTTCCATGTATAATCATGCACAGTATTTACAAGCGAGTGGGGTTTGAGGTTTCAGTCTGTAATGCAAATACATTCAGCATCACTAAGGCTGGTTGCCCTTGCTGGAGTGTAGGCAGTCACCCAGGATACACATGGTGGTGGTCTGAAAAAGCAGTTTGGACATGTGCATTTAAAAAAATCTGAAAAGTGGATTCATATTGTGTCAGTCTGTAAAAGTGTTTATCACTTGCCAAAAAAAAGAGCAGTAAGTGTGCATTCAAATTGGCAAAGAAATTTCGTTTTGTGACTAATGTGAAAACATGACTCTGTGTGCAAATAGGAATTACAGGCAGAGATTTATTGCGTTTTGCTCTGGTGATTTCACAGTTGCATTAGTAGGAAAAAGGGGGAGCGATTTTTTGGTGCAGAAGCAGACTCTTAGCACACACCCAGCTCCTTTCCATGTATAATCATGCACAGTATTTACAAGCGAGTGGGGTTTGAGGTTTCAGTCTGTAATGCAAAGACATTCAGCATCACTAAGGCTGGTTGCCCTTGCTGGAGTGTAGGCAGTCACCCAGGATACACATGGTGGTGGTCTGAAAAAGCAGTCTGGACATGGGCATTTAAAAAAATCTGAAAAGTGGATTCATAATGTGTCAGTCTGTAAAAGTGATTATCACTTGCCAAAAAAAAAGAGCAGTAAGTGTGCATTCAAATTGGCAAAGAAATTTCGTTTTGTGACTAATGTGAAAACATGACTCTGTGTGCAAATAGGAATTACAGGCAGAGATTTATTGCGTTTTGCTCTGGTGATTTCACAGTTGCATTAGTAGGAAAAAGGGGGAGCGATTTTTTGGTGCAGAAGCAGACTCTTAGCACACACCCAGCTCCTTTCCATGTATAATCATGCACAGTATTTACAAGCGAGTGGGGTTTGAGGTTTCAGTCTGTAATGCAAAGACATTCAGCATCAGTAAGGCTGGTTGCCCTTGCTGGAGTGTAGGCAGTCACCCAGGATACACATGGTGGTGGTCTGAAAAAGCAGTCTGGACATGGGCATTTAAAAAAATCTGAAAAGTGGATTCATAATGTGTCAGTCTGTAAAAGTGATTATCACTTGCCAAAAAAAAAGAGCAGTAAGTGTGCATTCAAATTGGCAAAGAAATTTCGTTTTGTGACTAATGTGAAAACATGACTCTGTGTGCAAATAGGAATTACAGGCAGAGATTTATTGCGTTTTGCTCTGGTGATTTCACAGTTGCATTAGTAGGAAAAAGGGGGAGCGATTTTTTGGTGCAGAAGCAGACTCTTAGCACACACCCAGCTCCTTTCCATGTATAATCATGCACAGTATTTACAAGCGAGTGGGGTTTGAGGTTTCAGTCTGTAATGCAAAGAAATTCAGCATCACTAAGGCTGGTTGCCCTTGCTGGAGTGTAGGCAGTCACCCAGGATACACATGGTGGTGGTCTGAAAAAGCAGTCTGGACATGTGCATTTAAAAAAATCTGAAAAGTGGATTCATAATGTGTCAGTCTGTAAAAGTGATTATCACTTGCCAAAAAAAAAGAGCAGTAAGTGTGCATTCAAATTGGCAAAGAAATTTCGTTTTGTGACTAATGTGAAAACATGACTCTGTGTGCAAATAGGAATTACAGGCAGAGATATATTGCGTTTTGCTCTGGTGATTTCACAGTTGCATTAGTAGGAAAAAGGGGGAGCGATTTTTTGGTGCAGAAGCAGACTCTTAGCACACACCCAGCTCCTTTCCATGTATAATCATGCACAGTATTTACAAGCGAGTGGGGTTTGAGGTTTCAGTCTGTAATGCAAAGACATTCAGCATCACTAAGGCTGGTTGCCCTTGCTGGAGTGTAGGCAGTCACCCAGGATACACATGGTGGTGGTCTGAAAAAGCAGTCTGGACATGTGCATTTAAAAAAATCTGAAAAGTGGATTTATAATGTGTCAGTCTGTAAAAGTGATTATCACTTGCCAAAAAAAAAGAGCAGTAAGTGTGCATTCAAATTGGCAAAGAAATTTCGTTTTGTGACTATTGTGAAAACATGACTCTGTGTGCAAATAGGAATTACAGGCAGAGATTTATTGCGTTTTGCTCTGGTGATTTCACAGAAATGTAGTAATATATTTAAATAAAATAAAGGAATTTTTTTTTAGTTTTTTTCAGGTATTGCTGAAGAGCAGTGAACAAAATTTAAGATGCCTACAAAATCCAGAGTTCAAAAAACTCACAAAAAAAACCTATATTTGAAGACAACTGGAGGACCAAAGTTAGTAGAAGATGCTCATGTTGGGAAAAAGAAAAAATCTTCTGGTAAGCAGAAAAAACTATTTCTAAAAAATATATTCAAAAGAATGAAAAATGTACAAAATGTCTGTACTGGAAAGAATGTTTTGAAAAGAAAAGGACAGGAAAAAATTGAGAATTTGGTAATGCAAATATACCTTCTGCAACTGAAAAGATTTACATAAATAGAAAAACAGCGTTTAAAGAGATACGTAGAAAAATGTTTCAGAGAAGAGTTATGTCCAATTTGATAAAGGATGTGAAGAAATATAAGCAAAAGAGTAAGTTTTATAAAAGAAAAAAAGAAATTGAAGCCATTGCAGCAAAGGCATTAGAATTAAAAAGGAAACTATTCATTTTAATTTTGAATAGGATGCGTACATTAGACAAAATGGTTAATGTACTGAAATCACATAGCAAAAGGAAAAGAGTAGTGAACAGAACAAACTTTTGTAAAGTGTTTTTAGGAAAGTGGATGCATAGTTCAAGTAGTGAACCTTTTTTTAATGAAGAGAGCTATTTTCAAAGTAATAGTTTGCTGCATGCAGTTGACACCAGAGGTCGTGCTTACGAAGTAAAAAATGGTTGCATAATGGAGAAGGAGATAATGGTTCCAAGAGATGAGGTACAAGTGATGGCAGATGAGGCTATGGGGAGACGTCCTAAAGCCCCAGTGTACACTTGGAATTGTAGTAGTATTTGCACTGTGCGTCAGGAATCTATTGACAAATTTCGTGAGTTTCTAAGAGAATTTAGTAAAAAAAAGTATAAAACAGAAGATTAAGGTGCTTCAAAGTCTAGATCCATGCAGAGTGAGAGAGAATACTGGTTTGCAGGGTCATTCTCTGGCTTGTCTATCTAGAAAAGTCTGTAATAGTGTTTTCCATCATTTTAGGATGCTGGCTGTTCATCATACTGAAATGAGAAAGTTTGTGAGACGGTTGTATTTTGCTAAAAGTCCAGCAATAAAGTTAGATGAATTGAATAGGGCTCTGTTCCGTGGAACGGTATCAGATGTAGAGAAGGTTGTTGATGAAATTCAGTTTTGTTACTTTGGTCCTGAACAAAACAGTGCAGAGAAGGACACAGTAAATGAGGAAGAAGTGGAAGAGAATGTAGAACCCTCTGTAAGTAAGACATTTAATGATCACATAACAAAATTTGCAATAATCTCTAATGAAAGACCAAATATTACTTGTATTTGTTGCCGCAGAACTCATTATAGAAAACAAACCAGGTATGTTGATCTCTACAGAAAGAGTGAAAATGAAGATAATTATAAGTGGAAGGATTTTGCCACATATATATTTCTTGAAAATTGTTTTGAATTGGGTGAAGTACAGCGTATTTGTAAATACTGTTACAACAAGTTAGAGGAAAATAGAATGCCGACCAGAGCTGTACATAATAATTTAGAATTGGATGCTATTCCTGCTGAACTTTCTGAATTAAATACATATGAGTCTATACTCATTCAATGTGTTCATCCGTTCCAGACCATAGTACGTATGGAGCCCAAAACTGGTAAATTACCTCCTTCTGATTTACTGAGAGGTTTAAAAGGTAGAGTGGTGTATTTGCCCTTGGATTTGAAAAAAAATATGGAAACTATTGATGCGGATACTTTGGAAACTGAACCATTAATTATTCTGGTTAATGGTGTACCTACAAAGAATAAGAAGATTTGGCAGGAGCTGGTAGATGTACGGAAAGTACAAAGAGCAAATTTGTATTTGAAAAGGAATAACAAATGGTATGAATCAATTTATATAGAAGAAGAAGAAGAAGAAGATTTACAAGAAGACACAGAAACACCAACTGGACAAATTGAAAAAGTGGACAAGTCAAAGGAAGAAGAAATTTATGAACATTTTAGCATACATCCTCTTCATTCAAAAGAAGTTATGGGAGACAATATTGATCTCTTTCAGATGAAGAAAGCAAAAGGAAGTCCCGTGAGTGTATGGGAGGAGAGCTTGGAAGCTCGATGTTTTCCCCAGCTGTTTCCTAAAGGAAAAGGAGGACGATACGATGAACGTCCGGAACAGATTCCAGCTTCTGAGTATCGGACTACAAGACTATATACTGAAGATCCCAGATTTCGACAAAGTATTCCTTATTTGTTCCATCTTTTATTTGAAAGCGACTTGTCTGCACTGTCTTATGCAGTAAATCACATTTTAAAAAGTGGAGTACATTTACAAAATGTGTCTGCTAAGGATTTTATGGAGAAAGTGCAGCACCGAGATGATCATTTGGAAACACAACTGATCAATCTGATGGCTTGTCAGCGTGGGACAAATGAATATTGGTACCGACGCCATGGTGAATTAAAATGCATGTTACGGAATTTAGGAACACCAACATGGTTCGTTACCCTAAGCTGTGCGGAGTACGCTTGGGATGATTTACTGGATTTTCTACGAGAGGCAAATTCAAACATTAAAAACATCGAATACAAGACAGCAGGAGAACTGTGCTCATTGGATCCGGTTAATGTTTGCAGATATTTCAATCATAGATTTGAGGCTATGATGTCCTTCATCTGCAATAAAAAAAATCCACCTCTTGGAGAAGTAGTAGATTTCTTTTGGAGAAAAGAGTACCAGGCAAGAGGTGCTCCTCATATTCATATGCTGTTGTGGATCAAGGATGCCCCAAAGTTTGGAACAGATACTGATGAAGCAGTGTTATCTTACATTGAAGAATATGCAACATGCGCTATACCAAAAAGCACAGAAGAGAAAAAGTTAAAGGAGCAAGTTTTACGTTTCCAAAGTCATCGGTGTGGAAAATACTGTCGACGGAAATACAAGAGCAAAGATAAATACTACACTAAATGTCGATTTGGATTTCCTAGACCTGTTCTTTCAAATGGAAGAGTAAACAGTTTTATGTCAGCTGTGAGACATACTATCACAAGAAAATCACCTAAGAATACCTACAACCTTAAAAGAAAAGAAGAATCAAAAAATATAAATGACTACAACCCAGTCATTTTATCCATGTGGAACGCTAACATGGATATACAGTATGTAGCTGACAATTCCATTGCTGTTGCTCGATATGTAACGTCTTACATTACAAAATCAGAAAAAACAGAATTGAAGGAAATGTGGGAAGAGATTTCTCACGAAAAGACTGTCAGTAAGAAGCTGTACAGTTTCAGTTTGAAGATGTTATCGCATCGAGAAATTGGATCCTACGAATGTTCAGATAGGTTATCTTCTGCAAGTTTCTACTCGAAGTCAAGAAGAATAATTTGGGCAAGTTTAGGCCTTGCAGCAATGAGAAATCGGGTACTAAAATCTGTTGGAGAAATTGAATATTTGGCCGAGAATGACCCAGAAAGTACAGATATTTTGAAATCAAACATGTTGGACACATATTATCCCAAGAGAAGTCAACATCTGGAGAACATGTGTCTCTATGAAGTGCTGCAGAACTACATTTATTCACGGAAAGCCGCAGAAGACATCAACAATGGAAAATATAAAGTCATTGGTGAGGAAGGATGTTTGGTGAAGCAAACAAAAGGAAGTTTGATAAATCACAGGAAGCTGAGTTGCGACACTACTGACAAGAAGGAATTTTACTACTTGGCTCTTTTACAGTTGTTTAAACCATGGCGTACAGAGGATGAACTACTGGGAGAATTTCAAAGCTATGAAGATTCTTTTAATGCTTGCAAAGACAGCATACAATGCAGTACATTCTCAAGTTATCTGCAAATGTTAAATGAAGAAATTGAACAGGAAACTACAATTGCAGCAGAAATAGCTAGAGACAGTTCTCAGGACAGCCAAAGTTCAGAAACACTCAGTCAAGATCCCCTAGGACAACCAATCGTTGAAAATGAAGCATCAATAGCCATGAATGAAGTGGAAACGGCTATGAATCAAGCTCAAGAAGAATTTATAGACTTACAAAATTTGGAAAGACAACTGAACGAAGAGCAGCAACAAATTTATGAAGAGATCAGAAACAAAATTGATCACGGATTTCTACATGAAAAAAAAGAGTGCTCATGCACATCATTTCATCCAATCAGGATGTATGTAAGCGGACAAGCTGGAACTGGAAAAAGTTTCCTAATTAAAGTCATCAGAAGCTACCTACAGCAAAAAACGGATTCTACTTTGTCTTGTGTGGTTACTGCTCCAACTGGGTTAGCAGCATATAACATAAAAGGAATCACTTTACATCGTTTGCTAATGTTACCAGTGGAGCATGAGAACAAAATACAATACAACAAGCTAACTGGAGAAGCATCCTTGGAAGTTTCAAGAGTCTTGAAGAAGATGCAAGTTCTCATTATTGATGAGGTGAGCATGGTTTCAAACTTAATGCTTGCCTTTGTGCATTTAAGAATGCAGCAAATTCTGAAGACAGACTATGACATGTTATTTGGTGGAAAACACGTCATAGTTTTTGGAGATCTTTTGCAACTTACTCCAGTTAAAGGACAACCAGTGTTTAATACTGTGACACATGAAGACACAAAGAAGTCATTGGGAAGCATCGGAAATACAAATATTTGGTCCTTCTTTGAGTACAAGGAACTTACTACTAATATGAGGCAAGCAAGCGATGAAGAATATGGAAGTATTCTGAAAGATATCAGAATTGGACTACTCACAGAAGTTGGCAAAAAAGCATTACAGAGTCGGCTGCTACATAATTTATTTCCAAAGGAAGAAATAGTTGCAGAGAAGATATACAAGAACATTGCAGAAAAGAAAAGTATCATCTGCTTAATGCCAACTCTACGTGAATGCTCAATATTCAATGAGGAGCTTTTGAAATTGGAAAAGGAAGAGATCAGGAAATTAGAAGCAGTGGACAAAATTGAGGATGGAAGAATTACTGTCACAGTAACAGGCACACTGAAAAATAAATTGGATTCACTAGAGAAGAACATTTCCAAAACAGCTGGATTAGAAAAAAATCTATATGTTTGCATGAACTGTAGAGTATTTTTAAGGAGAAATTTGGATGTTGAAAAAGGTTTAGTTAATGGAGCTATGGGAAGAGTTGTGGGTTTTATTAATTATCAGAAAAAAGATGGAATTGAATGTTTAAAAATAAAATTTGATCAGATAGAAGAAGTTAAAGACATTTGTCGTTGTTCAGTTCGTTTCATGCTTGTGAAAGACTTATATGTACGTAGGAAGCAGTTTCCGTTTTCGCTAGCATATGCTGTAACTATTCACAAGTCTCAAGGATTGACTGTAGATTGTGCATTTGTGAACATTGGTTCAACTGTGTTCAAAGAAGGTATGGCATATGTTGCTTTGTCACGAGTGAAAACATTATCAGGTTTATTCATGATAGACTTTGATGACTCAAAAGTTAGTGCTGATACAAATTGTGTAAAGGAGTATAATAGATTAAGAAGAAGCTATGCTCCTCATTTAGGTCAGTATCCTGTGTTGGAGAAACGTGTAGTTTCTCGTAAAAGGAGAAATTAGAATATCTGTGATGAAGATGTACAGAGGAGGAAAAAAAAGAGGAGTGATGTAATTGCAAGCAAAAAGAGTAAGGAAAAAGAAGAACAGGTTGTAGGATGTCATTTTGAAAATAGCTTTGGTGTCAACTGCTACGCAAATGTAGTGCTGAATGTTGCATTTTATCTGGAAAGTTTGCAAGAGCAGATAATAGTAAATCAGGGAAAAAGATTCTGTTCAGAGCTGAGTCTCCTTTTTCAAAAGCTGAGTAATGATAAAACTCAAATAGAAAGTGCTACTGAAATTAGAAAACTTTTAGATGTATGTTCAGGACGAACACAGTTTTCTCAAAATGAACAGCAAGATGCACACGAATTTTTGATGTTTTTTCTTCAGGTACTGGAAGAAGAAGAAGTTGCAATTGATAATTTATTTGGTCTCTCTTATAAATGGGAACATAGTTGTGAAAACTGTTATAATATATGTGGCTCTAATGTTGATAATGAAAGGTTTATTTTTTTGACATTGCCAGAGACTAAAACAGTCACTTTTGCTAAATTAGTTAAAGATGCTAATCATAGCATGCAATGCGGTGAGTGTCAATCTGACATGTTTTCAACATTAATTTTAAAGGAATACGGACAGTATGTAATTTTAATGATGCAACGATGTAGAGCTGATGGTTCAAAATTGGATACTTTAATAAAGAAGTTTACAGGACAGCAATTATCAATTTCAGGAAAAACTTTTGTAACTGTTGCAATAATTTTCCATGAAGGACCTACTGTTACTTCTGGACATTACACAGTTTATCTTAAATGTGAAAAAGGCTGGACACTGTGTAATGATTCCCAATTGGTTTTTAAGCAACGTTTGCCTTTTGATTTAGCAAATTCCTATCTAATCTTCCTGAAACCTAAATTTTAGAGAGACTTGGCAAGATCTGGACAAAACAATTTTACCATTTGATTGGATTACCATTGGAATTTTCAAAAATAAAGATTTTTTAAATTATCATTCGGCCGAATGGAAAGATAACCAATTGTAATGTGGACTTTTTTAATTTTTAATGAAACTTTCGAAAACCAAAAATTTAGAGAAAATCGGTAACATCTGCACAATTTAAATTTTGGAATGTTATTGGAGTGCCATTGGAAATTTTTTCAAAAAAGATTTTTTAAATTACTATTTGGCCATGTGGAAAGGTAACCAATTCTATTGTGGACTTAATAAATTATTAATAAATCTTTCGGGAACCAATATGTTACAGAGAATCGGTGAGATCTGTACAAATAAAACTTTAGAATTTTATTGGATTACCATTGGAAATTTAATCAAAAAAGAATTTTAAAATTACTATTTGGCCTTAAGGAAATGGAACCAGATGTAATGTGGAGTTATTTGAGATATAATATTGTGATTATACTTCTGAAACAAACATATCAGACGGTATTTTAAAGAAATAAGTATTGATATTAGATGATATTTTTTTAGAATATTATGCATTTCTATAATGTTAAGTTTAAGTAAAAAGAGATTCTGGGCTTTTTTAATACAATCTTTGAGATTGTTATTTTTTTTTGCCCGCTGTAAAATGATGAATGCAATTGCTTTCACAATTTATAGTGAAATGCAATATATTCTGAAAACAGCAAAAATAAGGCAAAAATATTTTTTGATAAATATGTAAATATGTGTACTGTATTATAAAATGTTTTAAAAATATTAATACTTTTTTCTTTTTTTTCAGATTGATATAGAAAATTTTCGAAAACTAGAACCATTTTTAAAGCAATTTTTTTAAAAAACAAATGAATAAATATTTTTTTGAGTGGGTATGGTAAGTCAATAATAATAATTGTAGTCTCTCAAGGACCTTGTAATGTGATAATTGATTTTTAGTGTTTTTAAAAAAAAAAAAAAAAAAATTACGCGCACCGTACGCGTACGGTAAAAAAAAAAAAAAAAAAAGTTTTTCAAAACATATATAAAAAAAAGATGAAAGATAAGGTTGGCTCTTAAAAGAGCCGTTGTGTTCATGCAGGGACAGAGGAAAGAAAGATTGGGAAAATTAGTCTCTGCGACAAGTGTGCTGATCTATTTTGTTGTTCACTAGGGAAACACTGGTCTCCCTATGACAAATTAGATCATGACAAGAGGCGCATTGAATATCAACCCTCAGAAATCGAGGGTTAATTTCCTGAGGGCCAGCAAAAGGAGATGCTCCCCCCACAGATGAAGGGCTCACCTGACCTGCAGAAGAAGGACTCAGCCCTGCAGATGATGGTCCAGGCTGAGCTGCTGTGGATGTGCTTGGTTGACTTACTGAAGGGTTACCTCCAAAAAGTCGAGCATGTGTCCTTTTGTGTACATCCTTGAGGTGCCTCATCATGGTATGATTCCTAAAGGAATACTTCCTGTCAGGATTACCTCTTGAAAGTACACGCTGACACAGCTTGCAAGTCACTAAGGGTGCATTTACCTTTAGCTGGCCTTCAGGAAAAGTAAAATAATCCCATACATAAGAGGTCTTTTGTTTCCTCGCTCTCTGCCTCAAGGTAGTGCTGCTAGTGCTAGCCTCACTCTCAGAAGGGCTCTGCTGTTCTGCCATCGTATCACAAAGACAACCCAGCTCCTTCTCCTAAGGGATCACAAGCAGAAATGAGGGGAATGGGTGTGGTGTAGGAGAGTTCTAGAACTGAAAGTAGTTTCATCCAATCAAAAGTTGTGTTTCATGATCACATGACCTACCGTACGCTTACGGTACGCTTACGGTACGCTTACGGCAAAAGTACGCATGCGCGTAAAAAAGACACGCGCTTGCGCGCATGCGCATAACAGTCACTACCCGACACTTCCGCGTAACGTGCGCGTGTAGCGTACACGCGTACGCGTCCCACGCGGAGTACGCGCGGCTATGCAAATTGCGTAACTATACGCAAACAGCGTAGAAAAATTACAGACGTTGCGTAAACCGTACGCTTACCGTAAGCTTACGGTACGCGTACTAAAAAAAAAATAAAAAAAAAATAAAAATATATTGCTAATAAATTTTACATGTTTATTTTATAAAATATATTAAAAAAACATATTATAGAATTTTAAAAATGTAACCATAGTCTTTAAAAAAGGATAGAAAATTAAAATAAAAATATGTAAAAAAAAAAAAAAGAAAGAAAAAAAAATTAGCATTTAAAAAACCTTGCAAATTCACTGAAAAAACCATGGGTTTCACACACGTTATAGTTAGGAATTAGCATTTAAAAAACCTTGCAAATTCACTGAAAAAACCATGGGTTTCACACACGTTATAGTTAGGAATTAGCATTTAAAAAACCTTAGAAATTCAATGAAAAAACCAAAGGTTTCACACATGTTATAGTTAGCTGGACATTTCACTCGTAAAAAACCAATGAAATTCCCCCGTTATAGTTAGTTCAGCTAACTATAACTCGCGCGCCCGCAATGCACTACTGATGACGTCACATATTACATCACTCATGACATGGTCAGTGACATCACTCATGACATCACTGATGACATCTCAAATGACATCACTGATGACATCATCCTTGTGACAGAGTGGTAGACCTCCTCTCACCCTAATATAACCTTTGATACAAAAATTCAAAAATAGACACTAAAATTTTCAAAACAATGGACATACCAATAACAGTTACAACAACCTATTCAGTAATTCTAAGATCCACATACACATCCACTCATCCACCAACAATCCTATACAGTCACTCATACATGTACTCACACATCATATGTACTCATACACCTAAACATCCTGTAACACAATTCCACTCATCCATAGAGTTACTCACACACATAGTCACTCATGCTAATAAAGAAACAAACATCCATTTACTTGCATATACAGTTATACACACACCAGCACACTTACTTTAACAGAAACTTACACATACTTAGTCTTTTTAACAATCACTTATAGAAACACATACTTATTCATACAGGAACTCTTTCAATCTCTCACTCTCACATATACTCACTTATATACACCAATAGTCACATATACTAGTTTAAAACATATGTAGTTACTCATAAAGACACTATTGAGACAGTCATTCACTCACTAACACATCCATGCATACAGTCATCCACCCATACAGTCCTGCACACATGCTGTCTTCAACACATACAAAGAGTGAGTCACTCATTCATGCACCTATGCACTACATAATACCCCCCACCGAACCATACAGACACTCAGACACTCATAGTGATACTCAAAAAACCAACTAATAACCTCTATAGACACTCATGTAGCTACTCACCAACCCATGCAGCCACTTATACACAAAGTGAGAGACTGATACAGATATTTACATATTTAAACATTACTCAGTAAGCCATGTATTCAATAAGATACACTTAATCAGTCAGTAATACAATCAATTTTTCAAAAACAAATCATCCACTTAGACACTTATATACCCATTGATTCTTCCATCGACCTTGAGATATACATGTATAAAACATATGTAATTTTCAGAAAAAGACACATTCACTGGATGATGTCATCAGTGATGTCATTTGAGATGTCATCAGTGATGTCATGAGTGATGTCACTGACCATTTCATGAGTGATGTAATATGTGACGTCATCAGTAGTGCATTGCGGGCGCGCGAGTTATAGTTAGCTGAACTAACTATAACGGGGGAATTTCATTGGTTTTTTACGAGTGAAATGTCCAGCTAACTATAACATGTGTGAAACCTTTGGTTTTTTCATTGAATATATATATATATATATATATATATGTATTTATGTATACACACACACACACGCACACACATATATATATATATATGCGATAGCTTACAAAATATTCTCTACTCAAACGTATTGAAGCAGACACCAGTGTCCTTTATTCGCCTTTTGTCATAACGCGTTTCGGCCGTGGAAGCGACCTTGGTCACACGACATGCACGCGTTGTGTAATTCTTTCTACATTTTTCTATTCATAAACAGAGAAGCAAAACTTTCATTTGGTATTCCTATTGGCGCTGTACATGCCAGTTACAATTTCTTCCACAATTCATTAAAAGGTAATTGATGTACTGTACATATATGATTGATTTTGACTTCAATTATTCATTGAATCACTCATTTTTTATGTGCAAATTACACGCTTTACTGTAACAAGTCCCATGATTTTGTTTAATTATGGCAAGTGCCTGGATGGTGCAAAGTATCCAATTCACTTAAAAGTGGGGATTTTGTTTTTTGCTGTATCTCATTTTCATAGTGGGTACTCAACACTCTTCCCCTTAATCACAGACTTCTCCCACTAAACATGACTGAAATTTCATGATTCGTAATCCCACTACATTTCTTATTAACTCATGTCTGCTTTGGAGATGTACAATCATATCCCATATTGCAATTTATCTTGTTTACATTTTGTCTACTGTTTCTTCACATGCAATCAGTACTCCTCTTTGGTTTTTGGCAAGTGCCTTGCTTCAATAGACTAGATTGTAGACAAATTATCACTTGTATGGCTTCTCTATTATTACCTACTAACATTACTGCTCTTTCTATCATTACTGGATTATTACTGATCCGCATGGCCCCCCTTCCCTGAGCCATTTTCGACCCTGGGGATACCATCTCTCAGGGACGGATCTTTTTTCAATGGCCCTTTTTTTAATGTCTTATTTAATATTAAAGTGAGGAGGCCAAGCGGCCTCTCCCGGGCTGATCTCGGTCCTGGGGACCCCATCCCCCAGGGCTCAGTCTCTAATGTGAGTGCCTGGATCCCCCCCACAGATGGGGACCGCGAGGACAGCCTCAAGGGTGTATATATATGAAAAATGATTTAGTATTGATTCAAATTTGTTCAATTATACAGGGTGCATAAAAAACAGACAACACAATGTAGCCGTAAGTAAGGATTACATGAGATTAAATATCCTTCACAGTTACAGTTGTGGACACCTTTTAACAGGATGTTTTTTAAGGCAATTTGAAGAGTTTACACAAAGCAAACATTGCCTGCAGTACATTAAGCTAAAGAATAGGTTAATAGACGATGTCTCGGTCTAGTTATGTTATCTCTCTCTCATACTGTGAAAAGGTGTCCACAACTGTAACTGTGAAGAATTTTTAATCTCATGTAATCTCATGTAATCCTTACTTCTGGCTACATTGTGTTGTTTGTTTTTTATGCACCCTGTATAATTGAACAAATTTGAATCAATACTAAATCATTTTTTGAATATATACACCTGTGTTTTATTTAATTCTTTTCTTGATGATCTCTTCATTGATAAATTGATTGAAGTTTTTTGAATAAGTTAATTGTGAGTTACTTGAATAGAATTTACCCAATTCGATTTATTTAACTATCACTGAAATATCCTTGAACAAAGCCCTTATAGGCACACTTACCTGCTCATATTGAACCGCCCAAGCCATCATGGGTCTATTGGGTATCCCACTATTTGTGATATTGTTCAAGGTCACTGTGGTCCCTGCCGGCTTCCCACCTACCGCGGGAGCCGGCATTGCTTTTATAGAGAGGGAGCTGCTAACATGCAGCTCCCTCTCTGTAAAAGTAATTGTGCTCTACTTTCAGCAAGCAAGAGCATTTGTAATGCTCTCGCTTGCTGAAAGTAACACAGTTTGTTATAGCCTTGCGGGAGCTGTAAAGGCCAGACTGCTTTTACATATCCCCCACAGAGAATCGGCGCAAGCATCTATAGCCTCTCTACATTGGCTGCCAATTGCAGAGAGGATCCAGTTAAAATCCCTCTGCATTACCCACAAGATTATGGCCTCCAAAACCCCACCAATTTTACAGTCCATCATCTCCCCTTACCATCCCAGCAGAGCTCTTCGCTCCGAAAACAAACGGATGGCCACACTACCTAGAATCTACAGGGCCTGAAGTGGGGGCCGACGTTTCTCCTATATTGCATCCAAGAGCTGGAATGCTCTTCCAGACCGTATTCGTTTGGAAGAAAACCACCTAGCTTTTGGCAGACAGTTAAAGACGTTCTTGTTCCCGACCATCTAAAGCGCTCACTGGCTAGTCTCGGTTCTTAGCGCAGGAAGTCCTTAGGGTAGCCATGCGCTTTACAAGTGCCATTTTCATTTCATTTCATTCATGGTACTCCGGGACATGGTAGGAGCCGGGCCTGGGGGTGGAGATCCCCAGGGCCATCTATGGCTCCAGGAGGTGGGCCGTGTGGCCCCCTCCTCTGTTTCAGTTTGCCCCAGGGAGGGGGTGTGGGGTCCACGTGCCCCCCTGCATTATTTAAAATGGACACCCTGGAGAGGTGCCACTTCCGCACTGTGTAAAGATTAAGACCGGGGGAGTGGTGGTCTCTGGGGCTGGGGGAGGTCAAAGAACCCCCCTATTTTAATTTAATAAGCCCCGGGGAAGTGGTCTCCGGGGCAGCGGGGGAGGTCATATGGGCCTACCCTGCAATTCTTATTAACTAAGCTCTGGGGAGGTGGTGGTCCCCAGGGCATCAATGAGCCCCAGGAGGGAGGGTCGTGTGACTCCCCTCCTTTTTAGGTCGAGCCGCAACAGCGCTTGCGCTGTAGGCGATCTGTTGTATTACTTTGTGGAGTGATGGAGTATTAGCTCGGGTACGTGGAAGATGTCTAGCTGTCAGAGCCTTTTTGGCCAATCGCTTTACAGCAGTCCTTGGATTCAAAAATGAAATATGAAGGGGAAAACTGTTTTGGGCCCAGTAATGTGTCTTGCGCCCCTCTCCTCAGCCTGCAAGCCTTTGTACTAAACCTTCGTCCACCGTTTGCCCTCAAAGCGCTGTGAACGCTCCTGTAGAGAGATGGTAAGTACAGTCAAAACCATGTCACTGTCTGCAGCAGCTTAAAACCCACACGTTTGGCATCCCGCTATCCCTGTCCACTAATGAATCATTCTTGGAAACGCATTTCGACACCGTCGTCCAACCCTTTTCCGTGCGTGAGAGATAAACTACTTCCATGTAGGTTTACTCAGAGAAGGCTATAGAAAAGAGTTGACACCGTTTTGCGTGTTTCTTTCTGGAGCAAATTGTGGGCTGGTGGAAAAAGCTGGAGAGATGTAGGAACGTAACAGATCTAATTGTTAATGAACAAGTGGTGATGAGGGCGTTAGCGGGAAAAGGTTGATGCCTTGCAAATGAATTTATAACAGTCAAGAATTTTCATGTTTAAATATTCATATTCACCTTAACGTCTGGATATCAAATTTGCTTTTGACCTTAGGGCTGGGCTGCTTGTGAAAAACTGGAAAAACCAAAAACCTGGTCATGTTTTCGAGCTTTTTTCTAACAAAAATGTACAGCCCCGGTGTGACTTCAGTCCACCTCCCTCCCTCCCTGCTCCTCCCTTTCCCTCGACTTGCCTTAACTCCATAGCAGTTTCACTCCACTCGTACAGTTTCAGTAATACAGCACTACAGGCATAAATCACACCATACATCCCAAATGTATAATAGCCAAGTTTATAATGTCCATGCATGCCTAGCTGCCTAGCTGCTCCATTCAATGGTTTTTTAATGCTTTTTAGGACTTGTGGCACTGGTTTTATAGTTATCTAAACAAGATTAAAATTGCCAGAATTAAAAGGAAAAATATGATTATGCAGCAAGCTGCACATGGACCACAGAAACTCTGCAGCGTTGGTTTGTATGGAATGAGCCGCTTCTTGTAACTGGATCTCACTGCTCATAAATGGGAAACAGCCTTTACAGTGAAGCCAGAACCCAGCATGCCTTTACCACGCATGCAACACTACCACGCATGTCTTTACTACAAATATACCTTTACCATGAATGCCATTACAACGAATTTCATTGTAAAGGCATGAATGGTAAAGGCATATTCTTTGTTATAGTTTTAAAGGTAAGTATTAAGTGTTTTTTGCACACATACAATCTTTTTGGGGGATTAGGGTGGGTAAGAGTATATGGGCTTTTGAGTTGTAAGGGATTTTTTGGGTGGGTATGGGGTTTTGAAGAGTAAGGGGTTTTAAGGGCTTAGGTGGGTATGGGTGGTAAGGGGTTTTTGAGGGGTGGGTATGGGTTTTAGGTTAACAAAAGTAATTTTAGGGCTTAGGGTGGGTATGGGTTTTTGGGTGAACAGAGTATTTTTAGGGTGAGTATGGGTTTTTGGGTGGCAAGGGTATTTTTAGGGAGGGTATGGGTTTTTGGGTGGCAAGGGTATTTTTAGGGTGGGTATGGGTTTTTGGATGGCAAGGGTATTTTTAGGGTGGGTATGGATTTTTGGGTGGCAAGGGTATTTTTATGGTGGGTGAGGGTTTTTGGGTGGCAAGGGTATTTTTATGGTGGTTATGGGTTTTTGAGTGGCAAGGGCAATTTTAGGATTTAGGGTGGGTATGGCATTTTGCGTGGCAAGGGATTTTTTATGGTTTAGGATGGGTATGGGTTTTTGGATGGCAAGGTACATTTTAGGGTGGGTATGGGTTTTTGGGTGGTAAGGCTGTATGCTTGGTAATAGCTAGAGCTTCAAGAAGGCTCCCCTGAATACAAAAGGTTTGCCTGACCACTTCTCAGAAGAAAATAAACAGGTGAAAAATAGAGGTGAAGTAACAAAATTGCAAATCCACAAAGAGCATGTCTCAAGTTGCCCATCCCACTGTTAGAAAATGTGGGTTATTTATCTACCCCATGAACCTGTCATGGCCTGCATCTTTGGGATTGAAGAGGCCTTCTTGATCAATGCATAAAATTGCATAGAAAAACTTTTTACCCCCTGTTTCCAAACAGACTCCTACATGTCTGTCAAATTCTGTACCCTTGAGATTTTTTCATTTGAAAGCTACTTTTCAGGTCGATCCTAGCGGCAGCCCTCATGCGCTACTCGCTCTGCGAGGCATGCTGTAGTAGAGTATGCTGTGGAAGCCTCGCCCACTCTCCTCCCATATTTTTCATTGGCTTGTGTCATTGTCCTTGGTAAATGCTGGCATCCGATTCCGAGGCTTGTTAGTCCCTCCTTGCTACTGCCTTGTCGCCATTTGTTACTGCCCATAAGGACTGGACCTTTTACTTGGCACGTTACATGGACTGCTTTATCTAGTAAGTGAGCGCTATTTTTGTTGTTATTGTCACTGATGGGGACAGTGGCAGCTGCTTTTTTGGGTATTTACATAATGAGCGCCGGCGCCCGCTTTATGGACACCGCGATCATTCAAAATTGTAATTTTATATAACTCATGGTGAGCGCGGCGTCCACTTTTGGGACACTGCACTCTGTTTATTTATTTTTTAACTTTAAAACTAAGGGTGGTGCCTGCTTCAAGGACACAACGGTCAATGATAAAGTAAAAATAAGAAAAGAAACCGAGCGCAGTGTCCTTGAAGCGGCACTGCGCTCAATTTTAAACTTAAACAAACATTTGTAATGCAATAGGTCTCGCATTTACGCGAATTGAAGCTATAGGCATTGTCATTTAGAATGCCAAAAGCTTAAACACACGTAAATGCGAGACCTATTGCATTGCAAATGCTTGTTTAAAATGACCCTGGGACCTGGTCCACCCAGAGGCCGATTAGAAATGAAGCGAGGAAGCCTGCGCTTCGTTTTTTTTGTTCGGTAGGCTTCGTGGGCCCAGCACGACCCCTGATTTTTCTTTTTTTTAAATGCTTTTTGGGCCCTGCGAGATCCCTGTGGGACCTTAAGGGGTCAGGGTGATTCTACCCTGCCCGCTTGTCTTTTTTTAAAGTATTTTTTCTGGCTTCCAACACTTCCTGGTTGAAAGTGTTGGCAGCCAATCAGATCACAGCATGAGATCGGGAAGGGTCGCGGTTCCTCTGCGTTCAATAGATATCCAAATTTGGATTTTCCTTAATATGTCAAAAACTACGGAACTGATTCATACTAATTTAAAAAAAAGTCGCTTTAAGGACCAGCAGCTACCTTTTTGCCAAACTTGGTGTAACTCCGTTCAGCAGTTTGGGCTGCAGTCGTGTCTAAAGTTTCCTATGGAAATTAACAAGAGGAAACTTGTTTTGGGCCCCCCCCCCCTTTTTTCTCAGCTCAAGCGGCACGGATCACCCCAACATTTTCAAGACAGCAGTTGAAGTGAGTGGCAAACTACTTTTAAAATTTCGTGAGGATTCATGAAAGGATGCCAAAGTTATTGGCAAATAAATAAACGGTCTTCCTATGGAAACTGTGTCCTAACTATGACTACCTACTGGCGACCGCCAGTAGGTAATTTATTGGTTTAAGTAAGTCTTGTCATTTATTTTGGTTGTGCTTTTAGGTGTTGCTGCTTAATATTCTGAGGTCATAAGCATTGTATCTAGTGTGCGAGTTATTATTTGCATGACTGTTATGCGAATTACGGTGGTTAGATGGAAATGGGATCCAGGTCAACAACCAGGAAGAGCCTTTTGCCATGTGAATCCAGAAGAACTTCTCATATCTCTTCTCTTCCTGTCTCTTTTTTTCAGGTCCTCCAAGGTATGTACCTCCACCACCAGTGTACTTACAGAGTTTGTCATATGGTCTCTTTCACTGCTCTACTGAGAGTTTATGGAAGCAAACCATGTAGTTCTCTGTATAATCTACAACAAAGGTTACTACGAACTCTCTTGCCTACTCAGTGAAGTTACACTTCCCCTTGAGTGGGGCTGGCTGCATTCTTTGCTAGTAGTGACTTCCCTGGAGACATTTCTGTTGTAAGAGTACCCAGCAGTGGTGGCCGACACAATGGAGAAGTGATGGGGCGGGTGGAGGGAGCGCAGGAGGGTAATAATAAACACTTACCTGAAGACGCTCGTGCCTCGGTGTTCTGCTGTGCTGCTTCCTGGTCCCAGCAGGCCCTGGGGCAGCGTCAGACTCCCTGAGCAATCCTCGCGCTGCTCTCATTGTATGAGAGCAGAACGGGGATTGGCCTGAGCAAGCTGAAAAGATGCTCGGGCAGGAGCTGTTTCTCCAGACCGGATTTAGGGGATGGAGACTCATAAATCATACTACTGGGTGGAGATTTCCACCTAGAATAGGAGAATACCAACAAAGCCGCAATCTCCACCCAGTCATAGGCGGAAATCTATGTGTGCAGAGATCTCCGAATGTAGATTTCCCTTTATGAGTCAGACCCTCGGACCCCGGTTTTCAGCCAAGTAACTGCTGTATAGCATTGCAACAGGCATTAAACCGGAATACACTGTCAGTTTTCCAGCAATGCACTGCAAGGAAACGATGTGAAAAACACACCTCAAGGCCCTCTAATTGTATTCATAAGGTACTAAATATTGCTCTGGTTCTTGTTAGCAAAATGTGCTTCTCAAACCATCCTGACAGACCGAGCTATTTTCACGTTTTAAGGAGAGCTTAACTAGGAAAGAAAGGCCCATCACACATACACATTCTGGTGTACAGTAAATGTTGATTCCACATTAAGATGTAGGTAATGCAGTCTCATGCCCAAGACTGCAATGCATCATTAAAGCACAAAGAGCAACAGCACTCTTGCTGCATACCAAGTGGTACTGCATTGAATGAAAAGCATTGATTCTGATCATGCACAGTGCTTCCACTGGGAACTAGCTGTATAAAAGGTGACAGGAACATGGCATAGTTGATGCATGCACACTTAATGAAGAGATTCTAAAGTCAAGGTTCTATTTTTAATGGGCAGCCTGAGAAATGCTTCATTTTGTTGTTTTCTGTTTACTTTTCTGGTCTGTGCAGTACTCTTTCAGTCTCTGTGCCTTCTAGGTGACAGTACACAGCCTGGTTGACAGCTCTGACACAACCAACCATATTAAAAAATGCCTGGAACACTAAGATAGGGGCCCACAAGAAGATGACTGTCAATTAGAGCTCCTGATATATTATCCACTGTATCCACCTGCAAAGGGAATTGTCAATCAGAAAATAAAATGAAAGAGTGGCAGGAATAGCATTGAAGGGGAAGAGGTAGCTAAACTGGAAATGGAAGTGAGGGAGGAGAGAATGAGCAAGAGGAGTAATAGAAGAAAAGTACTAGGAGGAGAAGTAAAAGGGAGAGGATGATAAAGAGAAGAAAGAGGAAATAAAGAAAAAGAACAGATTGGTGAGGGACAGGATGAAAAGAAGGAAATAAGGAAGAGGAGGAGGAAGTGTGGGAGGAGGAAGAAGAGATTTGGAAATAAAACAATATGGAGACAGGAAAAAAAGATGTCAGAGAATGAGTTATAACAGGGGAGATGAAGCAGGCTAGGTCGAAAAGGGTAAGAAAAGAGAAAGCAAAGGAGGAGGGTGAAGAGGAGGAAGCGAGGGAAGATGATGATGTTTACAGGCAACTTGGTTACCCTTATAATGTAAACATCTGACCTGAGCAGGGTGAAATAATTTGCTGAAACGTAATTACAGAAAACTCCACCTTTTAAAGATGTTTGCTGCGAGACAGTTTACTTGTGAGCGAAGTACACTGAAAGAAGTGGAATCTAGGGAATGGTAATAGAACATCGTTGTGAGAAAGTTGTCTTGCATTAATAGTGTGGCCTAAAATTAGTCTACCAAAAATAGCCCCTTTGGAGCTCATAATAGAAAAACGACTCCGCAACGTGGTGCTATTTTTGTAAACAGATATACAGGATAGGAGGATGACATCAGACAAAGTTTCTTCATACGGTATGCTGACATAGAATTGGAGTCTAGCCGGTTTGTGAAATTAGATCGGAGTCCCATTGGCCAGTTGTTACCAAGCTGCTTGGGGCGGAGTCTGGAAATCGTTGTGTTTCTGATCTCTGCCTAACTTTGGGCAGGAAGAGTCCGGGGGTGGCCACTCGGCAGACTGCTCAATACTGGTACTGCGCTTCTAATCCATATCCACTGTTCTCAGGTGGGAAAAAATGCCCTTTGTAAACTTAAATTCTAGTCCAGTTTTCTTCACTCTGTCATTCTGGGAAAGTTATGTTACTCCCATGTCATCTATTTCATCCCAGTCCTTAAGTAAAGGGAGGTGAAACCACCTTTTGAGACAGGCACCTGCTGCCCATCTCCATAGCAGCTTTTTAGCTGGGAGTTCCTTAAAAGAGCTGCATGTATAGCAGGGCAGTTTCATATTAATTTGTCCTGCTTTTGTCTGCTTTTCCCTAAATCACTTTGTTATCATTTCAGCATTATCATACAATGGAAACATCGACATGAAACTAACAAAAGATAAACCGTTCGTGTTAGAAATGGGATTCCTGGTTTCCTGAGGTATGCACCCAGGCCAGCCAGGAACCACTATTCTAGTCAGGGGAAGCTAGATGCACACTAAAAGATAACCTGTGCTCACCCTCTGGTAGCTTGGCACAGAGGAGTCAGGCTTCACTAAAGAGGCAATGTGTAAACTATTTGTGCAACACACACACCAAGTGACAAAATGAATCGACCACAAAAAGACTCCACATAGGTTTAGAAATGTAGATTATTATATTCTGAACAAAACAAAACTAAAATGACAAAAATCCAATGCATAGAAGTTGAGATATTGAATTGTAAAGGAATAAATGCAGTATAGAGCTTGGAAGCAAGTAGCGCTAAAAAGGTTACTTTAAGTAGTGCTGGACCGGGGCAAAGTCAAAGTTCAGGCTGATCGTGTTAGAGCTCTGTCCGCCGTCACGCAGGCCCCAGTGAACAAAGTACATTTCCTGTAGCAAACAACGAGATGCGTCGTTCTTCCTCACGCAGTGAAGGCGATGCATCAGTCCTGAAGCCGGAGTTGAGAGGCATCGAGCGATGCACCAGATTCTGGCACGCAGTCGAGGGGATGCTTCAATCTCAGCAAGCTGCAGCAGCGGTGACACACCATCCAATGCAATGATCTCTGGAGGCAAAGCACTGGTTCTGATGTGATGCGCCGATTTTACACTTGCAACCCAGTTGATACGCCGATTCTGCTACATGTAGACAGCAGATGCATCGAAATCCGTGTTGCAAGTATCTGGGACACACGTCCAGTGAGCCAGGCACAGGAGCAGAGGTAGAGATTTTGATATTCCTGAGTCTCAAGCAATAGTAGGCAAGCCAACAAGCCCTTGTAGATCACTTGGAGGGAAGTCAGAGTCCAGCTCTCCTTCAGCAGAGTCAGAGAGCAGCAGACAGCAGGGCAATACAAGAGAAAAGCAGGCCTTCCAAATCTGCAGTCCAAAGATGGGTACTTTAAGCAGCACAGCAGTCCTTCTGAGATAGGTTCAGTTCAAGATCCAGAAGTGTTTGGTTTAGTGAAGTGCACCAGGATCCCTTTCAACCCCGTCCGGTCTGCCAGGCTCCCTGTGGGTATTAATCAGACTTTTGTGTAGGAACAGCATACAACCTATTCAAGTTAAGTGCTAGCCCCTCCCTTCCATCATGCCCAGGTAAGGCCATCAGAATGCAGATGTACGTAGATGGGTACTCAGACCCACCTATCCTTCCTATGTTGTGGCTGTCTAGAGGGAACACACGAAGTTTAGATGTCACCCACCCCAGACATGTATTGGAGACAGGCTGTCAGGCAAAAAGAGCAGTAAGTGCAGAGAAATGTCCACTTTCTAAAAGTGACAATTATAAAAGAGTAATGTTAAATCCAACCTCACCAGTAAGGAGGATTTATCGTTACCATTCCAAAGATATGAAACATGACAAAGCTACTCTTCTCTGATTAGGAGATACAGCTTAAAAGTGTATTAAGGAATTCCCAATGCTATCCTATGCAAGGGGTAGGTCACACAGGCGTGGAAAACGAATTTGTCACTACCAGAACATGTAAAGATAAAACACATATAGTATATTTGACTTACGTGGCCAGCTGCCATGGAGTTATTTGTGGCCTACCTTAGGGGTGACTCATGTGTAGTAAAATGGGAGTTTACGGCTTGGCAACTCAATTCAAAGTGGTAGTAAACTGCACACACATTGCAGTGGCAAGCCTAATATAGGTTTGAAAGGCTACATATGTGGGTGGCACAATTAGTGCTGCAGGTCCACTACTAGCATTTGAAGTACAGGCTTTGGGAATACGGTATACCACTTTACAAGGGACTTACCACCACATCAAATATGCCAATCAGGTATACACCAATGTCATCATGTTTAGGGGAGAAGCATGTGCACTTTTGCACAGGTTAGCAGTGGTAAAGTGCACAGAGTTCTAATGCCAACAAAAAGAATCAGCAAAAAAGGAGAGAAAAGGCCAAAAATCTGGGGAAAGACCACCCTAAGCACGACAGGTCTAACCGTTTGTCAAACCATTGCCACTACTTACAAACAATATCAGGTTTGCCTAAACATTTGCTAGGTTAATGTCAACATATGTCACCTGACATTTAGCAATACAGTTTCAGCTCTGTTTATTCATTTATTATATCTCACTATCTGTTCCCTCTCAGTATACTATTGATTGTCCCCATATTCTCTGGTGTTTCTTAGGACATGATATGGCCTCATGTATTAGGATGTCCCATATTTTCTGGTGTTTCTTAGGACATGATATGGCCTCATGTATTAGGATGTCCAGTGTACGGCACTGGTCCAATCCTGCCACCCATTATGAAACACTAAGGGCCCTTGGCATTCTTGAATTCTGAGCACTATCTCCCTTCCCTGGGGTAAGTCCCAACCTCAAGGAAAAATGGAATTCATGGATATCCCTCATCTTCAAGAATATTCAGCAGTGCCCCCTTGGGAATTAGGGCTTTCAGCTGGATAGAAGGCCCAATATTCCATCAAATGTTGTCTTGAACCCCACCCAAAGAGCCAAATCTATCTGCATGACTACATTGTATGAAGTAGGTCTGCTTCCTTGGTTTGGAATCTTAAACAGTTATGGTTGGGGTTTTGGTTCATTCCCCATACACTCTTTAAAGTAAGTTCAATTCTATACAGATAATTCAATTATAGCAATAGGTATCACATCAGGATCGCCACGTCTCAGGGGGCCATCAATGAAAATGTCCACTCTAAATCAACTAAGAGGCCAATATCTGTTTCCCATGCTAATGAAGGTTTGTCTGCTGTGTACAGTCAAATGACCCATTGGATCTCAGGAGTGGGTAGTTTTTATTATTATTATTGTTATTGTCACGGCCTAATTCTAAGCAATTTATAAGGTGTTGTTGGTTGTGTACTGGCTGGTGGGACAATGAAACATGGCCATCAGTAGAGAAGAAAGACTGTCAGCAGTTGTGACACAACATTCAATCGATAAACAATTCGCCCGACTCATCAGACCTAAGAGGACCTTGATTCCCGATGGGCAAGAATGAAAGCAACTAGGATGGTGTTGGTTTCACTGATATGGGAGGTTCATGTGTTTAAATACAAGAAGGGAGATCATGCTTTCACCAGATGGTATACAAAGTAGTCATAACTATGTGTTTACCCAGGTAACCCAATGGTATGCTTGTTAACTCTGCCTTAAATAAGGATTCTTCTTCACATTCTACAGACAGCAGTGGGATCACCACACAGAAAACTGACATGTAGTAGAAAAGAAATTCAGAATCATGGCAGCAGTTTTGAACTGTTTTTGCAAAGATAGTTTCAGGTCTCAGAACATCAAGGAAGAGCTGTCCAGTGCAAAAGAAACAGCTGGAACATTTCAAAATGAGCAAGCGGCATAGATTTGATATTTTTAAAACAAATTTAGAGAACTCATAAAGAAGGTGCAATGAGAACCTTTTTAAGAAAAGAGATGGGGAAAAGACAAAAAACTCAGTTGTTTCATTAATTTCCTCACATGCATCACATGAACTTCACACAGAAGATAAGGCAAACTCAGATCCTGACCATACAGACAAATAAAACAGAAAACAGATTTTCCTGCTGTGTTTCCCCACTGCCAGGAAAACATACATTTCCTCTCTGCAGGAGCTCTATCCAGTACCAATGGAGGGCCGCTGCAAAAACTCAACCATCTTGTTACTATCAAACTACCCAAGCATTAGGGGTGGCAGACGCAAGAGAGCTCTCTGTGGATGCTGTATACTTCTTTTTATCCTCCCAACTGTTCTAATGCTTTATTTATTTTTTTTGAAATATTTTTATTGGGTTTATCAACAAAACATAAAACAAACACCACTCGTTTAGTGCAAGGCATGGCATACAGGGGTTACAAGGTACCGGAGCAATGACAGTACAGGTGTCACAGAGAGAAATAAACAGCCCGATGACAACACACCATCGCTCCCTTCCCCGCCCATCTCCAGCAGTGGAGCCATTAATCCTGGTCACTGAGATCCGAGTCCGCTGCATCCGGTGGGGGCTCACAGATATTTCCCCTGTATACATTCCATCCACCCCAGACCTGGGACCATTTCTTCTAATGCTTTATTTTTATGTCCAAATTATGCTTTCATCCTGTGAAGGTTCTGGAGAGCCTCCGAGTCCTATGTTACAACTCCTATATGTGTGTCGGCTGTTCCTCGTCTGTCTCCCCGGGATTAATAATCATCTAGGTGCCTCCAGTTTCAGGAGCGTTAATATATGATGGGCTCTCTGTACCCATCTGCAAAAGTAATTTACATTCTCGTTGACTATCCAGGTCGAGAAGTGGGCAGGTTCACTGCAAAGCCACAATAAATGCTGATGTGACTTGGTAGCAATCCACGGGACTGGCCGCTTACTGAAATGGTGTATTGACAGGGGCGTAGCTTCGGGGGGTGGGGTGTTACACCCCCTCTAATAAACTTATTTTCTGATAAATAGTTGGGCACAGGTACTTTGAGTTGGGTTTGGTGAGATGTCTGTTGATTTTCAACTGAATTGTTTACATACACACAGATAAATATGCACACCTACTCTCTCCCTCTCTGTTTTGAAAGTCTTCAAAAAGGTGGAGTATTTAAAAAAATATTTTGTTTTCTCTCTTAGTGCTCATACCAATCCACATTCTTTTCCCTTACCACTGCTCCTTAGGCCACTCTTTTGCACCCCGCTTGTCGTATAATGTATTTTAACATTATATGCGCCCTCAGCCCAATCTTACTGACCAAGCTACGCCCCTGTGTATTAAAATGGTGACCATAAGATATCAATGTTGGCAGTATAAAAGAAACACAGGCAACCCCAGTTCAGTAAGCAAGCTATATTTTGAGGCTAATATTGTATTTCTAAGATTAGCTTTAAACTTTAGGAACTGTTATTGCCTCATTAGCTACTTCAGCCCTCTTAGCTCTGGAGCAGTCAGAAATCAGTATGTCTTCTCAAGAAAGTATTCTGTCAAGAGATGAGAACCTGACAGCTGACTTCCTTAGAAGCCAATTTAGATTCAAAACATCTGAAATGACCAAAACAAGAGATCCGTAATATGTTTGGGGAGAATATCTGCCTCGGGCTTCGCAGAACCTTTATGAAATAGCAGCTATAAGTGGGGTTGCAGAAAAAGCGGGGAGAGGGTCAAACTGTATGTAGTGCTGAGGGTCAAACTAGGGTCTAGGAAAAGAAGTCCAACTCTTCAGTGCAATTGAATCCTTTTTTGGTCATTGTATGGGTAGTGGGGAGGGAATGTTTGATTAAGATTCTGATCATGAGAATGGCTGTCCTAATCGGAGCGAGTGTGAAACAGCTTAAAATTTTGCATGGTGTACTGGACAGAACAGAAAAGGCCACAGGAAAGAGCTTGGATATAGCAGCTGATGATGATGCTACTTGGGTGCCTTTGGTAACATGAAACAGAATATAAAGCAAAGTTATCACTTTGAGAAGCTTGTCAAGCTAAATAGAGTCTACATGTAATGAACCTTCTCTTAAACTCAGACCAGAACTTAGACTATGAAACACCACTGCAAATGACTAGAAAGAAGATAGCGCACTAGCAGAGACCACGCATTCTGAGCCGACTTTAAGTCAGCCCTCAACCACTACCACCAACAGCTAAAGGAAATTAAAAGAAGCACCCTGGCAGACTGCATCGAGGCAAGTGCTAACCACAGCAAGGAACTCTTCAGCACCGTCAGAGAGTTCTCAAGCCCATTAGCCATCAAAAACATGATCTCCCCTTCCCAGGAACCTTGCAACACCCTGGCAGACTACTTCCACAAGATATCCACCAGCTACAGCAGGGGTACTCACAAACTTTCTCTCAGGGGACAAATGTACAGTGTGGTTTGTGGCCGAGGGCCGCACTGGTGGGGGCGGGGTCAGTGGGGGAGGGGGCGGGGCTAGAGCAAAAAAAACTGTGTCCATGAGGTTGAACACAGGCCCCTGCAGTGGACGCCTTCGTCCACTGAGCCACTAAACCTGGCATACGCACATCTCTCTCTCTCTCTCTGTCTGTCTCTCCCTGCCTGTCTCCCTCTCTCCCTCCGTCTCCCTCTCTCCCTGCGTCTCCCTCTCTCCTTCCCTCTCCCTCCCTCCCTCCGTCTCCCTCCGTCTCCCTCTCCCTCCCTGCCTCCCTCCGTCTCCCTCACCCTCCCTCCCCCTCCCTCCGTCTACCTCCCGTCTCCCTCCCTCCCGACGTCTCCCTCTCTCCCTCTCCGTCTCTCTCCTTCCCTCTCCCTCTCCGTCTCCCTCACCATCTCCCTCTCTCCCTCTCTCCATCTGCCTCTCTCCGTGCCTGTCCCTGTCTCTGCCTCTACCTGCCTCTGCCTGCCTTCTGACTTTATCTGTCAGTCTGTCTATCTATATCTCTCTCTGTCTTTGGGCCTCGGGCAGTGCACACTTCTGTGTCTACACGTTCCCGACACCAGCCCATAAACAGCCACCCCCACTCCCCCCTCTCCCTGTGTAATGTAAAAGCCAGCTCTCAGACCCTGCTGCCCTCCATCACCACACCTGGCTCTCACTCCCTGCTGCCCCTGTCACCCTCTGCCATTTCACCCGGCTCTCACTCCTCGCTGGCTCTCACTCCCTTCTGCCCCCCCTCACCTCACTGGGCACTCTCACCCTGCTGTCCTCTGTCACCTCACCCTGCATGTGTGGCAGCCCGGGCTGAGACAGCTTCCCGGGCTGACACACAGCCTCACCGGAGAACTTCACAGGTCTTTAAAAGACCATTTACTTGCTAATGAGGCTTTGTTGTATTTCACCTCTTCTTAGCGCCCCTGCATCTCCACTCAGAGGCGCAACTAGAGTCAAATTTCGGGTGGGGGGGGCTAAGAAAACATTTAGTGGGGGGGAGGCTGATTCTTCAAGCAAAAGGCAGAGTGGAGCTGCAGGGGCTGTAAGCAGTGGTGAACACCATCAAAGCCTCGTTAACAAGCAAAAGGTCTTTTAAAGACCTGTGAAGTGCTCGGGTGCGGCTGTGTGTGTTCCCGGGAAGCTCTCTCATCCCGGGCAGCCAAACACGACGGGGGGCTGAAGCCCTATGAGTCCAATGGGCGTTGTACGCCTGTCTCCACTCTATCCTGGAATCTCCTGGCCCCCATAGAGCAGTCTCTCTCGGAGTCCGGCGGTGTTTGCTGACATAAGATGTCTGCATGGTCCGCGGGCCGCCAAGGAAGGCTTGCCGGGCCGCTGGCGGCCTACGGGCCGTACTATGAGTACCCCTGAGCTACAGCAACCTCGAACCCCAACCCACTGACCTTTACAACCTCATCACTTTGACTGACGTCACCCACAACCACCCACTGGGAACAGCTCAACTCTCAGAGCATCACAGCCACCTTGAACTCCATCCCCTATGGAGCACCTACAGACCCTTACCCCTACCACTTCTTCAACCTTGAGAGCAAGGAAATCAGCAGCGAACTCGCCTCAATTCTCTTTTCTTTTTTGTTTTTTACTTTTTATTAACAGACAACAGCATATCAATCACATTACAGAGGAAGTAATAAGTCCGGCAACACGATAACAATAGGCAATATAAACCTTACAGAATATCGCTTGGAATGTCTAGGGCAAAGGGGAGTCTTCGTTGCAGGAGACAAGGGAAGGTTGACATATATCCTCTCGATAGGCATTCCACAAGCCCCATATGCGAGTCCACTTCTTAGGGCAGCCTTGGGCCACATATACTGTTTTTTTCCCGAAACATTGACCAGTCCAAGTCTTTCTCCCAGTCTTCTACTGTAGGCGGGAGTGGCGCTCCCCACCGCTGGACAATATTTCTCTTGGCAAGCATAAGCCCCAAAGTAACCCATTGTGTTGTATAATCATTTAGGTCTGTCCGCTCCCATATATTCAATAAGCATCTACGGGCTTCCAGGCGGAGATGTGTGGACAAGACTGCATTAATGATATCGTGTATGAGGCGCCAATAAGGTTGTTTAAGCTCGCATTCCCAAATTATATGCATAAAGGTACCCACCTGACCACATCCCATCTGTAATCAACCCCGTCCAATCTCCCCATCCGTACCAACTGAGGACCCGTCACATAAACCCTATGGAGGATCTTAAGTTGGACTAATCGGAGGCGAGCAGGTATTGCTACGACTCTGGGAGAGGAAACGGCATCTTGCCATTCCTCATCATCCATCTCGATACCATCTTTGGACCATTTCTCTCGAAGTGTGTGAAGAGGGTCCGGCATCTTATTCATAAGCTTGTTTATATATCAACGTGTTAGTCCTATCTAGGATGTGGCCGTCTAGTACTCTGTCTTCCAGTGGGAGGATTCGGGAGGGGTAGTACAACGCTGAAAGTGGGCTCAGGGCATGTCTAACCTGTGAGTAACGGAAAGGTTCCGAGTCGGCCAACTCGAACTGCTGTTGCAGTGTAGAGAATGGTTTAATGTCTGACTTGTCCCACAGATCACCTATGTGCGAGAGGCCTATTAGGTCCCATTCCACAAACTACCCAGCTGTTCCGAGTCCCATAACGGTGTCGCAAGTGTAAGTCTGCGCTCCCAACCCAGGCCCTTAGAGGCTGTGTGCCAGACATGTAATGAATGTTTGGTGGGGCCTGTAAGTGGAAAGCGTCACGGTTTAGAATAAAGGGCTCTATTGTAGTTCCCACCAGAGAGGAGCCATCTGTCCATATTATAGCCTCGCCTCCATTCTCAATGCATTCATCACCATGGCCACCTTCCCTGACACATGGAAACATACAGAGTTCAGACCCCTCTTCAAGAAAACGTCCGCTGACCCCAGTGAACTCAAGAACTATCGCTCTATCTCTCTGTTTTCCTTCCCTGCAAAAATCCTTGAGAAGGCCATCAATCACCAACTCACCGAACACCAAGAGACAAAAAAACCTGCTGGACACCACCCAATCTGATTTCAGTGCCCACCACAGCACCGAGACCGCCCTAATCGAATCGATACCACAGACGACATCAAAACACTCCTTGACTGTGGGAAACAGCGACCCTGATCCTTCTCGACCTCTCAGCAGTGTTCAACACTGTATCCCACCACACACCCATCAAAATACTCCACCACATCAAATCCAGGGAAACTCCCTCAAGTGGATCGCATCCTTCCTCACAGGACAAACCCACAGAATCCCCCTACCATCTTTTCCCTCCGATTCCAAGAGCACCATCTGCGGCATCATCAAGGTTCATCCCTCAGCCCCACCCTCTTCAACACACAAATGACGCCCCTGGCCAACAGTGTCAGAACCCATGGCCTCAACATCATATTCTACGCAGACAACATCCAGCTCATCCTCTCACTCTCAGAAAACCCCTCCACCATCAGGGCCAACTTCCACAACTGCATGACGAGTGTCAACGACTGGATGAAGAACAACTGCCTGTAGCTCAACAAGAACAAGACAGAAGTGCTGATTTTGGGAACATCTCCAAGTGGAACGACACCTGTTGGCCGTCCGAACTTGGGCCTTAATCCACACCGACAGCCCATGCCCATAACCATGGCATCATCCTGGACTGCAAAATCACCATAAAACGTCAGATCACCGCAGTCTCCTCCGCCTGCTTCCCCATCCTCCGCATGCTCGATAAGATCTTCAGATGGCTTCCCGTCAGCACGAGGAAAACTGTCACTCAAGCCCTAGTCACCAGCCAGCTGGACTAGGGCAACATGCTTTACGCAGGAATCACCACCCAACTCCTGCAGACACTCCAGACGATTCAGAACTCAGCTGCAAGATTGTAGTGCTAGAGGCATTCCTATGGTTTGAAACCATGTGATGACCTTTGACTACCATGATTTTAATAGACTTTCGGTGTTTTACATCATTTCCCTGCATGTGCATGTCTCTCTTGAAGATTTCTTTCGTATCTCTTGTAGTGTTAAAGTGGGAGCTGTCAGGAGTAGAACAGCCTTGCCAGGAACAGAACGTGTGGGATGTGCATTTGAAAGCATGAGAGAGAGAGAGAGAGAGAGAGAGAGAGAAAGAGGTGTGGAGTGTACTTCTTGGTCGCGAAGTGCAGTGTTATGAGCAGTGGTGCTCAAATGTGTATTATGTTGTACATTAGGAAGTATTATGAAGTTCTTACTATTGGCTTTGACATGCCCTCATGTCATGTTGAATTCTGACTCTGTCTTGCTTGAGCTTTTTGCGCACGCAGCCAGGCCCCCAGATTATTCAAGCTGGTTAGGTTATTTTCGTTCAGGGTTGCTTTGTTTTCTGTGTTTTTGGAGATTGTTGAATGTACTGCCGGAGACTTTCATAAGCTTCATTAAGATAAAGGCTGGAACACATGAGAATGCAGAAGGAACCTGAGAACTCCTTTGCCTTTGGAATGCTTGCATGGAAGATGGCCAATTCCAGTAAGTTTCCTTGGCGCAGAGAAACGCCTCTCTGAACCTTGTAGTGTGTTTTGAGATTATAAAGCTGGGGTTTGTTGACTTAGAAACTGGAATTGGAATCCGAATGGGACGACGCGTCTACTTCGGCAGAACCCCAGTTTATTGATGCTCTTAACCCCGTCTGTAAATCTGCCAGTCTGGAGTGAGCTAAGATGCAGTGTTTGCAGCCGGTGAGGTGATTTATTTTTGAGTATTGACTTTGTGATGTTTGAGTGTCTGTGTGCACATACAAGTTAATAGTTAATCATCTGGTGTATTTAGTGTATTTGTCCTTCTGATTTCTTGCAGGACGTCAAGTATTATCTGCTTGTGTTTCATTTTTATTATTATTATCTACTTGTGTTTTATTTCATATTATTATCCATGCTGTTGTTCATTTAACATCTGGGAAAGCCTTTCTGTTAGAGATTGTCGCATAAATAAAACTTCAAGCCTTATTCTGAAAAACAGTATTTGGTGTGCTTCATTTCATGAAGTGAAATCCCTTTCCAGGTGGTGTTGTGTTGTTTTTATTGCTTCGCCGTGTTTGAGCCTCCATGTGGGAGGGTGGTATCCTCTATTATCTGGGAATGCAAAGCAATACAAAGACTCATCATTGACCTCCCCAAATGGACCCACATGAAACCCCACCTCAGGAACCTCCAGAAGAGATGCCAATTCAAGATGCTGACACAGGTCAACAAGGCCCTCCACGACCAAGGACCAGCATACATCAACCATCGCCTGAACTTCCGCCAACCCTCCAGACACCTGCGCTCTGCATCCTTCACACACACTTCCCACAATCATTGGAGCTTCAGAGGAGGATGTTCCTTCTCTGACCTTCACACAAAGTTATGGAATGACCTTCCGCTTCACCTTCAAACATCATCCTCTCACCTGGAATTCAGAAAGGGACTCAAGACCTGGCTCTTTGATTGAACCCAGCAAGTAGCCAGTGCCTGGATACCCTTGGGGGAATTAGCCGTGCTTTATAAATCCGATTTGATAGTTGAGTAATTTAGTTGACTTGGCTACTGCTACTGGATAGCTTCAATGCAGGGCAGAGTGACCAATAATACTACGATCACAGATGTAATACACCACCTCAGCAATGTGTTACAGGATAGGACGGAATATCAGGAAAATTAGACTCAGAAAACCAACTGACAGATTCTAAATATTCCAGGGTTGTCAGATAATGGGCAACATTTAAAGATTTATTGTTAATCTAATCAAAAAGTATATTTCAAAGATGATAAGACGGCCTGCAGGCTGACAATCAACCAGTGCTTAAAGATCTTTTCAAATTCAATTCCAACTTAGCAAAACCTAGAAATATTTTGATTAATTTATTTAGCCTTTTTAGTGAAAGAAAAGAGTTTAACAGAGGCACTTAAAACAACAATTCAAATGAATGATTTTCCCTTCAGCCTGTGCTCATATCTGAGTAAAACTACAGAAAAAAGATTTAGGATTCTGAGAAAGGATGGTTGAATTTATGCAACTAGAAGCAACAGTGCAAATTACATTTCCTACAGTCTTTATAATTACATACAGTAGCAAGATGTATTTAACAATAGAGGAAGACGATACTATCATGGATTCCATTAAACTGCTACAATAACCACTAGCCCTATAATCCCAGGCAATGCCTAGAATAAACCCGGAGCACAGTAATAAATAGTTTCAGAAACATGGGTTTAGGAGAGTCAGAGGTTTTACACTGAGTACATAGCACACTATGATGGTCAGGGGGCTTATCTTGGATGAGAGGGTGACTTTGGGCTGAAGCAATGCAAAATAATAAAATACATCCCTCTACTGTTTTCAATATTTAATATTTTTAATAAATGTACAATCTCTATGCTAGCCAACATACATATAAATTGCTGAAAATAATAACGTTTCTGTAGTGGTGCGGTACTAGTCTAAGCAATACTGGCAGGACCAGATAATGGAAGATATAAAATAAGAGGTCAACCACCAGAGACGCATCAACATGCATAGAAAGCAACGAAGATCCTATCACCCAATTAGAGCTAGCTATGTCCAATTACACTTTACGATTTCTAGTATTTGGTAACTTTAATGTGGTATAAAAGTAACATTGGAATAAGACATAAAAATATGCTCAATTCAGGAAAGTGAGATTTAAGCTAGCCCTCTTAGGCCTCCTGCGTAACAATGCGCTGATAGAAGCATGCATCTAAGTATAAAACAGTTATCAGATTTTCATAGTAGTATGGTCAATTTGGTCAGTATTCCCGAACTGGCCCACGCTTATTAAATCAGAACTTGAAATGCCAACTTATTGACAGTAAATATTTATCTAGACACCTTTCTGATCAATTTGGATTAGAGGCAGTATTGCAGATAATGGTGGCAGAGTACCAGAACTATTGGATCATTGATCGGAAAATTCGTATTGAGGAAGATGTTCAAGAAAAACTTAGAACAAGGTGTGAAGAACATCTCCAATTTAAAACAGGCATATCGACACCAAATTTAGTATGGGATGCCGTTAAGGCCTTTTTTAGGGTATACTAACCAAAATCTCCTGGAAAACTTGGAAAACTGTGAAGGAAGACAGGAGAAGCCATGAAGAAGATTTGGTGTCAGGAGAAAACATACACTTATCAAAACTGGGCTTTTAGAAGGTTATATTGAACCTCTTCAGGCAGACTATTCAATCTACACGCACATTATAATGCAAAAATAAGAGCTGAGCTAATTAAGAAGTGGGAGGGTGATGCCCTAGTATAATTTGATCAGTGGGGAAAATGTGTACAACTACTTCCTTGGAATCTTAAAACAGTTCTCAGTAGAAATATCATTGATCAGATAATCCATTTCAAACTTCAAAAAGACTAGTTGTTGAGTAAGAGATGGTCTTTCTATAATATTGTCATCAAACCTACAGAGAAGATATTAATTTAACAGAAAATGAGATAAGAAAATGGTTGGCTGCACTAGCACTTTGAAAACTTGACAATAAAAAAGCAGAGGAATTACAAACTGGGATAAAAAAAGAAGAGGTAAAATATTCTATTAGCACATCTAAGTGGTGCAAAACATGTGGTCCTGATTGCCTAAGGCTGAGATTTACCACATATTGGCACCTTTATACTTTTGTCTGATTCTGTTTTGCAATGGGAGCCTAAACCTGGACATTGGTATAACTGATACATTTCAGTCTTTTTTTAGTTTAAAATTGTTTGTTTAAACTGATATTATCACCAAACCATAGCAATCCTTCAACATTTCTATTTTTCTGTGAATTTCTAAGTAAATTAAAATGTTATTACAATGCCAAACGTCTGGCAAACACAACGTTGGCTGTAGGGCCTGGCCTATAGACTACAGGCCTACAGTCAGGCCTGGCACCCAACCCCATAGGCAGCCGACCCTCAGCCGCACACGGCTACTGTCATGTGTGGTGGGGTTTGGCCGCAGGCCCTGGTCTGCCCCAACACCCCGAGTTGGCCAACCTCGCCAGGCATTGGCCTTCACCCATGCACTGCATGGGGTTGGCCACAGGGCCTGTTCTGCAGCTGTGCCCAACACCCACAGCTGACCAAACTCCCAGTGGCCAAGCCCTGCTCCAAGCCGCCCTCAGCCAGTCAACCTCACCAACTAGAACAAATACCAACCCTTGCTTTTTTCTTCAATTGTTTCCTGATCCCACAGTATTCTTGGAGGAGCAATGGGGCTTTATGAATCCTTCCACAAAAAGGTTAAGACAACACAGCTCATTCCTGGAAAGACTTGGGGTGATCCATTAAACAAGGAGCAAAAAAAGGGGAAGATCCCACAACACACTTTCAGTATGAAATTTTCCATAGGTAAATTGAACAGTGATACCTCAAAAACAACTGACCTGAATTACACCAAATTTGGCAGAAAGCTAGATCTCGGACCAGAAACCTTGCTTATTGGTGTAAATCCATTAAGTAGTTTTTGAAAATTCCGTATATATAGTGATGTGATATTTCCACAGAGGATCCGTGGATCCATGCGGAACTGTAAGGTCAAAATAGGAAATCTTATTGGCTGGCTCCAACCGAAGCAAATGTTGCAGTAGCCATCTTAGGACTCAAGATCCCAGTGCCCTAGAATTAATTCAAAAACACCACATAATGGGACAGGGTAGGGCTACGCTGACCCCTTAGGCCATATGGGGGGGGTTGTCTAGGGTTATAAAAAAATTGCCATTTTGGGGGCTCAGCGGAACCTCCACAGGCCCCAGCATGTCCACTCCCCTGCACCTACCCCCACATTGATTCACGGTGGATCCATAGATCCTGGGTCCCCCAAAAATAAAATAACGGGGTGTTCAATGACCACAGGGATAAGGCGGTCAGGCCCTGAGCTGCACCCCATGAAATTGGCTATGCTCGGTGGAGAGCTGGGCACTTGGTGGGTGCGGGGCCCAGTCGCCACACCCCCGTTGGTATTGAACATGCTTTCATGTGCTGGGCCTAACCTCACACCATGTGTGGCAGGAGGTTGGGTGCATGCAAGGGGTTGCTGTCTGCAGGGGGTTAGCTGCAGGCCAGGCCATGCACCCAACCGCACATTGAGCAGGGCTGAAGGCCATGCATAGTACGGGGTTGGGTGCCGACAGGGTACGGCTATGGTGAAGGGCCTGGCCGCAGGCTAATTGCCTAGCCTGTTGTGAGGTTGGCATAGTAAGGTATGGCTTTATGTTTGTTTTATGGTAAGAAAATTGGTTTTTTTTAAACTAGAAATTCATAGAAAAACAAAGGTTAAAGTGACATTATAGTTAGGTATGATAGTAATATACAGATTACAAGTGGGAGCAGGTCCAGCCCTTCAGCTCTCCATACAGGTTACAGACAGCAGGTCCAGTCCTCTTCTGAGCTGCCACAGGTCTGGAAACAGTTTTGAGGAGTTGGGAGTGAGGTACCAGCTTTTCAAGTTGCACTAACCAGTGGGTGAAGGTGACACTTCCTGACAGATAAGGGAACATTTCTCAGGCAACCCTCCCCACGTTTGTAGCACATCTTGTTTGCCTTACTGCAATCTATACCACACTGCACCATTCTAAGGGAAATCCAAGAAGTCATAGGCATTTTGCCCTTGGAGGAGGTTGTGTGCCAGTCAGGGGTGTGGTTAGGCATTGAGACATCCCCTACTCATAACCTTCATCAACATGTTTCTGGGGTCAGTTTCTCCTCCCACTATGACAGGGTTAGGCTGACTATCCAGTGTCCAGGGATCAAAGACTTTCTCCTTCACAGGCATCTCCTTACACTAAACTATGAATGGGAAGATCTCGCCTTCAACCCTTTCAAGTTAATGGAGCTCCAGGAACCTTACTGAGTTGATACAGATTACATGCCCCACACCCAGCCCATACTATCATCAGGCCTAAGCCATTGTTCTGCTCTGGGAGCAGTTTTCTCACCTTATTTGGATCAAGCACAGGCTGGCCAGCTGCTGGCAGGCTAATACAAATCAGACTGCAATATCTTCGGATGGGAGAAAGTTAACTTTCTAAAAGTTATTTTTCCTAAATATTTACTAAAACTCTAACATCACCAATGAATTTGATTTTTAATAAATCTGAAAAATACACTTTGGATGACTATGCTAGCTGTTTCCTCTCACATGGTACAAATTAAAGTTTAAAAACGGAACTTTGACATTTTCCTGGAGCCAGCTGCAGCTCTGCCAGTGAAAATAGATTTTGAGGACTAAACACTGGAAAAACGTGCCAACTTCAATTATGCACATGTTCCACTTTTAAATATCATGCATCTTATCTTGTGGGCAACAGGGTGTACTTAGTGGTGACTTATTAATATTAAGAAGAAGGGTCTACTGCCTGTAAAAAATTATTATTTTGACAGACATGACAGCAGGTTTATAGGCTGCTGCAGTCAGGCTACACACTGTAGGCCAGAAGCCAAGTTCCACAGACCAACCCTGGAGACAGGGATTTAGGTGCTTCAGTGCACAGGTAGCATTTAACTTGCAGGCCTTGTGTGCATTTTCTGCACCAGATACTAGGTACTTATTGCCAAGTTAAATATGCCAATTAGGGGTAAGCCAAGTTACCCATGTTTAAAAGGGGGAGCACAGGTACTTTACTTCTATTTAGCAGGGGTAGGCTGCTCAGACTTTTAAGTCCAGCGTAAATAGAAAACAGAAAAAGGTAAAAATGTGAGGTGACTATTTGATACACCTTGTATTTCAGGACCCAAGCTTTCCATCAAACTGAGGTTTATAAACACATGCCTGCATGGAAAAAAAGAAGAATGCTGATGTGTCTGAGCTATTCCACTGCAGCACCTTAGAACCTTAAATGGCTTGCAGATGGTAGTGGAAGAGAAGTTTGCATATGAGGAGAAGGTGGTAGCATATATTGGAGTAAGATAAAAGGATAGGTTGTTCCTTTCTAGTATGGGAAGCGGGAGACAGGAGCATATGCATGTTTTAATTACTTGGGTAGTGCAATCTGTGCATCAAGATGTGGACAAGGCATAATTCCAAAAGCAATGAGATGATGACAAATAAATCAATTAATAAGCTTACCAGGAAGTGATTAATCCATTATTCCTCAGTGCTCAAAGTGTGTGTGTGTGTGTGAAATGAAAATCGGGACAAAAATGAACGCTACAGTGTGATATCCTTTACTTGTTACCATCACCCTCTGCCTACACACTGGAGTCCACTTTATGCTATTTAAAATATATAGAACAAATATCAATATTCAATTAATCTGTGCCACATGATCTGTAAATGTATGGAAATGTTTCATCTCTATCATCACAACCTTAGTTTGTGTGTTTGATTAACTCCAGCCCGGTATCTGCACGCTATTCCCAACTTAGGGGTTAATTACGATGGCGGATGGAAAAGCATTCCGACCGCCGTGGTAGCGGAAAATAACCGTCCGCATGTACCGAGGCAAAACCGGCAATCAGATTAGAATACACTGCCAGAAAAATCCGACTGCAGCGGACGGATTCCACGAAACCCCTGTTGTGAACGTCCGGAAATGCTGAAAAGCGGCTGGATCGGATGCTTCATTCGTTCGTTTCCTGGAAACGTTTTTTAGTCATTACGGGAACATTATTCAAAGTCCTCGCTTCTAACTTGGATTACGGACACCCACTTTCCTCACGGCTGTCCTATCAATTATACAGACTACTCAATTGGTTCCCTTTGTTCGACAAGTATTACCCTTTGTCACTGATACAGCGGAGACATTAGATGCCCCAAGCTGCGTCAGACATGTTATCAACTACTCATCTTTAACTCGAGTTTTGAATACTATTAGTCCCCAGATAATTGTCCTGAAGAGACCCCGTACCCAGAGTGGGTTGAAACGTCGTCGACACCAACAAAGGGAGAGCAAAAAAGACTCGTTACACTCTTACATGCCTCTCATTGTTTTTTAAAGACCTCTTAAACACTAAGTTCACCTTGTAGGCTATGATCATCTCACTGGGTTCTATTTTTCACTTTTTTCACTATCTTTCTCTTGTGCCTGAAAAACCAAAAATGTTTGTGATATAATTGTGAATTGTGTAATAAATTGCATTTATTTTGGTTGAAGTAAATAAGTTCTCCAGGCTAACCAAGTACTCTTCCTTTGGTTTTTTGATTAAATCAGTTGGGAGTATAAATTCTACTCCATATTGCAAATGGATTATTTTGAATAAGTTCCTTGTGGACATTTTTCTTACTTAATAGTAATACCCAGTTCACAGGGACATATGGGTCGCTCTTGTTTGTTATAAATATATGAAAATCAGTCATCAGCGGTCAGATTTGCTGCAGAAAGACCAAAAACCGCCGTACAACCAGCGGAATGACCACAAGTTAAATTACGATACAATGGTGGTGCCAGAGGAATGATCAGTTGTTTCCGACCTCCGCAATCCTAACAAATGATGAATGGGAGAGCCAGGGGAAGGACTATTGCATTCCGACCGCCGCAGTCTCGCGGAAAGAGTAATGGTGGTCGAAAACAACCATACAACAAGGCTACCAAGTGTGGCTGTATATCTGGCTCAGCCTCTACAAACATCTGACACACCCCAATGACACATTCCCATGGCAAGTAAAAAATACAAATCCCAGGTCAACCCAGACAACACACCTGACATGAATACTCCAATTTTGACCCACCCACATAGCTGAGTATAAAATCAGCCCCTTCCCTGCCCAGAATCCTTTGCATAACTCCAGAACTGAAGGGCCCAACCCCACAGCACAAAGGAGAGGCAAATCAGCACCCATCACAACCACACACACACCACACACATCACCACCACCACCTTCACACCTGCACTTTTCACCCATTTGCACATCACACACCATGGCACAGAAGAAGATGCCCAAATTCACTGACAATGAGTTGTCATTGATGGTAGATGAGATCATCAGAGTAGAATCACATTTGTTTGGAAGCATGGTCCAACAGACACCAGTAGCCAGAAAAAAACAGATGTGGGAAAGGATAGTCAACAAAGTCAATGCAGTAGGAACCACCCCCCGCACCCTGAAGGACATCAGGAGGAGGTGGCATGACCTCAAGACCTGGGTGAAAGAGCATGCCAACAAGAACCATGAGCTGGCTCAGAGGACTAGCGGTGGCACTCTCATTCCACCACTAACATTCAACGAATGGGATGAGAAGGTGCTTGCCATACTGCATCCAGAGAGTCACACAGGAATACCCGGGGAGTGGAGGTTGGTAAGTACCAACAAATGTCTCCCATCACACTGCTATGTACTGTCTTGCACAACTAGAAAGCTACACTTCCTAAACACAAATGCACTTACGTACAATACACTCTTCCCAAAACATGTCTCACAGATATAACATTTCCTTCCTCTGAATCACCCCAAAGGTAGCTAGCAATATTTCCATGGGGGCATGTGTACAGGCAGCCATTACTACAACTCCCACCAGGCCCCCTTTTCCCACAGCTGAGCAGGATGGTACACCCCTCCCACTCATAACCATGTGGCAGCCATAGCATTGCTCGCCTTCACCTAACAGGTAGGTAGCCTTCTTAACAGGGAGGGGTGTTTGTAGGTGAGAAGCCATCACTACAACTCCCACCAGGCACCCTTGTCCCACAGCTGAGCTGGATAGAGCACTCTACCCAACCATGTGGCAGCCATTTCATTGCACTCATCAAACTTACAGGTAGGTAGCCATCTTAACAGGGAGGGGTGTTTGTGGGTGGGAAGCCATCACTACAACTCCCACCAGGCACCCTTGTCCCACAACTGAGCAGGATCGAGCATTCCCCCCCAACCATGTGGCAGCCATTTCATTGCTCTCCTCAAACTTGCAGGTAGTTAGCGCCCTCATGCTCTCTTGTCTCACCCCTGAGCATGATGAAACACTCCCCCAACCAAGACCCATGTGTAACCTATTCCCGTCCTCTGCTCCACTTCACAGGGAGGTAGCCATCTTATCAGGGAGGGGGGTTTGTGGATCGGCAGCCAGCACTACAACTCCCCACAAGCCCCCTTGTACCATAGCTCAGCAGGACGGAGCACTCCCACCCCCAAACCATGTGGCAGGCAGTCCATTGCTCACCTTCACCTAACAGGTAGGTAGCCTTCTGAACAGGGAAGGGTGTTTGTGGGTGGGAAGCCCTCACTGCAACTCCCCACAGGCCCCCTTGTCCCACAGCTCAGCAGGATGGAGCACTCCCCCACCCAGAACCATGGGACAGCAATCTCCCTCCACTATGTCACCGAACAGGTAGGTAGTCAGTGCATGCTCCCTGCCATCCTTCTCAGAAACATGGAGCCAGATGAATATAAGAGTGTATTGTACGAGTGAGTGTAAGTGTGCGTGTTATCTTTCTCCAGGGGAAGTCCTTTTCTCTGCCAGATGACCACACCAGCACTCGCATGTCAGCCAACTTGGCATAGATCCAAAAACCCCATCCAGTGTGCAGACAGCTAAGCGCACGTAACTGTCACAGAAATTAAACTTTGACTCACCAAGTCACATTTGAAAGTAATTCATCGCACAGAATGCAATGTGTAAGTGCCATGGTGTCAGAGCATGAAGGCCCATATGAACACGAAACATGCATGGTCAATCTGACAAACTAAGTAAAGTACATTATATGAAAAAGGTATGTATAACATTCCAATTGCTAGTTCCTGCTTAGCTGAAAATGATTACATGAAGAGCAAACAAAAAAGACGCATTACATAAAGTTGATGTGCCGCAAGTTGTTAGATGACATGTCCTTGTAATCACACAATCTGTACGTGGCACATGGTTTTAATTTACGTGTCACACCATGGGCAAGTAATGTATGTACCTCAACATCATGGCATGATGCTCAGTATCTTGGTGCCATAACAAGTGATTGCAATGTAAAGTGTTTGGTGTATCAAATGTAACATCCAAAAATCTAACACCAAGCTTTTGGAGTGCACTTCAATGACCATTTAACCTCTGTCCAACAGGAGATCCAAAAGCAACTGCAGCAGAAAACCCCACCAACCTGCAGAGCCTGTCTCCCCCCCACCGGAACCTGAACTCTCTGATGCAGACTCTCTATATTTCTCGGATGAGGGGGCAACAACCTGGCCCCTCCGGACTGCCAGGATGCACCATGTTTCAGGCCCTCATTGTGCCCGTCAACACCACCACCACGGCAACAACAACAGCGCTGACCCCTGCTATAACGACCTGTGCAGCCTCCACCACCACCATTGCTGCCTGCAACACTCCCTGCCTCAGTGGTCACCGACACAACACAATCAGAGGATGCCAGGGAGAGTGTGCGGGTGCGTCGAGTGCCAACACCACAGGTCCGTGTCAGCAGGGCAGGTGGGAGGGCAACTGGAGGACAAATACAGGAGGACACTGAGACTGAAGCCCTGGCCACCGTTGCAAGAATCCTTGGGGCATATGAACAGAACCGGGGACAGATGGGCCAGGTTGTGGAAGAAGTGAAGCCAGTGGCAAAGTGAGCAAGGGACCCAGGTCTGGGCATACCCTGCCAACTTAGGGCGAACAAAGCAAACACAAAGAGATGATGGACGGAGCGCTGAAACTTTTCAGACACTCACCCCCAGTCACAGATCTGGGTTGAATCCATCATCGTTCTTTAGCTCACTTCACCACCCCAGTTCAGATGTAGGCATCCGTGAGTTGAATGTCACACTAGCATTCAATATTGCAAACAGCTGCTGTAATACATTGTGGATGTATAGTGTTCAATGATTAAAAGTGGCTATTTGCCATTTCCAACGTGATCATGGTCATTGGCCACAATTGAAAGATGCAGGATTGCGGTAGCGACCGCCTGGACCCCGCTGTGTAACACCGCCAATGCCAATGGCATTGCGACCAATGGGAACCGCGATCGCGGTAGAGCAATACATATTTGAAACCGATGGTAGACGTGCTCCTCTACCGCGGGCCTGGGCATTGGATACAATTGAAAGATGCAGGATTGCAGTAGCGACTGCCTGGAGCCTGCGGTGTGACACCGCCTATGCCAATGCCATTGCAGCCAAAGGGAACCGCGATCGCGGTAGTGCTATACAATTTTGAAACCTGCGGTAGGCGTGCTCCACTACCGCGGGCCTGGGCATTGGATACAATTGAAGGATGCAGGATTGCGGTAGCGACTGCCTGGACCCGCGGTGTGACACCGCCTATGCTACTGCCATTGCAGCCAATTGGAACCGCGATTGCAGTAGTGCTATACATATTTGAATCCCGCGGTAGCCGAGCTCCGCTACCGCGGGCCCGGGCATTGGATACAATTGAAAAATGCTAAACAGGCAGACCAATTGCAGCAGATGAGTATCACTGAAACAACCCCAGGGGCCTATAAATCTCTGTGAGAGAGTCACACATTTCACTTGCATTCAGACACTGCTGCCTGCCATTCTTCACCACCAACTGCTGCTGTTTCTGTATTCTGAACCCATTGATGGCGAGAACTGAGAACATCAGGGCCCATCCCTTTACCACAGAGGAGCTGGAGGTCCTGGTGGACGAGGTCCTTCCACAGTATGGGAGGCTGTATGGTGCCCCAGATGTACTGGTGAGTTTTTCAGAGTAAAAGTTTGAGAGTGCTTAGAATGCTCACATGATGTTGCTCTGCAGTAGGGTGTGCCTGTGAGTGCAAGTCAATGTGCATGCATCCATATATTTTCCTATAGCATGCTCCATACATGACCTATTAAGAATTGCATTTGAGTATGTGGGGAGGAAGGAAACATGGACACTTCTACAACCCTTCTGCAGCAAAAATAAACAAATGTTGGTCTGAGACTGGGTAATGTAAATGCGTGATACACTGCCTAGCGTGCTGACTTCATGTCAACAGGGTGTGTAGCCTTATTTCCACAGATCTATGACTGCATTGAAGGATGGGAGTGACATGCAGTGTTTTTGCTGCCAAACACTGCTGGATTGAGACAGTCGAAGTCTGAACAAACATTGCCAGTGCTATGTGATGTCATGGTCCATTAAGTCTTCACATGTCCATTTGTGATATTACCAATGTATTTTGTCTAGAGGGTACTGAATGATGTGTGTACAGTTTTCAAATTGATCCTATGGTGATGTGTGCATCATGCCTAAGAGCACAATGCCTGAGTGTAACACTCTTGGTGGTAATTCACCTATGACACATCAGATAAATGTAAGTTGGAGATATCATCCTTCTATTGATTTCATTATGTGTTCAGTCTCGCATGTGTAGGCACTGTTTACCCTCTCATATTGTACATGCATGTGATTTCTCTGTTGGCCCACGTTTAACCTTAGTGTGAGTCCGTCTGGCCTGCACAGAAACTGCCCAATGTTACAAGGACCCATCACTAAATGGACTGAGTGAAACATGTGTTGTCCACCACCTCATTTCTCAATGAGCTATCTTAGGCCTGAGGATTGCACAAGACAGGACTACATCTTGGGAGAAGAGTGTGAGAATGTAAGATCACAGCCCTAAATGTGACCACCATGACACATGTAGCCATTCACTGGTCAAGGACATTGAGGGGTGTGTAGTGTTGGACACAGTGAGTCTGCCCCGACACATCATTTCCAATGTATTGTATGTCATGCTCACTCACATAGTGCATAACAGATGAGGGGCATTTTCACATTGGTAGCTATGCTGGCACTCTGCATGTGTATGAGATGGCCATGTATTGTGTTCATCCAATCAAGAGAGGGGGGAGTTAGAAGAGATAGTTATCCATTCATCTTCCAAGGCATATGTCATAAATCAAGGGGGAATGGATCACTTGTAACCAAAAGTGGCGGTTCGTAAATCTGAATTTGAAAATATTAACACCTAGATAGGTGTTAATGAGAACCCTCAATAGCGTATTTTTTGAGTGGTATGGGCGGTTCTTGGCGGTTTATCTTGATTCTCCGCCTTATAGATACGCATCAGCATTATCATTGGGTCTCTTTTGTCATGCTGCCTCCACCTGGAGGGAACCACTGCTTCTTGGTAGTGATCAGTAATAATTGTGCAAAAGTGATAATAGTGAGGTTAAAAGTGTCGTACCCACACTACCTTGAAGAAATGACGATTTATTCTGGTGGGCGTGTGGGGAGACTGTTAAAAAGAGAGGTGGTGCTGCAGGTTAGATTATGTAACCAAAGCACTGTAGGTGTCCATATCAAAAGGTCGACATGTTTCTGCCCATTCAGTGCCCCAGGAGGGGGTCGTGGGGCATTCTTCAGGACCTATTAGTGTGAGCTGTTGTTGTACAGTTCAAGCAATTGAAAAAAAAAAAATGCTGTCTTCAAGCAATGTGATAGATAGCTACGTCTCAGAAATACTGTTACTTGTGAAGAAATAAAAATGAAACCTAAGAGACAATCAATGAAAAGAAACCCCCAATTTTAGGGTGGCAGTGGGCTAAAAATAGACAAGTGAGTTAAAACAATGGACAAGCAAAAAATGGCAATTCTTATTGATACTGTCAAGCAACTTATATAATGGCAAATCTCTGATATACTGTGGGATTGTAGTAGCCAAGGAAAGATATATCTAAGTGGGCGGTACGATTGGCCGATCACGTTTCTATGATATGTTTCCCTTGGTTTATCGAGTCATTGGAACGAATATAAATATATCGTGAAAGTAGCGAGATGGTCTCGGTAGATTCGACAAATAAATAGGACAATCGTTACAGTCATTCTGTTGTCTGTATGTTTTGAGTTGAACAATCACAATACAAGCAGACCCCAACGTTAGATGGACAGAGGCAGATTACCTTGAGACGCATCCGAGTTGCGGTTTTGCCGTGGCAGCGTCACTATCTTGCCTGTGCAGGTAAAGACCTTGGCTCAATTTCAAATAAGGCATGACCAATTTGGCCTTATGTTACATAGCACCAAACACGCTGAAAAGTGCCATCCTGATCCATTCATAAAGCTCCCAGTTCTGAATTATATACATGCAATGACCTCTTTGATTTTTAAACGTTCTTTAACCATTTAAAAACACACCAGGTCAATGCTAAGTGTATCGAGTGGCTATACCCCCTTTTTTATAATTTTTAATAATTCATCCCCCCCTTTTCATAAATAATGTGCAAGTCTTTTTTCAGTCTCTTTTCATACACGGAGCTAAAAACCGGCAACACACGGGATCTCGTTCTCCACGAGCCCTGCCCGCCAGCGTCAGCACAAGTCGTGCTCTGCCCGAAACTGAGGTACGGAAGGCTCATCCCGTCGGTGGTCAACAAAACCGCTTCGAAGCTCAACAAACTAACGGTATCTGTAATACCCTATCCCCCCACCTCCCTCCTCCTCCCTCGTCCCTCTTTCCTCTGCCCCACCTCCCCTCCCTGTCTTCCCCGTTCTTTACCTGCACAGGCAAGATAGTGACGCTGCCACGGCAAAACCGCAACTCGGATGCGTCTCAAGGTAATCTGCCTCTGTCCATCTAACGTTGGGGTCTGCTTGTATTGTGATTGTTCAACTCAAAACATACAGACAACAGAATGACTGTAACGATTGTCCTATTTATTTGTCGAATCTACCGAGACCATCTCGCTACTTTCACGATATATTTATATTCGTTCCAATGACTCGATAAACCAAGGGAAACATATCATAGAAACGTGATCGGCCAATCGTACCGCCCACTTAGATATATCTTTCCTTGGCTACTACAATCCCACAGTATATCAGAGATTTGCCATTATATAAGTTGCTTGACAGTATCAATAAGAATTGCCATTTTTTGCTTGTCCATTGTTTTAACTCACTTGTCTATTTTTAGCCCACTGCCACCCTAAAATTGGGGGTTTCTTTTCATTGATTGTCTCTTAGGTTTCATTTTTATTTCTTCACAGGTAACAGTATTTCTGAGACGTAGCTATCTATCACATTGTTTGAAGACAGCATTTTTTTTTTCAATTGCTTGAACTGTACAACAACAGCTCACACTAATAGGTCCTGAAGAATGCCCCACGACCCCCTCCTGGGGCACTGAATGGGCAGAAACATGTCGACCTTTTGATATGGACACCTACAGTGCTTTGGTTACATAATCTAACCTGCAGCACCACCTCTCTTTTTAACAGTCTCCCCACACGCCCACCAGAATAAATCGTCATTTCTTCAAGGTAGTGTGGGTACGACACTTTTAACCTCACTATTATCACTTTTGCACAATTATTACTGATCACTACCAAGAAGCAGTGGTTCCCTCCAGGTGGAGGCAGCATGACAAAAGAGACCCAATGATAATGCTGATGCGTATCTATAAGGCGGAGAATCAAGATAAACCGCCAAGAACCGCCCATACCACTCAAAAAATACGCTATTGAGGGTTCTCATTAACACCTATCTAGGTGTTAATATTTTCAAATTCAGATTTACGAACCGCCACTTTTGGTTACAAGTGATCCATTCCCCCTTGATTTATGACATATGCCTTGGAAGATGAATGGATAACTATCTCTTCTAACTCCCCCCTCTCTTGATTGGATGATATTTCGCAGCGCACAGCTGTGGGAGCCATCACTAACTATTTCTTCAAAATTGAGAATATATAGTGATTTCTTTCCTGTATATAAAAAGAACCAAGGTCCACGACGACTTGGATTTTAGACATTATTTTGTGTTTCACTCAAACAAACCATGGCTGAAAATTTAGGTTTGAGTTATTCAGTGGACGAAATCAATGCAATTCTTTCCTTACCCTCACTGCTACATAACAGTGATCTCACACAAACCCTAGAACAAAACTCAGACTGGGATGAACTATCTGAATTGAAGAAGGAGCAAGTCAGGACGGCCATCCACGGCATTATTATGACGGAATATCTGCGAGCCAATGCAGCCCCAAGGGGACTTTGGGTACATAATGCACCACGTATTTTTCTCAAAGATCTGGCATTCCGAAAAGACTGGTCCGCAATATCGTGGAAGTGCACAAGAGATTATTTAGTTTTAATAATTAAAACAGCCACAAGATTGACAGAGACTCTCACTATCAAGATCCAACTGCTTGAAACCAAAATCAAGAACATGGTACAAATTTCAGTCTACAAAAAACGACTTGAAGAAATCAATAAGGAAATGAACGAGACAAAAGACTACATTACTAACAACAAAATACAGAAATTAGGCAAAGACCTGAAACGCTTCTCCATGGAGAAGATGCATCCATACAGTAAGGACGATTATGAGATTCCGGACTATCAGTCTGACACCGACAACAGTGGAACTTCAAGTGATAACTCTGATTGGAATACCACTGACACAAGACAACCAAGAAGGAACCGTGGCCCTTATAGACGACAACAACTACGTAGACCCAACTTTTGGCGCACTCCCCAATTCGGGAATCAACATCCAATCCCATTCCAACCATACACACCAAATTTCCAGGGTTGGATGAATCCCTACACTACAGGTCCCCCACCCATGGGACAATACATGGGACCCTACATGCAACAACCTTCTTTTTTAGGACGTGGCCAAACCAACCAGAGGGGACGACGAAAAGGAGTAACGTGGACAGACCCAGAGAGACAAGTCCAAACAAGGAGCATGTCCAACGTAACCAAGGAAAAACCGGGAACGAGCATGACTCGTTAATAATCAATCTGACAGAAACAACCCTCACACAGGCCCAAGAAAGAGTGTTGAACAAAGGATTAGGATATGTACCAACCCCCAATCTGGATATTTTTAAGACAAAATGCGAAGTCTCAGAATTCTGCAGGAAATTAAAACTGAAAGCCTTTTTTTCTGGAAAAGAGACGGAAAACAAAGAAGGGGATACATCCCTACGCCTAAAGTCCACTTTTTGTCCACTAAACCATCAGGTCCCCATCGAACTTTTGGCCTTTGAACAAGCCATAATGAAAGAGATTGATGAATTAACAGTCTCAAAAAAACCATTCATGAATTTAACCAACACAGAAAAACAAGCTTTGGAGACATTGAAAAACAATAAAGAGATAATAATAAAACCGGCAGACTAGGGAGGAGGCATCGTTCTAATGAGCAGAGAAGGCTATAACCATCAATGCCTTGATCTACTGTCAGATGAGAAATTCTACAGCCCAATCACCACAGATCCAACCAGAAGACTCCAACAGACGATTAAGATTATGGTGGAAGAGGCCGAAACCAACAGATGGATATCACACAATGAAGCTGAGTTTTTGAAAACCATCTCACCCAGAACACCATATTTCTACTCCCTCCCCAAGATACACAAGGAGAAGAGACCACCTCCAGGCCGCCCCATTGTGTCGGGCATAGGATCGGTCCTGGAACCGCTGTCCCAATTTGCTGACCATTTCCTAAAACCGTTAGTCCAACAAACACCTACCTACTTAAAGGACACTCGCGACCTACTGAATCTCTTGCAAAATGTGAACTTCTCTCCTGAGACAATGCTTCTAGTAGGTTTCGATGTAGAGAGTTTATATACCAGCTTACCTCAACAAAAAACTCTCGAAACTTTAGAAACAATACTCTTTGGTCAAAATTGGACATACCAAACCCCCAGACATTTTATCCTACAATGCTGCACCTTGGCTCTCACAGAAAACTACTTCGAATATGAAGGTAGACTCTACCAACAGCGACACGGAACTTCGATGGGGAGTACCTTTGCGCCTAGCGTAGCTGGACTCTACGTTAGCGCTTTTGAACAAATGTACATACAAAACCCCATAAACCCATACATTACCAACATCCGTTTTTGGAAACGATACATTGATGATATCATGGTGATTTGGGAAGGTAACCAGGAAAGCCTTAACAACTTCCATCAATGGATGAATGCCCAAGATGAATGTCTCAAATTCACCTATACAGCCAACAATCTACGGCTCGACTTTCTAGATCTAACCATCTATGTTGAAAATGACATCATCAAAACACGAACATTCTTCAAACCAACGGCAAAAAACAGTCTCCTCTCATTCAACAGCTTTCACCCACGCCCCCTGAAAGAAAATTTACCTTACAGCCAGTTCCTACGGCTCAAACGTAACTGCAGCGATCTAGCAGAATACAAAAAACAAGCTGACGACTTAAGCTCCAAACTGCTCAGAAGAGATTATCCGACCAAGATTATCTCCAAATGCAAAAAAAGAGCCAGAAACCAACCTAGAGAATGTCTACTCCAAACTACAGCAAGGAACCCAACAGATGATACACCCACTTGTGTCACCACCTACAGCACAGCAAGTAATGCTGTCAAGAAAGTAATTAATAAAAACTGGCGTATCTTGACTTCTGGACACCTGAAATGGCAGAAACCCAGATTTGCGAATAAGAGGACTAGAAACCTAAAAGACATCTTGGTACACACACGACCTGCGGCTTCACTTAAACTGAAAAACACCCTTTGGGACCTCCAACCAGTTACAGGTCACTATCCATGTGGACAATGTTCAGTATGTCATCTAACAACACCAACAAAGACTATCCAATTGCTACCCAACCTGAAGTGGACCATAAAACAACACACCAACTGCAACACAGCCTTTGTAATCTACATGATTACCTGTCCGTGTAATCTCAGGTACATCGGAATGTCCTGCAGAAAAATAAAGGTGAGAATCTGTGAACACAGAAGCAATGTTAAGTGCAGACGTGAAACCACCAAAATGAGCCGTCACTATATTGAACAAAAACACTCAGTGGACGATCTTAATTGGATCATAATAGAAACACTAGTAGGGTGCAAGAACAATGCCGAGAAAATTCTCTTCGAAAGAGAACAGAGGTGGGTCCACCGCCTCAGCACAGACACGAAAGGCCTGAATGATAATATACCTTGGCTCAATTTCAAATAAGGCATGACCAATTTGGCCTTATGTTACATAGCACCAAACACGCTGAAAAGTGCCATCCTGATCCATTCATAAAGCTCCCAGTTCTGAATTATATACATGCAATGCCCTCTTTGATTTTTAAACGTTCTTTAACCATTTAAAAACACTCCAGGTCAATGCTAAGTGTATCGAGTGGCTATACCCCCTTTTTTATAATTTTTAATAATTCATCCCCCCCTTTTCATAAATAATGTGCAAGTCTTTTTTCAGTCTCTTTTCATACACGGAGCTAAAAACCGGCAACACACGGGATCTCGTTCTCCACGAGCCCTGCCCGCCAGCGTCAGCACAAGTCGTGCTCTGCCCGAAACTGAGGTACGGAAGGCTCATCCCGTCGGTGGTCAACAAAACCGCTTCGAAGCTCAACAAACTAACGGTATCTGTAATACCCTATCCCCCCACCTCCCTCCTCCTCCCTCGTCCCTCTTTCCTCTGCCCCACCTCCCCTCCCTGTCTTCCCCGTTCTTTACCTGCACAGGCAAGATAGTGATGCTGCCACGGCAAAACCGCAACTCGGATGCGTCTCAAGGTAATCTGCCTCTGTCCATCTAACGTTGGGGTCTGCTTGTATTGTGATTGTTCAACTCAAAACATACAGACAACAGAATGACTGTAACGATTGTCCTATTTATTTGTCGAATCTACCGAGACCATCTCGCTACTTTCACGATATATTTATATTCGTTCCAATGACTCGATAAACCAAGGGAAACATATCATAGAAACGTGATCGGCCAATCGTACCGCCCACTTAGATATATCTTTCCTTGGCTACTAAAATCCCACAGTATATCAGAGATTTGCCATTATATAAGTTGCTTGACAGTATCAATAAGAATTGCCATTTTTTGCTTGTCCATTGTTTTAACTCACTTGTCTATTTTTAGCCCACTGCCACCCTAAAATTGGGGGTTTCTTTTCATTGATTGTCTCTTAGGTTTCATTTTTATTTCTTCACAGGTAACAGTATTTCTGAGACGTAGCTATCTATCACATTGTTTGAAGACAGCATTTTTTTTTTTCAATTGCTTGAACTGTACAACAACAGCTCACACTAATAGGTCCTGAAGAATGCCCCACGACCCCCTCCTGGGGCACTGAATGGGCAGAAACATGTCGACCTTTTGATATGGACCCCTACAGTGCTTTGGTTACATAATCTAACCTGCAGCACCACCTCTCTTTTTAACAGTCTCCCCACACGCCCACCAGAATAAATCGTCATTTCTTCAAGGTAGTGTGGGTACGACACTTTTAACCTCACTATTATCACTTTTGCACAATTATTACTGATCACTACCAAGAAGCAGTGGTTCCCTCCAGGTGGAGGCAGCATGACAAAAGAGACCCAATGATAATGCTGATGCGTATCTATAAGGCGGAGAATCAAGATAAACCGCCAAGAACCGCCCATACCACTCAAAAAATACGCTATTGAGGGTTCTCATTAACACCTATCTAGGTGTTAATATTTTCAAATTCAGATTTACGAACCGCCACTTTTGGTTACAAGTGATCCATTCCCCCTTGATTTATGATATGTATTGTGTTCATCATCATACATGTATACATTTCTATGAAATTATTTGATGCAAGTATACTACGTGTCATGCTGTTTGGCCTCTGCTCAACATTTATGCATTAGTGGGCTATGCATTTTCATGCTCCTGTACTGACACACAGTGGTACATAACACAGTGTCACTGAAAATTCTTCTCTTGTCTCCCATGCCTGCAGCTTAAAGTCCACCAGCGTAAGGCGATATGAAGGGCCATTGCACACAAGGTGCAGGCTCTGGGTGTCTCCAACCGACGGCAGACACACTGTCACAAGAGGAGGGATGACATCAGCCAGCTGAGTACAAACGTGGCAGAGAAGACGCTGGGGGTGCTCCCTCGGAGTGTCAGGTTGGTTCACAGGAGCGTGACACCACTAATGGCCCGCATCTTGGCAGTGACACAGCCAGTGCTGGGTGGACGCTTGAAGGCCCATCAGCAGCAAGTTGGGGGTGAGTATTCAGCTAAGTGTGACTTTGGGTGTCTGCATTAATCCCAACCGTGAACCAGTGGGAAGCTCTGTGATGTCTCTAGTGTGATGCAATGGCTTCTAAGTGGCATCAGTGTTGAGTGCAGCTGCTCTGCATTTGTACAACATGTGGTTTTTCATGTGTTTAAAACCCTGACCCTTGTCATTGACAGATGAGATGTGGCCTTGTGACATATGCTGCAGTACGAGTGTCATAGACATCACATGGCAGTGAACAGCAGTGAGCATCATGTTAGTGTGCATTCATAGATGTGTGCTGTGCACAACAGATAATTTGTGTAATCTACACAGCTGACACCAATGTACAACTGTAGTTGTGCTTCGAAGCACAACATGGTGGATATCAGGAGCTTGTAGCCATTGCAAAAGGACATTCTGGAGTTTGTATCTGTGGTGTTCCCTTAAAGAGACTCCATATGTGACAGAGACAACATGTTTTGATGTATAGCTATCTCACCTACAGGCACGTAGTTATGCTTACAGAGTATAGTATGTGTGGTTACAGGGAGGCACAGGGCCAGCTATTTGGGTGTGTCATCTCCACATGGAGCATTACTATCAACTATGTATGTTTCCAAGCATCTTCTGATGATTGCATAAATGTAGCACATCCTGAATGTAAATGGAGGAGTCCAACATGGGAGTATCATTTTAAAGTTTTGTGTTTGCTTGCATGCATATAATGTTTGTGAGTATGGCACTATACTGAACCTATGTTTCTGTCTCTTGCAGCACCTACCGAGGGCAGGGAAGGACGGGGGACGGACACCAGTGGGGAAGCTTCTGGCACGACTGCTAAACATGAGTTCACTGACACTGATGTGACCAGTGCCTCGGAAGGGGACAGGAGTGCCCTGGATGATTCATGCCCAGAAACACCAACCTCCACATCTTCAGACAACAGCGGTGACTCCCCGATGCTGGCGGGCACAAGAAGTTCCAGATCTGCCTCTTCTTCTGCCACGCATCATCCAATGCCCACCATCCCGGATGCTCCCACAAGTGCTGTCCATGCACGCAGCCCTAGGAAGAGTAGAGTCTCATTCCCCCATGCACCGTTGCCCCTGCCCCTGCCTTCCCTGCTGCCCTCAGTTTTGAGGTGGTAGACCTTTTGCGCCAGCTGTGTGTGGGTCAGACTGCTCTCCTGAATGCCTTCCAGGATCATGACAAGAAGTTGGCACATAGTTGCATTCATGGAGGCCATTCATTCTCATGTGGGCGGCCTACAACGAACTGTCCAGTCTTTGTCCTCCACAGTGACGGCAGCCATTCAGCAGCCACAGGCTCCCAGTCCAACCCCTGTCCCTTCAGCAACCACCCTGCCAGTGGCACCACCTAACGAGAGTGCCCACATGCCAGAGCCCTCAGGCACCAAGTCCTCCACATGCAGCACACAACAGCAGCACTCGAAGCGGACCAGACCACAGACACCATCACCACACCACAAAACGGGCAAACATGAGCACAAAACCAAAAGCCCCTCACGTGACACTCAGGAGCATCAGGCCAAGAAGCAGTCATTAACATCACATTCATCAAAATCACCACAATCCAAGGGCACTCCAATCCCCACACCTGCTCCCAAAGACCCACAAACAGTTGCCCTGTCTGCTGTGAACCTTATACCAGCAACGACTAAGCCCAAACACATTTCAAAGGCAGATTCTCCAGACATGTCAACTCCCACACACACCCCTGTGAAGCCGGGTCAAGAGATCAAAGTGGAGGGTTTACTTCGACAACAGGAGATGCAGGGGAAGAGGCAAAGGCACCCCAAGCGTACCACCAGGTCCAGCAAATCCTCTTGGGGAGAGCAACCTGCACCCGCTACACCTTTCGGGGAGAGTGAGGCTGTTGTGCCCACCTCACTTACCACTCTGGCCAAGACATTTGTTTGCTATCGGATCCCCAAAAAGTTGAGACCCAGCCCTCCACATTCACCCTCAGACACTGTGCCTTCACGCAGCATGTCTCCACCTTCCCGTGCCACCACTCCGCCCAGTCCAAGCAGCCCTCAGTCTCCCACAGCCACCGATGCCTCTACCTCAGATGGTTCTCTCCCTCCCAGGTCCAGTCCTCTAACTGGCTCCGACAATCAGCCCCCTCCCAGTTCAACTGAAAGCCAAAGTTGAAGCCAAGTCCTCCTCCACACACCATTTCTCCCACAGCGGTGCCTGGACTGCCCATATGTAGCCCCTGATCTGTGGTGATTCCCATGGCAGTGGACGGTGTTACCCATTTGATGTGCAAGTTCTCATGCAAACATGTGCGTACCAGAAGTTTGGACTGGCCAATGGCCTTGATGTTTTGCACTTTTGATACACATTTCCTGTGCAGTTTCTCATGCACACATGTGCGGACTAGAAATATGGACTGGCTAATGGCTTTGCTGTTTTGTACTTTTGATTCTCATTTCCTTTGCAGTTTGTCATTCACACATGTGCCTACTGGGAATTTGTACTGGCCAATGGCCTTGGTGTTTTGTACTTTTGATGCCCATTTCCTGTGCAGTTTGTCTTGCACACATGTGCATAGTAGAAATTTATACTGGCCAGTGCCCTTTATGTTTTGCACTTTTGATGCCTATCCTTATATTATGTAATAAAGACTGTTACTCATGCTGTTTGATTTGTCTCTGCCCTGGCTAAATAAAAATATTTTATGTATGGGTATAGGTTCGTGTGACACATAATCTGTATGCCACTTTCATATTGGCATTTACTTGATTCATTTTTTCAGAGGTTGCCAGCGGTGATAGGCACTTTTGTTCTTTTTGACTCTGAGGCTTGAGGGTGCAATGATGGTTGTTTGTGATGATCTACTCTTATCCTAATCAGTCTATGGTCAGGTTTGCTAAATTGTACACGTCATGTTAGGATGCAATACCACAACAGAGGTGAATTCTATCCACAGGATTACTTGCGGGGTGTCAAGGGTCTGTCATATCTGTGGGATCTTTCTTGATGTGTGAACAGCAGTGTTGATGTGTAGTCATTTTGTGTAGGCCTGTCTTCATAGTCACATGGGTAGATTTGAATGTGTGCACTTGAGTAGTCATACAGTGTGATTGGCCTGTCATTGTCAGTAGTGTTGAGGTGTATGTGCCCCTGCACATGCCAACTACACACATGTATGATCCAGGTAATAAGTGCCTGTTTGTTTACATTGTCAGACATGTGCTTCAGATTGTGGGCATATGAAGGAGTTGTAGGTTGAGCACTGTGCAGTGTGTCGGTGTGTCCTTGCACTCCTGGGGGACGCCTACTTGTTGTCACTGTCAGTTGAGAGTATGACTTGTGAGAGCCTACCTGTAGGGGGAAGTAGGGTTGAATCCACAAAGACATTTCCATACCTAGGCATTTTATTTGATTGCACTGGTTCTTGGCGCCAGGCTGCCAAAAGCAGGAGTCTCCTTCTCATTAAGTTGACTGCAGCAGTGGCCAATTTTGCATTAAAATTGGGAAGTAGGCCCCCTGAGATGCTCCTCAAGATCTACAAGGCTAAATGTGTGAGCATTGCTACTTTTGGTGCGGGCGTGTGGGGTTATCAAGATCCGCAATCTATACAGCATGTCGAAAATGCTTTTTTAAAGTTTATTTTAGGAGTACCAGGCAGTACCTCTGTCTATAATTGTCATAGTGAGCTGGGCATTCCTTATATTGCTGACATTATTAAAGCCCAGCCGGTATTACTATGGCATAGGATTTGGACTTCCAGCAGTACAGGATTTAACCAAGATATAATTAAAGACTCAATGAAGTTGGATCAGGCTACTAAGATTGCTTGGCTGAATTATATGAAAAACTTTATGTATGATCTTGGGTACCCTGATTATTACAATCGTTCCGAATCTATGAATCCTGTCTCCAGGAAGGAGTTAAAAAGAATCTGTATGAGCCACGTGGAGGCAAACAGATTTGTTCTGGAATCAAACAAACCGAGAGTAATTCAGCATCAACTGATTTTAATAACATATGATATTCAGCCATACTTATTGTGTAACTTAGTGGATATGACAGATACCTCTTAACCCATTTCAGATTTGGGAACTTTCATCGTTTAATTAGTTACCCAGAATTGAATAATTCGTCTAGACAGTTAAGTGTCTGTCCATGTGATGGTCTAGCTCCACAAACAACAATACATGCGGTCTTGTTCTGTAAATTTCACAAAAAGAGAGAATGAGATGGATCCTGCCCCTTTTAAGGCTAGGCAGATGGCGGCAAAGTCGACCAGTATTTTTATATTTGCAATTTTTAGTCAATGATTGTTTTACTGTAGCTATTGCCTGTTTTTTAAAAAGTATATTGAGGACTAGAAAGTGCATTAACGCTTAAATCCCGCCAAGAGCCTGACCTATTAACACTGTATGATGGATTTAATTTCGAGAGAAAGATGTTCTGTAAAATGGTTTTCTTCTCCAATTTTATGAGTTATGTTTGCTCTTTAAAGTTTCATGTAGGATGAAGTTTATAACATATTGTATGTTTAAATTTAGATATAAAAAAGTCTAAATTGTTTTCCTTTTTATCTGATATGTTTGCTTTTGTGATTTTACATGCTTAAAATCGAATAAAGCTTATTCTGATTCTGATTGTGAGTATACAGAGTGTATCACTGCAAAGTCTGTGTTGTGTTTTGTTGATCAGCCATTGGTCTTGTTTAAGTTTGTGCTCACTGTGCTGACCTGCTCAGCCACACTGACATTATTTGCGAGTTTTCTCATGCATTGCTGTCCCTTGACACATTTTTGGGCCAAGTATAGAATGTGGTATGAGGAGTCATACCATCCCCTATAGGTGCCTCTGATGCCTACACATTGTGAGTTACTCCTTTATGTGTGCTTTGCAATGTACATTCACCTGCACACACCACTTCAGTCTCATTCTTCCACCCCATGCCTTGCCAGTGTGTGTCCCTCCCCACCACTTCATAGTGTGACAATATACTGTGGGAAGATGATCTGTGTACAGGGCCAATGTGCCACTCAGAACTGCTTCACAATTGGTTATGTGTTGTTTTCTTCTACTTGGTTGCAGTCATGTTTGCTCATGTGCAGTGCATATGTTTGAGCTGCACAGTCCTCTAGTCATATTGTTTGCATCTAGGTTTTCCTGAGTTGTGCAGCGGTGGGTGATGGCTAAGCTATAGGTCTGTTTGCTGGGGTACTGCTACCCTTCCTGAGTGTGATGTGATCTGGGTGCTGTGATGATTTGTGGTGTGGAAGTTCATGGTGGAGCACTCAGATATGTGTGATACTGGTTTTCTTGGTGTTCACACACTACTTACTGTGCATGCAGTGCTGTCAGTGTATGTTGCCTTGTACTTGCCTGATGTGCATCCACCTGATGTCCAGCTGCGTTGACTATGTGATATATTGTTTATTGCAGATGTTGTGTTTTGGTTGTTGATGGATGCAGTGTTTGGCCTGTGTGGGCTCTTTCTACTGACAGGTTCATGTGTGTGTGATGTTCTATTTGCATGACATTGTGTGAGAGTAGTTTGTGTATTGGTATACATTCAGATGTGTGTTGAATGTGTAGTGTGCATTTCTTGTGTGAATGTCACATGCAGCAATGTGGAGTCTTGTTCATGAGCTTGTTTTGAGTACACAATAGTGATATGTCCTCCTATATTTGACCTGTCACTTGTCACGATTGTGCATGTACATGCTTGTGGTTCACATTGGCACCATGCTCAATTAATAACTGGTGTGGTGTCTATGTCTGTGTTAGCTGATTTGTCCCATTGATCCCAGTTAGTGTTCATGATTGGCATTTGATAATGCAATTTTTGATTGGGTTAGGGTATGGTGTCTGTGCATTTGTCCAGAGTGAAAATGTTGTGCATTCCTGTTCTGTCTAGGGTCACATTGCCTATCCACTGTTTGCCTGCACACGGCTGAACTTGTTGGACTTCTTTGGATGTTGTTTGCGAGATTTGTGTTTGGCTATTGGTTTTTGATCAGCATTGGTTCAGGCATCCCTGAGTGGGAGTCTGCCATTTGTAGATACACACCAGGGTGTGTGATTGGTTGTCAGGAAACTCACAGGACCTTATTTGCACATTTATGTGTGTTTCTCACAGGTGGTGAGTAGTGCATGTGTGAGATGAGTAAATGAGGGGTATGTGTGAAGGTCCCACTTGGGTTTGACAGTCAGGGAGTGTGACAATGAGCCATGTGTGTTGTGCTGGTGGCATACACATGTCAAGGTAGTTGACACGGATGTGGGGCTGGTCACTGTATGGCTTCTGACACTTCCTGTCATTCCTGTGCCTATGCATAGCTTGCATTGCTGTATCCCAGAGATATTGCACAGATGTCACTTTGGTTTAATTTCAATTACTGTGCCACCCATGTCTGATTTGATGGCCTAAGGGTAGTGTGATATGTTCCTCCTCTTGCATGTCATGTACAAATGCTATGTGGCTTGCTCCATGGTTTTCCAGCACTGTGCACTCCACTTTGAGCTACTCCATTTATTGTCATACATAGCTGCTGACCTATGGTATGTGTATGTGGCAGAGTGTCAGTGTGGGATGTGTCTGAGGGACTTGACATGCTGTGTTAACAGTTCCGTGGTTGGTCATATGCAGAGTGAGTCTTCATTTCTTGATTTACTCAGTTTGGTTCACATGAGTGGAAGGCAGATGGAGGAGGAGGGTTGTCCAGGCCCTGACCTTCTATGTAGGGTGTTCATTTTCACCCCCACCTTCCCAGTCAATCTACCTAGCCCTTTGTGTGTGAGGTGCGAGGTCCAGCCACACCTGGCTGCTAAATAGTGTATTGAGGGGGGGCACAAGAGGGGCAAACAGCATGTGCAGAAATGGATGTGGGAAGCGTGCTGTGGGCTGTGGCCAACTGATACGGCCCACCATGTGGGTAGAGTGAAGGTGGAGCCCTGGGCAGCTGCCCAGACTGCCCATGCCTGGCGCCGGCCCTGCCTACTACATTGTGTGCAGGTTTTCCCGTGTCTTCACCGCTGCAGTGACGTGACCGGGACATTGCAGTGATTTTGATGTTGATGGGTGACCCCGAATCGGAGGTGTGGATTTCAAGCAAGCAGGACATGTGTGAGTACACAGGGGGATATGTTACTGTCTCCATCAGAGTGCCTGATGTGGACAGGAACCATATTTCAGCACAGGAGTTGTGTGTTGTGGTTGTATGCGGAGATGTGTTATTTACATACCTGCAGTGTTGACCGCGGTGATGTCTTATCCGCTGGTAGTGGATCAGTTACAGTAGTGGAAGGGCTTGAAGAGCTGGATCCATAGCTGTCAGGAATGTGTGGAGGTGCCCGGGATTAGAGTTTCGATCTTCGCAGTAGTGCTTCCGCCGTCTCCTAGTGGCTGGTTTCTCCTCTGCATTGTGATGGGCTGTTTGAGGCATCGTGATTTGTCCGGCGGTCGTAACGTCATTCCGGACGGCGGTCTCTCTCTATTGGCTCCCTCCGCCACCGTTGGGTAAGGGAATTTCTTGCAGATCCCGAAACTCCACAGCGGACTGGAAATGGGCTATCTTTGCCCATTATAATATGGTGGACGTGAGGCGTTTTCTGCCAGCACCGCGGATGTGCCAAAATCCGCCATCCTAATCAGCCCCTTAGTCAAGTGGGAGCTGATATCCTGGGCCTCTGGTCTCTGGGCACCTTCATGCACATATGTTGTGACAGACATATTAGTCTTTAAAAAAAACTTGAAATAGCTAAAAATGTGCATTCACTTGGATTGTTTTTAAAGTGTGTGTGTGTGCGCTGATCTAATGGGTGGAACTTTGCACTACAAGAGCTCACACAAGACCACTTTCCCAACTTTGCATACCTGTAACGCCCTGAACGTCTCAGGATCGTTTAACAGACACGACAATGAGGACGCAACCACTTGTGAAGGGTTAGTTCTTTTAATGAAGGCAAATAAAATACAAAGAACAAACAAAAGTTATAGTCACTGGAATCCTCCAGGCTAAGTACGTTACCAGCCCACAGCACGGATGGTCCTAACCGTCCTCTGCATATACGCCGATCCCGGCGTATGCCAACAGAGGGCAGAAATGAAATGGCCGACAATGCCAATCGGTAGGCTGTGAGGGGCACGAAGAGTGTTGGGGAGAATCGAGGAGTCAGGGAAACACCCAGCCGGGGTCTCTACCTGAAGGGAGCAGCCGCTCAACCTCTTCCTCAGACTGCACCGGGACGCGGAGTCACCTCCTGGTGATGCGTCACCGATACCCCAATCACAAGCAAGAAGACTGAACCGAGAGCAGCCGCTCGATCGATCCTGTGGACTTCCGAGTCTGTAACGCGGCAAACACCTCCTGGTGTGCGTTACAGCTGGCAGTCCCTGTGTCTCTGGTCGGGCTGGGAGTTACGACTCCAACCAGCAAAAGCGCCACTGCGCTTGGACTCAGCCGAGTCAAAAAGCGAAGCTCAATGGTTGACCGGTAGAGCTTCCGGGTCCTTCACAGGTGACGATGGGGCAAGACACGGCCCAGGGAGTAACGACTCGACCTACCTCCGTTCTTGCCTTACTGGAGCACCACTCCGGAACACTGCTCTTCACGAAGCAGGTACGTCGGTGTTAACACAATATCCGACAGCCTTGTACCTCCCGGTTCCTCCCTTTATAGGGCGTGTTTTCCTTGAGTTATGTAACAGCTCTCCTGTTTACATAAGGGCGTGTTTCCCTTGTATGACAGGAATTCTTGACAGTACATCCTCCCTCTCAGCGGCTCCCCACGGGTCCAGCGCTGGCAGGAAAACGCCGATGGAACAAGGAGACCAAGCGCGGAGCATGAACCCCTTCAGCCGGTTCCCATGAATGCTCCTCCGGGCCATAGCCTTTCCACGCAACCAGGTACCACAGCTTCCCCCTGCGCCATTTGGACGCCCGTATGCCCGACACTTCATACTCCACCTCCGACTCCACGCATACCGGCCTAGGTGTCCCAGACGGCTTGGAGGGTGCTGGTTTGAGCAATGATACATGAAAGACAGGGTGTATCCGCAATGACTGGGGCAAGCACACCTTCACGTTCACGGGACCCATACACTTGGTAATTCGATAGGGGCCCATGTACTTGGGATGGAACACACTGTTCTTTCGAAACCTCATGTTTCTTGTGGATATCCAGACGTAGTCTCCAGTGCGGTACAGTGGCCCGGGCCTTCTCTTCCTATCTGCCGCAGCCTTGTATCTTCTCTTGGCCTCTATTAGGACAGCCCTTGAGCGCATCAACGTGTCTTTTATGTGTGCCACCCTGTCCGCTGTGGCGGGAATCCTGTCCTCTCTGAACGGATGTAGAAATGGCAAGAACCTGGGATGTTGGCCATAGTTGCTATAGAACGGAGATGACTGTGTGGAGCTGTGAGTGGCGTTGTTATAGGCTATCTCTGCAACCCATAGCAAGTCGACCCATTCTTCCCTGCCCTGGTCCACAAAACATCGCAGATACTGTTTGAGCGTTTGGTTCAGGCGCTCGGTTTGGCCGTCCGTTTGAGGGTGGTAGCTGGTGGACAGGGCGGTCTTAACATGCAGCGCAGTGCACCAAGTCTTCCAGAATTGCGCAGTAAACTGCGACCCCCGGTCCGACACGATCACCCCAGGTAATCCATGCAGTCGTACCACATTCTTTAGGAGTAGTGACGCCAATTCCCCGGCCGTAGGGACTCTCTTGCAGGGGATGAAGTGCCCCATTTTCGTCAAGTAATCCACCACCACCAGTATTGCCGTCATCCCCTGGTCTACCGGTAGGCCCACCACGAAGTCCAGTGATATGCTATCCCATGGTCTATCCGGGGTCGGAAGTGGATGTAAGAGCCCTTGGGTTCGGCCATGGTCGGCCTTCATGGTAGCACATGTAGGACACTCCTGTCCCCACCTCCTGACATCCACTCTCATGGTTGGCCACCAGAAATGCCGTCCCATGCTAGCCACTGTTTTTTCAAAGCCCAAATGACCTGCGCATGGAGAGTCATGGCACCAGATGAATGCTTGTTTCCTTAGCCTAGGCGTGGGTATCAATAGGCACCTGCCCTTCAGGGGTATCCCGTCCTTCAGCTGCCATTCTCTGTGACTGAGGAGCCACCTCCGCCATGCGAATGACCTGATCCCTCTCTTTATTCCCCTCAGGAAAGTATCCGGTTGGATAACCCCCAATACCATCCTCGGGGAAATGATGGAACGCTCGGTTGCAGGCAATGGTTCCTTAACTGCAGATTGACGGGACAGGGCGTCCGCCTTCCGGTTTTCCGTCCCCGGCCGATATGAGATGCGGAAGTTGAACCCCGCAAAGAAGATCATCCACCGCAGCTGCCTGGGAGAAAGGTGTCTAGTGGCCGTCATGAACTGTAGGTTCCGATGGTCCGTGTACACCGATACCACATGTCTTGCCCCCATCAACCAATGCCTCCATTCGGTGAAGGCGTCCTTGATTGCGAGAAGCTCCTTCTCCGCAATATGGTAGTTGCCATCGGCGTCGTTGAGTTTGCGGGACATGTACGCAACGGGATGAAGCACCCCTGTGTCGTGGTTGCGTTGGGACAAGATAGCCCCCAGCGCCACATCCGACGCGTCTGCTTCCACCACGTAGGGGAGATCCGGATCGGGGTGAGCCAACACCGGCGCCTTACCAAAGGCGCTTTTCAGGGCCTCAAAGGCTTTGTTCGCTTCAGGGGACCAGACAAACTCCTTGGACTTCCTCAGTAGCTGTGTGATTGGGGCCACCACTCCTGAAAATCCATCTATAAACCGCCTGTAAAAGTTGGCGAAGCCAATGAAACTTTGGACGTCCTTCACGCTTTGGGGCACCGGCCATTCTTTCACCGCCTTGATCTTTCGTTCTGCCATCTCCTGTCCCTCTGGACTCAGCATCACTCCGAGGAATTCCACGGATGTGACGTGGAAGTCACACTTGCTGAGTTTACAAAACAGCATGTTTTCCCTCAGCTTTTGGAGTACAGCTTTGACGTGGTGTACGTGCTCCTCCACACTGGACGAATAGATGAGGATGTCGTCGATATATACGACCACGTAGATATCCAACTCCTCTCTGAATACCTCATTCAAAAAGTACTGAAAGGCTGCCGGGGCGTTGCACAGACCGAACGGCATGACGAGGTACTCAAAAAGGCCGAACCTGGTCTTAAAGGCGGTCTTCCACTCGTCTCCGTCCCTCATGCGCACCAGATGGTATGCCCCTTTCAAATCCAACTTGGTGTAGATACGAGCTTTCTTGACCTGTTCCAGAAGTACACTGATGAGAGGCAAGGGGTACCGATTTTTTATGGTTATCGCATTCAATGCCCTAAAGTCCACACAGGCTCTCAGCTCCCCATTAGCCTTCGGGATGAAGAAGAGTGGCGAGGCGGCCGGAGACTTGGACGGGCGGATGAATCCTAGCTTGAGGAGTTTATCCAGGTACCCCCGGAGATGCACGTTTTCAGGCTCCGTCAGGGCATACAGCCTGCCGCTGGGAACGCTGGCCCCTGGCACCAGGTCGATCTGGCAGTCAAACTGTCTATGTGGTGGTAGCACTTCCGCCTTCACCTCATCAAATACATCCTCAAAACTGTGATAAGCCTGGGGGAGAGCCACATCTTTTTCTGCCGCTGTAGCCACCGTCTGACTCCCGCTCTCATCTGCGTCAAGGGATTCCGTTCTTATTCCACAATGCAGGATGCAATACGGTGACGTCATTTCGATGCGATGTGTTGGCCAATCCACAAAGGGGTTGTGTTTCTGTAGCCACGGCAATCCCAATATGACGCCATATTGGGGCGCTCGGATGATGTTAAAATCGATTTGTTCCAAATGGTTCCTCCCATATCTCATCGGAAGGACCCCCGTGTGCTGTCCGATGGGCCCCGTCACCAATCGCCTTCCGTCTACCGCATAGACGTCTTCGGGTACTGCTTTGGGAAGAAGCACTAGCCCTAGCCTGCATGCCTCGTTGTGGTCCATAAACATGCCAGTGGCCCCTGAATCCACCATGGCCACAACGGGTATCCACTGGTCATGCACTCCCACGTGCACCGTGATAAACAGGTGTCGTTGTCCCTTAGTGACCGAGTTGGAAAGTGAAGGGATGGATGAGTGACTCCGAGATGCCCCTTCTCTGGTCTTGGAGTCCTCTAGTTTTCCGCCGGTATGTCCACCACGGCTGTTACCGACCGGTTGGCCCGATAACGTGACGTCTTCGGTTTGGCAGGGCATTCACGTACGTAGTGGCCTTTTTTGCCACAATATAGGCACAATCCTTGTTTACGGCGTGACTCTTTCTCCGTGGCTGTGAGGCTCGCTCGTATTGCGCTGATGTCCATGGGTTCTCCCTTGGATGCGGTGGAAGTTTCAGGACTTCCCACCGTCACATAGGATGGAAGGGATTTTCCTTTTCTCCCATGATCCCCCTTTCTTTCACTTAGCCTATGTTCCAGCCGTAATACCAGGTTGATAAGGCCCTCGCATGTCTTGGGTTGAGGGTCAATATGAGCCACGGCGTCCTTGAGCTCATCGCACAGCCCTTGATGGAAGAGCGCCGTCTGTTTAGCAACAGGCCACTTGGTTTCCGCAACCAGCCTTCGGAACGCGTTGAGATACTGCACCAGGTCGTTGGATCCCTGTCTCAACTCAAGCATTTCACGGTCCGCCGTGTACGAGTCAGCCCTTCTGTCGAATACCTTCAGGAATTCCTCGCGAAAAGCACCCCAATCACATAAGAGGGGGTCGTCCCTGCTCACCAGAGGTACGGCCCATTGTGCCGCGTTTCCAGCCAAATAGGATATAAGGAAAGCCACACGAGCCTGACTCGTGGGGAACGCCTTTGGTTTGCACGATAAATGTAGCGCCACTTGTGTGAGGAATACCTGCACTGTGTTAGGATCCCCACTGTACCTCTCTGGTGTTGCCAAGGGGATGGCTACCGGCATTTCCACTACTACCGCAGGGGTCTGGTTCGTGAGGGAGGTGCTGGGCGTGAGCGGGTCCAATTGGATAGCATCCAGTCTGGCTTTTACATCGGCTGTTTCTTGCCTAGAGGCAGCCACTTCAACTTGCATGGCCGCTAAAGCAGCCAGCACATCATCAAGTGTTGCCATGTCTGTTATCGACCGGGAGACAGTTAGTGTTATTACGGTCGGATATTTTGTAACGCCCTGAACGTCTCAGGATCGTTTAACAGACACGACAATGAGGACGCAACCACTTGTGAAGGGTTAGTTCTTTTAATGAAGGCAAATAAAATACAAAGAACAAACAAAAGTTATAGTCACTGGAATCCTCCAGGCTAAGTACGTTACCAGCCCACAGCACGGATGGTCCTAACCGTCCTCTGCATATACGCCGATCCCGGCGTATGCCAACAGAGGGCAGAAATGAAATGGCCGACAATGCCAATCGGTAGGCTGTGAGGGGCACGAAGAGTGTTGGGGAGAATCGAGGAGTCAGGGAAACACCCAGCCGGGGTCTCTACCTGAAGGGAGTAGCCGCTCAACCTCTTCCTCAGACTGCACCGGGACGCGGAGTCACCTCCTGGTGATGCGTCACCGATACCCCAATCACAAGCAAGAAGACTGAACCGAGAGCAGCCGCTCGATCGATCCTGTGGACTTCCGAGTCTGTAACGCGGCAAACACCTCCTGGTGTGCGTTACAGCTGGCAGTCCCTGTGTCTCTGGTCGGGCTGGGAGTTACGACTCCAACCAGCAAAAGCGCCACTGCGCTTGGACTCAGCCGAGTCAAAAAGCGAAGCTCAATGGTTGACCGGTAGAGCTTCCGGGTCCTTCACAGGTGACGATGGGGCAAGACACGGCCCAGGGAGTAACGACTCGACCTACCTCCGTTCTTGCCTTACTGGAGCACCACTCCGGAACACTGCTCTTCACGAAGCAGGTACGTCGGTGTTAACACAATATCCGACAGCCTTGTACCTCCCGGTTCCTCCCTTTATAGGGCGTGTTTTCCTTGAGTTATGTAACAGCTCTCCTGTTTACATAAGGGCGTGTTTCCCTTGTATGACAGGAATTCTTGACAATACCCTTAAATAAGACCCATTCTGCACTTGGTTGGATTAGGGACTAAAAATACCCTAAAAGAATAATTGAAAACTGTTAGAAATGGGATTTCTGCTTGGCTAAGGTGCGCCAAAGCCAGGCAGAAACCACCACTCTAGTCAGGGCTGGGGAGTTACACGCCAAAGATAACCCCAGCTCACCCCCTTGGTAGCTTGGCACGAGCAGTCAGGCTTATCCTGGAGGCAATGTGTAAAGCGCTTGCGCGCGCACCCAGCAACAACACCCAAGGCCCACCACAAAAGAATCTCCACACAAGGTATTATATAAAAATAGCCTTTGTATCATACCAAAACACATTAGATAAAAACACACGCTCTACAATGTGCCAACAGGCACGGGCAGAATTTACAAGGGATTATATGTACAGGGGACAGGGCCACATGGACCACTGTCAGGAATTAGCACTTTTAGAACTTAGCACTTAGAACATAGGATATAAAATTACTGTAGCACAAAATAACACATGTAGCACACAACCAGTAACTACTGGTAACAGGTAAGTACCACCTACGCAACCCTAACCACCTTAGGAAAATATTGCGCAGGGAACCAGGACCTCACTAGCACCACCTGTACTAGGAGAAAAACAACCACCTGAGTATCACAATACCTGTAGGGGTAAACGCACATTACACATGATGCATCACAACACATTCAGAGGTGTAAACACAAGGCACATGACGCATAAAAACACATTCAGAGGTGCAGGTTTAGGAACAATAGCGCAAAACTCACATTAGCCACCACCTGTGGCAGTCCCTAGGCCAACTGGCCTTGTCGGGCTAGGACGCCCTGTCCAGCAGAGTCAGGGCAAGACTGCGCACGCAGTCAAGGCAAAACACCAAGCGCCCAAAACCTAAACGTAGCAGCTGCCCACTACTTGCTGGGCAGCTGGGGACAAGAACAGGGCCTAAACGCTGCAGCTGGCACTAAGTGCTGCGCAGCTGTGGGAGTAAAATGAGGCATGGCTCTCAATGGCCCTGAAGACAATGTCACAACGTTGGAGCCACCTAGGCTCTAAGACAACATGTCCCCAAGAACTACAGTGGCCTGCTACGGCGGCGCCACTGGCAAAACGGACCCCCTCGTTGGAGCCTCACTCGGGGCTCTAAACAAAGGATGCCCCCTTCGTTGGGGGCGGCCCACTGCTAGACGGGGCCGCCCAGGAAGTCAGCACCGAAACTGGTGCCTCTCTCTCGCCCCCCCTTGAGCCCTCACTCACCGGGCCTCTGGGCGGGGACTCTGCTTCACTTCTCAGGCGGCGCGGGGCTTCCCTCAGACCTGGGAGCCCTGCGCTGCCATCTTCACCCGGGCCCCCTCCTGGGACCCGGGACTTTTACCTGTTAGCTTGCTGAGGCGGGGTGGGCACCCGCCCTCCGTGAAGGACGCCGCCCCACTCCTCCACGCTTCACCCGGTCCCCCATCTCGGGACCGGGACTTACACGATGGAGCCCTCGCGGCTCCTGCCAAGACTCCTCTTCCGGTCCCATGACTCTCGCGCCGCTTCCGCCCCAGCCGCTGGCCCCGCCCACGTCACAGGCAACCTTGCCTGACTTCCGGGCGGCGGCGGCTGGGCAGCGGCGGCGATTCCTCCGATTCAAATTGAGGGGTAGGCTCCTTCGAGCGGGGAAATAAATGCACCAGCGGGGTGGGCACCCGCGTGGGACACCAATAAGCGGGGTGGGCACCCGTAGTACTTAATAAAATAAAAACGAAGACGCAGGGTGGGCACCTGCACACCCAAAGCAACCAAATAAGCGGGGTGGGCACCCGCGAGGCACACATCATGGGGGAATCCCTACGCTGGGGATTCCCTCTCTCTCGCTTCTAGCAGCGCAACGCTGCACAGCCCCAGCTCCTTTCTCTGGGGGAATTAGAATAAAGCGCTCTCCAGGCGCTATGTGGAGGACCAGCCAAAAGTCCTTGATAGATCCAGGAAACAGAAGCAAAAGGTCCCACAAAGTCCATCAGGCATCCAGGGGCTGGGCAGAGCCCAGGGAGGCAAGCCTTCCCCTGGGCCCCAGCAGCAGCACGCCCCTGGTTGTTTCAAGTTAAGCACAAGAACATTTTCATGGGGTCACAGCCCCTCTTTTATACACCAAATCCCTTTGTCTCAAGGTGCAGGGAAGGGGCGAACCAGACACAACTGGTTCCTGAGCACTTTGTTTTGCTCAGCCCCTCTCCCTATTCAGAGAGCAGGCCAGGGTCATCAGTCGCACCACAGGGGGCGGAGCCAGCATTGTGTGGGGAAATCCCAGCCCGTCACATGACCTCAGCCAACCAATCGTCAGACAAGGCACTCATTTCACACTGCACACAGAAGTGCCCACTTCTAGAAGTGGCACTTCCACACTAGGTACATTTACGCCGCACACATCATCGCGTAGCATTTCATCACACGAGTCCGTACATACCAAACTCGCACCTGCACTCCCCACGCATCAGGAACTACCAGGGACACACACATTCCCCATTCATTCCTATGGGAGGGCAGGCCAACCTCACTACACGCACGCACTTTACCCTGGGACACAGTGGTAAAGTGCGCAGAAGCCAAAAATCTCTAACACCAGGTCACAATAAAAAGCAAAAAGTTCAGGGGTGACCCTGCCAGAAGGGCCAAGTCCAACACAACCCCCTTCCAGCCAAAACGCAGGGTAGACCAATCACCACCGTGATGGGCTTCCCTGCTTTGGGCGATAGAACACGGACGCGGGCCCGCACGGCAGGGACACCCTCCGGTTCTATGCCACTCTGAACCAACGTGGTTCCCTCTGAAACAAACTCTCAGGCCCAACTAGGCTGCCCCACTGGTACTCCCTAGTTGTCCATGGCCAGGACCAGGCCCTAGGCCACCCAGATACCACTGGTCCTTGCCAAACCCAGAGTGGGGGGTAGTAACCCCTGGCATACAAGCCATTCTCCACTCTCCCTCTCAGTGTAGTTCCCAACTACCACTGATCCTTCAACCTAGGGTCCACACCCTCAGGCTGACCAGAGGTCACGGGCAAGAGTGCCCCACCCTACATCTACTTCTGGGGTTCCGCACCCTCCCAGGGAAGCACCCACCAGAACACAACTCTCCCACCAGTTCAGGACCTCTCTCCATCAACTGGTCTACCACCTGGGATCTGGAGACTCTCCAAGCCTCCCAACCTAGGGTCTAAACCCTTAGGTTGCACCGGGGTCAGAGGCGAGGATGCCCTCCCTCTGCACCCCCTTCCAGAGTTCTGCACCCTCCCACCTAGGAGCGGTACCCCTGGAAGACGAACCGGTCAGGACACTGATTACAGATGCCCTTCCCTCCAGGTCAGACTGAACCTGAACCTGGCCTCCCCAACCTCGGGGCTTAACCCTTTGGTCAGACAATTGCCCAGCAAACCAGGACTTCCGGGGAAGCACGCATGCCCCCCCTTGAGGGTGACACATAACTAATGGGTCGTGTGACAGTCTGCCTGGCTCTAATCTCGCGACCTCCTGTCCACCTGACAGGGCACAGAGATCCCCCAGGACAGAAATGGCGTCACCATGGTCACTCATTGGTCGCTCAGCCCTTCTGGCTGGCCCCTGACCCAATGGCTCTTCAAATGGGGAGTCTTTCCCCCTCTCACCCCTCAACCAGGACTACTGCACCCTCCACTTAGGAGCGGTACTGCCCAACACCAGGACCCCTGGAGCTCTGGTTACAGACACTCCACGCCCTCTAGACACTGGAAGATCCTCCTCAAATGACCTACAAGTACAGCCTAGGCCCCCGACCTGGCGCTCCCTTAGGGAACCCTCCAGGCCCTGAGACGGGGTTTCGGGCCACCGTGGGACACACCGTCCCACACTCACTCCATCTCCACTAAGAACAGGACATGAGCCCCTACACCCCTCCCATTCCACTGGGACCTAGCTGGGCTACACTGAACCTCTTCCCCCACACAGGAACAGAAGATACCTAAGTCACTACTTTTGGAATCACTCCCCAATGCCTCTGCAAGACCTCTAGCACACAGCCAGAGGTCCACCATCCATGCAAGCTCCTTATCGCAAAAAGAACTCACACTCCTTTGTCCAGTGCAATACATCACTCATCCACACACGCCCCCCCCAGACTGGTGGGACAGTTCCTCACTGCCCCTGAATCTCAACCTGCACCCCTCTTACTGAGTACTAGGTACCATACTCTGGGAACGGGAATGGGGCTTCCTGCACTGGACACACTTCTGCTGCCACCACTGGATCCCACCCTTACTGGTGAATCCAGACACTCACACTACGCTCAGGGGATAACCACCTCCCTGAGCTAGCTGTTTCTCCTCCACACTCCCTTTCTTCCCTCCTATCTACCCATACCTCTGGGGACAGGAACAGGGATTGGGCACTGGACCCAGCAGGGGACTCCCTATCTATGGGAACCTCCCCACCTACTGGCATCCCGCCCTGTCATTTTCTCTCTTTTGCCACACAACATAGAGGCGCAGAAAACACCATTTAAAAATGACACTCTTGAGGAGAAAACAAAATCAAAAACAATAATCCCTATACCATGTGACTATCTAAATGCAGAGTTTTGTGGTGCAGCCAGCTGTCGCTGTGGTACTGCGCAAACGCAAGTCCTAATCCCACCGCTGCCACCAATGTTAGAAATTGGATTTCTGGTTGGCTAAGGCTTGCGCCAAAGCCAGGCAGAAACCACCACTCTAGTCAGGGCTGGGGAGTTACACGCCAAAGATAACCCCTGCTCACCTCCTTGGTAGCTTGGCACGAGCAGTCAGGCTTATCCCGGAGGCAATGTGTAAAGCGCTTGCGCGCGCACCCAGCAACAACACCCAAGGCCCACCATAAAAGAAACTCCACACAAGGTATTATATAAAAATAGCCTTGGTATTATACCAAAACACATTAGATAAAAACACACGCTCTACAATGTCCCAACAGGAACGGGCAGAATTTACAAGGGATTATATGTACAGTGGACAGGGCCACATGGACCACTGTCAGGAATTAGCACTTTTAGAAATTAGCACTTAGAACATAGGATATAAAATTACTGTAGCACAAAATAACACATGTAGCACACAACCAGTAACTACTGGTAACAGGTAAGTACCACCTACGCAACCCTAACCACCTTAGGAAAATATTGCGCAGGGAACCAGGACCTCACTAGCACCACCTGTACTAGGAGAAAAACAACCACCTAAGTATCACAATACCTGTAGGGGTAAACGCACATTACACATGATGCATCACAACACATTCAGAGGTGTAAACACAAGGCACATGACGCATAAAAACACATTCAGAGGTGCAGGTTTAGGAACAATAGCGCAAAACTCACATTAGCCACCACCTGTGGCAGTCCCTAGGCCAACTGGCCTTGTCGGGCTAGGACACCCTGTCCAGCAGAGTCAGGGCAAGACTGCGCACGCAGTCAAGGCAAAACACCAAGCGCCCAAAACCTAAACGTAGCAGCTGCCCACTACTTGCTGGGCAGCTGGGGACAAGAACAGGGCCTAAAGGCTGCAGCTGGCACTAAGTGCTGTGCAGCTGTGGGAGTAAAATGAGGCATGGCTCTCAATGGCCCTGAAGGCAATGTCACAACGTTGGAGCCACCTAGGCTCTAAGACAACATGTCCCCAAGAACTACAGTGGCCCGCTACGGCGGCGCCACTGGCAAAACTGACCCCCTCGTTGGAGCCTCACTCGGGGCTCTAAACAAAGGATGCCCCCTTCGTTGGGGCGGCCCACTGCTAGACGGGGCCGCCCAGGAAGTCAGCACCGACACTGGTGCCTCTCTCTCGCCCCCCCCTTGAGCCCTCACTCACCGGGCCTCTGGGCGGGGACTCTGCTTCACTTCTCAGGCGGCTCGGGGCTTCCCTCAGACCTGGGAGCCCTGCGCTGCCATCTTCACCCGGGCCCCCTCCTGGGACCCGGGACTTTTACCTGTTGGCTTGTGGAGGCGGGGTGGGCTCCCGCCCTCCGTGAAGGACGCCGCCCCACTCCTCCACGCTTCACCCGGTCCCCCATCTCGGGACCGGGACTTACACGATGGAGCCCTCGCGGCTCCTGCCAAGACTCCTCTTCCGGTCCCACGACTCTCGCGCCGCTTCCTCCCCAGCCGCTGGCCCCGCCCACGTCACAGGCAACCTTGCCTGACTTCCGGGCGGCGGCGGCTGGGCAGCGGCGGCGATTCCTCCGATTCAAATTGAGGGGTAGGCTCCCTCGAGCGGGGAAATAAATGCAGCAGCGGGGTGGGCACCCGCGTGGGACACCAATAAGCGGGGAGGGGACCCGTAGTACTTAATAAAATAAAAACGAAGACGCAGGGTGGGCACCTGCACACCCAAAGCAACCAAATAAGCGGGGTGGGCACCCGCGAGGCACACATCATGGGGGAATCCCTACGCTGGGGATTCCCTCTCTCTCGCTTCTAGCAGCGCAACGCTGCACAGCCCCAGCTCCTTTTTCTGGGGGAATTAGAATAAAGCGCTCTCCAGGCGCTATGTGGAGGACCAGCCAAAAGTCCTTGATAGATCCAGGAAAAAGAATCAAAAGGTCCCACAAAGTCCATCAGGCATCCAGGGGCTGGGCAGGGCCCAGGGAGGCAAGCCTTCCCCTGGGCCCCAGCAGCAGCACGCCCCTGGTTGTTTCAAGTTAAGCACAAGAACATTTTCATGGGGTCACAGCCCCTCTTTTATACACCAAATCCCTTTGTCTCAAGGTGCAGGGAAGGGGCGAACCAGACACAACTGGTTCCTGAGCACTTTGTTTTGCTCAGCCCCTCTCCCTATTCAGAGAGCAGGCCAGGGTCATCAGTCGCACCACAGGGGGCGGAGCCAGCATTGTGTGGGGAAATCCCAGCCCGTCATATGACCTCAGCCAACCAATCGTCAGACAAGGCACTCATTTCACACTGCACACAGAAGTGCCCACTTCTAGAAGTGACACTTCCACACTAGGTACATTTACGCCGCACACATCATCGCGTAGCATTTCATCACACGAGTCCGTACATACCAAACTCGCACCTGCACTCCCCACGCATCAGGAACTACCAGGGACACACACATTCCCCATTCATTCCTATGGGAGGGCAGGCCAACCTCACTACACGCACGCACTTTACCCTGGGACACAGTGGTAAAGTGCGCAGAAGCCAAAAATCTCTAACACCAGGTCACAATAAAAAGCAAAAAGTTCAGGGGTGACCCTGCCAGAAGGGCCAAGTCCAACAAAAACTGCCTCATATTTGAGAGAGTATATGAGTTTGAAAACCAACACAATAGGTTTTTTGATGATTTGTTTTCCTACAGTAGACCAAACAATGTATTTTACACCACAACATTCCAAACATATTGGACACTATAATCTATGTGCCTACTAGAAAGTCTGTGTTAGTCCCTCATGGCTCTTTTAGGGAAGGATGGATTAAGAATCCTATTGCCTATTCGACCCTTCCATGGAGCTATTGAGTGCTCTCCCATCTGACTTGTGTGCTCTCCCATCTTACTCTGACCTGACTTTTTTGATGTAAACAGTCTAGGAAGTCACCTATGTAGAAGAAGAATAACTATTAGGAGAATTCGAGTCCCATGTTGTTAAAAAGTTATTATAATGATGTAGCTTGTGAATCCTACATCACTAAAATCTACATTTGCATATACTCAAGAAAATAAAGACTTGAGAGAAGATTTCAATATAACAGTGGTAACAATGTTAAACAGGCAGGGGGAGGCAGAGGAATTGAAGGGTAAAGAGGGAGACCATCAATATTCTACAGTCATAAGCAGGCGCGGATCGTCCATTGGGGCGTAGCCCCCCGCCCCGCGCACCCGCAGCTCCCTCGGTGTCTCTGAACTTAGTTTACTTAAGTTCAGAGACGCCGAGGGTGGGGAGAACTAACTGACAATGCATGTCAGTCAGCATGACGTCGGACCGTGGGCGGTCCGGCGTCATGTTGACTGACATGCATTGTCACAAGCCAGGGAAAGGCAGCACAAGTGCGCATGAGTGGGCATGGAGATTAATTTTTACTCCGTGCCCAGTCATGCGTACTTGTGTTTTTACTGCCTTGCGCATGCCCATTAGGAGCCCCTCGGTCTCCTAATGGGCAGGCGGCGGGTGTAGCGTAAGCTGTGCCCTCAGCCAATCCTGGCGCTGCTGGCAGCGCCAGGATTGGCTGAGAGGGGTTGGCAGGCCCCTCCAGTGCCGTTCGTGAAGGCGCCCAGGGGAGCAGAGGTCTGAGAGGTGGCGTGGACCCGTGGACCGGCTGTGAGGTAAGTTCTTTTTTAAATATTTCATTTCCCCCGTGCGCGACCCCCCCCCCCCCAGCCGCGACTGCATAGGGATTAATACGGTTTAAAATCAAATAAATCGCTGCCAAGTAAAACAGGGCCCTAATTATTACTAAATAGTTTTTATTCCCATTATTAGTCAGCATTTAACCCTATAAATCTGAGGCAGTGGAGAGATGTAAAGCCAGGGGACCTTTTGAAAATAAATGAAACGAAGGAGTATGAAATTAAATAGGCCTGAGCCAGGCTGGTAACCCTAGACATGTCAAAAACGTCCAAAATGTGGCACCGATGGTAATTTTCTCAGCAACTTAATTCACAAGCAATATATTACATCAATTATTTGTATAACCTCGGTGCTGGTCAATTATTTGTATAACCTTTGACTTACTTACTGTTCTAACGTCTACTCGGCTTTCGGGCTCAGTCCCCTTGGGTCTGACACTGTTGTAACAAGCATAGGCAAAGCTAATGGATCTCGGCTCTGACGCCGGGATTCAGTTCTCGTTGGTTCGCAAATGTTTTTTCCCCAGATGACTGCCACGGAGGCCAGCTAACAGGAGTTGTTCATAAAGCTTAAGAGAAGCATGTTAGGATGTACACCGTCTCTGTGCACGCATGTTGGAATACTTTTGTCAGGTTTGTTAGTCCAAGAAAGGCTGTGAATAAGGAGAAAGCTCTAAAAACACTCGATGGCACATTTCAATAGATGGCGAAAGTGGCTGTCAGCAGGGACTGGTGAAATGACTGCACATGCGCAGACCATGATAGCCTTTTGTTTGTATTTTATGTCCACGTTCTGCTTGCTGCTGAGTGTGTATGTGTATGTGGTATTTTGGGTTTTTCTGTTTCCATGTGTATACTCCGTGTGCCCTTTATTTTGATTTTCAATTGCCCATTGCGCTCATCTGGGTATGGAGCATCCTTTGCCTGTTATTTGAAAGCGTGTTCTGTTTAGTGTATGTATGTATGGCACTTCTATTTGTTTCTAGTTCTCCCACTTATCTCCCACTTATCTCCCACTTATCTACTGCTCTCCTCTCTGTGCTGCAGCTGGCTCTATTTGTAGCACCAGTCCTAGTCACAGTGCTGCAGCGGGCTCTATGTGTGTTTGCAGCTCTAGTCTCTGTGCTTCTCAAATTTGCTTGAAAATGCACCATTTACCCTCTCTTTTTTCAAAATTTTCTCGGGGGGAATACCCCCCGAAACTCTCTTAAGATGTTTGTGCTTGCTCGCTGCACTCGCTCGCCACGGTGCACTCCAACAGAAAGTTTACGCCCTCCACTTTCAAATGTCACCAGCCGCCACTGGTCATAAGGTGAGAATGCTATTTTCCAGCATGGATGGATAGAGATCCATAAGGAGCCCTAAACATTGTGTTACATGAGCCAACTACTCCACATCTGAAGCCTACTGAGTATTTCTGCAGGGTTATACTGGGGGCACGGAGTGGTTGTCCTCCAAAATGCTAATGTTTAAATAATGAGGCCAATCACCTACCTTGTCTGTGCCACGGTCCAGTATATATGACTAGATGTCTGATTTATGATCTTTAACGGCAGCAACGTTATAAGGTTATGTGTTATCACACCAAATAAGACAAATATCTGTACAGTACATGTGACAAACAAGTCAGGCTCCTGTATTGTGATCAAATTGCATCCAGACTCTTTGTCTTTGCCCCCATGTACTTTCTCAGGCGAATGGCAAAAAGGTGAAGGTATAATTGGTAAAAGTACAACAAATATGGAAGTCTGGAAGAGAATGCTATTTTTTATATGAGATGGTCAATACTAGCTCATTATTGTGTACTAAACATCATGCAGAATCACTCATGTGAAAAGGCTACCTTGTGGTAAGGGACCACATTTAAAAGATCAGGATTCAAGCATCCTATGTTTTTGACTTTGGTAATCCTACCACGGTTCTCATGTGTCTTATGGGTAGAAAAACATGACCCTGTTTATTTCTTTGTGAAACTTTGAGGCACAAAAGCCAAATACAAATAGCTTGAAAGGCACGGGGGATGGCTGCCTGAGTTTGCTGCTCCGTCGGATCGGGGAGATGATCACTGTTCCTGAGAGATACAACGAACAGTTAAGGCGCTAAAAGCACCTCTGCGCGTCGACGCAGAGACACCCGCGGTGCCTGTAAACACTGCTGTACAAACTACGAATAGCTAAACCTGTAACAGAAATGCTAATGTCTTTGCTTATAAAAATTGTTTTTAATAAAATACTTTGAAATCAAAAAAATAAAAATAAATTGCTAACCAAGTTACCAGATCCACATTTTCTCCGTACACCTTGTCCACTCTGTGCCAAAACACTTAGGCTCAGATTAGGGCAAATATCAACTTTACACAAAGTGATAGCTATAAACCTAACATTCAGCTTACATTCCCTTTTACTTTCTGTATTACATCTCAAAGATTGTCTAGCAACATTTCATATAGAGTGTGACAGTGATCCATTCGGGATATGTTTTATGGCATTCTTGCTGAGGTTTAACAAACATTTTTTTTTAACACTGGGAAGTGTCCAAGAACCGCTGGCTACTCTTTTTTCTTTCACAAATTGGAAAGGGTCATTTGGGAACCCCTTCCCATTTGTGAATGGTTTATCACTCCCTCTCAGTAATTGGTAAATTATTAATGTTTTGTGACCAGATTTTAGTTGCAAAACATTAATACATCCCATTCCGGCTTGCCCTAAACACATCAGTTTGCAACTGTAAACACAAATTGTGATTTAGTAAAATGTCACCAAATCACAAATTGTGTTTGGTATGCCATTTTGCAATTCGAACCATTTGCAGTCAAAGAGTAGTAGAATAGTTATATAATATGACTTTTCCTATGTCTTCGCTTCCTCCCTCACCCTTCTCTCCTTTCCCTCTCCCCTTCTCAAAATTCATAAGGACTTTTTATGGGTTTTCTTATAGATTTCTAGTACTGCATATTCATTTTGGTTTATCAATATTGTTCTTGTATTTGGTTGATATGTAGTATGTATTGAATTCAATAAAGTATTTTTAACACTAAAGCTAGCCCTTATGGTCTCTTTTAGAGTTTGGTAGATTGTAAACTCCATCAAATGTGACAGATATCCCCGCCTGTCATGTTATTATTTCATAGGCTATAATGAACTTGTAATACAGCAGACAGGATAGCCACTACACCTGCGACCAAGTCTGCCATTTGTTAGCGCCCTAGGGGCATATGATTCAAAAACCGTATTTGCGATTCTCAAATAGCGATTTTTTGAGAATCGCTATTTGAGAATTGCAAAACGGGATGTATTTAAAAATTCGCACATATTTTGCAAATTCTTAATATTCCTTAATTGTGATTAGCAAATTGCGAAATCGCAAATAAGGAACACCTTCCCATTCATTTCTATGGGCCAGGAGGCCCATAGGAATGAATGGGAAGTAATTCTCAAATTGCGAATTGCAATTTGCTAATCGCAAATTGAGAATAATTTCAAAGGTGCAAGGGTGTCATGATGACACCCTGATGCACCCCTGAAATGAACATGTGTGCGCATATGGCGCACATACATGCCCTAAGGGCATGTATGTGCGCCACATGGCACTTTCAAAAATGCTAAAAATTGCATTTTTCAAAGAAATCGCAATTACCACCAACTTGCAGTTGGTGGTAATTTGCGATTTCTTAAGGAGAATTCGCACAACTTGGGTGCGTGTTACATAGCATTTAAGGAATCGCAATTTACGATTCCTTAAATGCTTACGCAAAATTAAGGAATCGCTAAATTAGCGATTCCTTAATAATGCGATGCGAAAATGGCTCATACATCGCATTTTGCGATTTTGTATTCGCAAACGCTGTTTTTTTGCGAATTGCAGCGTTTGCGAATACAAAATCGCTTGATACATATGCCCCCTGCTCTTGTAATATGAGTAGATCTCAACAACTTTGCTCATCAATGTGAAAATATCACTGAGACTTAGCCTAGCAGCATGAAATGATCACAAGCACTACGTCAATGTCGAACAAAAACAAGAACTTAGCACTACAATATGGAAAGTTAATTTACCTGCTTGAAGACGGAATTGAAAAGAACACATGTGACTGACTTCTCATGACTTGTAATCTTTCTACCAATGTCCTGCTTAACTAACAACATTGTCACGTGGCTGTTAAAGGCCATAAAAAGTCGTCTGTGTGCTTCATAGAAATAGAAAACCAAATGGAAATCCACACTTTTTGGGAATATGTTTGCAATCCGCTGGATGCAGAGCTGATGGTGAACATCCCAGATTCTTAACACCTGTGTATTAACGACAAAAGAACTGCACATGTAATTACATTTAATGCAAAGATTGAATGAAATGTTTGTATGACCTGTTTATTAAAATGGTATGCAATGATTTACCGTCACCTTCGAATGACATAGCAGAACAAACTATTTGAAGTATACTGAGAAGCAGTATTGAATACTACTCCAGGTTTAATTAATGATCTAAAACTATTCAGCTGGAACATGGATGTTCTTCAATACATCCATCTCATACCAAGTAAGTAGTAGTATAACACTTTATTCAATATAAAAATATCATAAAAGTACGAACATAATTAATTCATCAATTAATCAGTAAAAATCCATCGTTATACAACATGTGACAATATAAAAATAGAGTTAAAAAAAGGAATATGTACAGATAAAAAGACCATAAAAATCAATTCCTGATTTAACAGAGCAAAATACACATGTCTCTCTAGACGCCTAGCTCTTATTAGGACTCAACAATTTGGTACGCGTCAACCAGGCACACCCCAAAAATGTAGCTACCCCACAAACCATGGCAAGGGAAGAGGTATCGGTTAGAATAGAGTGCAACGCCACCCTAAAATCCAGAAACCCCAAATTTCTGCAGACTGGGCTATGCCATTTCCTCCTTGCCGCTCTATAAGCCGGGCACGCAAAGAGGAAATGGGAGATGGATTCATTGGGGGCACAACACCCGGGGCAGTTGGCAGATGTAACGCTCTGTTTTTTCCAGCCCACTACCAAAGCATTGAGCGGGAGGGTTCCTAACCTGAGCTTCATGTAGAGTGTTCTATCTCGTGGAGATTGAATAAAATCGAGATACTGCTCAGTTTTGATGTCCGGCTTGTGCTCCCGGAACTGATCAGTAAGGATCCCTCGATTGGGGTTTCGATCTTCCTCTCCCTTCACCAAGTCCCAATAGGCTTTTTTAATAATTTGCTTTGCGGGTGGAATCTGGCTGGACCATGCCTCCCCATAACCAATTTCTATGGCCAGCTGTTTTAGATTGCAGATCCATTTTATCTTGTTACCTGTATCTAAATTGATAATCTCATTCAAGGCAGCAGCATAGCTGGCCAATTCAGGGGTGCGTCTCAAGCGAACCCAAAAGAGCAACGGGCGTGTCTTACTATATCCTTGAAAGAGCGTTCTTCCCAGATCACCACGAAGCGGTGACAAAGGGGTAGAAGATGGTAGAGAAACCAGTCCTCTGTAGAAATGGTTCTCAGATCTCTCCAGGTCACTGATAGTCTCAAACCCCCATAGCTCCACCCCATATAATGCTGAGGGCAAAGCCTTCCCGTCGTAGACCACAAGGGCCGGAACAACTGGTCTACTAAAGGAAAGTCGCTGCTCTCTTAAAATTGACCCCGCCACCCTCTTATGGTTAAGGAGCATTTTCGCTAAATGGCTGTTCCACTTCATCTTATTGTTGATCCTAATGCCCAAGTAATCAAAGGAATCTACAATATCTAGTGGCATGCCATTGAGTGTGATCCCATTCCTAAAACGTTTGGATGGGGTTAGTGTCATTAATTTTGTTTTGGTGGTATTTATCACTAAACCCCGTGCATCGCAAAACTTGCTAAACCTATCGAGCAGTTTTTGTAGGCCACTTGGACTTTTAGACAACAGAAGGGTGTCATCGGCGACGAGGAGAGTAGGAGATTTCTCCCCTGCCAGGGTTGGGGCATCAGATAGGTCCTCTCTCAAATGGTCAACCACCCCATTTATAAAGAGCGAGAACAAAGTTGGAGCCAGCACACAACCCTGGCTTACTCCCCTATTCACTGCCACCCTTTCTGTCAGCTGGCCCTGATTGCCCCACCTAATTTTGGCGTAGTTCCCCTCGTGAAGACGCTTGATAATATCAAGGATCAAAGATGGAAAACCCAGGTCGGACAACACCTGCCAGAGCTTGGCACGAGGGATCAGGTCAAACGCGGTCTTAAGATCGATAAAAGCCAAATAAAGGCTACCTTTCCTGAGGACCACTGCTTTCCAATAGATCATATAGAAACGAAAGACCTGGTCCATCGTGCCCACCCTCTGTCTAAATCCTGCCTGGAAATGCGAGAGCACACTGCCATCGTCCATCCACGACCTTACCCTCATAAGGAGGACTCTGCCAACCACCTTCTGTATTACGTCGATTAGACTAATTGGCCTGTAGTTGGCCGGATCCTCCCTATTCCCCTTTTTAAATATGGCTACCACTTCAGCACCCTTCCAAGAATCCGGGACAGGGTGACCTCTAGCGACTAAGTTCAATATGAGCAAGATGAAATCAGCCCATAGCTTTGGTTCTTGCAGGAGGAGATCGCCGGGGATGCCGTCAGGTCCCGCCGCCTTTCTTGAAGCTAACCCAGTGATGGCAAGGGAAACCACATTGATCGAAAAAAGGTCCAGTGAGCTAACAGCCTCAGGCATAGTGTCTAACAAGGGGTCCTCCAAGGATGGGGAGTAAGACAAACCATGCAGTTCTATATATGAACCAGTACACATTAACCACATCATAAGAGTATTTGTCAGAGTACTGTCTGAATTACACACATATACATTTTAATGGATGGCATGGAGGCAAATGACATTGGCAAACTATATGGTAATACCTCACCCTGCATATACCTATATTGCAATGTGGGTGTGGCGTCCCCCCACAATTCTGGGTTGTTCTGCAGTGAATGAGGAATAACAAGTGGTATCTGCGTTTTATGCCTCTGCCACAAACAGAATTATTCTCTTTCCATTTGCTTTTAGCCAGCTTTTACCTATTGAAATGTATAGGGAATAATTTTCAGATGTGGCATAAAATCCACACATCTTGAAATCCTGATTCAGTGTGATGATGGAACGACGCCAATTTGAGAAGCAGGGTGCTAAGGGGAGTTAAGAATGCAGACATCATGTAGTGGAGGAATCTGGCAAATAAATGAGTTTGGATAAGCCTCAGGAAGTTAAAAATTAAAAAACATATATCGGGTAGGCAATGATGTTAGAATTAGCTAAGTTGTTGTGCACTGTTGAAATTCTACAAGGATTGACAGGAAAAAAAACATTTGTTCAGGAAATAACGTTTTCTACAGAAGGACAAGTGTATACAGCAACTGTTGCTTTTCCTTTAGGGTTTCTTAAGGCACCGACTATTGGGACATTAAGAAGTTTAGAAATTTCTTATGGAGAAATAACTTAGAAGCAGGAACGGCTTGAAAACCACTAATCAAAGTACTGATTTTGATAATGCCTCAATGAGCATTTGCAGATGGCACTTTCAAGATAGAGAGTACGCTTTCACTGTGGAATATGTTCCTGGGTTCAGCGCTTAATTTGTAGTAAAGTAAGTGCCAGGACCCTTGTCAGGAGGTTACTGCAGCTAGCACCACCTACTTCACCTGCTAGCGCTGTCAATGGCAATACTAACACAACTGCTAACTATTGCATTCTTACAACTGGGACAGTAAAGACTATTCCAGGCTCCGAAAGCTATATAGCGATGTCTTGGGCTGCAAGAATTATTTTTAATTTATATTGAAATAATAAACAACTGTTGTTATGCTCATCTAAGCATAAGACTGCTTTTAACTAATGTGTGTGTTGCGCCGTGTTACGAATTGAATTGGTGACACGAGAGCGCGATTGTGATCTTGTACTGTATTGTCTGTGAGGCTTTTTAACGGGGCTGGGAGAATTTGGGGACGAATTGTATTGGATCTGGAAGTGTTTTAGCTAAAAACAATCACATTAGACTTTTAAAACAATTTTGTAATGACTCGCTTTTAAAACTGGAATTGTTTTAGGTAATAACTGCAATAGACTTTTAAATTAACTTTGCACTTACCCGCACTTTAAAACTGACCCATCCACGCGCTTGCGAGGGATTGAGCTCTAGTCACGTCCGGCTGAGAAGCATTCTTCCTCACTTCCGGGTGCCACTCCAGCGCCGCCATTTTTGCTGACGCTCTAGTGGTTCTTACTGGCACAACTGACCCTCTATTTAGGAGGGGCCATGCAAGCGCGCAGTCCTAAGACTGCTTTTAACTAATGTGTGTGTTGCGCCGTGTTACGGATTGAATTGGTGACACGAGAGCGCGATTGTGATCTTGTACTGTATTGTCTGTGAGGCTTTTTAACGGGGCTGGGAGAATTTTGGGACGAATTGTATTGGATCTGGAAGTGTTTTAGCTAAAAACAATCGCATTAGACTTTTAAAACAATTTTGTACTGACTCGCTTTTAAAACTGGAATTGTTTTAGGTAATAACTGCAATAGACTTTTAAATTAATTTTGCACTTACCCGCACTTTAAAACTGACCCATCCACGCGCTTGCGAGGGATTGAGCTCTAGTCACGTCCGGCTGAGAAGCATTCTTCCTCACTTCCGGGTGCCACTCCAGCGCCGCCATTTTTGCTGACGCTCTAGTGGTTCTTACTGGCACAGCTGACCCTCTATTTAGGAGGGGCCATGCAAGCGCGCAGTCCTAAGACTGCTTTTAACTAATGTGTGTGTTGCGCCGTGTTACGGATTGAATTGGTGACACGAGAGCGCGATTGTGATCTTGTACTGTATTGTCTGTGAGGCTTTTTAACGGGGCAGGGAGAATTTTGGGACGAATTGTATTGGATCTGGAAGTGTTTTAGCTAAAAACAATCGCATTAGACTTTTAAAACAATTTTGTACTGACTCGCTTTTAAAACTGGAATTGTTTTAGGTAATAACTGCAATAGACTTTTAAATTAATTTTGCACTTACCCGCACTTTAAAACTGACCCATCCACGCGCTTGAGAGGGATTGAGCTCTAGTCACGTCCGGCTGAGAAGCATTCTTCCTCACTTCCGGGTGCCACTCCAGCGCCGCCATTTTTGCTGACGCTCTAGTGGTTCTTACTGGCACAGCTGACCCTCTATTTAGGAGGGGCCATGCAAGCGCGCAGCGCACGCGCGCAGCGGGCTCGCCAATGGCGTGCCGGAGGCGCCTCGGCCGCACTCAGCATCAGCCATGATGCTAGAAACGAGATAAGTCTAATGAAATACTCTAGGGAGCAACTATTAGCCATAGGGAACAAGGTCAGTGGGGGGGAAGAAAGTTACTGTGACCCCACAGCCTAGCCTGGTCCTTGAGTGTGGCTTGATTAACTGCCGCTCCTTAGCAAAACACCATCAGGAAGTTTTTAATATGGTGGAAGATCTGCACTTGGATGTGTTATTCCTCACGGAGACGTGGTGTAGTGATGACTCCTCGGTGGAACTAGGGTTTGCTTGCCCGGAAGGCTATAAGATCTTCCACAAGCCAAGAGCTACTGGACGGGGGGGAGGGGTTGGGGTGATGTTTAAAGATACGTGGGGCTTTGCCCCTTTTAAGGTTGATGAGGTGGCGGGCATTGAGCTACTAGGATTCTCCCTTCAAGAACAAAGAGGGAGGCTCCTTACAGGGATGGTTAGTTACAGACCCCCAAGTTCTAACACACAGTACCAAACGCTTCTAGATGTCATTGCGGCTCAGTCGCTGACTCATTCAAGAATGCTGCTTCTGGGGGACTTCAATTTGTGGAAGAATGGTACCTTAGACGGACACCTAAGAGATCTCAGGGAAACATGTAAGAGTTTTAGCCTGCATCAGCTGGTTCAACAACCTACCCATCAATGAGGGCATATTTTGGATATCCTGTTTGCTGATCTCAATGAAACTGAGGTGGTCAACATTCTACCTCAGACCTGGACTGACCACTCGTTGATCCAGTTTCGGATCTGTATACCTGACGGAAAAACAATTAGAACACCTCCTGTCACATATCGTATGGGAAGAGATTGGGCAAAACTTATGAGGAGCAGGGCTGAGCCACTTTTTTACAATCTACCACCTTTTGATCCTCTTGACTCAGTGGCAGAGAATTACCGTCTGTACCAGAAATACATCCTTGATGTATTAGATCAGCATGTGCCTCTGAAACGCCTGAAGGTCAGATTAAAACACTCTGCACCGTGGTACACTGAAGAGCTGAGCACCACGCGCAGATCCTGTCGACAGGCAGAAAGGAAATGGCGCAGGCATTATGATGAGCATGATAAAGTGGCTCTAAAAAAAGTACAAGCTCGGTATAAAGAGTTGATGGCTAAGGCTAAGGCAGACTTTTTCATCAACTCTATCCTGTCAGCACCAAATAGTACTAGAGCCCTTTTTAAGATCATTAGGGACCTCTCTAATCCCACTAGTGTGGGAAATAAAGTGGTTGCGTCACAGGCGCTATGCGATAAAATCGCCTCTCATTTTGAGGAGAAAATCGCAAAAATTGTAGGAGGACTAAATATGTGCGACCCCTTTCCTCCAAAAGATAATGGACATACGTCCCCGGAAGAACTAGGGAGAGTAACCTCACTGGAGTATTTTATACCACTCACTAATGAGCTGTTTAACAACTGTGTACAGAATGTGAGGTCAGGGTCGCCACTAGACCCCCTACCTAATAAGATCTGGAAAGAGCATGCTTCAGCTCTGCTCCCTCGGTTGTGGCAGATATGCTGCCAATCTCTGGAGGAAGGGGTGGTACCTGAAACATGGAAGCTGGCAGTAGTTAGCCCATTACTAAAGAAGCCCTCTCTGGATCCAGGAGACCCTGTTAGTTTTAGACCTATTTCTCTGCTGCCTTTCCCTATAAAAATTATTGAAAAGGTAGTGAGTAGGTCTCTCTCTGGGTATCTGGAGGAGTTCCATCTCCTGGATAAGAGCCAGTTTGGCTTTAGACCAGGTCACGGAACGGAGACAGCTCTGGTCACGGTGTTGGATAACCTTCGGATGCGGGCGGACAGAGGCCTCTCGTCAGTATTGGTCCTCTTAGACATGTCAGCCGCATTCGACACGGTTAACCACCGAATTCTGCTGAATAGGCTGGAGCATCTGGGAGTGAAGGGATGTGCCTTGAGATGGATACAATCATATCTCACAGGGAGACAACAGGTGGTCTCTCTCCCCCCTTTTACCTCCAGTAGGACCCTGGTGGAACATGGGGTCCCCCAGGGATCGGCCATTAGCCCCATCTTGTTCAACATTTATCTGCAGCCTTTAATTCCGATTATTAAAGCATATGGGATTGATCTCATTAATTACGCGGATGACACCCAACTAGTGTTTTCACTGGAGGGAAAAGGCGCTTTGACCATGGATGACTTCCAGAATTGTATGTGTCAGACATCGGATTGGCTCAGGGCTAACTCACTGCAATTCAATGGAGGCAAGACCGAGGTGATTTATTGCCCCCCGGAAGGAGTAAGAGATTTGCCCTTTGACTTTAGAATGGCCCCAGAAGTGGAACCCATTGTCCCAGTGACAAAGGTGCGGAACCTGGGGGTCATGTTTGACAATGACCTCCAAATGGCTTCTCAAGCTAAAAAAACTGTGAGGGTGTGTTTTGCTCTTATGAAAGCCCTACGGCAGATTCTACCTCTTCTGCCTGTGGAGAAAAGACCTTTGGTGGTCCGTAGTACCATTCTGAGTAGGCTGGACTAGTGCAATTCTCTGTATCTAGGCGCTCCGCTTTACATATACCAGAGTTTGCAGAGGGTCCAGTCTATGGCAGCCAAGCTGGCGCTGAATAGGAAACGTGGTTCTTCAACCACGCAGGCGCTTCAAGAGCTTCACTGGCTTCCCATGAGGGAAAGGGTTAAGTTTAAATCCCTGTGTATTGCCTATAGAGCGGCACATGGTCTTGGCCCTATCTCTCTACAAGAGAAAATATTCTGGTACAAACCTCAAAGGACTCTCCGCTCATCGAATGCCTTCTTGCTAAATACTGGTAGGATTAAGAAAGCCAGGATGGGAGGTAGGGCCTTTAGTACAGTGGCCCCGCGACACTGGAATGAACTTCCCCTGAATATTAGACAGGCCAACTCCTTGATGGATTTCAGGCGAAGTTTGAAGACTTGGCTCTTTCCTAGGGAGGGACATATGGTCTCCTAATTCTCTTTCTCCAGATTGACACCGGCTTTTCATTTCCCCTCTTCTTTTCCGTTTTTGATGCTACACACTCTGTTGGTCTAGAAGTTTTTTCACCACAGTCCGAGCGCCAAGATACCCGTTGGGTGATAGCTGCGCGATACAAGTACAAAATACAAATACAAATACAAATCTCTGCGCACTGTGCCTGCCGCATTTGCACTTTAATTGTTGCTGACTATTTTGCACATTGCCTGTTTTTAGCTGTTAAGATCGTTTTAAATAAATTGTTAATTTTAGAGGTTCTTTCCACATTGCACTGACCTCCCGCTGCTACTGCTCTCCGGTCCCCCGCGGCGCCAGTGGCCGTTTGAGTGGCGAGAGCAGGTGAAGGGGAGAGTACACAGGCATTGACGGCCGCCATATTGAGGTGGATTTCCGAGTGACGGTCTAGTCCTGAACTCCAGGAGGGGCCTGCCCATACTTAAGTGGCCTGACGCCTTCGCGCAGCAGACGCGCGCCGCGGGTGCGTCCAAGGCAAGCCCGTCTGTGCCCGTCCACGCACGGGCCGTGCACAGCACCAGCCACGCTGCCAGTTTTAGGCGAGCCCCCTAACATGCATACATACTCTCGGGAGAGTTTGCTGGCCCTGTCTACCCCCAGACTGCGCTGTGCGGGCCCGAGTTTTAATTGTGGTATTTGTACTCAGCCTTGGAAATGCCACACCTGTAACTTAGTGTTCCTTAACACAAGATTGAAATTAACATGGACCTCCTCCAAGGTTCAGTCAAGGCTTCAATGCGCGCTTATTAATGCACGCTCGCTCATCAAACACAAGTATGAATTCTCCAAGTTTGCCGGAGAGCGGGGCCTGGACATCCTGTTTGTGGTAAAAACTTGGGCAGATTAAGCTTCTGGGCCTGATCTGGTGGTAGCCATTCCACCTGGTTTCACCATTTTCAGGAAGGATCGTAAAGGAAAAAGAGGCGGTGGCCTCGCAGTTGTTTATAAAAACTACCTAAAAGCCACCTTTAATAATATCCCTACGGGATTGTCATGTGAGGCACTTGCTTTTCAACTAACTCTTAGTCACACCTACTCCTTTAACGGGATGCTTATCTACCGCTCCCCTGGTCCTAAAGCCAATTTTCTTCAATCCCTGGGGCATCTATTAGAATTCAAAGTGAACTTCCAGGAGTATACTATACTCGGGGATTTAAATTTTCACTTAGATAATGCACAGGACAGTGACTTAAAGGCCCTGATGGACCTATTTACGAGCGCTGGTCTAACACAGCTGATAGAAGGTCCCACGCATAGGGCCGGCCACTTGCTGGATGCAGTTTTTTCCGACTGTCCGCTCCTGAAATTCAAGAGGAGTCTACATCTACTATGGTCGGACCATGCAGCGGTTCTGTTCAATCTTGCCCTGTCACCGTCTACAAGCAATAAGTAGGTGCCCATAAAAAGCCAGAGCCATTTTCTTTGGCACCGCTTAGACCACACGAAACTGGCTTCCGAACTTAGTCGTCAGAGAACCTGCCTAGTCTCTGCCCCAGAGAAAGCAGCTCAAGATTACCATGACTGGATCCGGACCTCGATACGGGCAACCGTTCCCCAAAAATCAGGAAAAATCACGAGGACAGCTCCCTCAGAACCCTGGTTTTTGGATGAGTTGAGACTGCTTAAAAGGCAGTGTCGTAGGCAAGAAAGGCGCTGGAGACTCATGTACGACCCATTAGAAAAAGAGCGCCATAGGGAAATACTCACTCAGTACAAAGCCAGCATTCACAATGCTAAAATCAAGTACTACTCAGAGACCATTCATAAAGCCAAGAATAACGCCAAAGAATTATTTGCCACTGTTCAAAAAACTGAGTCAAGTCCATGTTAATAAAGAGTCGATCCCAGATCAAGTCTTGTGTGACACCTTGGCTTCCACCTTCTGTAGTAAAGTCCAGGGTATTTACAACAAATTTGCATCAAACACTACTCATGTAGCAAATAGTCAAACTCCCCTGGAGCCAACACACTCCTGTAACCCAAATCCCTCGCTTCTCTCCGAGCTTCGTCCAATCATATACGAGCAGGCGTTTAAATTTCTTGCTGCCGCTAAATCAGGCTCACCATTGGATCCCTGCCCCCCAAGATCTTAATTTCGGTGATCGAATCAATAGCTGGCCATCTCACTGAGCTTTTCAATCTTGTTCTGAAAACCGGTATATTTCCCGATCTATGGAAAGAGACCTCTATCCTACCACTTTTAAAAAAATCTAATCTGGACAAAGCAGATCCTGCCAATTATCGTCCTATAGCCCGTCTGCCACTGCCAGCAAAAATCCTCAATAAATACTTAAATCAAGAACTCACTAAGTTTAATAACAACAACATTTTGGACCCTTCCCAATAGGGTTTTCGCGGCAGCCACAGTACGGAGCTTGCCCTGACCACAGCCACAGAGCAAATCAGGCGCTCAGTAGATAAAGGAGGTATGGCGGCACTGATCCTTCTTGACATGTCAGCAGCATTCGACACGGTGGACCATGGCCTCCTACTACTTCGCCTTCAAGAAAATGGCATTACCGGCACCCCCTTACAGCTATTTAACTCCTTCCTCTCTAACCAGGAACAACGTGTGGAAATGGAGGGCCTGAGCTAACAGAACTTCATCCTTCCGTGTGGGGTTCCACAAGGCTCGTCTCTTAGCCCAACTCTTTTAATCTGTATGTGGTTCCCCTGGCTAGGCTCATTAAATCCTTTGGATTCGCGATGGTGTCACACGCCGATGACACCATCGCGATTATTGTGTCCATTTCAGAGAACCCCCGTAGTACCATCCATAACTTTCAGGCCTGTATGAGACAGGTGAGCAGATGTATGTCGGAAAATTGCCTTAAACTGAACCATAATAAAACGGAGATTCTTCTTTTTGGCAAGAATGTCTCTTATTGGTCTCCGGACTGGTGGCCCAGTGAACTTGGCCCTCTCCCCAGTCTCAAAGGCCAGGAACCTGGGAGTCATCGTTGCTACCACGCTATCATTTTCCCATCACGTTAATACTTTGACGTCAACCATCTGGTTCATCTTAAAAATTCTAGGAAAAATGTTCTGTTTTATACCATCCGACCAACAGAAAACAGTAGTCTCAGCACTAGTGTTGTCTAGGCTGAACTACTGTAATTGTCTCTTGATTGGTATGAATAAAGCCCTCCTCTACAAGTTACAAATCCTGCAGAATTCTGCCACCCGCCTACAGTACAAACTACCAAAATTTGCAACTGCAAAGGCGGCCCTTAACTCTCTTCACTGGCTCCCAGTGGAAAAGAGGATAAAGTTTAAGGCCCTTTGCATTGCGTTTAGGGCATTGCACAAACAGGGTCCTGTCTATCTAATGGACCATTTTTGTTGGTACTCCCTTCCAAGAATGTTGCGGTCTGCCTCCCATCAGCTGGTGGAAGTTCCCAAGGTACAACTCTCCAATTGGGGAGGGAAAGGCTTTTTCTACATCACTAGACTATGGAATCAACAGCCACTTTCACAAAAAAACTTGCCAGACTTAATATCATTTAGGAAAAGCTTAAAGGCCTGGCTATTCCAGGCCTAGAGCTACACAGTAATTATTTTGCTTCTCTCGATTCCCCGTGGTCGGCTGGAGATTGTGATGTCAGCACCTAGACGCCTTCGGGTAGTAGTGCGCTATATAAATACATAAATAAATCTCTAAATTAGATCAGACGCTGCCACCATGTGGCATACTGTCATAAATGTCGGTGTTGACCAGTAAGTGCCTGTGCTGAGCACCGGAAACCAGCAGCTCAAATTAAGCACTGCCTGGGTCAAACAATAATGTGGGTCATTGTTTATCCAGGTTATTGTGTAAGGAAAAGGAACTTGATGGAAAATTTGAGGGAGAGAAATGTGAGCTGTGCTTAGAGTGAGGTAGTCTCAGAAGCATGATGGAAAGCTGTTTTAGATGAAGATGTGTGGTTAAATAATGTATGTAAGTGCTTTCTGGGGAAAAAGGAAGGTGAAAGAGAAATGGTTGTATATGGTGACAGATGAACTGTGGGTAGAAAACAATGGGATCACTGACATAATATCAATCAGAACAGTATTGAGATACAGTAATAGTGTGTCAAAAATATGTATTGCAAAAATAGTGTTTCCCTATATTTATGATGGTAAGTGCAAAAATATTGAAAAAATATATCACATCACAATATTGTTGAAAAACATACAAAAGTATTGTTTTTTAATATATATATTGTTTGAACTAATAAATCTTAAATTTTATAATATCTAACATTGATATTATGTCAATTAAATAAATGTAAGTAATATTTATTTTAACACCATATATACTTATATAAACAACACACATAGATATGTAGGTGTTTATATATACACTTAATAATACAACCCCATTATTAAAAAATATACTTTACATTGTACTACATTTTTGCCTTTTTTTATTTACTATTATAAAAAGCATATATAAATATATATATATATATGTATATATATATGAATGTATATATATATATATAGAAATACATACATATATATATATATATATATATATATATATATATATATATATATATATATATATATATATATATATATATATATATATAAAAGCAATCTCCAACTTGTGAAAGTCTCGAAGTAAAATGAAGCTTTCAAGCAGGAAACGGGCACCCATTCATTAGTGCTGTTGCTGTTTATTTAGTGCAAAATGCCGCCATGACGCGTTTCGGGCTCAATCGCCCTTGATCACATGACATGCCATTCTCCATTTTTCCCTTTTTAAAGTGCCAGTGCAAGTAAACGACCATGAAGACAGACTATCCGCCTGTCTTCTTATATACCATTTAACCACATAATGCAGATATAAACATAGAATGAGGTTATTTTGTCACCGATTCTAAAAATGCAAACACATTAAATCACTGTGTAAATACAGTAAATTGATCATTGTCCCTATCACAACAATATCAAGTCCCTTTAAAATGTAAATTTTATTTTAAAATCAAATATAACAATATTTAGTAAAACCTTATTGTACATTGATAAGATGTGAACGCATAATGCATTAGATGAGTTATAATTTCTCATTTTAGGATGAAAAAAGAGAGAAAGAAAGAGAGGTGGATATGTAAAAGGTATTATAAATAGGTATTATAAATAAAACACACTGGTTTTGAGCCAGTTATGTATACCCTAGTTTGTGATTTCCCTCTCTTCTCTAGTATATTATAATAACCCCATACAAATAAGATAATGGTATTATTTGTAGGTCGTTCTATTTTATAAAAAAGTGCATCACCTGAATCAATAAAGTGCATAAGTGCTTGGAACTGTTTTTAAAATTTTAAAAACAGTTAAAAATTAGTGTGATGATTTAAACATAATATTCCCTTTTTAAAAAAAGGGAAAGGAAAAATAGATTGCAAGGAGTCAGCTAGGATGCAGAATTCACACAATTGGAGATTAGATTAGAGTTTTGAGACCCTCTATGTTTGTCGCTAATGAGAACTTATAGTTAGTAGTCCCCTATTTTTGTTGATTACATATTTAGAGCCAGGTGTGCAAGTCTTCCGTTGTATTTAGACCATTCGGATTTTTGCTATCGAACTCTAAAATGTATTTGGTCTCCAATTTTCTCAGGTGAGCCTCTCTATTTCCCCCTCTCCTCAATGGTGGTATAGAGTCCACCACATAATATTTAAGATCCTGGAAATGGCTATTGTGGACTTCTTTGATATGGCGGGCCACCGGATAGCTTGGATCTGTGTTGGCGATAGCTCGTGTATGTTGGAGAATTCGCTTGTGGACTTGTAGCTTCGTGCTACCAATGTATTTTAGTCCACAAGTACATTCTAACACGTATATTGCATATTCTGATTTGCATGTCAAAGATTTGGATATTGTGGTAGGTGCTGTTTATTACCTACTGGCGGTCGCCAGTAGGTAGTTATAGTTAGGACCACGTTTCCATAGGAAATCCGCAACATTCTATTTTGAATAACTTTTGCGCAGGTCAACGAATCCTCGCAAATTTTTCAAAATAGGTGGGGCGCTACGCTCCGCTCCTACCCTGAAAGTCTCGGGGGGATTCGTCAAGCGGGGGCTGAGATAAAAGGGGGGTCCCAAAACGCGTTTTTCCCATGCATTTTTCCATAGGACCTTTAGACACAGCTACAGCCCGAACGTCTGAACAGAATTACTTGAAATTTGGCAGAGAGGTAGTCCTCAGGTCAAGGAAGTGCCTTTTGTAGGTTTGGTGTAAATCTGTTCAGTAGATTCTGAGAAAATAGCCTTTAAATCAATATATATATCTGAGCCAGCTTACGGTGCGCTTACGGTGCGCTTACCGTACGCGTACGGTGACGTGCGCGAGCGCGATTCTAATTGGCTCTTAGATCTTAGTAAACATTCGAATCGGTCGAAACCAGGAAGCGGCGGCCGCCATTTTGTGTATTTCACTCAGAAAAAAAAGGGTGATAACTTGAAAAGGGGGCAAGGAAGAGAGTTACAGACCCCCTAACATTTGTAAGGGGGTCATAGAAGGACAGAAAAGTACAAAGAAAACATTTATTGATTTTTAAAAAAATCGCGGGGTACGCGTACGGTAAGCTCACCGTACGCGTACGGTGAAAAAAAAAAGAAAAAAAGAAATGAAATGCAGATTTAAGTGTTTAGATATTAGGGGGCTCTAAAAAGAGCCGTTGTGTTTATGAAGTGATTTTTTATTGGTACCTACAAGTAAGTACCGATGCAGAGTCTAAGGTTCAAGAGGAAGACTCTGTTCCCTTTATCAGTGAAGTGTACACCATCTCCTCTATAAATGTCTTGCATGTCGTAACGCAAGTTGTTGTGGTAAATGGAACCCATACCATAGTCACGGAGGAAAGCAGAAACAGATTTGTTGACGTGCTTTCTTGCTTTGTCAATCTGCGGACAAAAATGATTGGACCAGTTCCATTTTTGCCTTTGGCATATGTTAGAAAACACAAAGGCAGTTTTAGGGAAAAGTGAAAACAGTTGTGCAAAGGTCTCCTTCATAAGCATTTCCAGACCTACCCCAGTCAAAGTGCCTAGGTCATTGCCACCACAGTGCACTATTATGAGGTCAGAGTGTTGGATTTGCATGAAGGATTTCACCAATGGCATCAATTGGTGCCACTTTAACCCTCTCTGACCAATCCATTTAATGTCTACATTTGGCAAAGCAAGGTCTCTCACCATATCTGTTTTCTCTGCATACTTTTCACTTCAGAAGACATAGCTGTGCCCTACAATCCACACTGTGAACATTTTCAAAGGAGAACTGGATGCACTCAGGAGGTGTAATTCAGTAGAATGGTAAAAAGAAATGAAAGACAGTTTGGAAATGGAGGCATACATATTTTTTTTATAAAAAAAAGAACTGATTGGCTGTTTCATACCATTCTAGAATAAAAACTAGGCTGTATGTGTAAATTTATAGAAGCATGTTTTGTATTGGTACAGAAAAATGTGTTACCAAAGAACAGTACTATGGATTTGCTGTTAGGTTTGAAAAGTCAAGCACTCCTGCTCTTTGGAAATGAAACATTGTGTGGCGAACTTCTGACCTAACTCCACACAGCAGTGTTCCATGAGCTGTTGCTATGGTAGCAGGCAGAAGTCAAGTTGGGGGAAGGGTACTAGGCAGAAGTCAAGTTGGGGGAAGGGTACTTTTGGAAAAGGGTTGGTTTTCAACCAATAGAAATGTGTGATTACATTTAAAAAAAAAGGGGGAAGCACTGAGATTTGAAATTAACATGTATATGTGTGGAAAAAGAGAGGGAAAGTTTGCCATTATCTGGTTCTGCTGAGAGGAGAGAGGTGTAAAGAACAGAGATCCTGGCTCTGATAATCTGCTGTTTGAGTGCCACATTTCTTTCACAACTAACTAATTTTAAAGGTGAGTTTAGAGTTTGAGAGGGGATGTATATGGTAAATTAAGAAATGAATAATAGAATTGGAATTCCTTTTGTTGAAGTTGTGTTTATTATTTTCTGTTTTGGGAGAAATTTAAATGTGAGGAACATGTAAAATAATATGGACTATGTTTTCACGATAAATTAAGGTGTACTGGTAAAAATAAGGAATACTTTAAGGGTTTGAGGTTGCACTCAGTAATGCAAATACATTCAGCATCAGTAAGGCTGGTTGCCCTTGCTGGAGTGTAGTGAGTCACCCAGGTTACACATGTTGCTGGTCTCAGAAAGCTGTTTGGTATTGCTCTGGTGATTTTACATTTGCATTAGATGGAAAGGGGGAGGTATTTTTTTATGCAGAAGCAGACTCTTAGCACACAGCCAGCTGCATATCCTGTGGAATCATGCATAGTATTCACAACCGAGTGGGGTTTGAGGTTTCAGTCAGTAATGCAAATACATTCAGCATCAGTAAGGCTGGTTGCCCTTGCTGGAGTGTAGTCAGTCACCCAGGTTACACATGTTGCTGGTTTCAAAAAGCAGTTTGGACATGTGCTTTTTTAAGAATCTGAAAAGTGGATTCAACATGTGTCAGTCTGTAAAAGTGTTTATCACTTGCCAAAAAAAAGAGTAGTAAGTGTGCTTTCAAATTGGCAAAGAAATTTCGTTTTGTGACTAATATGAAAACATGACTCTGTGTGCAAATAGGAATTACAGGCAGAGATTTATTGCGTATTGCTCTGGTGAATTACATTTGCATTAGATGTAAAGGGGGAGCCATTTTTTTGTGCAGAAGCAGACTCTTAGCACACAGCCAGCTGCTTATCCTGTGGAATCATGCATAGTAATGACAACCGAGTGGGGTTTGAGGTTTCAGTCAGTAATGCAAATACATTCAGCATCAGTAAGGCTGGTTGCCCTTGCTGGAGTGTAGTCAGTCACCCAGGTTACACATGTTGCTGGTCTCAGAAAGGTGTTTGGTATTGCTCTGGTGATTTTACATTTGCAATAGATGGAAAGGGGGAGCTATTTTTTTATGCAGAAGCAGACTCTTAGCACACACCCAGCTGCTTATCCTGTGGAATCATGCACAGTATTCACATCCGAGTGGGGTTTGAGGTTGCACTTAGTAATGCAAATATATTCAGCATCACTAACGCTGGTTGCCCTTGCTGGAGTGTAGTCAGTCACCCAGGTTACACATTTTGCTGGACAGAGAAAGCTGTTTGGTATTGCTCTGGTGATTTTACATTTGCCCCCACCAGTTTCCTCTACTGGTGGGGGCATTCCGGCGCCCTGCGACACCCCAGCTGTGGCGGACCCTGTTTTTAAGGTTTTCAGCTGGAATGTCGCAGGGATCGCAGGAAAATTGGCTCTGCCTGACTTTATTGCTCCGGTCGACGAGCACTCTCTGTGCCTCTTCCAAGAGACATGGAGTTGTGTGCCGGTCCACAGGGTGGGTTTTTCGTCCTATTTTTCCCCTGCGCAGGTTTCGTCTTCAGGGAGGGGGCGCCCAGCGGGTGGCCTCCTTATTTGGGTCGCGGCATCTCTAGATTGTAGAATTATGGAATTCGCCACAGGTTCTCCTGACATACAAAACATCACCCTAATAGACCAAAGGGGGAGAGTTGTTTTAAATGTTTATAATGTTTATGCCCGGGGAACCGTGGGCGGAAGAAAGTCTCCTGTAATATCTCTCCTCGAGACTTTGTTAAGCAATACCTCATATAAGTCTCGTATATTGGTTGCTGGTGACATGAACTGTACGTTCGAGCCCTTGGGCTCGGACGTTTCCCTCGACCAAGAAGAGGAGGATACCAGGTGGGGGATTCCGGCTCTGGAAATCCCACCGATTAGAAGGTGGTCAGAAGTGGCGCTTCAGTTATATTCCCTGAGCCTTGAATTCAATCTAAGGGCTGCTAATGGGAGGACACCCTCGGATAGGTTGGGCGTCCACACGTACAATAGGCCAGGACATACCTCTAGGCTAGATTATTTTTTAGTAGACGTATGTCTGTGGCCTCATGTAAAGGACATGCAGGTGGTCCCCTCGTCTGAAAGCGATCACAACCTGCTTTCTTTAAGTATGGCCCAGTGGTGGCGACACTCAAGCAAGGATACTATAAATCGGGTAGCAGCACCACCGGAGGTCTCGGAAGTCTCCCCTTGTGGTAGGCGAATTAAATGGGCCAAATTGGTTTTATCAGAGGGGAAGCTAGAAGAAATACAATCTCACCTAAACCACACGGTATTAAACCTTGGAATATCCACGGAAGGTGTGGGTAGAGTGAGCGGGCTCTTTGTTTCCCTGACAGAAGCCTTAACTAATGTCTTTACTTTACACCATAACAAATTGGGTAATAAACACTCTAAAAAACCCGCCGATGGCTGGTATACCCAATCATGTAGGGTTTATAAGGTTAAGCTAGTTGAGGCAATTAAAGCTAAGTCCCGTCCTGTGATACAGGAAGCAAGGAAGGCCTACAACAAGTCCCTTAAACTAGCCAGGAGGGAGTGGGAAGACAAATATTGGGATGACCTGCTCCAGGCCAGTAAAATTAGGGACTCAAGGGCATTTTGGCATCTTATAAGTGCACGGAAAAACCCCGATGCACTTGTGAGACCCTGTAACATCCCGCCTCAAAGCTGGGTAAAGCATTTCGGGTCCCTATACCTCCCTCCAGATGGGGATTGTAATGCGGGGATGGACCTCATTCGAATTACTGAACCTCATGCCTATGATCTCTTTACTCCGCTAGAGATTGAGGGGGTCATAGGGTGGATAGCCCCACGCAAGGCTGCGGGCCCCGACGGCCTCCCGGGGGACCTTATGAGGGCATTTCCAGCGGAATGGGCGCGGGTTATATCAGCACTACTTAATGATATCATGATGGGAGGGGCAGTACCAGAATCCTGGAAAGGGGCGGTGGTGGTCCCGATATATAAAAAAGGGTGCAGGGAAACACCAGGGAACTACCGACCCATAAGTCTGATCGACTCCACCCAAAAGATAGCTGGTAAAGCTATCCTTGGAAGGATTCTCCATTGGGTGGAGGAGAACAAAATTCTCTCAGACTTTCAGGCAGGTTTTCGGGTTGGAATGGGGACAATAGAGCAGGTGTTTAGGTTGGTATTATTGGGGTGGAAGGTGGTGGAACTGGGCAAGGGCAGTCTTTATTTGGCCTTTATAGACCTGAAGACTGCCTTTGACCTAGTCCCCCGGGAAGACCTTTGGAGGGTACTTTATGAGCTGGGTTTACCCCCTTACATCTTGTCACTTCTCATCAGCCTTCACGCCCATACCTTTGCTCAGGTCCGTTGGGGTAAAAACGGTGAACTTACTGAGAAGATTCCAGTCTCTAGGGGCGTAAGACAGGGCTGTGTCTTGGCACCCACCCTATTTTCACTTTATGTGAATGGGGTGGTAAAACATCTTCAACAAGAACCAGCCGACGCCCCTTGTCTCGGAGGAGTCCGTATCCCCACCCTGCTTTTTGCGGACGACACGCTCCTGATTTCGAAGACCCCTCAAGGTCTTCAGAAATTATTAACGCGATTTCAGGAGTTCTGTGGTGCAAGAGGATTAACAATAAATGTGGATAAAACAAAATATCTAGTCCTAAATCCTCCTAAGAAACTGGGCCGCCCACCGACACTTAACTCGATCCCCCTAGAGAAAGTAGCCGAATTCGATTACCTCGGTATTCGGATTACGGATAGGATGTCTTGGGCTAGTCATATTGATAAAATGGTCCTCAGCCACAGGAGAGTGGGAGGTGCTCTAATGAGGGAGTTCAGGGCCTCTCCAAGGAGATCACTCACCCCAGTAGTTGATATCTACAAGGCTAAAGTAGTGTCATCAGCCTTGTATGGGGCAGAATTGTGGGGCCACTGTTGCTTGAACGCCCTAGAGTCAGCGGAGAGCAAGCTATTGAAATCCCTTATCTCCGTGCCCCTGAGCACTCCATCCGTACCTGTTCGGCTGGACATGGGCTGCAAAAATATTAAAGACCAGGCCCAGCTTCGCCCCCTTTTGTTATGGACACGAATCTGGAGGGGTGAAGAACTAAAATCTTATGCTGATGCCCTGGGGGAAATAATGAGCTTGAGGGGTTGGGCTAAGATAAAGTGGCTAAGAGACACTAAAAAGCTTTTGGAGAATATCGGTCTAGGAAGCTGTTGGTCATCACGTTCAGCCCCTCCAAAACAAGTTGTCAAGGCGCTTTATTGGAACTGGTGTGCGGAGCGTTTAATTACTAACTCTAATCACTGCAAGTCGACTGTCGCCTCTTTGCAAATTAAAGACACTGTGGCTTTTGAACCCTACCTGGACTTGATAACTCTCCCTTTTGATCGAGCCCTTTACTTCAAATTTAGAGTTGGATGCCTCCCCCTAGGCGCACTGGTATCAAGTTGGTCACCTGTGGCCCGTATTTCTCCCAACTGTGCGTGTTGCCGAAGCAAGGCCGAGACCATTGTACATGTCTTGTTTGTTTGCCCTGATTATGCAAGACCTAGGAGTGTCTGGTTGAAACCCCTTTGTCGCAATATGGGCACACGCAGCTACCTTGAAGCCCTACGTATCCTAACTACGGACACTTCCCCCCCCCTTAGTGTGTGGAATTGCAAAATTTTTAAAGTGGTCTTGGCTTATTCGTTGTAAGAGATTGTCAGTAGCTGTTTAATTCTCTTTTTAGCTAATTTATTAACGGGCAATTTATGTCCTTTTATCTTTTTATGAATTTCCTACTGGCTTCTTGTAGCTTGTGTTTTTATGTGCTTATTGTAATAATTGTATTTCTTATGTGCTTACAAGATATCTTGCATATCGAATAAAAGCTTATGACTGACTGGCAAATAGGAATTACAGGCAGAGATTTATTGCGTATTGCTCTGGTGAATTTACATTTGCATTAGATGTAAAGGGGGAGCCATTTTTTTGTGCAGAAGCAGACTCTTAGCACACAGCCAGCTGCTTATCCTGTGGAATCATGCATAGTAATGACAACCGAGTGGGGTTTGAGGTTTCAGTCAGTAATGCAAATACATTCAGCATCACTAAGGCTGGTTGCCCTTGTTGGAGTGTAGTCAGTCACCCAGGTTACACATGTTGCTGGTCTCAGAAAGGTGTATGGTATTGCTCTGGTGATTTTACATTTGCAATAGATGGAAAGGGGGAGCTATTTTTTTATGCAGAAGCAGACTCTTAGCACACACCCAGCTGCTTATCCTGTGGAATCATGCACAGTATTCACATCCGAGTGGGGTTTGAGGTTGCACTTAGTAATGCAAATATATTCAGCATCACTAACGCTGGTTGCCCTTGCTGGAGTGTAGTCAGTCACCCAGGTTACACATGTTGCTGGACAGAGAAAGCTGTTTGGTATTGCTCTGGTGATTTTACATTTGCATTAGATGGAAAGGGGGGGTTATTTTTTTATGCAGAAGCAGACTCTTAGCACACAACCAGCTGCTTATCCTGTGGAATCAAGCACAGTATTCACAACCGAGTGGGGTTTGAGGTTGCAGTCAGTAATGCAAATATATTCAGCATCACTAAGGCTGGTTGCCCTTGCTGGAGTGTAGTCAGTCACCCAGGTTACACATGTTGCTGGTCTGAAAATGTTGTTTGGACATGTGCTTTTTTAAGAATCTGAAAAGTGGATTCATAATGTGTCAGACTGTAAAAGTGTTTATCACTTGCCAAAAAAAAGAGTAGTAAGTGTGCTTTCAAATTGGCAAAGAAATTGCGAATTCTGACTAATATGTAAACATGACTCTGTGTACAAAGAGGAATTACAGGCAGAGATTTATTGCGTATTGCTCTGGTGATTTTACATTTGCATTAGATGGAAAGGTGGACCTATTTTTTTTGTGCAGAAGCAAACTCTTAGCACACACCAGCTGTTTATCCTGTGGAAACATGCACAGTATTCACAACCGAGTGGGGTTTGAGGTTTTAATCAGTAATGCAAATACATTCAGCATCACTAAGGCTGGTTGCCCTTGCTGGAGTGTAGTCAGTCACCCAGGTTACACATGGTGCTGGTCTGAAAAAGCTGTTTGGACATGTGCTGTTTTCAGAAACTGAAAAGTGGATTCAAAATGTGTCAGACTGTAAAAGTACTTATCACTTGCCAAAAAAGTAGTAGAAAGTATGCTTTGCAATTGGCAAAGAAATTTCGTTTTCGGCCTAATTTCAAAGCATGACTCTGTGTGCACACAAGAATTGTTTTTAGATATTTAATTTGTGAAGGTGTTATTGTGATTTTCATTTATATGAAAGGGGTTTATAGTATTTTAAGATTTCAAAAGATCATAAAAAATGTAGTAATATATTTAAATAAAATAAAGGATTTTTTTTTTAGTTTTTTTCAGGTATTGCTGAAGAGCAGTGAACAAAATTTAAGATGCCTACAAAATCCAGACTAAAGAAAGACCACAAAAAAAACCTATATTTGAAGACAACTGGAGGACCTAAGTTAGTTGGAGATGCTCATGTTGGGAAAAAGAAAAAATCTTCTGGTAAGCAGACAAAAGATTTTTTAAAGAACATCTTCAAAAAAAGGAAAAATGTACAAAATGTCTGTACTGGAAAGAATGTTTTCAATAGAAAAAAACAGGAAAAAATTGAGAATTTAGTTAATGCAAATATACCTTCTGCAACAATAAAGATTAACTTAAACAGAAAAATAGCGTTTAAAGAGATACGTAGAAAAATGTTTCAGAGAAGAGTTATGTCCAATTTGATAAAGGATGTGAAGAAATATAAGCAAAAGGCAAAATATTACAAGAGAAAAAAAGAAATTGAAGCCATTGCAGCAAAGGCATTAGAATTAAAAAATAAACTATTCATTTTAATTTTGAATAGGATGCGTACATTAGATAAAATGGTTAATGTACTGAAATCACAAAGCAAAAGGAAAAGAGTAGTGAACAGAACAAACTTTTGTAAAGTGTTTTTAGGAAAATGGATGCATAGTTCAAGTAGTGAACCTTTTTTTAATGAAGAGAGCTATTTTCAAAGTAATAGTTTGCTGCATGCAGTTGACACCAGAGGCCGTGCTTATGAAGTGAAAAATGGTTGCATAATGGAGAAGGAGATAATGGTTCCAAGAGATGAGGTACAAGTGATGGCGGATGAGGCTATGGGGAGACGTCCTAAAGCCCCAGTGTACACTTGGAATTGTAGTAGTATTTGCACTGTGCGTCAGGAATCTATTGATAAATTTCGTGAGTTTCTAAGAGAATATAGTAAAAAAAGTGTAAAACAGAAGATTAAGGTGCTTCAAAGTGTAGATCCATGCAGAGTGAGAGAGAATACTGGTTTGCAGGGTCATTCTCTGGCTTGTCTATCTAGAAAAGTGTGTAATAGTGTTTTCCATCATTTTAGGATGCTGGCTGTTCATCATACTGAAATGAGAAAGTTTGTGAGACGGTTGTATTTTGCTAAAAGTCCAGCAATAAAGTTAGATGAATTGAATAGGGCTCTGTTCCGTGGATCGGTATCAGATGTAGAGAAGGTTGTTGATGAAATTCAGTTTTGTTACTTTGGTCCTGAACAAAACAGTGCAGAAAAGGACACAGTAAATGAGGAAGAAGTGGAAGAGAATGTAGAACCCTCTGTAAGTAAGACATTTAATGATCACATAACAAAATTTGCAATAATCTCTAATGAAAGACCAAATATTACTTGTATTTGTTGCCGCAGAACTCATTATAGAAAACAAACCAGGAATGTTGATCTCTACAGAAAGAGTGAAAATGAAGATAATTATAACTGGAAGGATTTTGCCACATATATATTTCTTGAAAATTGTTTTGAATTGGGTGAAGATCAGCGTATTTGTAAATACTGTTACAAGTTAGAGGAAAATAGAATGCCGACCAGAGCTGTACATAATAATTTAGAATTGGATGCTATTCCTGCTGAACTTTCTGAATTAAATACATATGAGTCTATACTTATTCAATGTGTTCATCCGTTCCAGACCATAGTACGTATGGAGCCCAAAACTGGTAAATTACCTCCTTCAGATTTACTGAGAGGTTTAAAAGGTAGAGGGGTGTATTTGCCCTTGGATTTGAAAAAAAATATGGAAACTATTGATGCGGATACTTTGGAAACTGAACCATTAATTATTCTGGTTAATGGTGTACCTACAAAGAATAAGAAGATTTGGCAGGAGCTGGTAGATGTACGGAAAGTACAAAGAGCAAATTTGTATTTGAAAAGGAATAACAAATGGTATGAATCCATTTATATAGAAGAAGAAGAAGAAGAAGATTTACAAGAAGACACAGAAACACCAACTGGACAAATTGAAAAAGTGGACAAGTCAAAGGAAGAAGAAATTTATGAACATTTTAGCATACATCCTCTTCATTCAAAAGAAGTTATGGGAGACAATATTGATCTGTTTCAGATGAAGAAAGCAAAAGGAACTCCCGTGAGTGTATGGGAGGAGAGCTTGGAAGCTCGATGTTTTCCCCAGCTGTTTCCTAAAGGAAAAGGAGGACGATACGATGAACGTCCAGAACAGATTCCAGCTTCTGAGTATCGGACTACAAGACTATATGCTGAAGATCCCAGATTTCGACAAAGTATTCCTTATTTGTTCCATCTTTTATTTGAAAGCGACTTGTCTGCACTATCTTATGCAGTAAATCACATTTTAAAAAGTGGAGTACATTTACAAAATGTGTCTGCTAAGGATTTTATGGAGAAAGTGCAGCACCGAGATGATCATTTGGAAACACAACTGATCAATCTGATGGCTTGTCAGCGTGGGACAAATGAATATTGGTACCGACGCCATGGTGAATTAAAATGCATGTTACGAAATTTAGGAACACCAACATGGTTCCTTACCCTAAGCTGTGCTGAGTACGCTTGGGATGATTTACTGGATTTTCTACGAGAGGCAAATTCAAACATTAAAAACATTGAATACAAGACAGCAGGAGAACTGTGCTCATTGGATCCGGTTAATGTTTGCAGATATTTCAATCATAGATTTGAGGCTATGATGTCCTTCATCTGCAATAAAAAAAATCCACCTCTAGGAAAAGTAGTGGATTTCTTTTGGAGAAAAGAGTACCAGGCAAGAGGTGCTCCTCATATTCATATGCTGTTGTGGATCAAGGATGCCCCAAAGTTTGGAACAGATACTGATGAAGCAGTGTTATCTTACATTGAAGAATATGCAACATGTGCTATACCAAAAAGCACAGAAGAGAAAAAGTTAAAGGAGCAAGTTTTACGTTTCCAAAGTCATCGGTGTGGAAAATACTGTCGACGGAAATACAAGAGCAAAGATAAATACTACACTAAATGTCGATTTGGATTTCCTAGACCTGTTCTTTCAAATGGAAGAGTAAACAGTTTTATGTCATCTGTGAGACATACTATCACAAGAAAATCACCTAAGAATACCTACAACCTAAAAAGAAAAGAAGAATCAAAAAATATAAATGACTACAACCCAGTCATTTTATCCATGTGGAATGCTAACATGGATATACCGTATGCAGCTGACAATTCCATTGCTGTTGCTCGATATGTAACGTCTTACATTACTAAATCTGAAAAAACTGAATTGAAAGAAATGTGGGAAGAGATTTCTCACGAGAAGACTGTCAGTAAGAAGCTGTACAGTTTCAGTTTAAAGATGTTATCGCATCGAGAAATTGGATCCTACGAATGTTCAGATAGGTTATCTTCTGCAAGTCTCTACTCGAAATCAAGAAGAATAATTTGGGCAAGTTTAGGCCTTGCAGCAATGAGAAATCGGGTACTGAAATCTGTTGGAGAAATTGAATATTTGGCCGAGAATGACCCAGAAAGTACAGATATTTTGAAATCAAACATGTTGGACACATATTATCCCAAGAGAAGTCAACATCTGGAGAACATGTGTCTCTATGAAGTGCTGCAGAGCTACATTTATTCACGGAAAGCCGCAGAAGACATCAAAAATGGAAAATATAAAGTCATTGGTGAGGAAGGATGTTTGGTGAAGCAAACAAAAGGAAGTTTGATAAATCACCGGAAGCTGAGTTGCGACACTACTGACAAAAAGGAATTTTACTACTTGGCTCTTTTACAGCTGTTTAAACCATGGCGTTCAGAGGATGAACTACTGGGAGAATTTCAAAGCTATGAAGATTCATTTAATGCTTGCAAAGACAGCATACAATGCAATACATTCACAACTTATCTGCAAATGTTAAATGAAGAAATTGAACAGGAAACTACAATTGCAGCAGAAGTAGCTAGAGATAGTTCTCAGGACAGCCAAAGTTCAGGAACACTCAGTCAAGATCCCCTAGGACAACCAATCGTTGAAAATGAAGCATCAATAGCCATGAATGAAGTGGAAACGGCTATGAATCAAGCTCAAGAAGAATTTATAGACTTACAAAATTTGGAAAGACAACTGAACGAAGAGCAGCAACAAATTTATGAAGAGATCAGAAACAAAATTGACCACGGATTTCTACATGAAAAAAAAGAGTGCTCATGCACATCATTTCATCCAATCAGGATGTATGTAAGCGGACAAGCTGGAACTGGAAAAAGTTTCCTAATAAAAGTCATCAGAAGCTACCTACAGCAAAAAACGGATTCTACTTTGTCTTGTGTGGTTACTGCTCCAACTGGGTTAGCAGCATATAACATAAAAGGAATCACCTTACATCGTTTGCTAATGTTACCAGTGGAGCATGAGAACAAAATACAATACAACAAGCTAACTGGAGAAGCATGCTTGGAAGTTTCAAGAGTATTGAAGAAGATGCAAGTTCTCATTATTGATGAGGTGAGCATGGTATCAAACTTAATGCTTGCCTTTGTGCATTTAAGAATGCAGCAAATTCTAAGGACAGACTATGACGTGTTATTTGGTGGAAAACATGTCATAGTTTTTGGGGATCTTCTACAACTTACTCCAGTTAAAGGACAACCAGTGTTTAATACTGTGACACATGAAGACACAAAGAAGTCATTGGGAAGCATCGGTAATGCAAATATTTGGTCCTTCTTTGAGTACAAGGAACTTACTACTAATATGAGGCAAGCAAACGATGAAGAATATGGAAGTATTCTGAAAGATATCAGGATTGGACTACTCACAGAAGTTGACAAAAAAGCATTACAGAGTCGGCTGCTACATAATTTATTTCCAAATGAAGAAATAGTTGCAGAGAAGATATACAAGAACATTGCAGAAAAGAAAAGTGTCATCTGCTTAATGCCAACTCTACGTGAATGCTCAATATTCAATGAGGAGCTTTTAAAATTGGAAAAGGAAGATATCAGGAAATTGGAAGCAGTGGACAAAATTGAGGATGGAAGAATTACTATCACATTAACAGGCACACTGAAAAATAAATTGGATTCACTAGAGAAGAACATTTCCAAAACAGCTGGATTAGAAAAAAATCTATATGTTTGCATGAACTGTAGAGTATTTTTAAGGAGAAATTTGGATGTTGAAAAGGGTTTAGTTAATGGAGCTATGGGAAGAGTTGTGGGTTTTATTAATTATCAGAAAAAAGATGGAATTGAATGTTTAAAAATAAAATTTGATCAGATAGAAGAAGTTAAAGACATTTGTCGTTGTTCAGTTCGTTTCATGCTTGTGAAAGACTTATATGTACGTAGGAAGCAGTTTCCGTTTTCTCTAGCATATGCTGTAACTATTCACAAGTCTCAAGGATTGACTGTAGATTGTGCTTTTGTGAACATTGGTTCAACTGTGTTCAAAGAAGGTATGGCTTATGTAGCTTTGTCACGAGTGAAAACATTATCTGGTTTATTATGATAGACTTTGATGACTCAAAAGTTAGTGCTGATACAAATTGTGTAAAGGAGTATAATAGATTAAGAAGAACCTATGCTCCTCATTTAGGTCAGTATCCTGTGTTGGAGAAACGTGTAGTTTCTCGTAAAAGGAGAAATGTGAATATCTGTAATGAAGATGTAGAGAGGAGGAAAAAAAAGAGGAGTGATGTAATTGCAAGCAAAAAGAAAAAGGAAAATGAAGAAGAGGTTGTAGGATGTCATTTTGAAAATAGCTCTGGTGTCAACTGCTACGCTAATGTAGTGCTGAATGTTGCATTTTATCTGGAAAGTGTGCAAGAGCAGATAAAAGTAAATCAGGGAAAAAGATTCTGTTCTGAGTTGAGTCTCCTTTTTCAAAAGCTGAGTAATGATAAAACTCAAATAGAAAGTGCTACTGAAATTAGAAAACTTTTAGATGTATGTTCAGGACGAACACAGTTTTCTCAAAATGTACAGCAAGACGCACAGGAATTCTTGATGTTTTTTCTTCAGGTACTGGAAGAAGAAGGGGTTCCCATTGAAAATTTGTTTGGTCTCTCTTATAAATGGGAACATAGTTGTGAAAACTGTTACAATATATGTGGCTCTAATGTTGATTCTGAAAGGTTTATTTATTTAACATTGCCAGAAAGTAAAACAGTCACTTTTGCTAAATTAGTTAAAGATGCTAATCATAGCATGGAATGCAGTGAGTGTAAATCTGAAATGTTTTCAACGTTAATTTTAAAGGAATACGGACAGTATGTAATTTTAATGATGCAACGATGTAAAGCTGAGGGTTCAAAATTAGATACTTTAATAAAGAAGTTTACAGGACAGCAATTATCAATTTCAGGAAAAACTTTTGTAACAGTTGCAATAATTTTCCATGAAGGACCTACTGTTACTTCTGGACATTACACAGTTTATCTTAAATGTGAAAAGGGCTGGACACTGTGTAATGATTCAAAATTGATTTTCAAGCAACGTTTGCCTTTTGATTTAGCAAATTCCTATCTAATCTTCCTGAAACCAAAATTTTAGAGAGACTTGGCAAGATCTGTACAAAACAATTTTACCATTTTATTGGATTACCATTGGAATTTTCAAAAAAAATGATTTTACAAATTATCATTTGGCCTAATGGAAAGGTAACCAATTGTAATGTGGACTTTTTAAATTTTTAATGAAACTTTGGAAAACCAAAAATTTAGACAAAATCGGTAACATCTGCACAATTTAAATTTTGGAATGTTATTGGATTGCCATTGGAAATTTATTCAAAAAAGATTTTTAAAATTACTATTTGGCCATGAGGAAAGGTAAACAATTCTATTGTGGACTTATTTAATTATTAATTAATCTTTCGGAAACCAAAATGTTACAGACAATCGGTGAGATCTGTACAATTTAAATTTTGGAATTTTATTGGATTAACATTGAAAAATAATCAAAAAAGAATTTTAAAATTACTATTTGGCCTAAAGGAAATGGAACCACATGTATTGTGGAGTTATTTGAGATATAATATTTTTGGGATTATACTTCTGAAACAAAATTGTCAGACGGTATTTTAAACAAATAAGTATTGATATTTGATGATATTTTTTAAGAATATTATGCATTTCTATAAAGTTATGTTTATGCAAAAAGACATTCTGGGCTTTTTTAAAACAATCTTTGAGATTGTTATTTTTTTTTTGCCCGCTGTTAAATGATGAATGCAATTGCTTTCACAATTTATAGTGAAATGCAATGTATTCTGAAAACAGCAAAAAAAAGGCAAAAAAATTTTGGGGAAAATATGTAAATATGTGTACTGTATTATAAAATGTTTTATTAAATATTAATACTTTTTTGTCAGATTGAGATAGAAAATTTTCGAAAACTTGAACCATTTTTAAAGCAATTAAAATTAAAATTAAATTAATAAATAATGTTTTGAGTGGGTATGGTAAGTCAAAAATTTCATGGTCCCTTTTTTCCACTTCTCCACAATCACATTTTCAGTTTTTCATTGTAGTCTCTCAAGGACCTTGTAATGTGATAATTGATTTTTAGTGTTTTTTAAAAAAAAAAATAATAATTACGCGTACCGTACGCGTACGGTAAAAAATAAAAATAAAAAAAGTTAAAAAAAATATATTAAAAAAAGTTAAAAGGTAAGGTTGGCTCTTAAAAGAGCCGTTGTGTTCATGCAGGGACAGAGGAAAGAAAGAGTGGGAATATTAGTCTCTACGACAAATGTGCTGATCTATTAAATTGTTCACTAGGGCAACACTGGTCTCCCTATGACAAATTAGATCGTGACAAGTGGCGCATCGAACTAAAACCCTCGAAAACCGATGGTTGATTTCCAGAGGACGAGAAAAAGGAGATGCTCCCCCCACAGATGAAGGGCTCAGCTGACCTGCCAAAGATGGACTCGGCACTGCAGATGATGGACCAGGCTGAGCTGCTGTGGATGTGCTTGGTTGACTTACTGAAGGGTTACCTTCAGTATGTCAAGCAAATGTCCTACCGTGTACACCTTGAAGGTGTCTCAACATGGTGTGATTCCCGAAGGAATACTTCTTGTTGGGATTCCCTCTTGAAAGTACACGGCCACAAAGCTTACAAGTCACTAAGGGTGCATTTACCTTTTTCTTGTCCTCTGGAAAAGAAAAATACTCCCATATGAAAGAGCTCTTTTGTTTCCTCCTTCTCTGCCTCAAGGTAGTGCTGCTAGCCTCACTCTCAGAAGAGTTCTGCTGTTCTGCCATCGTATCACAAAGGCAACTCAGCTCCTTCTCTTAAGGGATCACAAGCAGAAATGAGGGGAATGGGTGTGGTGTAGGAGAGTTCTAGAACTGAAAGTAGTTTCAACCAATCAAAAGTTGTGTTTCATGATCACATGACCCACCGTGCGCGTACGTTACGCTTACGGTGCGCTTACGGTGCGCTTACGGTAAAAGTACGCATGCGCGTAAAAAAGACACGCGCTCGCGCGCATGCGCAAAACAGGCACGCCCCTTCACTTCCGCGTAACAAGCGCGTGCAGCGTACGCGTTACGCGCTGCGCGCGCGTGACGTACGTCTACGCAAATTGCGTAAATGAACGCAAACAGCGTAGAAATCTAACGTAATGAAAGCAACACGTGCGCTTACCGTACGCGCACGTTAAAAAAAAAATTAAAAAAGGGAAAAAAAGGGAAAAAAAAAACCAATATGTTATACTAATAAATCTTACCTGTTTATTTTATAAAAATGGTAAAAAAAAAACATATTGTAGAATTTTTAAAATTTAACCATAGTCTTTAAAAAAGGATAGAAAATTAAAATAAAAATATGTTAAAAAAATTGGAAAAAAATTAAAAAAAATAAATAAAAAAAAAATTAGCATTTAAAAAACCTTGCAAATTCACTGAAAAATCCATGGGTTTCACACACGTTATAGTTACGAATTAGCATTTAAAAAACCTTGCAAATTCACTGAAAAAAACATGGGTTTCACACACGTTTTAGTTAGGAATTAGCATTTAAAAAACCTTAGAAATTCAATGAAAAAACCAAAGGTTTCACACATGTTATAGTTAGCTGGACATTTCACTCGTAAAAAACCAATGAAATTCCCCCGTTATAGTTAGTTCAGCTAACTATAACTCGCGCGCCCGCAATGCACTACTGATGACGTCACATATTACATCACTCATGACATGGTCACTGACATCACTCATGACATCACTGATGACATCTCAAATGACATCACTGATGACATCATCCTTGTGATCGAGTGGCAGACCTCCTCTTCCCCTAATATAACCTTTGATACACACATTCAAAAATAGAAACTAAAATTTTCAAAACAATGGACATACAAATATCAGTTACAACAACCTATTCAGTAGTTCTAAGCTCCACATACACATCCACTCATTCACCAACAGTCCTATACAGTCACTCATACATGTACTCACTCATCATATGTACTCATACACCTATACATCCTGTTACACAATGCCACTCATCCATAGAGTTACTCACACACATAGTCACTCATGCTAATAAAGAATCAAACATCCATTTACTTGCATATACAGTTATACACACACCACCACACTTACTTCTACGGAAACTTACACATACTTAGTCTTTTAAACAATCACTTATAGAAACACATACTTATTCATACAGGAACTCTTCCAATCTCTCACTCTCACATATACTCACTTTTATACACCAATAGTCACATATATTAGTTTAAAACATATGTAGTTACTCATAAAGACACTATTGAGACAGTCATTCACTCACTAACACACCCATACACACACTCATCCACCCATACAGTCCTGCACACATGTTGTCTTCAACACATACAAAGAGTGAATCACTCATTCATGCACCTATGCACTACATAATACCCCCCACCGAACCATACAGACACTCAGACTGATACTTAAAAAAACAACTAATAACCTATATAGATACCCATGAAGCTACTCACCAACCCATGCAGCCACTTATACACAAAGTGAGAGACTGATACAGATATTTTCATATTTAAACATTACTCAGTAAGCCATGTATTCACTATGATACACTTAATCAGTCAGTTACACAAAAATTTTTTTTTAAAAAAAGCATCCCTTTAGACACTTATATACCCATTTATTCTTCCATTGACCTTGAGATATACATATATAAAACATATTTAATTTTCAGAAAAACACACATTCCCTGGATGATGTCATCAGTGATGTCATCAGTGATGTCATTTGAGATGTCATCAGTGATGTCATGAGTGATGTCAGTGACCATGTCATGAGTGATGTAATATGTGACGTCATCAGTAGTGCATTGCGGGCGCGCGAGTTATAGTTAGCTGAACTAACTATAACGGGGTAATTTCATTGGTTTTTTACGAGTGAAATGTCCAGCTAACTATAACATGTGTGAAACCTTTGGTTTTTTCATTGAATTTCTAAGGTTTTTTAAATGCTAATTCCTAACTATAACGTGTGTGAAACCCATGTTTTTTTCAGTGAATATATATATTAACAAACCAACTGCAAAACATTAAATAAATGACCAAATTAATGAAGTATAAAAAGCAAAAAAAGACATTTACTAAAAATATAAAAAATATATATATCATATATATATATATATATATTCACTGAAAAACCATAGGTTTCAGGCACGTTATAGTTAGGAATTAGAATTTTAAATACCTCCGGCACGATGCCAGTCTTTTATTTATTTTAATTTTTTAAGAAGGGGGGCTGTGTGGTTCCCCTTCTTATTCTAATTTATTGGCCCTGATGACCCCATCCCCCAGGGCCTGTCTCCTAATTATATTTTTTTGACCCCAATCCCCAGGGCCGGCCACTGTTTTTTATTATTTTAAAAAAATATATATTTATAGACACACCTAGGACATGCTGGACAAACCGTACGTACCTATCACCATGACGATTTGCGTGATATTCATTAAAAGGCGACTATGCATGCATTGAATCCACGTGGAATGTATTTACACCACTAGTGAAGCTCTGACATGTCTGATGCCCTACCGTGCCTATTCCCGGTAGACACCCTTGTCGTTTATTTATACAAACATGGGTAGCTATTGACGGGCACATTTAATACACATGCACACCAAGCCATTCAAAGGGGATTCGACAAAAATTCGACCAAAACTATGCAAGAAACCCCCCTCACGGTTAATAAAACACACATCCACTGCCGGATGTGTAATACTTTTTATTTTACTCTCTGGAAAGGGGACGAACATCACTTGAGAGTCACAGCGCGCTCCTGACAGAGCCCAATGCTGTGTTACACCCACCATTGCCTTCCGAGTGCCACACACCTCTGTGTTGTATTCCACTAGCTAGTGCATATGCTATGACACTCTTTAGCCCATGTGCACTGTAACACCACCCCGTGAATATGTCATGCCACACTTGTCTTCGCACGGGTTATATTGCCCCATCTAACGTGCCTTCCTCGATACCTATGTTATAACGCACAGTGCTATGCCATACATATTACAATCTGGGATCCATATCTTTGTCACAGTGCATATGCAACGTTACACTCCCCAGCACATATTTTATATTACAACTTTAGAGACTAGTTAGGTTACACAACACTGCCCTGTGCATATTACACTCCAAGGCGCATATCGCATAGCACGCGCTAGTGCCTGTGCTATCTCGCGCTCTCCAATGAATCTGTCATTGCGCACAATGTATTGCATATTATATTTCACGCCCGGTTCATCTTATATCACGCTTTTTGGTGCATAGTTTATACCATACACTATATCTAGTTTTCATTTTCAATCGTGCTCTTAGGACTATGTTCTATATAACACTGTGTTCACCTACCCTTTTCACGGGCATTACATTTTGCGATACGGGGTGGAGGGTCAGGGGGTGTTTCTGCCAAGTGAGCCCGGAGTCACAGTCACAAACGTCCTCTTCTTCCTGAATAAAAGTGAGATTATGCTGCATACTTGTTCATATTTTAAGTAGTTCGCACAGACACAATGTTTTAAAAACAATAAAGTTCCTAATACCTGCCTTCTCTGAACAGTTAGCTTGCTGCCCCATCCCCCTCCTCCCTATCCTCTGTTGTGTGAATCCATGGACTAGCCTCCTCCCTCCTGCCATGCATGGTCTGATGTGCTGCCACTGCCCTCAATTTAGTATGATGTACCAGTCCACTCCTCCTGCCCTCCATTGCCCAATTCTATGCCCCATCATTGACCTCCTGCTTAAACTCAGTGCTTAGCTTGCTGCCCCTATTCTCCTTCCCCCTGCCCTCCGATGTCTTTGTGCATGCCCCTGCTCCATCCTTTTTGCCCACCATGTCCCATGGACCTGCCACTCCTATCTACTCTGAGTGTTCTGTTGAGCTGCCACTCCCCTCCCACCTGCCTAGCATTGTCAGATGACTGTAACCTGTCCCTGTCACCTCCACCCTGCCTGTCCACATGCCATGCCCCTATCCTCTTCCTCCTGTCCTACATGGTCCATTGTACTGCCACACCCTTCTGCCCTCCCTGGTCTGTTGTGCTGCAACTGCTCCTCCTGCCTGCCCCGTGTGGTCTGTTGTGAGGCCCCTTCCCCTGAACTTTCTTGTCTGTGCACAGGTCCTGACCCTCCCTTCTATCCTCCATCGTCCTTTGTGCATGCCCCTGCACCCTCCTTCTTGCCCATCATAGCCATTGTGCTGCCACTAACCCTCCCACTTGCCATGCATGGTCTTCTGTGCTGTCATGGCCCCTCCCACCTTCCCTGTGTGGTCAGTTAGCTGCCCCTGACCCCCTCCCACCTTCCCTCCATGGTCTGTGTGTATGCCATCACAGTCTCACTGTTGCTCTTCATGGTGAGTCTTGCTTCTAGTGCCCATCCTGCCTGACCTCCATGGCTATCTTGCTGCTCCTGCCCTGCCCCCTTGCCCCCAGCCCTCTGTTTACATGTGCAGACCCCTACTCCCTCCCTCCTGGCTTGTCTGTACCATTGTAATGCCCCTGATCCGTCCCTCCTGCCCTTTATGGTCTGTTATGCAGCAGCTTTCTCTCCTGTCTGTCCATTATGGTCAGCTAGCTACCATTGCCTCTTGCCCCTCTGTTCTCTGTTGTCCATGTGCATGGTCCTGTCCCCTCCCTCTTGCTTTCTATGGATTGTTGTGCTGCACTCCCGTCCTGCATGCCCTGTGTGGTGTATTGTGCTGCTGCAAACCCTGATGTCTGCCCTGCAGGGTCAGTTTGGTGCACCTCTCCATGTCCCTCCTGTCCTCTGTTATCCAAGTCCATGTCCCTATCCCATTTCCTTCCATGATCTAATGTACCATACTTGCGAACATTTTGAACTTGGTAAGAGAGAGATTTTGAAAAAAAACTGGGGTATTGATTTTCCCCTTTGAGTTACATTGAAAAAGAGGAGATTGTAGACAGGAGACAGATCAAATAAAGCCCATTTGAGCTTAAAAACATTGGACGTTTCCTGGCTGAATCGGGTCTGTTGGCATGTATGGTTGTACTACCATTGCCTCTTCCTTCTGCCCACAATGGTCTATTACATTGCCACAGCCTCTCTTGCAAGTCCTGTATTGTTGGTTTGTTGCCCCTGCCCCCCTTTCCACTGCCCTCCATAGTCTGTTGTGCTTCCACGGCCCTTCCTGCCTGCTCAGTGTGGTTAAATTGTTGCCTTTGCACCCTCCTACCTGCCTTCAATTTTCAGAGTCCGTGCCCCTGGCCTCTGCCTCTCAACAGTATCCTAATGAACAACTAGATTGCTAACATTCTATATTTATTACAAAAGTGTGGAACGCCTGACATCATCTTGATGTAATCAAAACTGTAATACCTAGAGCATTTCCTTTAGAAATTACATATATGAGAGGGTCTTATTGGCATCAAAATTATGGTTAGTGCTCTAAAAGACTAAAATAAGGACATATTTTCTGAGTTTTCAAATAGCGACAAAGCACTGTTAAATTATTTGTTATCTTTATGTTTTTTTATCCAGTTGACCACTTGATTAAATGTTGCACTTAGGGGAGAGGATGTGGTGTTACTTCCAGAACTGCAGACTTTGCAACTGGGGAACCAGGTTGAAGTTTCTGCTTCAGCTCGACATTCTGTGATTCTGGTCAAATCACTTAGTCTCCCCATGTCTACAACCAAAATGAATTTGTTCTTGTGTGATGTAACCAATGCTCATGTAAAGCACTCCAATACCTGACAAGTCTGCACTATATAACACTGCAAAAACACAAAATAATAAGTGTTTTGCACACTTCTGTCATTGGGCTATATTTGGGCTACATCTGGGTGATTTTGGGCTACATTTGGGCTCTTTTGTCTCCGGTGGCCATCTTGGGAGATTTATTTGTTATGAAGTTTCCTAATTTCCTCATGTACTGCAGTCTCCTCAGTAGGAAATGCTTTCAGTTTTTTACTTTGATTCCCTCATGAAGGTATTCAGATATGTCACATATTTGCCATAAATTCTGAATGTTAGCACTCTAGTTGCTCATTAGATCACTGTAGTAAAACTACTGTTCACCATGGAAGTCTGCTCCTGGTATTAAAAGTGCATGTTTCAGTTTGCATGTCAGAATATTTTAATGTAATAGAAGAGGATTTGAGAAGTCACTCAAAATGTGCCCTCATTTTCTTTCTTCAGCATTAATCATAATTTCTATGGCAAAATGAACCCCCTCATTGTGTTCCTTTTTAAATTAAATGTTTTAAGTGTTACCAGTTTATTCCAATCAAGATGGCTTCAGGTGTGCCATACTTTTGTCATAATGAAGACAGTAAGCGCTCTAGTTGTTTTTAAGAACATTCTGGGACATTCTGTCATTGGGCTATACTTGGGCTACACCTGGGTGATATTTGGGCTACATTTGGGCTCTTTTGTCTCTGGTGGCCATCTTGGGAGACTTATTTGTTATGAAGTTTCCTAATTTCCTCATTTACTGCAGTCTCCTCAGTAGGAAATACTTTCAGTTTTTGACTTTGATTCCATCAAGAAGGCATTCAGATGTGTCACATATTTGCCATAAATTCAGAATGTTAGCACTCTTTTTGCTCATTAGATCACTGTAGTAAAGCTACTGCTCACCAGGGAAAACTGCTGCTGGTATTGAAAGTGCATGTTTCAGTCTGCATTTCAGAATTTTTTAATGAAATAGAAGAGGATTTGAGAAGTCACTCAAAATGTGCCCTAATTTTTCTTTCTGCAGCACTAATCATACTTTTTATGGAAAAATGAACCCCCTCATTTTGTTCCTTTTTAAATTAAATGTTTTAAGAGTTACCACTTTAATCCAAGCAAGATGGCTTCAGGTGTGCCATACGTTTATCATAAGTAGGACTGTTAGCGCTCTAGTAGTTCTTTGGAACACTCTGGGAAGCTGCAGTAGAACACAAAGGAATCAACTGACAGTCTCTGCCCTTGTTGGATGTACATGTTTTACTGAGAATGTCAGACTTCATTCTCACATGACTGAGAAAGATTATGTGAATTTACAGAAAATAAGCTCTCAGTTTAGCTTATAGATCACCTTCCAAACCTCTGTGGTAAAAGCATGAGAAAATATTTTTCTCTCAATCATGATATCCCAGCAGAAGGCTTTTTCACATGGTGAAATCACCTTAGAACATACCACAATTCCTAAAATGAGTATGGTACCATCAACAAATGATTTATAATGTAACTAAAGTCTTAAAACCTTCTATTAACTGCAATGCTTTTTAATGAGGTGCTATCATGTATATTGGTCCCAAGATGGCTGCCAACACTTCTTGGATGAAGTGCTGACAGCCAATCAGATCTCAGGATGAGATGTGTGGTTAGGCTCCGCCCACATATATATATGCTTTTAAATGCTATTTTCTCAGGAAATACTGAACAGATTTACACCAGACCTGCAAAAGGCACTTCCTTGACCTTATGGCTACCTCTCTGCCAAATTTCAAGTAATTCTGTTCAGCCGTTCGGGCTGTAGCTGTGTCTAAAGGTCCTATGGAAAAATGCATGGGAAAAACGCGTTTTGGGACCCCCCTTTTATCTCAGCCCCCGCTTGACGAATCCCCCCGAGACTTTCAGGGTAGGAGCGGAGCGTAGCGCCCCACCTATTTTGAAAAATTCGCGAGGATTCGTCGACCGGCGCCAAAGTTATTCAAAATAGAATGTTGCGGATTTCCTATGGAAACGTGGTCCTAACTATAACTACCTACTGGCGACCGCCAGTAGGTAATATATATATATATATACATATATATATATATATATATATATAGTTTTAATTATAGTTAGTTAGGACCAAAGTTTTCATAGGAAAAGCGTTTTTTGCTTTGCCAATAACTTTGGCGCAGTCTGACGAATCTTGACAATAGTTTAAAAAACGTCCCCTTTTTGGTTCAGCTGCTGTGTTGAAAGTTTGGGGTGATCCGTAAAGTAGGGTCCGAGCAAAAATGGGGACCCAAAATGCCTCTTCCCCATGTTATGTCTATGGGGTTTTTATATATATTTTTTTTTTTAACACGGCTGCTGGCCGAACCGCTGATAGGAATTACTGCAAATTTGGAAGAAAGCTAGATGTTGGTCCAGAAAGCGTGTTTTTGTGATTTGGTGTAAATACATTCAGTAGTTTAAAAGATATTTAAGTAAAATAAAATAGATTTCTGGGAGCCCAAAAAGCCTACTGAGATCCTACTTAAATTTTATTGGCAGCCATCTTGTGATTTGGTTGATCTGGGTGCCAGAAAGAGGGGGCAGGGTAGAAAGACCCTGACCCAGAGGGCCAAAAATGCATGTGAAAATAAAATTCCGCGAGAATTGCGTGATGTCTTTTGAAATGCCATGAGTTATGTCACTGACCATGTCATGAATGATGTAATATGTGAGGTCATAATCAGTGCATTGCGGGGCCGCGAGTTATAGTTAGCACAGCTAACTACAACTGCCGAATTTCACTGGTTTTGTACGAGTGAAACCTGAGCCTAACTACAATATATATATACATATATTTACAAATTACATAAAATTAAAAAATAACAGCATTAAATATGTATACACAATATTTTAAAAAATGATTGAAGTCTGGGCATAATAGATATACTATTCCCACTCCAGCCTGTACAACACAGTAGGGAAAGCATTGCACTTCAGAGAGGTAAGATTTACTATTCCCACTCCAGTCTGTGCAACCGTAGGAAAAGTGTTGAATTTCGGATGCGTAACATTTACTTTTCCCACTGCAGTCTGTGCAACAGCAGGGAAAGTGTTGGACTTCAAAGGGGTAAGAGTTACTATTCGCACTCTAGTCTGTGCAACAGTAGAGAAAGCGTTGGACTTTGTAGGGATACAATTTACTATTCCCACTCCAGTCTGTGCAACAGTAGGGGACGTACTTCACTTCAAACACATAACATATGTGTAATATAACCCTATTAGTTTGCAACAAATATAAAACTTTTAATATTACATTTTAGGTTAACAAAAAAAGATACATATATATATTACCCCCGGGACCAGCCTTTCTTAAATGGTGGAGGGGGCCATGCTGCCCACCCTTCATGGCCCGAATTCGGCCACAGGAACCCCATTTCCCGGGGCCCAGCCAAGTCTCCACTAGAACCGTGGGAGGAGCCTGAAGGCCCCTGCTGGCTCCCTGCCTCCTGCGGGAGCCGGCATTTCTTTCACACACAGACAGCTGCTGGAAAGGCAGCACCCTATGTGTGAAAGCAATTCTGCTCCGCTTCCAGCAAGAGAGAGTATTTTGAATGCTCTTGCATGCTCGAACCAGAGAGTTTACTGTGGCTTGGTGGGAGCAGTAAAGCTCTGAAGACACAGCAAACAGCTATGTCCTGAGGATGGGCACTCTAGGGCGTAGCAGGAGTCGGCCCTGAGAGGTGGGAGTCCCCAGGGCCCCCTCCTTTTTTATTTGTAGGGCCTGCCCTGGGGAGGTTCTCGTCTCTGCAGCCAAGAACGTCCCGGAAAGGGGGCGGCGTTAGCACCCCTCCCAATTTTTTAAAAAGAAGATTGCCCCAGAAAGGTGGTGGTCCCAAGGCTTGGCAATTAATCGCGAATGCTCTGATTGGCTGGACGCAACCTGAACAGAAAGTTGAGACTACCATTTTATTGCTCGGGAATTGTTCCAGTGCTGATAATTTCTCAAAAGCCTAACATAAGGGGTCAGAGTAGAGGTACTCTGACCCCATGTTTGAGAAATGAGGGTATTAGTGGCACAAATCATGGGTCCAAATTGTATTTTTTTTAATCAGGCTTGATATTTGCAATCGAAGGCACGACCGCGAGCGAGGCTCCCCGTGTATCATCGCGGGGACCTAGCTACTTTCGACTTTATCGCAAATATTGGTGGAAATATAAAAAATATATCAGTGAATCATTAATACGCATTGTTATAGAGATATTGAGATTTTGATAAATGTTTTATAGAGTTCTTTATGTAGTGAGTTATCTACTGTGATGGTTAGAATTAATTATATAGTTCGAATTTTTGAATGTGGTGGAGGCTTTTGAATTCCTGCTTTTGTTTTCCATTTTTGTGACGTGTTCGGGGAATCGCGATTACCGACATCCTCGCGATCTCCGGAGTCACCGTGAAAAGATAAAAGAGGTTTTAGAGATGGTTTTTATAGAAAATCTCTAGAAAAACATGAATTTAGAGAATACTGTAAGATTCCCCTAGTGTGTACAATACTGTAGTATGTGTGGATATATGTGTTTTAGACTTTATTGGAAAAGGTGTGATCGTCGCAGTTACCGACGTCATTGCAACGTCCCAAATAATCACGAAAACAGAAAATAGATTGAAAGATGGCTTTTAAAGAAACGTTAGTACAAAAACATGAGTTTAAACATGTTTTTAAAGAAGTTTGCATATAGTAATATGTGTACGGTAATTTTCAGAATGGATTTTTTTTACATATAATTTTTGGATGTGTTGGTGGCCATTGAATGTTTGCTTTTGTTTTCCGTTTCCACAAAATGTCCGCAGGGATGGAAAAATCAACGCGAATACAAAACATTTAAAGTAAAATGCTTATTAATCCATAGAATAAAATACAAGCGTATAAATATACCTCTTGTAGAGCCATTTTAGATAGAAAATACTATTTCAAAGCCTACAAAATTCAATAAAAAAGTCGTAGTTTACAAGGACGTTAAGGTTGGGAAATACAATTTGGAAAACCTTAGAAATTCACTGAAAAAAACAAAGGTTACAGGGACGTTAAAGTGAGGATTTAGCATTTAAAAAACCTTAGAAATTCACTGAAAGAAAACAAAGGTTACAGGGGCCTTATATTTAGGAAAGAGAATGAAAAAAACCTTAGAAATTCAGTGAAAAAAACAAAGGTTACAGTGACAATGTAGTTAGGCTGACATTTTACTCGTACAAACCCAGAAAAATTCAGCAGTTATAGTTAGCTGAGCTAAATAAAGCTCACACCCCCACAATGCACTGCTTATGACCTCACATATTACATTACTCGTGACATGTTCAGTGACATTACTAATGACATCACTGATGACATCACTGATGACATCATCCACAGAATCTCTCACACATCCAATCACACCCCAATATAAGCTTTCATTTACCCAATCCAACTTCCACACTACCATTCTCAAAACCATTGACACAACCATACCAGTACACACACACCCACTTACTAATTCATAGGTCTACCGACACATCCACTTAGTCACCTATACAGCCACTCATACACCAACTCACTCACTAATACAGTGGGTATGTGTCCAGATGTCCGGCAAGTGGGACGTGTGATCATTGCATGTAGTGTGCATGCTGTGTTCTGATTGGCTGAGTGTTCCCGACTTAGTGTGGCATCTGACTTTATGGTGTTTTGGGAATGTGCGCCCCTATGGCCAAAAGTGTTCAATTGGGCCTATCTCCTAAGGCCATTGTGGTGTTGCTATCTGTGGAATCGAGCTGGGTTTTCCTGTTCACAGGTTTTTCTAAGGGGGGTTTTGGGGGCAGCCGAACCCGGTGAGGTCTGCCCCCCAGGCAGATTGGGAGGGGGTAGGGGCGAGCCAATTAGCGACCATTTTGTGGTTGGGCTACATTGGGAATAGCCCAATTGTAGCCCAACAGGAGTTATAGCCCAAATATTATAATTGGGGGTTTCACGCTCTCCCAGCCACCATTTTAGGTTTGGTGACCTGGTGGCTGGGAGCGTGGTGGGTGGCCTGCAGAGTGGGCTGGGAGTGTAGGAGTATCGCATTTCTGGAATTCTTTCCCCTGGTGGTGGCAGTCACACTTTGGTCGAAACACTTGGCACACAGGAAGGTGACTTTTAGGATTGATAACATGGCGGTTGTAGAGATTGTAAACCGCCAGTCTGCCAGGGATGAACAGGTTTTGAAGTTATTGAGGGTGTTTGTTTTGGGATGCTTACGTTATGATATCGCCTTTAGAGCGTTGCATGTGCCAGGAGTGGACAATGACATAGCGGATGCTTTGTCTCGTTCACAGTGAGGGAGATTCCGTGGGCTAGCCAAGGAAGCAGACAGGACTCTCACCCCCATGCCACATCGGTTGTGGTACGTAGGCAACACAGGATGTTGCAGCTGGTTTTAGGGTCCCTGGCACAATCCACGAGGATGGCTTACAGGCTAGCTTGGGAAGAATTTCTGCTCTCTGGAGCGCGGCGGCGGTCTTCATTGGGGCATAGAAGGGAGGATGTGATACAGTTTATGCTGGATTTGATTGACAAAGGGCTTTCAAGGGTGACGATTGAGGGTAAGCTAGCAGAACTTGCATTTGTAGGCAAGCTGTTATGGGGCTATGCGCCATCCGTGGGAGAAATCGGCTCGCAGATGTTGGAGGGGTGGGATCAGGAGCAAGGCCGGGTAGGCAGGGCGAGGAACACTCTGTCTTGGACTTTGCTGGATAGGGTGCTTCAGATTTTGCCAGGGCTATGTACAGACAGTTATGGGTCGTGCCTTTTTTCCACAATGATGGTTTGGATGTTTTGGGGGGATTTTAGAGTTTCGAAATCGTTGGGTACAAAATTGGGGGGCGGGATTGACTGGGGGGATGTGGCAATGTATCAGGATAGAGTTTTCATATGGCTGCGGAAATCTAAAACGGATCAGAGGGGCATGGGTAAATGGGTGTCCCTCCAGGCTTCCCAGCCACAGTTGACTTGCCCTTACAGGTGGGAAGTGAAGTGGAAGACGCTGGCTACCAGTCGGGCTGGGTTGGTTTTTGTACATGCCGAATGGACGGAGAGCCACAGCGTTTCAGCTATTTGCAGTTTTGCGAAAAGCACTCGCAAAGTTGGGGATTGATGGCAAGGGTTTTGGGACTCATTCTTTCAGGATTGGGTCAGCATCGGAAGCAAGTAATAGGGGTTGGGACAGGGGGACATTATGAGGTTGGGGAGATGGTCCTCGGATTGTTACAAGCGATATGTTCGCAGCGCAGCAGGGGGGTTGTTGCGCGGTTCTGTTTCTTTCCCCTGTTCATTTATTTTTTCTTGTTTCAGGTTCGGTGATTGGCCCCCTCGCCAGGGAGATTTCAATTTGGATAGTGGGACATTCATTTGTGAAGTGGGTACAGGTCAAGGCCCGCGCCAGTTACTTTGGAGAAAATGTGGGTTTTAATAAAGATTTGTTTAAAGTTTCCTGTAGGGGAAGCGGGCCATGCCCTGGAAGGAGCTGGGGCAGGTTTTGGATGGCGTGTTGGTGGCTGGTAGATGCCCCGATATTTTGTTGGTCCATCTGGGGGAGAACGACATGGTCAGGGAAACAGGGTTAGGGTTCATTAGGTGCATGAAGCGGGACGTGGCCTCGCTTAAACGTCAGTGGTCTGGATGTTCTGTCATTTGGACAGAGTTTTTTCCCCGTAGAGTTTGGAGAGGAGCTGTTAATCCTGGGGCAGTGGACAAGGCACGAAGGAAACTCAATACTGAAATAATGCGTTTTTGTAGGCATCTTGGTTTTGCGAGGATTGCACATAAAGACATCAGATTTGACACAGCTGAGTTTTTCAGGGGTGATGGAGTTCACTTGTCGCGGATGGGCATGGATTTGTATTTGTTGGAAATCAGAGAGGCCCTGGCCAGGATGTTGAATGTTCAGTGGAGCTAAAGAGGCATTCCTAAGAGGTCGGGGGGGGCAGGAAAATGGGGAGGCGGCGTTTCGCCTACTCTCCTGCCTTTTCCTGAGTGGCGGGGTTGTTAAAAGTTGGCCAAGATTGGCTGAAGTTTTCAGTTAAGTGTTGGTAGTTTGTGAGCAGGTAAAGGGTAGGCAGGTAGGCTAAGTTTAGACTAGATTTTTGGTAGTTACAGTTGCACAAAGGCAGGTAGGGGTTTGGGTATTTGGATGGCAGGGTTTGTAAATGCAATACTGTGTAATATGGTTATTATGTAATGTTATTAATGTTATCAGCAGGGTCGGTGTTAGAAATGGGATTTGTGGTTGGATAAGGCTTGCGCCAAAGTCAGGCAGAAACCACCACTCTAGTCAGGGCAAGGAAGTTACACGCCAAAGATAACCCCTGCTCACCCCCTTGGTAGCTTGGCACGAGCAGTCAGGCTTATCCCGGAGGCAATGTGTAAAGCGTTTGCGCGCGCACCCAGCAACAACACCCAAGGCCCACCACAAAGGAAACTCCACACAAGGTATTATATAAAAATAGCCTTTGTATTACCAAAACACATTAGATAAAAACACACACTTTACAATGTGCCAACAGGCACGGGCAGAGTTTACAAGGGATTATATGTACAGGGGACAGGGCCACATGGACCACTGTCAGGAATTAGCACTTTGTAGAAATTAGCACTTAGAACATAGGAATAAAATTACTGTGGCACAAAATAACACATACAGCACACAACCAGTAACTACTGGTAACAGGTAAGTACCACCTACGCAATCCTAACCACCTTAGGAAAATATTGCGCAGGGAACTAGGATCTCACTAGCACCACCTGTACTAGGAGAAAACAAACAACCACCTAAGTATCACAATACCTGTAGGGGTAAGAGCACGTTACACATGATGCATAAAAACATTCCGAGGTGTAGGGAAGGAAAACACAGGATGCATAAAATACATTTAGCGGTGTAAAAACATGGCACATGACGCATAAAAATACATTCAGAGGTGCAGGTTAGAAACCATAGCGAGAAACTCACATGAGCCACCACCTGTGGCAGTCCCTAGGCCAACTGGCCTTGTCGGGGCTAAGAGGCCCTATGTCCCAATGTCAGGGCTAGACTGCGCACGCAGTCAAGGCAAAGCGCAAAGTAGCACTGCGCACAACATAAACGTTGCAGCTGCCCACGAAGTGCTGGGCAGCTGTAAAACAAGGATGCTGGGGCCAAGGTTGGAGCCTCACCGGTCTCTGGGCATGACTAATGCCCCCCAAGCAACGTAGGAGCCACGTGGGCCAAAGACCACAAGAAATGCCCCCTATAGCCTCCGGGGCTCTGCACAACTCTGAGGGGCAAGGTGGGAGTGGCCCGCTGCCATCTGGGGCCACTCAATCACTGAAGAAATGCCCCCTACTACCTGGGAGCCTCACGGGGCTCGGGAAACCACCACGTCCCCGACGTCGGAGTCCCACTCGAGGGACTCGTGAGCCTCGCAGGCTCTGACAACAATGTGCCCCTTCGGTGGATAGAGCGTCCACGCGCTCTGACAAATAATTCTGGCCCCCTAGAGCCCCCACTCACCGGCAGCACTCTTCGGCTCTTCACTCCAGGCGGGGCTGGGGCAGTCACGGCGCTGCATCTCGTCCTCTCCTCGGGGAAGCACGGGGTAGGCTCCCGTCCGCTTCCTCCTACGACGCCCTCACTTCTCGCTCCTTCCGGGTGCCGTCCAGCGTGGGGTGGGCTCCCACCTGGATTCGTCTTCAGGGTCAGGCCCCGCCCCCTCTAAGGCTGCCGGGATTCCCTTCCGGGTTGCCGCAGGCAGCGCGGCGGACCAGGGTTCCCGGCGGCTGCGGGAAACACGGGGTGGGCAACCGAGAATTCAATAAAAGACTGCTGACAGGTCCCTGGCGGGGTGGGCACCCGCCAGGGATACGTATTCCTCAATAAAGCGGGGTAGGCACCCGTGGACCGGCAAAACGCGGGGTGGGCTCCCGCTCGGGATCTCAATAAACCGCCAGGTGGCGGGGAAAGCTCCCCCACGATGCAGCTTCGCGCTGCAGGCCACCAGCAGTCCTCTTGGCAGAAACACAGCGCTCCTCAACATCAGAGTCCAGGGCTCTTTCAGAATAGGAAATAAAGCGCTCCCTGGCGCTGCAGGCAAAAGTCCAGAAAAAGTCTTTCAGATGCAGGGGGGGCAAAGACTGGGCCCAGGGGCCAGCTCACAGTGCCCTCCAACAGGGAGGCAGTCCCCAGTGGCGGTCTCTCTTGGCGCCCAGCAGCAGCAGGCCCCCCTTAAGTTGGATCAGCAAGAGAACGAATTGTAAGGGGACACATCCCCTTTTTATACAGTGAAACCCTTTGTCTTCAAGGTGCAGGGAAGGGGCGAACCAGTTACAACTGGTTCCTGAGCACTTTGTTTTGCTCAGCCCCTCTCCCTATTCAGGGAACAGGCCAGGGTCATCAGTCGCACCACAGGGGGCGGAGCCAGCATTGTGTGGGGAAAACCCAGCCCTATTCAGGACCCAGGTGTACTCCTCCCACCCATCTAGCTGCTGATCTCCCCATTCGCCACTGGGTGACTCATCCTGACTCTGGGGGTTCCCTAGCCCGTCACCTGACCTCAGCCAACCAATCGCCAGACAAGCCACACATTTCACACTGCACACAGAAGTGCCCACTTCTAGAAGTGGCACTTCCACACTAGGTACATGCACGCCGCACACATCATCGTGCAGCATTCAATCACACGAGTCCGCACATACCAAACTCGAGCCTGCACACCCCACGCATCAGGAACTACCAGGGACACATACATTCCCCATGCATTCCTATGGGAGGGCAGGCCTATCTCACCACATGCACTCAGAATGCGCACGCACTTTACTCTGGGACACAGGGAAAGTGCGCAGAAACCAAAAATCACTACACCAGGTCACCAATAAAAAGCAAAAAGTTTCGGGGGTGAACCTGCCAGAAGGGCCAAGTCCAACAGTCGGGGATTTGATGTGGGGAACAGGGGATCAGTTATTTTATGTATGGTGAGGGTTTAGTTTTGTAAGACAGTTGCCAGTGTTGATCATTGTGATATGCACCTGTTTCAATAAAGCGGCCTTTTACACACACAAGAAATTGGTCTCGGTTTGGCATGTCCCCCTCCCTCCCAAGGGTTACATGTCACCCCATCATGAGCTGTCCATCAGTTGCTTCAGGCCTAGGATGCAGGGCCTGTTTGACCATGTACTTCTGACTCTGGGCTGAGGAGAAGGTAATATCGGGTGAATTCAACTATGGTGATGCAAATTAATTATTATGCGTAGATATATTGTGACATGCAAAGATACAGTTTTTTCAATATTAGCACATATATATTACCTAGTGGTGGTCGGCAATAGGTAGTTAGAGGTAGGACCTAGTTTCCATAAGAAAAGCGTTTTTTGACTTGCCTAAAACTGTGGCGCAATTTGAGGAATCTTCATGAAATTGTCTGAAAAAAGTGCGGTGCTGATTCTATTTGTGAATGAAAAGCTTCAAGGCGATCTGACAAATAGGGGCCGAGAAAATTGGGGGGAAAAAAGTTTGTTTCCCATGTTAATTTCCATAGAGACTTTAGAAACAACTACAGCCCAAACCACTGGATAGAATTATACCAGATTTTGGCAGAAAGATGGCTCTTGGTCCAGAAAGTGCCCTTTTTGGTATTTGGTGTAAGTCTGTTGAATAGTTTTGGAGATATTAATAAAAAATCTACATTTGTATAGTTAGGTGCGCAAATATTGAGGATATCGTTCAGAGATCTGACTGGATGCCAGCTCTTCAACCAGGAAGTGTTGGCAGCCATTTTGGGACTCAGCTTCAGCCGAGTCCGAAAACAAAATGTACAAATAAAGAAAAGAGGGCAGGGCAAAAATACCCTGACCCCCTAGCCCTGGTGCTAGTGTCCCCCAAGGACCCACCAGGGCAAAAAAATATTTTTTTGTTTACTTTTTGCTGCAATATCACAATGATTTGTGAATTCACACCAAATTGTTTTGTTTAAAAAAGCGCAGTCTCCCGTGCTAGTTTCTCTTTCAGCCCTCGGGTGGGCCAGGTCCTGAGGGCATTCATTTTATCAACAAATGGGGAGGGGGGCACATACGGCTCCCCTCCTCAAGTCCTGTTTGAACCCTAGGGACAGCCACCTCCCCAGGGCTTTATTTAATAATTAGGAGGGATCCGCACAGCCCCTCTCCTCAGTCCTTCAAAGACCCCTGGGACCACTACCTCCTCGAGCATATATATTATAAAAAAGGGTGGTTGGGTGGACCCCCATCCTACTTCGGAATTTCCCTAGGGACCGCCACCTCCCCAGGGCACCAAAGTACTGCAAAGAAAGGAGGGGGGCAACCCGGCCCCCCCTCTCAGGCCATATTTGGCCCTGGGAACCACCACCTCCCCCAGAGTGGCCCATGGAAATTGAATGAGGGGGGCTGTGTGATTCCCCTCCTGGAGTCAATAATGGTCCTTGGACCACCACCGCCCAGTGCTAGCTCCCTATGTCCCAGGGTGTTCACCCCAGGACACAGCTGTTTGCTCTTGCTTGGCAGGATCTAAGACAGCTCCTGCCAATTGAGAGCAAACAGTAAGTCTGCTCCCAGCGGGCGGGAGCAGGAAAACTGTTCACGTCAGCTGGGAGCAGACTTTTCATCTGTTTGAGGAAGAAAACAGATTACAGAATTGCTCCTGCACACAAGGAGCAGCGTTTACGGCTGCTCTCTACATGGAGGGGCAATGCTGGCTTCCTCTGGAGGAGGGGAGCCAACACGAACCGCGGCTGAAATAGGCCCGGGGAGGGGGGCCGCACTGCACCCCTTCCTAATTTAAAAATGTTCAAAACTGTGCACTCTTGATGGATAAAGGGGCAGATGAGGTTCCATTCTGGCCCCGATTCTCATTTCACAGAAATTAAACCTCAAGGGGGAGCACTTACAAATATAAACATAGCAGGTGCCCCAATTGAAGCTAGTGGAGATTTACCTCTTTGTCGTATCATTGTCTTCTCTGTAAAAAGATTCATGTTCTCACAGATTTCTAGACAAAGACACGCGAAAAACAATCACATTGCCGAAACGCACACAAGATCACTGCAGACATTTCCTCGTGGTCCAATATGCAGCTGTAGTGTACAATACAGACTAAACATTTAACCAACAAGGTAGCACTTACTAATTAACCAGCAAAAAGTACTGCAGTTTGGTACACATTTTGTGCAAAATTGTGGTCTATTGTTGAATAAATGGGCCGGTGAAGTTCTTTTCTGACCCTGATGCTCATTTCAAAGGAATTAAACCTCAAGGGGAAGCACTTACATTTATAAGCCTAGCAGGTGCCCAAGTTGAAGCTCAACTTCTGCAAAGGACAAATGATCCTAATTTCCTGCGCTTGGTGAAGGCAAAGCAAGTGTGTTTTCTTGGCAATTCCACATTGAAAAATGATCTGAAATCCTTGGTGAAGGTGAATGCATCATTGATCTATCGGAGTACAATCTGTAGTGACTGTGACGAGTGGGTTCTTTCTTGGCCTCTCCTGGTGAGAGTAGAGTCCATGGTTCTCCCTTTAAATGACAACAAGCAAGCAAAAGTGTAAATTTACCTGGAGACATCACCCGTTTGGCCCTGTCCTCTACACCTTAGTAGTATGCTACTCACACACTCATACAGCCACTCTCACATCCACAAAACCGCTCACACACTCGTACAGCCACTAACAGATCCATACAGCCACTCACACACCCACTCACAGACCCATACAACCACTCACACACCCACTCACAGATCCATACAACCACTCACACACCCACTCACAAAGGTTGCAGGTTATAGTTAGGATATAGAATTTTAAAAACCATTGAAATACACTAAACAAAACAAAGATTACAGGGACATTATATTTGTGAAATGACATTAAAAAGCCTTAGGAATTCACTGGAAATACCAAAGGTTACAAGGAAGTTATATTTAGGAAAAGGAATTTTAAAAAACGTAGGAATTCACTGAAATAAAACAAAGGTTACAGGGAAGTTATAGTTAGGCTCACATTTCACTCGTACAATACCAGTGAAATTCAGCAGTTATAGTTAGCTCAGCTAACTATCACTTACTCCCCCGCAATGCACTGCTTTATGACCTCACATATTACATCACTCATGACATCTCAAATTAGCATAGATTTGTGGAAGAAAGCAATGGTAATACCATTTTTTATAACTAGAAAACTCAAATATCCCTTGCATTAAACATACATCAGCACTCATTGAATGCAATGTTTTTTGAGAAATGAACATCTTTACTCCTATTAAGTCCTGCTTCAAGGAGGCAGCATTTTGTTATGCAAAGCCCCATCTTGCTATCTTAGTACATCAGGCTTTTTGTCAAAATCTATTGATGTTGGCGCTAATCTGCCCAAGTAAAGATGACGAAAAGTGACACAAAACACTTTTTGTGCTTAGAAAAGAGCATCTTTCCAACGTGAAACGCCTTTTGTGCTAGAAAATAAATTCTAATGCAAATTTTTGTGTCATTTCGCAATGGTGCAAAGTTTAAGTCCACGTGTTTCCTTATTAATTTTTCAATTCAACATACTTTTTGATGAACAGAGAATATGCTATGAATTTATACAATCTGCCAGAACCCCCAATTGTAAATCTCTTCCATACTTGCCTTGTCTTTAGAGAAACTTAAAAGATGCTTTCGCCCCACCATGAACTGGACTGCAATCACACTGGCCATACTGCCTTGAAGAACTCCAGTTGGTTTTGAGATAACGTATGGGTTCCAGAGGCCAACATTGTGATCAACGCCAGCTGTAGCTGCAGAACAGAATGGAATAAAGTCTATGTCAAATGATGAAATAAAAGCAAACAAACTTTTTGGCTTGCTCTATCAAACCGCCTGGGTGGTTCTAATTTACAGCGTTATCTTTTGGAACCCTATGTTGCATATTGCATGGATGTGTTACTCTATTCCAATTCAATCTGCAGCTTTCGTTCTGCTTTTTAAAGCCCCAAAAACAATGTTTAGATTTTCCACGTAGGTAAAACAAAATGGAAAGTACAACTAATCACCACAGAAATGAATAGAAGCGAAACAACATACTCTTCCCTGTGAAACAGGGAATTGCGCAGGAGTCGGAAACCACAGACTCACCCATAAACAGGGCCTTACAGTACACAATAAGGTGGTAACCAACACCGCCGTGCAAATTAGCCCCACTCCAGAAGTCTACGCTGTCTGGCCCAAGGTGTTTTCTCAGTGCCTTATAACCACATAACATGTAGATCCTAATGTTTTATGCACTTTAATAAATATATCAACTACCTAAGATATAATATAATTTTTATAAAATCAAAAAGCCTAAAACGTGCTAAAAACTATGAAAAATATGAAACATCAAATGAATATGTATTTTTTCCAGCTGTACCTTCAACATGTTTTGCCTGTTTTTATTATTGTCTGCTTCTACCTTTAAGTCTTCAACTTTCCATTCTTTTGTTGTTCAAATTACATTTAGTTCAACTTGATCAACAACAAAATAAAGCACACCAAGCTCAACATGATAAAAAGGGCGAAAATTAACTTTGAGAGAAATAAGTTGTCAGGTTTCTTAAAAAGCGTCACCTTGTTTTGAGCTCTGACACACAACACCTACCAAGCAACAAATTCGTTTAAAATACAGACAAATAAAGTTAACTCTGCTAAATGTATACCAATCAAATTGAGTCCTGAATGGTAGTCAAAGGCATGGATTCCCTGGATGATGTTCAAAGATGTTGTCTTAAGCCGCCTCTTCCCTCTGTCCACCCAAGCTAGCACCATGGTGTTGTCGTCGCTGGTTGTGCAGGACAGGATGGCCTCCAATGAGCCATTGTAAGTTACTGGTTATGGGAAAAGAGAAAATATTCACATTAAGTTTATTAAAGAGCAAGGCCCGAAATAAGGGGGCTGGGAGGAGTCTAGAGAAATACTCAACTTCCACAATACAATTACATATGTAAACAACTGGATCTCAATCCAACTTTGAAGTGTGTTTTTTATTTGCTTGCAAAGGCCAAAGCTGCCAGATTGCACTCTTAAAACTATGGGCAACTTTTGACTCACAAACATAATCAATACATATTTCCATAAACAAGTCTTGAACACTGCTGTGTTAAAAATATCAGAACTGTCAGTTGATCGATTTATCAATTTATTTCAGTGGAATTTGAAATACCTGTTCCATCAGGTAATACAATCAAAGAGGAACATTGAACAACATTTCATTCTAGAGATATGAAACAATGTTAATGTTAATGATATTTATAAAGCACAGCGGTTACCCGGGGGTGTCCTGGCGCTAGTTACATCTCCTTTAGGCAAGAAACAGAAGAAAATGTTATTGGGCAAAGAGCCAGGTTTTTAAGCTTTTCCTGAAAGCTAAGAGGTCCGTGGCATTTCTCAGTTGAAACGGCAAGCACAATGAGTAAAACTTCAGTCTCCCCACCGAGCTTTTTTTGTGTGTGGTACTGAGACCAACTTGGCACCTAGTGAGCGAAGTGGTCTTTTCGGTATGTACCTGTGGAACTGTTGTTTTTTATCCCATCCCGCCTCCTTGCCGGGTAGCAGAGACACCCGGCAAGGAGGCGGGACAAATAAACGTCTAGTCAGCAATTTATACTAACAGTTTACTAAATCCATACAAGGGACTAGGAATTCTTCTTCCCTTTACAATATTTCCTGCATGTTCAAAAACTTTCCTTTACATTTAGATTAGTTATAAAACGAATACAGCAACACATAGTTTAAGGTCAGTCATAGATACAATCAGTGCTAGAAGTATCAGAGTTAGTCGTTCTTTGACATTCTGTTTTCCTTTTACTCCATTTAATGATTCACTGAGTTATTGAGGGCTGCTGTGCGTGTTGATTCCATATTTGGAATCAACACGTTGATTAAATCGATTTCTAAATTTGTATTTCGCTATAGCAAAAATTAAAATGACAGCTAGGAGTTTCTTTGATAAAGCCAGGGAACATATCAAGCTAGACCATAGGCCTTTAGTACTTGAACTTTTTTTGCAGTTTTATTACAAACAGGGATGACAGCCTGTACACGAGGTGTAAAAGAGTGAAAGAATAAAATAATTAGTGTATCTAGAAGTTATATTTTTATGACTTGATTTACATTTTTACACTTTCCAGGAGCTTTATAATGGTTTGCTGGCAGGCATAACCCCATTTACGGTGCAGATGACACCTGACACAAATAATGATGGGGTAATTTGAATTTAACACTGCTGTTGTTATATAGTTATAAATTCTGTGCTTCAGTGAACTTTGATTCGATTTCACTGCAATTTCATTTGTTTAATATTTTACTGTACTTACGATGGCAATGAACTGAGTTTGTACTTTAATGTGCATATAATAATTATGCGTATATTTTATGTGGACCTCATTGGAGATCCAAATTCTTAATAAATACAGAATTTAATTTAATTGAATTGTGCAGATAACACCGACACAAGTGTGGAGTTCTGCACAGACGTAATTCCCACTAAAAGGGTGGGGAAGTGGGCATTCCAAGGCGTAGTTTGCGTTGAAAGTTTGCATGTGTATGGGCATTCCCAACTCCAGTCCATCCACTTTCCACCACTAAAAAGTTTGGACATGTACTCAAGCACAGAGCTGGTATATATCTCCTTCAAGGCTGAGAAGGGGAATGAATCGCCCCCAAATTAGGCGAGGTGTAGAGGAAGTGATTTCTCAAAAGGAACAAATAGTTTGCCTGCCGAGAAATGAATGTTTAAAAGTGCATTTGAAGTGGGCATCCAATTTCACCCTTGTGGACTTCTCAGCAATGGAGAATCCAGCACAGCGTAAATAGGATCCAGCAGGGAAGTTTTATGGATTTTGGGGGTCCTGGGCCAAACGTATTTTGGGGGGTCCTGATTGGAACAGCTTTGAATTTGTGATCCAATGTCTACTCTTTCATGCCCTCTGTGGTCACGTCACTGACATTGCACATGCGCACTCGCCCAAATTCTAAATGTGCGTACAGCTAATATTTAGGGATTGTGACATGTTTCAAATTTTGTAACACAGCAGCAGCTCACTAATATTACGGCAAATAATCTCTGTGACACCCTCTCGTTTCTCATATGCGAAGTTTTCTTTAATCTACATAATTCTTTTTTATGGATGTTGCCTTAAACATAAGCAGAACATTCCTCTGCAAAATGTAATAGAATCTCACACATCACCTACATTAAAAATAAATGAAAGGAAAACGGTATTTAAAATAATCTCTTTAAGAATTATTCAAGGTCATCAGGGCAAGACTCTGCACAACTGAGCTGGCTCTATCAGGATGCCCCTTGAAAGGCTGGGGCCCTGGGCCAGAGCCCACTTTGCCCATGCCTTAAAATGTCTCTGGGATCCAGTTGGAAAAAGCATATGAACTACAGGGGAGCAGCTTTCCAGATGTAATCCTGGCATTGTGTGTGAACTGCAACAAGTAGGAAAAGCACATTCAGGTAGAGGCAGATGTAAATCAGGCCCAGTGTGTCTGCCTGACATGCAGTAATTCACTAACATTACTCCCATGTGTTACTCCTCAGTGCTAGTGTCACTGTTGGAGTTGGTGTTGTAAATCAAGTGGGCGTCCTAATTTCTGCCTGTGTGGGTATAGTAGGTATGACGTTTGACAAATCACCTACCACATTTTTTATAAAATGTTAAGTAATGTGGACCTAGCACCATCCTGTATGTGGAATACCATGATCTGAGTATAACAGACTTGAGCAAAGATACTGCCATGTGAAGTCTTTGTTGGTTGAATCAAACACTGGTCTGTACCAACCTTCTTCCTGACCCTTTTGATGCTATCAAACTCTGAGAACCCACAAAGACAAAAAGTAGTGCCTCTCTTGGTAACCTTGAATATGTTCTGGAAATAAGGCTTAGTTTAAATGCCTCTTTGCCTGTCCATTAATCCCTTTTGATCTCTGCCTGATCAATGATAGAGCCCATGACTACAGAGGCTGAAGTGGTTATCCTTGAGGCAACAAAGCCAGTACCATTAAGGACGCTGACGTTCAAAGTGTGGACTGGTGAAGCACCTTCATGTGTAAAACCAGTATCCAATCATGTTGGCTGTCTCATGGCCCGCAGATGTCTCCTTCTTGACATTGGTCCCTTGCTCCTAGGTATTGCAAGGAATTTTGACACAATAGGTTAAAAATTAGGTCTGTGCCCCATTATCTCTTAGTGCAAGCGTGTTTTGCTCCGCTGTAATTTCCGCTCCACATAGATTTCTAAGCAGAGCCAGCAAGACATGCTAAGAGGAAGACTGCGTGGACACATTTCAAGTAGGATTTGTGGTACATGGGTCTGTTTTTTAAAGGGGGGAGCATGAGACTTTTGAAAGTGGGAAGGGCATTTCGCCTGTTGTGGGGTGTATGGGAGTGATGCAGTACGTCTGCTGTGGGCTTTATGGGTGTGGCGGGGTAGTTGGTGGACACCATGCAAGGGTTCTTTTAGAGGGCTGTGGAGCGGGTGTGGCCTTTCCCAACAGAGCTCCTCTCAATCTGTCATGGAGGGATAGAAGGTGAAGTGGATGTGCTAAAATTCAACGTTGTAAATTCATGATGTGCTCAAATGTCTGCAATTGGTATTTAACCCCCTGAGCTATATCAAAAATATGAAAATGATTTTTAAAAAAAAAATACATTTCCATTAAGATGCCATTTAAAAATCTGCAATAAAGCCAACTCCGACGGTAAGATTATATTTATGACACAAAAAGTTTAAATCCATACTGCAAAATCCCGAGGGATGTGAGATATTGTCTCCTACTCAGTTGTAAACGACCCACAATTGCACGAATGTATTTGAGAATGCACAAACATTTTCGAGAAAATCTACTGAAATCTTGAGATAGTCATAGCTTTCCAGGAGTACTCTTGTAAATGTTTGTAAATTCAAAGAGAGAGTAAACCTTCAGCTAAACGCAGGAGTAAATCTACACTTTTTACAGGAGGGCTGTTTGTTGTAGTATATTACACGATCTTTGGCATTCAAATGATGAATACGAATGTTCATTTTCACTGTAACATCTGCAGTTTTTCAGTTATCTCCGCAGATCTTGCCTTTTTTCCCTGCAGAACTCTGAACAACATTTCTGCGTGTTTTAAGCAGCGTAAGCCTTCTCCTGCTCAGAAGGGCGATTGCTCTACTCTGATAGGGAGCTCATGACTGGCGAAAAATGTGGGTTTTGTTTGCTTATCTGACAGTGCAGCTTCCAGCTGACGTCATCAGCTAAACCCGCAGGGATTCCTGAAACGGAGGAAGATGGAGTCGTTTGACTGGTGCATGTCGAATGACAGCGGCTGCGCTTATCCGCTCTTGGGAGCCCCGGACCTGCCCATCTCTGAAGCCCTGGACTGCGGCAGATCTCGAACCTCACACGTTTTAACCCCCACTGTGCGTTCACGTGCCTGGTCTTCAGAGGGGACTCAGAATCACCAGTTCCATTATCATAGAAGTGTAAAGATGAGTCGAGTAAAGCTTTGCAAACGTCATTAGCCGGCAATATTGAATTTTGCAAGGAACCTCTGCACTTTGAAAAAACAGCTAAACAGGGAACGGTATGCTAGAGACCCATGCAGTAACCACTTATATGGACAGCATTGCAAATCTTGGAAAATGACATTCTGACACACAGGGGACACTGGGCTGTAGGCAGGACCAATGGAATAGTACGATTCTGCCACATTGGTGTTTTCCGCATAATATGCATTGACACTTAATCCATCATCCTCTGCATAATCTGCAACACGTAAAAATTGTTTCTAGCACAGTCGCATCAAAAGCTGGTAAATTGTGATGACACATAATCCCACGCAGTGGAAGTGTCATTTTTAGCGATGCTGCTTAGCATCCACGCTGCGATAGTAGGCATGGCTACAAATCATTGCCAAAGTCAGCAATGGACCATGCTATACAGCATGAACACAAGGCTATTGCAGAGTCAATGGTCTCAAAGGCGCGACCTATTGGCTTTGCCAATGCTTGTTAGGTCTCGGCAAAATACCCCTGTGATTCTGAGTCAATCAGTAAATCTCCTTGTGTGAAAAAGAAAATAAATATGACATTTGCAAAAAATCCTATCACATAAGGAAAGCAATTGTGGCCATTTCCATATCTTTGTGAAAATACATTTAGAAGCAGATAACATCTGTTGTCAAAATAAACATTCATTTCAAAGGAGAAAAGGGCTTCTTTGAAGAGTGTGTGGCATAGTAAAACATAACTACAAATGGCAGGAGGTTCAACAAGGATGATAGGGAAGAAGAAAAAATAAAAGAAGTACCTCAATCACAGCGCAATCAGCGGAAGGACAGCAATCAAGTTGAAGCAATCAGTACTTGGTCCAAGCTCCAACCGAGAGAAGAGGCAGGAAAACCAGCTAGCACTGGCCAACAGGAATACAGCAAATAAGAGTGAAACGGAAGACAACAAAAGGGAACTAATAGGGCGGGCTGCAAGCCCCTTGTCATATACACTATCTCTTGCAAACAAGATCGGATGTAGCACATGCACAGTCGCAGGTGAGACCTAGAAATGAGAAAATAATAAAGCAATACTATAATATACGACACTGCCTACCAATGATAAAAAAAAAAAAAAATCGGTGATTTTGTTAGGTAGGCAGCTACTTTGTTTCTTCTAGTTAATAAATGACCTCCCTGATTGGTCAGAGTAGTTGAGTGCAGTTACACTAACTCATGCTAAGGATACCTCTATCCAACCACAAGAAGCCTCAATATATGGTTGAATTATGAAGAGTGGCTAATTTCTAGTAAACCTATCTCATTGGTATTCATGGGCTTTCCTACAAATATGCCCTAATTTGTACAGATCTGAGGAGCTTGTCCCATGAAGAGACTTTTGAAGTCAATATGGGTCAAACTTAATGTGTATTCAAGGTCCACTGGATTCTTATGTAGCACTGGGATAGCGAGCGAACGTATGAGGATTTAATTTTTTTTTATAATGCTACAAAACATAAAACAGTGTTCTTCTTTCCCATCCACAGCACAATCGGACAATCCTCCCATGTGTGGACATTATTTCCAGCTCATTCAAATTGCAGGTAATGGCCTTGAAAGACAGACAGTTGTTGCGGCTTCAGCCTTTCTGGCTTGGATTTTATTCGATAAACATCGGTTACATTGCGGTCTTCACACCGCAATACCTTCACAACGCGGGCATTACAACGCAAGTCATTACAATGACTTGCGCTGGATGGCGCTCTAAGCTAAGGAATAGTATGATTTACTATTCCAACACCTTCCCTACTGTAACATAGGCTGGAGTTGGAATAGTAAATCATACTATTCCTTTTTTTTTTTTTTTTTTTTTTTTTTGTCCTCATCTCACCTATAAACTGCTAGCAGGACATAACCGGTCAGTTTTAATAATGGGGCGCCCTCCGACCGCCTGCCATTGTTTAGGTTATCCAACCAATCCCCTTTTGTCGTCCGGGATTTAGGTGTTAATCATAGGACCATGGTATTTATCGACCATTAGCAACTGCAGAATGGAATCACCAGAGTCTCAATTCCTGGCCCAGACGAACAAAGGGTGCCCAAAGTGAAGGAAGGCTAGGGCTGGAGCTCATAACATCTAACCGGGCCATAGCCAGTGCTGATTTTAACCAATCTTCTACTTTCGGGGGGAGGGGGTCTTTCCACCTGAAACATATCTCCCTTCGGGCCAGCAAAATCAAACATAATAACAGCCCTCTGAGTGGTTGAGCCAAACAAGCAGTGGACACCTGGTCATTGGCAAAAAAGATCAGAGAGCCGTTCAACACGATATCTATTCCGAAGGTCATACATAAGTATCTGCACACCCCTTCCCAATATTTTCCTAATTCAGCGCATTCAAAAAAGATGTGTACGTCGTTGGCTTTAGGGAGGGAGCACCTGGGGCATCTCGGCTTCGGGTCTGGGGCAAATTTCGAGATCTTCTCCGGAGTATAGTAAATTCGATTAGAAACAAAAAAGTGATTTCTCTTCAGACTGGCAGATTTAGTGTATTTATAAAGCAGGGTCATGGAGGGTTCCAGGAGGCTCCCAATATCCGGTTCAAAAGGAGAGTCATTCCAGGCTGAAACCTGATGAGGAATACCAACGTCATCTGCGTTGATCAGGAGCCTGTACCAGATAGAGATTTCCTTCTTAAGATATTGAATGTTCTTGAGAGCATCTACCACCTCACCATTTCCCCTTAGGTTCTCCTTCTCCGTTTCAAACCATGATTTTAGTTGAATAAACTTGAACCTCGAGAACCCCGAGCCTATTCTTGCTTTCAATACCTCCCAAGGATGTATGCCATTTTCATCCCCCAACTCAGACCAAGTCGCGACCCCGGCTCTTTTAATTGGGAGTGCCATACTATCCTGGAGGCAGGGGGGGGTCCCCGGAGAGTCCCAGATCGGTGCCTGATCGGAGTAGTAACCTATCCCACATTTGGAGCGGATGAAATACCAGACCTCCAAGGCATTTTTGATCACCTTCAGCCTTACTCGTTTGAAGAATTTTGGGGCGCCAAACTTGTAGAGAAACCCTGCTTTATTCCCCCCGCCTTCAGTGCTGACCGACTCCCCCAACAACTTACCCCAGGCACATGCAGTTGGTACCCCTAAAAGCATTCTGATAGCCTTAAATTGAAAGGCAACCAGATAGCAGCGAATATCTGGAAGGGCCAATCCCCCTTTTGCTAGGCGGCGCCTCAATTTTTTCCAAGATAGCCTAACGCCCTTCTCACCCCAGATGAAACTCCCGATTTTACTTTGTGCCTTTGAGATAGAGTGTTTAGGGAAACCTAGAGGAACCGCGTTGAACAAGTACGTTAATTTCGGGAGGATAGTCATTTTAACTAAATTCACCTTCCCGAAGATAGTCAAGGGGAGGTTCCTCCACCTTGCAAACAGCTGGTCAATTTCATTTATTATTTTCCCTATATTAATAGATGGAATTTTCCCCAGATCTTTCACTATAACTATACCAAGATATTTAAATGTATTGCTGGTAACCCCACTCCACTGATCTATGTTCCAACACATAACCTCCGTCTTCGTGGGGTTAGCCAGATATCCTGAGACTGCTCCAAAATCTTCCAACAGAGCCCCGACCTTTGGCAGTGTTATCTCGGGGTCATCTGTGTAGATGATTATGTCATCCGCATATAAAGCGATTTTAGAGCGATATTGCTGTGTCTTAAACGGAGGTATGGTCTCATCCAGCCTTATAGCCTGGGCAAGAGGCTCAATATAGAGGTCGAACAGCAAAGGGGAAATAGGGCAACCCTGCCTGGTCCCTCTTTGGATAGTGAAACTGGGAGTAAGTGCACCGTTGATAAGGATCTTAGCTGAAGCATCCTGATAGCACCCTCTCAGAGTGTGAATAAAGATTGGGCCCAATCCCATCTCCTCCAACACCTCCCAGAGGTAGACCCAGCACACCCTGTCAAAGGCCTTGGCGGCGTCTAGCGCGACCACTGCCAGGGGTTCGAGTCTAGAGATCGCCAAATCGATGTTCCCAATAAGTAGCTGAGTTTGTTCTTGGATATGTCTCTCAGAAATGAACCCTTTTTGGTCTGTATTAACCAATCCAGGGGCTAGCTTGCCCAATCTCCCTGCCAAAATACCCATGAAGATTTTATAGTCCGCATTTAGCAGGGAGATTGGGCGATAGGAATCTGCTTTAGCTGGGTCTTTCCCTGGCTTCAGGACCAGAACAATGATTGCCTCCCTCCATGAATTGGGAACTTGACCTGTAGAGCTATAGATTGACTGAAAAAGGGATCCCAAAACAGGGATGACTTCCTCAGAGAGAGATTTGTACACCTCGTTTGGGAGGGCATCAATACCAGAGGCTTGGCCGTTTTTAGACTGCTTTATTTGAGTTCTTATCTCCTGCAGCGTAATAGGGGAATCGAGGAAGTCTTTGTTGGCCTGTGTCAGCGTGGAGAGGGATTTCGAGCTCAACCACCCACGTATTTGTTGTTTAGAAGGAGATAAGTTCTCCCTATATAGATCCGCAAATAGGGTGAGTATAGTATTTTGGATGTCGCCTATATCTGTGGATCTATCCCCTTGGTTATTTATCACCAACTCAGCTATGTCATTCTTCGAGCGTTCCGATCTCGCTTTCCACGCCAAAAGTGCCCCGGCCCTCTCGCCATATTCATAGTTCTCCATCCTATTCCTATCCCATTGCTTCTTGCACTTCTCTTCTAAGATGCCTCTATAGCGTTGTCTTGCCTGTTCAAGATCAAGTTCTACCCGCGACTTCCTTTGCCCATCTGGGGAGTTTGAAAGCCTCAAAAACTCGGCTTCCAGCAATCTGATCTTTTCTTCGCCCAGTTTCAATGCACTTCCCTCGGAACGATTTTTAAAACAAATGAGACTGTGCAGTCGGCCTCTTAGATTAGCCTTGAAGGCATCCCACACGACCTCAATGGCAGCTGAACCAATGTTGGTGTCAAAAAACTCCGAAGATGATGTTTTAACTGCCTGAATCAAATCTGGGTCGTCTAACCTTCCCCTGCTAAGTGTCCATCTCGATTGAGATTTTAAAGAAAAATTTTTGATGGAACAGAAAACGGGGGAATGGTCCGAAAGATGGCTAGGAAGAATGGATATGTCGGAGTCCTTGCCAAGTAGGAGCTTACTAGCTAAGAGGTAGTCAATCCTAGAGGAGTGATGGAATCTCTTGCTATAAAATGTATATCCAGCCCTATCACCTTTCAAAAACCTCCACACGTCTACCAGGCCAAGGTCATGCATCATATTCTTCATTGCCCGTCTAACAAGAGGATTCGGAATTGAACGAGCCTGATTTGACCTATCTAAATTGGGATCTAATAAAGCGTTGAAATCTCCTCCAACAATTATTGGAGGAGGTAACAACATAAGCTTAGATTGCAGCTTAACAATGTAAGAAGGATCGTCAATGTTAGGACCATAAAATGAAGCGCATGTTAAAACAGTGCCCCCAAAGTCCAACTGCGCTATCAACCATCTCCCTGATTTATCAGTCTGGATGGATTTAATTGTACAAGTTATCCCCCGTTTAACTAGAACAGCAACCCCACGGCTATTTATACCTTGGTCCGAAACGCCATATGCTTTTATCCAAGGGACTCCTGAAAACAATTTATCCGACTCCCCAATGGTCAGATGGGTTTCCTGTAAAAGACAGACCCGGGCTTTCGCGAGTTCGAGATATTTCATAATCAGCCTTTGCCTCCTAATACATCGTAACCCATTTACGTTCCATGCAAGAAGGCCCATACCGGTCTGGTCTATAGTTACATCAGCCATCGTATACAACGCCCCTCCACCTTGGTGTTGTTCCAAAGATTAAATCGCTAAAGTAAGATGAGGTTATTTTAGTTTTTTCATTTTTATTTGTATTTTTATATTCTCCCCTTGCCCAACCCAAGTGACCCCCCCCCAAAGATCCACCCCCCTCCCACATCCCCGTGCCTACCCCTAAACCCATGAGGAACCCTCCCTTGAAGATGGGTGAACCCAATCGGTCGCACTCACCTCGGGTTCAGCTAAAAAATATACTAGGGGAAAAGAGAAGAGGAGGAGGGAGTAGGAGGAAAGAAGTGTAACAAGAGATATATAATGCCCAATAAGAGACCCCTCACTAACCACTTGATGATCCTCACTTTCCCTGCTCTGCCCTCCTTAATCCTGCCATAAAAGATCTACCTCTTCAACTGTATGTAGTAGGTGCATTTGATTATTATGCATGGCCCTCAGCTTAGCCGGAAATTTCAGTTGCACCTTTACACCCAGGGACCTCAATTCCTCCAGTCTATTGCCCATTTCCCACTGCCTTGTAGCCGTTATGTGAGAAATGTCCGATCTTATTTGAAAGGTGAATGGATCCGTACCATTGGGGGAAAAGGTAAAGGAGCCCTCCTTAAGACCGAGTGACAAAACTAGCTCTTTTACTGAGTAGGAGAGGAAATTGACCAGAATCTTCCGGGGTTTCTGTTTTTTCGGGTTTATTCTGTAGGGATCTCGGTGAATTCTTTGAATCTCGGACATTAAATTAATGTCAGGCTGATCCTTCAAAACAGACCCCTTTAGTATAGAAATAACAAACCCCTTTAAGTCCGAACCTTCCAAGTTCTCGGGAATATTAAGGAGTCTCAGATTGTTCTTCCTTGAGTGGTTTTCCAGCCTTTCGATATCGTCCTTCAGAGCCTTTTGTTGTAAGGTTAGCTTCCCTACTTCCTTAGTGGCCTCACTTATGGTGTCTTTAATGCCAGGTATTTCTGCTTCAAGAAGGCCCGTCCTAACCACCACCTCATCAAGCCTCTGAGATAGAATTTCACAGGAAGCCTTGATTGCTGCCTGATTGGCTTCAGAAACCGAGAACCTTCCCGCAAGTTCTGCTTGGTTAAGTTCCGATACCTTAAACCCGCTTAACATCTCCTTCTTCATAGCAATCAATATGTCAGACAGGGAACGTGCTTTGGAGCCATCTCCTGTTTCCGTGCTTCCAGCCTCAGCGCGCCCAAGAGGGGCTCCCGTTACAAGGTCTCTAGGGGGATCGTTGGTCAGCGCGGCCCCTTCTTCATCCCCTGACCCCAAGGCATTAAACCTATTTGAGAGGGTAAAATCATACTATTCCTAAGTCCAGCGCCCTCCAGCGCAAGTCGTTGTAACGACTTGTGTTGTAATGCCTGCGTTGTAAAGGTATCGCGGTGTGAAGACCGCGATGTAACATCACATATTCATTTTATTCATATGTCACTGGGAGTGATTAATATGATGTAATTGGCAGGTCTAATATTTTCAGCTCTGGACTTCCTCTCTCATTCTCGTTGGCCCAAGTCCAATACAGTGCAAGAACGGTTAGTAGATAAACGTTACATTGTAGTTTAGACATTACATTATTCTTAGGGGCATTTGGGATAAAATGCCTACTCGGTAAATTATAAGGTAACTGTAAGATGAGTTGCATGACCTTAGGAACAATGCCCAAGTTCCTTTATAAAGGTCATGAAACTCTAAGGTAACTTGGAAGATTCTTTTAACTTCTGGCACAGAGTATTTTATTATTTAGAATATATGGTCACCCTGCTACCCTTCTCTCTGGTATTTGGCCTCTTCATATATCCTGCCTGCCCAGTGCTTAATTTGAGCCGGTGGTTTCTGGTGCTCAGTACTGGCACTTAAACATCAACCCCAGTGCTTTTCATGAGCACCAGTTAAGGATACATTCATTTATGGTAGGCATGGGTAGATTAAGTGATTTGCCCAAAATCACAGGATGTTGAGCCGACGCCGAGACTCGAACCTGGTTCCCAGCTCCGAAGTCGGCAGCTCTGGTCATTACGCCACATCTTGTCCCCACTTTCATTGGTTATTAGTTGGTTCTGTTTTAGGTGGCGCTAACAGGAGAAATGGCCTGGTGCAAGCTGTCTGCTGACGAGAGCCCCGGTATGTATTTCTTTTTATTGTATTTTTTTAACAAATTAACCATGAGCCGGCCACATTATAAGTTTCATACGCTATCATACACTTGTAACATGACTAGACATCCACTACTTTTGTGACGAAGTACCTAATCCGCAATACCCTAATAAGGTACATAGTACGCTGCAAATAAGCAAAATCAATGCAGAATCTGCAAAGCAAAAATAAAGATACCAGGATGCACCTAGTAATCTTTTGAAAAAACTTGCCATAAGCAATTTTATGTAGGTCTTTTCAAATGGTTCTGCTTCACAATCTGTGATAACCTTAAGAAGGATTCCTAATTTCATGTAAATTAAATCTAGTCAATAGGCAATAAATAGACTGGTATACTATTCTTATCTACTAATGACGGCTCATTTTTCTGCACACAAATAGTTTAGAAAAGCTGAAAAGCAAATTCTCACTTCCATTAATTAAGCTGCTAAGAGCTCTAAGCGAGATGAAAAGGGTACGGGGTCCTGAAAGGAGCATTACCTGATGAATTAAGGGCATGGCTCAACATGTAAAGTACTTTTTGTGATTTGCATAGTGTGCCACCTGCCCGGTATTTTAGTGCCTCTCTGAGATTTCTAATATTGCATATATAACACAACAAAAACATTTTTGTAACACAAACTTTATTGCATTTTGAAAAGAGCATTACGGCAGTAAGAATTTCTGCAAGCATGTGAAAGAGTATCTAATTCAAATCAGTTAGATATTTCAACATTGCTACAGGCTTGGCTGTCAATCGCTTCCTTCCTCATGCAGACAACTAAATGGAGAATTAAACTGCCCACCCCCCACCTGGATCCCAAAGAAACCTGACATATCACCTAGTAGTTATTTGATACGTTGTTAGGGGGAAGTACTAGTGTATGATCGCTAAAGCCCGAGTATGGACCATGCAGAGTCGCAGTAGTGTGGACATCAAAAGAATGTTAGGTACTAATAGTTCTAGATTAGTGTTGCCCATGCTGGCCTATTCATCTTGTCTTTTCAATGTTCTGGCTCTTGCGCCTTGAAGCCCTCCAGAAGTGTATCTCACTCCATGGAAATAGGCGTTTTGTACAGGCTCCTATATTCCTCCCGCCTAAGGGACTCACTTTCAGCAAGGACCCACTGCAGTACCTCCATTCACCAGTCATCAACGCTGCGGACCAATGGGGATTTCCAGCACTTAGGGGCATATTATCAAGACACGGCGTTAAAATTATCGCTGCTTTAGTGGCAGAAAACTGCCGCTAAAGCGGCCATAATGGGCTTGATAATATGCCACAGAGAATTCCAATAGAAGCCGAGGTTCACACCAGAACATGGGCTTCTATTGGAATTCTTTGCAGCATATTATCAAGCCTATTATCGCCGCTTTAGCTGCAGTTTTCTGCCGCTAAAGTGGCGATAACTTTAATGCCTTGTCTTGATAATATGCCCCTTAGTTTTCAAGCGCTTCACTAATAGTAGCACTAAGTTAGTGAACCGATTCACAATCTTAGAACCCTTAGCTCTTGAGGGCAGTCCAAGTATACATTGTTCAGGGCTATCCCAGTGGGGCCGCCCTGTTAGCTCCTACAGTGCCTTTGCTATTCCCGCCCAGTAGTTGGGTATCTGAAGGGAAGACCACAACATATGTAGCAAGTCTGCTCCATGCGCACGGCAGCGGGGTCAAACTGAGAATGCTGTGGGAAACAGTCTATGCAACGCAATTTTTACATCGCAGTGCCTTCACCACACATTTGTTACCCCACATTTGTTTAGCACGTATAGGCCTTTACCATGCATTTAAAGTAAGTATGTGGGGGTTAGGGGTCTTCCCCCAAAAAGATTAAATTCATAAATACATATATATATTTAAACTTACCTTAATAACGCATGGTAATGGCATGTGAGGTAAAAGCATATGCGTGCTAAACAAATGCGGGGTAACAAATGTGTTTTAAAGGGATGCAATGTTTTTACTAGCGTTGTACCGTCATACAACCATGCGGTGGGGTTCATCTTGTTAAGTTTCTGTGGTGTCAGATATGCTCTGCGCAGTATGGAACATTGAATGAATTTGAATCTCGAATTACAAGATTTTTGGGGGGATATTCCAACATAGAAGCCCATTCACTATCTGTGAGTTACCGGTCAAGATCCGCTTCACAGCTGTGTTTTAGGGGTGTGAGTGGTGCCATAAGGTGTTCCCAGGGTCTCCTGTACAGCCAGCGCACTAGGTGTCAACCGTGGTCCATAGTATGAAGTGCCCTGAGGAATTTGTGAGTAGGAGGTTCCTGTCCATCTGTTGCCCAATATTTCTGTTCATATCGGAGAATGCTGGCATGGGTGAGGAACAAGGCGTCTGAGTGAACCTGAGTGTGCACAAAATCAGTGTGGGGCAGCAGTGTGCCATCTGCAAATAGCTCCTCCACTGTGGTGACACCCGTCTGCTCCCAGGGGTCCAGTCTACGTGTCGTCAATGTACCAGAAGTTGTAGGGAGACAGCACAAGGCTATGTTAGGCGCATAGGGCGCCTGTACGGCCATGTATTTAATCGCCATTTTACAATATGATAGGGCTACGCGTAATACCAATGTGTGGGAGGACAAGGACGGGGCACTGGGACACAGTAGGCGATGTAACTGGCCTCCACCAAGGTGACCAGCTGTGTAGATTATTTACAACAGATTGTTACTGGTCAACCAGCATGATAACCATTGTAGTTTGCCCGCTACACAATAAACCTTGAAATCTGGTGACCCCACTCCAGCCTTGTCCGTTGGGAGTTGCAAATTCGCTAGGCTGACTCTGCATGGCCCCTGTGCCCACACCAGGTCAGTTAACACAGTATTTAATAATTTAAATACCCAGGCCGATATTATAATGAGTAAATTAACACAATGATGCCATAAGTGCAGAAACATCGCCTTCTTTGCCAGGGCCAGACGTCCGGCCACTGATAAAGCCAAGGCAACGCAAAAGGCCACCTGAGACTTGAGTAGTGTCATTGTACGAATTAGATTAACATCCAATAGGTCAGGTCCTTCCCTAAAAATTTGAACTCCAATATACTAAAAGGTACGCAAGCCCACTGGTATCTGTGAGTCTCCTAAATGGAGTGTGGGCTCCACATAGGTGCCCGCAAAGGAGTAAGCACACAATTTATCAGCATTAATTCGGAGACCCGATAGGCTTCTAAAGTGGACAGCAGCCGGGCCATCTCTACCTGCTCTTCCCGAAGATCTTTGTCTACATAGAGCGATATAATATGGACAGTATTGCCTATAAGAATCCCCTGGTGTATAGCTTTTTGGCGGATCCATTACAGTTGTCAATGTAAAAAGAAGCAGGGAAAGGGAGAAACCTTGTTGCATACCTCACCACACCAGAAAATCATCTGAGATATACAGGCCTGTTCTCACTCTAGCAATGGGAGCAGCTTAAAACAACTTTACCAATTTCATGAAGGCTGAAGATATTTTTAATCGTGCCAGGGCCGCTAGCATGAAATCCCTACACAGGGAATCAAAAAATTATTAAACATTCAATGAGACGCATCAAGATGAGGGTGATGGTCACGGATTGCCTCCATTATGGTAAATGGCCGCTGAACATTAAGAGAGGAATCACGGCGGGGAACAAACCCACATCGGTCTGTGTGGATCAATTGAGGGAGCAAAGGAAGCAATAGTTGGATCCTGGTGTTTTACTATGGGCTAGTTCTTTTATTGCCCACAAAATTAATTTGTCGCGATAGGAGCGTAGAGAGCCTCCCCGTCAGCCGTCTGCACTCTTGGCAGTTGTGACTGTTGGAGGAGCGCAGCAAGCTCTGTTGGCTTGGGCAGAATATAACTCAGAGTAAAAGTCTTGGAATGCTGTATTAATCCTGAGTTGAATTACCATGGTACACTGGGCTTGTGTGATAATCGCGAGGATCTGCATGGGGGAGAGGTCTGGACTTATCAGGAGTGCTAATTGTGTACCCGACTTATCTGCTTCAGCGTACACCTTCTGTGTGTACATCCTATGGTCCAACACTCAGAGACGCTCCAGCAGCTCTGCATACATCACTCTGGCTTCCTGCAATTGGGGGGCAGTATCATTTTTCTCTGCTGCAGCATTTTTAAGGGAACCCAGGAAATCCTCCACGCTCCTGAGTTCTCGAAGAACTACCCTCCTCGCCCCCACCATCATGTTAATCGCTGTGCATCGGACCACCACCTTGAATGCCTCCCACTCCACTATTTGAGGGAAAGCTGTGCCAGCATTTTCTGTGAAGTAGGAGTCAATGGCAGTGGCCAGAGTTTCCCTAAAGACTACGTCTTGTAAAAGATGTGGTTGGAGCCTCTATGTGGGGATCAGGGCTAGCGTATGGCCCCATAATAACGTGAGTTCCAGGGGGCTGTGATATGATATGGTTTTACCAAAGTGCGTGGCGTGTGTAATGCTAGCCTGGAGGAAAGGCGGACATAAGAATCCGCCAACTTGTGAGTGTAGTACATGCGAATAAAATGAGTACTCCCTCATACCCTCAGCACGCCATACATCAACCAGCTTCAATTTGTCTACCCACTGTCTCAGCACATTAGCCTGATGCATCGGCATGGCCCCTGGCAGCAGCAGGTAGGATCTACCTAGTGTGACATCCAATACATCATTAAAATCCCCGCCAGTGCCCATGGATACGTGGCCCAGTTTGATAATACGGACAACAATGTGTATAAAAGGCATCGTAAACAGTATAAGGTGCGTACATACACCCCGATACTTTCAGTGCTCAGCATACCCCTCAGTAATTCGTAAAAGCCCTGTGTGTCCACCCTCCTGGAGTCTAGGATCCCAAATGACACTCCCTCCCTGTACCAAATTCCTGCCCCCCTTCTGTAGACAGAGAAGGACATATGAAACAATTTCCCCTTCCATCATTTGCGCAGTTTAGTAGCTTTAGAGGCCACCAGATACATTCCCTGCAGGAAAGTGATTTGTGCATGGCACCTATGCAATTGGGCCAATATTCTATGTCTCTTGTGTCCTGATTGCATACTCTGCAGATTGCAGTTTATTATGTTATTAGCATTTACTACAGACACCATTACAGGTCTTGTGTAATGGTATACTCTGTTCAGTCTGGATCACATTGTACAGAAACCCCATTAACGAAATTGCAGGTGATATTATCAAACTTATTTAAACATTTCCCAAAAACTCGATCCAGCGATTTTTTCGTCATTTGACCAAACCTGGAAACAGTTACTAACCATACAAACATTGCAAACCAAGCGCGCTCGCTATAGCCGAGTGAGTTCTCGAATTCACATGGAGTGTAACTGTAATGCAGTGTGGACTTTGGACCCGGTAAGGAACCCCCTGGGTCCCTGGGTTCCAGGGCCCGAAACCCTAGAAACAACAAGCAAGTAACAGGTTCTGGCTGTAGCAGGTTGCCGGAGACATGTCAATGCTGGATAACTCTCTACTGTCAGTGATTTGGTACTAACGCCAGATTGGGGCACTCTCTACTTGGGTGCAAAGAGATGAAAGACAAAAAAGCAATGACAATTAGTACGTGGGAAGGGTGATTCTCCCCACAAACTGTATACATAGACTGTCACAAGACTCACTGTTGTTACCCCATTAGCTCATCTGCTGTCTGTGGAGTAACCGTTGGCAATCTGCATCGTCGCCGTCTCGGGCATGCCTAGTCTTGGAGGGAGCAGGCCCAGTATTTTCGCGGAAAGTGTTGCTCCAGCCTCTCCATGGCCCATTCGGGGGTCTCAAAGAAATGGATTATATGTTCGTACATCACTTTAAGTTTGGCGGGAAGAGAAGAGTGTACATAAGGCCCTCTGCTCGTAAATGCCCTCTGCTCATAAATGCCTCTTAACCCCCTGATAGGAGGCCCGCTGTTAGAAATGGGGGTCTCTAGTTGGCAGAGGTAGGTACCTTTGTCCAAATAGGGACCCTTGCTTCTAGTCAGGGTAAGGGGGATACACTTCTAAAATAACCCCTGCTCACACCCTTGGTAGCTTGGCACGAGCAGGCAGGCTTATCTCAGAGGCAGTGTGTAAAGCATTTATGAACACTTACAGTAATACACTGAAAACATTACAAATGGACACCACACCAGTTTAGAAAAATAGTAAATCTTTATCTAAACCAACAAGACCAAATACGATAAAAATCCAACATACAATACTCTTGAAAAATAGAACGGGTGCAAAATAACATTTAAATTGCAGGAAAATCAATAAAACACAGTTCCTCCGACTTGGTAGCTCCTCCGAAGCTACTGAGATGCTGAATACAACAGAGTTTAACGATTCCAGTCAACCGCGTAGATACGGGCCAGCTAAAACACCGACAAACTCGGACACAGAACCTCACTTGTTGCGACCAACACGTCGGTGCGAGTCAGTCTGGGCAAACGTCACAGTCACGTTGTGATGCGGAGCATTATGGTAGACAATGTCCTCACAATTCCGTGCAGGCAGCAGCTCGTCGACGGAGTCGGTGAGACCAGGGCTTGCGTCAAAGGGTGAAACGATGCTAGCTGCGGTGCTGGCAGGTCCCGGTGCAGGGACGGAGCAGGTCGATATTCGGGTCGGGAAGCGACGTAGTCGATGACGTCCTTGCAGCGTGTAGCGAAGCGTTGCGGAGTGCAGTGCCCACAGGAAGCGTTGCAAGCACCAGCTTGTTGATGGAGTCGGTGAGGGTTGCATTGCAAAGTGAGGCATTGCTTTCGGCAGTGCTCTCAGGACACGGAATCCTGCGCCGGACTCGATGACAGAGTCAGTTACCCTTTTTCTTCTTTAGAGACGGTGCCCACAGACATGGCAAGGTCTTTGCTGTTCCTGAGACCTCTAGAACAGGGGGCAAGCTCAGTTCAAGCCCTTGGAAATCTTTTATTTAAGCAGGGGGACAAAGCAAGCAGCAAAGTCCTTTTCTCCTTTCCTTGGCAGCAAGTAGCCACTGCAGGTCAATCCCAGACAGCAAACAGCTCTGGGGCAGTATTCCTCCTCAGCTTCTCTGGCTCTTCTCCTTGGCAAAGGTTCCTCTTGATTTCCCAGAAGTTATATAAAGTTCAGGGGTCTGGGCCCCACTTTTTAAAACACACAATCCTTTGTTGTCTGAAGGCAGAGAGTGACTGTACCCAGACAAACCCAGTTCTGTCCTCACTGGTGCAGCTTCCTCTCAGGAGGTGGAGACAGCATTGTTGAAGACAGACCAGGCACATTCAGGTGAAATGAAATCTCCTCCCACTACTCTAAATGCAGCCCAAGTATATTCAGCCCAGCCTTGACTCATCAGGCTCTCTGGAGCCACAGCCCCTCTCCAGCCCCTGTCATCCAAAAGCCAGATATGCAATACACAAAACAGGCAGAGGCATCCTGGATGGCTAAGCAAGAAAATACCTACTTTCTAAAAGTGATATTTTCAAACACAGAATATAAAAATCACCCTCACTAAAAGATGCATTTTAACATTCTGAGTTCAGGCATACTAAACTTTATATTTCTACCTTGTTCCCAGGGGTAGTAATCTTTATAAGATGTTATAAGCGAACTCCCCACTCTGTCCTATTGGAACAGGTAGCCTTGCAATAGTGAAAAACAAAATTGGCAGTATTTCACTATCAGGACATGCCACACACACCAGGGCATGTCCTACCTTTCACATACAATGCACCCTGCCCACAGGGGTCCCTTGGGTCTACCTTAGGGGTGACTAACAGGTAGAAAAAGAGAACGTTTAGGGCCTGGCAAGTGTGTGCACTTGCCAAGTCGACATGGCAGTCCCAGACTGCACATAGGCTCTGCAATGGCAGGCCAGAGTTACATTTTACAGACTGCTACTGTGGGTGGCCCAATCAGTGCTGCAGCCTACTAGCAGCATTTGATTAACAGGCCTTGGGCACACATAGTGCACTGTACTAGGGTCTGACTAGTAAATCAAATATGCCAATCATGAACGCCAATGGTGCCAGGTTTAACACCCGCTTACACTGTACTGAAATGGTATAATCCAGGAATAAAGAGACCCTTACATTGTCAACAAGGATGGATGTTCTTTCCCTGGCCGTTTGCAATAACACGTCCCTGTGTTTAAAATTAAGGATCCTGCCCACTATGGGTCTTGGAGATGCTCCTCGGATGGGTTTTCTAGTTGAGACCCTGTCAGCCCTTTCGAATACAAACTCTGCAGAGAGGACCGTTGGGGCCACCACTTTCCGGAACCAGTCTTCCACACATTGGGTGACAACAGTCTTTCTGCCACCCCTGGAGGAACATATTGGAATGACTACCAACCATCTGTCACCTGGGAGTGCGGCAGAAAGTCCACTAAACAGCAGGGATTTATTTTATATAGCGGTAGGGAGTGTCCACAATGGGCTTGACCATGTCCTCTCTCCAAAAACAAAGCAGGCAGTCTTTTTGCACCCCCAGAAGAGCATGGGGGCCATGACACTCAATCTGCGCCCAGAGGGCAAAGAGCCTGCTAGACTCTAGGGTCTGAATTCATTAAACAATGTTTTGAGGGGGAGCGGCACCGACGAGCAAAGGCCCGTGCTCCAGCCCACCTCAGGGTCAATGGACTTTCTGTCCTTTCAGGGAGGCCAATTATCCTCACATTGTTCCATTGAGTTCTCCCTTCCACGTCCTCAGCCAGGTCCTGGAGGAGATCCACCTGTTGTTGCAGCTGGGAAATTTGAGTGGTGTGGTCTTTGTGGTACAGAGACAGTGTGGCGAGCACCAGCTCATTTGCTTTGATCCTATTTAACAGCTTGCAATGGTTGCCTTTCAATAGGCTAATGTATGTGGTTATGACCTCCAACCATTGTTTAATGGCAGCTCTAGATTCACAAATTTCCTGCCGTATGAGATCTAGTTTATCCATCGGGGTTTCGCTGTAGAAGAGAGTATTTCTTCATTCAGTGTCTTGGCCGGAGAGCATTCTGACAGTGTACAGAGGGAGCACAAGTGAGGCACTTGTCTGTCATTCTTTTCCCTGGTGTGCCCCATGGATATTGTCAATTGAAATCAACACCAATGGGGAGAGTGCTAGGAGAAAGACTCTGAGAAACCCGTCCTTGCGCCACAAATTCGGCACGGAAGTGAGTTCTGTTAGTGTCAGGGAGCACCCAACACTGCACGCCCACCAGGTGCAGTGGCTGTCAGCCGCAGGGGGAAGCAATCACTTCTAAGGCATTGGGGAGAAGACAAGAGAGCTAGGAACTTAGAGGGCTTCAAAGTCAAGCAGGGGTTCACTCCGCCAGGCCAGCCACCACTTGGCAGCTGTGGGATCCTTGCAGTGGTACTCAACCGAATAGGCCACAGTCACTAGCGCTCTCCTGTTCATCCCCTGGGCGTAAGCCCCAGCGTGACTCATGGAAAGTGAACTGAGATGCTGCCTCAGGAGTGCGTCCCACGGCTACCCAAACATCACCCACGAGTTTCAGACTCAAACCATTGGGCCGGAGAGGGGCAGGTCATGAGGCCCAGACCTCAGGTGTTTTATCAGGGTCACAGGCAGTTTACCCCAGTGCCCCAGACATTCTTCCTGCCCTCTTGGGTCTCAGTAGAGGACTCTGCACAGGAAACTCAGCCCGCCGCAGACTGTCTAGGCCACACTGCACCAGACCAGCCCGCACATTAGGGCGTCCCCTGCTGTAACTCACTGGGCCCCGGCAGACCCAGGGAGGGCCCAGGGGCAGAGTTGAATTGTCCCCACCCTGGCACCTGATGAAATGAAATAAGGGGAGAGGTTCACCAGGCCGCTGGCCTCTCATGTAGGGCCCCCTCTCACCTCCGGGGCCATCAGCAATGTCCACCGCTAGGTCGTCCTCTCTCTCAGCCAAATGCAGCCAAGTGCACAGCTCCCCGGTGCCAGAGCCCTGCAGCGTGGCCACCATGGGCCGATCGTGACCAAATGCTAAGTACGAGGTCCCTCCACCCTCCATACACACAGGAAGACCGAGACTCTGACGCCTCTGGACTCACCACCAATGTTCAACCCCGGGTCCAGCCGTTCTCTGCTGCCATCTTGCCACCGTGGTGCAGCCTCAATCAACTCAGCAGAAAGAGCCGTTCGCTCAATGCCAGCAGCTCCAAGGAGGCACAGCCACTGCCAGGATCATCGCCCCCGCTGAACACTCAGGGGTCAGCATTGGATGCCACTACTGATGGGTATAATTAATGGATTTCGGGGCCTGGGTCCAGGAGCCCAGCTACTATAAATACACCATGTTTGGGCATTGGTCACACGCCCCTAGAACACAACTAGCATGCACCTAAAACTAGCCATGAATAATGGCTATGTCAATGTGTGTTAGCTGTTTAAGATAAATGAGCAACAACAATTATTTTGTTGTAAATAATTAATATTGGAAAAAATTTAATTCAGAAATTATGAGCCTCTTGATTAAACATTACTACGGCCAATGAAAAGGGTAGTGGTCTTCAGAGTGGCTCAATCACCCCCTTTATGTTCACTCTATTTTAGACAAGTACACCATTTTTCTCTCCACATCTCATCAATTTGCATATCTTACACCACATCTCTTTCCTCTACAGCACCTTCTTTTCACTCTCTCCTGATTCCACTTCCTAGTATCAACTTCACCAACCCCAAACACACAACGCATCCACCCAACTGTAAGCACTGCATTTTCTTTTACTTCCGCCTTGTCAATATTTTGACAACTGTGTTCCTCCTACATACAAAGAATCCTGCACAGAATCACAATTTCAACTAGAATACATAGCTATTGCTCTGTGCACTCTTCCAAGAATTGGATGGATATGTATTCTGAACACCTCTCTGACCCACTGACAGGCACTGTGAGAAGCTCACGCTGCCTTCAGCCTCAACTCTAGAGTTGTCAATCAAGGCTTATTATAAACACCTAGGGGCAACTCAGTTCAAAGTATGAACTATACAAGAGTGATATGCTACAAGAAAGAAAATTACAGAAACACAGCGCCTTGGAAATAGCAAACACTCTTAGGGAATGCAAGATTAACTAAAACATGTGAAATATAAACAGGAACTAAATCTCTGACATGAATTACCTAAATGTTTTTTACACCAATTGTTTATAAATCGATCAGTCGTTTTGTCATTCAAGTTAAGGACATGAATAGAGTGCCCGTAAAGAGACTCGTTTCAATGTCTGTTTTTAATTACTATGGCTCTGAGACCTGGATGGACCCGGCCTATTTAAAGATCTGGCTGTCAGTTTCACTGTCTTTCACACAACCTATTGGCTCTGGCAGTAGGCTTTGTTATGTCACAACTCAACTGTAATAAATTATTACATTAGAGATGGTACCCCATTTTGTGATTACAGGTGACTAATGATGTCACACTTAGATTATAATAAAACATTATACTTCAGGTCTAGATACAGATATTGTAGGCTTCCGTGTATATGAATACAAATAGTTGGAATATTTATCAATATGTGACGCAGCGCAGGAAGCCCCCTTACTCTGCTGCGTGACTGGGAATGGGCAGGAATGCACCGTATTTAATATTATAAGGCTCATTCCTGCCTTTACCCAGCGCTGGCGCACAATCTGCTGCCTAGCACCAACGCAGGCACTCTTGCACCACGGTGCAAGGGTGCCTGCATTGAAAGCAGGGTTGTTTTTGGGCTGGAAAGGGCCCCTTTCTGTACAGAAACAATCCCCTGAGGCATTTTCCTCTTTCTATGTGTGCTGCATTCTGCAGCACACATATAATGAGGAAATAGTGAGGAGAAATAAACATATTTCTCCTTGTTATGTCTCCCTAGGAAGACGAAGCAGTTCTGGTGCATTCCCATGTCTATCACTTATGATAAATCTGGGAATGCGTCAAAATCCATGGGTGTTGCGTGGGAACACCCACGCACCACTCATGGAACGCCTCACTGGGGCAGAGTAACGCAACTCATCGATTTGCGCTATGTTGTGTTACTCTGGATTGATCAAGCCACTCAGGGCCATGCAAGGTGGCCTTCTGAGGCTTCTTCAGGGTTGTGTCGAGCCTGAACATCATTGTGTGGTGCAAATGCTACGCAACCCTTTAATAAATATGGCCCCATGTCTATAACTAAGCGACGGTAAGAAGGAAAATACTGTCATTGTATCCAGTCTGGTTGTGCTATTTCAAAATGTCACTAAGCAAAGCAAGGACAGTCTGGAACTAGGATATTGTGTACAAGTGCCCAGAAACAAGAATGCAGGAACTAAGAAGATTTATGTGCACACATCCAACTCAAAAAAGCATGCACTAGTCACTACTATTTGTTCCAGAAAATGATAAATCTTGGACTGTAGCAGCAGATGTCTGGGCTCCTATAATGTATGATATTAGACTGTAAAAATGTTTTATATCCATCTAATGTACATGCTTGAAATTGTATATGCTTAGCTAATGATGTGCCCAGCAGTAGTCATCTGAATGCCAATCAGAACTAACTAGACCAAATGTATGTCAAAACTCTTAATATTGCTGTACCCTCATTAAATCTAACGATATAGTTGTGTGCAAACTTTGCGCCATTTCAACCTGTAGCAAAGGCATGACTTTTTACAATGCTTCCTAACTACAGTAAATGGTATTGAAGGTGTGAATTGATTCTAGTCACAGTTTTTCCCAAATCCACTTAAATGTGGATACATTGTTGTCTTAGGTATATTTACTATGACAAAGAGAAACATTTGCTTAACAATAAAGACATGCCTTCTGCTACTGAAACTACCTAAGACAAACAAAAGTGACTGGTGGAACTCAAATTTGCTGATGCAGGCTTCCAGAACGCTTTGACTGTGGTCGCCTCGACTTGTCTCCGGGTGACACATGTCTCGAGTGTTAAAGTCCAATGGGCAGAGACTTTAACACTCAAGACATGTGTCACCCTGAGAGAAGTCGAGGGGACCACAGTGTAAACATTCTGGAAGCTTGCATCAGCGAACTCAAACAGGTCCTGTGGAGGGTAAATCAAAGCTGACCTTCAAAAACATCTCAAAATTGGATGATATCTTCCTAAGTAAGAAGCTTCTAAGTAGATGTGTAAGCTATCAAGTCCAACATAGAACTGAAAGCGACCATCATCCAATAGCCAATATCCATTGTGGTCAATGTGAGTGCGAGGACGAATGGGGAATAATATCTGGCAGGCCAAACACTCCCTTTCAATGCTGGCCTATCAATAAAAAGAATCAAATGGGGCTTCGCATGCTTGGCCAGATACTCACGGTGGAAACTAGTCTGTGCTCTCCAGACCATGGGAATTGAGAAACATTAGGAAGCAACAATGAAAAAGCTATATAAAGCCTTAACTGCACATAAACATAGCAACCTGCAAAGAGTGGCTACAAGAGGAAGGCCGTTCTCATATCTTGACAACAAAGAATTCAAAGAGAGCAAACGGAAGTGCTGGCATGCAGAGCGCCTACATAGAAGAGAGAAGAACCCACAAACGGAAAGTATGCTGAAAAAGGAAAGGATATTACACACAAAAAATCCTGTATTTTAAGATAAAAACAAATACAGGAGTAATTGAAATACACAGACTCCCTGCTAGTGCCCTGCAAGTCCAGGAAATTCTGGGGATAGGTCAATAGCCTGACAAGTGGAACTCACAAGAAGAACGCCGTTCTGGTGAATGAATTGGTTGCCTATGCAGCAAGACTTTATGTCGAGTCTGACAAAATCAGGGATTCAATCAAGAAAGAACTTGATAATAACCTAGAGGATTTGAAGGAGTCCCGAATGGAAGTCTACGAAAAGGAGACATTAAGCATCCTGGAGGGCATTCGAAAGGATGGAGCCCCTGGACCAAATGGCCTTCTGGGTAAAATATTCAATGAAGACGAGGAATTCTGGAAACCTTACATGCATAACCTGTTCAACGGTTGTATCTCAACATCAAACATCCCGGACTCATGGAAAGGCTCCATCTTGCATCCCATACATAAAAAGGGAGACAGCACCCAACCGTAAACCTACAGGCTGATAGCTCTACTGGATATCGACAGCAAGGCCTTCGCGAAGGTGCTTCTGAATGAACTGGAGACTTGGATCGATGACAATAACATCATACCTCTATAACAGATGGGGTTCTGGGCAAACTCCTCTGCCATAGGACAACATTATTATCCTCTCTCATTTGATCGCTAAGGCTATAGAAAGCACATTGTCTCCACTTTACGCTTGCTTTGTTGATTACGGCACTGCTTTTGATGCCATTGACTGAAACATCCTCTGGACAAAACTTGCAAAGTGGGGAATACCGAGGGAACATCGTGAGGGCATCACAGCGCTGTGCACTGACACATGGGTCTGGACCAAGATCACTCAGAACCATGCCACTGCAAAAATCTATGCAAAGAAAGGGCTAAAGTAGGGATATGCCATTGCTCCCACCTTGTTTAATATATATACTGTGGGGCTATGCGTGGAACTGTTGACAGGAAAAACCTTCATTCCTAAGCTAGGCCCCAAAGACTCCCCATCATGCAGTTTGCGGAAGACCTGATGCTATTGGACCAAACTAGAATTGGTATGAAGAGGTACTTGGACATACTCTACCTATATAATGCAAAGAGCTTTCTATATGCAAATGCCACAAAAACCAAAGGCCTAGTGTTTGGTCATAGAATTAAGAAACATCAGCTGGAATGGCAATTGGGCCTGCTAAGGATGAGCACCAGCAGTAAATATAACTACGTAGGTGTTTGGCTGTCAGACACCGGCAAATCCACCTTGCAGGCCAAGGCTTTAGCAGACAAAGCAGCCAAGACCACATATGCATTATGGAAGTTACATCACAAGTTACAAAGCCACTTGGCAGAGGGGATTCAACAATTTCTGTGGGTGAAATTGCTATCAACGATAAATTATGGCCACCTTGCCTTTCCTGGCGTGCTCACCAAGCCATTAGAGTGCTGCCACACAGATGTATGTAGGAAAATATTTAACATCCCAAAAATTACTCGCTGCACACTAATTCAGCTAGAGTTCCATCCGTGTGAAGATGGACATTGCACGTAAAAAGAGCTGATCAAGTATGATCATCACGTGGTCAGGGCGAATCCAGACCCAATGGGAGGTGCACTGAACGTGAAATTTCAGGCTAAAAAAAGCAGTTGGTCAAAGTGTTTGAGCAGTGCAAGAAATTCATTAAACTTGTCCCCAGAGTGCACAACAAGTCCACCTATAACAATGGGCAGTCTAAAGAGGATAGTAAATTTGCAAGACAAGCACATATCAAGGAAGTAGGACATAGAACAAATTAGAAACATCCCAGGCACAGTGGGTCTCACCAACTCGCATGAAGACACCTCTTGACAACTATATCTTAAAGACGCTCTCGGAAGACAAGCACCACAGAATATACTGCGGACCAGGCTCTTAACTCTGCCAATACGGGAATATAGACTCTACTGGAAGAACATTCCTGCAGGTCACAGGCAATACAGTCTATGTCAATACCTCTCTAAGTCTTTAGTGCACACTGTTTGCTGCTGTCCTGCATTGCTACACCAGAGGCGAGCTTACTTAAGCACAATCTTTCTGCGGAATGGGATAAGGACTTGCAAAGAGGCATTGACACATACCTATACAACAGTTGTCACAATGGATTTAGCACGGATTGGCAAGTTCTTTGCTGAAGCTGGAAGGCTCCTGGCGACGCTAGGCCACCGAGGTGGCCGGACACTTGAAAACCCTTTCACACCATAGAGTGAAGGCTAATAATAGCCATGACCTGAAGAACTGGCTTTACCATGTGGAAAAAATTCTAGCCAGAGGGCATTTAGCACTTTATTGCTAAGCATGCCTACTAAGCACTCTTTCACCAAGTATGTGGCACTTTCAACGAACAGCTTGCTCCCCCAAGATTTAAGCAAGTGTAAAGATTTCCTATATCAGGGCAATTCGCACCATATCGCTATACACGCCTTTCAAACACTTTATGACCAAGCATGTGGCACCTTAAACAAAAAGCTTCCTCCCCTGAGAATGGGTATAAGGTTTGGCCTGACATGTGTAGGAGCTTTACCCTGGGGAACATTGCACGTTACCGCCGTGCGTGCTTACAAGGCGCTTTACCACTACACAGCATCTCTCCAAATAGTTTGGCTACACTTGGCTTCGCCTGTACACTGATTTTAGAAGTGGGCCTTGTGCACCCCACAAATAATCACATGCTTGTAAGGCATCCTAGCTCAGCACGTGTCACAGCTCATGCATTAAGGCATTCAACACTTCATTTTATGCATGTACATAGTGATCATGCATGTTTACTAAATCACATGTGATAAGGTTGATTTCTTCTGGGTTTTAAATTCATGCGTAGCTAATTTTTTTTAATGTAACGTGCAACTTTTTGTCATTGTAACTGTACCTCTGGGTTTGTGTCTCATTTTATACTGGCGCATTCTATTTTTAAATGTGTTTGTAATGATTTTAAGTAATTATACAATAAAGATGATGATGAAGATTGGTGGAATGCTTGAATTCATTTCAGTCACTCGTAATTATTCAGGTCGCATAACAGTCCATCAATGTTTTGCCCACTATGTCACCTGAGACAAGAACCAACCATATTCAAATAAGCCTTAGTCCTGCTCCAATAGGCAGTGGCGGCTCCTCCGCTAAGGCAGAGGAGCGTCGCCCCACTACCTTGATGCAGCAAAAGTAAGGAAAAAATAAAATGATAATAACTAATGTTCTTATTATTTTATTTTGTTCTCCTGTTGCGGCAGCTTGCATGAGGGGGCAGCGCAGGGCGGGGCTGCAGAGCAGGGAAGGAGTGGTACAAACCTCATAAGTGCGCAATTACTGTTTGGTTGGCCCTCTCGGGCCGCCCAAAACAGTCATGCACACTTTCCCTGTTCTCCATGCAGGCTGCATTACAGCCTGCATGGAGAACATGCCCACCCCTCCAGCCCCTGGCTGAGCGCCGTGTCACGGCGCTTGTGGGGAGCTTGCGAGCCCTGTCACTTCCTGCTTCCTGTTTCTCCCAAGAAGGAAGAGGACGCAGGAGAGGCGGTGGTGGCCGGCCAGCTGGTCGGCTGGGAAGTAAGACATTTTTTTTTTACCTGGTCCCCCCCGCTTCTTCTCCACCACCCGCTCCACTGTGGGTGGGCGGTAGCAGCCGCAACTGCCAATAGGAATATTCCAGCCTTAACTGACTGGTAAGGTCCCTTCTAAATGGGAATACAAATCAAGTCCTGGCTGGTTTAAGCTTAGTTTGACCTCACCATTATGGTACAGCTTGAATTCAATGGCAGAGTGTGCTCGGGTCCTATGTCTGAATATACCTGTTTCACTTACCTTAGCTCTGCAGCTTCTTAAGTGCAGCACCTCGAAGAACTATGTATCAGTTATTCAAAAATCTAATGCAGATGGGACACATGCAGCCACACATTTGCAGTGAAAGTCTGATGTCAAGAATGGCAGTAGACTTCCAGCAGACTCAGAGCATAGAAGCAAGAAGCAACAACAAGTTTTGTGATGCAAAATACAGCTCCTAATCCAAGAGGAGATGGTGCAGAAGCCCAAGCTCCATAGGCCATATGGAGACTGCCCAGTGACGTTTCTGAAATCCAACTAACAGTTCCTACTACTACCTTTGAGTATACCTAAGGTGGTACTCATCCACCACTGAGTACTCAGGGTACAGTTGCTCAAGTTGGATGCTGAGCTCTGGGCATGGTGGTCTAAGTGCACAATGAGCGGGCGCCATTGGCATATACCATAGCCTGGCATCCAAGTTATATTATAAGTTGTACCAGAGGTCTCACATTTATGTTGAGGAAAATATGGGAAAGAGTGCAGTACTAAACTATTGTTGTCTACATTTCATCTGACAAACATATTCTGTCCTAGACATTGTTTACAAAAATATAGCTCCAATGGAGTCATAATAGGAAATCTACACCTAATGGGGCAATATATTTGAAAACAGTATTTAGGTCACAATAATTGTGTGAGGCAAAATGTAGGCAACAATATTCTGACATCTAACATGGTAAATGGATGACCCTTGCCGAACCTCAGACTTTAGACTAAACTTGCTGGGACAATAGGGAAGCAGCCTGAGCAATTGTGAATGTTTCATCAGGACGAGGAGCATGCTCTTCACATTATTTTACTTAGTGCCGTAAGCAGTGTGATGGGGCAGCAATTGTCCACAATGGTCCAGACCCTCTTTAAGGGTGGGGGGGACCAAACTGTCCTCTTTAAGGGTGGGGGGTTATCATTTCCCCTAACATCATGTACTATCCAAGGATAAGGGCAAATTAATATTTGTGTGCTTCTAGGAGAAGGATGGGTCAAAGGATAGGAGAACAGAGGTAGGGTAGAGGCCAACCAGGGAGCTTGATTTAAGACATTCCATTGGAAATCATCTACTGGTTTATCTTCTCACGCCTGGTGGAAGTGCGTTAATTTTCTAAGAAGAAGGGTCTTTATTACAATGGGGGCCATTTACAGTTTTGTGGAAATCTGTATCTACCATAATAATACATGTGCATAATTCCATCAAACTCACAGTTTCCCCACCATGTTTAAAGGTAGAGGCACCATGGAGGGTCCATAAGCAGATTCTCTGTCAGCTCCACAAAAGGAAAGCCTTGCTCTGATGGTCCATCCACCAGAGGATCAGCTCCAAGGAAGGAAACCCTTGACCTGACGGTCTATCCACTAGAGGTCTACTGGGTCATAGTGATTGTCGCCTCACTCTATTTATGCCAGACATGGTGGTCAAGGTAGGAAAATGCCTCAATGGCCCTCATAAACTCCCTACACATTGGACCATTCTTATTTTGTTCTGCAAAAATTAAACTTCCACGTTTGGAATTTGTTGTTCTAAAAGAAATTAATTTTCCGAGAGGCTACATCACAAATGCCACTTCCTCGAAAAATAAGCAGCACAGAGCCTGGGATCTCTAAATCAGGAGCGCGGTCCTCCGACAGGACAGCAGAGGCCGCATCCTGAACGAGGACCACCTGCCACGCCTTAAACGTGTCTCTTGGTCTTCTCTGTTATATATACACAGCCAAAAGAAAGGGTTTTAGTACATAGGAAGTATTGGTGCTCAGCAAATTTACGTTACTGTGTATATGTGTGGACTGGTGGATATGGTGCTGACCAGGAAGGGGTGACCCTTGTAACCCCTCAATGTGTGTAGGGAAGACCCTACAGTAAAACAGTCTGGCTAGATCCTGGGCACACACACATGATAAAACAGGTTTATACAAGAGTTGACGTAAACATATGTACAGAGTTCTTGAGTTATGCTGTATATTCTTTTATTGTGGTGAAAACGCAACCAGCCGACATGTGTTTCGTCAGGGAAAAGTAGTCCCACGACTTCTTCAGGGCTGGGAATGATACGAATATTGATGTGAACACATGGAATAGGATGACTGTAGCTGGAGAGTGATACTCTCTATGTGACATGGGTAAAAACCACGTGGAAACCACAATGACCAGAAGCAAATGCCAGTGCGATGACGACGAGGTAGTGTGAGTGCGCTTGTGCGAATTTCGAATAATAACATAGGTGTTAACGGGTGACATCCTACATAAATGAAATACATCACTGTTAATAGAAATTATTTCAGGCAAATTCACATAAATAAAAATAAAAACTTGTTGTGCAATGTAAGTGAGAAACGAGTGATAAGGTTTAAATATATGGTGAAGTGCAAACGGAAAAGTTTTATGAGAAAGGCTCTAGAGGAAATGAGGAAAGGAAGAGCGAAAAAACAGGGTGACCTAGATACACAAGGAATCCAAGTTCACGACAAGATCCTAAGGGACAGAATGTCGTTAGTGAAGGTACCTGTAGAAAGTTGCGAGAACTCAGCGAGGTCTGAAAGGTGGTAAAAAAGAGGAAAAAAGATACTTGTGTAAGTCATATGAAGTTGCAAAGAGTGGGGCACATTTATTGTGAATAAAGTCGCTGGGAATAGTTAGTGCAAATTCTTACCCCAAGGCCGGTGATAATTCCAACCCGGCTGGGTACGAGTAGATGTAGTAGGATTTCAGGAAAGAAAGGATAAAGCGTCTATATAAAATAAGAAGAAACACCAGTCAAATGGGGGTCTGCTTCAGCTGTTCACAACCTACCAACCACCTGAGCCGTTCCTACCTGGATTCTTCGCCGCTCCTGGGGCCCCGACGCTGCTAGTCCCCTCTGTGGCCGCTTCCTTCCATCCCGCGGTTCGCAGGGGGAGACTACAGCTCCCAGGCTGCCTAGCGGCTGCTACGCGCTTCCCGCGCCCGGAGGCTGCGATAAGAGCTAGGCTCCCCCGGCGGAGCGGGGGTCTGCTTCAGCTGTTCACAACCTACCAACCACCTGAGCCGTTCCTACCTGGATTCTTCGCCGCTCCTGGGGCCCCGACGCTGCTTGTCCCCTCTGTGGCCGCTTCCTTCCATCCCGCGGTTCGCAGGGGGAGACTACAGCTCCCAGGCTGCCTAGCGGCTGCTACGCGCTTCCCGCGCCCGGAGGCTGCGATAAGAGCGAGGCTCCCCCGGCGGAGCGGGGGTCTGCTTCAGCTGTTCACAACCTACCAACCACCTGAGCCGTTCCTACCTGGATTCTTCGCCGCTCCTGGGGCCCCGACGCTGCTTGTCCCCTCTGTGGCCGCTTCCTTCCATCCCGCGGTTCGCAGGGGGAGACTACAGCTCCCAGGCTGCCTAGCGGCTGCTACGCGCTTCCCGCGCCCGGAGGCTGCGATAAGAGCGAGGCTCCCCCGGCGGAGCGGGGGTCTGCTTCAGCTGTTCACAACCTACCAACCACCTGAGCCGTTCCTACCTGGATTCTTCGCCGCTCCTGGGGCCCCGACGCTGCTTGTCCCCTCTGTGGCCGCTTCCTTCCATCCCGCGGTTCGCAGGTGGAGACTACAGCTCCCAGGCTGCCTAGCGGCTGCTACGCGCTTCCCGCGCCCGGAGGCTGCGATAAGAGCGAGGCTCCCCCGGCGGAGCGGGGGTCTGCTTCAGCTGTTCACAACCTACCAACCACCTGAGCCGTTCCTACCTGGATTCTTCGCCGCTCCTGGGGCCCCGACGCTGCTTGTCCCCTCTGTGGCCGCTTCCTTCCATCCCGCGGTTCGCAGGGGGAGACTACAGCTCCCAGGCTGCCTAGCGGCTGCTACGCGCTTCCCGCGCCCGGAGGCTGCGATAAGAGCGAGGCTCCCGCGGCGGAGCGGGGGTCTGCTTCAGCTGTTCACAACCTACCAACCACCTGAGCCGTTCCTACCTGGATTCTTCGCCGCTCCTGGGGCCTCGACGCTGCTTGTCCCCTCTGTGGCCGCTTCCTTCCATCCCGCGGTTCGCAGGGGGAGACTACAGCTCCCAGGCTGCCTAGCGGCTGCTACGCGCTTCCCGCGCCCGGAGGCTGCGATAAGAGCGAGGCTCCCCCGGCGGAGCGGGGGTCTGCTTCAGCTGTTCACAACCTACCAACCACCTGAGCCGTTCCTACCTGGATTCTTCGCCGCTCCTGGGGCCCCGACGCTGCTTGTCCCCTCTGTGGCCGCTTCCTTCCATCCCGCGGTTCGCAGGGGGAGACTACAGCTCCCAGGCTGCCTAGCGGCTGCTACGCGCTTCCCGCGCCCGGAGGCTGCGATAAGAGCGAGGCTCCCCCGGCGGAGCGGGGGTCTGCTTCAGCTGTTCACAACCTACCAACCACCTGAGCCGTTCCTACCTGGATTCTTCGCCGCTCCTGGGGCCCCGACGCTGCTTGTCCCCTCTGTGGCCGCTTCCTTCCATCCCGCGGTTCGCAGGGGGAGACTACAGCTCCCAGGCTACCTAGCGGCTGCTACGCGCTTCCCGCGCCCGGAGGCTGCGATAAGAGCGAGGCTCCCCCGGCGGAGCGGGGGTCTGCTTCAGCTGTTCACAACCTACCAACCACCTGAGCCGTTCCTACCTGGATTCTTCGCCGCTCCTGGGGCCCCGACGCTGCTTGTCCCCTCTGTGGCCGCTTCCTTCCATCCCGCGGTTCGCAGGGGGAGACTACAGCTCCCAGGCTGCCTAGCGGCTGCTACGCGCTTCCCGCGCCCGGAGGCTGCGATTAGAGCGAGGCTCCCCCCGCGTCGCGGGACGCGCGCGGGCGACGCCGGGCTAAGCCCGGGCAAAGGGCGGGCCGTCTGAGGCCGTCCGAGGTCGGAGGAGGTCGGGCCGGGCCACCCCCTTATTGAGGAGTGCTGGACGTCACGTTCCCCCGCTGCAGATAAGGTACTGTGCTACGGCAAAATGACTTCTAGGTAGTGTGTGCTGGACTTGGGTTGTTTGCTGCGGCACTTTGACCTTTTTTTCCCGCAAATTGTTTGTCTACGGACCAACAGCTTGTACTCTGCCGTTGCTGCTGGGCTATAATTATGGGTAAAAGAAAAGCTGTAGAGGGAGGGCTGATGAGCACTGGTAAAAAGGGCAAAAAGTCAAAGAAGAATGTCCATGCCGCTATGAACTGTGTCCTGACTAGAATAGAGGAGATTGTACATGATTGTGAGGACACATTACATGACGAGCAAGCGGGGAGTCAGTCAGTTAAAGGTGCCCCAAAGATCATTAGCACAATACCATCTATGTTTCATACCCAGCGCCTGACAAAACAACAAAAGTCTGACCCCGCTCCTGTTATTCTTACTCCTGACCCGCAACTTACTTCATCACAGGCCATGGCTACCTCGAATGCCCCTGAAGTAGTCCCAATAATCCCGGACCCTGCCCTCCAAGCCCTACTATGTACCAACAGGTTTGCCTCTCTCAACCCTGACTTGTCTCATCCATCTAGCCAGGCTGTTGAGTCCATAGTGGATCCATCGATCGCTACCAGGTGTGATGCTGATAATCTGGCAGCGCTCTATGGTAGAATTGAGAGATTAGAGGAGTTGGTGGCTGATCTTGGTAAGAAAGTGGAGAGTCTTATTCTGAGCAGGGTTCCCTCTTTGACTTCCCCTGTTCTCCCATCTGATCCTGGGGTAGCTGCTTCTACGAAGAAGGCTGGATCACCCAAGCCTACTCTCCCTAAAACGAATTTTGGTCATATCAATCTGGGTGTGCATGACGAGGGGAGAAATACCAGAGGAAATGCCCATACCAAGCCTTGCCAAGACATGTTGAGACGCTTTGACCTGCCAAGCTTACCCACTGTAGCTCCTCTCTTTAGACGCACTTTTAGTCCTTCTTTGCCATGCAGTAACAACCCTACACCCTACATTCCAGCTCCCCCGGTGACTCCTTACCCTGTGTATAACAGCTTTCCTGTTTTCATGACCAACGCTCCAAAATTGACATCACGCTGCATCGTTGAAAACAGCGAATGCTTACATAATAAAGTCATACACTGGTTGAGACATGTAAGAGGCTGTAGATCAATCATTAGAGAGGACATCATAAGGGTAAGGAGGCTTTCTCGGGCACACTCTGGTTCTGACTGCATAGAGATTGTTTTTGGGGACCCCGTCTTAGCTGAAAACCTACTCCTGCTTGAGTATAGGACTTCACCCCCCGCACACTCCTCAATCCAGATTCGCAAGTCTCCTGTCTGGACTCATCAGAGGGAGGACGAGGACTCCGGCTTAAGACAAGTAGACTGACTACATAACGCATATACAGGATCCCCATTATATCCGTTTACATTGCATTCTGTAGTGGGCCCACCCTCGAATACCACCTCAGCTCTCAACCCGTTTTTAATTGATTCAGGTGAAGTTACTGATAGTCTGAAAGCTGATGAGGGCTGCCAAGCTAGTATGGCAGCAGATATAGGGACCCCCCTAATGCCATCCCCCTCGGGTATTATTAAGATGTTATCATGGAACATCGCAGGGCTAAGGAGGAACCTCCCAGATCCTGATTGGAGTGATTTCATCGACAAGTTCGACGTTATCCTCTTTCAGGAAACCTGGAGTCTGGTTCCCCTGTATAGATCAGGATTCACTACTTTTTCTGTCCCAGCTATTAGGTCCATACGAGGTCGTCCCTCTGGGGGTCTCTTAATTTGGGTTAATATTAGCTTGAATTGGGCAGTCAAGAGCCATGCAACTTCATCTGATGACCTTTTGCATATTTCTATCAAGGGGCTAGTCCATCAAACACCTCTTGATATATTCAACATCTATGCTAGGGGCAACCCTGGCGGTCAAGTAAGCCAGACCGTTTCAGTTCTGGAGTCTGAACTCTCAGCAATCTCCCCCAAGGCGGGGGTCATAGTTGCCGGGGATCTAAATTGTACTTTTGAGCCCCTGAGCAGCGATGACATTTTGGGTATTGGCGATATAGACTCCAAGCAGGGTATCCCCCAACTAACTCTTCCACCACTGAAAAAATGGTCTAAGAGAGCTGTACAAATTAATGCTCTCACTCTGGAGTTCAACTTGAGGGCCACAAATGGACGAACCCTTTCAGATGGATCGGGTGCCCCCACATTCACAAGAACTGGCGCCCCCCTCACGCATTGATTATATCTTGTTGAGCACAGAGCTTTGGCCAGACCTCAGTGATATGGAAGTGGTTGATAGGCCCGAGAGCGATCACAATCCCTTATTTATGCAACTCAGGCGAGGGCTCGTTACTACTTCTATTGAACCCTCAACTATTCAAAGGCCCGGGGCTAGAGAGGTTGCCCCCACGAATTGTAACAGACGCCTGAAGTGGCCAAAGGTGGTAAAGCGAGAGAGGGACCTGTGTAAAATCAAAAGCATAGTCGAAGAAGGCATTGTAGCTCTGGACTTGCCCACAGGCTGTCTCTCGATGACTCCCCCCCAAAATGACTTCTTAGAAGTCTATCATCGGACGGTAGCAAGGGTTGGGAATTTCTTTGTGACTCAGGAAAAGGGGGATCAAAAGCAGCATCCCCCAAAAACAGAAAACCCCTGGTTCTCACAAGATTGTAGGGCTATGAGACAGACTCTATCTAGAGCCATTAAATCCAAGGATCAGCTAGCTATCACCAATGCCCGGAAAATGTATTATACCACCATAAGAAAGGCAAAGCGTCTGTGGGACGAATCCCTCTGGCAGGATTTAAAGGACGCAGCCCTATTAAAAGATTCATCTTCGTTCTGGAATCTTATAAACATCAGTACCAGGGGCGGGGCAGATCCAATCCCGAATCATATAACGGGGTCCCAATGGCATTCACATTTCTCTAACCTTTATTCATCCAGGGAAAGAGAAGGCCATGAGGAGCAGTTGCCGGCATTGGAGCATCCGGAACATCTGGAGCTAGAGCCCGTCTTTGGCCTAAATGAGGTCCTTTCTGCAATTAATACAATTGCCCCGGGAAAGGCAGCTGGCCCCGATGGTCTCCCAGGTGATCTACTGCTCCATGAAAAAGATCTCTGGGCTGAATTCATCCTTCGGATCCTAAAAAATCTAGCTCTAGGCTGCCCAATTCCGGACTCCTGGAAGGGGGCGGAGGTGGTGGCTATTTATAAGAAAGGGGATAGAGGGGACCCTGCCAACTACAGACCGATTAGTTTAATCGACGTAATTCAAAAAGTGGTTGGCAGAGTCCTCTTGACCAGGATTAAGGAGTGGATAGACGAGGAGGGTATTCTGAGCCACTTACAAGCAGGTTTTAGGGAGGGAGTAGGTACCATTGACCAGGTCTTTAGATTCTGTATTATATACTGGAAATCCGTGGTCATCGAAAAAGGCAGCCTATATTTGGCATTTATTGATTTAAAAACAGCCTTTGACCTGGTGCCACGTTCACAGCTGTGGCAGGTACTGCATGACCTGGGCATCCCTCCCCTAACTCTGGACCTCCTGAAACGTCTCCACGTAGGCAATTTTGCTAAAGTCAGGTGGGGACAACAGGGGCAGCTCACAGAGAGGATCTCCGTCGAGAAAGGTGTGCGCCAGGGCTGTGTCATGGCCCCGACCCTGTTTTCTCTCTATATAAATGGTGTGGCAGACTATTTGAGAGACGACAGGGTCGATGCCCCAACCCTGTGTGGGGAAAAAATATCTACCCTACTCTTTGCTGACGACACTCTCTTGATCTCGAAAAGCCCTATGGGCTTACAAAGACTGTTGTCCCGCTTCTCAGAGTTTTGCGACTCCAGGGGGCTGCAAATAAACACGCTGAAAACTAAGCTGATGGCGCTATCTCCCTCTAAAAACTTTAAGAACAACATCAAGCTCAATGGTACATCTCTTGAGCTAGCGGACGCTTTTGATTATCTCGGAGTGAGGGTAAATAACAAGCTTAAATGGGCTCCGCACCTCTCAAAAATGCTCCTCGCCCACAAAAGAGCTGCAGGTGCAATATCGAGACATCAGAGGCTCTCATATAGCAGGCCGATAGCGGCGGCTGTTAAAGTCTACGAGGGGAAGGCACTGTCTGCAGCGCTCTATGGGGCGGAATTGTGGGGCTTCGAAAATCTGTCAGAGCTACTTAGATCCGAGAACAAGTTCTTTAGGGACTTAGTCTCGCTTCCCCTGTCCACCCCGCTGGTTCCACTCCGTAGTGACCTTGGCAGACAAAACATCAGTAATATGGCAAGGTTGCGCCCTATACTATACTGGGCAAGGATTAGAAGATCCCCTGAACTCCACCACTTTGCCGCTGCCCTGGACGAGATATTAAACCTGGGAGCAGATCATAAGATTCCATGGGTATCAAACTTGAAAAAACATCTGCAGAAGATTGGTCTGGAAGAAGCCTGGGCGAGCCAGGTTCCCCCTCCCAAATTTACGATAAAAAAAATCTATTGGGATTGGGTTACGGCCGATACCCTAAGAAATCAGGAGGGTGTGCTTACTGCAAACTTCCTGGATACAAAACCAGCTCCCAGCCTGGAGTCCTTTATGGACCTCATTGAATCACCTGAAGACAGATCCCTATATCTCAAATTGAGATATGGTACGCTCCCACTCTATGATTTTCAAACCCGCTGGAGTAAGGTCATCACGCACTCAAAAGGCTGCCCAGGGTGTGCCTCGCCCACAGAGTCTATTGGCCACTTCATGTTTGCCTGCCAGGCGTACAGGCAACCAAGACTAAGGTGGCTTAAACCTGTTTGCAATAATTTGGGTGTAAGGTCCGCTAGGGTGGCACTGCGTATCTTGACCTACGACACTACTGTCCCTAGTGTAATCTGTGGGACTGCCAAATATCTGGGATGGGCCTGGCGATTAAGACGCAGGTTGCTCAAGGCGCACCACCGACAAGCTAACCACCCACTCCCCTGACCCTGTGACCATTACTGTTCACTTTATCTACTACAGGGTATTTGTGAAATTGATACGTGTATATACATGCTGTTTTTTAGTCTTTTTAACCATGCATGGATTGAAGCCACTTGTTGTAGTATATTTTTAAACTGTTTTTATCACACATTGCACTGCACTTTTATGATATTTTTATATGTCGAATAAAGTACTACAACAAACAAAAATGGGGGATCACAAGTAAGTGTTTAGCGGGTAAAAACAAAAGAGAGACACAACGGCCAAGCACTACCTGTAAAAGTTCTCAGTAGTGCCACGTAATCTGTGGATAGATGTGGAGGGACAATGTTAGGATGGGGCTACAAAAGGACAGGCAGATCCAAGCAGACATTGAATTCAAAATAATGAGTCTCACCGGAAAGCTGGTGATAATTCCAACCCGGCAGTCCTAGAGCATCAACAGTGGTGTAACACGAATGTTTTATGTAGATCTGTGGGAAGGGAAAACAAAGCACCTGTAAATGGCTAGACCATATGAAGGACAGCGGTAAACGGCTGTACCATATAAAGGACAGCGGTAAACTGTTAATGCCCGACCAAGTTGGTGGAAACTGAGACAAGGTCTCACCTCTGTTCAAGTTATTCAATCCACAGGTGCCGCGAGTAAGAAATCGGATAGATCTGATTCAATATCGATCTGAAAAGGAGTATGACACGGTGGCGTCAGGAAAAAAGGGCTCAGGTTTACGATAAGAGATGTAAGGCTAAGTGAAAGTGCAGAAGGATAAACAGCAACTTACTATAGTAATTGGGATTAGATACCTCCCAGCGTTATTTGAATCGGTCAAAACGAAGGTAAAGTGGGTGCTTAACACGTGTGTGTGCTCACCATCGCTTTCTGAAAAAAAGAGAGACAAAAACCCATGTCAGGGTTTAGCGGCTGTAGTCGGCATATATACGGCTAAGGGATAAAAAGTACAAGAGTCGCACTCCAAAGGTGGAGTGCTTAGTGTGCAGGGCAGTCATTTCACTTACTAGAGTATCAAGAGGCAGCGCGTCCCGGCGGCACCAATTCCATTGTTGGTGTGTGGTGCAAAAGACAACCCAGAAGTGATTAAATAGTCACTTCCGTTGAAAACAACGAGACCGCAATTCGCTTGTGAGAATACTCACAATATGGGTTTAATAACCATAGGGGATCACTCGAGGGAATATTGATATAATGAGTGTTGGTTTGATGGACCCTTAGCGACGTACCATTAATACAGGGTTATGCACAGGAGTAATTCATGACAGAGATGAGTGTCTGTCAATTATATTGGCTGGAATATGGCATGCGCAGGATTATGAATCTCAAGAGATAAAGAATAAACAATCGATGTGCAAAATGCACGGTATCACTATAAGTACCGAGACAAGGAAATGAGAACTGGCCATTGTATAAGAGAAATAAGAGAAGAGGAAGAATAACATCTAATACAGAGGAGAGAGAGGAAGAATTGAACAGTATAGAGCACATGAAGACCTGTCCGGTAAAGCGCCAAGGTGATATACTGGTGACCATACACAATCTTCTGTTAAGGGATGTGGATCAATACAATGATCCCCAAGTCTAGGTTGAAACATTTATAGTAAGTGGATATACTCTAACCAATATATAACTCACTGTAATAGTTCGTTATAATTCATTTGTGAAAATAAACCCCATATTGGATAGAATGCAAAAAAAAAAATTCACCACAATAAAAGAATATACAGCATAACTCAGGAACTCTGTACATATGTTTACGTCAACTCTTGTATAAACTTGTTTTATCATGTATGTGTGCCCAGGATCTAGCTTCTCTGTTATATATGATGGTTTCCTATTAGCTCTTATCTTAGTTCATTGTGATCATTTCTGTTATTGTATATGGATCCTTTTTTAATTTATTTTACCGTATTTGATATATTGTAAATTCCAATCCTATGCCTAATACTCTAAGGCTATATTTCTATATTTTGTAAGCCATCTCGTTAGTCCTCTTGTCTCATTTTAAAATGTAATCAGATATTTCCAACAAAAAATATATTTTTCGCTGTATATGACCACCCTCTCTTTCCATCTCCAATTTCCTGCAGAGGTACTTCCCATCACTAAAGCCCATGTTAGGGTTATGTTTACATTTTGCATGCTTTGGTATAATTGTACTAGTAATTTAAATACTTGATACCTTGCCGAACCCAGCTGTTCTCATGAAGCTTGTGTTTTAAGACGTAGCAGCACTTGTGATGTCCAGCAACCAGTTCATGCCATTTAATGGTCACTGTAGTTTCTTGCTCTGTGGTTGAATTGGCCGGTCTTTCAAAGAGAGAGATCAGAGCCGTGGTGAAGACAAGAGCTTGGACCTGGGATGGAAACACAGTGTTAAAGAACCAAAAATCAGATATGCCCCTCATATCGCAAAAACAGACCTTAGAGGGTTTAGCTTCTGTTGTGTTGTCCAGAGCCATCCTACCTATTTAAGCCATGGGTATTATTTATGTTTACTCTGAGAACATTACAATTATTTAAAATACATTACTGAGGCTACATCACTGACACCTGTTACACTGTTTTTCTAGAACTTCTTCACGGAATTTAGTGAAAAAGAAGGTTAGTAAAAGTTGTAGAAAATACATAAATTCCAAGAAAATGAGCCCAACACACTCACACGCGACCTTAAGATTCTCTTTTCAAGAGACTTCCTTATTTTTATAAATTAGTAGGACACTTATTAATATTACAGTTAATATTATTATTACTATTAGTTATGTTTTGAATTATTAGTATTATTAAAAGCTTTAGCCAGTGCCTTGCTTAAAGTAGATGTTTGTGAAATCGTGTAATTTTTTTCATATAATTTAATGAAAATGAAGGTAAAATTCACTTTTTGCAAGAACTCTGCATGACTTTTTTCACACAAGGGCGTACCTCGTGTAAAATAAAAACACACAAGATCAGGCAGGATACTTTTTTGAACAGAAAATTTCATTTAGGGTCCACATTTTGTGCCTGAATCAGTCTTCCATGGGTGAAAATTACAAGAAATTGTGTTACATGGACTTTTGATCAATTTTGTGAATTTCATGTACCGTTTTGCAAATTTCCACCATCATAATGTAACTGTCACCCAGGCATGGTCCTAAGCTCTCCACCGGGTGGAGCTGTATCCTGGAATGGTCATTGTACAGGGTCAGTTTGAGAGACCATCAACTCTGTCACTATGCTAACCCATGAGTGCATCATCTATGTCATGTAATGCTGTACCATCACACCATGCAGTACAGCATGATGCAAAAACAAGAAGGTCTTGAGACAACTGCATTCAAAAAAGAAGAAAAGAGTGCAGAAAGGCTGGGGCAGACTCTTAGCAGATGAAGATGTAGCCTGGAAGTGCAAATAATGGGAGAACTTCGGTTTCAGATTTTTGCTAAATGGATAGGATTGCAGTAATACAAAATACAAGTAAAAACTGGAGGTCTAGAAATGAATATAACCTACAACAACACAAACAATGACCATTACAAATGTTAGAAAAGGAGTCTTAAAGAAAAGTGAATGAGATCCCATCACCCACCGAAGTGGCTTGCTTCATCATCTGGGAACTCTTAATGAACCTAACCCTCATTAGAAAATTGAGAGATATGGTTCAGTGAAAAAAGCAGCAAAGCCAGTATGTGCTTTCGGGGTGATGGTTGCAGTGCTAGTGTAGAAATGTACAAAAATTGGTGATTTTAAAATTGACTAACAAGAGACAAAAATCTTTATTCAGTGCTGTCTTGGTGTCAAAGTAAAAGCAGTGTCTATACAGTTTTAACAAATAACTGTAGGATGTTTTGACCAATACATCCTACAGTTATTTGTTAAAACTGTATAGACACTGCTTTTGTGATGGGATCTCATTCACTTTTCTTTAAGACTCCTTTTCTTACATTTGTAATGGTCATTGTTTGTGTTGTTGTGGGTTATATTCATTTCTAGACCTCCAGTTTTTACTTGTATTTTGTATTAGTTTGGGGATTTAAAACTGTTGAGGTCTTTAAAAATTATCCCTAGGACCCCCCTCTTTTTTGAAGAAATTTTTGATGTAGGATTGCAGTAAACCATATTGCATTCTTTGTCGGTGGAGTTGTGATTTTTGGAGCCTAAGGTCTTCTGTGACGTATAATTTGGGGTTTTAGGGTCTAGGTGCCCCAAGAGTATCATAGAATAGGTTGTTTCATAGATCCCAACCGGAGGGGAGGAGATGAGCATGTTTCATGCTAGAGTGCCCACACCCCCAGGTGTCACAGTGATGCCTTCTTACTTTAAAAAGCCTGTTATATATTTTGATGCAGGCAGATTTCTGTTTATCATTATGCTTTTTCTGGCGAAGGAGACGTGAAGAAGAATAGATGAAGAGCTCGTACAGAAGAGACAAGGGGTGACTGCATAGAGGGACGTATTAATTAGTGTGGCGATATGGATTGTCTTATATCCATGAGATCATCTAAAATATCTCTACAGCAAGCAACAAAAACTTTTGTGTTTGTAGGTTCCAGCATGGTATTGGTGTAAGCAAGGGTTTTCAGAAATCACAAGGCCACTAGGGTACCTAGTCTGCATGATCCTATTGAAGCCAACACCAGACAAACAGAGTAGAAAATTAAGTAGCACCAATATAGTACCGGGCATCCCAGAGTGTCCTATCTGAAAGGGGCCACTGGTAGGCAAAGCCGGACTAGGTTTGTTAAAAAAGGGAGGAGTGTACCACTCTCTCTTAGGTCCCATCCAACAGGGGCCAAATAGATTGGAACACTGAGTGGTTCTGGGATAGAGCATCCAGGCACCAGCCTATCCTGGAGGGTTTCTTGGTCTTTTATGGGTTGGAAGGCAAACAGGCCAGTAGGTTTGCACAAGATCACCAACGGATTACAAAGGGCTCAGTATTGGTTGCACCTCTTCTAAGTGAGACAAGAAAGGAATTAGTAAAGTAAAATTATTAGGTTGGCGGGAAATAGCAGGATGAAGACGGGGGACTGGGAAGTGAAAGCCTTAAGTTCTATGAGGCTATCAACCACAGGGGAGTTGCAACTGCATAGTAGGAGTGAACTATTTAGAGACGATGGTGGGTAGAGGAATAGGGTTATCAGGAACCTTCTAACAGTAGAACTGGATGTATAGATGGAGAAAGGATGGGAGAACAGGAGTAGTGGGTGGGACATCAGCTGTGTAAACATAAAACAAAGCTATGAGGACAGCTTTTAAGTGAAGGGAGCTGGAGGAGTGCCAGTTAGCCAGTATGAATTCCTATAGTATAGACATCTCTGGGACAAATGGAAAACTGGATAGAAAGGTGGAAAAGCAGTTTTTAGTGGAATTATGTTGGTTGCGGAATTTAAAGACAGCGTGGACAAGACGATTACAGTAGCAATAAGAGACAGCATGGAAGGTACGTGTCACCCCAATTCTAGTTCATGTTGCACAGGATCAACAGCAGTTGATACCAATTTTACCCAAGCTCTTAGAGCTTTGCAATCAAGCCAAGATTGCCAGGGGGAAGGAGATGTGACACTCCAAATGTCATCTCTGCAAAGGAACAGCTGTGCAATGAAGGCAAGGTTCAATGCAAATATCGACCTATCACAGTTCCTTTCCAACCTACATTGGTCCACCTACCTTAATAGGCGGTAACGAAACCCAACTATGGGGTCCATTATGATGTCGTGCGGATCACCACCGCCCGGCCGGCAGTGGCGGGCGGTAGCGATCCGCAAGCCATCACAGCACAATTTACCCCCGCCATATTACTATGGCGGGGGCACAGTGGCGGACGGAAAGTCTGTCCGCCGCTTTTCCGCCAGTCGGATTGCCGACCGGGCAGAAAGGGCACACATTACGGTGGCGGTTCCTTGCAGGCACCGATATCCATATTAGGATGTCTGCGGTGGGTATGCCTTTCCATGGCGGAGACTCCACCATGGAAAGGATACTGTAAATGAGGGGTGTGGGTGGCTGCACTTGGAGGGCACCATACCCCCCTTCATTGCTACGCACAAGGTGGCAGGCACCGCGCGGTGCCTGTCACGTTGTGCATGCCAATGGACAACATGCAGGTTTTACATTGCGGCGGGTGCTGCTTACAGCACCGCCCGCCACAATGTAAAAGATGCGAGATGCGACCGCCAGGGTGGCGGTCGCATCCTAATTGGCCTAGCGGGACCGCCGCACCTCTGGCGGTCGGTCCCGTTTACCGTTCCACCCGCCATCGTAATGGGGTCCTATGTTAGGTGTAGATGGTGTCTGAGCATGGGTTGTGCAAAGACCAGGTTTAATGGTGCATTCGTTGATATATCCCAGCATCACCCAGGCCTTAAAGTTGAACTGTGTAAAAGTGTTTATGTTTTTTTCTCTATTTTCTGATATACTAATGCTAACGACATTTAAACCTTACATTGCTACGACTCCGCAATTATCAAGCCTTGTATGTGCTCTTGTAAATTCTCATGCAGTATTACGCCTCTGGCAGATCACTGCACTTGAAATGTTTTGAATTCTCAATTTAGGTTTGTCAAAAGTTGACTCTTTGTGTCGATGCTTCCTAAGTTATGATCTCAACCACATGCCCTGATACACTAACCGTGTTCTTTAGTTTAAGTTTTAAGTTGCTCCTTTACCAGCTGCAGGACAGTGTGACAGTGCTGCTGAGCTGTTACACATTACATCGGTAATCAACGACAGGAACATCTCAGCACAAGCCAGGAACCTGAAAGCATGACCACCACCAAAGAACTGCCTTTGTAGCAGATAGATCTAATTCGCTCATTTAAGACTAGCACATACACATTAAAAAGCAAAGTCAACAACTATGACCTCATGGAGGTTCCACAGGTCACTGAAGCCCAGTGAGATGAAAAGCTATCATGGCCCACACAAATGAAGTAATCAGTTAAGAATGATGCAAACCAACCAGGTTTAACATCCTCACCACAGTGCATAGATGGTCCACCATCAGCCTACAGTGAAGGTTGTTGAACATGAAATGGACCAAAATTAGCATCTCTGACCCCACTCTTCAATACTCTCCACACGCTGCTTTGAGCATCTATGAAGACCGTCTTATTTCCTCTCTGAAATTTCAAACCTGACTCATGATCACCAATGATTAATTTAGATTCCATGTCTAACTGAAACTGGATAGTAGCTAAGCTCTGCATAACTTCATCTAAAGGGAAGTTCGCTATTTTATAAATAAAGATCCATGGATAGCTTCCTTGATGATGGTGTAATCTAAGCTTTGTTTATCATCTCAGACCATGGGCTGAATTAAATGGATTATAGATAAAGTGTCCTCTTGGCCTAGGATCTAAGATAAATTTGGTTGGATTCTTAACAATTAAGCACTTTTCACACTCAAGGAATTCTTGCACGGAAAGAAGCAAGACTATCCCTTTGGTCACAGTGAAAATAAAGACTGCTTTCTACTTGACAACTGTGGGCCTCATTTATGAAAAAGGTTGCATCGCTGCGACCAAACAGTGATGCAACAGTTTTCACTGCGCACTCCTTGCGACATGATGGAAGCGCAGTATTTATTGTACGGTGCTCCATGTCGCAAGGAAAGACAGATACGTCAGGAATCCTGATGTATCTGTCCGCGCAAAAGTCACGCATTGCTGGAGTTGTGTCGCAAGCATGACGCAACTCCAGCAATGTGTGGGGGAGGCCTATCCTCAATGCACTGCGTCACCCTTACGCCTGCCATGAGTCAGCCGTAAGGTTTTGATGCAGTGGCATCATAGAAGTGGCGCACTGCAATTTATAGATTTCAATGCGCCACCTCTATGAGGCTTTGATGCGGGGGAACGCCCACACTGAATACATTATATCAGACGCAGGTATAATGTGGCGCATGGTTTTACTGCCTAGATGCGTCACCTTGTAAATATGGCGCAACGTGGCTCATTGTTTACTTCGCCACTGTGTCACAAAAAGTGACGCAACGGTACAGTAAAAGTGTTGCAGGCATTCATAAATAAGGCCCTATAGCCTCTTTGGGTTTACGGGCGACGGCCTCTCCTATTCTAGGAGGTGTTTACCTAGGGGTGTGCTGTTTCATGTTGGGGTACAAGCAGTTTTCCCCTTCCTTGACTGTTTCTGTTGGAAAGAAAGAGGCTGAAGGCAAGGCGGATGATTGTGGATCTAGAGAAAAGACGGGTCTGAGCACAGCAATGTTTCTACAATCATTTCAGAAATTGCTCCAAGATTTCATGAATGCTTTTCTTGCCGGAAAAGTGTGAATTGGGAGTTTGGCAGTAAACCTCACAACCCTGCAATATCCCCAGGTAAACACAGGCAGGTCTAACCTGTTGATAATTACCGGGGGCAAAGGCCGGCTTGCAGATGTATGTGTAGTAAGCACAGAAATCCACGATATGCCCTATTAATTGGAGTAATATGGTACATTCTGTACATTTTCAGGGAGGTGTTATTTATCAGATGTGATGAGTGACAATCATTTACCTGTGAGTTCATAACCAGGCCCTTAGACTCTCTTCTATTCGTAGGAGGGTGTAAAGAAGTTTAAAGCATGTCATGACGTCATTAGTTATGGGTACAGACAGCAGGAGACGAGAATGCAGGAGTTTGTGTTGCTAGACCGTCGGCATGGCAGGGAGAAGAGCAGTGGCCCCACCAGTTTGTCCAGTCTCAGCACAATCAACAGTGTGACATTAAACGTAGCTTTGTGAGCAAAAAATATAACAAACACAGATGCATTTGGCCTGTTTCAAGTCTGATTGTGAATATGAGGTAGGGTACACCGTTTAAAATGTAGGAAGCAAGAGGAATACACACAACATGAACGTTAAGATGATCAATGATGTGGGAAACACAAATCTACTATACCGCACAGCAGAAAATACAAATACAATTGTCATAAAAATCCAAAGGGGGTACTTCACCGTGGTGGCTTCATCCTGTAATACACCTGCCCCCACAACACACACGCACGCACACATGCACACACACCTTATATATTCAAGTCGAAACAAAAGATGTCAGTGACCAGATTTTCACTAGGAAAATGATTTTTTTTTTGCCTCAGGGATTCAAAGCTAAAATATAAAAATAATTGCATGATCTATAAGCAGTAAAAGTTTTAACATTACTGTGCCTGGTAATTAAAAATACATTTAGCCATCTTAAGAGAATTTTAATTGCACACATTTTGGGCAGAACACAGACTGGCCCTGTTCATGCATAAATTGCAGTCTATAGAATTCACAGTACCGTGGTAATTTAAGCCAGGCCTGCAATTTTTCCAAAATAAATTTTGACAGGTCAAACTCGGCGAAATGTACATGCCCGGTAAACAGCGAAACATGTTGAGTTCTGTAGGAAACGCACCAAATGCTGCGTGTCATGGCCCATTTTCCAAGTTGAAAGTTTGAACAGGAGGCATTAAAAGTACCTAGTAAATACCTCACTCCATGGAGCCTCTATTTAATGAGTGCGGTAAATACTTGACCATCATTCCGCCCACTCGAAATTGGGTTGAAAGCATAATAAACTGATAAGGAACAAAAACCACAAACATTGACTATTTTCTGATAGGTACCTGTCCCAAGACATCCCCAAACGTAAGAACAGCTTCATTGCCATCGTCGGGATTGTTCCAATAGTCCAGACAGACAGGGGTTCCATCTAAATCCTGTACTTTTTGCACACAGACGCAGCCAAACTCTTGCTTGGAATTCAAATCATAGAAACAAATCTCTTTACTTGTAAACGCAACTGCAATCTGCAAAAGAAGAGCGAATGTCAGAATTCTGCAAAGTGATCCATTTCTATGTACACTTTAATTAGGATTCATTGACATTTTTTGAAAATCTCTTTTTTAGGTTTGGTGTCACCCAAAACATTTTGATTTTACCAAAATTATATGTATAATGTACCTATTAGGTCTTTCAGCCAACCCTTTTCATCCATTGGTCTGAATATCAAAATAAGTAATTATCCTATATAAATAACGTAAGTAAAAACCAAAATGTTTTGGCTAACACCAGATCCACACCAGTGTTGGCATTAGTGTCAGTAAGTCGAGTGTTGGCTGCCAGCCTTTTGGCTTTGTCAGTGCTTGTTTTCTTTTTGTCCTGGTTTTCGTAAAATGTTATTGCTGAAGAAGCTTCTGGGCCCTCATCAATCTAAAACAAAAGTGGCTAAAAGCAAAAACCTTTCTGGGCTTAAAAAGCGCACTGTCATACCAGTCCCTAGGACTTAATGGAACTACTTTGTATGTGGATGTGTTTCTTGAGCAAGGGCTGAATGCCGTCACTCACAGTGAAATTAGCCAATGGCTGAAGAGGGCTGACCAACTGCCGCAACCTTAGTGGATTAAAGGAAAATATCAATGACACAACAACAGACCAGAATAAGGATGATGGAAGAAGAAGAAGAAGCATGTATGAAAGCCTGTTTAAGTAAGAGTGTTATACTCAAAATATTAGTAAAATGTAAGATTCTTGGCCAGTGCTTGGTTTGTAAAAAGAAAATAAGTGCCAGGGCTCCCGTCACGAGGCCTGCATAGCTTGCACCACCCATTGCCTCTCCCAGCATTGCCAATGGCAGTACCTACACAACTACTAACCGGAACACTGCTACAAGTGCGACAATTCAGACTATTTCAGCCCCCAAAGCTATATAAATGGTTTGGGTGACAGGTATTAGTTGCTTTTAATGTATACTGAACTAATAAACAATTGCTGTTCCACTCATTACTGAATTATACAAACAGCTCTAAATTATAAAAACAGCGCCACCATGTGAAACTGTCATAAGTGCAGGTGTTGACAATTAAGTGTCGGTGCCCAAAACCACCGGCTCAAATTAAGCAGAAGTCTTGGCTAACATCAGATAGAGGGAGAGAAGATCAAAAGTTATGATGGCACAAGTGCATAGGAAAATAAGTTGATTGAGGAGTTGAATTTAATATTCAGGAAGCCATGACCACTAGAATAAGGAATGGAAAGCATCAGAGGAAGAATAGTACTTTACCCAGCTAAGGATAGTACTCTCATTCCCAAAAGAATGAGTGAGAATGAGTAAAGAGAAAGAAGTTCAACGATATTGCTTCTTTTTATGTAATTATCAGGGGGCAAGGACAGAAAAAGGATTAGTAAGGGATGACGGCCCTCCCCCGCCACAGCATCACATGGTTACAGACAGAGGGTGATATTTTGTAATTGGTCCCTCATTCCTCTCGGTTTGATTCCACTTAGAGATCAACCACCATACACGAAATAAGGAAATAGATTAGGATCGAAGAGCCATGCCAGAATGCCCAGGCGGGGGAAAGGTAGATAAAGGCATGGCGCTGAATGGTCCTGAAGGATGCAGGGCACCCAAGGAGAGCATGAGGCATAACAAATTAAGCGGTATCCAACTATTGAGACTTGAGGTAGATGAGTGGAAAGAACCACAGGGTATTCTTTAGGATCAGGAAACAAGCAAGGGTGGAGAGGGGCACAATGATTAACCCATTGAAAAAGGTCTTCTGAGGTTCTGTGGCTTTATGAATTCATTCAGAGGATACTTACATCTCTTTCAGAAGTTTTGTTATAAGTACACATATGCCGTGAGGACTGGTAGTGGAGCAGCCTTTTTTTATCACACGTTTTATTGCCGGCACTCTCATTTATCACCCATCAGGCTCTGGGTCCACCCTTAGGTCATATCTGCTTACCTTAATCTCTCCTTTTGTCTTACACTCTGCAAATGTTACTCTTCTCGGATACCCTAATATATGGTTATACAATCCATCCAATGCATCTAGGCACAGACAGATTTATCAACACTTTGCATTGGTGCAAAGTCACCAAATGTTACGCACCAATGCAAAGTCACCAAAAGTGACTCAAATCAGTGCAAAGTGTTGACTTGTTATTTACTTTTCAGCACAAAACTTTATTTGTGCTGGAAAGTTGCCTGGTTTGCATTACTTTGCATCAAAGGGGCATCCCATGGGTGCTACATAGGTGTTCCAGCCACACATGGATTTTGATCCAAAGCTGTGTATCAAAGATTAAGTCTCCTTGAGGAAAGCACAAAGTAGGAGAAACGTTGTTTTCTCCAAACTTATCACATGTACTTCAGGGTTGGCACTGGGACGTCATACTTCCAGTACCAAACCTAGGCAAGACCACTCACACACATTTGCACCAATTTGCAAAGCAGTGTGCGTGGTGCAAGGCAGCGTAAATCTGCAACAGCGATTGAGATGAGTTCAGCAGTGGCACGTTTTCATAGATAAGGCGCTGTCCTGATCTCTCCCTCCCACATAACGCAGCGCAGCAACGTTGGTTGCATCATATATTAGTATATCTCGCCCTTTGTACTTGGCGACTTAACTCAATGCCCATACTTGGCAAGAAACAATATGTCCCTTATGCTACACATGCTGCACGACATCCTCTAAATCCTATCTTTTTTTCCTGCAAGAACCTTGCCCTCTGGTCTAGTCTGACCATCTGGTCATAGGAATTCCATTTTCCTATATCTGGGTGCCCACTCCAAATTCTGATACCTCAAAATCTACATTCTCTCTGTGTAGACCATAGACCAGGGAAAGTTTTCTTCCTTGTCTACCCTATTGGGCGTGACAAAAGCGGTAAGATGGTGACACTGTGGAGCTAACGCAATCTGGTCGTCCGTAGAATGAATGTCTAACATCGCAATTATTTTCACACTTTTATAGGTGATAAAGCAAATTACCCACCCATGTATCCTTATTAGTTGCTCTACATTCTAGCCACATCATACAGCTCCAGATCTCTTCATGGCCATCACGAAAGGGGAAATCCACAAAGAGGAATCCATGGGTTCAGTGATCCCATGCAAGCACATAGACTGTGACATGGACGATAGACCAATGTGGACACTTAGAAGTACATTATGTAAACAGTGCTGAACAAGGAAAAATATTTAAAGAAACAAACATTTTTTATGTGTAAATGAACTTTTGCGTCATCTTTGACAGGTGGAATTATACACCTATTACAATTCCGCATAAGACAATACATAAGCAATCTACATCTTTTCTAGATGTTCAGAAGTACACCTTCAATTCCTTCACACCGCTATTAGAGAAGATAGTGCTGTGGTCTAAAACTCTCGGTTAAAATGGCAAGAAGCACTAAGGAAGATGGTGGTATTAGGAGGTGGTCGCTCGAGGTCGTAGGTGTGAATTTGATAGCAGAGGATGAGGAGAGAAAAACACCTAAAACTGTTGCTTGGTGGACACTGTTCAGGGTTTATCGAGGTGTAATGAAAGGGTATAATTCAACCCACTTGTAGAAGGTCATGATGTTTCTGCATATATTTAACCACAAACATGGAGTGAAGGTATTCTTCAAGACCATTACCAGTACACTCAACCAACAATATAAGTGAAAGAATGGATCAAGGAATACAACTAGTGGTGAATTAAATAATGCTCATCTATTGACGCATGGGTCGGTCTTTTTGGGGAAATAATAACAGACAGCAGAGATTCTGTAAGCACATAGCAATACAAATAAAAATAAGTAGCATCCATTTATGGTATGCCACAACAAAGGTGGCGACTCACTTGGTTTTGCAGTTGCTGATATGTCCTGGCACTCTGGAGGTAAAGAGGTAAATATTGCATACAGTAGTAAAGTCGTGAGAAAACTTGCAAAACATCTAGAAAATAAAACACTAGGCTCCCTCTCTTAGCATAGGGCCTAGGCCCTATACACTGTTCTTCTGGTCGAAGCTATTGCAAAACTGAGACCACATAACCTGGCACAATATGACACAAGTTAGTAGCACATTTGAATGACCAGTAATGGTATCAGAAAAACATTGCATTTCTACCACTCATGCTGCTACTTAAACACCCTTATGGCCTATTCACAGCAATCAAAGATAGCATCTATAAAAACCAGAGAGACTTTACAAGGCAAATACCAGAAGAAACCTTCGTTAAGTGGTGGCAGGTTAGGTAATTGTTCAATGACAAGAGGTGAGAACTGTGACTAGCAGCTCCAGTGATGATGCACAAGGAGCCCGTACTTGTTCTAGAAGATACACCAGCTGTAGGAGGGTGATGGAAGGCAGCTCCTTCACTCAGGCGGAGGAGCGTCACCCGACTGCCTTTCAGCAATACAAAAAAGAAAAAAGAAAATGATCAAAATGCAAGGTTATTATCATTTTATTTTTCCGTGCTGCTGCCTTTTTGCAGGTGGCTGGGCATGGCAGCGCAGGGGGGAGGAGTGGTGGTACTCTCTAAGTGCTCGTGACTTTTTGGCCAGCCATCTTAGGCCGGCCAAACAGTCATGCGCACTTTGCATATTCTCCACTTAGGCTGCATTACAGCCTGGGTGGAGAACATGCCCAGGCTCCCATTCCCTGTCTGAGCGCCGAACCACGGTGCTCAGACCAATCACAACGCTGCATTGCAGAGTTGTGATTGGCTTAGTTGAGCCTGGGTGCTTCCTGATCGCAAAGAAGCCAGAAAGAGGATGGAGAGGACCCCCCGCACCACTAATGCTTCTCGGGAGCAGCTGCCACTGAGTGCTGGGCTTGCCTCATTGAGTGGATGTCGCCACCAGCGCTGAGCCAGGCTGAGGGAACAAATACATTGAGGCTTTTGGGAAATTAAGTTCAATATCCTGAGTATTACAATTGCTCAATTGGACACAGGTATACAGTGCTCACCATTACAGGGCATGTTATAACACCCAAGTGGCTTCAGAATGGGAAAAATAGGGGTGTACACAAATATCGGAAAAAGTAGTAGGCTATAATTGAGGTAATGAGTATACTATTCCTTTAAATAAATATACAAACGAAAGAGATAAGCGCATTATGATCAATGATGTAAACTTATAGACGTGATAAACTTCTTGTCAAAGGAATACCGAAAGTGGGAAAACTCTACTACAGTGGTAGAACTTTGCCACACTAAATCATAGTTACTAATATAGATAACACATATATTTTAAGACAAAGTGCATGTGGGAAACAGCATATGGTCAGGGACAGTAACCTCAAACGAGAGTTGGAAAAAGCTGTGTTCAACAAGGCCCTATGATAACTGGGTATCCAAAAGGGGCCTTCATACGAGTGAGGGCAAAGGAGACACACCGAAGGAGAGGGCTCAGGTATGCTGTAATGACACCCATGGCATTTCATCATTGAGTCCATTATCTGTGTACTCAGCCTAAAACCGCACCACTGATCGATAGACAGAAGAAAATGGACCACGGCCTACTTCTAAAAAGAGTTTTTGGCAACATTCACTAAGGGGGCCATTTGCTAATGGGTACCATTACCCTTTATGTAGTATGTAAAATATGAATGTTTTGAGACTGGATTTAGTCACAAAACATTAATATACCAAACTGCAAATTGCTATTAGGAAGTGAAGCCCTAAATATGGCCCCTCCAAATAGCAATTCGGTGTATATTCGCAAACCAAAACTGTGATTCGGCAACATGTTACCGAATCACAATTTGGAATTTGTACATACCAAAATGTCATTTTGCAGTCGCAAATGCTCCAATTTTGGAGCCTTTGCCATCGCAAAATCCCTTTATACATCTGGCCCATAAATCTTAATATCCTGTATGTGTGCCTCAAATGGGGGATCTTAAACACACTGTCAGAAACCCTTTAAGATGGCCACAGGGCATACATGGGCTATTGAGACTAACCAAGGTGGTTGAGGACTTTTACTCCTCATGTCCGAGGGTCCAACCTACTATGGATCCTGCACAACAGGGCCAAGAACCCCTTCTGTACTTGACTCACAGTGGTAACTGTGGATGAGCAGTGAAAGGCTCCCTCTGGGGGACGTGTAGATACAGGTCAGTGAATATGACTCATAACTTAAAGTGCACTCAGCAACGGCAGTAAATCAATGTCCTGCCAAATACTTGTTTATGTAAAAAAAGAAGTATTTTATTTTTAACTCTAGTGTTTGTCTGGAAAATCCCTGTCCTTGCAATGTGTTTGGGTTTATACCCATTCACTGGTGGCTGCATCCAGGGAATGCTCACTAGTAGGCCTTACTTAAGAGTCCTCTTTTGACTATTAGGAAGTAGTCAAAAGTGTTTATGGTGCCTCAGCACCTTCAGCAGCGAGTCCCCAGGGTCCAACATGCCCGATTCAAGTCTTACCCGCTCCTGCAGCACCGAATCGTTCAGCGTTTCAGTGGGTGGCCCGCAAGCTATGGTCCTGTTCAGTGAAGTCAGGCTGCTTGCAGTATACAATGCGGCACCCAGCAGGCACAGGCTCTCTCCAAGTGGCACTGCCCGCTTCCTCTGTGATCAGAGATGCTCCCAGCTTTAGTAGGCATGGTAAGTCGTTCTTCCCTGCACAGGGCCAGTGGGGTTGATCTTCAGGCTTATGACTGGATGCTAGCAATTCTGCAACGCCCTTCTCTGCATCCTCCGAAGACTTGAGGTTGGTCAGGGCAGATATAGATGCACAGACAGGTCGCAACTTCTACATTCTCAGGTGATGGACTGAACCTCTGGCAAAACTCTGTACCGTCAGCCCCTTCTGGCATACGGGGTGCCGCAGAATGTGCAGGCAAAGCACAAACTTCCCCAGTGCAATCACCCACACCACAGTGGCCCATCCTGGCATACAGGATCACCGCTAATGCATACACAAGCCTTGGCAAATTTTTCGGCACAATTACTTCAGTATGGCCCTCTCTGGCATACTGGGTCACTGCAGGGAAGCAGTTCGGGCTTGGAGCTCCACGCAAGGTGCTCAATTAATGGCTCAGTCCATGGTGACCAGCTCCTGGCATATGGGAATCACCTAATCATTCCTGCACACTGGTAATGACACAATCGGTGCACAGCCAACTCATCACATCTTGCATAGGAAGTCCTCTCACTAGGGCTCCCCACTGGACCTCGCATTCTCCAAAGATTTTCTCCGCCTCACAGGACACACTGGTCTTGGCAAACAGGCAGGCACTAGTGCTCCAGGCTCCAGGGCAGATGATCTTGATTTCCCTGGATTATGTCCCCTCGCACAGCAAGGAGACTAGCAGGCCTTGGTGCCCAGTCCTGGCCACAGGCAGAAGTCTTGCAGAGCTTCCCCTTCCCACACAGCCCATCTGGCTGCTTGATAGATGACCAATTTTGTGGTCTCAATCTCCCCTTCTTATAGTTCATTTCCAGACACCAAATGTGATTTAGGGTCTGTGTCTTGAAAGTTTTATTTTGGGGTTCTGCTTCTATAGAAGTGCACACTCTTCATTCTTGGCTTTCCCCCTGAAAGCCTGTCTGTCACAGCAGGAAAGGATATGTAGTTGATACAGCCACAACACAGGCCCTTGGAGTGACTAGAGTTCACACCTAGATGTCAGCCACAGTGATGTGTACATAAAAAGGTTAATCCTGGGTTTCCAGTCAATCTCTTTATGAATCCCTAACCAGCCCTATCTTCTTCCTGAGATGTGTCCAGGTCCCTTCCTCGTGATCATCACTGAATCAAAGAACACCCTTTTGAAGTGTACATGGGGAGTTTCTCTCTCCCTTCCTCCAGTGTGTCCCACCCAGCTCAGAGGAATGCAGCAATACATAAATCTGCCTGGGATGATTCCTCTACTCTTCATGTCTTCAACAGACATTCTTGGGTGTCCCAAAAGGGAACCAAGGGTCATCCAAGTAATGCACCATTGCAGACACACTTGCACTCTGTGTACATACACTGCACACATACCGTTCAGTACTTTCACGTCCATGTATTGATTCAACAAAGATGGTAGCTGCACACCAAATTTCTGAGTGGCTAAATGGCTTTTGAGAAAATTGTAGCGTGTCACCCTGTGATGAGCTCTGTCCATGCACAAATTCGGATGAAAAGAAATTGGAGCCTTGTCAGGTCCCCAGACCAAGGATGCACAGCGAAAATGAGAATTTGCCAGCACATCAATTTAGGAAACTTAATCCATCTTTAATCCATGTTTATTTAGATTCCAGTTTCATCCATAATTCTTTTTTTGTCCATTAGTATTCAGTTGAGTATTTCAACAGCAAGTTCAACATATGCCTATCCAAGCTTTTTTCTCCCAAAAATATGGGGATTCACCGCATGATTGATATGACCCAATGCATTTCGGGCAACACACTGCCCTTCTTCAGGGGTACTACGATAAAACAAATCATATTTGAAACATAAACCAACAACATCCAGCACATAAGCACTCATTCAATGTCTCCAGTGATAATGATCAAACATATATATGTGAATGAAACAGAAAAGAAAATGTGCGAACGGTGAGAAAAAACAGAAGAAGACAACTAATTAACCCTTTGGGTGCTCATGACGGAATGGTTCCGTCATGAGCATATGCTCAGAAAATCCCTCTGCTGCAGACAGCAGAGGGATTTCCCATTTTTTTTCTTTTGCCTTCGAAGTTGGGGAAGAGCTTCCCCAACCTCCCCAGGCCTATTTTTGCATTTCGTTGCAATGACAATCGCGCGCATGGCGCACTATCGTCATTGCAACGAAAACTAAACTGAAACTTAGTTTAAGTTTCTCAGTTTTGGTGCTTGTGGGGCTATCTCAGCCCCCGAGCACCGAAAAAGATGGGAGGGGTATCGTTGGATAGGGGAGAATCTCCCCTTACCAATGTTACCCTTCCCTAGTGGATCCCTGCTTGGAGATCACCCCAGGAGGGTGATCCCTAAGAAGGGATCCACCGACTAGCACCAGGGAGGGGGGAGCAGCCCCTTGGGCAAGTGCCTTTGCCCCCCCATATTGTTTTGGGCACAACAGTCTTTCTGCCCCCCCTGGGGGGCAGATGGGGGCAGTATCCCCCAATCTGCCACCCACGGGGGGCAGAAAGCCCACTAGAAACCAGGTTTTTTCTTTATTGATATTGGGGTGGGGGCTGCCCAAAATGGGCATGGCAATACCCCCCCCCCCCTCAGAGAAATGTCAGTCTTTCTGCCCCACCCTGGGGGGCAGAAAGCCCACTATAGACCAGGGATTTTTTTTATTGATGTTGGGGTGGGGGCTGCCCAAAAAGGGAATGACAATGCCCCATCCCCCAGAGAAATGTCAATCTTTCTGCCCCCCAGGGGGCAGACGGGGCTGTAGCCTCCAATCTGCCCTCGGGGGACAGAAAGCCCACTAGGCACCAGGGATTTTTTTTCAATAATTTAGGGGTGAGGGCTGCCCAGAATGGGCATGATAATGCCCCCACCCCAAAAACAATCCCACAGTCTTTCTGCCCCTCCCCGAAGGCATATTGGGGCAATAGTCCCTTATCTGCCCCCGGGGGGGGGCAGAAAGCCCACTAGGCCTCAGGAATTTTTTTGTTTTAAATCAAGGGTGAGGTCAGTCCAGAATGGGCATGCCAATGCCCACATCTCCCCAAAAAATTGCAACAGTCTTTCTGCCCCCCCGGGGGTGGATGGGGGCAGTGGCCCCTGATCTGACCCCAGGGGCAGAAAGCCGACTAGGCGCCAGCGATTACGCTGGCTTTTTTAATGAGTGGGGGTGGGGGCTGCCCAGAATGGGCATACCAATGCCCCCACCCCCAAACAAATAGCCACAGTCTTTCTTCCCCCTTGGGGGCATATCGAGGCAACCCCCCCGCCCTCATTTCCCCTCAGGGCGGCAGAAAGCCCACTAGGCGCAGACTTGTTTTTAGCAATGTGCCTAGTTGTGGATTTTGGGCCCTAGCGCAGCCGGCACATAGGAAAACCTAGCAAACCTGTACTTTTTTTAAAACTAGACACCAAGGGGAATCCAGGATGGGGTGACTTGTGTGCCTCTCACCAGGTTCTGTTACCCAGAATCCCTTGCAAACCTCAACATAGTTAAAATAAACACATTTTCCTCACATTTCTGTGATGGAAAGTTCTGGGATCTGCGTGGATCCACAAAACTCCACCCACCCCACATTAGCCATAGTCTTCCGAGAAAAATGGTACCTCACTTGTGTGGGTAGGCCTTGTGTCCGCGACAGAAAACGGCCCAAAACACAACATGGACACACCACATTTTCTCTGTGAAAACTGATCCATTTTTTTCAAAGTGCCTAGCTGTCGATTTTGAACCCTAGGTCTGCCGGCACCTAGAGAAACCTAGCATACCTATACATTTTTAAAAACGAGACACTCAGGAAAATCCAGGATGGGGTGACTTGTCTGGCTATCACCAGGTTCTGTTACCCAGAATCCATTGAAAACCTCACATTGTGTCCAAAAAAACACATTTTCCACACATTTCTGTGGTGAAAAGTTCTGGAATCTGTGTGGCTCCACGAAACTCTACCCACCCCGCATTCCTCAAAGTCTTCCGAGAAAAATTGTACCTCACTTGTGTGGGTGGGTCAAGTACCCGTGACAGGCAAGGGCCCAAAACCTATTGAGGAGACATCAAAATGACCTATCACAAAACAACCTGGTTTTGCAAGGGGGGGTCACCTGGGTTTTTGGCCCTGGGCTCGGCAGCCATCTTGGGAAACTACCACACCCACATATTTCTGAAAACTAGACACCAGGGGGACTCCAGCGAGGTATAGCGTGCGTGGATCCCCAATGTTTCTCTGCCCAGAATGCCCTGCAAACCTCAAATTTAGCTGACCAAACCCCATTTTCCACATATTTTTGGGTGGAATCACTGTGCAGGCACAAATGCCCTACCCCACAGCGTTCCCCTCAGTCTCTCGAGTACAATGATACCTCACTTGTGTGGGTTGGGCACGGGCCCATGACTGGCAAGAGCACAAAACATAGGGAATAAGGGTATAGCAACGAGAATTCTAAGCGCTACATTTTTTTTTAAATACGTTTTTAGCCAATTCTGAATTGGACACCCACACACGTGAGGTATAATTTTAATCAAGACTCTAAGGAGAATGCTGTGGAGTAGGACATTTGTGCCACCAGGGTGATTCCACACAAAAATATGTGGAAAATGTATTGTTTTCAGCTGAATTTGACGTTTGCAGGGGATTCTGGGTAGGAAAACATTGGGGGATCCACACAAGCCATACCTCATTGGACTCCCCAGGGTGTCTGGTTTTCAGAAATGTGTGGGTTTGGTAGGTTTCCCAAGATGGCGGCAAGCCCGGGGCCAAAACCCCGGGTGCACCTCCCCCCAAAACCAGGTAGTTTTGTTACAGGTAATTTTGAAGTCTCCACAGTACAATTTGAGCCATTTCCTTTTGCAGCCACTATGCCTACCCAGACAAGTAAGGTACCATTTTTATCGGGAGACCTGGGGGAACACTGGGTGGCAGGAAATTTGTGTCAGCCCGGTGATCCTACAACTTTCCCACACAGAAATGTGAGAAAAAACTGATTTTTTAAAAACATTTGAGGTTTGCAGGGGATTCTGTGCAGGGAAATGTTGGGGGACTCATGCAAGCCATACCTTGCTGGACTCCCCCGGGTGTCTGGTTTTCAGAAATGTGTGGGTTTAGTAGGTTTCCCTAGGTGGCCACCGAGCCTGGGGCCAAAAACTCATGGGACCTCCCTGGCAAAACCAGGTTGTTTTGTGATAGGTAATTTTGATGTTGCCTCAATAGGTTTTGGGGCCTTGCCTGTTGCGGGTAGTTGACCCACCCACGCGAGTGAGGTACCAGTTTTATCAGGAGACCTGGGGGAATGCTGTGTAGAAGGAGATTTGTGGATCCGCGCAGATTACAGAACTTTCCCACACAGAAATGTGAGAAAAAAGTGATTTTTTCAGCTAAATTTGAGGTTTGCAGATGATTCTGGGTAGGCAAATGTTGGGGTACCCATGCAAATCATACTTTTCTGGACTCCCCAGGGTGTCTAGTTTTCAGAGATGTGTGGGTTTGGTCATGTTTCCCTAGATGGCCGACGAGCCCGGGCCAAAACCTCATGGGACCCCCCTTGCAAAACCAGGTTGTTTTGTGATAGGTAATTTTGAAGTCGACTCAATAGGTTTTGGGCCCTTGCCTGTCGCGGGTACTTGACCCATTCACACAAGTGAGGTACCATTTTTCTCTGAAGACTTTGGGAATTGCGGGATGGGTGGAATTTTGTAGATCCACACAGATTCCAGAACTTTCCACCACAGTAATGTGAGGAGAATGTTTTTGGGGAACAAATTTTGAGGTTTGGAAGGGATTCTGGGTAACAGAACATGGTGAGAGCCAGACAAGTCACCCCATCCTGGATTCCCCTAGGTGTCTAGTATTAAAAAATGTAAAGGTTTGCTAGGTTTCTCTAGGTGCCGGCAGAGCTAGGGTTCAAATTCTACAGCTGGGCACTTTACAAAAAAAGGGTCCGTTTTCACTGTGAAAATGTGTTGTGTCCACGTTGCGTTTTGAGCTGTTTCCTTTTGCGGGCACTAAGCCTACCCACACAAGTGAGGTACCATTTTTCTCGGAAGACTTTGGGGAACGTGGGGTGGGTGGAATTTTGTGGCTCCATGCAGATTCCAGAACTTTCCACCACAGAAATGTGAGGAAACTGTGTTTTTTGACAAATGTTTAGGTTTGCAAGGGATTCTGGGTAACAGAACCTGGTGAAAGCCGGTCAAGTTACCCCATCCTGGATTCCCCCGGGTGTCTAGTTTTTAAAAATGTATATATTTGCTAGGTTTCCCTGGGTGCCGGCAGAGCTAGGGTTCAAAATCTACACCTAGGCACTTTGCATAAAAAGGGTCAGTTTTCCACTGTAAAAATGTGGTGTGTCCACGTTGCGTTTTAGGCCATTTCCTGTCGCAGGCACTAGGCCTACCCGCACAAGTGAGATACCATTTTTCTTGGGAGACTTTGGGGAACGCGGGGTGGCTGGAATTTTGTGGATCCACGCAGATTCCAGAACTTTCCACCACAGAAATGTGAGGAAAATGTGGGTTTTTGTTTTAGAAATATTTAGGTTTGCAAGGGATTCTGGGTAATAGAACCTGGTGAGAGCCAGTCAAGTCACCCTATCGTGGATTTCCCTGGGTGTCTAGTTTTCAAAAATGTATAGGTTTGCTAGGTTTCCCTAGGTGCCGGCAGAGCTATGGTTCAAAATCTACAGCTAGGCACTTTATAAAAAAGGGTCAGTTTTCAGTGTAGACATAAAGTGTGTTCACGTTGCGTTTCGAGCCGTTTCCTGTTGCGGGCACTAGGCCTACCCACACAAGTGAGGTACCATTTTTATCGGGAGACTTAGGGTAACACAGAGTTGTAGAGCAACTTTTATTACCTATTGACTTTTGATGCATTTCTGCCTTCCAAATGAAAGACAACGTGTAAAAAAGAAGTCATTTTGAAAAATGACCTATAATTCTCATGCCAGTATGGTTACTCACAATTTCGGAAATGTGCAAATATCAACTGTTTCTAAACTCTATATATTGTTCCAATTTCATAAATACATAGTTGTCTTTCATACAGATTTTTCAATGTATATATTTTCCCAAATTAATTGCTATATACCCGGTACATAATAAAAAACCATTACAAGGCGCTGCTCAGTTATTGTCTCTGGGTTCGTCGGGTTCTTGGTGAAACTACGAGTCCTATATATCCCCACAACCAGAAAGGTCCAGCGGATGTAACGGTATATTACTTTCAAACAGCTGTCATAATTAGAAGAAGTTACAGGTGAAAACGTTGACACAAATGGCTGTTTGTTTCAACTAATTTCCAATTTTTCCTATATTCAACTGTTAGTTTCTATAAAGACACCTTGAAGGATCTACACAAATGACCCCTTACTGAATTCAGAATTTTGTCCACTTTTTCAAAATGTATAACTTTCCAGCATCCAATATTGCTTTCATACCCATTTCTACCATTAACTGGAAGGAGGTTGAAAGCACAGAAAATAGCAAAAATAGGCTATGTCCCAGAAAAATGACAAAACTGTGTTAAAAATGTTGGTTTTCTGACAAAAGTCTACTTGTCCCTGAAACTGGGAAGATTGTAATTTCAGCACCACAACCCCTTTGTTGATACCAATTGCAGGGGAAAAAAACAGACATTTTCATCTGTAGCCCTTTTTTCCCATATTTAAAAAAAAACGGTATTTTGGCTAATTTCTGGGTCCCCTCGAGGGGAATCCACAAACCCTGGGTACCTTTAGAATTGCCATGATGTGGTAAGAAAAGGACACAAATTTGGCGTGGATACCTTATGTGGTCAAAATGTTACAGGGGCCTAAGCGCGAACTACCCCAAATAGCCAAAAAAAGGCTTAGCACAGGGGGGAAAAGGCTTAGCAGCGAAGGGGTTAAAGAAAACAGAACTAGTGACCTTTTCTGGATAGCATGTGTTAGATAAACATGTGCCCTAACAAATAATGTAACATGAGTCCTCACCCAAAATGTAAAATAAAAATGTGCAAAAACATAGCAACCAGGACGTGACCAAACATTTTGAGCTCAGGGTTTAAATATTACTTACAAAACTCAATTTGATTTACCTGCACCTGTGGTCACACCGAGACTTGCGATATACCAACGTGTGGACGCTAATTAAACATGTACAAACGTCCCAAGTGCTTTTAAATGTTACCATATGATTAAACCAGGACGTGTGCCTACGAAGACCATAAAACTAAACAAAATACTACAATCTCTTCATGCATCCCCATTGACGACACCAACAAATGTCATGCCCCTAAAAAATACCAATACCTAATAAATAAATCACGTCACATGATAATAAAATGAGTATGCAGATGCGACAGTGCATATGCTACATTGACATTTCTGTGGGTATGCACATGTTTTTCTTGAGATCATAAGTTGGTAAAAACACAAATAAGAAGCCTACTGGTATTGTCAGTACGTCAACCTTCGTCAGCAAGGTTTACCTCCAGTGTTGTATGGTTCATACTCTGATTGCTTAACCATATTATCTTTTGACAAAACTATTTCTGCGGATGAAAACTAACCCCTGGACGGAAGAAGATATGTATTTGTTCAACAAAGATGGTAGATGCACACCAAAGTTCTATGTTGCTCAACGGCTTTGTGAAAATTGTAGCGTGCCACACTGATGTGCTCCGTCCGTGCAAAAATTGTAATGAAATATATGTATTGTACATGAATATATTGAGCCAGCACAGGCACACATACATGCAGCACACACAGTCACTCTGTGTGCACTGCTCAGTTCTGTATCCTTTCTGTATTGCGTCATGGTGTGCTATTTGAAGACATGCATATTGCGAGCACACACACTCACCATGTGCACTCTGAACAACACTTCACCCTGCATGTACTTTACATCTCGCAAGCACAAATACACCCAGCACATGCTTACATTACGCACGCACTGCACAGCACTACATCTCTCATGTAATGTATTCTTCACATGCATATGTACACCCAGCACCTGCAGTAATCACGCTTGTACTGCATAGCACTGCCCTATCCCTGTACGGACCCTTCCCACCACAGAGTAACCACACCTGTGCTGCGCAGCACTCTATATCTAACTGATGTAGGCCAAGGGTGAGTTAGGCACATAGCAGTGGAACTTTTGAAAAGGTGAGTGTGCATGTAGGCCTCACTCTAGTGACACAGGGTTAAAAGGATCTGTTCACTTCTAATGATCACTACACGAAATGCTGCCACCACCGCACTTGTGCTGCTTAACTTCTGGTGAAGGCAGTAGCCTTCCACCACTAAGAGGATAATGCTTTAGGCGCCCCTCCTGGTTCAGCAAGACCGCAGTCTGTGAGACTGGCATATGTCTTGGTGCACCCGCATGATCCGTGTTTGCCTATGACAAAAAAAACAGTATTAGGGATACGAACAACAGTACAGATGGGAACTCAGGGCAGGGGTTTAACGTCTCTTAGCATGCAGAGTACTTTACCATCCAAACACTAAGGGGCCGATTACGATCCTGGAAAAACCCGGTACAAACCGTGGGTTGGAGCGTTTTCTCCGTCCAACTCGGAAAAGACCAACCGACAGAAAAATACATACAAATGTGATCCAGGACACCGCGGACGTGACGTCCGGACGGAGTTAGGCATGTTTTTACATACCAGCAATTACGATTCGCACCGACTGCAGTCCGGATGGGAATATTTTTACGGCACCCAAAAAGTGCCGGAAAAGCTAAGTACGTGGCGATGCGAGCTGATTAGGGGGCCCGGTACGTGCCGTAACCCCCCCCCCCCGCCCCCCGTATGTACGGAGCGTACCCCCCAGCCCCCCGTATGTACAGGGCGTACCCCTGTACCCCCCAGCCCCCCGTATGTACGGAGCGTACCCCTGTACCCCCCGCCCCCCCGTATGTACAGTGTGGACCCCCAGGGGGTACGCTCCATACATTCGGGGGGCTGGGGGGTACAGGGGTACGCCCCGTACATACGGGGGGCTGGGGGGTACAGGGGTACGCCCCGTACATACGGAGGGCTGGTGGGTACGCTCCGTACATATGGGGGCTGGGGGGGGGGTACAGCGCGTACCGGGCACTTGTTTGGACATCTCCATGGATGCTATGGGAGTTCGCTCCGGACGGTCTTTTTTCCATGCAGTTGTACAATCGGACGGATGGGACGGATCGTAATTGCGCATTGGGACTTCAGTTTTCCCATTTGTACGTAAAAATGTCCGGGGACGTGTCGGAGACTTTTCCCGACCCGAGGACGTGTGGGGGAATTTTCCCAATGCGATTCGTATGGACTTTTTCCCATACGAATCGTACTTGGCAGTTTGTACGGCGCTTTTACCATTTGTACGGAAAAAAGTCCAGATTCAATTGGGTTGGGGAAATTTTTTCCAGGATCCTAATCGGCACCAAAGTTTTTTAAAGTAATCTGTTTGAAATACATAGGGTCTTTGCCACCCTCATGCACAGCTCTCTTTAATTACAATGTGCTTGAAACATCCTATCAAGGTCTCCATCTCCCTCACAAATCAGCTTTGCACCAATATCTCAGCAGCCTGTCTGTATCCTGATGCTAGGCTATCTCCACCCTGAACCTATTTTGTTTGGCCACCTATTTGCATCTTTGTACGCATGAGAGCACAAAGATGCTTGATGCATTCAGTTTTATCGGATTAGAGTCTCTGGGTGTCTTGAATTAATTGTGCTGGACAACTTGCCTGCAAAGAGACATCATCCCCTTTGTGAATGATAACATAAACATTTTTCAGAGGGAGGCAGTGGTCCCAAGGACTTTTTATTTGCAAATGGGTTACCGCTACCTTTATGTAGTCTGCAAAATATTAATGTTTTGCAATGGGATTTCGGTTGCAAAACATTATTAGATCCCATTGAGAATCACTATTTGTAAGCGCCACCCTAAACACACACATCCAGGTAGCGATTTAGGGTGGACACACAAAAATCAATTACCAATGAAAAAAAATGAGTACCTTGTTCACATTGGCCAAGAACACCAAACCGATTACCCAGAGGTCCTTGGGCTTGACGCTGTCTGTTGCGATGCGTAGAGTTCTTTGCAGTTTTAAATTCTCTCCCCAAACTCCAAGCAAGCCATCTTTGCTCAGAGTCAAGTAGCGGCCAGAACCTTTCAAGAAAACGATTTTCTGAACAATGTCTTTGTGGATCGGCATCAGGAGCCGGATGTCCTTCCACTGAGGAACCGCTAAGGATTTGGCGCGTTCGTCTTTCTCGTAGAGTTCGAGGAGCATGTAGGAGCTCAGTTTGTCCCAGTTAATGAATCCATCTCGCGTCACGTCTATTTTATCAAACAGCTCCCCGTACTCGTCTTTCTTGCCTTGGCCAATGAACGTGTGGGCCAGCTTCACAAATTCTTCTCTGGTCATGCATGTTGGTCGGCTCAACTTGGAAGACTTGGGAAAAGGCAAATATTCAGTGAGACACCAGTGAAGTTATAATTGTTACACCCACAGTTACAGGTTGTTCAGACTTACAAAGGGGGGGCCTAAGGTGTCATGACTACTTAAAATGAGACACACTATAATGTGGACCACTTGAAATTTGGATATACTATTCTACTATACTTAGGTTTAATCCATTAAGTCCACTACAAATGAAATGTAATTAGACTGCCGATGTCTTCTATGAATCCCCCAAATTCTCTGCTTATTGGTGCTGGATCGCTATTCCCAGACATAGGGCCATATGCAGGAAGCCAAATTGCGATCGCAAATGCTGAAATTCTGCGAATTTCAGCATTTGCGATCACAATTTGGGCAATGTGCTATGTAGCAAACAACAACCCACACACAAAATAAGGAATCCCAAATTGCGATTCCTTAAATGCAATGTAGGAAGCACCCAAGTTGTGCAATTTTGGCTTAAGGAATCGCAAATTACCACCAACTACAGGTTGGTGGTAATTTGCGATTTCTTAGAAAAATGCACTTTTTTGCATTTTTAAAAGTGCCATGGGGCGCACATACATGCCCTTAGCGCATGTATGTGCACCACATGTGCACACATGTTTATTTCAGGGGTGCAAAAGGGTGTCCTATTGACACCCTTGCAACCTTGAAATTGCATTCTCAATTTGCGATTCTCTAATTGAGAATCGCAAATTGAGAATGTCTTCCCATTCATTCCTATAGGCATTCTAGCCCATAGGAATGAATGGCAAGGTATTCCTTATTTGCAAATCTCAATTTGCGATTAGCAAATAAGGAATATGTGGGATTCGCAAAATATTTTGCTATTCCTACCTACATTGCGTTTTGCGATTCTCTAATTGCAATTCCCTAAAAATCACAATTTGAGAATCGCAAAACACGTTCTACCTACATATGGCCCTTAGATATTAAATGATAATATAGCAGTTTTGCTGCATGACCACTTCCATGATCACCTGCATGAATGCATGCACGACCACTTGCGTGACCACATGTATGACTGTCTGCATGAACACTTGCATGTCCACATATCCTGTCCTCAAGCATCCTCTCCCATATTCCTTTTAATTTTAATGTCATGCAAAGATCAGCCAGAAAAACAAGATATTGGCATACTTCCTATGCTCATGCACTACACTGGCACTACCCTTAAAGTCCACATGACAGCCACACTCTTCCACCCATGGCACTGGTAATGAGTAGCTACCTGTCCACAAAGAGTTTCTGCGCTTCGTCAGGGGTAATAAGTACTATATATTTGTGATTAAAAAACAATACAATTCAACAACTTGGATAATATAACAAAGAGTATATATAAATGATCAACAAACTTAGGGACACCTGCCCCAAACACTATTAAACATACTTTCATACTGACCAGATCACAAAATACAACACAAAACTATTTTATAGAATAATTTGTGTTCAGATAGGAGATACTCTTGCCAGACTATCGTCACCTCAACAGTGGTTTGGTTTGTGGTACCATTAAAATTCGCATGGTTATTTAATATGTAGTGCCCGTCATGGTTGCATCTGGTAACATGTTGAAGCAAACAGTGTTGTGCACACAAGAACATGTTTAAATTGTTTAAGGTTTAGTCTCTGCACTCTGACTTTCATCTCCATAAAGAATCAGAAAGAAAACATGTGGTCAGGATACAGCTAATGACCAAACGACAACTATTTGTAATTAGCACCCTACGTCTAATCTCACAAAACCATCTAAAGTTCGGAATGTGATCACTAAACAGATTTTGTGTTCATGGGGTCGAGCAAGGCAATAGTACAAACCTCTCAGATTAAAGGTCCCCTGAATCAGGGATGCTGAACCCCTATAAAATGGAGACAGGTCTGATATATTTCTGTACAATTGGCTAAGACGTTGTCCTGAACCACAACAAAATGGAGAAATTGACCACTCTTAATATTTTGGGATGTAGGACTCGGGGCTATATATTTCACCTTTAGCAGTCATGGCTGCAAGTAAACTTTAGCAGGGAGAACATATGTTCTTTGTGACCAATATTAGATTTGTTTTGATTTGTGTTTACCATATGTCTCCTATGCGTCTTTTTACGCTCCTTATGTGGCTAATCAACAAAAGCTGAGGAGGGGAATGTTTTCAAAAGTCTCGACCTCTGGCAGTCGCTGGGGCCTCATTCCAGTTCACCTATGTTTTGCCCACTGGGCTGCTACTCCAGAGAGGGGACACCCATATTCAAACCAACCCTGCTTCTTTGCATCCAATTTAAGAAATAAGCAAGAAGGCCTGCATATGGTATATTCACCGGAGACATCATACTTATGGAGCCAACACCCACTCACTTCCAAAACAAGCATTGGCATAGCCAATAGGTCTCGCCTTTGGGACCTTATATGTGTTTAGCTATGCAACAGTTGCATAACTAAATACTTATAAGGTCCCAAAAGCGAGACCTATTGGCTATGCAAAGCGGCCATGCGGCCGCGAAAGTGAAAGTGATCGCAATCACGATCAAACATCGAAGCGGCCGTATGGCCGCGAAAGTGAAAGTAATAGCGGTAAAGCGCAGCCACTTTTTGGAGCCCTCTCAATAAGTCTCGCCAGACCGGCGCATGCGCTGGGTCAGGCGAGACCTAAAAACCAGGGAGGAGGGAGATGCGAGCAGAGCATCAAAGGGCTGGGTGAGAAGGGAGGGGGAATGCAAGGGTCAAAGCGCGAAAGTGAAAGTAATGGAGCAGAGCCTCAAAGGGCTGGGTGAGAAGGGAGGGGGGAATGCAATGAGCAGAGGAGCAGCTGTGCACGTGCATGTGATCTCGTGCACTCAAGGTTTAGGCCAGCCAAAAGACTGGGTAGCACTTTGAAAATCCCACATATAAAATGTCTCTTCGAGCCTTTGGCTCACGAGACCTAATGATTGATTTTCTGGAAGGCTAAATTGAGAAGAAACAAAACCTCATCTTTGGGGCAAGCATTAAAGCCTGCAAGGAGTGTGGAGATGGAAATATGGATGGGGTCAGCAAAAGGTGCCATTTATCGACGGTAACGCCTGAGATTTGGTCAAAGGCAACCCATTCATAAAGGCTCTGCCTCTGGTATGGAATTATTTGATATTGTGGTTACGGAGTTTTCCGCATAGTCACGTGTTTCTCGCATTTGCCACATATTCAAATATCTTCTGAATAATCTGCAGATTTTAACAACAACAACAAATTGTTTCTAGCTCAAACAGATCAGATGTTATTAACACCACAGTCACTTGTTGCCACACGTTGGAAGGCCCTTTGCAAAAGTTAACTGGTCACCGTTCTGCAGCTCATTGCGTATTTGGATGTTAAAGTAGTAATAAGGAGGTGAAACCTTTGCTCAGTGTTAAACTGTGAAAAGAATGACAACATAAGGAAATAATAATATCCCAAAATGGGCCTCATTACACTGTATAATTTGCCGTTACTTGACGCATAATTCAGTCAACCCTAACGTATAATGTGCTCATCCTCTGCCACATAATTCCAGTGGACCTAGCCGTACTAGATATACAGAGCACACTGAATCCACAGTGCAGCTTTCCAGTGTTTGCAGGCGGAAAACAGGTTGATATAGCATTCCCTAAAGGAGGTCACAGTGGCAAACAGGACACTTTCCGGATGCCTGCGGAATACGATTATATTTATATTACTACTCTCTGAAGCAGGATATCGTAAAGTCCCACACATGCTTTAAGCTTCAACGCGCAACGTACAAAGAATTTTTTTCTATATTTGAGTCACTTTTTTTATTTGAGGCAGTTTCTGATAAAGAAAGTGAATACTGTGATTGAAAAAGGCTTATTTTGCAACAAATAGGACCTTGAACTCAATTAGCTCTGGTATTGCCAGCCATGGCAGTTCAGGGAGCGCCAGGTAGACGTGCCCCCTGCAGGTGAGGTGAAATGATGAGCACCTATCACCACGCTTCTATGCTGCGCAAACGAACCATAGTTGATGGCATCACAGGGTGATGATGTGGCAGGGCTTTAAGTGGGCCGGGTCCTGCCAGTGCTCAGGAGCGGGAGTTCTAAAAAGCAGGTGTTGAGACGGGTGCCTATCGGGCTCTCCATGTTTGCCTTTAGGGTGAAAAATAAATCTTAATTCTGCCGCAGTTCCTCCCTTCGCTGCCTTTGATGTAACTTTGGAAAGACTCGTTCTTGCACAGTCTCGCCATTTCAGAGAGGAAGCATTTTCAATATTATATACAACAAAGCCCTAGCTGTCTTATGCAACTTACAACCATTGACAAAACCAATAGTCCTGGCTTGTTGTAGATGCAAAGTTACTCATTGTAATATATATCAGGTTCCAATGACAGAAGTAGCAAAATACCAATCGGGTGGCGCATTAAGCTAAGCACAGAATTTTAGCGTATGTGTTTTTAAGCCACCCCCTTAATTACATCAGCCACACCCCTTTGAGAGACCCATTCCAGTCCCGTCCCCCCCCCCCCCCCCTCCAGTTTTTTCATTTTTCATTGCACTTAAACCCTGCTAATAGGACTGGCTTGCATTTGGATAGTGACTGCTGCAGAAGAAAGCACATCAAAATAGTTTGCTTTCTATGTATAATGCACCTATGAGACAAATAACTTAATATGTGACAATTCAGTGTACTTCTGAGATGTAAAATAGTTATTGTGCATTGAAATGCAAGCATTCTACAGGAGGTGGCATGATAAACGAGAAAATCTCCTCTGGGAGGAGCCAGAGGCCAATAATCTGCATTTTAAAGGAGTGACTAGTTATGCAGACAGCTGCACTGTCAAGCCAGAGAAATGGAGAACCCACAGTGTGGAATCAGTGTCAGGAGAAGAATGTTAGACTGTAATGGAGGCCAGGAAGACCCCCCCCCCCCCCCAGAAATCCCGCAGGAAGACATTTCAGATGTGGACTTAAATAGAGGGCTGTGGATGGCATAGTTTAACTTCCCTGGGAATTATTTAAAAAGGCAATAAACCGTAGTCTTGGGTCTTACTTCGGCGAGGCTGTAATGGAGTATGACCATGAACACACAGCGTGCATCGTGAGTCAGGACTGTCCACTTCAAGGCAATGTCAAATGAATAGCCACAGATGCACTGCTTAATTTGAGCCCTGGTTTCCAGTGCTTGGCACCAGTACTTAATTGTCAACAATGGTGCTTGTGACAGACTATCACAAGGTGGCGCTGTCTGGCTAGTTAAGAGATGACCACAACAACAGTGAATTATTAATTAAACTATACATTAAAAATGACTATTACCTGTCCCACAAGCCATTCTTATAGTTTTGGGGGGCTGGAATAGTCCGAATTGTCTCACTGGTAAGAGTGTGATGGTTAGTAGTAGTTGTGTTGTTACTATAATTGGCAGCAATGCAGGGGAAATGTGTGATACAAGCTGCAGTGGCCTCCTGACGAGAGCCCTGGCACTTTTTACAAATTAAGCACTGCATAAATGTTTGAAGACCCTCCATCGAAACTGGAGGGAACATCACTAGATAGTGCAGCTTGTTTTTATTGTGAGTGGTTAGTATTTTTGGTGTTGAATTTATTTAAAAAATGGTTTGTATTCCAATCTAGTTTCCTCACTACTGCATATATTAAAAGTGCATGGTGTTGGGTGACGTTTTCCTTTGGCTAAAGTGCCTTCAGGGTAACTTCAAATCCTCAAGCTAAAATGCAACACGAGGATCAGAGGGTTTGTGTAAAGGCTAAAGGGAGCTAGCGAAATCGTTATCTGTAAACCCATCATCAGAAAGGGATTCAAAAAACAAGAATTCGTCGAGCGGTATTGATAGTGAGAACCGAATACTCAAATGCAGGTTAGCTCTCGTGTATTTTGAAGATCTGAGTTGTTTTTCAACTATTATTGGCAGTAAACAGTGTTTTGCATTTGCTAAATCACAGATTTCTTTGCTCTTTACTCCTCCCCGGGGTATTTTGGACTGCACGGAAATCCCCATGGAACACTCGGCCTATTTCTAGCGGTCCAGCTATGCGACAACATTTTTTAGCTTCACAATATCTAACAAATCAATTGGTGGCCTTCCGAAATCCGCAGGAACCGCCCTGCAGCTAGACAATACGCTACGATGCCATATCAATGGCGGTTGGCGCTATAAAAAAAGTGAATAACATTGCACTATGGTGATTCCTCGTGAACGGGGGAAGTGAATGATAACTCTTGTCATGCCCTTTGCTTCCTACTTACCATAAAAAGCTTCTGAATTTTCACAAAATCCTCAATGCCGAGTCTGTTTTCAATGTGTTCAGGTGCCGCATGTTGCGTTTCGTGGTCGCTTTCTGCACTGGGTGGGTTATTTTTCAGACTGGCTCCACTTTCGGATTGAAGGGAAAGGTGGTGCGAGCTCATGCTGTTTTTACTTTCCCAATAATCCGCGTGCTCTTTCGGTGCACTTGTTGGACACCCCCTCTCCTCAATGGTTTGCTTCACCTCCGCAACAGCATTGTTGTATTTAGCTTTGGAGACGGAACGCTTATATGACTGCAAGGAAAAGTAAAACACGTTGTTTGAGAAATGCTGAAATTCGAGCTAGAGGTTTATTTCATTTTACAAAGTACTTTTTGCACGTTCACGTGGCGTCGCAATTGTGCACTGGCCATAGTGCGAGAAAGGAAAAGCCCACCTGCCGCAACTGTTATTTAAGTATTTAAGTTAGTAAAACACAGCAATAACTAGAGCTCAGTTGGGCCATTGGGCCTCTGGGCCACCTGCCAGTCACCCTGTTAGACCATTGATAGATAACCAGGGCTTTAAGTGGGCCGGGTCTTGCAGGTGCTCAGCACCGGCAGTTATAATAAGCAGGTGCCGAGACGGGTCCCTATCGGGCTCTCCAGTTTTGCCCTCACCCTCAGGAATAAAAAAAATAAATCTTAACTCTACAGCAGTGCCACCCTTCTCTGCCATCGGTGTAACTTTAAATACACTCGTTATAGCACTTTAACGCTCTCACCATTTCAGAACTGAAGCATTTTCAATATTAAATACAACGAAACCATAGTTGTCTATTTATCTTATGCAACTAACATTGACAAAGCCAATAGTACTGGCTTGTTGTAGGTGTAACGTTGCTAGTAGTATTATATATATCTGGATGCAATGATAGAAGTAGGAAAATACCAGTCGGCGGCACACTGAGCTAAGCACAGATGTTCAGTGTGTGTGTTTTAAAACACGGTCTCAATTACATCGGCTACGCCACTTTGAGAGACCCCCCCCCCTTTTTCCTCCCACTTAATGCCCTGTAGATAACTACGCACCCGTTGACGTCACTCCCAATAACTTCATATTCAAATGGTAACAGAGAGCAAACACCGTCAAGCTTGTGATGGGAAAGTCGTAGCTTTTCTTCCGACGCACTGTTTGCTCACCGTCAGAACGAATACTCGTATATATTTTGGGGGGCGTCCGGTTTTCGCGGGACAAGCCAACAGTGTATGAAGTCAGCTGAAACTTAGCAACACATTGGACAAGAGGGGAGTTTCCTCAAGTGTTGTCATTCGCAGCGCTGGCGAGACGTGCCTGCTCTCTGCTTCCCTCGCTGCCTGGGAGCGTCTCCTGGCAACAGACACAAAGGTTGCCGCGTCCCGCCCGCGCGCCCACCTCCCTCCCATTCACTTCGGACATTCCAAACATGCGACTGCAGGTGGACGTAAGACTGGTTTGCCTTCTTCTCTTTAAGAATATTCTAGAACATTTTGATGATCTTTTAAAAATATTAAATATGTTTTTTTCAATAAACTATCAGTTTATGACAATGGCTTTTAAACACTGTTTTGATATGGTATCCACTCTCCGGTTTTACCTTGGTTCCTTATTGCGTGGAAATAGAAAAATATATTCTAGGAATCAACAAAGTGGGGAAGGGGTCAGCATAGGGGAAAAGCCATGGGGAGCAAGCAGCATTATTATGAGCGGAGTCAACTTCAACAGTTAATCGCCTGCTAATGCATATGTATTGTCTTTTACCAACTCTGACCCAAAGAAATTGGGAGACATGGAAAAATGTGATTTGCAGTTTCTTATGACAATGATTAAAACCAGATGGCCTTTTGAGATATCAAACACACAAAAGCTGATGGGTGAAACCGGTCCAGGGCTCTCTGTATTCCGATTCACAGAGGACCTGGCCTGGCAGTTCAGTCTGGATAGTTCCCATTGGAGCAGGATCAAGACTGATTTGCATATAGCTGGGTCCAAACTGAGGTGGCATGGTGGGCAAAAGAACAATGGGTTGTAAAGCTACCCAGAACCATTGCCAGTGGGTAGACTTGTTACAAGCATCCTCCCATCATGTTTTGTGCACCTGGCATTTTAAGATAGCCTAGGAGGTTAAGGCACCTTCAGTAGAAATATATAAATATCCAGCGAGGTTCAGAGTAACAAGATCAAGCTGCCAGATAACCAGTACCGGCTCCTCCGCTATTCCGGTGGAGCGCAGCCCCCCTGCCTGCAGAGGCAGACATAAAATAAAACTATTATCATTTTATTTTTCGTCCGTCCGAGTCTTGTAGGTGGGGCCACAGCAATGCAGCAGGGGGAGGGGGAGTGTTAGGCACTGCTGTCAGTGCATATGGCGGTTTGACAGGCTGTCTTACGACAGCCAAACCGTCATGCGCACTGAATTCACTCCAACCCAGCTGCCTAGCTGGGTGGAGAGACTAACAGGCACATGCTCCCAGCTCCAGATGGAGCGCAAAACCAGTGCGCTCCGACCAATCCCGATGCTGCTTTCATAGTGAGAACATCCTTAAGGTGGCCAATATACCCAATCACAGGGCTCAAAGTTAAATTTTTGATGGGTTGTGATGGATTATTAGCCTTGTGTCACGGCACAGATGTCACAACGAGAACCCAAAATCTGGTGTCCTCTGGTGCTTTATTTACTAAAATGTGTAGGATCCCAAGGAGCCGATAGGCCTAGATCTCAACATCTCAGAAAGTAGCATGACAGATAATGGAGTTAGAACGTGTTAGACCTGTCAGCCCTTTGGGTGGTCCCTCCTCATCATTATTTATTTTGTCCCACTTTTGCCTCAACCCCTGTTTGAATTTTTCCTTTTTGGGAACCACCAGACTTTTTAGTGTTGCTGCAGATTCAGGGAGCCATTTTAGCTACCCCTGAAACTTCTGTCTGAGGGCCTGGAGCACAAAATGGTGGCCACCTGTGACATCACCAGCATCCACTGGAACCTACCAGCACCTTCCAGAACATTCCAGGAGATTCCAGAACTCTGTGACAGTTGGAGACCGTTTAGAATGTTGGGAGGATAAGAGAGGCAGTTGGCAGTTGGGGCTGGCAGTTGGCACCTGACTGGTGAAGAGAGAGGAGCACAACAGTGAAGGAGGAAGGAGTGAAGCAGCAGGGGTGGAAACTTGTGCCTGGAGTGGGGTCCATAAACCCACCCTTGATACTTGTCCCTACTGATGGATCCCAGCCTATAGCCCTGTGTGGGAAGAAGACAGAAGAAAACCATCCTAAGGACCTGGACAGCAGGAACAGGCCTTAGAACCAAGAAAACAGCAAGATTCTGACCTGAGAACTGGTTTCCCTGGAGTCCGGCGTCGAGTAGCCTGAAGACCTGGAGCCCGAGGTGGAGAAGCGGCGCTGACTGAAGTAGCAGACGTCGTACCCGGAGCCGCCTGAGGTCGTGAGAGGGCGCCGACGGGGGTCGAGAGGAATACCAGAGGTCGAGGAGGAAGTGAACCGAGGTCGAGCGAGCGGCGTCATCGGAGGAGTGAAGTCCGCCCTCCGGAGTCGTCGGAGACCAAGGTAGAGGAGCACCGGAGGTCGGGAGTGAGGATCGCACTCCGGAGTCGCCCGGAACCTGTGAGGAGGAGCACCGGAGGTCGGGGGTGAGGATCGCACCCCGGAGTCGCCGGAAGTCGACATCGAGGCCAGGCCGGCCGACGTCATCGGAGCCGAGAGCGCCATCGGACCGGAGCCGCCCGAAGTCGACATCGTGAAGAGACTGCCTGACGCCGTCGAATCGGAGGTCGAGATCGAACCGAGGCCACCGACATCGGACCGGAACCGCCTGCCGGCGTCGTCAAAGAACTGACATTGTGCCGAGGCCGCCGAGACCGAACCGGAACCGCCTCACGGCGTCGACACGACTCCAGCGGCGTCGGAACATCAGAAAAAGGGCAGTAAGTGGAGTAGAGGGCGCCTAAGGCCCTGTGGAGACCTGAGAGACTGCTCTAAGGGGCTAGGGAGGTGCTGAAACCCACCTGACTGTGCCTGGGGTGAACTGGGACTAACCTAGAGAGGTTGTGTGGAGAAGGAAAGCCAGGGCATTGGTATTCCCCCCTTTGATCTACCTCAGTTTAGGCCTCAGCCTTGTCCCAGCCAGGGAGTAGCCTCCCCCCCTCAAGCCTTCCACAACCCTACAAGCTGTGCCTGGGCCAAATCAGCCCTTAAGAAGTGAAGTGTCATCTGATTATATGAGGATTGCTGTATACTTTTAATTATTTATTGGGGATACTGTATTTATTGAATTTCTATCTATTTATTGCTGCACTATATTTATAGGTCCACAGGACTTGTTGGTGTACAATATTTATTGGTACAGTATTTATTGCCTCAAAGTATTTAATTGTCTGTATATATTGCACTTGTATTTATGCCCTGTTATTTATGATCACCCCTATTTATTTCATCAAACAGCCAATATTTATTTGACCTGCACTAATTGAAACTTGTATATTGTGATTGACCTATTTATTTTTCCAATCAGCAACTAAGAGAAAAAGATAAAGAAAGAATATTTTCATAATTTTTACGGTGTAGAGTCGTTTTTGGAACGGATGCACGCATGGTTATTGTATGGGTATATTGTATGCTTAGCACTGCGCCTGTTTCCTGACCACTCGAGCCAAGCTACCACAGTGTGTTCGGGGAGTCCACCACCACCCTGCGGAGTGGGAGTGGGCTGTTTCCAACATAAATTGGTGTTCAGTGGTGGGATAGAGCTGTGCCTACATATACTCAACAATAACTGTGGGTAGTCCATAGGCCTACACCGGGAGTTTTCTCACAGCGGCCTTCCTAATTGTGGGTTTTTGTTTTTTCCAAATTTACTCTGGTGGTGGGAGGAGGTATTATTAAAGGTACCACCCTACATTGCTACTGCACAAAACCTGTCCTCTAACCTGAGTGGGCAAGATGGAGTTTGTACTAGAGAATCTAGAAACGTACACTGTGGCCCAACTCAGGGAGTTTTGCCAGCGGGAGGGGGTGTACTGTCCCCCAGGAGCAAAGAAGGGTGCACTCCAAACCAGCTTAAGGGCTTGGGGGGAGGCACGCCGAGAAAGCAAGGCTGAGGAGGAAGACAGGGATGGAGAGCCTGACCCCGAGGGGGCTGAGATGTACCAACCTGAGGTGGGGAACCTGTCAGCAGGGCCCAGGACACTTTCTAGGAAGGGCAGCACTGTCTCTAGCGGGGGCTTATCCAGCGTGGAGTTAGCAGATCGGAGAGAGAAAAGACAGCTCACATGGGATTTAGCAAAGCTGGAGAAGGAGAAGGAGGAACAGAGGTTGGCTCATGAGACGGAGAAAGAGAGGATGGCTCATGAGATAAGACTGAAAGAGATAGAGCTTCAGATCCTAAGAATTGGAGCACCAACTGTTCCTAATGGTGGCAGCCAAATCCAAGAGTCCACCAGGGAACCCAAACCTTACCTGCCAAAGGACATAGTAGCTAGCTATGGGGCGGGTGACGACATCGCCAAGTGGCTAGCAGCCTATGAGGTCTCGTTGAGGGCCCATGGGGTTCCAGTGAAGTACTGGGGAGGGGGATTGTATAAGTACATGCCTCCAGCTGGTAGGGATGCTTTATTGGCCCTCGAAGAGGATGAGCAGACCCACTACCCCACCATGAAACTGGCGCTCATCAGAAAGTTTGGACTAACACCTGAAAAGTACAGACAGAAGTTCAGGGGTAGTCACAAGCTGGGCACACAGAATTGGGTGGACTTCCTGGACTATGCAAAGAAGGCACTGGAAGGTTGGATTCAGGGCAGTGAAGTAAGGAACTACGAGGAGCTGTTTGACCTAGTACTGAAGGAACACCTACTCGAGAAATGTTTCCCTGAACTGCGGCAACACCTGGTGGATAGCAAGCTGACCAGTCCCCGGAAGCTTGCTGAGGAGGCGGACATTTGGGCTAGTACCCGGGTGTCCACAAGGGGGACTGGAGGGGATACTCAAAAGGCCGGACAGGGCGCCCCCCAGAAGAAAGAAGGAGGGGAAAAGAAAAAGGAGTTCTCCAAAGGCCCCCAAAATAACTTCCAAGGGAAGGGAACAGGATTCACCTCTAAGGCTAACCCACCCAGAAACCCTAATCCTGGCCAGAGTCAGCAGCCAAGGGTTGTCCATTGCTACGAGTGTGGTGGCGTTGGACACTATAAAGGAGATCCGAAGTGTCAGAAACGATCACCCCCTCCCACTGGAGGAAAGCCCCCCGGAGTAGCTAGTGTAGTGCTCGGGGAGGAGATGCCCTTAACTAAGGGAAGGGAGTGGGCGGGTGTCACTTTAGTGTCCCTGGGAGAACGGGAGATGGTTCCTAAGATCCAGGTGCCCGCAAATACCGCAAAGTATGGGCAGTGGATCACCATCAACGGCCAAAGAGGGGAGGCTCTGAGAGACACAGGAGCCAGTATGACTATGGTGCGTAGCCAACTGGTGTCTCCAGAGCAGGTAATTCCCGATGTACTCCACCCAGCCGCGATGGCTGACGGCAGAACAGGCCACTATCCCGTGGCCGAGGTTCCCTTTGAATGGGGGGGGGTTGCAGGTTCACTTCGAGTTGCCGTAAGCCCTGCCGTGCCAGTCGATTGTCTGCTGGGCAATGACATGGAGCACAACGCTTGGAAGGAGGTGGAATACCGGACTCACACCGAGATGCTGGGTACACCTGACTGGGCCTGTGTTAGCACAAGGTCCGAGACTACCCGAAGAGGGAGTTCATTTCGGCTGGAGCCTGGAACAAAGGCCCAGCCAGCTGCCAGTCAAGGGAAGAACCGAGGACAGGAGGAGCCTGCCTCGGCGTCTCCACCCCGTAGGACGGATAGGCCACCGGAGGTGGTGGGCCAGGAGTCTGCGGAGGGGGACGTTACCAACCTGGAGGACTTACCCATCCCGGCCGAGTGGCACGTGGAGGGAGGCCCGTCCAGGGAGGAATTCTGCCAGGGCCAGAGGGAGTGCCCTACCCTTGAGGGGCTGAGGCGACAGGCCGAAGCCCAGGCAGCAGGGAACGTTGAAGGGAACTACAGTGTTTACTGGGAGGATGGCCTCCTCTACAGTGAACCCAAGGCACCCCTACATGGATCGTCACGAGCCTTGGTAGTTCCTCAACGTTATCGAGCCTTCCTTCTGGAGTTGGCTCACGAGATACCATTGGCAGGACACCTGGGGCAAGACAAGACCTTCGCCCGTCTTGTCCCACACTTTTATTGGCCTCAGATGAAAGTGTCGTCCGATACCTACTGCCGGACATGTTTGTCTTGCCAAGCCAGTGGGAAAACAGGGGTGAAGCTGAAAGCTCCCCTGGAACCACTTCCTGTCGTTAGCACCCCCTTTGAAAGGGTGGGCATCGACATTGTGGGTCCATTAGATCCACCAACTACAGCTGGTCACAGGTTTATCCTGGTTCTGGTGGATCATGCCACACGGTACCCAGAGGCAATACCTCTGAGGACCATAACAGCACCTGTTGTGGCTAGGGCCCTGATGGGAATCTTTACCCGAGTGGGTTTTCCCAAGGAAGTTGTGTCCGACAGGGGGACCAACTTCATGTCAGCATATATGCGGGCAATGTGGAAGGAGTGTGGAGTGACCTACCGGTTCACCACTCCTTACCACCCCCAGACAAATGGTCTAGTGGAAAGGTTTAACAAAACCTTAAAAGGCATGATCAGAAGTCTGCCTGAAAGCCTGCGGAGGAAATGGGACGTCCTCCTACCCTGTTTACTCTTTTCTTACAGGGAAGTGCCACAGAAGGGAGTGGGCTTCAGCCCCTTCGAGCTTCTGTATGGGCACCCTGTACGTGGACCTCTTAACCTGGTGAGAGACGGATGGGAAAGAACTCCCAGAAAGCTCCCCCAGGATGTGGTGAGCTACATGCTGGCCTTCCGGAGCCAAATGGCTAAGTTGTGGAAGCAAGCTTCTGACAACTTGGAAGCCAGCCAAGCAGTGATGAAGGCGTGGTATGACCACAATGCTCACCCGGTGGAGTTGGAGCCTGGCCAGAAGGTGTGGGTGATCGAACCAGGAGAGCTTAGTGCCCTTCAGGATCGCTGGTCAGGACCCTTTGAGGTGTTGGAGAAGAAGGGTAAGGCTACCTACTTGGTGGACCTGAAGACCCCTCGTCAGCCCCTGCGGGTGCTGCATGCCAACCGCCTCAAACCCCACCACGAGAGGCCCGAAGTCATCTTGATGATGGTGACTGACGGAGGAGAGGACGTGGAAAGCGAGCCTCTCCCTGATCTGTTTGCGTCTCAAGAAAAGGATGGGTCGGTGGAGGGAGTGATTCTCTCCCCATCTCTAACTCCTGAACAGCAGGAGGACTGTCGCCAGGCCCTGGGGCAGTACTCTTCGTTGTTCTCCCTTGTCCCGGGTAGGACTCACCTGTGCGTCCATGACGTGGACACAGGAGACAGCCCACCTGTGAAGTCCAAGATCTACCGGATGTCAGACAAGGTGAAGGCCAGCATTCATAGTGAAGTCACTAAGATGCTGGAGCTAGGAGTGATTGAACCTTCTAGCAGCCCCTGGTCCAGTCCGGTGGTGTTAGTACCAAAAGCTGCACCACCGGGTGCCCAACCAGAACTGAGGTTCTGTGTGGACTACCGGGGACTGAATTCAGTGACAAAAACTGATGCTCATCCGATCCCTAGGGCGGATGAATTGATTGACCGGCTGGGAGCTGCCCAATATCTAAGTACCTTTGACCTTACTTCGGGGTACTGGCAGATCTCTTTGACTGATGGAGCAAGGGAAAGGTCAGCCTTCTCCACGCCCAATGGCCACTACCAGTTCTGTGTGATGCCCTTTGGGCTCAAGAACGCACCTGCCACGTTTCAGCGCCTGGTAAACCAGATCCTCACCGGAATGGAGAGTTTCTCTGCTGCTTATCTGGATGACATAGCCGTCTTCAGTAACAGCTGGGAGGATCACTTGCGTCACCTGCAAGCTGTTCTCCAGGCCCTGAGACAAGCTGGATTGACGATCAAGGCCAGCAAGTGCCAGATCGGGCAGGGGTCGGTAGTGTACCTTGGACACTTGGTGGGTAGGGGAACGGTGCAACCCCTCCAGGCGAAGATCGAGGCCATCATGGCCTGGGAACCCCCCAAGACACAGACTGAGGTCCGAGCATTTTTGGGCCTCACGGGATACTATCGCCGCTTCGTGAAGGGGTACGGTACCATCGTAGCCCCTCTCACGGAGCTCACGTCCAAGAAACAACCTCGACGGGTAGCCTGGACGGAGGCTTGTCAGCAAGCCTTTGAGAAATTGAAGAAAGCCATGTGCGAGGCCCCGGTCTTAAGGGCCCCAGACTTTTCCAAGAAGTTCATTGTCCAGACAGATGCATCAGAACATGGCATTGGGGCAGTGTTATCGCAACTCAACGAAGAGGGTCTGGATCAACCCGTGGTCTTCCTATCCAGGAGACTACTTCCCAGGGAACAGAAGTGGAGTGCAATAGAGCGTGAAGCCTTTGCAGTGGTATGGGCTCTGAAGAAGTTGCGGCCATACCTGTTTGGCTCGCACTTCCTAGTTCAGACCGACCACAGACCCCTTCGTTGGCTGATGCAAATGAAGGGGGAGAATCCCAAGTTGTTGAGGTGGTCTATTTCCCTACAGGGGATGGACTTTCAGGTGGAACATCGGCCTGGAGTGGACCACGCCAATGCAGACGGTCTCTCAAGGTATTTCCGCCTTAGTGATGAGAACTCCCAAGGGGTTGGGTAGCTCTCCCCACTTTCAGCTGGGGGGGGACGCGTGTTAGACCTGTCAGCCCTTTGGGTGGTCCCTCCTCATCATTATTTATTTTGTCCCACTTTTGCCTCAACCCCTGTTTGAATTTTTCCTTTTTGGGAACCACCAGACTTTTTAGTGTTGCTGCAGATTCAGGGAGCCATTTTAGCTACCCCTGAAACTTCTGTCTGAGGGCCTGGAGCACAAAATGGTGGCCACCTGTGACATCACCAGCATCCACTGGAACCTACCAGCACCTTCCAGAACATTCCAGGAGATTCCAGAACTCTGTGACAGTTGGAGACCGTTTAGAATGTTGGGAGGATAAGAGAGGCAGTTGGCAGTTGGGGCTGGCAGTTGGCACCTGACTGGTGAAGAGAGAGGAGCACAACAGTGAAGGAGGAAGGAGTGAAGCAGCAGGGGTGGAAACTTGTGCCTGGAGTGGGGTCCATAAACCCACCCTTGATACTTGTCCCTACTGATGGATCCCAGCCTATAGCCCTGTGTGGGAAGAAGACAGAAGAAAACCATCCTAAGGACCTGGACAGCAGGAACAGGCCTTAGAACCAAGAAAACAGCAAGATTCTGACCTGAGAACTGGTTTCCCTGGAGTCCGGCGTCGAGTAGCCTGAAGACCTGGAGCCCGAGGTGGAGAAGCGGCGCTGACTGAAGTAGCAGACGTCGTACCCGGAGCCGCCTGAGGTCGTGAGAGGGCGCCGACGGGGGTCGAGAGGAATACCAGAGGTCGAGGAGGAAGTGAACCGAGGTCGAGCGAGCGGCGTCATCGGAGGAGTGAAGTCCGCCCTCCGGAGTCGTCGGAGACCAAGGTAGAGGAGCACCGGAGGTCGGGAGTGAGGATCGCACTCCGGAGTCGCCCGGAACCTGTGAGGAGGAGCACCGGAGGTCGGGGGTGAGGATCGCACCCCGGAGTCGCCGGAAGTCGACATCGAGGCCAGGCCGGCCGACGTCATCGGAGCCGAGAGCGCCATCGGACCGGAGCCGCCCGAAGTCGACATCGTGAAGAGACTGCCTGACGCCGTCGAATCGGAGGTCGAGATCGAACCGAGGCCACCGACATCGGACCGGAACCGCCTGCCGGCGTCGTCAAAGAACTGACATTGTGCCGAGGCCGCCGAGACCGAACCGGAACCGCCTCACGGCGTCGACACGACTCCAGCGGCGTCGGAACATCAGAAAAAGGGCAGTAAGTGGAGTAGAGGGCGCCTAAGGCCCTGTGGAGACCTGAGAGACTGCTCTAAGGGGCTAGGGAGGTGCTGAAACCCACCTGACTGTGCCTGGGGTGAACTGGGACTAACCTAGAGAGGTTGTGTGGAGAAGGAAAGCCAGGGCATTGGTATTCCCCCCTTTGATCTACCTCAGTTTAGGCCTCAGCCTTGTCCCAGCCAGGGAGTAGCCTCCCCCCCTCAAGCCTTCCACAACCCTACAAGCTGTGCCTGGGCCAAATCAGCCCTTAAGAAGTGAAGTGTCATCTGATTATATGAGGATTGCTGTATACTTTTAATTATTTATTGGGGATACTGTATTTATTGAATTTCTATCTATTTATTGCTGCACTATATTTATAGGTCCACAGGACTTGTTGGTGTACAATATTTATTGGTACAGTATTTATTGCCTCAAAGTATTTAATTGTCTGTATATATTGCACTTGTATTTATGCCCTGTTATTTATGATCACCCCTATTTATTTCATCAAACAGCCAATATTTATTTGACCTGCACTAATTGAAACTTGTATATTGTGATTGACCTATTTATTTTTCCAATCAGCAACTAAGAGAAAAAGATAAAGAAAGAATATTTTCATAATTTTTACGGTGTAGAGTCGTTTTTGGAACGGATGCACGCATGGTTATTGTATGGGTATATTGTATGCTTAGCACTGCGCCTGTTTCCTGACCACTCGAGCCAAGCTACCACAGTGTGTTCGGGGAGTCCACCACCACCCTGCGGAGTGGGAGTGGGCTGTTTCCAACAGAACATTATTTGAACAGTAAGATTTTATAATTCAAAAGTGAGCAACCAGGCTCTGAGATGATTGGTGTGATATCTTTGGTTCCAACATTCTGAACTTTAAGCCACAACATGCAGAGGAGCCACCATCTGACTCTTACAGGCTAACTCTCTTCAAGGTCATATCTGCCAAAACCCAAAATATGATGTCTGCCTTCCGAAAAACTTCACAATCAACATGCACATGTATTTTGATGGTGACGATCTTGAGTCAAATTGTCTTGGACCCTATCTTCACCATTGGTGCACTTAACAGTAAATATACCTCAGAATCTGAAAAATATTTCCTAGGAAAAAGCATTGTGGCCCAGATGTCCTATCCAAATTTAGTCAAATATCCAACATGTTTTTCTTGTCCAGAGCACTGGAAACAATTCTTACCAGTCAACTTCCTTCTCATCTAGAGTCACTCAGTGATTTGCCGTCTTGCTTCCGCCACAGGAAAGAAACCCAAACCACCTATATTAAAATAAGGAAGGTACTACAAATTTACAGGGATCGTGGACAGCTTAGATTATGGACCGCCTTGATTCTCATGCCTAGAGCAGGAAATGGCTTTAAGTTGGTTTGCATTCCTTCCTGGAGAACCAGATACACCTGGTCTCTGGTAATTTACTTTCCAAAACGACCTCCCTTCACCTATGCCATGCCTCTAGGATTGGCACTCATGTCATCCTATTTTATGTGGTCCTGCCCAAAGTGGTCCAGAGATTTGCATCCCATGAAACTGAATATCAAATGTATGCGGTGACACACAGCTACACCTGTAGCTTCCGGAAAGTTCAGGTGATCAACAATTAATCAAGCCCTTCTTGGCGGTTTTTCAGGAGGGGATGAACCAAAGCATGCTTTGCTTAAATGCTGAAATTCTTTACACGGGCCCAAGTGTACCTTCCAAATGCCCATTGAGTTGACTGACATCCTTGAAAACCTCTCTTCAGTCATCTCACGAAGAGTAAAACCTTGACCTGAAATAGAATAAGACCTTGTTCTAATCCAGTCTGCCATGAACTTCACCTACTCTCTGCTTCCATGACGAATATCAAGTACACAATATCGAGGCACAAACATATTGTTTAAAAATATTGACAACCTTAATATCTTTATATGTATTAAAAACAAAGTAAAAACAATATAGTAGTATAAATGTAGAAATAAATGTAATGAAAAAATAAAGAAATTTACAATAATTAACAACACATTAAAAGCAATGAAACATGACCCAAACAATGAAAAATAAATATCACCAACAAAAATAGCGATAAAATAAATAAAAAATATATCTTTGTATATAAAATCCATTGTTAAACAAAATAACTTGCAAATATATATGCATACAGAAAGACAGGGCTAAAAAACATTAATCACTGATTAACATAAAAAGTACAAAACAATTTACAATAACATTTAACTAATTACATTAAAAATAAGCATTTTTTGCAAATAGAAATAGTCGCTTAAATAAACATTGTAAAAAGGGAATGAAAACGTGCAATAAACTGCTGTACAAGAAGCCACCTCTGCTGGAAAGTTTCAATCTGCCTGATCAAATATTTAAACAGAAAAGATGCATCAACCTGAAGTAAAAAAGGTTCAACAGGTACTACGTATGTAGCTAGAAAATAATATAAACCAAAACTAAATCAATAAAATAAATAAATTGAATTGATGAACATAAAAACCACTAATAATTATTTTTTAAATAACATCTCCACAATACAGATATCAAGGCTTAAAACACCTAACCTAACAAAAAATAAGTCACACCAAAAATAAAAAATATACTAAGAGAAGTCCATACAATATAATCCCAAACCTTTTAAAAAAAATAAAAAAGAATAACCCGTAAATATATTAGATATAATAGTAGAACATTTAAATAAAAATAACTAATACAAATGTCCTACTCAACACTAAAACTAAAAAACAATAATAACGAAAGGAAAGAAAACAAGAAGCCTGCAACAAACAACAGAACCAAAAAAAAGAAGAAAAGTAAAGATTGCACCTATGTATTATGAAAATATATTAAAATGTAATACAATATATATAAAAATGTAACAATGCACATTAATTATAACTTATATTTTAATACTTTTAATACATGTATAACGTCACAAAAAGGGAAAGCATCTCTCAGGCTACCGGGGATACACCTACAGTAAAGAAAGAACTTCTAATGAAAGTGCACATTGAAAATGCACTAAATAGTATTGCAATGCATAATATGGTAGAGCCATCACCAAAGAAGACATTTTAGAAAGGTAGAGGGAACACAATCACCCCCCCAAACATCACAGTTAGAAAGAGAAGCAAGAAAAAATTCCTGAGCAGCTACAGGAACAACACTAAAATACCTAATGCCCCAATTTCTTGAGAATGACACAGGACAACTCCCAATGATAGGAATTCTAACGAATGAGGAGGGTAGCAAAGCAAGCCCCAAGAGCACACAGGACATACCAAGAAAGAGAAATCCTCGAAATAGTAAAAAGTAACAAACCTTAACCTATAGTTCTTAATGCATAGGAGTGGAAGTAACAAAATGTATTCCTGGTCTATACTTCAAATACTAACTGCAACACAGTGCCATGATGAATGGCACACAAATCTTTCCCCACTGTTTTCACTGAAATGTACAATACATGGCCAGTACCATAACACAAATGTGCACTAGTATATGCACTGTTGCCGAACAAGCAAAGTACGAAGAAAACACAAGGCAATGACTGACGGAGCGCTGAAACCTTTCAGACACTTGCCACCAGTCACAGATCTGTGTTGAATCCATCATCGTTCTTTAGCTCACTTCACCGCCCCAGTTTAGACCCAGCCATATGCAAATCAGTCTTGACCCTTGTTAGAAATGGGGGTCTCTATTTGACAGTGGCTGGCGCCAACGTCAAATAGTGGCCCTTCTTCCTAAGTCAGAGTAAGGGGGCTACACCCTTTGATAACCCCTGCTCAACCCTGTGGTAACGTAGCACGAGCAGACAGGCCTATCTCAGAGGCAGTGTGTGAAGCATTTAGGACCATACACAATAACACAGGAAAGACGCTACAAAATAGACACCACAAGCAATTATAAAAAAATAGTTATCTTTATATAGATTAAACACAAAATTGAGAAATGCTCAAAGAGCCACAACGCACGTAATCACAGATTCGTCTCAGGAGCGATGAAAGCACTTGTGCGTGCGGGTGGAATGAACTTGGTTCGGGGCCGTGGTCTATACGACCCGGTGATGCACAATGTACAAAGTACCTAGGATATAAAGGGGCACGGTACACAGCTCCTCAGAGAGGGTGCGGGATGGCAGGCGGACCCACAGCGGCCCCAGTCCCTGGGCGGTGGCGATCCGCAGCGTGCACTCATGGTAATCCTGGGACGGGTGTGAAAGCACCACCCAGCGGCGCACATGGAAGTTGGCAAGGCTCTCGATGTGGAGCTAGCGTGGGTACTCAGCGGCACAGCTCTTCAGCTGCAGTGGCCCACGATAGCGATAGCAAGGATTCTTGTGGCAAAGTTGGGATGGGCGCTCAGTGGCACAGCTTTCGATGGCGGCGGCCCAAAACAGTGATAGTAAGGACTCTCAAAGCCAATGCAGGCCTGCAGCGACACAAGTCCTCGGCTGCAATGGCCCACAGTGGCGGTTGTACTGTTTCTCGTGGTAGGGTAGATGCGGGCACCCAGCGGCACGGCTTCTCAGCGGCAGTGGCCCACAATTGCGACAACAAGGTTTTTCATAGCAAGGCCAAGGTAGGCAATCAGCGGCACAGCCCCTCGGCTAGAGCGGCCCACAATGGCGCCAACAATGGATCTCGTAGCAAGGACTATGCGGGCACTCAGCGGCACAGCTTCTCAGCTGCAGCGGCCCACAATGGCGATAGCAATAGTTTCCATAGACAAGGCAAATGCGGGGACTCAGAGGCAGAGCTCTTCAACTGCAGCATCCCACAATGGCGATAGGAATAGTTTCCGTAGACCAGGCAAATGCGGGCACTTAGCGGCACAGCTCCCCCTCTGCAGCGGCCCACAATGGCGATAGCAATAGTTTCCGTAGGCAAGGCAAATGCCCCCCACAGTAGATCCAGAGACCCTGGATTTCTCGACAGAGGCCTCATCTGTGAGTAGGATTCCTCTCAATAAGAATCCGGGCTGCTGATGAATGAAGTCTAATGTCCCTGAGACTTCAGCAGGAGGCAAGCTCAATTCAGGCCCTTGGGTAGTTGCTTCAGTGGATGGATCAAAGTTTCAAAGTCCTCTCCCTCTCGTTTACACGGCCAGAGGTTCGTTTTGGCATCCCGAAGTTACACACCATGAAGGGGTTTCAGCTCAGATCTTTATACCCCAAAAATCTTTGTTCTTGAGAAAGTCACAAATCACTCGTCCCGGCCAGAACCAGTTTGGTGTCGACTTGGGTCACTTTATTTACGAGGCTGCATCCTCCCTTTCAGGGAGAGGGGCCCACCATCAGACATCCAGCGGGAGGTGGAGCCATCATTCACCTTGCCAGGCACAGCCCTGCTCAGATCAAAGTGGTCACCCCTCCCCATACTTCAATGGCAGATTGCTCCATTCGACCCAGGTCGGCCCCGGCCTGCCCTGGCCCTCTAAACCAGACAACCAATACACATACCAGTGAAACACACAGAAAGTGTTAGACAAAAAGGTACCTACTTTCCAAAAGCGGTAGTTGCACACGCAGAACATAAAGACAATCACTACTACCAGGTGCATGTTAATATTTGGAGCGGAAGCATACCATATTCGACCTCCCTAGCATGTTCCTTGGTACTACTATGACTACACCGGTTCATCAGTTATTTTATAAGGAGCATTCGTGCTGTGTCACTGAATGGCAGTGGCACAGCGCCCAGAACATCTAATGCCAGCAACCATGAAGGAGACATAAACAACAAAAATGGAAGGGAGACCTACGCCAATGGTGCCAGGTCTAACAACCCTGTTCCTCATGGGAACAGTCCAACCTGAACTGCCAACCCAGGTCTTCCCTGGACCGGAGACAAGCATCCTGGGACTGGTTTCAGTGTAACACCCCGCATCAGCCAGGTTAGCTTGAATCCCGTGGCAAAGTGAGCAAGGGACCCACGTCTGAGCATGCCCTGCCAACTTAGGGTGAACAAAGCAAACTTTTTAGACACTTACCTCAGTCACAGATCTGGGTTGAATCCATCATCGTTCTTTAACTCACTTCGCCACCCCAGTTAAGACCCAACCATATGCAAATCAGTCTTGACCCTGTTCCTCATAAGAACAGTCTAGCCTGAACTGCCAAGCCAGGTTTTTCCTGGACCATAAACAAGCATCCTGGGACCGGTTTCAGGGTAATTCCCCTCATCAGCCAGGCTAGTTTGAATACAGTGGCAAAGTGAGCAAGGGACTCACATCTGGGCATACCCTGTCAGGGTAACACCCCTCTGCAGCCATGCTAGCTTGATTTCAGTGCCAAAGTGAGCAAGGGACCCACGTTTGGGCATGCCCTGCAAAGAAGCAAAGTACAACATACAACAAATTCTTAACAATAATAAAACAAAAAACAAACAAATATAACACACAAAAAAAGAATTATAGACTGAGATCAAGCCATGATACCCATTTTATTTAAAAAAAAAATCTATCCATACAAAGCCATATAAGGGCGCCAATTCCGTTTTAACCAAACTATATGAAGGCATATATAAAAATCAACACTTAGGGCCTGATTATGATGTCAGGCGGACTGCCACCGAGAAGTCGTCGGTGGTGGTCCAACCGACATCCAGTGTATCTGTCCAGCTATCGAAATACAATACCGGCGGTCGAAGAGATTTGGGTGGGGAGAAAGATCACGGCCTCATACAGGCTCAAGGAGCCCATCAGGGCAGCGGTCGGAGCCTAATCCTTACAAGGGAGGCAGTGCCTGCGGAGGCACCACCGTAAGGGTTAGGATTTCAGTTTCCGAAAACCTTTTTATGGCGGTCTGATCGCCATGAAAGTCTGTCTGAAACAGGCCTCCACGATGTGGCCTGGGGGGCACATGTGGTGCCACCCTAAACATCCATGCACCGTGTGTCAAGCACCACATGGTGCCTGGCACACGGTGCATGGATGTTTAATATCATCCCTTTTTCTATTGCGGCTTGTGCTGCAGCCCTTTTTTGGGCCACAGTACAAGCCGCAATAGAAAAAGGGATGTTTCTGACCACCTACACGGCGGTCGCATCGTAATCTGAATGGTGGGCCCGCTGACTACTTTTTTGGCGGTCCCAATCCCGATACGATGTTCGTCCGAATGCCATCAAAATGACCCCCTTAGCGTCGATTAGATAGTAGTTGTACCCTGTGTCACAGAGATGACAAAATACTGTAATATGCTAATAGAATCCCCATTCTCTGAAAAAAATAGAAAATAAACCACTATTTCCACATTGCATTATTTTAAAGACACTTGGGTTGTTTGCCTGCCCCAATCATTTTGCAGATGCCAACTCAATTTTCAAATTCTATGGTGAATCTATAGGATAGTATAATCTCAAAAGAGGCAAAACGTAACAACACAGTTCAAGAGTTGCATAATTCCTTGCAAGGAACATTTGGAAGAAGCCACCCTACATTGTAGCAAGTCCTAGAAATATTACAAAAAGAACAAACCACATTGAGGTACAAATAGAACAATGCCTAAAACAAATTAAACCAAAAATATCGAAACAGACTACACAAATGCACAAAATGCCATCTAGGAAGTAAAGGGCTTTTGTTCCCAAAATTCGAAGGCCTAGCCTACCCCGAAACAATAGCCAGAACACTACTCTAAAAACACTATAAACAATAAACAAAAACAAAAGAAAATAACCATACAATTCAATGAAACAATTTCAATTGTGATAACATTTTATGACCAAATGCAACTAACCATTTATATCTATAAGACTATATTTGATATATTTTGTGAAAGATTTGGCATTACAGTAAAATGTTTATAATTGAGAATTAGAAATAGTTAAATGGACATATTTTTATTAACATTAAAGATAACAAAAATATAAACAGGTTAAAAATGTATACAATTATCATTTCACTTCGAAAATAGAAATGCTAAAGGTTTTAAATCCAAAATTTAGCTACGTTGGGGTATGTACTAAACTTTGGAAAAAGTGTATTTACTCTTCCCACTCCAATCTTAGCCACATTGGGAAAAGAAGTGGTTTCTCGGTAGGTCATGTTTAATAATCCCACTCCAGTCTGCTGTGGTTCAGAAAGGGTTGGACCTGGGGATTTAGATTTACTACACCCACTCCAAAAGTGGCCACATTGGAGAAAGTGTAGGACTTTTGGGATGGAGGGTATATTTTCTCTTCCCACTCCAATCCTAGCCACATTAGTGAAAAAAGTGGTTTCTGGGTGGGTCATGTTTAATATTTCCAATACAATCAGCCATAGTGCATACGGTATTGACTCTGGGGAGATAAGATTTACTACACCACTGCAAACTTAGCCACATTGGGAATAGTGTTGGGATTTGAGGGGATTGGATTAACTATTCCTATTCCAATTTTTTTTTTTAATTCTTTTTATTGAAAGAACAAACATGTTAATATCCCATCATTACATAGTAGTTATCATATTATACAATAGTAATAGTGGAGGTCGGTGGTACAGTGATGCATTCTATGGGTATGAGGGAAAAATTTGCTCCTCTCTCAACTATTTGTTATGGTGTAACCATCAGTCCCCTTCGGCCATGCCAGTGAGTGTCAAGGATCTGTATGTGTCCCATGCACTCTATATTTTCCTCCCCTGCTCTGGTAGACAGTTTTTTCAGCCAGGCAACACCAGTCTAAGTCTCGCTTCCACGCGTTGACCGTCCCTATTTCCTGTACACCCCATAGTCTAGCTATATTGTGCTTTGCCATGCCTGAGGCTAAAGCCATCCAGGTCCTTACATGGGGCGGCCAGCAGATTTTGCCTGTGATGCCCAGTAAGTGCCAGCGAGCGTCAAGGGGAATTTGTGTTCTGAGGACTTCCCACATACTCGGGTGATTTGAGTCCAGTATCCTTGTATTGCGGGGCATTCCCAGATTATATGAAAGTGCCTGCCTCACCACAACCCCTAATGCAAAGTTCTGAGTCTGCCCAGCCTAGTGTATGACCTGTGGAGTATCCTTAGTTGGACCAGCTGGAAGCGTGCCCTACTGACGATTTCCCTTAGGCTCTGGATTGCTTCCTGCCAATCATCATCCTCTATCAGTCCTAGATTAGTCTCCCAGTTCGCCTTAGGGAGGTGAGGGGATACGAAAGATTATTCATGATTTATTTTATACGTTAGAGATGTTGCCTTGTCTATCATGGGATCAAGTAGAAGGCGGTCTTCAAGGGGGGAGTACTCCGGGACGGATTCCCCTTCCGCTATGTGGTGGTGTATGGCGTGCCGCAGCTGTAAGCAATGGAAGTGTTCTGAGTTTGCCAGTTGATGTTCACACTTAAGCTCAGCAAAGGTTAGCATTTTCGCACCCCGCCACACGTCCAGGCCTATCAGGCTCCATTTACGGAACCCCTGCAAGTGGCCATCACTCTCCCAGAGTGGTGTCCATTGGTTTAACCTCGACTCCCACCCCAATAGCCTGTTCGCGCTTTCCTCGTTGGTTGCGGTAAAGGGCATCGCATGCCAATCAACTCTGTAGGCTGGTTTCGTCTGTGGCTCAAATACCCACCCGTTAATATTTATCAGTTGGGAAGCCAAATAGTAACTTCGGATATCCGGGACTGCTAGGCCGCCGTCGGAAACTCCACGCTGTAATTTGCGCAGTGCTATTCGGGGTCTACCACCTTCCCAAAGAAGCGTGCGCTGTTCCCCCTCAACATTTTTGAAGAAGGAGTCCAGGATTGCGTATGGGGTATTTTGCAAGACGTAGAGCAACTGCGGCAGAGCCATCATCTTAAATAACGTTGTTCTGCCCATTAGGGAGATTGGGAGGGCGCGCAGGTGCCTCAAGTCGCCGCGCAGTCTTGCCAACTGTGGATATACACTTAAGTTTAGGAATTCTTCAGCCGTGGTTGTGATCCACATGCCCAGGTATTTGAACTTGTCTTGGACCGTTAGAGCTGCGCATTCCCTCGTGAGGGGTGGAAGAGTGCCCACGAGCTGAACACGAGGGACTTGTCCCAATTTATCTGATACCCCGAGTAGGTGCCAAAGGAGCGGAGTATGTGTATTATTCTGTGAAACGTTTGCCTGGGAGTGTGCACATATAGCAGCACGTCGTCTGCATACAGCAAGTTGCGGTCTTCCCACCCCCTCCAACATCTATGCCCCTAATCACGGGGTCTTGCCAGATCCATACTGCCAATGGTTCTAGTGCCAGGGCAAACAGCATCAGGGAGAGTGGGCAGCCCTGCCGCGTGCTCCGGTGGAGCGCAAACATTCTCGATACGGAGCCATTTACGCGCACTTGGGATTTTGGACACTGGTATAGCAGTCGAACCCACGCACAGAAGCCCGAGACCCAATTAAAGGAGTACTGCATGAAGATACGGCCATTCGATGCTATTGAACGCCATACGGGAATCCAGGGACACGAGGGCGGCTGGCACATGAGGGTGCAATTTCGTGGCGTGGAGGACCCCGTATAGTCTCCTAAGATTAAGTCGGGTGCTTCTTTGGGGCATAAACCCTGACTGATCAGGATGTATTAACGTGGATATTACGGATAGGAGTCATGAAACTGAGGTACTCTCAAAAGTACTGGCCACCTAATTGAGCAGGGATATAGGCCAGTACGAGCCACATACATCCGCGAGTTTGCCTTTTTTTGGGGAAACCCACGATTGTCGCCAATTGCAGGTCGTCAGGCAGACACCCCGCCTCCAGTGCTGCCTGGAACATGGAGAGCATTGGCTGTGCCACCTTTGTGGCTATGCACTTATAAAGTTCTGCGGGCAACCCGTTTGGTCCGGCCGCCCTTTCTGATTGTAGATTTTTTATGGCCCCTCCTACTTCCTCCCTTGTTATTGCACCATCAATCAATGCCATATCTTCGATATCAAGCACCGGAAGTGAGATGTCTTTGAGGAATTCCCTGCCCTCATCTTCGTATTTATCTGTTCTGGACTGGTAGAGCGATTTGTAGTAAGTCGCAAATGCCTCTGCTATATCAGCTCCCGCACCCTTTTTAATTCCATCCGCTGTGCGGATCTCAGCCACCCAGTTCCTCTCTTTGTCCCTCCATTCAAGCCAAGCAATATGTTTATTGGCCTTGTCCCCAAGGTCATATATGTGTCGCTGCGTTGCCACAGCGTGGTGACGGGCAGTCTGTTCCTCCAAGTCACGGAGTTCCTTTTGTTTGAGTCGGAGTGAATGATGCAAATCTTGAGTGTTCGCTCCGTTATAGTTAGTGCCCTGTTCTAGTTGCATTATCTCGTATTCTAGCGTGTTGCACTGGAAGTGCCTCTCCTTCTCCAGGCCGTCTATTGTGGCTTGCAGGTAGCCCCTCGCCACTGCTTTGTACGCTTGCCATAGGGTGGAATGGAACTCTACCGACCCAGCGTTTTCGTCAAAATATTGTTGCGTACGGTCACTAAATCGTTCCTAGAATTCTCTGTCCCGGAAATGCCAGGGTGCTATGCGTGGGGGCATAGAATAATTTCTAACCGGGCCCTGAATTAGGACCTCTACCAGGGAGTGGTCAGAGATGACCCTGGCTCTATGGTGTGCTCCTCTAAAGTGGCCTATGTGCATGCATTGTGTGAATAGATAATCAACGCGCGAGCCAGAACCGTGGCCGCGGAGATGTGTGTATTGCCTGCTATTTGGATTGTGGAGTCTCCACAGGTCTGAAAGGCCGATTGCTTTGGCAAATACCCACAGCGGCTCTGCCCCACTCCTGTGAGCCTGTGTCGAGGTTCTGTCTAGCTCATATGACATGACCACGTTCATATCGCCACCTAGAATATGTATCCCTGAAGGCATGTCCAGCAGTATTTTACTTAGTTCAGGGAGGGTGTCGGCCTGCAGTTTTGGTGGAATGTATGCTGAACATAAGTTGAGGTTACGCCCCTCCAATATTCCAGACAAGGACACATACCTGCCCAGCGGGTCCTGCCAAATACTACCTCTGATCAATGGTACTGAATTTGTGACCAGTATTGCTACCCCTCGGGATCCCGTTGTGAAGCCAGCATGAGCTGCCAGCGTGTAACCATATCTGTTGAGTGCAAGACACTGGTTCCTATTCCAAAGTTAGCCACATTGAGGAAAGTGTTGCAATTTGGTGAGGTATATTTAGTTTGACCTTTTCAAACTTAGCAACATTAGAGAAGGTGTTGGACTCTGAGGATGTCATATATACTACTCTCACTCCAAACTTAGCAGCATTAGGGAAAGTGTTGGAATTCTTACTCCAAACTTAGTAGCATTGAGGAAAGTGTTGGACTTTCAGGGAGTTAGAATTACTACTCCCACTCCAAATCAAACTTAACAAAATTGGGGATTGGGTTGGATTTTGGTGCGGGGTTAAAATAATATTTCCACTCCACAATTAGCCAGATTGGGAAAGAGTTGAACTTCAAGCGGGGGCATATGTGGGTTGGATTTATTATTTCCACTATAAACTTAGAAACATTGACTAGTAGTTGCCAGATTTATCATTCGCAATATCAATTTTGCCAGGTGAGGGAAAGTGTTGGGATCTGGAAGTATACAATTTACTACTGCAACTCCAAATTTAGCCATATAGGAGAAAGTGTTGGACTTTGGAAGGTTAGAGTATCTATCCCCACCCCAAATTTAGCCACATTGGAGAAAGTGTTTGAATTTAAGGTAGTTTGTTTTCTATTCCCATTCCAAATTTAGCCACACTGGGGAAAGTGGTACAATCTGGTGGTGTCAGGTTTACTTTGAGGGGTGAGGGTTAAATGTAATATTCCCACTCCAACATAAACCAAATTAGGGAAAGTTTTGGACTCTAGGGGTGCCAAATCTCCTATTTCAACTCCATACTAAGACACATTAGGTAAAGTGTCAGACTTTGGGGGATGGGGGTAAGAGTTACTATTTCCACTCCAAACTTAAGTAACTCAGGGACTGTATAAGACTCTGAGGGTTTATAATCTACTTTTCCAACTGCAAACTAATCCACATGAAGAAAAGTGTTGGACTTTGAGGATTAAATTTACTACTCCCAATCTAAAATTAGCCGAAATGAGATAATGATGGACGGTAACGTGATAATATGAAACATTCCCACTCCAAAATTAAGCAATTTAAAAAAAATATAACTTTGGAGAACTTTAATTCAATAAATCCATTTAAATCTAACCCACATAATGATTTGACTAGAAAATGTGATGGTGCAGTTTGAGAAACAAATACCAACTACAATAAAGAATAAATTAAAATTCATCAATACAACAACATAGAGGGTGATTACGATGTTGGTTCAAAAGGCTCCAAAAGGGATTCGGATTGTCCGAATCGGATTCGGAACCTATTCTTCCGACCGAATCAGATACATTTCCGACCGACCGATTACGATGCACGGAAACCGTTCAGGCTGTCCGATTCGGTTCCGATCGGCATTCAGACAGCCCTAGTCGTTCGGAGCCGAATCGCACAGCTTTATGGACATGGTTTCCAACCGAGCGATTACGATGGGCGATTCTGACAGTCGTTTTGAATCGGTTTGCCTGACCCAAAACGGCTGTCGGAATCTGACTTTCGGGGCCTGTAGCAGGCCCCCCCTTCACTCGTAGGCCTCCGGTTGGGGTCCGTGGAAGTACCCAAGAGACCCCTCTTTCCAACCATGCGCAGTGTGGCAGGCACCATGAGCCCACCAGAGGGTGCAAGGTTTTCGCCAACCACCCCTTTTTTCTATGGAAGCCTGTGTTCTCGTTCGGAACACACGCTCCCATTGAAGTCAATACGAGTACGACCGAATGATGTTTGAAAGCATAGTAATCGGTCGGTCGGACTCGCAGAACACGATCCGGTCAGAAAACATTCTGAAACCGATTTGGTCGGATGAGTTTCCGACAGACATCATTATCGGCCCCATAATATTAACAATCCACATAGCACAAAAAATAAAGGATACATTAGTAATAAATATACTTAAATGTAAAATATTTTTCAAAGTACTATTAAAATGAAAATACTTAAAGTAATGGATAATGTTTATTATAATCAAAATATAAAAAGGCCTACCTCACAAAATATACAAAACCGAAATAACCCAAAGTAAATACACACACAAAAAATATTTAAAATATATATAAAATAATATATCAACATTTCCAAAAAGCATACAATAATCAACAAAAAACTATTTTTTATACAAAAGAATCTTAAAATTATAATCAATAAACTAAATACATTTAAAATAAAAACACTGAAAATCAAAAAACCCAATAAAGCCACATACATAAATAACTTGAATATTAACATTTATACCAATACAATTTTACCATTTTAAATACATATTTAATAGTTGTATAGCATTTATAAATACAAATAAGTAAACAAAAACAATTAACCCATAATCTATTCAAAATTTAAAAAAAGATAATATAGTACCAAAATAGCTTCCAACCCAAAAACGGCCAAAAAGTGTAAAAGTAAAAACATAAATTTAAACATTTTGACAACAAAACAATTCACTAAAAATATAAATTACATAACAAAAACAATTATGCAAAATGTATCATAACACAACTCAAATGTTCTAATGAATTAAACACAATTTAGACATTTTTTCCACTTAAAATGTTAAAACATGCAGTTCCCTCTGAAATCTACAGCCCACTTCTAAAATATGATGATAAAAAATTAGTTAAATTAAATACAATAGAAAATACAAAAACATAAAATATATTCCAAAAAAACACAGTTCATAGCACACAAAAAGATATAATACACAATATTTTACAAGTCAATATTACTGATGCTATTAAAAAAAAAAAGATTATATTGCATCATCTATATAGAGCACATACTTCTATGAGAGGCTCCGAAGCGCTTGCCAAAATGATTAGCAGGCTGAACCATGTAGGGTGCATAGTTGGAAGTGTGTTTTCTTTGCTTTGATCATATGTGGGAAGTGTTTCCATGTCGTACACGATAGCTACTGAGGTGCTGTTATCTTGTTATGGAACACAGGACTTAGCTGTGTGCTGGATGAAAAAATGTGAGGGAGAGAGAGGCACACAGTATTTGAATTTCTGAAGGTTGGTAGCTTTGAACAGCTCTGAAGGTTCCTTTTTTGGTAATTTTCATGATCATAGTCCACTTAGCAGGTTACTACACTGGGAGGTCCATTCTTATATATTTTGTTTAAAGTGTTTGGTCCTGAGCAGGCATAGTTTGGAGGAACACATGGCGAAGAAATCTGCTGGGATGGACATTCGTAATATCATCCAATATCTGACTGTCGCTGTGAGATGTCAAGAAGCAGTCATAGTATGTTGCTTATTGGGAACTACAGTGGTGGCCTAAGTTAAAGTTCTCTATTGGACAGCGGCATGTGGCAGATCTCTTCAGTTATTCTATGCCTGTACAGTTGGTGAAGGGTGGCTTACTGCTGAGGAATGGTAGAGCACTGCATGATGGGCATGATTCATAGCAGTGTTGTCTTATGTGACAGTGCCACGCAGTATAAGGGAATTATTATGCAGTCTGTATGAACTACAAATGACTGCCATACTACGAAGTGTTATGGTCTTGTATTGTAATTGCATTTATATAGTACTTACAACCCATGAAGAGGCATTGAAGCACTTTATGTTGTTCTTCAGTGGTTATTGGGATTAGCCTTGTGCTCTTAAGGAAACTATTCCATGAATGTATTCTGTTTTGACGTGATAAATTCAATTAATAGGAGGTATGTGTCATCATTGGTGGGAATGGATATGAGAATTCATGCAAACAGTAGGTGATATTAATAAATGTGTTACAAGAGATTAATTATGAATTTCGCGGTCTCCCTGTCGGACCTCCACGGCCGTGCCGACAGGAGGACTGCCAAGCCCATAGTGCACCAGCCTGCCAGATTACAAGTGTAATCAATTGCGGGTGGGTGGTGCTACGCATGTCCCTGCACTGTGTGCACATGCATGCGACATTGTGCAGAAATGGGGTTCAATTACAGGGGGGGCATGTGGCCCCTAGCATATACCCCCAGACCCAGATCTGGCAGGGAGCCATGTTAGGGCCCCTCTAGATGGCTCCCCACCACCCTTTTCATGGTGGGCTCATCGCCATGAAATGGGCGGTGAAAAGGCTACTCGTAATATGATCAGTGGTGTAGGTAGCAGCACCACCAGCAAATTTAGACTGGTTGCAGACCGCCGGCCCAGCGGGATCCTTGATCCCTGTGGAGCCGGCGGTCTCGTGGTGGTCCAACTGCCGCACTCCAAAAACTGTCGGCCGACCTGCAGTGTGGCGGTGATCGGACCACCACCACGAGTACAGCATTCCTCAGGACCGCCGTACTCGTAATAATGCCCTATGTATTGTTATGTTGAAGGTGTATGACCTTTAAAGGAGAGGTTGTGTTCTTTGAGGTAAGGTGTGTGCAATTTACAGAAATATAATAATAGGGATTAAGGCAAACATGTATGACACTTAGACTAGGTTGTGCTCAAAGAGAAGAGGCATGCAGATATGGAAAGCAAAGGGAGTGTTCATATTAAAGAAAAAGTAGAGGCAACAATTAGAAGTTTTAGATCAGGGTCAATAAAGAGGAAGCCTTTTTGAGATTGTATGCAATTTAGGATGCAAAACCATAGAAAGAAACATGTATTGCATGTAAGATAGTGCTTTATTAGGTACTTTTGATAAGCACTAGATAAGCCAACAGCCAATACTTGAAAAGTATAAAGTAAAAGAGAACATTCCATAGAACAGGGGTCTAGGAGGGCAGCGGAGAATCAGCGGTTAGAATATTCACTAGAAAGTGCATTACCAAAGTAACTTCTGGAGGATATTTCTAACTGGAGATTCCTCACCTTTAGAATGGATAGTATTGCAGTACCTACTAAGCTGATGGGCATGAGAAGAGGACTCAAACCAAAAAGATATGCAGAACCGAGTGGACAAGGGCCACTTCCACTTATCAGACTGTTGAGGCAGTAATGCTTCATAAATGTATGATGGGATACCCATGCTGCAGGCTGGTGGATGTCTAAAACAGCCACCCTTTGCAAAAGTGGCTTGGTGGCGGTCTCAGCCCTAGTGGAGCCAGCTTGGTGGCCATTGGGGTTGTATCTTGGCTAGTGCATAGCAGGGAACGTTACAGAGGACTACCCACATTGACAGGGTCCTCTTTTGCATAGCCTCCCCTTTGGTTTATCCAGAGAAACCTATACAAAGCTGGCCATCCATGCCATACTAGTTTGTATCACCAATATGAAATGTCCGAGCCTTCTTAGGATCAAGTTGATGGAGTCTCCTCTTCTCTTTCGAGAGGCGAGGCAGAGCAAAAATTAATGGTACTGCAATTGACTGCCCAATGTGAAAGGAAGTCACAACCTTCAGTTAGAAGGCCGCAATGGTCATCAGTATCAATTTGTCCAGAAAGGTGGTGGTGTAGGTGGATGCACTGAAAATACCTATAGTGGGGAGAGGAGTTGGCCTAACGGCTAGTGCGCTCGACCTCGGACCTGGGGAACTCGGTAATGACGCTGAACATCCTGTGATTCTGGGCAAATCACTTGATCTCCCCGTGCCTAACAAAAAACAAGCATTGGCATAGCCAATAGGTCTCGCCTTTGGGACCTTATAAGTGCTTAGCCATGCAACAGTTAACTAAACAGTTAAACGGTCCCAAAGGCGAGACCTATTGGCTATGCCAATGCTTGTTAGCATTTGAGTGTGATTATAGAGTTATGCACGAAACCGTTTAGGGCCGTTCCGTCCAGAATTTGATGGCCTGTGGTGTTGAAAGCACTGCTAGATAACAATGGTATAAGAAGTCGGGAATGGGCACAAGTGAAGGGTATGACATGCAATTCCAAATGTCAAAATCATAAAATGTGTGATTTAAGATATGGATGTCGTTTAAGAACAAATGTGTTATTTTCTTGAAAGTTAAAAACAACCAATAACTGCATTGTAAATAGAGACACGAGTTTTCCATTTTTACTATAAATGCTTCCCTCTCTTTATTTTAAAAATCACAAAGAAGTAGAGGTTAAAGGTCTGATTTGCAAAGGGACTTACGTGTAGTAAAGGTACAAGTGTGGGGTCTCTGCACTCTGGGCAGCCTCTCTGTCCAGCGCACTGCAGTAAGTGCAGTGCGGAGATTCTGCCATGAGTGAAGAGACACGTAACTTTATTGCATATTAGTCCCTTTATGATTTGAGCCCTAAGCCTTCATTTAAGGGTCTCACCATATGTTCAATCATGTCTGCTAGATCAAACGTTATGCATATAATCAGAAGCCCTAGTATTAAAACATGCCATCTTGTAATGTGCCATACATTGTCATTACCTTTTCTGTTTGCGAAAGGCACCAGTTATCGAAAGTAGTAAAATAGACTTTTACTAAACTCACCTTGGTGAAACTGCAACAATTGCTGCTGCTTATTGAGGAGCATAAGGGCTGGTACCCAGCTAATGCCCCGTGTGCTCATTGAGAAAAGGGTGGGGTGACCAGCAATATCAAAGGAGAGGCAGAACGATCTAAGAGTATGAGCATAGACAAGAACAGAGGAGAGGATAGGATAGTGGAATGAAGGGTTCCGAACACAGGAGAGGGTTGAGTAGTCGGTTACAGGACAGGCAGTCAGTGCGAAGGGAAACGCAGGGGAAACTGTTGGATGAAAGAGGCAAAGATTTGATGAAGGGAGGACAAAATGGTTACAGGGGGGGCACAGGGTGGATTAGCTACTTTCATAAGAGGAAACGTTTGTTAGGAGGATGTTGTGTTAAATCGTAATAATGTAACTGCGCAGGGTTGAGGCGAGTGAGGACTTGAGCACTGTGGACTAATTATAGTGTTAATCTTGGAGCAGATGTAGCAGGGTGAAGTCATGAGCAGGTAAGGATGAACAATAAGAATACTGATAATTGAAGATGATGGAGAGAGTAAAGAGCTGAAGGTTTGCACAGAGCGCTTGTGGATGGTGAGGTAATGAGGTCCTGGAAATAGATAGATTTGACACCTCCTAGATCATTATGCAGTGTATGAAGGGCTTGCTTATTAACCAAGAAGTTAGCAGTGAATATGTGCTTTCGCCATTTATGTACTGCTGCCCTCATTTACTGTTATGCGCTCTTATTTCAAGTGTAATTCATGGCTGAGGCCTATCTTTGGTACAAGGTGGATAATGAAGCAGTTGTATGAGCTGTAGTGCAAGACTGAAGTGAGGTCTTTATGAAGATCACGTGGAAAGCAGTGAGAGCAGTGGGGTCCTGTTTTCTACAGCAGATGGGTACATGAGAGAGCGATCTACAAGGAGGCGAACTGATTTGCATGTGAAATGTGTGATGTCAGATGGAGCGATGATGGGTTTAGATTTGGATAAAGTGTTTGAAATTAGCATAAAATTGAGTGGCTTACCTTGCTTGTGGGTGGGATTAAGGAAGGTGTCATTTGAGGAGTGATCAGACAGAAGTGGAGACACTGCCGAAAGCATCAGTAAAATATTTTGGCAAGTTATGGTCACACCAGTGAAAGCAGAATCGTTTGGTGAAGGCAATAAATAGGTGTGTAGCATAATTTCCGCCAGCTGTAACTGAAAGCCATTACTATATAGTTACAGAGACGAATGCGTTTCCAGATGTTTGGAATGAAAGAGGCTTATGGTGCGAGTCCTAATGAGAAAACATCTTGTCATCCATAATAAAACACTGACCAAGGAGAGTAAGATCACATAGGTATGCTTTACTAAGGTAATACCTAAAACAAAACAAATGTTAGATTGGTTTTGAAATAACAGTAAAATCATGAGTCTGAGTCTTAGGACCTGGAAGGCCAGTGCAATCAGGAGTGAAATACGGACAGAATTGGAGCATGCTAGTATAAACTATGTTCAGGATCCTTTGAGACACCTTTAAAAATACATTTTAATACAAGTAAAAGGGATAGCTCCTTTCCGCTCCTAAAGCGTCTTTTTTTTAACGCAGAACAAAATGCTGTATGGTGCTCTGTAAAACACGTTAGCGCCACCTGGTGTATTTCATGCAATACGGCCCCAGAAATGTTCTGCCAAATGCAATGGATCTCCGTCACATAAACAAAGGCAATAAAAATCAAACATCAAAGCGGCGAAAGTGAAAGTAATGGAGCAGAGCATCAAAGGGCTGGGTGAGAAGGGAGGGGGGAATGCAAGGGTCAAAGCGGCTAAAGTGAAAGAAAGCTATAGAGAAGGGAGGGGGGAGTGGGAGCAGCTGTGCACGTGCATGTGATCGTGCACTTAAGGTTTAGGCCAGCCAAAAGACTGTGGGTAGCACTTTGAAAATCCCACATACAAAATGTCTCTTCGAGCCTTTGGCTCAGCGAGACCTAATGAATGTGTGTCCTCATGTAACATAACTGGTGCTATGTAAAGTGCTCTGATACCTGATTGGATTCGGGTCAAGTTCGCGCTATAGAAAACTCAGCAAAAAAAAAAAAAACCTGCTGACATAATTGCAATGATGAAGATGGTCTTTACAGACAACAGTCGTAAAGATCAGTTGTGCATTGGCTCAAAGGACATCCACATGAGGAATGTTAAGACAACGTTTAACTCTACTGTGTCATCATAAATGTCTTGGGACAGAAATGAATGAGTCTAAACTTGTAAGAAACTCATGACAACAAAAGACTTAATAAATAACAGTTCTTCAGGTAAACCAATGAAGGCTGAAAGGACTGAGAATATAGACATTTCAATGTGCCCACCGCAAGTCCTTTCAGGGCTAACGAAAGAACAAAAAAAAGAACATCTGAAAGTATGACTTTTAAGACATCAATACTTTGGGCCTCGCACAAAGCAACAAACTTGCCCCAACATAAACAGGCTTTGTGGAATGTTGTCTAGGAACAAGGATGACATCAACCAACTCGGTTGGCAAGTCAAAAGCATTCAATTGGCGCCTTTCAATCTCCATGCAGAGAGCTGTAGGTTGTGGAGACTCGGATGCAGGGCCCTGCTCCATTGCTGAGAAAGGTGGTCCTCCCAAAGTGATAGATTGATTGGGGTAAATGCTCAGCTATTCTGGGTATCACATCCTCCTCCTTCCCCTATCCAAGGCGATTAAGATAACATGTGCCCAGTCCGTTCTGATCTTCTCCAAACCTGAAGCAGGAAAGGGCTAGAGGTGGGAATGAATAGAACAGCCCTTTGTACTATTTCAACCGCATTGCCAAGCAAAAGCCTTGAAGGAAGCTCCAGCACACAAAATTGTTGACACTGCACTTTCAATGGTGGTATATGGATCTGACACGGGCAAACCTCTCAGTGGTTGAAGACAGCTTGTGCCACCTCGGGATGAAGACACCAGTCATGGTCCACCAGATGATGTCTGCTGAGTTCATCTACTCTGACATTCAGACAACACGATAAGTGACTGTCTACCAAGAAGAAGTTCTGCTGCTCCAACTACCTCAAAAGGTGTAGAGCATCCAGGAAAATTATCAAGGACCCCACTCCGCCCTGCCTATTGTAATACCCTATTGTGGATGTGTTTTCTGTGTGAACCTGAAACACCCTCCCGTTGATGGAAAGCAGAAAGGCTTTTAACATCAGATGGATCACTCACAGCTCCGAAAGATAGATATTGAGCTGGCTCTATGCCACAGGCCAGAGGTTTCTGATCAGCACCTCCTTCAGGTGACCTCCCCAACCCAACAGTGACAGGCCTGTCACAACTGTGAATTAGGGGTTTGAAACGAGGAACGGCCTGATATAGGGCAGGTTGGAAACTGTATGAACTCGAAAAAGATCCTGAGCCATCTCTTGTGAAATCTGGACAGTCAGTGAAGTCCTGATGTATGATTCACTGAAACCTGAGGCTTCACTGCAATGCTTGCATAAGCCACCTGGTTTTTGGGATGAGGAGGGTGCATGAGGGTTTTAGACTATTATGCCCCAGATCTGTCCTCACTGAGACCATGGATTGAGCCAAAACATTGGGATCATATATCCTAAATATTTCAAACTCGCTGCAGTGGTAGAAAGGCCTAGAATGCCACGGTGTCCAGAACAGCCCCACTGATGGAAATCCCCTATGTGGAGCACATGTGGGACTTCAGTTTGTTGATGGAAAAGTCTGAAGATGCAATGAGTTCAGTCATCATCCAGAGTGGTCTACGACGGAATGCAGTGATCCTGCCTCTAGCAGCCAGTTGTCAAGGTGTGGCACTGCATGTATGCTCAGCCTCTGAAGATGGTTGTGGCCACCTTTGCTTTCGTTAACACCTGAAGGGCCGAAGTATGCCTGAAGGAGAGCATAGTAACTTGAAAGTGTTCTTGGCCCACCTTGAGTCGCAGCTACCATTGGTGGCACTCCAGGTAGGGGATATGGAAATGCGTGTTTGTTAGTCCAGGGACACCGTACAGTCTCGTGGATCCAGATTGTAAAGGACTTGAGCTAAGGTGAGAATTTTGAACTTGTCCTTCCTCAAAAAGGAGTTTAACGGGTGAAGATGCAAGACTGATCTAAGGTCTCTGCCCTTCTTCAGAAAGAGAAAGTAACACGAATAGCAGCCTAACCCCACTCTGAATCTGACATGTGTTCAATGGCTCCTTTGGAGAATAGAAGAATGACTAACTGCTTCAGGATTGTGTAGTGTTCCTCTGAAAGTCACTCTGTTCTAGGAGGAAGACAGGATTGAGAAGAAATTAAAGGCATGGCATATCCTTTTCAAATATTTGCAAGACCCACCTGTCCGACGTAATGGATCTCCAGCCAGCACTGTGACTTCTACTGGCCAGGCATGGGTGTGAAGCCAAACTTATAGGCCAGCCACTGCAGCAGAGAAGAATAAGTTCAACGATTTGCCACATCCTTCGCTTCGAACGGACTGGGTCTGTTGCTCTAGTGTTGGTTGGGAAATCTGGAGTTATCTGCAAGCTAGCCCCCTAGAGTAACCCCTTACATCCTGTATTGGACCTGATTTGATGTGGACACTGCTGAGCTGGTGATAACAGACCCGAGTACCTCACTGTTAAGACAGTCTTTAAAGTATACCTATGACAAATGGAACTTTTCACTGAACAGTGTGGGCCGTCAAAAGGTATGTCCATTAAAGATCCCAGCAGGGTACCCAAAAACCCAGTTTATCTTATCAAGGCATGGTGCCTGGACATAATACTGGTCTCAATAGTTCTACCTATGAACTCCATGGTGTCCAGGCAAGCTTGGAGCGCATACTTCACAGCATCCTCATCATCATGCATCCTTTAGGCTACAGTGGTCCTCTGGGACGTTTGGCTTGCAGGTCATATCTCAAATTGGGGGTATCCTCTAAGAAGAAGTACTGCTTTAATGGACCTGAGATCTAAACTAACCATAGAAACGATTCACTTTTTCTGAAGGCATCAATTACTTTTTATTCTCCAGGGGATTGGCTTGAAAGGCATTCAGATTGACCTTTTTTCCCAATGTAGGATGTTTGGTTAGGACGTCTGGGTCACTGGGAGCTGATCTGTGTAACCTACCCACTGGTTGATTGACTAGAGGGCGTGAGCATGGCTTGGATAATAAAAACTATAAGGGCTTCAGTAAGAGCTTCATTAAATGGCAATAATGGCTCTGATGAAGTCGGTCCTGGTTGAAGAATCTCAGTCAACACATTTGTTATTGACTCAATAGGGGGAAATTGCAAGGCTAGAGTCAGCTGCCTTCCTAGCAACCACTGCAAATGAATAACTTTCTTCTGTTGGTGTCCCAGGTGGTGAGACTATCTCTGCTCCAGATGTGTCTAGCTTTCTGGTATTTAGAAGGTCTAAATATATGGCATCATCAATATAGTGAAGGGAAAGTAGGTTTGACACTCTCCATCATTATTGTCCTAGGGGCATCCCGCACTGGGTCAAAATCCAATCTAAAGAGAGACGCAAGCCTGTAATAGTACTGGCATTGTGGCTTAGAGTCTAGTTGCATAAAATCTGGTTGCACCGGTTATGTTTCATAGAATACCCCAATGACCCTGATGTCCCTTGACCTACATTTACCGTATCATTACACTACATAACAGGTTTTGGTATTGACCTTTTACCTAGTTAAGCGCTGCATAAAATCTCGTGTGGTTTTCCCCGAAAACTAGCCTCATTAAATATGCATGAAGAGTCTCAGAATCACAGCAGGATTACCATCTTCTGCATAATGACTATGTTTAAGGGTAATCCTTTCCATCATCCTCGGTCAAAAGGACACAGCAAGGTAGAATCCCTGGGGGGGGGGGGGGGGGGGGGGTAGCACTTTGAGTATATATACACCAGATCTTTGCCAAGGTAGTCAGAGGAGAAAGACTTCCATGCTGACACACTGATGCGAGGCGCTGAGGTTCCTGCACGCAAACACTCCAGCTCGCAGTGGTCTGACATCCCTCGCGGGGTGTCCATCTCGAGACCAAGACGGGGCCCTACAGTCTTTCGCTTCAGGTAATGGGGTTGGCTTCTGCCTAGGGGGATTATTAGCTCTGCACCTTCATACATGCTAGGTAAACTTAGATACATCTATTTAGGGTTGCATCGGAGGAGTATGCATTATTATTGTCATGTATTTATATGCTTGCATATAGCCATAGTTTTAGCACTATGGTAGAAATCTACCATCCATTTACTCTATTGGTGCTTAATATCGTTTATATCTGTTTCTGTCTCATGGTTGTTTCAGCACACCTATTTTACACTAGAACGATACTGGTTCAATAAATACTTATTGAAAACGTCCCCATTGTTTATTCTGTGTATCTCTCTGAGACAAAGTGAGCACGAGTGACTGAGCGAAAAGTACTGTACTGTTTCCACGATCACTGATGGGACAGAGATGTCATGCTCGATAGTTGCCAAGAGCTATTCTCTCTTTGGTAAGAGCGGTTTACAGTGGCACTGTGAGCTAGCTAGGTATACAGGCGAACATACCTGGTGGGGGTGTCTGAAATAAGTTAGGACACCAATCCCACAGTTTATGTTGTCTAAATGCGCACATCATATATAGGTTTATAGGAACTACACAAAACACCTTTGTGATCCCGTAGTGTGACATGGGCCTGAAGCGAGCAAACTTTGCTTCGGAGTCAGAGATTTTGTAACAGCAGTGTTGGCACTGGTACAGAACGAACTGTTGTGGACCCTGGTGCCAGTATGGAGGCCAGGCCTAGATCCAGTATGGGCTTACTAGCAGGAACTGAGAAGGCAGGTGGTGTCATAATGGATTCTCCGGTGGAAGTTCGACTGGAAACCCCTGCGGCTCTGTGGGGCCTGAAAGTACACCAAAGAGTCAGATTCACACTGACATCAACAGCATAGACTGTTTGAAGGCCAGTATCTACTGTGTAGTCTACGAGGGGCTTGGAGCAATTGTGTGGTGGAGTCAAATTCAGATGGAACCAGGGGGCATAGGATCTCGAACTTGATACCATTGTACCTTCTCACTAGACTTCGATAGGTGGGTTGGGGTTGAGTCCCACTTGGTCTTCTCATGGTTATATCTTGACTTTGACCAGGAACTGGACTTATCGTAGGAGCAACCTCAAGATCAGGACCACAAATTGGAGGGGGAGCTGTGCTTTGGCCGTGGCCTCCTCTTATGTTCAGCAATGTAGAGTTTACTTCACGAATGGTCATGTCTTGGGGTGGATAAGGGCACACTTGTCATACGACTTCGAGGCATGGCTTCAGCCCAAGCACCACAAACACACTTTGTGCAGACTCATGACTGACATCTACTTCTTGCAGTATCAGCATGGCCTGAATCCAGTTGTTCTCATTGGGACATCGCTCCTAGCACAATGATGTAGAAATCTGGGAGTCATCGGAAGAGCAACATAGTTGAGAACAGAGATCCAAATCTGCATCAAAGAGCATAGAATACGGAACTCACATTCACACCCAGAAGTGGCATTTTTAGAAGGGTCCTCTCCATCACTTCAGAGGTGGTACAAAGCCATCAAAGAGCCACACAACACCAAGTACCCATGCAAAGAAGAACTAATACAAACATCTCTGGATCCGGTTTTGTGACTTGGGATATTCAAAGCTGAGGAATGTGCTTTTCTAATTATTCATCCCAATATGCTGGCTTCAGCACTCAACAAGCGTGAGGAACATTTTTTTTTGCTTGCATGAGGGATCATGGAATTCTTGTTACACCACTTAAGGCTTCTTCATACAAGGTCACTAAATGGTTGAAAGCGTCAAACACTTTGTTAGACAGATTGCATTTATTGCATTCTTTGACCTATATTTACATATAGTTTGCTGTATAGGACACACTTCTTCCTTCTGACAATCAACTAATACTCATTTGTGTTCAGTACCATGAATTCTGTAGTGCTTCTGGCATGAAAGCCTGAATGCCTTCTATGTGTATTATATTATGCAGGATTCAAATTATAAGTTGTGTGGTTTTACTAATGTTTTTGCCCAGTGTTAGTAACTCTGATTGGTTGAAAGAGTTATCTGTCACCAATAGTTGGAGGATGCTATTCTGGGAGGCAGGAATGACAAGGGATTTGTGGGCATGAGTAGAATTCTTTCAAAATAGTATTGATGTAGTCTACCACTGTAAGAAAGTGGCTCTGTATATACTGTTCCCAAATAGGTACAGTGTGTACAGAGTCCACAGTCCCCAGAGGTTTGGCAGAGGCTAAAGTTAGATATAACCTTACTCTCTGAAGTGGTAGCTTGGTCAAGCAGTGAGGCAGTATCAGAGGACAGTGTAAAGCACTTGTACACACTCAGTCAGAAAATGGTCTCACACACTCAAGAACTGAACTCTAGGCCAAATGGTTTTTGTAAAATATGTAGTTTTTATTTTAGAACCAACAATAGCTATCAAAATATACTTTCTCAGATTGAGATGCTTTAGATAAATACTTTCAAATAGGCAATAGACTTTTGAGTATAATAGTTACAGTGGTTGCAATAGGCAACACAATTTCAAACACAATAATACATTAAGCTCAATGGGATTTTCTAGTTAAATGCAATTAGTTACTTTAAGGATTACTTTTCTAACCACATGACTGGATCCTGGATTCAGTCCTGGGACATTTCCTGTAAACAATTGAGTAAAAGCGTTTTGGTTACAGTAGTGATTTTTAAGCAATATTTTGGTATTTTAAAAGTTGACACTTGGAAACTTTTTCTCATAGAATCACCAATTTTATCCTATGGGAGGAAATTCACTTAGTAGGGTAAGTGGGGTTATTGTTACTTTTTCTAACTCAGTGTTGGATCCTGGATCCAGCACTGGTGCATCACCTGTAAACAGTTGAAAGAATGTGTTTTGGTTATACAGGCGATTTTAAACGAATATTTGTAAGTTTGCAAAATCGACACTTAGAAACTTTTTCAGCAAAAACCAGGCAATGTTATCCTATGGAAGGAAATTCAAATTATAGGTAAAGTATGTTCTCGTTACTTTTGTAATCCAGTGCTGGGCTCCTAGGTTCAGCACTGGGACCTCTATCTAAGACAGGTAAGTAATTATGTTTTCACAGTTGGTGTGATTTTTAAAGAATATTTGTAGTTTGCAAAAATCGACACTTAGAAAACAGTTCACAGAAAAACAGTCAATGGTTTCCTATGGACGAAAATTGGGTTAGCGGTAAGTATGGTTGTAATTACTTTTCAGGGTCAGTGCTGGGCACCAAGATCCAGCACTGGGATCTCTCCTGATAGCAGGTGAGTATTTTTGTTTTCGTTACTCGGTTGATTTTAGGTGAATATTTTAAAGTTTAGAAACTCCACATAGAAGAATTTCCAAGTGAAACCAGTCAATGCTACCCTATGGAAGAAAAGAGAGTTATTGGCTTTTGGGTAAGTACTCGACTGGCAGAGTTAAGGTTTTGGGCATAGACTCCGGGGTCTTCCAGGGTCAGGTAAGTACAGTTGTTACACCCTCAGCGGCATTGGGGCAGCTGGGTGCAGAGTGAGTTAGGCCCAAAGTTATCCTATGGGAGGCAGGGGGCCCTTGGTTGGTGGCTGCTGGCTAGCAGGCCACGCAGCTGTGGGAGCTGGGCTCCTGGTCACTTGTTCAGGGAAAATGAGGAAGTAGAGTAGAGATTGCACTGCCAGGGGCACTCGGGCGGCTGGGTACAGAATGCTTTTGAGCCGTCGGGTGCTCAATGGATTGCAATGGAGAAGCTCAAGAACGAACAAAGGCTGCAAGCTCGGGGACGAAGATTCTTCAGGTGCGACCACCACTTTGAGAGGTAAGTTGGGTAGTTGGAGAATAGGTGGGCACCCAGGAGTTGGGCACAGGGGGCTGCAGGTCGCCGGGTGCAGGGGTGCCTTTTGGCGTCGGGAAATCATACCCTCTGCTGGTCGCGGTTGGAGGGGTCCCTGGTTCTGAGGCTGCAGGCGTCGTCAGGAGCGTCGAGGTGGGTCCTTGGGTGCCGGATTTGGGGTCACAGTAGCCGGGGGACATCCTTGTGGTCTTTGTCCACTCCAGCACAGGCCAGGCTTGGCGGGTGCAGGGTTTGCGGTTCCTGGCTGATGCCAGGGGTCAGTTACTTGCTTTAAGCAGTACCACTGCTCATGGGAGTCCCAGTTGCTTACATTGGAGTCCCAGTTGCTTAGAGTCACAAGGTAGCCAGGTCCTCTGGGGTCTGTGAGGTTGCTGGCCACTGGAGATGCCGGGGTTTAGCAGGAGCAGGTTCGAGGCTTGACAGGCCGGTAGGGCTGGGGCCAAAGCAGTTGGTGTCTTCCTCTTGTTAGCAGCTGCACGGCTGTTTTGGAATCTGGATCTGAGGAAGGAAGGTTCAGGGTGCCCCTAAATACTAAATTTAGGGGCGTTACAGGTAGGTAAAGGGCAGGGACCACTGGGTCCCTGCCCTGGGGTGGGTACACCCCCTATCCTGCCACTCTCCTGTGGGAGGGGAGAAGTAGCCTAGTCCTGATTGGGAAGGGCTTCCCATCTTCAAGATGGCGAGAGCCCGGAGATGTGCTTCACCTCGCCTCCCCCACCTGAGGGGTGGGGTTGGCAGAGGCTGGCAGACCCCTTTTCCTTCCTTGGGGTTTCCGGCCCGTCTTCCCGCCAGAGTGGGGGTCAGAACCGGTAGGGGCCAGTTGCTGAGTACAGCAAGTGGTCTGGAGAAGCTCACAAAGGCGACATGCCTTTGAAGCTTCCCCTGCCCATCCTGGGGGAGGAGACCTAGCACCTCGCCCAGGATGTGCATTGTTGCGGGCCCAGTAGAGCGGATGGCTTTCTACCCAGGGGTCCAGCAACATGTCTGCTGTGTGGCAGCCCCTCAGACAAGACGTGGAATGTAGGTTAGGCTCAGGGAGCATCTCTAAGATGCCCTCTGTCGTGCATTGTACATTAAATCCCACACTGGCATCAGTACAGGTTTAAAGTGCTAAGAAGTTTGATACCAAACTTCTCAGTTTTCAGTGGAGCCATCACGGTGCTGTGGAGTTCGTGTTGACCATCTCCCAGCACCATATACTCTTATATGGCAGCACTGCACTTACAGTGCCCAGGATTGGACCTGGGTACTGTAGGGGCAGAGGGCTGATGTATGCCAGGGCAGTGTGTGTTGTGGGCATGGCACACAGGGATGTGTGCCATGTCGACTCTGTTTTGTTCTGTACCCAGACACTCAGCCTGCAAGGGCAGTGTGTGTGTGTCAGGGTACAGGGCCTCTAAGGATGGCATATTAAGTGCTGCAGCCTTTAGGGGCCTTCCCTGGTCACAAGGCCCGGGGGTACCTAGTGTACCATTTACCAAGGGCTGACATGTGGCCAGAGATGCCAATTGGGTTTAGGTTTCAGCACAGTTTTAGGGAAGGAACATAGGCCCTGGGTACCGGATTGGCAGGAGCCCAGGGCACACACAGTCAAAGTACATTTAGCAATTCAGCAAAAAGTGGGGGCATACCATGCAAGAAAGACGGCACTTTCTCACAACCACCATACAACTTGCCACAGGTGTATACAGAGACATGTCAAGACGTGGGCTCAGGGCCCCAGCTTTTCAGGGCCCCCGCTTTTCAGGGCCCCCCTAATAGAACCAGCTCAATTGTGCAGTCTTGCCCTGATGACCTTGAATAATTCTTAAAGAGATTATTTTAAATACTGTTTTCCTTTCATTTATTTTTAAAGTAGGTGATGTGTGAGATTCTATTACATTTTTCAGAAAAATGTTGTTCTTATGTTTAAGGCACCATCCATAAAAAAAGTTTTTAGATTTAACAGGACTGCGCATATGAGAAATGCGAGGGTGTCACAGAGATTATTTGCAGTAATATTAGTGAGTTGCTGCTGTGTTACAATATTGAACTCATGACACAATCCCTAAACATTAGCTGTACACACATTTAGAATTTGGGCGAGTGAGCATGTGTAATGTCAGTGACCTGGCCACAGAGTGCATGAAAGAGTTGAAATTGGATCACAGATTCAAAGCTGTTCCAATCAGGGGCCCCCAAAATAAGTTTGGCCCAGAGTGCCCAAAATCCCTAAGATGTCCCTGAAGAACAAGTTAGTTACCTCTGGTAACGAAATAGCTTTAAGAAACATAGGTTAGTTATAGATTCCTTACCTTAGTATTACATCCAGGCTTCAGACTGGATCTAGAAAGGTTTTCGTCAGCAGTACCCCTGCGCGTCAGAAGGTGGCTGTCAACTCCGCATTCATTGTCAGCGTCGTGGTTACCGGGATGACGTTGCGGTAACTACATAGACACAGCCCTCATGCACTGACGTCAGTTCTGTACACGACTTACCACGCCAGAAGCGCAGAGCCATGCAAGACACTGACCACTGGTGCACAAAACTAGGGCCCTGAAAGGATGTCCTTAACCCTAGAAGTCAGTTCGCAGAACGAGGAGGATGGGTGGGGCGGTAAGGAATCTATACCTAACGAACAAGTTACTTACCTTCGGTAACGCTTTTTCTGGTGGATACAGGATCTGCCTGTGTATTCCTCACCTTGTGAATATCCCCTGCGCCAGCATTCCACAGAATTTTTTATCCATATCTCCACGCCGACGTGGACGTCAATTCCACGGCTCCGTTCGCAACTCCGTATGTCGTCACCGGAGCCATAAGAGAACCACGTCGGCGTGATGACATCAGTTCCACCCATTTCTTCCGATGCGAACAGGTGGACCGACAACAGATTCAAAGTATACAACATTCGAACAATATACATAGTACATAAACAAAAGGAAAGCTAAAGAACATAAGCATTTCCTATAAATGTACCAGATAGAAAGAAGATACAATGAATAAACAACATGTTAAACAAGGCAACCTTTAAGGTATACAAAGGTGGACAACGGGGAGGCGGGTGGGTCAGTGACAAATCCACAGGCAGATACTGTATCCACCAGAAAAAGCGTTACTGAAGGTAAGTAACTTGCTCTTCTGATGGATACATCTGCCAGTGGATTCCTCACCTTGTGAATAGATTCCAACAGCAGTCCCACTCCTGGAGGAGGGTGTCCACCTTTTTATACCAAAAAGTCCTGCAAGACAGAGCACGCAAAATGGCCCTCCCTCCTCATCTCAGAGTCTAAGCAATAATGCTTTGCAAAAGTATGGAGGGAGGCCCAAGTCGCGGCCTTACAAATGTTTGCAACTGGAACACCCCTGGCTAAAGCAGAGGTGGAAGACTTAGCTCTAGTTGAATGAGCTCGAATACCCTCAGGAGGAACCTTTCCGGCAAGGGCGCAGCAGATCTTGATGGTTAGGATAATCCAGCTTGATAGGGTGCGCTTGTGCACAGCTTTGCCTTTTGAGTGTCCAATATAGCCCACGAAGAGCTGATCTTCCAAACGAAAATCCTTTGTTCTGTCCAAATAAAAGCTCACAGCTCTTTTAAGGTCCAAGCGGTGAAGCCTCTCCTTCTCCTTGGAAGGGGGAGGATAAAACACAGGGAGAGTGATGGATTGTCCCAGATGAAAGGGAGTAACTACCTTAGGTAGGAAAGCAGCCCTGGTCCTGAGGACCATCCTTTCAGCATGTAAGGACAAAAACGGGGGTTTCGAACTAAGAGCTTGAAGCTCACTCACCCTCCTTGCCGAGGTTATGGCTACAAGAAAGACCGTTTTAAAGGACAACAGCCTCAAAGGACAACTATGACGAGGCTCAAAAGGAGACCCCATCAAAAAGGTTAAAACAAGATTAAGGTCCCACTGTGGCATGACAAAGGGAGTAGGTGAAAACCTGTAAGTAAGACCTTTGATAAATCTTAATACAATAGGAGATTTAAATAATGACGGCTGATCTGGAAGACACAGAAAAGCCAATAAGGCTCATAAATAGCCCTTAACCGTGGCCACAGCACAACCCTGCAGAGCCAAGGAAAGAGCAAACTGAAGCACATTAGACAAGTGGGCCTTTAAAGGGTCAATAGATCTCTCTCTACACCAACTTACGAACTTAGACCATCTATAGGAAGAAATAGACTTAGTGGAGTGTCGCCTGGAAGATAATATAACATCCACTACATCCGATGGGAGAGAGAAAGAACTCAGGTTGCCCCGTTCAATCTCCAGGCATGAAGGTGCAGGCTCTGGAGGTGGCGGTGTAAAACCTGCCCCTCCGACTGCGAGAGGAGGTCTGCCCTGAGAGGTAGACGGAGCAGAGGGTGCGATGAAAGGTGAAGTAGATCTGTGTACCACACCCTTCTTTGCCAATCCGGGTCGATGAATATAACTTGGGCCCGGTCTTGGCGAATCTACCTCAGCACCCGAGGAATCAAGGGTATGGGAGGAAACGCGTAAATGAGTTGTGAGCCCCAACTCAACTGAAACACGTCCCCAAACACCCTGCATCGGAAACTGGAGACTGCAGAATGACGGGCAATGCGCGTTCTCTTGAGTGGCAAACAGGTCCACCAGAGGAGTCCCCCACGTCCGGAAGACGTGCTGAACTACCTCTGGATGAAGCCTTCACTCATGGTCGGTGGAAAACTGTCGACTGGGACTGTCCGCACGCACGTTCAGCACCCCGGCCAGATGATTCACAATCAAGCAAATCCGATGGTCCCGAGCCCAGGACCAGAGTCGCAAAGCCTCTCTGCAGAGACGGTACGACCCTACTCCTCCCTGCTTGTTGACATACCACATCGCGGTAGTGTTGTCCGTCAGGACTTGAACCAACTGACCACGAAGGGAAGGGAGAAAGGCCTTTAGCGCCAAACGTATCACCTGCAATTCTAGAAGATTGATATGAGACAATCTTTCCTCTGGAGACCAAAGACCCTTGATCTCCAGATCCCCCAGATGAGCACCCCACCCCAGGGTGGAGGCATCCGTTATTACTGTGGCCACCGTCGGAGGAAGATGAAAGGGATTTCCTTGAGACAGATTGCCCTCCACGCTCCACCAAGACAGATCCGCTGCAGCTTCTCTGGAGATTCTGACTGACTCCCTGAGATCTCCGTTGTGCTGATACCACTGCCCGCAAAGACACCACTGGAGCGCCCTCATGTGCCAGCGTGCATGGTTGACCAACAGAATGCAGGCGGTGAACAGACCGAGCAGGCGAAGAACCTTTAGAACTGGAAAAAACGCTCCATTGCGGAATAAAGGGATCATCTCCTGAATGTCGAGAATTCTTTGTGGAGGAGGAAATGCTCGACACACAGTAGTGTCCAGTACCGCCCCTATGAACAGGTTGCACTGAGAGGGCACCAGGTGAGATTTGTGCACATTGATTGAAAAACCCTAGTAGAATAACAGATGAGATGTTTACCTGCACATGATGATGCACCATCTCTGGCGACTCTGCTTTCAGTAGCCAGTCGTCCAGGTAGGGGAAAACCGGAATCCCTGACCTCCTGAGATGGGCAGCCACCACCGCCATCACCTTGGTGAAGACTCGAGGTGCAGTATTAAGACCAAACGGAAAAACAGCAAACTGATACTGTTGTGACCCAACCGTAAAACGGAGATACTTCCTGTGCGACTTCAGGATTGGGATGTGGAAATACGCATCCTGCAGGTGACTTATATGATACAAATGCAAAATTTCTAACTTATGCAGAATTAGTGGATAAATATCAGCTTCCACGGACACTATTCTTTAAATATCTTCAACTTCGCGACTTTTGCATGAAAAACCAGATTGACGCTCTCCCTAATAACCTAATTGAGGGGATCCGTCTGCAAAAAAGAATTGGCCCACTTTATGCGATTTTAACGGAACATAGGAACGATGATATTCAAAAATATAACCACTATTGGATTAACCAACTGGGAGACTCTCAAATTGAAATAGTGGAATCACTATGCTTCGCTAAAAAAATCTGTCTGGCAGCTAATCTAAAAGCTCAGGTTTATAAAACGATTTTTAGGTTATACTATACTCCTAAACGTATGGCAACTTGGGGAGATAAATACAATGGTAAATGTTTTAGGTGTGGAGATCAGGAAGCTGACATGCTCCATATTTTTTATAACTGTGCAAAACTTTCGCATTTTCTTGCGGATGTTGAAAGATTTATATCGCTGGTACTGGCTTGTCCTTTGAAGATTTCCCCTTCACTTATGATACTGGGCTGCTGTCAAAAAACATACAGCTATCAGATCTTAAAAGAACACCGGTATTTTTCTATTCCTTGCAATGACGGTTGCCCGGTTATGTATTGCAACAGAATGGTTATCACCTGAACCTCCTACTTTTGAATTTTGGAGAGCGAAGTTATATCGTATTTATGAAATTGAAATGCATTTGTATCTCTTGAAAGGAACAAGGAAGAAATGTCTGGGAATGTTAATTTGGGGAGCCCTGATGAATTTTCTCTCTGATAACACTAGTACATCGTAGTATCTGTGATTTGGCTTTTTTTGTGGTCTGTTGCTTTGTCAAGTCATGTCTTTTTTTTTTCCTATTTGTATATTGAAGTCATTTATGTATGTTTATAATAATGGAGCTGTCATGGAAATAAATTTTTTTTAAAAAAAAGGAAATACGCATCCTGCAAGTCGATCGACACCATCCAGTCTTCTTGCTGCAACGCCTGAAGAACCTGTGCAAGGGTTAGCATCTTGAATTTCTCCTGCTTCAGGTAAAAGTTAAAAATTCTGAGCTCCAGGATTGGACGCAATCTGCCGTCCTTTTTGGGAATCAGGAAATACCGGGAGTAGCATCCCTGACCCCTTTCCTGCTCTGGAACCACCTCTATCGCACCTTTTTGTAGCAATGCAAGAACCTCCTTCTGAAGAAGCAGCAGATGGTCCTCTGAGCAAAAACCTTGGCAAGGAGGGGGAGGAAGTTCCCAAAAGGAAGGGCGTACCCATTCTCCACAAGGTTTAAAACTCAAAGGTCAGTCGTGACTGATTTCCAATCTCGCAGAAAGTGGGACACCCAACCCCCAACAGGCCTCACATGATCCAGGATGGAGGATCTAGGGCTGCTTCCCTGCAGCATCATTGGGAGCAGAGGAGGCCGAGGAGGAGGAGGGATTGCAGCCAGAACCACGCTGACCCCTTTGTCTCCCTCTATTGGATCTATAGAGGATTTTGTTGCTGCTGCTGAGGTTGACGGAAGGAACGAAAGGATGACCTTCCAAAACCCCTATACTTCTGAAGCCAAACCCTTTAGACTGTGTCTGCAAACCTTAAGACTTCGCAGTAGCTCTGCTATCTTTGAATCTTTACAAGGCGGAATCCGCTCTCTCCCCAAAAAGCTTTTCCCCATCAAAGGATAAGTCGACGAGAGTGGCCTGAACATCCGTTGAAAAACCGGAAGAGCGGAGCCAAGCCTGCCTTCTAGTGGCTACAGAAGATCCTATAACTCTGGCCACAGAATCAGCCGTATCTAGGCCTGACTGAATAACTTGCCTAGCTGCAGCTTGAGTTTCAGAGACAACCTCCATAAAAGAACCCCTCTCCTCTTCAGGCAATTTGGGAGCTAACTGCTTCACAGAGTCCATCAATGCATGAACGTAGCGGCCCAACAAGCAAGAGGCATTTGTAGACTTAAGCGCCATAATAGCAGATGAGAAGACCTTTTTAGCTGACTGCTCAATCTTCTTTGGGTCTCTGTCATCTGGCGCTTGTGGAAAAGCCCCCGAAGATTGTTTTGAGCATGATGCCTGCACAACAAGACTCTCCAGAGAAGGATGAGAGGAAAGGAAGCTCGGATCCCCGGAGCCACTCTATATCTTCTCGCCACAGTCCTAGAAACAGCAGGTGAAGAAAGAGGCTTACGCCAAACATCCATAATAGGTTCTAAGATAGCCTCATTAAAGGGCAGCAGAGGCTCGACAATAGAAGAAGGCGAATGAAGGACTTCAGTCAACAAGTTTGGCTTATATTCCGCAGAAGGCAACTGTAAGTCCAACAGCTCCGCAGCCTTCTTAATTACCAAATGGTAAGGAGTCAACTCTTGAGGAGGAGAAGATCTGGAAGAAGAAAGTTCCCACTCAGGAGTGGTGTTCAATCCACTTGCCTCCTGAATACCTTCAAATTCATCCGTGGAGTCACCCAATTCACCTTCCTCCACTTCATCTGCTCCATACTGTTCTTCCTCTATAAGCCTCTGAGCTTCTCTTCGAGAGCGGATCCGAGGACACAGCGTTGGCGGCGCCGTACGCGGAGTCGGTTGCGCCGAAGGAGTCGGCGGCATCACACGCGGCGCAGCTGGAGTCGGCACCAGCGTCGAGGGAGGCTCCGGCGAAGGTACGCGATCCAGACGAGGCCGGGAGGAAGGCTCTCCAGACAGAGCCGGGAACTGCCATGACGGCCCCATCGGCAAGAAGGGCATAAAAGGTGCCTGAGCGTAGTGTTGTGGCACGCCCAAACTAAATGCCATTGGACCCACGAGACCTGAAGGTGCACCGGATGAGATGGCTGCTCTCTGGAAAACACCATACATAGCATTCAAAAAATGCGCTGGATCCGGACCCAGAGTCGAGAAATGCGGGTATGGATTCGAACCTGAATCCGGCCGAGAAGTAGCTAGAGCCGGAGCCGACGGATCCTCTACTGGATCCACAGGTTCACCTTCCGGCACAGGAGAAAGTTCAGTCACCTGATCAGGCTCGGCATCGGAAGCAGGAGAATCCACCAGCGCCGGAGACTGCGCCAGAGATAACTTTGGCGAAGAAGAATTCTCCGGAGAAACACGAGGAGAAGGGGAAGGCGAAGGAGAGACCAAGTCCTTACTTCGACGTCGAGGCAAAGGCGACCTCAAAGCCCTACTCTTTGTCGATCGGCGCAGAGAGTCATGCTTACTCTTCTTGTGTCTTCTCGACTTCGACGAGTGCGAAGTCGATGACTCCGGCTTCGACTTGTCTCTTTTTCTACCTCTGCCCTCCTTCGCCTTGGCTATGAACAGCTTTGCTTCTCTTTCTTTTAGTGCCTTAGGATTCATTTTCCTACAGCAGGAACAGTCTTCCACGTCGTGATCCGATGAAAGACACCATAAGCAGTCTTCATGGGGGTCAGTGATGGACATGTGACCCCCACATTCCTTACACGGCTTGAAACCAAACTTCGACGAAGACATGAGTACTCTAGAAACAGTAACCCACAAGGAGACTACAAAGTAACTCAACAATCAAGGAGAGTGCTGGATAACCGTTACGTGACGACGGCGCAGAAAAAAGGGAACTGACATCACGCCGACGTGGTTCTCTTATGGCTCCGGTGACGTCATACGGAGTCGCGAGCATAGCCGTGGAATTATGACGTCCACGTCGGCGTGGAGAGCTGGGGAAAAAATTCCATAGAATGCTGGTGCAGGGGATATTCACAAGGTGAGGAATCCACTGGCAGATGTATCCATCAGAACTATGCTTCTTACAGATATATCGTTAACGAAGGTAAGTAACTTGTTCATCTGGAAGAAAGTTAGTTATAGATTCCTTACCTTAGAATAGATACCCCAGCAATACCAACCCCGAAGGTGGGTCTGCGAACTAAGTTCACACCAGAAAGTCCTGGATAACAGAACGGCCAAAAAAAGCGGTCTCACCGGACTTGGCTGTCCAGGCAGTAGTGTTTGGTGAAAGTGTGCAACGATGCCTACGTAGCTGCCTGAAGATGTCATTTAGGGGGACTCCTCATCCCAAAGGAGTGGTAGCTGCGGTCGCCCTGTTGGAATGGGCGCGCAGTCCCACTAGAGGCTCCTTCTTTGCGAAAGAATAGCAGTCTTTGATGCAGAGAACAACCCACCTGGAAATGGTCCGTTTGTGCATGGCTCGACCTTTCTTAGCGCCCACGTAACCAACAAAGAGCTGGTCGTCCACCCGGAATTGTTTGGTGCGATCCAAGTAGAAGGAAAGCGCACGTTTTGATCCAGACGATGAAGCCTCTCTTCCTCATTTGAAGGATGCGGAGGCAGAAAGAAGGTGGACAAAGTGATGGTTTGTAGGACGAGCTTGTGCGGATGGACAGCCAGAATGGAAGGCTTGGAAGAAAGAGCTTGTAGCTCACTCACCCTGCGTGCAGAGGTGATGGCCACCAGAAATGCAGTTTTTAAAGTGAGAAGCCGGAGAGGACAGTTATGTAGTGGCTGAAAGGGAGCACACATAAGATAGGTAAGAACCAAGTCCCACTGGGGCATTACAAAGGGAACAGGAGGAAAAAGAGGATTAATGCCCTTAAGGAATCTATTTACAACAGGGGACTTGAAAAGAAAAGGCTGATCAGGAAGGCTAAGAAAGGCTTAAATGGCCTAGAGGTAGCCCTTTAGAGTGCCCAGAGCAGAGCCCTGCTGGGCCAAAGAAAGGAGGAACAAGAGAACCTCAGAAAGAGGGGTGAAAAGCGGTTCCACAACCTTTGCTGTGCACCATGCCACAAAGTTGTTCCATCAGAAGGCATATACCATCTTAGAGGCGGGACGCCTGGCTGCCAAGATAACATCGCAGACTTCGGGAGGCAGGTCAAACGACATCAACTGCTGCCGCTCAATACCCACGCACGGAGGTGGAGGCTGGACAGGTTCGGGTGGAGGACCATCCCATGCTTCTATGACAGAAGATCCTCCCAAAGATGCAGTCGGATCGGAGGATCAATGGCCATGTTGAGCAGCTCGGGATACCAGACTCTTCGTGCTCAATCCGGAGGCACAAGAATGACTTGGGCCTGGTCGCGCTTGATCTTCTTTAGCAATCTGGGCATAAGTGGTATAGGCGGTAAGGTGTAAAAAAAAGACCACAACTCCACTTGCGACGAAAAGCGCCACCTAGCGAGTGCCGCCTTGGAAATTCCAACGTGCAGAACTGCTGACATTGCATGGTCTCTTCGGTGGCGAATAGATCTAACCAAGGCTCTCCCCACTGCTGAAAGAGACCTTGCGCCACCTCTGAGTGAAGACGCCATTCGTGATCTATCATGCACCTGCAGCTGAGTTAGTCCGCCCTGGCATTCAGGGAACCTGCCAGGTTTTGAACCTCCAGGGATATGCCCTGATGATCCAGCCATGTCCAAAGGCCGGAGGGCCTCCTGACATAAGGTCTACGACCCCACCCCACCTTGTTTGTTGCAGTACCACATGGCAGTGGTGTTGTCCGTGAACACCTGCACCACTCTTTCCAGGACAGAGCGAAGGAATGCCTCTGATCTCCGCCTCCCCCATGTGGCTGCCCCATCCCAGAAGTGATGCATCGGTCACCACTGTGAACTCTGGTCGGAGAAGGGAGAGGGATCTTCCGCCAACCCAGTCCTGGTTCGTGAGCCACCACTGCAATTGTTGTGCAGTGCCCTGGACGCAATTGGACAGATTCCCCTGATGTTGTGCCCACTGGAACTTTCTGTCCCACTGCAGGGCCCCTATATGCCATCTGGCACGGTCCACCAGCAGGATGCAGGAGGCCATCAGACCCAGCAGCCTGAGGGTCATCCTGACTGAAATCCGGGATAGAGGCTGAAAGATAAGAATCATAGGCCGAATATCCCGGACTCACTGTTCGGGAGGATAAACCTGAAACTGCGTTGTGTCCAGGACCGCTCCGATGAAGAGGAGTTTCTGAGAGGGGGTCAGGTGTGACTTCGGCACCTTGATGGAGAACCCCAGCGAATGCAGGAGGTCGGCCTCAGTCAGTCGTCGAGATCGGGGAAGACTGGAACCCCTGATCTGCGCAGATGAGCTGCGACCACCACCATCACTTTCGTGAACACCCGAAGGGCGCTGGGAAGGCCAAAGTGGAGCACGGTAAACTGAAAGTGCTCGTGGCCTACCATGAACCGCAGGTAATGCGGGTAGGCCGGCAGGACGGGGATGTGAAAGTATGCGTCCTGCAAGTCCAACGCTACCATCCAGTCTACAGGGTCACGGGCACACAAAACCTGAGCGATTGTCATCATTTTGAAATTCTCATTCCAGAGGAAGCAGTTGACGTTCCTGAGATCCAAGATAGGATGCAGGCCTTTGTCCTTCTTGGGCACCAGAAAGTAGTGGGAATAGCAACCACAACCTACTTGTGGGGCAGGAACATGCTTGATGGCTCCCTTGGCCAAGAGTGCCAAAACTTCCTGTTGGAGAAGGGCCAGATAATCCTCCGACACAAGATGGTACGGGGTAGTCTCGAAGGGGAGGGAGTAGCCCCTCTGACTATTTGCAAAACCCACCTGTCCGACGTGATGGTGCGCCAGTGGGGGAAGATGATGGCACATCCTGCTGCCCACTGGCGTTTGATGGCCCTGAAAGGTCGGACTAGGAGGGTTAGGAGGCTGCTGTAGAGGGGGCTGTGGTGGACTGGCCCATCCGCTGGCCCCCAGAACCACGCAAAACCAAAGGGGATGATGTTGAACATTGCAAGCACTCACCCCGAGTCAACTGATCTGGGTTTAATCCATCATCATTCTTTAGCTCACTCCGCCAACCCAGTTCAGTCCCAGGATGCTTGTTTCCGGTCTAGGGAGGACCTGGCCTGGCAGTTCGGTCTGGACTGTTCCCATGGGGAACAGGGTCAAGACTGATTTGCATATGGCTGGCGTGGTGGGCAAAAGAACGATAGATTTAACCCAGATCATTTGACTGTGTGAGAATGTTTGCATTGTCAGCATTTCGTCCATCTTTTGTTTGGTGTAACACGGCCCCCAGAACCACAGTGCTGGTTCCCACGTCCCTGGGTGCGCACATGCTGAACAGCTTGAGCTGGCCTGCGGCCCTGGGCGGGATGTGGGGGGCACCCCTTCCATAGCCACAAAAAGGGCAAAGTGGAGCCTCGGCCTCCCTACGCAACACCACTGCGTATGATGCTCCCTCCTCTGTAGCCACAGTAGGAGGAGACAACAAGCAAAGGTCTGGTGAGGTATCCAAACCACTGGCTTCCCCCAGTTCCTCTCTCCAGTCCTGCTCATACCCCAACTGGTCGGTTAAAGGGTCCCCAGACCCCTCTCAGTCCTCCTCTGGCTGCCAATCTGGTCTCACACAGCCAGGGTAGAACAGGGGCACAAAAGTATCTGTAGGCGCCGGATTGGTCGACGCCAGTGTGACTCAGTGTCTACCTCCGAGGTGCAGGCCGATGTCAGCTGGGGACACAGCCGGTATCAGTGGCGGACGTGGTGCCGGTGGAATCTGCACCGGGGAGGGGTAACAAGGTCGACCGGCACAGATCCAGATCCAGGCCTGGATCCAAGGGTACCGAGGCCAAAGCCGCCAACGGTCCAGGGCCCCCAGCCGAGTCCGCAGGGCCTGAGTCGGGCTGCCCAAAGATGGCGTGCATTGCTTCGTAGAACTGACGAAGCTGGGCAGGGGTCGCTCACAGTCCCGGGAAGGGGGGGGGAACCCAGAGTTGACCCTATGCTGGATGGGCACCACCCACATGCCTCGTTGCGTCGGCCACCGGATGGGGAGAAGTCGAAGAGCGACGATGCTTCTTCGACTTTTTCTTGTGCTTCGACTTACCTGACCCCGATTGCGAAGACTTAGCGGTAGAATTGGGTTGGCTCCGCGATCGGTGCCTCGACCTCCTACGCGACGGGGACCTCAAGTGACGCAGAGTACGACTTAGGGTCATGGTTGTGCTCCAGGCAGTAGAGGCATACGCGGTGCAGATCCGTCACCGACATCAGCCGGCAACAGGAACTGCAAGCCATCAAGCCGGGCATCCCTCATGCACCAGGAGTCGATGGACTCAAAAAACAGTCGACAAAAGTCGAGAAAAAAGTCTCTCTCCGGATCTGCGCGGAAAAAGAAAGAACGGAGGTCAGCGTGCGAAGGTGATGTCTATGTAGCTACCGTGAAGGCAACCTGGTGACCACGTCGCCAAAACACTTAGTCGACCGACGGCACCTTCCAACGCGCAGGGGCACTGCTGACAAATAAATATTCCGGATCCGGTCTGAAGCCTGGGGGTAATTCTAAGGTAAAGAATCTATAACTTACTGTTTCTTTCAGATCCCAGTACCAAGGTTTCCAGGCCAGTGTCTCTCCCTTCTTGCTAATCATAACTGGGCCCATACAAGTTTTCCAAAAATGCAATGCTGGCAACTCCTGGTTCCTTCCCTTGGGCAAATTCTCCTGTTGTCAAACTGACTAAGGGACCACCAGGAGGCGTTCTGAACCACCCAAGTACTTCCAGGGTGGGCGATTACAAATTTAAGTTTCAGATAACGTCCTTCCAATCTCACTTTCACCATCTCAGGGACAACACCCTTAGACTGGCTTTTGAGTTCAGAGTCTGTACCCTGACAATGAAAACTTGCCAGGCAGTCCAAGACGTCCAGTGTAGACAGCCCACATCAATGGGGACACAGTGTCATGCAGAGATCTGCCTAGTATAGAGATTCTGTCGCCTGTCAACAGGCACAGGCAGCACTTCCAAGACAGAAGTGGCTTCACAAGCACCATGCTTCTGATCCTCTCCTGTCAGGATACGTAACTCTTGGACCGCTGGTCTTCACACTGCAGGTGGCACCCATATCCTACCCCTTACTATCCTCGTGTCACTGTAACCTAATCTTAAGGCCAGCACCGTCAGACACCTGAGGTAGGGCAACCTGGATGCTCTCAATGTATGGATAAGCGGAAACACACAACTCTGCAACTATAACCCACCACACTACATAGTACATGGCCACAGGCAAGTCAAACTCCCTGAAATTGACATTACTCACCCTACAAATCTCTCTTGGAAGATACTGTTCCAGGGGACCAGGCTTTCCACCATCTGGGTCTTACTCCCACCGGTATCCTACAGAGCAGTCGCATAGTAATTCCAAAGGGCCACAGTGAATGAGTCCTCTAAAACACTTCGGCATCACCAGGTTACCTTCTGGGTCTACCACCCAAAGGGACACTAGAGCATGTTCTACCCACTCCTCCGGCATATCAACTCCACCTAGCACTATTTGCCTCACCCCTGTAGAGTGTCCACTAGTGGCTGCCATCCTGGGATACGAGAAATCTCTTCTTGTGCACTGTCTGGACACAGTTAAAGCATCTCTCACTCTTAAAGGGATTCTTCCCCTCTGGAATTCTGCTTGCATCAAGTGGGTTGGGTGCCCAGCAAGGTTCTCATATTTAACCTCCAGCTAGCAGCCCACTCTACGTCTGGTCACCCTACAAACCCTCTTGGACATTCTGGTGCTGAGCAAGAGGTCAGTATCTTTCCCAAGCTACTTGAGCTTAGAATCAATCAAGTGCTGGCAAAACTCTGTAAAGCAATGGCCCAGAATGGACTCTCACATAAATTACTATTCATAGCTGTATAATAGAATTACTTTGTTGACCTTCACCCAATGCTTTATGGGAACATTAAGAAAAAAAACGTTCCAAGACTGCTGTGAGTGCTTGGAGTTGTCCCTAAACTTCCTGTGATAGTTTTGGGGAAATATTTTGAACTTTCAAATGAGGGTGATATTCATGAGTTGGTACTGAACCTGCTCTGATACTTCCAGATTTAATAAGGTGTCCCTCCTCTAGGTGGGCATACTCTTCCACAGATTACCCCCAAATCTCCTTATCTGTGTTGTTTGTGCACAAGGTGATCTCATAAGAAGTAAGCCACTCAATTAGCTACCAGCCCCAGCCACATAGTTAGACACAAAAGACTTCGGAACGTTCACTTTGGTATTAGCCCTCTTGGTCACATAAATCTCACTGCCACCATCCTCACTGGACTGATGCCCTCCTGGCTCTCAAGCCCATTCTGCGCTTGTTCCGGTAATGGGCCCGAGGAATAAAAAAAACCACGAGAAACAGTACAAACTGGGGAATACAATAGTGATCGATGGAAAGCTTGAATTAATCTCAGACGCTGGTAATTACCCAAGGTCGCATTACAGTCCATTGTTTTTTTCCCTCACCATGACAGCTCACACAGGAACCGGCCATATGCAAATCAGCCTTTTCCCGGCTCCTACAGGAATAATCCAGCGCAAACTGTCAGGCCAAGTCCCCTTTGAACCAGAACACAAGCGATTCAAAATCAGGTCTCGCCTACTTGGGCCCCCTCAGTAGAGCGCAGCTTGGTTTCAGTGGTACAGTGAGCACACAACCTATGTCTAAGCACACCCCCATCGCACTCAAAGTGTTCCACTGAATTAATATTATATATATGTATGTATGTATGTATATGGGAGGGCGGCACCAAGAGGATTTTAGCCCCCGATGGTGGTTTCTGCGAGTGATGTTTCGGTGCAGAGGGTGTCTTTTGGTGTTTCTGCAGTGAAGGGGTCTTCTGATTCGGTGGAGGTTTCAGTTCAGACACCTTTTGGTGCTTTAGAGGTACCAAGTCTATTTATTTATTTAAAACTTTATTTTATAGCTATTAGCACAAAGACTTTTAGGGCTTTAAACTTTTTTTTATTTTATTACATTTTATTCAGCATTAACAAGCAATTCGGATACATACATTCGTGCACTGCCAGTCTACAGAGAACAGTTGGTCAACAAGGCACAACACATTAAGTCCGTAATCTTAGCACATGGCATGCACTTCTGGTCTAGCCCGAGTCAGATCATAGAAAACAAATGTTATCTTGACAAGTACATGGCAGTAATACGAAATGCAGTGCTGAAAGATAAAAGCGTCAACCAATTGCGTGTCGGAAAAGAACAGAGGTGGAAAGGGATAGAGAGAAAGAGTGACCGACTACCAATACAGAGTGTTGGGATGTCTATGGCCCCCTACATAGCAATCTATTACCACTCCTCACACTAAACCTCACTGCTTAGGGCCCGATAGTGATTGAGCATTTCAGCCTCCTCATCTGACCTCATGTAACCCTGCAGTTGGCCCCATGTGTCTCTGGGGCAGTTTCGGGGTGGAAGAGGTCCCAGTACGCTTCAAGTTGCTCCTGGCAGAACGCTGCGTCTTTGAGCCACTCGTTTCTATGTGGGACCAAACCTCTTCCCCAATTTATCGCTATGCGCCACTTTGCATGTAAAAGGAGTATACCAGCACGTTTTTTACTTTCCTGTGGAAGGTCTTTCACATACCCGAGCAGGGCAGTGAGGGGAGACCGCTGTAAGCGCGTTTCCAGCATCTGTTCTATGGCCTCAAAAATAGCCATCCCGTACTGCTGAATTTGGGGACATTCCCGGGTCAGGTGGAGAAAGCTAGCTTCTGTGTGGTTGCATCGCTGGCAGCACACCTCTATTAGTCCTGCTTTGTGGAGCCAACTTGGAGTGCAATATAATCTATGAAGGAATTTGAAATGGATGAGGCAGAGCCGGTAGTTCGGGGATAGCATTCGAGCCTGCGTGCAGCAGAATGTCCATTGCTCCTGCGTAATGGAGATACCCAGAAAGACCTCCCATACCTATTGGGCTTGTGGAGTGCGTATAGGCGCAGTATGCTGCATATTGGTATATACGTTACAACAAACAAATGATGGACGGAATGCTGACAATGCAGACATTCTCCCCCAGTCAAGAGATCTGGGTTAAATCCATCGTTCTTTTGCCCACTACGCCACCCCAGTTCAGACATGGCCATATGCAAATCAGTCTTGACCCTGTGCCTCATGGGAACAGTCCAGCCCGAACTGCCAAGCCATGTCTTCCCTGGACCGGAATCAAGCATCCTAGGACCGGTTTCTGGCTATCAGCCGTTATCAGCCAGGATAGCTTGACTCCAGTGGCGTAGTGAGCACGGGTCCCACGTCTGGGAATACCCATCCCACTTAGGGCGAAAAGCGTTACAACAAACAAATGATGGACGGAATGCTGACAATGCAGACATTCTCCCCCAGTCAAGAGATCTGGGTTAAATCCATCGTTCTTTTGCCCACTACGCCACCCCAGTTCAGACAGGGCCATATGCAAATCAGTCTTGACCCTGTGCCTCATGGGAACAGTCCAGCCCGAACTGCCAAGCCATGTCTTCCCTGGACCGGAATCAAGCATCCTAGGACCGGTTTCTCTGCATATGGCGCAGATGGCTATCCCCCAGCAAAGCTCTGATCAAAGTGCACCAGGGACATTCCACATCGGGGCAAGGCAGGCAGGGGGAGGCAGCCTCCGTCCAGACTGCCGATGCTGCAGGTCTCCAGCCTTCCCCTACCCCCGCCACACGTAAGGTTTTGACCCGTTGGGCCAGGCCACAGCTCACCTTTTCCTGTCCCCTCAGTCCAGCAGAGCCGTGGAGGGCAGCCAGACTGTTCAGGAGCGCCGCAGGGACCCAGCCGCAGCCTTTTGATCTCCCGGTGCAGCGCGTACAGGTCAGGCCCGCCCCTGTACGGAGTCAGTGCATTCCTCCGCGCTGCAACTGTAGATGCCCCTCTATGTCAGGCTGCTCCGCCAGCACGCCACAACTGCTCAGCAGGTCTCGTGGAGAGCCACTGCAGGGGTGGGGGGGGGGGATGTTCACCAGTCCGGACACAGGAGTCATGCAAGGCGGCCCCTTTCTCTGCGACACGGGAGGGCCGTTGCGCTGTGCCTCCTAGCTAGGTTGCACCAATCACCTTGATGATCTGGCGCTGTTGGTGCTTCGCCAGTCACCCAATTATCTCCCAGTCGGCAATCAAACTCCACTGGGTTCCACACTTATCGGTTTCAAGCGATGCTGCCGGCGAGAGAGGTCAAATTAATTACGGATATTCTGCCCCTCTAGCAGAGCCTCACCACAAGGCAGCAATCTTGCTGCCGGGCTCTCCAGCACCCCCTTAGGGCTTCAACTTTGAGGATTCTTGACTGTTTAACATGGACATGGATCTGCTGCTGATCCTGTTTTCTGAGACCACCCCGGCAGGGCCATGGGGTTCCGGAAGCCATATTGGTTAATTCTGTCAGGGTAAGGGAGGCTTTTGTCTGTGTACTCATGTGTCCTTGTATGCAAAGTTCAGGGTCTAAGTCATGCTTTTGCCACTGCTAGTCAGAGGTATAGGGATGTGCATCAGTCTTGCCTGCGCCTCTGTGTCCTCAGTCTCTTGCTCCAGCTGTGCTGAGTGATTCCAGAACAAATCGGGCGTATCTTTAGTATATTGTGTCTGCATGGTGGGGTGGGCCCAGCATTCCCTTTGCTGTCGAGTTGTCTTCTTCGAGAGAAAAGCCAGATATACCTGACAACACTTAATCGTGCTCCGGGGACAAGCAGAGATTACACAACTTGTGCTGGTCCTGCCTGGAATACTTGGCGTGACACTTGGGGCAAAAGCTGAATGGCATCTTTTCCATCCCTTGTCACTGACAAGTGTATGGAGTTCAATGCAATTAGTGTCGACAGTAGAAAGAGCCATTGAACCGGCCCAAAGGCTGGGCAGATCGAAAATGTAAAGGACTACCAATCATGTAGCGATTGTTGTGGCTCCCGTCAATGGCTGACAAAGACAAGCATGGAAAATGCAATAGGTCTCACTTTTGATTAAGTTAACCATTTGCTTTGCTAATGGTATTGTACAGCAAAGCAAATGGCTTTAACTTAATAAAAGGCGATACCTATTGCATTTTTAATGCTTGTTTTTCCTTGTTGCTTGGTGCTGTTATTCTTCTCACGAGGTCCAGGACAGCAGGCAGCCCGGAAAGCAAAGCGAAAGAGACAGACACTGGACAATAGGAGCCCTCCAAACACACGTATCACACAGGAGTCACCGGGCAACTGTGAGACTGCACCAATAAGCACACAACACCGGGAGACACTGGGTAACGGGGAAAACGTCTTAAAAGGTGGAACACCTCTTGCTTTGACAGGGGACCCAGTGAGACCAGATGGAAGACCCTGTGTGAGCAGCGGGGAGATCCCACGGTGGCCTGAATGGAGGTAGGCTCTGAGCTGCAAGAAACCCCCTCACCGGAGACATGCGTCGGATCTTAAGTGAGCTGCAAGGATGCCTTCAGTGAGGTCCTCGATGACGTTCTCTTGGGGGTAAATACAACTGACAATTCTATCATTAGTATGGTTTTAGCGCCTTCTTAAGGTCAGAAAGCGCTACACAGATGCGGACGGCATTAACATTCGAAAGAGACAGAGCGAAAGTTGGCGCGTCAGTAGAGAGAAAGCGAAAAAAAACCAAGCTCTCAGCTTTGTCAAAGGCAGACGCTTGTTTATAATTGCATCGCGCTTTCACTTAAAGTGAAAGCGCGATGCAATTATAATGCTAAAATAAACACGCAGCTGCCTTTGGCAAAGCAGAGTGATGATAAAAAAAAGTGCGTAGCGGCTATGTAGGAGCCACTGTGTCCCGCCGCTAGTAAAAGATGCAATCTGGGTGGGCGGGGCCAAAAGGAGACAGGGCAATAACCAGGGGGGACTAAAAACCCTCCTGGACAATCAGAACACCCGGCTTTGCATAATTGGTGACGCAAAACGACGCGCACCAATGCAAAACATGGGCGGAGCTGGGACACGGCTTCTTGGAATCGTATCGATTTCAAGAAGCCCTCGTAGGACGAGCAGCGCATGGCAGAATTCCTGTATCTACTAATTCTAATGGGAATTCATGAAATGCAAGATATCATAAATGAGTTCTTTGAAAGCTTCCTGCAAATGGACTGGCAATTACTTTACCATTTGTTATTTGTGTAGTTGCCTGGTAGTATCTGAAAGTACAAGATATTCTATCAATTGAAATATCATAGCAAGTTTTTATAACTTATTCTATTACTTACACTCATACCAAGATTTTCGAAAAACAGGTTATAAAATTGTCTAAATGGAAGGTTGGTTGACCCAATGTCTAAAGATAAAGCTAAGCTTCCATATTTTAAATACATAAATTGGCAGCATGATATGAGCACGTCATCACCATCCTAAAACTTCTTCACTTGCTCCCCCTTACAGTATGGACTGCCTCCAATAGTGCATGTAAAACTGATAAAAGAATCCACAAAGTCTTACTAATTTACTTGAAAGAAACTTCAACTCACTGAGGGACAAACAAAAACAAGACACTCAAAATGTAAGACAATACATCCACATAGGCATTTTCACAACTGTGTAACTCTACCACAGGCAGCAAGACTTACTCAACATTTACAGATGTTTCATTAAAGACTAAAAACACACCTTATCAAACTGTACCTCAATGACAACTTTTCTCCACCTATTTTCCTTCTTTCCTCACCTGGTGTGTCAATGTGTTCCTTAGTACCTCTACTATGTTACTTGTAAAGTGTCCGGCTGCCTTTGTGGCTTAGCCAGTGCTATAGGAATACTGCAAACTAATACAGTTACTGCATAGAAACGCAAGCTATAGGTTGTCACACATTGACCTTCACTGCCCACCACTGAAATTTAAAGTAACAAGTAATATACCACAGTGGCCCTTTCAAGATATGAAGCCCCATATAGGGAGATAGAAAGGGGAAAGGCAGGAAGAGACTGCTTTGAAGACAGAGACCACAGAGGTCAGATTTAAAGTGATTTATCCAAAACCTATACAGTCCACTTAGCAATTGGTAAAGTATAAATATGTAGACATTTGACTGACCAACTTTCCCTTTCCTAGTTTTTATTGGTTAAGATACGAAACTTGCTTATGCACTTCAAGTTCAGAGAGCTATTAGTCTGTTTATTTAGCATTACCAAAAACTATAAATCTCATGGCTGAAGCTGTGCAAACCTAATCTTAATGTGGGTTAGACTTTCCTGCACAGTGACTTACTGATTGGCCGCAGTGCTAAAGAGGTAGGGATACTGATTAATTTATTAGTCAAGATCACTAACCCTGCAAATGTTAAAAGGTGATGCGGTCTCCCAAAAGTGCTATTTAAAGGTTTCAAGCCCAGGTTCTCTTTTTTTATATAAGAGAAGGAGCTATTGAATAATTTTAAAATCTGCCATTCTGTGAGGAAGACTGAGTTCCCAGGTTAATATAGATTTTACTGTAATAAAGCCAAACTTACATACTTTTTAAAAATAACATTATAATGGGTCCAAATTTGATGCAAAAAGGACCCTATTACTTGTGTAAAGAAAAGTGCTTTGGGGCAATACAACAGATAGGCACAACAGCATCCGCAACTCCTCTTACTTTTAAATTGTGGCATTTGTAAGGGTAAATTGAAGAAATGTTTAGTTGTTCCACAAAAAATCACTACTACCTATATTGGTGAGTACTTAAAAGAAAAAATACCCAACGCTTGGACTACTTTAATGTATTAGAAATTACAAAATGCGTAGTTTACAATATACTCCGCAGAGGATCTTGAAGTTCTTGGTCAGGTGTGCCACACAGTTTTTTTTTTTTTTTTAAACTGTGCAGGTAATTTTTCTCAGGCAAGCCGTCAAGTGATTCTTTTGTACTGGCTGTGTGGATTTCGTTGTAGGACAGTTTAAAATGTAACAGAATATACAGAATTTATTTGTAAGGTAGGTCACAGCTACCTCTTGCTCGGATAGTCTTAGCAAGTCACCATCCTTCATGTACTGCATCCCAGACAGACATGTTATGATGGAGGACAATGGAGCGAGCAGACTATTAATACATTTCTAAAAAGGGCAATGAACTGAGGTCATCTGGTCATAAATGCAGTCATTTGAAATAAGCCTACCAAAATGAACAGTATTTAGTCATCAAAACAAACTGCATGCATTTTGAGCTCAATACGAATAAAATGAAAATGTTTAAAAACTCAGAGGACACCATAAAACTACTGTTTCACCAATTCTTAGATTCTGTATTATTTGTCACATCTGTGCAGAGAAGTAAAAAAGTAGGATTCAGAACTCCCTAATTGATGAATAAGTACGTTTGGTCACTCGGATAAGTCCACCTATCCTTCTCACATGAATTCTACAAAGTCAATGCACAAATGCAAACTCAAAAACCAACACATTGCCTAATGTTTAACATAGTATATGTAGTCAAAACTACATTAAGCAATTATGCTACACTTTATGCATTTTAACAGTATTTGAAACAGTTTAACATGGTTTCAGACTGCTGAAAATTAAAGTTATCCACATTTTAAAAATCCTGCAGTTGCACAAGTAAAACACAAGGAAAAATAAATGTATACATATTTGCACAATTTTAAAGCTGAATACTGCAAGAGGACACACTTATCAAGGGCATGGGTCACTCGAGTCTTAAGGGCTTCCGTATTTACCAAATTGTTAACAAAAAAAAAAAAAAGAGTGCCATCTCAAAAGCAATTCAGTATGTGCCATATTTTGTGAACGATAATAATGGGGAAAAGTGGCAGGGTTCCATTTGCTTGGATAATCAGACAGAAGGATTAATCTTATCCCAGGCAATTGATTTTTGCCATTCAGGTCTTGTCCAAAAGGTGGTTTGAATCAAATAGATTTCAAATAGTGAAGTAAAGCAACTGTATTTCTATGAGTAAATCCCCCCCCCCCCCCCACCTCCCCCCGACCATCCTATCTTTTTCAGCTTTACAGTTCTGGAGGCTAACTACAGCTTTACACCTTTTGTTTTAAAAAAAAAAAATAATAATTTGAGCTTGATAATATTACAACTTAAGAAGGTGCTTCTGTGGCATTAATCAATGCAGGGTGATTGAAGCCAGGACAGTCAAAACAGGTGGCTGAGATAGAGCTCTTTGAAGCAGATACTGAATAGCTGAGAAGAAACTGCTTTTGCAAAAGAATTAGGATTTTTCTCACCTCACTATCATCAGGAATATTTGATGAAAATAGTGTCTAATTATGGTAAAGACAGCAGACAGTCTGAACTGGTAAAAATGCTTCTTTATTTTTATATACAGTACATACATTTCACAGAGAGATTACAGGTTGTGGCCCATCTCCCTATAGCAATGATCTAAGGCCCTTACGCTGCACATAAGAGCCTTGCACAATATCTATTCAGCGTTTGTAGAGAAAAAGCCTAGCATAACAACACAGGGCTCTAAAGTCAACAACTTAAAGGTCAAGTTTTGATAAATATTGGCAAATAATATAAATCTAATCTGTGTTTGCAAACCTGCAGATCATTCTGAGTAACAAAACAGCATATTCCTCTACTGCAACACCGCAAGAGATATTCCTGCCGTTAAAAGCTGTGGAGAAAAGAAACTGCAAGGATAGAAAGGAAAGGAGGGAAAAGGAGGGTAAGAATGGTATGATGCCACTGAGGATTGCAAAGGCAGAAGAGAAAATAAGTTAAGAAACATCATGCAGTCATTACGGCACAGCAAACTGGTGTTTACTTCATTCTTTTTAACATTAACAGTAGTTAACACATGCATATTTTGAATATAGTGTTTTAACCACTGTTTAATCTTTTTCCAACAATCTCAAGATGAGAATTGATCAATAAATTGTTACCATCCTTTAGGCATTGTAATGATCACTTTCATAAATTGCAGAGAAGAGAAGCAACATATTTAAGAGCACATGGGCAGTGGAGGAGAGACAATGAGCTGTGAGAATAACCAATTTTGAGGGATGAAGACGTCATTGTGGCAGATTAAGCAACAAATTCCCTGCTCTGGAAGACAGCAGCACTTTGTCTACTGATGTTAACATAGCAGTTAAAGGTGCTGAGCACGGGGAAATCATTGCTAGACAGATGTAATTTTTTTATATAACCATACCTAGGAAGCAATAGACATTTAAGTCCATTGCCCGCTGTGGATGAGAAATGCAAATGATGGCTGGCAGGCAAACACAAGACAATCATATGGTGGAGAAGACATTATATCATGAATGAGGTATTCACACCAGTATGTGAGAGCAAAGGTATGGTCTGGGAGGAGAAAAGGGCAGATAAGTAATAGAAAGGATACCAGGTATAGATTTAAGAGGGAGACGTTTTGGGAGCTGGAGGACAAAGAAAGAGGGGTCTGATCTCCAGGAAACAAAAAAAGGCAGTAGTCCTTAAAGTTAACATATATCAGGTCTGCAAATGACTGCTTGGGAGGAAGAGACTTTGGATTCCATTAGAACAAGTTCAGAATACACACCACAAGAGTAAACAGTAGAGTATGACTCTGGGGTAATGTTTGTGATCTCTGATGGTGCAAAGTCTTTTCACTGCTCACCTAATTGACAGTTACAGACATTTCAGGCTGTATGTTTGAAGCCCAACATTATTACATCTGCTGAGATACGAATTTGCGATAAGCAACCTTCTTACTTTACATCTGAACACAAAATTAGAATTAAGAAAATATGATCAAGAGAATCACTGTAACAGGAAAGTGAATGTAACATTTCGTACAATCCATTTATCAATACATCAAATGAACTTATATATGTGGTAGTAGTTATTGCATCAGACATATTGTGCTTTTTGAAGACATTTTTACTCAGAATGGCAAAGATGTTCAACAGATTTTGAAACGAGTGCAACTTTACTTTCTAGTCAGCCACTGGCCCACCCTCAAACTAAAAGAACTAGCATGAGAAACATATCAGCAACATAAAAAAGATCCAATTACTCCTGGCAGGAAATTAGAAACTGCAGGTTTAACATATGAAAATACTTCCACTGTCTGTAACACTAAGTTAGGCAGCTACAACGTTTTGTTTCTAGTTGAATTAATGCTTTAGCACAGTAATCTAATTTGAGGTCAAGTATGCAGTGCAGGACTGAAACGGTTTCCCAACTGTAAAAGAATGTTAGATGCTGCTAAAATAAAACTACTTTGAGAATCTTTAGCTACCCACCTATATGTGCATGAGGAAGCTATCTTTCAGCTGCTTAGGCATTAATCATTGCCAGTTGATCGCTTTATGAATGGCTCAGTGTGGACTACAGTTATATATAAATGCTTTATATAGTACATGGAACACTACACCAGTAACTATTTTAAAAAATGAGGGCTACTTTTCAGCGTACTCACACTTACAGTACCAAATTATCAACAAGGAGATACACTGAATTTTATCTTGGGTATACCTTCAAGTAAAACATAAAAAGACAACTACCGGAGGAGGGTAGTAGCAACAGGGTAGATCGGTTTATTAAACACATGAGATAAGACAACACATTAGGATCATTACCACCTTACACATTTAACAAGGGTACAGTGCTTCATGATCCCTATAACTTAGGATAGCACTTCCTTGTACTGATAAAATATTTGTGCCACAACAGGCGCTGCTCTTAAGGTGCTCTTAAAAATTATTTTTTTTTTTAAGCACCTCTACTTGGCTTACCTATCCATTCAGTGCAGTGCTTCGATGCTCTACAACACTACTTTCATGATCAAGAGACTGAGGTATCCTAGAATCCATGTTGACCACAAAAAACTGAATTGTCAGCACTAAAACTCAGAAACGTTACCTGTGGTGAACCAAAGACCCCAACACAGGTAACTGGACACTTCTGAATAATAAGAACTATGAAGCAGTTTTCAGAAGCATACGATGATCATTCCAGGATGCATGGTCGTAAACCTCATATATACTTTCAACGCAGGGACACTTCTGGGCTGACTACAAGGTACTGAACCAGCCCAAAACTAGTAATGTGCGTGCACGCATCCACCATAGCAGGAAGGTGCTTGTGAGCAATGTTATGTCAATCAGAATTAGTGGGACAATGATGTACACGTAGGGTTACTGACTGTACTTTTCATTGCTTACCACCCGAGGAGAGTTGCAGGCGCTTGATATCAATTTACCAGCACAATCATGGCACTATCATAGTGCAATTCAGGTTTTAGAAAGCACCTTTAATAAACGAGGCATCAGAATATGCACAGAGACACACACACGGGTTGAATTACTTCCTGCGATGTTAGCTGAGAAAACTTTTTAAAAAAACAAAAAAAAAACAATAGCTTGTGTATTATAAACCAGAATACACCTTGGACTGTGCTTTTATGATTCAAATGTCAAGAATCATGCCAATAAAAGCCTGAAAGGATGCACGTTAATCCAATAGCACCTAGGAAGGCAAAACCTACCGCTGGCATTTAACCTATTAAGGTTCTATTGTGCCAGGCTCGGGAATACATAGTAAAAGTAATGCAGAGTTCTGTAGTGGGAAGTGGCTGCACGCTTCCTAGCTGTAGAGGAATATTGAAAGGCTCTCTTTATGATGGAGGAAAGACACTAAGTTGGTCAATGTCTATATCACAGCCATCATAAACAAAACAGCTGGAGTCCTGGACTGCACAGATGTGTGTGTGTGTGGTTTACTTCCAAGGGTCTAACCCAAGAACACAATGTTTAAATAAAGTAGATGCCAGATCAGATGCAGGTGAAGAGTTGGGAAAGAACTGCAACTTAGGTAATTCAATTGAGGAGTACTGCTACTTCAAATAAAGGTGAAACACAAAAGTGGACTGATATTTAGTCTTTGATCACAAGATCTTTATTTTTCCCCTAGCTACATTTCAATTTATTTTGAGATATGATGAAACTAGTTTAATTTTACATTACCTGTATTCCTTTAATACAATCGTGATGGGTATTAGTTCAGTTTCTGGCCTTATGATCTGAAGATTCTCATCACGTTTGATCAGTTGTACCCATTGAAAGACCAGGACTTCTAGTGTATGTGTCGCAATTTGAATGGAAAAGTCCTCTGAACGCAGGTACTGAACTCTGCTTTCATATGCCCTCTCTGTGACATTCATTACACTATCCCATGGATCTTCTTAATCAAACAGCTATTAAACCTATGGCGAACTATGCATATAAGAAGAGGACTTAACTGTAAGCCTTCCTCAATCTATGGTGCTCCTAAGAATTGGGGATGGTAATAGGTTTCACCAGTGGTGAAGGCATACAGTGAAGTTTGAATATAAATGGGCAGTAAAAGGCATAGTTTGTAGTGGCACAATCAAAATTCAAGCAATTATAATTAAGGTAAAAATATCTGCAGCAGCAACCTCCTTCAATATGCAGAGTACCTACTGTTATGGGCCTGTCCCAAATAAGATAGTGACAATACCCTAAAAAACAAAGCATAACACATGGTGATAATGTGGCAGTCAAAATCTTGCTGAGACAAGTTTTTAGGAAAAGAGTATTTCAATTCAATATAGATTAAAGTCTGAAATATCTCAAAATCTGTTACGTTCTCCTGAGACGCCAGAAGAAAAAAAATATGATCCGTGATCTGCACTATGTATTAAAGGTGTACCCAAGAACAAGTGCTGTGCGAATGCACATGCTGTGTAACTTATAACTGAAAATTAGGATTGTCTATCTTAAAATGTTGTGAAAGATGCCCTTAAGTATTCATTGTAATCTCCCATGGAGTACTAAACTTCATACCTGGAGCAAAATAAAACAGTGTGTCGGTCTTTAAAATTTATTTTCTGTAACCAATTACTACCTACACTTCTCTGGTACCTCTTCTCACAATTGCCCAGCACCTTAATTTCTTGTCCTTAAACAAGTCTTACTGTCCAGAACAGAGAAAGGAATTAGCCTAACTATTCCAACCATCTGCTGCACCAGCATGATGCTCAGAGATGAAGAACGTGGCGCCGCTCTTACAAAGTCTCAAAGCAAAAACTTCCCACAATACCGATAATACATTAAGTTTGAAACTTTTTCCTCAAGGAAACAATAGAGGACTTCACATGCACAAACATGTCCCGGCAAACTTTCTCAGTGCACACATTGTTTGGCTTGGCCAAACAACCAAAATAATCCCTCTATAAAAGAACATCACCATTTTTAAAAACACATCTGGTAACTTGTGTGACCATAATTAAAGTTCAGAAAATAGAGCCCTTTCTGTTTAATAATAAATTAGGTGTCAATATTGCATACACTGCATATTACAACAAATTATCAGTAGCATTAACTTCATTTTGAAAGTTCCAATCAATATCATTCTCTCTCAAGACAGAATAAATGTGTCCCTTTTTATTCTTGCAGTGCTTTCCTTAATTTTACACAACCTTGATACTTTACATTGTTCACATATTTGACAATGGAATTGTATTTGCTGTATTTTATTACAGTTCCCTCTTTCTGTATGTACCCTTGTGCTGCACATGTAAAACCCCAAAACATTTGGAAAAAAAGCTGATTTAACAGATGTAAACTATTTATTGAATATTTGCCACCAAATATTGTTAAATACATAATCTTGCAGCTCTTTGCTTTCAAGTTAAAATGTCAGAAACAAAACACCAATATTTACACTTTTTATAAGGAATGTTACATAATGACACATTAAGGCGTAAATTCTTTTGGCTTATAATTCTGAAAAGAATGATAATAGCAAAAAGTGATGCAAAATCTTCATAGTGAGATTATGATTAAGCTACAATAAATCTTACAAAAATATGGTGTAAGCTGGCAATAATCCCATTCAACATTCTGCATTTTGTCCCTCAAAAGGAACTGATAATTTATACAGTCCAAGCTTTAAAATTTACAGATGAAGGTAGTTTTTTCCCACCATTGAAAATTACAGCTTTTTTCATGTACAGCTTTTCAGGCCACAGTTTTGAAGGTCTGGAGTATCAAGTTGGTTTGATGAATTAGTCGGTTGGCACTTACAAACACGTTTATTGCCCTGTTATAGGAAAGAAAGGAAAATAATAACATGCAGTTGCCTTCACAACTAATTGTTCCAAATAGTAGACACTATGCAAAATATGCTGTTGAGGCAACAAGAACACTTTCACATCTAAAGGAAAAAATAATACACTAGGCAATTATATAAAGTTGATTTCCCATTCTCCCATCCAGTCCAAAACCTGACTTGATTTCTTTGCATTAATAAAAAGAAAACATGTTCAATGAATGGAGAGTCTGTGGAAACAATGGTACATTAAGCAGTCTTTGAAGGTTGCTACAGATAGTGAGAATTCATGCTGCTACTATATTACTTGTTCTCTGCGTATGTGACCATTCAATCACAAGAGCAAACACCTGATCTGATTTGTTAGGGTTTAAATTGCGTAATGCAATGGCAGCAAAAGCACTGACAAAAAAGCATGTACATAGTAGCCATTCAATGGTACATGATCAAATATCAGTTCGAACAGAAACAAAGATCAGGTTATGAAATTGATGGGTGGCGAATGATTAACTCAGATCTGATAATATAAATACAATATTTACAGCACTAGAGTGGGAAAGTACAAACGGAAAATAGCATTAAAATTGCTGCAGCTGATGATGGTCCCGGCCAGGCGCAGAGTAACCATAACCTGGATGGGGCAGAGAAGCCAGGACTTGGCACCATGGCCCAGGGATGTGAGGGAGTGGGCCTTAGCGGAGTAAACATATGAAACTAAATCGGAAAGATAAGCTCCAGGCAGACCTCACTGAATGGAGAGAACTGCGCAACTCTGTCCTCAACCCAGATGAGTTGGAGAGTGAGCAGAATGATAATGAACCCAATGAGAGTGGCATGGATGCAGAGGCAAATGAAAGGGGAGTGTAGTACGAGGATGCAGGTCGGATGAAAGCCCACGCTGTTGCTCACTGATAAATATGATGGCTGATGGCTTTGAAGTATCCCTCATGGTCACTTGTAATATTGAATGTAAACAAAAAGTTGGCCTTGGAATCTTAAAGGCTGTGCACAGGATGTCTGCGTATTTATGTCTGCTGCAATATCTGTTGTAAAAAACACCAAAAATAAAGTTTTAAAAATAAATAAAAAAATTCTGACAAAGGTGGGATTCAGATTTTGGAGAGAACCTACTGTAGACCGAGCTGACCATCCACAGGTTGTTCCTTTGTGCGGTCTATGGAAAAGCTCAGCACCCTCTTGGGGTCTGGACGACGAAGCTCCTATTCCTCTTTTGGCGGATGATGCAGGGTAAAACACACTGGCAGAGTGATGAGTGATTGGCCAACATAAATGGAAGTCCTGAATATGGCAGAAGTCCACCGGGCTCTCGGCACCAATTTGATCTAAAAGAAGGTGGTGTAGGGCAGCTGCACCAACAGCCCCATGCCGCTTACGGAGCGGCGGCAATTTAAAAAAAAAAAAAAAAAAAGGACTTTTTCTTCAAAATTAAGAGCCTCAAGAAGCAGGTGTGCAACAGCTCAAAAAGCATGCAAATAAGAAATGTCAAGATCAGATTCAGGTCCAAATGAGGCATCACAAACCATTTGGAGGGAAATGTGGGTCAAACATTTAATAAAACGCATCACAGCGAGTCACTTAACCAAGAATTGATGGTCCGGTGAACACAAAGGCAGAGGGAGCTGACAGAAAACCCTTCATAAACCAATGTCAATACCTTGGTGGGAAATTAGGAGACAAATATAAGAACACCAAAGTCTGGCTTGTAAGGCGTCTGTATTTCAGACACCACACAAGGCAACAAATTTCTCCTAGCACCCTTAATAGATTCACTTTGTAGATGGGCGTCTGGCCACAAGAACAACATCAGTTTGAAACTCAACTGCATTCAGTTTCCGCAGCTTAATCTCCATGTGTGTAGGAGTTTGCTTAAGACTGATGCACCGCACTGTCCTGTTGCCGAGAGAGAGGTTACTCCTAAAGTGGTAGCCTGATTGGAAGACAAATGCTCAGCTGCTCAGGAGCTCAGGGTACCACACTCTCCTGGCCCAGTTCCGAGCAGTTAGATGGTCTTCTTTCTGGGCTACTTTTATCTCTTTCAGAATCCAAGACAGGAAGGTAGCATTGTGAATCTTTACAGAAGCACCCTGTTTGTCTAGCCTTTATGAATCTCCTAATGAATGCTTAGAAGAACCTCAAGTGCAAAAGGATCTAGCCAACTCATTCACCACTGCTAGAAGGCACCCTGCACCACTACTATGTGCAGAGCCCACTTGTGATCTGCCAAGTGACATCTGCTACGCTTGTTCGTCCTGAAATTCAAAGACCCCCACCAGGTGATTGGTAATCAGAAAGATATTTTGCTGGTCCAGCCACATCCCGAACCGTAGGGCCTCCTGGCACAGACTCTACCCAGCCCAGCTTGATGAAGTCCCACATGTCACTAGCATACTTGCCAACATTTGAGAACAGGCGAGTAGAAAATTTGGGAGGGAACAAAAATGATATTCGGAGTAATAGATTTTCTGCACTGCTTGCTTTCAATTGAAGCAACGGAAATTTCAGTTGAGACAACTAAAATAAAATAATTATTTTGGCTTCAAAAATCAGGAGTATTCTGTCTGAATCTTGTCTATTGGCATATATGCAGCAGTGTTGTCCATGAGGACTAGCACCAACCTCCCTTTGATGGATGGTAAGAAGGCTTTCAGAGCCAAACTGATCACACAAAGCTCCAAAAAACAGATGTGGAATTGGCTCTCCACTACGGCCAGAAGCCTCCGATTGTCACTTCCCTCAGATGGCTGCCTTCAAATCCGCAGTGATGCACCTGTCACCAATGTTAAGTCTGAGGGGTGAAAAGAGGGTGGTTTGCTATAGGTTGGGTTGCCATCTGTATTGCCCAACAGAAGATCCGAAAGCAGTCTCTTGCGAAATGTGGATGGAGTGAGAGAAGCAGCCTTGATAGTGGATCCGCTGAAACTCGTGGTTCCACTGTAGTGCCCGCACATGCCACCTGGTATTTGGAACAAGGAGGCTACAGGAGACCAAGAAACCTTAAAGCTATCCCCACTGAGACCCAAGACTGTTCCCAAAACACTGAGGACACTTCCTAAATAGCCCATGGCTTGTTGCAGAGGAAACAATTCTCTGACCGCCTCAGTGTCCAAATTTGCCCCAATGAAGGTATTCATTGCATGGACTCAGGCGGGACTTTGGATCATTGATGGTGAAACCCAACAATGCCAGGAGTTTGACAGTCACCCGAAGGTAGTACATGAATGATGTGCAGCAAGCTCACCTTTAGCAGACAGTCATCAAGGTACCCTCAACCTTGGGAGCGACAGCTGACACCACTTTCGTAAACACCCTAGGGCAGGGGTCTTCAAACTGTGGGGCGGGGCACCCCTATGGGGGCCTCGGGTGATCCCAAGGGGGACTCCAGGCTCTGTCCACCAAAATAAGCATTATGCTCTGTAATGGGCAATTGCTAACATTTTTTTCCATTTATTCCCTTCCTGGTAGCATGTGTCAAAAGGGAAAGGACTCCAAATATTCTTCAAATCCCCAGACACACTGTAGATACTTAATAGATACAAATTAATAAAATAAATATGAAAAATTATGAAGAAGAAATACAACTTAACCACTCTCTTTAGTAGAACTTTAGGAGGAGGATAAGTGCAAAATATATTTTCCACTATTTGTCCTAAGGATTTTAACCATACCTACATATATGGCAATGAAACTTAAAAACAATTCATAATGTAACACAATTAATGTGTCGAGTGGCAAACCAACCTACTGAATTTGTTCCTATTTACAGGGTTTAGGAATTGTTTGTAAAGTATGGACTGGAATTGTCTGGAGTAGTGATTTTAGAGTGGAACCAAGTCTAATGGTGTTCTTCTTTGGAACGTTGATGTAACTTCATTCCTCCTTGATACGTTATGAAGTTCATCATCAACAGGCGTTTACCATTCAAAACTCTACCTACGAGGTATAAGTAAACTGTTCTGAGTTCTAGTATGGCGTTGTGAGCAGATTCCTCAGAGAACAGGAAAAGGACTGAAGAAGTTTTAAATGAGTTTATGCCAGCCCTAGAGGGAGGCATCTGTTGAAATGTCAGCTTTACATAAAATAACTTATAAAATGGATTAGTCAGTCTGCAGTGGAGCAAATGCAGAATTAATAAACTTGTTTAATTTTCTCAGTCACCCTTTACCTATACAATGCTCAGCCAGACACTTCTATCTCGTTATTAATGCAAGTGGGAATATTTAACAGGACTATGTGACACTCCCTATTTAAAAAAACTGGCTTCATCAACAACTGCAAATTGCATAATCATTTAGTTAAATGTGGTTAAAAATGTAGAACAGGCCCAATTCTCAAGATTCTAATTAAAGTGAATGAAAAATAAGGAAAATGCTACATACCAGAATGCATCTGTTCTTGGCATGCAGAGCTGCAGAGATTCACACTCTGTGCATAGATCGCCATCTGTTGTTGGGCTCGGATGCTTGCACCTTGTTGTCTTGGAAGAAGTCTTTTGTAGTCACGAGATAGGTGACTCCTCCCTTGGACGATAGTGCGCATGGGCATCGACTCCATCCTCAGATTGTTTTTCGCCATGAAGGGAAATGGAGTTTGTAATAAACAGAAAGATGTCCATGAAAATGTATCTAAGTAAGATAACACTGGAACAGATACAGGTTCCGGGGAGGTGGGTGGGCGTGTGAATCTCTGCAGCTCTACATGCCAAGAACAGATGCATACTGGTAAGTAGCATTTTCCGTTCGTGGCATATGAGCTGCAGAATTCACACTCTGTGCATAGACTGTACAGCAGTGTCTCCCCTAGCGGTGGTCGCCTGTATCGGTTGCAGTGGTTTGAAAAAGTGACACAAGAACAGCTTGGCCTACAGAAGCTTGTTGCTTTGCCTGCACATCTACACAATAGTGTTTGGTGAAGGTGTGTGTTGTAGACCATGTTGCTGCCTTACAAATGCCTTCTAGGGGAATGTTCCCTAAGAATGCCATGGAAGCTAGTTTGCATGTTGAATGTGCTCTAGGGGGAATTGTTAACGTACGTTTTGCTTTGTGATAGCATATTTGAATACATTTTACTATACACCTGGCAATTCCTACTTTGGAAATTGGATTGCCTTTATGAGGTGGAGAGAAAGCTACAAACAGTTCCTTTGTATTCCTAAAGTTTTTAGTCCTGTCTATGTAGTAAAGTAAAGCTCTTTTGACGCCGAGCGTGTGAAGAGCCCTTTCCGCTACAGAATCAGGATTTTGGAAAAATACTGGCAACTCTACTGATTAAGGTGGAAAGCAGAGATTACATTGGGAAGGAATTTTGGATTTTTCCTAAGAACCACCTTGTTACGATGTATTTGTAAGAATGGTTCTTGTATGGTTAAAGCCTGGATCTCACTCTCCTGAGAAAGGTGATTGCGACAAGGAAAGCTACTTTCCATGTAAGGAATTGTAATACGCATTTTTGAAAAAAGGCTCAAATCGGGGACCCATGAGTCTAGTAAGAACAATGTTTAGGTTCCACACTGGAGAGGGTGCCAGTCTGGGTGGAATTATCCTTTTAAGGCCTTCCATAAAGGCTTTGATAGCAGGCACTCTAAACAATGACAAATGTTGTCTGTTTTGTAGGTAGGCTGCAAGGGCAGCCAGATGTAATCGTATGGATGAGTAGGCCAGATTGCATCTTTGTAGGAGTAGCAAATAGCAGATAAGGTTTTGAATTGAAGCATCCAATGGGTCAATTTTGTTCTTATTGCAGTAAATGACGAATCTCTAACATTTAGCTGCATAGCAAGGTCTAGTAGTGGGGCATCTGGCTTCTTTAATAATGTTCATACAGTCCAGTGGGAGGTTGAGGTAACCGAACTCTAGGATTTCAGGAGCCAGATCGCTAGATTCAGTTGTGCTGGATCTGGGTGCCTTATCTCTCCATGGTTCTGCGTTAGCAGCTTTGGGGAGAGACGTAATTTTTGGTGTGGAACTACTGAGAGTTCGAGTAGTGTTGTGAACCATGGTTGCCGTGCCCATGTTTTAGCAACTAGGATCATTTTGAGAGACTGTTTGAGCTTGCGTACTACTAGTGGAATGAGCGGGAGTGGCGGAAAAGCGTACGCAAATCTGCCTGACCAGTTCATCCATATCACATTGCCCTTGGACAACGGGTGTGGGAACCTGGCGGCGAAGGTTGGGCATTTTGCGTTTGCATGTGTGGCGAACAGATCCATGTCTGGTGGGCCACACCTCTGGAAGAAGGGTTGAAGAACTTGCGGATGAAGTTCCCATTTGTGTATCTGTTGAGTCCGACGACTTAACAGATCCGCAATCTGATTGTTCACACCTGGAAGATGTTCTGACAGAAGATATAGGTTTTGTGGAATGGCCCATCTCCATATACTTTGCGCTAGATGAGACAGTTGCAAAGAGTGTTGCTCCTTGTTTCTGTATGTAATACATTGCTGTCATATTGTCTGTGCGAACTAGCACAGCTTTGTAGAGATGTGTTTGGAATGACTTTAACGCTAGAAACATTGCCAGTAATTCTAGGTAATTGATGCGGAACAGTTTTTGTTGAGTGGTCTACCTGCCCTGAATTGTGTGGTTTAGGAGTTGGGCTCCCCAGCCGGTGAGTGATGAGTCTGCTGTTAGAACTATCTGTGGAACTGGCTCTAGGAACGGCCGCCCTCTGGAAAGATTTTGTGTGTTCCACCACTGCAGAGAGCGATGTGTGCGGCTGTCCACCAACACCAGATCTGTAAGTTGACCTTCAGCCTGGTTCCACTGACGTGCTAAGCATTCCTGTAAAGGGCGCATCTGAAGTCTTGCGTGAGGTACAGTGAAAATGCAAGAGGCCATCATTTCTATGAGTTGCAAAAACACCCGTGCTTGGAGAGAGTGTTGCGGCTGAAACTTGGAGATGGTTTGCATACTGGTTATCCTTCCTGGATTGGGGTTTGCTAGAGCTTTGGAAGTGTGTATTGTGGCTCCTAGATACGGATGTATGTAGGATGGTTGAAGATGTGATTTGGTGTAGTTTACTGTGAACCCCAAGTTGTGTAGCAGCTGAATGGTTTGATGAGTGTGGTTAACACACTGGTGGTATGACTTGGCTTTTATGAGCCAGTCGTCGAGGTATGGAAATACATGGATTTGTTTTCTTCGCAAGTGTGCTGCAAGGCACTTTTTGAACACCCTGGGTGCTGTGGACACCCCAAATGGAAGGACCTTTAACTGATAGTGTTGGCCGTCCAGAGTGAACCTTAGTTATTTTCTGTGAGCAGGGTGTATGTGAATATGAAAGTATGCGTCCTTGAGATCTAGTGTGGCAAGGAAGTCGCCTTGTTGAAGCAGTGGAAGGACTTGTTGATGAGTGATCATGTGAAAATGATCTGACTGTATGTAGACATTGAGGGGTCTGAGGTCCATTATTGGCCTTAGGGTGCCTTCTTTTTGGGGATTAGGAAATATAGGGAGTAAACTCCTGTTCCTTGATGTTGTATGGGGACTGGTTCCATTGCATGCTTCTGAAGCAGTGAAAGAACTTCTTGTTTGAAGAGTGTCAGATGTTCCGTGGACATTGGGCGCTGCTTGGGTGGTATATTGGGTGGAGTTGCTGTAAGTTCCAGGCAGTAACCATACTGGATAATTTGTCTTACCCACTTGTCTCTGGTGATGGATTGCCAGACAGGTAGGAACTGTGAGAGTCTCCCTACGACCGGAGTGGAATGGTCTGGAGGGAGTGGAGGGAAGTCTCTGTTTATTAGAGGGAGAGGAGCGAGTATTGTTGTTACCTCGGCCTCTTCCTTTGTTGGTATTCCATCTGTATCCACCTCTAAAATATCCTCTGTTAGGGGGATGTTTGTGTGGGGTTTTTGAATGAAGAAGAAGCAGTGTCTGCACTGATATTTTTGGATGCGCCTCTATAGAAGGAGTGCCGAAAGGAACCTCGTGTGGATGGAGACTGTAATGCTCCCATGGATTTAGCAGTCTCCGTGTCCTTTTTCATTTTTTCTAAAGCTGTATCCACAGCTGGGCCAAACAGTTGTTCATGATTGAATTGGTGATTGAGGATAGTTGTTTGTACCTCCTGTTTGAAGCCAGAGATGCGCAACCATGCATGACTTCTCAGTAACACACTAGTGTTAATGGACCTGGATGCGGTGTCTGCTGCATCAAGGGCACACTTGATGATGAATTAGTTATTAAGTTGCCCTCTTGAATTAAATCATTGGCCTGGGTCTTGTATTGATGAGACAAATGCTGCAATAGGGTTTCTAGTTGTTCGCAATGAGCCCCATCATACCTGGCAAGTAATGCCTGTGCATTGGCTATCCTCCAGTGATTAGCTGCTTGGGCAGCAACTCGTTTGCCTGAAGCATCTAATAATTTAGACTCCTTGTCTGGAGGTGGAGCATCACCGGAGGTTTGAGAGTTGGCACGTTTTCCAGCGTTGGTGATCACTAGAGAATCCAAAAGGTAGTTGACCCTTGATGTAGGTAGGATCATTGGGAGCAGGTTTATATTTTTTGTCAATTCTGGGGTTGAGAATTTAGCCCTTACAGGGTCTTTGAATATGGCTGTGGCATGTTTAATGACGCCTTTTACCATTGGTAAAGTTTGCACAGTTTTTTGTGACTGTGCAAAGGTGTCTATTAGGAAGTCTTCCGCTGTAGGGTCCAAATACATTTGAACACCATGGTACTGGACAGCCCTGTCTATAAACTGGCTAAAACCAATATTGTCATCTGGGGGAGATGGCTTTGCTGGGTATGCATCGGGGTCTGGGAGGTCTGGAGGGCCTACTGGGTAATCATAAACATGCCAATCGTCCTGTGGTACATCTGGGTCGTCCTCAGGATCAGTGAAAGGGTCATTGTTCCTCCCCCACCCCCTAAATCATCATCCTGTGGTGGTGGGGAGTATGGTGAAATTATGGGAGTGTGTGATGGCGAGAAAGGTTCAGGAGGAAGAACAGGAGAAGAGGGTCATAGAGGTGAAGTAGCACAGTCTCTTTTCTTTGGAGGCATCTCAGGGATGTTAGGGGTGTCAAGTTTCCTCTTCTTGTGTGGAACATTAACCACATGTCCTGTTTTGTGGTAGACTTGGAGTGTTTTTTGCTTCGGATCAATGGGATCCGGTCGAAAAACTTCTTCCTCTTTGTTAGTCGCTTTCGGCGCCGATTTTTTCGGGTCCAAGCGACGTTTAGATTTGTGCTCTAGAACCTTCGAAGGGGTTTTTGGATCCTTCGGCTTCGATGTTGAAATCTTTTTCAGCTCAGAATTTTTTGGTTTCGGATCAGAGGCCTTCTCTTTCAGCGCAGAGGTGCTCGGTGCAGGTTGCTTTCTGGGGACTGCGGCAATAGGATGCGCTCCCGGCTTTGGTGTCGATGGTGTCTGCGGAGCACTGATAATGCGGTTTGGTCAGTGCCGAGCCGCCGGAAGGCTTCTCGTTTGTCTTCGGAGCCGGGCCCAGGGGCAGGTCTTTTGAAGTTTTCTTTCAGTCGCGACTGGGGCCAGCAGGCGAAGTCTTGACCGGAGCCTTCTTTTTGTCAGGTGGGGATGGGGTAGGGGCAGTTGTCCTCACTCGTTGACCTGGAGTGATGTGGTCGGCTGAGTCATCTGCCTCAGAAACGATTTCCAGATCCTCCGAATCCTCCTCCGGGACATCGGGGCCTTCGCTGAAGATGTCCTCCGGCACCAGAGCGGTTTGCTGCGTCATAACGTGTCGTCAGGCCCGGCGATCACGGATAGTTTTCTTGGATCGAAAAGAGGGGCAGGCTTGGGAATTACTCTCCTTGTGCTCGGGCGAGAGGCAGAGGTTAGAGATCTTGAGGTGGTCACTGTGTGGGAAATTAGCTCCACACTGGGGGCATGTTTTAAATGGAGTCCTTTCCATTAGTTGTAGGCCCGAAAGGAGTTGATAGGCCCAGCGGCCCGCGTCGATAACTGGAATCGGGTATTTTGAGGAGCGCGTCGAAAAGGCACGCGAACGAAATACCGTTGAGTTTCTTTGATGATTTGTGTGTCAAAAAGGTTTGGAAAACACTGAACCGAAGAAGTTACATCCGAACCAGATGGCGGAAAAAAATAATCTGAGGATGGAGTCTATGCCCATGCGCATTATCGTGCAAGGGAGGAGTCACCTATCTCATGACTACAAAAGACTTCTTCTAAGACAACAACAAGGTGCAAGCATCTGAGTCCAACACCAGATGGCGATCTATGCACAGAGTGTGAATTCTGTAGCTCATATGCCTCGAACATCAACGTTCTAATTTAAACAAGTCAGTATTGGCAATGCAGTATTTTCTTTTATGATTTGATGGATACAGATGCTTTGGGCAGCTGCATTCACTCAAGACAAAGGCTGAAGAAAACACTAATACCATATGCAGGTAATCCTGATGCTCGAAAACAACAAAAAATAGTATACCTATATATTTTTTTTTTTAAAGCAGCAATATCATAATTGTTGCTTCTAGCGCACATTTGTGCATTTTATTAATTAGACATATGTCAGACTTTCCACAATTATAACAACTCAATTCTGGCAGGACAAAATTTAAATCAATACATTTTGGAAAACATATAAAAGGAGAATGTTACATACCCAGTAAGCATCTGTTTGTGGCATGCAGAGCTGTAGATCCACATGCTAAGTCTGCCATCTAGCGTTGGACTTGGAAGTGTGCTAATTCTTTTTCTTGGAAGAAGTCTTTCGAGTCCCAAGGTGTAGTGACTGACTCCTCCTCAATGCGCATGGTCCTCAACTTAACTGTTAAATTGTTTTCTGCTGGACAGGTGAGGATGCAGAGTAAAGGATGAGGTATAGCGAGAGGATGATGCGAAAAGAATCTAATGTTTAATGTAGATAATTGCAACCAAGTGAGGTTTCTAGGGAGGAGGGTGGGCTCATGTGAACCTACAGCACTACATGCCACAAACAGATGCTTACTTTGTAAGTAACATTTTCCGTTTGATGGCATGTGTGGCTGTAGATACACATGCTTAGGACGGACTGTAACGTAGTTTTTCTCCCAAAGCAGTGGCTAATCTGTATTTGTTGCATCCGTTTGAAATAAAGTTCTCGGAACTGATTGGCCTACATCAGCTTGTTGACGGGCCAAGCCATCTACACAGTAATGTTTTGTAAATGTGTTCTGTGTGGTACATGTTGCTGCTTTACATATGTCAGCCATGGGCATATTCCCTAATAATGCCATGGGGAAGCTCCCTTTGTGTGAGCAGAGTAAGCTTTGGGGGGAGGGGGGGGGGGGGGGGGAGGGGGGTAGGTAGAGTTTGTTTGCCTTTAGCATAACAAGATTGGATACATTTTACAATCAAACGTGAAATATTGGATTTCGAAATGGCTCTTCGTTTATGTGCTCTAGAGAATGCAAGTTGTTGTGCTTTCCAAAACTACTGAGCTATGTCAATATCATACATAAGAGCTCTTTTTACATCCAGTGTGTGTAAAGCTCTTTCCGCAAAGGAGTCAGGTTGGGGAAAGAATACTGGTAACTCAATAGATTGATTTAGGTGGAACTGGGAGACCACTTTTGGTAGGAATTTAGGGTGAGTGCGTAGTACCACTTATTCCTTATGCAGTTGGAAGAGTAGTTCTTCCGAAGTTAATGCCTGAAGCTCTCCAACTGGTCTGAGTGAAGTGACTGCAATGAAAAATGTAACTTTCCAGGACAGAAACAGAATAGGGCATGTGCGAAGAGGTTCAAATGGGGGGACCCATTAACCTTGTCAGCACACTGCTGAGATTCTAAGCAGAGGTCGAAGAGACCCTATATGCGGGATACCTTTTGAGGGCCCCCTAGAAAAACTATGATCACAGGAATTCTGAACACAGGACTGGTCTCTATTTTGCAGGATATGTGGCAACTGCTGCTATGTGTAGCCTTATAGAAGTGAAAGCTAACTCAGAGGTATGTAAATGGAGTAACTAGCTGACAAAGCTTTGAGCATTTGCTGTTAAGGGTTCAATATGTTTTGAATGACAATATTGAACAAAACTAACTAACGCATTAACAGGCTCTTTTAGTGGGTCTTCTTGCTTCCTTAAGAATATCCATACACTGTTGAGGTAGATTAAAGTATCAAAATTATACGACCTCAGGAACCAAATTGCAAGATTGATAGATCTGGGGTTCGGATGCCTTACTGCTCCCTGGCTTTGAGTTAGAAAGTCCTGCCAGTTAAGAATTTAGGAAGTACCTAGTGGGGGTCTACCGAGAGTTCCAGTGGTGTGGTGAAACATGGTTTTCCCATATGGGAGCCACTAAGATGAGGGTCAGAAACCTCTGCTGAAGTTTGCAAATCACAAACAGAAGCAGTGGGAGAGGTATAAAAGTGTAAGCAAATATTCCTGACCAACTCATCCACAGTGTGTCGCACCTGGACTGTGTGGGAACCTGGAGGTGAAGTATGGGCATTTGGTGTTTTCTGCTTTCGTAAACAGGTCTATGTCTGGGTGACCCCACTGCTGGAAGACTGGGTGGAGAACTTGTGGGCTGAGCTCCCACTTTTGGACTAGTCTCCTGCTGCGGAGATCCACAAAACAAATGTCCACCCCAGGTATTTACACTGCTAAAACGTGAATGTTGTGTCTGAGAGCATACCTCCAGATGGTCTGGGCTTTGTGAGATAGCTGAGGTGACCTGGGGCTCCCCTACTTTTGCAGATAATACATGGTAGTCATGTCTGTTTTGATGAGAACCACCATGCCAGAGATGTGAAGGAATGCTTTTAGCGCTAGATGAACAGCTAGCAGCTCTAGGTGATTGGCATGGAGAGCAGTTTGACTGAGTGTCCAGTGGCCCTGTACAGTCAACTCCTGTGAGTGGGCTCCCCAACCAGTAAGTGATGTTGCTATGGTGCTCCGTGGAACTGGATCCAGGAAAGGCCATCTCTTTAGAAGATTGTTGGAGTTCCACCACTACAGACAGTGGCAAGCTTAATGGCTCACCAACATTAGATCGTATGCCCAGGGGCGTTTTTGCACTAGGGTCTCAATAGACTAATCTGCCAAAGGCCCACGATCAGGGAACTATAAGGAAAGAGCAAATAACCAGATTTTAAGATGCTTTCTGAAAGTCTGCATATTTGGCTGGCATCTAAGGTGCCAAGGCATTTGCTTCTAGAGCTTCCAGCTGACCATCCTCTTGATTTCATTGCTGCTGTAGGCATTCTTGCAACACTCGCATATTGAGTCTTGCATGACGAACTATGAGAATACAGGATACCGGGATTCCTAGGAGACATTTGGTCAGGCTGAAACTGTGAAATAAGTCCTTGGAAGGATTGAATTCTTGCTGTATTTAGGTATGCTATCCGCCTGTGGAAGTTGAGGATGGCTCCCAGGTAAGGTATCTGGAGGGGTAGCAGGTGAGATTTGATTGTGAAACCTGGTTGGTAGAGTAGGTTTATGGTAGTTTGAGTGTGTGAAAACACTTCTGATGGTTTGTGCTCGATAAGCTAGTCGTCCAGATAAGGGAAAACGTGAATGTTTCGCAAGTGCGCTTCTACTACCGCTAGGCATTTGGTAAGGCTGTGGTCACCCCTAATGGAAGCACTTTGAACAGAGTGTTGTCCGTTTAACACAAATCTGAGGTACTGACATTGTGCACGGTAAATTGGAATGTGAAAATAGGCATCCTTTAGGCCCAAGGTGGCCATGAAGTTGCATTGTTGTAGTTGTCGGAGGTCCAGAATAGGCCTTAAAGATCCTTCCTATTTGGGGAGAAGGAAGTAAATTGAATAGACCCCCTGTGCCCGGTTGAGGAAATGGCACACGTTCTATTGTTCCTTTGTATAGAAAAGCTTGGACTTCCCTTTGAGCAGCTGCTGATGGACTGTTGACAGTCTGCTGATGTGGGGTGGAATATCTTGAGGTGTGGAAGTGAGCTCCAGGTAATAACCATGTTGGATAACCAAAACCCATTGGTCTGTGGTGATATTCCACCAAGAGAGAAAAAACTGCTGAAATCGTCCTCAGACAGGGGCAGTGTGATTTGGGGGGGGGGGGAGGGGGGGGGATGGATGGTGGGCAAGTCAAGGTTTTGTGGCGGTGGAAAATTTGGAGAAACCGCCCCTACTTCTGCCTCTGGAATTCTTGCTTCTGTAAGCGCCTTTATAGTATCCCCTAGGCAATGTGGTCTGCGACTGGGGACGCTGGTATGGCTGCTCCACAATAAAATTGAGCTATGAAAAGTACCTAGTTGCATCTGCAACGCCCCATAGCTTTGACAGTTTCATTAACTTTTTTTCATTTTCTCACGTAGAGTATCCACTTGAGGGCCAAAGAGGTGTTCACCATCAAAGGAAAGTGCAAGGATGTTTTGTTGCACTTAGGGCTTAAACCCTGAAACCTTAAGCCAGGCATGTTGTCTGATAAGCACGCTAGTATTGAAGACTCTTGCAGCTGTATCAGCTGCGTCGAGAGTCGAGCGCATAGAAGTATTAGGAACTAGCTTGCCCTCTGAAGCAATCTCCCTTGCTCATTTCTTATATTTTACTGGGAGATATTGGAGGAGCTCCTCCATTTCACCCCAGTGTGCCCTGTCATAACAGAAGAGGAGATCAAAGGAGTTTGCCAGATATTTGGGAATTAGCCATTTCCAAGTTGTTGCGACTACTAAAGCGGTACAAAAGGGGGTGGTGATGGACGGAGCATCAGAACCAATCAAACACTCACACCCAGTCAACAGATCTGGGTTTGATCCATCACCGTTCTTTAGCCCACTCTGCCACCCCAGTTCAGACGTGGCCATATGCAAATCAGTCTGACCCTGTGCCTCATGGGAACAGTCCAGCCCGAACTGCCAAGCCATGCCTTCCCTCACTCGTTCATTGCAACTGAGGACGCCGCGCGATAACGTGTAATTTCACGGATCCGTTTTACCCGCAATTCTATCATGATTGCCTACCTACCCCGGAACGGTTTACATTGACCATGGACCGGAGCTAGAAATCCCTTTTGCCCGTCTCCATATTCTAACAGGCAATTCCTTTAAACACCAGGCTTGTTCATTGTCTCGTCCTGATGATGATCCTTGTATCCTTGTAATAGGATCGAAACGTCGTCGACCCCAATCTAGACAGCATGCACATCAGTCCATTATGAAAAAAAGTGCACTGTTTGTAGAAAGAAAAGCTTAAAACATTGGATTTCGTAATTAAGCTCTGCTTGTCCTGCCTGTATTGTTTGTTTGCTCTGTATTTGTTTTCTTCCCCCTACGGATACAGGACTGTGTCCCACCTCTGTTTTACTGTTGAGTATTGTTATCTTTTTTCATTGAAGAATTAAATTGGATGTCCGGCTGGACATTCCTAAAAATATAGTTTCGATTCTGTACTATATTCATCCCCCCCATTCCTTAAACCAAATTGAGGACCACTGTTTGCTTAAAATCAAAAAAAAAATTCCCTGGACCGGAAACAAGCTTCCTAGGACCGGTTTCTGGCATTTCAGCCGTCTTCAGCCAGGCTTGCTTGAATCCAGTGGCAAAGTGAGCAAGGGACTCACGTCTGAGCATACCATGCCAACTTATGGCGAACAAAGCGGTACAAAAGGGGGTGGTGATGGACGGAGCATCAGAACCAATCAAACACTCACACCCAGTCAACAGATCTGGGTTTGATCCATCACCGTTCTTTAGCCCACTACGTCACCCCAGTTCAGACGTGGCCATATGCAAATCAGTCTGACCCTGTGCCTCATGGGAACAGTCCAGCCCGAACTGCCAAGCCATGCCTTCCCTGGACCGGAAACAAGCTTCCTAGGACCGGTTTCTGGCATTTCAGCCGTCTTCAGCCAGGCTTGCTTGAATCCAGTGGCAAAGTGAGCAAGGGACTCGCGTCTGAGCATACCCTGCCAACTTATGGCGAACAAAGCGGTACAAAAGGGGGTGGTGATGGACGGAGCATCAGAACCAATCAAACACTCACACCCAGTCAACAGATCTGGGTTTGATCCATCACCGTTCTTTAGCCCACTACGTCACCCCAGTTCAGACGTGGCCATATGCAAATCAGTCTGACCCTGTGCCTCATGGGAACAGTCCAGCCCGAACTGCCAAGCCATGCCTTCCCTGGACCGGAAACAAGCTTCCTAGACATGGCTTGGCAGTTCGGGCTGGACTGTTCCCATGAGGCACAGGGTCAAGACTGATTTGCATATGGCCATGTCTGAACTGGGGTGACGTAGTGGGCAAAAGAACGATGGATTTAACCCAGATCTCTTGACTGGGGGAGAATGTCTGCATTGTCAGCATTCCGTCCATCATTTGTTTGTTGTAACGCTTTTCGCCCAAAGTGGGATGGGTATGCCCAGACGTGGGTCCCGTGCTCACTACGCCACTGGAGTCAAGCTATCCTGGCTGATGACGGCTGATAGCCAGAAACCGGTCCTAGGATGCTTGATTCCGGTCCAGGGAAGACATGGCTTGGCAGTTCGGGCTGGACTGTTCCCATGAGGCACAGGGTCAAGACTGATTTGCATATGGCCATGTCTGAACTGGGGTGACGTAGTGGGCAAAAGAACGATGGATTTACCCCAGATCTCTTGACTGGGGGAGAATGTCTGCATTGTCAGCATTCCGTCCATCATTTGTTTGTTGTAACGCGACTACTAAAGAGGCAGAGAATAGTTGGCCATTTATGTCTATTGGGTTCGTAGGGAATAGCTTATACTTTTTTTTTTTTTAATCAACCCTTAGTGTGACGACACTAGCTTTGACCGTTTCTTAAAAAATATCTGGTGTATGTCACAGCATACCTTTGAGAATCAGCAGATATTGTGCCAAGCGTTGGGATGAGGAGAGAGTCGCGATTAAAACCAGCTTCTTCAAACCTTAATTGTGTTTTGGCTGGCTTTTCTTTTGTATGAAGCGGTATAGCCAGGATGCAACCAGTCCGGTTGTATAACCAGCTGTTTTTGTCTCGAGTTGAAGTGTTCCTCTAACTGTTGAAGCATTGTTTCGACAGGATTGGAGCTGGCTTTTTGTTTGGAGACTACGTGAGATTTAGACTCCGAAACAGCTTTCAACACCAATTGTTTCGATGCCGAGGGTCTTGAACCCAAGGTACTTGGTTTCGGCGCCAAAGATGGTTGATTTTTCGGCGCCAGGTCTTTCGCCTCGGAGTCTCGGCTCGAGGCAGACGACTAGTGACTATGAAGTTTGTGCTGCTCTTTAGGTGCCAAACCATGGGCTAGGCGTGTCCGATACGGCTGTTTGGTATCGACCATGGTCCGAGGGTGGTGGTGGTGGCCGGTGCACGTACTTTGGTCAATCGTGGATGGTTAGTTGAGGCTGTAGCTTGGATTGAGGGGGGTACAATACACAGACTGTCCTGGTGAAAGGTCCTGGATCTCGAGGTCGGATCCCGCACTGTTGCCATGCGAAAAGGAGCCCTTATACGCCACCAACACTTAAGCGTGGGCCTCTGTCCTCTTAAGGGTGTGATATGCCATATATTACTGAAACCTGGACGTAGAACGACTCGTACCATGACCTAACGAGCGCATTTCTGGAAGGCTCTAAAGTTTTGTTTCTACCCTGCAATAAAGCAACTTAAAAGATTTGTGCAATAAATTGAGTGGATTCTATCAAGCAGAATCACTGGGCTGTTCCTTACCTATAACGCCCTCCGAATCTATAGTGGGAATTTTATGCGATTGTCCCAGGATCTTCATCTAATTTTGCAGATTCGCTGTTGGACTGCATTATGTCATTAATATGAACCCATGCAATTTTTATTATAATACTTAGATTTCGCTATGAATAACTGAGTGATCATGTGAAACACATGGTAGTGGGTAAGCTAAGCCTTTTAAGTACTCTTCTCTAGAGACAAATCACATTTTCTGAACCTAAGCATCACATGTGCCCCTGGCTTTTAAAGCAACTGCTCTTCGAATCACCACGAGTTGCAGCGGTTCTGTAGCAGATGCAGGTGTTTGATACCCCATGACAAATCTTGCTAGCGTGGATGGGGATGGCAAGGGGAGGGTCACAGGGGATAAGAACAAATGTTACTTACCTGTAAACTGTGGTTCTCCAGTATTGGTGTCTTTCATAGATTCACATGCTTGAATATTCCCCGTCGAAGTGGGAGTCCCACGGTACATAAAAAAGCAAAAAAAAAAAAAAATATATAAACATTATATATTTTAAAATAACATACAAAGTCAAAAGTACCATAGGATCACGTTGACACATAGGAATGCATTGAAAAATTAATCACTTTACTGACATATCCATGTCGTTTTTATAGTCCAAACTCCAGCCAATCAGGCGCAAACACCCTCTAGAACCTTCTCCTCAGAAGCTCAGGCCCTCAGATTTTCATAGCACAAGAGTGACAAAAGAGTCTTATGAGGAGAAGAGAGCCTCTGAGGGGAGGAAGGGTGGGTCGCATGTGAATCTATGAAAGACACCAATACTGGAGAACCACAGTTTACAGGTAAGCAACATTTGTTCTTCTCCAGTATTGGGGTGTCTTTCATAGATTCACATGCTTGAATAGAATAGGTAGCAGTACTCTGCAGCCTGAAGAGGCAGTATCAAAGTTGCATGAAATACAATGACATAGCATCACAGAATCACAAATCTGATAAGGCTCACCTTATTTGAAAAGGTTACGAAGAACTGCTTGGCCCACTGCTGTATCGGCTTCGTTGATCGCCTCCAGGCAGTAGTGCCTCGTGAAAGTGTGCCTGCTGGACCACATAGCTGCCCGGCAGATTTGATGAATCGGCACACCAGCGAATAAGGCAGAAGAGGAGGACATCGCCCTTGTAGAATGGGCCCTCACTCTGGAAGGATATCGCTGAAGAAATCCAACGTGCAATTGTTGGCTTGGTAACAGAATGTCCCTTACAGGTTCGCCCATAGGCAACGAACAGTTGGTCAGATTGGCAAAAGGGTGCCGTTCTGCTGATATAAAATTTGAGGCATCTCTTTAAGTTCAAAGAATGCAGACTCTGTTCCGCTGGAGATTGCGGATGAGGAAAAAAAGGTTTTTAAAATCACAGGCTCATTAAGATGAAAGTCGGACGGCACCTTCGGCATGAAAGCTGGGTTAGTTCGAAGGATAACAGTCAGATTCAAATTGGAGGAAAGGAGGCTGGATTGTGAAGGCGTGAATGTCACTCACTCGACGTGAGGAAGTCAGAGCAAGCAGGAGGGCAACCTTCCAGGTCAAGAATTTAAAATCTGCTGAGTGGATTGGCTCAAAGGGCGCCTTCATAAGTTGGGGCAATACAATGTTAAGACGCCATGTGGGCGGGGGACGCCGAATGGGTGGAAACATCCGGAACAATCCCTTAAACAACTGTTGAATCACTCTAGACGAATAGAAAGAGGAGGAGCCGTCCTGGCGAAAACGAGAAAATCGCTGCCAACAAGACTTTGAAAGTGGAATGAGAAAGTCCTGACTGTGCCAACTGCAAAAAGAAAGGCAGAAGTTGTGCCGGAGAGGCGTGCACTAGGTGGATGTTAGCAGACGAACACCAATGGCAGAAGCGTTTCCACTTTAGTTTGTAGGTCTTCACCGTGGAAGGCGCCAGCGCCCTGGCAAGAACCTCTCTGCAGGCAGGCAAAATATTTAAGTGAGCAAATTCAATGAGCTCCGGTTCCAGGCCGACAATTTGAGCGAACTGGGGTTCGGATGGCAGATCAGACCGTTGTTCATCGTGAGAAGGTCCGGCCGGGGGCGAAGAAGGATGGGCTCGCATTGTGAGAGGAGCAGTAACTCTGAGAACCATGCCTGCCGAGGCCACCGGGGAGCAATCAGGAGAATGTGGCATGGTTGTCTCCGCATTTTCCACAACACTTGAGGTACCAGCGGGATTGGCGGAAAAGCGTAGGCAAATATCTTGCACCAGTCCATCAAAAGGGCATTCCCGCACGACCCGCTGTGGGGAAGCCAACTCGCGTAAGACTGGCATTTGCTGTTCTGTGGAGTTGCAAAGAGATCCAAGCCCGGGTGACCCCAGAGGCTGAAGACGAAGTCCAGAGTCGGCTGATGCAACTCCCACTCGTGGGTCGATGACGCGGACCTGCTGAGAGAATCCGCCAGAATGTTGGAAATGCCTGGTAGGTGGACTGCTGTTAGCGTGATCTGATGGAGTATGGCCCAATCCCAGATCTTCTGAGCTAGCTGGGAAAGCAGCGGAGCTTTGGTACCGCCCAGCTTGTTTAGATAGTGCATGCTCGTGGTGTTGTCCGTTTGAATGAGCACTGATTCCCCTTGAAGCAGAAGTCGGAACGATTTGAGTACAAGGAAGATGGCCATCAGTTCTAGCCTGTTGATGTGCAAAGAACGTTGGGACAGATTCCACTTGCCTTTGATGGACAATCCTTGAAGGTGACCGCCCCACCCTTCCAGGGAGGCATCCGTGGTAAGGACGAGCTCTGGAGCCTTTGCCAAAAAGGAAGTGTCGGCTGCGATGTTGTGAGGTTGCGTCCACCAGCGCAGAGCTTGTTCCATGCGAGCGGTGACAAAGATCCGGTCGCTGAATGAACCGGACACCTGACGCCACTGCTTGTCCAGTTCTTCCTGAATTGGACAACCCTTCAGTCTGCAATGTGGGATCAAAGAAATGCAGGAGGAAGCCATCCCCAGAAAGGACTTCAAGATGCGCACTGAAACGGACCGTTTTGATCTGATGTGAGCTGCAGGATCAGCTTCTGCCGGTCGTCGGAAACCAAAGCCACAGCCATGGAGGTATTGAGAGTAGCGCCTAGGAAAGTTCTGTGAAGAGCTGGCGTGAACTGAGATTTGTGTGTGTTGACCGACAGTCCCAGAGATTGGAACAGAGTCCGATAAAACTGAGTGTCTAAGGATGCCTGATGGTAAGACTGAGACTTGATTAGACAATCGTCCAAATATGGGAAGATTTGAATGCCTCGCAATCGTAGATAGGCCACCACCGGGGCGAGGACCTTCATAAAGACCCGGGGGGGCGGAGCGGAGCCCAAAGGGCAGGTCTCTGAATTGAAAGTCTCTCTGGCCTACACGGAAGCGCAGGTATTTTCTGTGGCGTGGTAGAATCGGCACATGGAAATAGGCATCCTGAAGATCGATTGTCGACATGAAGTTGTCTTGAGAGAGGAGCTGAATAATTTCCCTCAGTGTAAGCATGCGGAAAGTCTGATCCTTTAGAAACTTGTTCAGAGCCCTCAGGTCGAGGCTAGGGCGCCACTCTCCAGACTTCTTTAGCACGATGAAAAGACGGGAATAGAAACCCAGCCCCCTCTGAGTCTTTGGAACCACTTTGATGGCCCCTTTTTTGAGCATTAGTTTGATTTGTTGGAAAAGCTCCTTGAGATGAGCAGACCGGTTTTGGGTGAGGGGGGGGGGAGGGGAGGGGGTTCTGAGGGGGTTCTGAGGGAATTTGATGAATTCCAGAGCATGGCTGTTTGAAACAATGTCCAATACCCAACGGTCTGAAGTTATTAGCGACAAATTTAAAAAGAATTCCGATATTCGTCCTCCAACTCTGATAGGGTGAGCCTTGAGAGGAGGGGAGTGTAAGCAAAGAAAGTCATTGTTTTTTGGAAGAGGTTCCCCGATAGTTAGACTTTCCCCTGTAGGACTTGTTAGTCAGTTGTCGATAAGACTGTGGAATCTGGGAGGAAAAACACTGATTTCCTTGATTGTATGGGCGGTATTGTGTTGATCCGCCATGAAAGGAGGAGTTGGTGCAGCGTCCGCAAGCACCCCGAAAAGGCTGTCTTTTAAACTGCAGCGTGCCAAGGGAACGAGCGGTTTCCGTGTCCTTTTTTATTGTTTGGAGCGCCTCATCCACGTGCTGGCCAAACAGCGACTCCCCATCAAAGGGCATGTCAAGGATTTTCACCTGGACTTCCTGGCGAAAAGAAGTAGAGCGAAGCCAACCCTGCCTCCTTAGAACAGCTGCCCCAGCTAGCTGGCGAAAACCAGTTGAGGCAATATCCACAGAGCAATCGATCTCCGAAGATGCTCTTTCTCCCTCCTGAAGAATCTTTAGAGTGTCTGCTCTAGAGGGCTCTGGGATGAGGTTGATGAAAGCAGCCATGTCGGACAACATTTGGCGGTAGTAGCGACCCAAGATGACTAGGGAATTCGCTGCTCTGAAAGTTGTAGAGGCCATGGTTGGGAAAAAAAAATTCCAATGGCATCCAAGCGACGCCCATCACTGTCAGGTGGAGAGGTAAGCGGAGACCACCGATTCTTTGAGTGACGTTGTGCCACCTGGGTTATCACAGAATGCGGCTTTGGCTGGGATACCAGGCAAGCAGGAGAAGAGTCTGGAGCCTTATATTTCATCTCCAACCGCGGGAGAACTGCAGGAATTGAATTTGGTGTTTATCAATTTCATACCTTCGTTCCAGATGAAATCAACTATGGGCACAGCCAGAACTTGCTTCTGCGTCTGAGTTTTAAAATCATAAAAAGCAATCCTTCTCTCTCACTACCATTGGGAGATGAAAACGCTGTGCCGCCCTTTCCATCAATTGATGGAAACCTGTGATATCAACAGGAGGAGAATTCACTGGTGACGACGGAGACGGCAAATTGATCTGGTAATCGTCCCAATCAGCCATAGTATCATCATCATCACCCAGGAGTTCACCGTCTTCTCTAACCGGAAGGACGTCAGCGTCACCCTCTGTAGGAGGTACTAGTAAAGGGACGGATGGTGTTGGTTCCGCCGCCAGCAGAGGAGGAGCTGGAGTGTTCGGAGGCGCTTCTCGTGGAGAGCCGTAGGAAGAAGGTGGGAAACGGCGGTTGTAATCCTCCAGCATAAATTGGAGATTAGAAATGAGGGATAATGGCAACTGTGCCATCGGAATCTGCGCCAGGAGGTTCCTCCTCTTCCTCCTGATAATAATGGTCCTCCTGGTCCTCATTGTCGAAATCTTGACACTTGATGAAAAGTTCCGATTGACTGCGAGCAGCCCGGAATGTGGTATGTATGTCATCATCCGAGGCAGAATCATTCTCATTGCCAGAGGGAAACAGTTGTGGCGGTGGTTGAGTGGCTGGTGGCACTGTAATGGAATCCAAAACAGCGTGATGACGCTGCAGGAGTGAATCGTCAACAGAAGCAGGCGTTGACGTAGAAACAGGCACCAATGGAAGAGATGCTAAATTTGGCGTGGACGAGAGACCTGCCGTTGACTAAGCCGCCACCGTCGACGAAGCCTTAGTCACCGTCGACGAAGCCTTAGTCACCGTCGACGAGGAGGATCTCTTCTTCTTGATCGAAGATTTAGATGTCGACGGGACAGCCACAGGTTTCTTAGTCGTCGACGAAGAAGATATAGGACAGATTTCAAGGAGATACAAACCAACGTCGACGAAGATAGCGTCGACGGCATAAGGAACCTGCTGGAAGCCGTTGACGAAGTAGTGGAAGCAGACGATTTCGTCGGAGTGACCGCCGACGAGCCCGTCGACGGTCTGGCACGTTTATGAGAGGAAACATGCGCTGGGAGAGCCACAGACGCCTGAGAGTGAGATCTCAGGGGCGTGGGCGTAACAGCAGAGTGTAGTGGCACTTTAGCAACCTCCAAAAGGTGAAGCTTTCTCTTTTTAAGAAAGGGGGAGGGCAAGTCATGCACACTGCTACGCTTAGAGAAGGCTCCAGTGCGCCCAGAAGCCACACTTTCGGCGTCAGAGAGAGGATTATCTGTGACTTTCAACTTCTGTAGCCACAGAAGGAGGCGGCCCTCTCTATCCTTTAGAGTCTTCTGAGAGAAAGTCCTGCAAATTTTGCAGTTTCCTACCTCATGGTCAGGGTAGAGGCAGTATATACACTTCTCGTGAGGGTCCTCTGAATAGAGCCTCAACTTCCCACAAGAAGCGCAAGGACGGAAAAGAGACTTCTTACTTGAAGACATCAGGAAAAGCTGAAGATATCCAAAACCAGAGAAAAAACTGAGCAGAGCTCAGGGAAACTTCCTTCACACGACGTGTGGTAGAAAATCTGAGGGCCTGAGCTTCTGAGGAGAAGGTTTTAGAGGGTGTTTGCACCTGATTGGCTGGAGTTTGGACTATAAAAACAACATGGATATGTCAGTAAAGTGATTTCTTTTTCAATGCATTCCTATGTGTCAATGTGATCCTATGGTACTTTTGACTTTGTATGTTATTTTAAAATATATAATGTTTATTTATATATGTATTTTATTCATATATATATATATATATATATATATATATATATATATATATATATATACACACACATGTATACACACATATATACATATACACACACACACACGTATGAATGAGGCTTATTGCTTTTTTATGTACCGTGGGACTCCCACTTCGACGACGGGAAATATTCAAGAATGTGAATTTATGAAAGACACCCCAATACTGGAGAAGTAGAGAAACAAAGCAGACAGTGGTTACTGGGTGTTTAGCTCAAGTGTTGCGGGCCCATCATAATATGGGTCTGCAAACTGGGGCAAGTGCATCCTTTCTGCGCTGGTTTCTCAGGGAAGTGAGGAAAGCAGGGAGGTAGCGAGCGGGACAAGAATAAATCACTCAAACAAATTGTCTAGATCAGTGCTCATCTTTTATTTACATAGAAAGTGTTTTGCTCTCACATCAAAATGAAATATCACAACCTTCAATGGGCTTACAGTTACAGGTTGCGGCCTCACTTAGAGATTCTGGTAATGTCCCCCTCGCATTTGAGAGAATGGCTGTTGGGCAGACAAGACAAGGAGCAGCTCTTCAACTACTCTGCAGAGCACTACCATTCTTGGTCAAGAATACCTTGGGAACTGGAAAATAATGTGGTGATTTGAGTCCTACTTTTAGGCTCCTTTTCCAGACAGGGAATATGGGATCCACTGTCTAAGGTCCTGAAGCCTGTTGGGATGGTTCCATTCAAAATGAAATTTTTGGTCTGTAGTACTGACTCAACCTTAGGGCGCAGTGATGGCTCTCACAGCAGGTAGGTTTAATGATCCTGGCTCCAACCAGGAGTGTACAAAACATGCACACAATTAAACGTGAAGAGACGGCACCCGACCGCCATCAGCCTTGCTCAAAAAGTAAAAGGCACCAGACAAAAGAACATGCCTAAACTAGAAACTTGGACACCTTCTGCTAGCTCCCCACCCTCTCCTCTACCATCCACAAATGGCAGTGCTGACAAAAACCTAATCAGCAATCCCTTGCTAGAAGGGACTCAATAGATTTCTAGGGGCAGCCCGGTCTCAATCATCTCACAATTCTGTATCTATCTCCACCCTCCAGTCTACTGTGAGGAAGCTCTATCTATCCTCCATCTTGTGCCATGCTATACTACAAGCAATTAAAAATAGTTTCTACTGATTCCAGCAAACATACCCATATCGCACAGTCTCAATGTCACGTATGTGCCACAGATACGTATGCACTCAGTCCCCTATCAGCGCAACGGTCTTGGTGCAACACTTAAGCAGAATTTTTGAAAGAAGGGACTGTACGCCACACTCCTCTCGAACACAGTAAACGAGTTAGGCTCAGGACTATTAGTTTCCAAAAATGTTAGTTTCTTACCTCTCGGTGTAGTTTTGCAGCTTGAAGACTTTCTGGATTCACTATGCTATGCAGTGGGCGTCGACATACCACCATTTGGTGTCCTTCTGGGACGCCGACATGCTTCCTCCGGAAGCTCCCACCTTTGGTCGCCATTTACGGATTCTTATTGATTTTATTTTTTTCCAGTTCTTGTTCCCCTTTATTTATTCCTCCTGCGTCATCTTCCTTGCGGAGGCAGGTGGGTTCGTTAGTGAATCCAGAAAAGTCTTCCAGCTGCAAAACGACACCGACATGTAAGAAACTATGCGTTTCGCAGCGCAAATCTTTTCTGGATTCACTATGCTGAGCATTAACTTTGTAGCGGTTTGCTAGTCTTGTGGTGGCTGGGTGGAAGATGAACGTTGGTTTGTGAATGTATGTTGTAAGACCTTCTGTCCTACTTGTGTTTCTTTGTTCATCTGAATGCCCACGCAGTAGTGCTTTGTGAATGTGTGCACTGAGGACCATGTTGCCGCTTAGCGAATGTCCTAAATAGGTGTGTTTACTAGGAAGGCCACTGTTGCTCCTTTCTTCCTTGTTGAGTGAGCGTGCGGTGCTCCTTGAAAAGTTTGACCTGACTGCTTGTGGCACAACTGTATGACCTGTGCAATCCATCTTGCTATGGTATTTTTTCTGACTGGTCGTCCCAGAAATCTGTTCGCAAATTAAACAAAGAACTGCTTTGTTTTCCTGCATTCCTTTGTTCTCTCTATGTAGTACATGACTGCCCTTCTGGCGTCCAGGGTGTGCAATGCTCTTACTACTTGTGTCTTTGGGTTTTGGAAAAAAACTTGGTATTTGTATTGTTTGGTTAATGTGGAACTTAGATCCCACCTTTGGCATAAAATGTGGATCCGATCTCATGATGATTCTGTCCTTATGTATTGAAGTAGAGCTCTTGTAGTGTTAGAGACTGCAATTCACTTACTCAACGTAGTGATGTGATTGCCACTAAAAACGCTGTTTTTAGTGTGAGCATCTGTAAAGCTGCTTTGTGGATTGGCTCGAATGGCGCCTTCATCATTTGTGTGAGTACCGCATGGAGGTACCATGTGGGTGGTAGCACCCTCTTTAGGGGTGCTATCCTCTTTGCTCCTTATAGGAATCTTTTGACCACTTGGGATGTGAAGAAACTCTTCCCAGTTTCTCCCCTTGTGTAAGCTACGACTGCTGCCAAGTGTACCCTTATAGATGCGTAGCTTAGTTTCTCGTGTAGCAAATATGTTAAATATTTTAGTACTGTTGATTCCCTTGTGATTTTCCTTGAACGTTTTTCCTTATGGCACCAAAGGGAAAATCTTTTCCATTTTGCTGTGTAACACTTCGTTGTTATCAGTACTGCCACTGTGCTTTCTGGTAGTCTGAGGTGAGAAAATTCGAAGTCCTCAGGAGCCATGCTGCCAGGTTTAGGCTCTCTGGTTCTGGGTGTAGCACTTTTCCGTCTTGCAGAGTAAGGAGGTTCTTCCTGTTGAGGAACTTATGCATTGTCCCCTGCAACATCTCCATTATTTGTGAGAACCAGGTTTGCCTGGCCTACCGTGATGCTATGAGGATCAGTGTCATGCGGCTGTTCCTGCACTTGTTGAGTACCCTGTGTAGCAGTGGTATTGGGGGGAAAAAAAGATAAGCAAATGTCCCTGCCCAGTCTATCCATAGCGCATTCCCTAGGGACTGTGCGCACAGTTGTCTGGATACGAAGTTTTGGCATTTTGCATTCTGGGGTGTTGCAAATAGGTCGATTTGCGGTGTCCCCATTTTTTGAAGATTTTCAGAATCTGATTGATTCATCTCCCATTCGTGGGATGCTGATGTTTGTCTGCTCAGTCTGTCTGCTTCTATATTGTCCTGCCCTGGAAGATGAATGGCTAGTAAGTCTATGTTCCACGGGATAGCCCATCTCCATAGCTCCTGGGCTAGGGTTGATAGTGTTAACGATTGTGTTCCTCCTTGTTTGGTGATGTAGAACATTGTAGTTGTATTGTCTGTTTGAATCAAAACCCTCTTTCCGTAAAGCTCCTTCTGAAGGGCTTTTAAGGCTAGGAATATGGTCTTTAACTCCAGGAAGTTGATGTGCTTTATTGCATCCTGCTGTGTCTCTTTGTGCTCGGGAACACCTTTCCTAATGTGTCGATTTCTGCCCCCAAGAATATCTTTACCTGCTCTGTTGATGATGATTTTTCCAAATGTATTGAGAACCCGAGCTGGGCCAAAGTCTCTATGACCCTTTGAATGTGCTGTTTGCAAAGGTTGTATGTGCTTGCTCTTACTAACCAGTCGTCTAGGTATGGATAAATGTGGATTCCCTGCCTTCTTAGGTGGGCTGCTACTGCTGCTAGGCATTTTGCGAAGACACTTGGTGCTGACTTGAGTCCGAACGCTAGAACCGTGAATTGGTAGTGCGTTTTTTTTATTACAAATCGGAGTAGATTTTTGTGTCTGCTCTTCATGGGGATGTGCAAGTAAGCGTCCTTTAGATCTATAGTTGCCATGTAGTCCCCTACCTGTATCGGAGGTATTACTTCTTGTAAGGATGTCATTTTGAACTTTTGAGTCTTCATGAACTTGTTTAGGAACCTTAAGTCTAGTATAGGTCTTAATGTTCCATCCACCTTTTGTATGAGGGAGTACGTTGAATACATCCCCTTGTTCCTTTCCTTGTAAGGCACCCTCTCTATGGCCCTCTTGTTTAGAAGCTCTTGTGCTCCCTTGAGCAAATATGAGAGCTCTATTTTTTAATGAAGCTTGTTCTTTGGTTTTCTGCATGGCGGTTGTTTTGCCAGTTCTATGCAGTATCCGTGTCGTATTATGTTTACTATCCACTTGTCGGATGTAATCCTCTTCCACTCCTTGAAGACGTTTCCTATTCTGCCCCCCAATGGTGTTGCATGTTGAAGGGATTCTTTGTACTTTGGGACCTGTCGACCTCTTTGCTGTTGGCCTCTTCATCGAGTGCGCCCTTGAAAGGATTGCCTCCCTTGTTGGCATTGCCAACCTTGTTGTTGTTGACCCTGTTGTTGGCCCTGGTTCCCTCCTCGGTTACCTTGTTGAAAGGTCAGGTGTGAGGCTACCGGCTGGTGGTTACCCCTGCCTGTTGGTCTCCGCGAAGGTGTTCCCCTGCACATACCTCTGAATTGCAGTGCCCCATGGACCTTGCAGTTTTGTTATCTTTTTTTCAACTGAGTTAACTTGTCGTCAACAGCTGTTCCGAACAGTTGATCCCCATTGAACGGGGTGTTAAAGCTGTTACTCTGCACCTCAGTTTTGAACCCGGAGATTCTTACCCAGGCGCGTCTTCTCTCCGTAACCTCGATCATCAATTGTCTGCTTGATGTCTCCGCAGCATCTTATGCTGATTTTAAACATGCATTAGCCATGTTTTTCCCCCTCTTCCACTAAGTGGCTTGCCCTTCCCTGAAACTGGTCTAGCAGATACTTCAGCAGTTCGCCTACTTCCTCCCAGTGCTGATATGCATGCCTATTGATTAATGCCTTAGAATTTGCTATGTACCACTGGATTGCGCGCTTCATTTCATCTTCCTTCCTGTGAGATCAATTCTCTTGCTCTCTATGTCTGGCAGTGGGTCCACGTTAGTGGGTACATTAGCTCTTTTTCTGGCTGTGGAAGCTATTATAGAGTCAGCAGGCACTGAACCTCTGATGTACATTGGGTCCTTGGAAGAGTGCTTGTACTTCTTCGCACCCCTTGGTGTTACTGCCTTGCATGTGGCAGGCTCTTTAAAGGCTTCCTTTCCCTGGTCCAGCACACTTGGGAGCATGGGCAGGAATTGGCTTCTTGTCTGTGTAGGCAGCAAGGTCTCTATGAGGAAGCAGGACTGTGGCTTTTCCTCCTCTAGCTGCACTCTATAGGTGTCTGCAGCCTTCTTTATCACATGATTGTACATCCCGATGTCGTCGGGGGTGAGGGCCTCGAAGGGTATGAGTCTACCCCTTCTGGCGAGTCTGCATCGAGATCTTGCCACTGCATGTCCTGTGTCTCAGAGGTCACCAAACCGTGATAGGTTTGGTCCTCTTCTCTATCGGCTTCAAAGTAGTATTTTTCTCCCTCCTCTTCGTCTGCCGGTTCTGGAGTTGTAGGAACATGTAGTTAATCGAGATCTTTCGGGTAGCGTTGATGTTTCCGGCAGGATCTTGAATTGCCTCATTGTCTCGTCGAAATCTCTTGTGCTGCAAGTTACTTGCCATTTCAGCTTCGAGCCTTTTCTTTTCGAGCTCCGACGCTTGTGCTTCGGCGTCGAGATCTTCGGGCTGTCTCTTAGCGCTTGTTGAAATGAAATGAAATGAAATGAAAAAAGGTATTTAATAAAGCGCACTGTGGCCAAGCGGCTTCCTGGCGCTAGGGACCTGAGTCAGAACTCCCTGGATCAGCTCGAAGGACTAGGAGGGGAACGCCTGGGAGAAAAGAAAAGTTTTGAGGGCCTTACGGAAGTGAGAATAGATGGGAATAGAACGAATAGAAAGGGGAAGACTATTCCAGAACTGAGGGGCCAGGACTGAGAACCGCGTGCCACCCGATCTGGATTTACGAAAACGGGGGATGTGCAAAAGGGACATAGAGGAAGAACGAAGAGTGCGACAAGGGGCATAAGAGGAGATAAGAGAAGTGATGAAAAGCGGAGCAGAACGGGAGTGAGCCTGAAAGGCTAGGCAGGCCAATTTGAAAAAGGATCTAAAACGGACAGGGAGCCAGTGAAGGGACTTGAGCGCAGGAGTGATGTGAGAGGATTTAGGGAGGGAAAGAATAAGTCGGGCAGCTTGATTTTGGATGGCCTGAAGTCTGCGGGATTCAGAAGCAGGAATACCCACATATAGGCCATTTCCATAGTCGAGGCGAGAGGTGACAAGGGCCACGACTATGGTTTTAAGAGCGTCAGTAGAAAAGAACCGTGAGATCTTCCGAATAAGGCAGAGGGACAAGAAACAGGAGGAAACAACGGAGCTGATCTGGTTGTGCATTGAAAGGTCATGACTGACTTTGATACCGAGAGTGCGGACAGAGGCAACAGGAAGGGGGGGGGGCCGAAAGAAGGGGGCCAATGAGCGGGGGACCAGGGGTTAGAGGGACCACCAGTGACGAAGTCGAAGCTTGCTTCGCCCTCTCTTTTTTCGACGTCAAGGAGTCCTTCTCTTGACTGGTCTTAGATGACCTTTTCTTAAGGGTTTTCGCCGTCTGGGAGTCCTTGTCAAAGGAACCAACGGACTGTTTGTCCTTGGATGCGCTCGTGGTCGCCGAATGTTTCGACGCCGGGGCTGTTTATGAGGTCTTTTAGGGCTCGATCGGTTTAGGGGTCGCTATTTTCCTTACCTCCTTCGCAGTGGTCTTTTCGACGTCGACGACTTGGACTTGCGCGTTCTCCTTGCTCTCGGGCCCTTCTGCGACGTTGTCCTCTTCCTTGCTGGAGAGGCCCACGTTTTGAAGCAATGGTGGTAGTCCTTGCCCCTGCATGTTCGCTCTTCTTTGCTTCTACCTCAAAGTCTACGGGGTGAACGCTGAGCACGCGTTGCAATCTTAGGAGCGGTGATCGAGCGGCAGGCAAAGATTACAGACCGGGTGCTGGTCCTTCTGTGCGTACTTGTGGTGGCAAATGTCACAGAACTTGAATGGTGTCTTGTCCATTACAGCGCCCAGGTAGCCCCCTGTGTGCGCATTCTCCATAGGACGTCGAAGTCTGTGTTTCTCCCCCTTCTCTGCATCCCGGTTCACTGCCTCGAAGGCCGGTGTGTCGATAGGCTGTTTTTCTGCTCTTCTAGATGATTTTCGTGGATTCTTATCTTCGATAGTTCTGGAGCTCCTTCCATATCGATCCAAACCCAACGGCTGAAAAAAAGAATCTGAAGATGGCGACCAAAGGTTGGAACTTCCGGAGGAAGCAGATCGACGTCATAGGACACCAAATGGTGGTATGTCTACGCCCACCAGGCCACCCAAAATAAAAAAATAAAAAAGCCCCAGTACGCATACTGGATAAGCATTTTAGCCAGGCTGCTGAAGAGTCAGGATACTAGAGTCACATGCTGTTGATTCAGAAAACATTTCCCTTCGAACACTCAACATATGCTGCAGCTTTCTGTACCAAATACAGGTGGGGAAGGGGAAGGACTGTAAAGGCTGGCAAGAAACGGTTATGAGAAAGTCACATAATCTAGGCTCGCCAGGTTAGTGATAATTATCCTTCCTTTGGGTACAGCATGCACACGTAAAAGTCACAACAGGTGCATCATTAAACTGAAAAAGAAATTTCATATCAATAAAAAAAGGAAATGCTACCAAGTGCAATCCAATAAATATGCAGTATCAGCAGCTGTTACACATACATTTTGCTTCATTAATTATTCCCAAATGTGAAATGTTTTTTAAACTGTGGCCTGGCTGCATCTCAAATTATACACTGAAGGTTAAAACCCTTTTTACCTGTTGCAAGTTTATGCATCCATGCACGTTTACACTCATGTTTTCAGTATTGCAGCAATAAAATATTTACAGGTCACGTATCAATCCGTTTCAAATGTTTAGAACAAAAAAAGTACAATAATTTATTAAGATTTCCATCGTCTAAAGTGTAGTGTGTTACATGCACTAGCTAACTAATGTTTATGGTTGGGACTACACCAAACTTAGATAATGTTGCCTAGTCCTTTTACAAAATAGCCAAGAAAGCAAGAATTACTTAAGACACATATATCCGGAAAAAAACTAATACACTTAATTGATTATAGACTATCTAGCATAAACTCAAATCTTCCAAATTTACTTTTGTATAGCAGGATGAGAAAAAGACAACGGTATATAATGCAAGGAAACATCCCATAAATGGAGCATTTTACATTTTCGCATTGCTAATTTAGAAACCACCTTGTAGCAGTAATGACAGCAATTGACACAAGTGTTTGCAAATAATTTGAGTAGTTGATTACTTACTTTCCATCTTTGAAATACGTTTTCAGAGTGTCACTGAAACTTTTGGAATATTTTACAAACTCTTTCTTTTGATGCTCAAGTGCCTAAAACATAATAGAACAATATTTTAAAATGAAAATGATCTCAACAAATAAGTAAAGCATTGTTGTAGATAGTGTAGTTTGATACCACAGGCGAGCAGAAAGCCAAATAGTCAAAACTTTAGGTAAATATATTTTACTGACGTGCACTGTAGAAAATGGATATCACTTTAACAACCCCTACTACTGTCTACACATTTACTAAATAAGATAACAAAACAATGAGACAAAACAAATTTAGACCGAATGACGGTATGATTGCTGGAACGTCTGGTTATCAGTCCAAAATTCTTCCAGGCTGACTAATGAACAAGTTAATTCTCTTCGTTAACACTATTACTGGATATTCTAACTGCAGATTACCTAACATTTTGAATATACCCCAGGCGTCAGACTCAATCTGGAAAATCTTTAGTAGAAACCCTGCATGAAGGTAAGTTCTGCTCTGGAAGGGACGTGCTGAGCCACATATAAGCGCAATCCGTGCGTGCCAACGTCAGTTGATTTTTAGGTTGTCCACACCCCTAAGACACAGAGCCCATCAGCAGACTGGTTGGTAACAGTGTGCAAATCTCTAAACTTCGTACCTTTTCAGATGGAGAAAAGAGCCCAGTTCACAAAAACAGAAGGATGGCAGGGTTGGGAAGCAATCTGCAGTTAGATTCAGTGTCCACCAGAAGGCGTCAGGATGGTGAGGATTTTGCCAGACATGAAAAGACATCAACACTTTTGGAAAAAAGGAGGCTAGGGTCCGTAATGCCAACTTGTCTGGAAAGAAAGTGGTGTACGACGGGTTAACAATGAGGGCTTGCAGCTCACTCACACATCGCCCAGATGGTATTGATGGTGAAAATTCGTAATGGACAGTTGTGTAGAGGTTCTAAGAATGTGCACAAAAGTAGGATTAGATTGAGGGCCCATTGGGGCATAATGAAAGGAGATGGTAGAATTGTAGATTGCAAACCTTTAATGAAATGGGGAGGGGGGAAAAAAAACATCACATGAAAAATGATTATAAAATAACGAAGGTTGATTTGGCAACTGCTAAAAGGCCAAAAGAGCAGAAAATAACCATCAAGTGTGCCCAAAACAGCAATACTTCGGAGCGATTGGTCTGAAGTGGGTCAACTTGCAGTGTCTTGCACCAAAACACAAATCTGTTCCAATGACAGGAGTATACTTTATTTTGTCGAGGGAAGCCTGGCTGCCAAGATAAACCAAAGGAAATGATGGACGGAGCGTTGAACATTGCAAGCACTCACCCCCAGTCAACTGATCTGGGTTTAATCCATCACCGTTCTTTAGCCCACTCTGCCACCCCAGTTCAGACTTGGCCATATGCAAATCAGTCTGACCCTGTGCCTCATGGGAACAGTCCAGCCCGAACTGCCAAGCCATGTCTTCTCTGGACCGGAAACAAGCTTCCTAGGACCGGTTTCTGGCATTTCAGCCGTCTTCAGCCAAGCTTGCTTGAATCCAGTGGCAAAGTGAGCAAGGGACTCACGTCTGAGCATACCCTGCCAACTTATGGCGAACAAAGCGGTACAAAAGGGGACACTCCGTCCATCATTTCCTTTGGTTTTGCTTTGTTCGCCATAAGTTGGCAGGGTATGCTCAGACGTGAGTCCCTTGCTCACTTTGCCACTGGATTCAAGCAAGCCTGGCTGAAGACTGCTGAAATGCCAGAAACCGGTCCTAGGAAGCTTGTTTCCGGTCCAGGGAAGACATGGCTTGGCAGTTCGGGCTGGACTGTTCCCATGAGGCACAGGGTCAGACTGATTTGCATATGGCCATGTCTGAACTGGGGTGGCAGAGTGGGCTAAAGAACGGTGATGGATCAAACCCAGATCTGTTGACTGGGTGTGAGTGTTTGATTGGTTCTGATGCTCCGTCCATCACCACCCCCTTTTGTACCGCTTGGCTGCCAAGATGGCAGCAATCTTGCTAGGGAGGTCGAATCCATTCAACTGTGGCTGCTGAATCTCCAAGCACGTAGATGAAGACAGCGTAGGTCTGGGTGCAAGACACAGCCATACAGTTATAACAGAAGAACCTCCTGAAGAGACCACCAGATCGGAGGATAGATCCTGATGCTCAGGAATTTCTGCTACCACACTTTTCTGGCCCAATCCAGTGCCATTAGGATGACTTGGGATCAGTCGCTCCTGAATTTCAGCACAACTCTGAATAGGAGAGGTAGCAGCAGACGGGGGTTACAGGAGTCCAGAACGCCAGTCTAGCAGGAATGAGTCTCAGAGAGAGAGACATCCGGGAAACTGCAGCACGCCACATTTTTGATATTGTGCATTTGTGGCAATGGCAAAAAGCCAGGGTTCTCTCCATGTATGAAAGAAAACTTGAACCACCTCTATCTAACTGCCATTCGTGATACGCTAGGCTTCTAAGGTTGCCTGCCTTGCTGTTTAGAGATCTCGCCAAGTGGTGTAGCTGCAGAAAAACCCCTCTGATGTTCGAGCCATTTCCAGAGGCGTATAGCCTCCTGATGAACAAACCACCAGCCCACACCGCCCTATTTGTAGCAGTACCATATGGCAGTCGGGTTCTCTATGAGCACCTGCAATAAACTTCCCTTTAAGGAGGGTAGGAAAACTTACAATGCCGAGCAAATAGCCCGCGGTTCCAGGAGGTTGATGTCGAGCTGGGCCTCTGCCGAAGACCTGATGCCTCAAATCTCCACCACCCCCAGATGGCTTCCCCAACCCAGAAGTGCTGCATTGGTCACTAGTGTTAGCTCTTGGGGAGAGGGGTCTGCCGCTTACCCAATCGCAGTCCAGCAGCCACTACTGCAGGTCATTTGCAGTGTACTCTGAAATCTGGACATAGTTGTAATGATCCCCCGGTGCTGCGCCCACAGGGACTTCAGATCTCAATGCAGAGCCTGCATATGCCACCTGGCATGCTTGACCAGCAGGACACAGAACACCATCAATCTCAACAACCCCAGGCTAGTCTTCACTGAGATACAGGCTAGAGGCTAAAACAGCAGGATCATAACCAGAATGTCCTGGAGTCTCTTCTCTAAGAGGGTGAGGGTGGTTAATGTGGAGTCCCTAAACTGCACCATGTCCAGAACAGCTCTGATAAAAGGGAGGATAAGTAAATCCCAAAGATGATGTCAGGGGGGTTGCCGCAGTCTGGAGGTGTTATGTTCCTGGGTTAGGCTCATGTAGCGAGGCTGCCCAGTACTTACATTGCCCTATTTTTCACAAAAGATTTCTGCTCTGAACCTTTGCACATATTTGCATGCATGACAATGTTGGATTAGTTTCTACGAAACTACTTTGTTTAAATATCAAGCTTCGCACAACATTATCACGTTGCCTCCATCATGTACAAGGCCTCTTTCTGCTCTATGTATAAATGTCATTCTATCTTCACCCATGGGACGACAGCTATCTACATATCCATAACATGGCTAATCTACAACGTACATCACAAGGCTACTTTCTAATCTTAATAATGAGCATCCAGATAGATTAATAGAGGAGGCACTTCAGCTGACACCAAGGGTCTCTGCATGCTGAGATTTCACCATGCAACGGTCTGAAATCTCCATAAGATGGTGTCCAATTCGAGACCAGGATGGGCTCTTACATCCTCTCCCGCCAGTTTACAGGTCTGGATCGTCCCTTGTGGGGAATTCTTGGTTTTACACCCCCACACCCTCTAGGTACACTTAGAGTAAGGTTTTGCATAGTAGGAGTAAGCCAGATTACTGCCTTGCTTATGTGCCTGCACATATACAGTGTTTTAGCACCATGGTAGAACTGTATCTACTAATTATGCTTTTGGTGCCTGTAATCACATTCTTCTCCTTCGGTCTACTGATTATCGCTGCACATGTATTCTATAGAACAATAACGCTGGTTGAATAAATATATTGAAAACGTCCCACTGGATATTTCGCGGAGCACGAATATGCACGAGTGACTGAGAGAAAGATTCTGACCGGTTTCCACAATCACTGAGGGGTCAGGGCTGTCATGTTCAGTGCTTGCCAGAAACCATTCACTTCCTGGTAAAGTTGGAGGGGGAGGGGCTTACGGTGGCACTGTGAGCTAGCTGGTCTCAAGGCCAACATATGTTGCGGGGGTGCTCAGAATCAGTCTAGGCACCTCACCCAAAGTTTGTTGTCCAAAAAAAGCACAGGTCCTACAGATTAGTGGGAAATACATGACAGAGGTAAGTGAGAAGTGTGTGGGACCAGCCCACCTTCAGCAGCCAGTCGTCAAGTAAGGGGAAAAACCAGAACCCCTGACCTCGTAAGATGCAGTGCAACCACCATCACTTTTTAGAGCACCAGAGAAGCACTGGGGAGGCCAAAGAATAGCACAAAGAACTGAAAGTGTTCCTGCCACATTGTGAACTACAGGTAGTGCCTGTGGTCCCGCGGAACATGGATATGGAAATAAGCGTCCTGCAGCTCGAATGGTACTATTCAGTCTCCAGGATCGAGGGCAGACAAGACATGGCCAGAGAGAGAATCTTGAATTTGGCATTTTGCAGGAAGGTGCTGAGAGGGTCAAGCTCTAAAATGAGATAAAGGTCTCTGCTATTCTTCAGCATAAGTAAGTAGTGGGAGTAATGCCCAGTTCCTTGTAGAACACGCTTGTCCAAAGTGATGGCTTTCCATTCTGGGAGAAAATGTTGATGCCAGTCTTCAACAGGGTGGTTGTATGACTGGAAAGCTAAACTAAAAAAGTTTAATGACTCCGGTAGCTGGGGGTGCGGGAGACTGGGTTGCACGCTGCCCTTGTCGTCCAAGATGTCTAGTCTGTGGGTACTGAGATCACCAAGATGCTGAAGGGTCTGCTGGGCTGGTTGCATAGGGATGTGCTGGTATTATTGAAAACCCCCATTGTAGCCACATAGGTGGAAATGAAGCATTGGATTAGATAACTCCAAGGACCATTAAAGCCCTTGTGGGCAGACTGCCACTTTGCCAAAGGGGAAAGAACCAAACGTAATATCCATGAGGAAAGACTGGATAGCCCAGGCGAACCCTCATCCAGGCGTGTCTCCCGAGCGTCACACTGGTGACTATTGTTCAACTAAGGCAGTTTGTAGTATCCAACTCGCATCAAATCTCTTGCAAAAGGGTAGCGAGTAAGTTATCAGGCACAATAGACTAGACGTGAACATAGAAACCCCAAAGAGACTGAGTATAGCGACCAAATAGGCATCTGGCATTGACAGACCGTAATGCTATGCTAGTGGAGGATAGCTTGGGTTTCCCGAAAGTTTCAAGACGCATGGATTTTCTGTCTTGCGGGGTGGTAGAGATGGTATTTGGGTTGAGGAAACTCTCCAGAATCTGTTGTGGCGTTAGCACCTCACCTTCTGCCTATTTATCAGTGGTTCAAATATGGCTTTGCCCCTGGCCCAAAAAGGATGTCTTTAATGCCTTCATTAAAAGGTAGTATGTGCTCAGTATTAGTAAGTCCGAGATGGAGAACTTCAGTGAGATCATTGGTCTCACCTCCAGAATGGGCAATTTGAGGTCAAAAACCTCAGCTGCCCTCTGTGTGACAACTGCGTAGGAGGCTCTTTCTTCAATAACTGGCACGATTGGAGAGGCCAGTCCAGTGTATGACGTATCTAGTCCAGTGGCATCTTGCAGCTCATACCAGTTTTCTTCAGTATAGGGATGAGCAAATGAGTCCCCTGCATCATAACAGTTATTATCGGAATCTGTGTCCAAAAGCGTGTGGATGATCTGGGCCCCTTCCTTTGAGGCAAGGGCAATGAATCAGGGTCTAATGAGGGGCTGGAAGGATGTGGCCCAGCGGGATCAGGGCAGGGACTCGGTCTAAGGAGAGTCAGCTCAGAGCTCAAGAGCCCTTTTGGCTGTGTTTTACTGAAGAAATCAATGCTCCAGGTCTAGTTTAGGCTGTGGCGCCAACACAGACTTCAGAACCGAAGGAAGTGCTGGGCATGCAACGGGTCTAGAGGTTGCAGCTGGCACTGATGGGGGGACCCGCTAGAGTAGTTCCAGGTGGACATCCTTGCAACTCCTTGGAACCCAGAGGCATGCCAAAGGGAGCCGGAAGTGTAATGAAGAGAGTCAGCATAGTTTTGTAGAACTCATGGATTAACTGCAGTGTGACGGAATAAAATAAATTACTTACCTGTAACTGTGGTTCTCTAGTATTGGTATCTTTCATAGATTCACAGGCTTGAATAATTTCTCGTCGAAGTGTAAGTCCCATGGCATCTGAAAGCAGTACAGGTCATCCACAGCCCATAAGGGCTAAAAGAAACATTCACTTCATTACTTCTCTATCATTACAAAAGAACCAAACTTCAGCCAATCAGGTGACAACACCCTCTAGAACCCTCCCCATCTAGACTCCACACACTCAGATTTCCAAGCACTAGTGATAAACTAAACACACAGGGAGAAGGTGAGCCTCCTAGGGGTGGAGGGTGGGCCATGTGAAAGATGGCAAAACTGGGGAACCACAGTTACAGTTAAGTAACTTATTTTCCTCTCTGGTATTGGATATTTCATGGATTCACATGCTTGAATCGGAATAGCTAGCAGTAAGCAAATAGCATCATAATTAAAAATATTAAAAAATATTTATATGACAGTAGGATACTAAAAGAAATAAGAGTTCACCTTATTGGAACAGATGTCAAATAACTGCATGTTCTTCTGGTGCATCCTCTATACTACCGAATCCAGACAGTAACACTGGGTAAACGGGTGTCTGTCTTCCATGCATCTGCCCTACAGATGTCCTGAAGAGAGAGACCATCGAAGAAGGCGACTGATGTAGGCACAGTTGAGGAAGAGTGTGCTCTAACTTTAGATGAAAGAGGTTTTCTAGCTTTACAATGACAAAACTGGATAGCAGCAGCAATCCAAAGAGCAATGCTTTGTTTGGATATCAGATATACCTTCCAAGGCTTATCAGAAGCCACTAGCAATTGGCCAAATTTTCTTAATTGCTGTGCCCAAATTTTAAACATCTTTTAAAATCTAATGAATAAAATATTTTTTTCCACTATGGTCTGCGGATTTGATAAGAACATTTTGAGTACTATAGGCTCATTAAGATTAAAGTCTATAAGCGCCTTTGGGATACATTTTGGGTTGGTTCATAATATTACCCTGTTCTGATTAAATTATAAAAAGTTTTTTTTTTTTTAACTGAACGCTTGAGTTTCACTTATTCTCCTTTCAGACGTTAAGGCTAGTAATAATGCCACCTTCCATGAGAGAAACTTTAGTTTAGCTATGTATGGGCCCGACTGGAACATTCATCAACTGTGAAACAAAATTAAGCTGCCAAGATGGAGGAGGTTGCTTTATGAAGAAAAGACTTGGAAAAGTCCTTCAAGAAACTATTTGAAATTCTATTTGACCATAGAGATGATGTACTAGATGATCTCCTGAATCTGGTTATAGCTGCTTAGTGTACTTTAATTGAAGTATGAGCCAATCCCGATTAAGCTAGATGTAATAAATATGGCAAGATACCTTCTGGTGGAGCTGAAAGAGGATGCATTTGTGATCTTTGGCACTACAACCAAAATTGTTTACACTTGAATTTAGAAGTCCCGTTAATGGAATCAGCTCTGGTTCTAGCACGAATTTCTTCACAGTCTTGCGGGATATTTAGGCTTGCAAATTCACTTTGTTCAGAGCCATGATGACAAATGCAAGGACGCTAGATCTGGATGAAGTATTCAGTTGTGGTTCATGGACAATAAAGTCGGCATTGGCTTTAGTTGAATATAGTGTTTCTCCAAAAGCAGGATCAGTTTGGCGAACCAATGCTGCCTCTGTCATTTCGGGGCTATCAGAATTAACCTGCACGGTTCTTGCTTAATCTTGTTGCGAATTCATGAAATTAATTGGATTGTGGGAAAATCGTAAGCAAAGATCCCTGACCTGCTTATTGAAAATGCATTTCCTCACGATTCTTGTTGAGGATCTGAGTTTGCGTAGAATCAGCTCTTACAACTCTGACAAGTTGCAAACAGATCTAGATTTGGCTTGCCCTAAAGGTCGTAGATATTGTTCAGGGCAACTTGGTTGAGCTCCCATTAGTGACAGCTGTTCCTGGTAGTGCTTATGGTATCCGCTATAAAGATTTTTATTCAAAGGAAGTGCTCTGCCTTCGATTGCACCTGAGGTTTTAGTGCCCACAACCAAACCTCCTGAGCTTCTTGAGACAGCGGTTGAGATAATGTGCCTCCTTGCTTGTTGATGTAATGCATGGTGGTGGTATTGTCTGAGTATTAGTACTGATGCTCCCTTGATTCTGGGAAGGAAGGCCTGTAAACTCGATGCGACCACCTTGAGCGCCAACAGATATATGAAAGATATTGGTGCTGTGAGCCCATTTTCCCTTGATTTGTAAATCCTGAAGGTGCACACCCCATCCCCCTAGAGAGGCATCGGTCGTCAGCACAAAATCTGATATTTGAGGCAGGAAGGTCAGTCCTATTGAAAGGTGGACCTTTAAAGTCCACCGAGGAACAGACTCCTCCTTGGTTGGCGTAATCTGTATGATGTCCTCGACAGAGCCACAAGTTTGTAGCCCCTATTTGTCCAATTCCCCTTGCAAACTGACTTTGCAACAACCTTTCTGCTAACAGCATTAGCTTTGTTCATCTGTCTTCTGCGCTTTACGCTTTGTCCTGAATGGTGTCTAAAATGGCTCCCAAAACATTTTGGTCCTTGATGGATAAAGCGAAGACGCTTGCTGGTTAAGAGTTAAGCCTAGGTTTTTCAATAGAGTTAGACAGGTCGTTGTCCCTCTGACCACTTCCTGGTATGTAGGGGCTTTTATCAACCAAGGGTCGAGGTATGGAAATAATGGATACCCTTTCTACCTTAAGTAGCTGCCACTGGAAATAAACATCACGTGAAAATTTGTGGGGCTAATTGGAGGCCTTTGACATGAATGAATGCCAGCTACTCTGAATCTTAAGAATGTTAAATTCTTTGGGTGAATGGGAATGTAAAAATACACATCCAGGAGGTCGAGGGTCATCATGTAGTCTCCGTGGTTGAGGAACTGAAGGATGTCTTGGAGAATGACCACACAAAATTACTTTTCTTAGATATTTGTATAACCTCTGCAGGTCTAAAATGGGTCTCCATTCCTTGGTCTTTTTCTTGATCAAGAAGCGGGAATAAGGTGTCTGTCCCATCTGATTGTGTGGTACTCTTTCTATTGCGCCCTTTCGGAGCATGATAAATATTTATTTCTGTAGCTCCAGAAGGAGAGAAGAGAACCTTGTCAAGGGCACATAAGGTGGCCTCTGTAAATTCCAATGTATCCACCATGGGAGACTAGATCTAAACCCCATTTGTCCATTGTGATTAACTTTCAATAAGGCAGATCGCTAGTTATTCGACGTCCAATTGTTCCTGGTACATACGTTTGAGTAACCGGTGAGGTCTTCATGTCACAGTTTCCTACTTGTGTCTCTTCCCCGAGAAGTTTGCGTCCCCTTTGCGGTTTGCTTGCTGTAAACTGCTTATGGTAGTATTGTTGCTGAAACTGTTGGGAACAATAAGGTTGGTATCCTCCTAAAGAACAAGTTACTTACCTTCGGTAACAATGTATCTGTAAGAAACATTAGATTCCTCACCTTAGAATATCCCCAGGCGTCAGGCTGGATCCGGAAAGATTTTTCGTCAGCAATACCCCTTGCGCGTCGCTAGGCGTCGTCTGCGGCTCCGCGTCAGTCGTCGGGGTCGTGCGCCGGAATGACGTCGGAGTACTTACACGCCGCCCTCGCGCGCTGACGTCAGTTCTTGTACATAGCTTTCCGCGCCAGGTACGCAGAGCCATGCAAGAGACCGACACTGGTGCCAAAAAATCTAGGGCCCTGAAAAGGATACCCTTAACCCTAGATGTCAGTTCGCAGAACGGGGAGGATGGGTGGGTCGGTGAGGAATCTAACTAACTAATGTTTCTTACAGATACATCGTTACCAAAGGTAAGTAACTTGTTCATCTGAAAGAAACACGTTAGTTAGATTCCTCACCTTAGAATAGATACCCCAGCAATACCAACCCCGGTGGTGGGTCTGCGGACCAAGATCACACCAGAAACTCCTGGAGAACAGAACGGCCAAAGAAGCCGTCTCTCCGGACTTGGCTGTCCAGGCAATAGTGCTTGGCAAACGTGTGCAGTGAAGTCCACGTCGCCGCCTGACAGATGTCCCGCAAGGGAACTCCCCGGCCCAGGGCAGTAGTAGCCGCTGTGGCCCGGGTGGAATGGGCCCTCAACCCAACAGGAGGGTCCTTTTTTGCCAAGGAGTAACAAATTTTAATACACAACACGACCCACCGCGAGATGGTCCGTTTGTGTACCGCTTTCCCCTTCTTAGCTCCTACGTATCCAACAAAAAGTTGGTCGTCCACCCGGTACGGTTTGGTGCGGTCCAAATAAAAGGACAGCGCCCGTTTTGGGTCCAGGCGGTGGAGCCTCTCTTCCTCTTTTGAAGGAGGCGGAAAGAAGGTGGGCAACGTGACAGATTGCCCGAAATGAAATGGAGTCACCACTTTCGGTAGGACGAGGCCGGAGGACAACCTTGCCTGGATGAACAGAAATAAAGGGAGGCTTAGATGACAGAGCCTGGAACTCACTCACACGTCTAGCCGAGGTGATAGCTACCAGGAAAGCAGTTTTCAGGGTCAGAAGACTAATGGGACAATTGTGAAGAGGCTCAAAAGGAGCACACATCAGAATGGTCAGAACAAGATTCAAGTCCCACTGAGGCATTACGAAGGGGACAGGAGGGAACATGTGAGTAATGCCTTTGAGAAAACGTGAAACAAGGGACTTGAAAAGAGAAGGCTGATCAGGAAGCCGTAAGAAGGCAGAGATTGCAGCAAGATAACCTTTCAAGGTGCCCAAAGCAGAGCCCTGCTGGGCCAAAGAAAGAAGAAAGAGTAGAACCTCAGAAAGAGGGGCGGAAAGGGGATCTACAGCCTTTGCTGTGCACCATGCCACAAATTTGTTCCACCGGCAGGCATATACCGTCTTCGTGGAGGGACGCCTGGCTGCCAGAATGACATCACAGACTTCAGGAGGCAAGTCAAATGGCATCAACTGCCGCCGCTCAATCTCCACGCATGGAGGTGGAGGCTGGACAGGTTCGGGTGGAGGACCGTCCCCTGCTGCTGCGACAGAAGGTCCTTCTGAAGAGGCAGTCGTATCGGAGGATCGATTGACATACTGAGTAGCTTGGGATACCAGAACCTTCGTGGCCAATCCGGAGCCACTAAGATAACTTGGGCCCGGTCGCGCCTGATCTTCAGCACTCTGGGCAGAAGTGGTATAGGCGGAAAGGCGTACAACAGACCGCAACTCCACTCGCGACGAAAAGCGTCTCCGAGCGAGTGCTGCCTTGGAAATTCCAACGTGCAGAACTGCTGACACTGCGTGTTCTCTTCGGTGGCGAATAGATCTAACCAAGGCTCTCCCCACTGCAGAAAGAGACCTTGCGCCACGTCCGAGTTCAGACGCCATTCGTGATCCATCATGCACCGGCGGCTGAGTTCGTCTGCTCTGGCGTTCAGAGAGCCCGCCAGATATTGAACCACCAGGGTGATGCCCTGGTGTTCCAGCCAGGTCCAGAGGCGCAGAGCCTCCTCCTGACAAAGGGTCCATGACCCCACCCCGCCCTGTTTGTTGCAATACCACATGGCGGTGTTGTTGTCCGTGAACACCTGCACGACACTTCCCCGGACAGAGAGAAGGCAGGCTTTCAGTGCAAGCCGGATCACTCTCAGCTCCAAAAGATTGATATGGAGGTGAGACTCCGCCGGAGACCAGAGTCCTCTGATCTCCGCCTCTCCCATGTGCCCCCCCCCCCATCCCAGGAGGGACGCGTCCGTCACTACGACATGCTCTGGTTGGGGAAGGGAGAGGCTCTTGCCCTTGACCCAATCGCGGTCCGTGAGCCACCACTGCAACTGCTGTGCAGTGCCCTCCGAGATCAAGACATGGTCAGACAGGTTGCCTCGATGCTGTGCCCACTGAAACTTCAGGTCCCACTGCAGAGCCCGCATTCGCCACCGGGCGTAATGCACCAACAGGATGCAGGAGGCCATCAGCCCCAGAAGCCGCAGCACCAACCTGACCGAAACCCAGGATAGAGGACGAAAGATGGGAATCGGAGCCTGAATATCCTGGACCCGCTGTTCCGGAGGATAAGCCCGGAACAGCGCCGAATCGAGAACCGCTCCGATGAAGAGGAGCTTCTGGGAGGGACTCAGGTGTGACTTCAGCACGTTGATGGAGAACCCCAGCAAATGCAGGAGGTCGGCCGTAGTCTGGAGGTGGAAGACGACTTGCTGGGGCGAGCCCGCCTTCAACAGCCAGTCGTCGAGATAGGGGAAGACTGGAACCCCTGATCTGCGCAGATGAGCTGCGACCACCGCCATCACTTTCGTGAACACCCGAGGGGCACTGGTGAGGCCGAAGGGGAGCACCGTGAACTGAAAGTGCTCCTGACCAACAGTGAACCGCAGGTAACGCCAGTGGGCCGGCAGGACGGGGATGTGAAAATAAGTGTCCTGCAAGTCCAACGCTACCATCCAGTCTCCAGGGTCGAGGGCAGCCAGTACCTGAGCTAAAGTTAGCATCTTGAACCGTTCCTTCCGGAGGAAGGTGTTGACGCTCCTGAGGTCCAAGATAGGGCGTAGGCCCCCTTTGACCTTCTTGGGAACCAGAAAGTAGTGGGAATAGCAACCACGGCCTACTTCTGGACCAGGAACGCGCTCGACGGCCTCTTTGGCCAAGAGGGCCGTAACTTCCTCCCGCAGAAGCTTCAAGTAATCCTCCGATATACGGTGGCATGGCTGGAGGGCTCGTCTCGAAGGGGAGGGAGTAGCCCCTTTGGACAATTTGCAGCACCCACCTGTCCGAAGTGATGGAGCGCCAGTGGAGCAGGTGATGGCGAACTGTGCCTCCCACTGGCTTGGAATGGGCCTGAAAGCTCGAACTAGGAAGGCTTTGAGGCAGATGCTGCCGGGGTGGATGTGGACTGACCGGCGCGTTGTCCTCTAGAACCGCCACGGCGGAACCCACGTCCGCGTGCAGGTTGGTTCTGCGGCCGGTGGCTAGGCGGACGTGAGGAGGCGCCCCTTCCTTGGCCACGAAAGGGGCGAAAGGCGGAAGTGTGCGGCCGTGGGGCCGAGAGACCCAAGGACGTGGCCGTAGCCCGGGAGTCCTTAAAACGAGCCAGCACACTATCCGCCTTCTCACCAAAAAGGCGAGCGCCATCAAAGGGCACATCCATGAGGGTACTCTGGACATCCCCCGAAAAAGACGAGGACCTCAGCCAGGCGTGGCGCCGGAGCGCCACCGTGGTGGAAATCGCCCTACCCAGCGAGTCTGTGGTGTCAAGTCCACACCGCATGGCATGTCGCGCTGCATCTCGCCCGTCAGCAAGTGCCTGGGAGAGACTCCACCGGACACAGTGGCAGCACGTCCTCCACCGTATCCCACAGAGAGTGGGAGAAACGGTCCAAGAGGCAAGCGGTGTTCAAAGACCGCAGGCCCAAACTCAGGGAAGAGAACAGTTTCTTGCCGAACTGTTCCAGCCTCTTTGATTCCCGATCCGGAGGAGCGGAGGGGAAGGAGGATTGGGAAGTGGAGGCCTGGATAACCAGGCTCTCGGAGGTGGGGTGTTGGGACAGGAAACTGGGGTCGCCCGGAGCAGGGCGGTGGCGCCGGGCCACGTTCCGATCCACAGGAGGAACTGTGGAGGGCTTGGACCAAGTACCCTGCAGAACGTCGACGAGGGCCTCATTGAACTGCAGCAGAGGCTCTGTGGAGTTTGCTGACGGTTGAAGCACCTCTGTGAGGATATTAGTCCTCACGGCCACAGCAGGCAACTCGAGCCCCAGGGCTTCGGCCGCCTTGCGCAGCACCATGGAAAAAGCTGCACCTTCCTCCGAAGCCACAGTCGGAGGAGAGATGAAGCCAGCGTCCGGCGAAGTGTCCAGACCACTGGCATCCCCCAGTTCGTCTGCCCAGTCCTGTGCAAGTTGACCCTGGAGGGCCATAGGGTCCTCAGACCCCTCCCAGTCGCCCCAGTCATCAGATTCCTGATAAACAGGAGGAACGATCGGAGCCGGACGGTAGATGAAACGTTCATCCATCGGCGTCTGTTGCGGCGCCGTGTCCGGACAGGGACTAAACCGGGAAACGGCGTCGTCCGGAGACGGCACCGGAGGTGGAACCGGTGTCGGCGCCGGCGGAGGAGGCGTGAGGTCGACCGGCGCCGACAGAGATCCAGGCCTGGATCTCTCGGCGACCTGCGGCACCGGGACCGAAGTCGTCGACGGGGCCGGAGCCGCCGGCACGCGAGGTCACCCAGTCGAGCCCGCGGGGCCCGAAGGTGCACCGGCAGGCGTCGACGGCGGAGCCAGGCCCCTCATGGCCGAGAGGAAGGCACTGACCTCCACCGGAGTCGCGTCAGTCCCAGGGACCGGCGGGTATGGAGACGGACGCGGCTCCGGTGGAGCCGCTGGGGTGGGACCACCCTGACCCTCGGCCGAGTCGCGCAACCGGCGAGGGGAGTCCGAAGAGCGGTGTCGCCTCCTGGACTTCTTGGATCGCTTCAACTTACCCGAAGACTTCGAGCCGGACAAGCGATGATGACGACTGCGGCTCCGCGACCGGTCCTTGGACCTCCTCCCACCCGGCGCGGAGCAGAGTGCCGAAGCTCGAGAAGCTTACGGGACCGCTCCCGCCTAGCCTTCGAGGTCAAGGCCTGACAGTCGGGGCACGACTCCGCGTCGTGGTCGGCCCTCAGGCAGTAAAGGTACCGGCGATCTGTCACCGACATCAGGCGATGACAGGCGTCACAGGCCTTAAATCCAGGCATCCTACCAGCACCAGAGTCGAGTTGACAAAGACCAAAAAGAGTCAAAAAATGTTTGTAAAAAATTGACTAAAGGGTAAGCTCTTCCCGGATCGGCGCTGTCTGGCGCGGAAAAAAGAAGAACTGACGTCAGCGCGCGAGGGCGGTGTCGAAGTACTCCGACGACGTCATTCCGGCGCACGAGAACGACGACGACGGACGCGGAGACGCAGACGACGCCTAGCGACGCGCAAGGGGTATTGCTGACGAAAAATCTCTCCGGATCCAGCCTGACGCCTGGGGATATTCTAATGTGAGGAATCTAACTAACGTGTTTCTTTCAGATAATAAGAACATACATTACGAAAAAGCATTTGCCTAATTTGTAGTGATCCCAATGATTTAGCAATGCTCGTGTTTGTTTTTATGGCTTGCAACACCTCAATGTGTCTTCAAAATAATGCCCCTCTGTCAAAAGGTAGGTCTAGAAGTTTACTGAACTTCAGGTCTGAAGGCTGTTTAAGGCATTCCTGCCTGCGACCTGTGGACTCCCACTTCGACGACAGAGGAATGATTCAAGCATGTGAATCTATGAAAGATCCAATACTGGAGAAACTTAGGTTACAATGAGATGAGAGTCGGGATCTGCTCTGAAGACGATAGAGTTTGGAAGCTTAGCAGGGAGACATAGTTAAAACACTCCCCCCCTTCTCAGGAGTTCAAGACTAGCAGGAAGTGGCAGAGTGACAGTTAGTCTTGTTCTTTTTTTGACTCACCAGAAAAAACGACCTTTCCTTAGACTTTGACCAGTCATGGTGCGGAGTCTTGCGGTAATTAGTGAGGTACTGCTTCGCCACACAGTCCCTAATGGCCTTCAGATTCATCAAGGCACAGTCGCTACAGGTCTTCGACCCCAAGCACATCAGACAAACCTTGTGGGTATCTGTCAAAGACATTTGCTTTTGACCGTCTCTGTAAGGTTTGAACCCTGTGGTTTTGGAGTGACATTTTCCTTGCACAGATTATGTTAAATACATTTTGTGAAACTAGTCTGTAACCAAGTCTGGTGGTGTGGAAAAAAGGAACTGGCGGTGCACATGGGTATGCAGCTCTACACATCAGTTCCTTATGTAGCGAGATCAATGAGGACCTTTATGACCCCCATCTATTGGTGCGCAAGGGTACTGCTAAATATTTTCCGGATCCAGTCTGACGCTTGGGGAATATTCAAAAGTTGAGGAATCTGCAGTTACAGGCATTCATCAGAAACTACCCTAAACAAATCGTTGCAGGAAAGTGAAAGAAAAAAAAAATCACCACACTTTAAAGGAGCCAAGAAAGCCTCAACTGTTCACAGTAAATGATAAATTATCAACAGATTGATTCTCTCAAATTAATGCTTTTCCAGGATTAGTCAAGTATCTTTGAAACATTAGAAATTTAGATTAAAGAAGCAAAAACTATAGGTGGATAATGAATAACTGACAATTTATTTACTTGCTGGCCACACTACTAGAAAAAGAATAAAATAAATAGATTTTTACATGTTCTTATATAGTGTAGTCTCTTTGACCAGATTGAATATATTTTTCATGAATTATAAATGCCCTGGTAGACACTAAAAACAGCAAAGTTAACAGACATATATACCATACTGGTATTAATTGGATTCTATTCAACAATTGCAAGAAGGTTCCTCTAGCAAATTCTGAATTAACAGCCATGGGAAATGTTAACCTCCCCTTTGGGCTCTCTTCAACGCCTTAGTGTTTCATCAAACTAGTCAAACTGGAGTCAGAATTTATCAGGTTCTGAAGATGCAGAAGATCATATGGGATCGCGCGATCTACATATAGCAAGAGGTACATTGAATGAAATTCACTAATCTGGGTTTTTGGGAAGGCTAGGATAAATCAAACTGAGAAAGGAGTTGTAACCTCTCAGCAACACTAAGGAGAATTCTTGGTGATCAAGGCAGACATGAACACGCAACTCAAAGATATCAAACTGAATGGATAAGGGGTATTCAGAGGGAAAATCACAAATTACTTCAAAATATAATATCGGGCTTACTAGACACTTCCATTCAGGCCAAACTCCTAGGACCCTTTCACCACATGAGTGAACAATGAAACATCTTGTGCTTTCACAACAGCCTAAGCAAAACCGGTTTAGCCAACAACAAAAGCCTTAGGAAGGTCTAGAATAGCATAGATATCTTTGGGAAAAGCGGGTGGTGCTTGCCTGCTAAAGCACCAGGAGGCCACGGCTGGCTGGCGTGGCTCACAGACCTCCCCAGCTAGGAGAGTTGCATTGAAGTGCACTGCCTGGGGTCCAGGAAATTTTTAATGAAATGCACTTAGCGTTAAGTTAAATACATTTCTGCACCCACTCGTCAGAGCACTGGGGCAGCCCAAATTCTCTTCCACGAGCCAGGAAAAAAACGGGAGGATTTCCCACTTATTGTGCACTATGTGGGAATTTCGCCCACCTCAACTGGGGAATCTGTTTTCAAGACATTTTATTTTAGACCTATCAGATACATGGGCATGTTGGCTTTGAGTAAGGTTTGAAAAAAATACAATAGGCTCACTTCCAGATTGGACGTGGAACACAGGTTTTTCTAAAAAGATTCAAATAAAGCTACATTCCATTAAGGAAACAGGCTGTCTTTAAGTCCACTATTTCACTGGATGCCCATGGGAGTCAAGTAAAAAGAATTGCCGGCTTGTCCAACCATTGTTGCGATATACGCTGGAGCAACTGCAGCACTAGGGCCTTTAAAGAAAAAACAGAGGTGGTGATGTAAACAGCATGAAGCAGAGGATACTATAATTCTACTTATGTGCTTGATCAATGTGTTTAGCGACTAAATTTAATGAAGTCAAGTGTAGAGCACATCATGTACATGATAGGCCTCTTTAACTTACCTTTAATGCAAGATCAAGTTGGTGAATATGAAGTCTGTTTCTCACAGCTTGAGGAGGACAGCCATAGCACTTTCTATTGCTTGCGGTTCAGGTTTGAGTTTGCATGAAGGTGGGGAGATGCCTGCACATTAAAAACTCCCTCTGTGTGTTTAAGGCTGTGCCTGCAAAACGTATAGTTTACCTGTCAGTGTAGGTTTGCAGCTTGAAGACTTTCTGGATTCACTATGCTGTGCATTATTCCGCCATCTTGTGTTTGGGTCCGGAATCGTAGTATTTTCTCCTTTTTTTTCTATCGTGGCCCAGGTGGATGGCGACGTCCCACCATTTAGTGTCCTTTGTGACGTTGGCGCGCTTCCTGCGGAAGCTCCCACCTTTCGTCGCCATCTACGGATTTTTTCTCTTCTTGTGTTAATCCTGTTTTCTGTTATTTTGTAAAGTCCTGTTTATCATTAACCCTTTACCTCCTGTCATCTTTCTGGTGGAGGAGGGTGGGTTCGCTAGTGAATCCAGAAAGTCTTCAAGCTGCAAAACTACACCGACAGGTAAGAAACTATACGTTTTGCAGCGTGAATCTTTCTGGATTCACTATGCTGTGCATAGACTTTGTAGTGGTTTGTCCTTATTGTGGTGGCTGGATGGAAGATGAGCACTGGTTACTGAATGTGTTGTAAGACCTTCTGTCCCACTTGCACTTTTGTTCATTTGAATATCCACACAGTAGTGCTTTGTGAATGTATGCACCGAAGACCATGTTGCGGCTTGGCAAATGTCTTGGATAGGTGCGTTTGCTAGAAAAGCAATTGTTGCTCCTTTCCTTGTAAAGGGAGCCTGAGCTGCTCCTTGTAACTGTTGTTGTCCTGCCTGCTTGTGGCAGAGTTGAATTGTCTGCGCAATCCATCGTGCAATGGTATTCTTGGTGATTGGTCGTCCCAGTAAACTGCTTGCGAAGGAGACAAAAAACTGTTTTGTTTTCCTGCATTCCTTTGTTCTCTCTATATAGTGCATTACAGCTCTTCTGGCGTCTAGTGTGTAGAGCCCTTTCTGTGTTTGTGGTCGATTTTTCGAAAAGACTTGGTTAATAGGGAACTGAGACACCACCTTTGGCATGAAGTGTGGGTCCGTCCTCATTACAATCCTGTCCTTGTGCATTTGTAAGTAGGGCTCTTGCAGTGTGAGCGCTTGCAACTCACTTACTCTTCGTAGTGACGTGATCGCCACTAAGAAGGCAGTCTTTAGCGTGAGCATGTGCAGTGTAGCCTTGTGAATAGGTTCAAAGGGTGCCTTCATCAACTCAGTTAGCACTACGTTGAGGTTCCATGCTGGTATCTTTTTTTTGGGGGGGGCGATTCTCTTGGCCCCTTCCAAGAATCTCTTCACCACTTGAGAGGTGAAGAAACTTTTCCCAGTTTCACCTCTTGTGTAGGCCACCACCGCAGCCAAGTACAGCCTCAGGGATGTGTAGCTTAATCCGCTTTGTAGCAGGTGCATTAAGTACTTTAGTACTGTTGATTCCCTTGTGACCTTCCGTTGTTTCTCCTTGATACACCATTGGGAGTACCTCTTCTATTTTGCTATGTAGCACTTTCTTGTGGTAGGCCTCCTTGCCTCCCGGAGTACTGCCATAGTTCTTGGGAACCTGTGTGCTGGTTCTTGTGCCATTTCCACTATCTGCGAGAACCAGGACTGTCTGGCCCACTGAGGTGCTATCAGTATCAGTGTCATGTTGCGGATACTGTATTTGCTGAGTACCCTGTGTATCAGTGGTATCGGGGGGAAAGCGTAAAAGCTCTTTGACCAATGTATCCATAGCGCATTCCATTGGGACCGGTGGTCTGGTTGTCTGGATGCGAACTGTTGGCATTTTGCATTCTGGAGTACCCCATTTCTGGAAAAGCTTTTCTATTTCCTGCTGGTTGAGCTCCCATTCGTGGGAAGCAGACGTCTGTCTGCTGAGCCGGCCTGCTTCCACATTTTCCTTTCCTGGGAGATGTATTGCTAGTAGGTCTATTTTCAGTGGGATGACCCATCTCCAAATTTCCTGTGCTAGCCCCGATAATGGTACTGATTGAGTTCCTCCTTGTTTGTTGATGTAGAACATGGTGGTTGTGTTGTCTGTTTAAACCAACACCCTGTTCCCGTAGAGCTCTTTCTGAAAGGTTTTTAAGGCTAGGAATACAGTCTTTAGTTCCAGGTAGTTGATGTGTCTGACCGCATCTTGCTGTGACCATAGACCCCTCACCTTGGGCTTGTTCATGTGTGCGCCCCCACCCCAGCTGGGAGGCGTCCGTTGTGATGGTCACTGTTGGAGTTGGTTGTGTGAATGGCTTCCCCAGTGATAAGTTTTCCCTTTTCCACCACACTATTTCCTGATGCACTGCGTGCGTGACAACCACAAGATCTTCCCAACTCCCTGTGACCATTGCTGCTGGAGCCATTCCTGGAATGGTCTCCTGTGTAGTCGAATATTTGGAACTAGGTGGATGCATGACGCCATCATTCCCATCAGTTTACTCGCCGTCCTCACTGTCAGAACTTGCCCCTTGCGGTAATGACGGGTTTCCTTCAGTATTGCCAATGTTCTCTTGCTACTGGGGAACACTTTGGCCTGAATGGTGTCGATCTCTGCCCCTAAGAATATCTTGATCTGTTCTGGTTCTGTTGACGATTTCTCCCAATGGATCGAGAAACCCAGTCTTGTCAGTGTTAGTATGACCTGCTGGATGTGTAGTCTGCATTGGCCGTACGAACTTGCCTTTACGAGCCAGTCAAGATAGGGGTATACATGTATCCCTTGCCTTCGTAGGTGTGCTGCGACAGCTGCTAGGCATTTTGTAAACACCCTTGGTGCGGATTTGAGGCTGAATACCAGTACTGTGAACTGGTAGTGGCTTTGATTGATCACAAACCTCTGCAGGCGCTTGTGTTTGTGGTTGATGGGGATGGGTAAGTATGCGTCCTTTAAATCTATAGTAGCCATGAAGTCTCCTTGTTGTATTTGTGGTATTACCTCTTGTAGGGAAGTCATCTTGAACCTTTGTGTTCTTATGAATATGTTCAGGATCCTTAGATCTAGGATAGGTCTTAGTGTCTCGTCCACCAGTGGCACCAGGAAGTAAGTCGAGTAAACCCCTTTGTTCCTTTGTTCCCTTGGTACCACCTCTATTGCCTCCTTGCTGAGCAGTTCTTGTGCTTCTAGCTGCAAGAGCGAGAGTTGCTTTGCAGAGTGTGTCCTGTTTCTTGGTTTTCTGTTCGGAGGCGGTCTTTCTAACTCTATACAGTATCCGTATTGTATGATGTTTAGTATCCATTTGTCCGATGTGACCTTTCTCCATTCCTGGATGAAGTCTTGTATTCTTCCCCCTACCGGTGTGGAGTGTTCGAGGTGTGGTTTGTCGTTGAACGTTTGGCTGGAGTTTCCCTTCATGTCCTTCCGCCCACCCCGAGGTGTTGCTAGGGTGGGGGCATTTTCTTTGATGAAGTCACTTGGTTGAGGGCTGTTGTCCTCCTCTCCGTGTTTGTCCTCGTCCGTTTCCGCGCCCTCAAAAGGACTGTCCCCGGGGCTGGTACTGCCAGCTCTGCTGCTGCTGTCCCTGCTGTTACTGGCCTTGGTTGTTCCCTTGGTAGCCTTGCTTGAACGTTTGGTTCAATGTGGAGGGCGCGTTGCCTCCCATACCGCCCGGTCTTCTCGTGGGTGTGCCCCTTCTCATTCCCCTGAACTGCAACGCCCCATATGGATCTTGCCATTTCGTTGTCCTTAAGCTGTGTCAATTTGTCTTCGGCTGGCGTGCCAAACAGTTGCTCTCCGTTAAAAGGTGTGTTTAGGATGTTGCTTTGCACCTCTGGCTTGAATCCTGAAATTCTGAGCCATGCATGTCTTCTCTCAGTCACTCCTATCATCATTAGCCTGCTTGATGTTTCTGGCGCATCCAATGCCGATTTTAGGCATGTATTCGCCATGCTTTTCCCCTCTTCTACCAGGTGAGTTGCTCTTTGCTGGTACTATTCTGGTAGATGTTTTAGGAGCTGTCCAACTTCATCCCAGTGTTGGTAAGCGTGCCTGTTGATCAGGGCGTTTGAGTTAGCGATGCGCCAGTGGATTTCTGCATTTCTCTCCACTTTCCTCCCTGTGAGATCCATACTCCTACTCTCCTTGTCTGGAGGTGGCTCAGCATTAGTGGGTACATTGGCCCTCTTCCTAGCCGTTGCTGAAATAATGGAGTTGGCTGGCACTGAACCTTGGATGTATGCAGAGTCCTATGAAGAATGTTTGTATTTCTTCTCAGTCCTAGGGGTCACAGCTTTGCATGTTGCAGGCGCCATAAAGGCCTCTCTTTCTTGATCCAGCACACTAGTGAGCATGGGCAGGAATTGGCTCTTAGTTTGTTGTGGCAGTAGCGTTTCCAGGAGGAAACATGATTTTGGTTTCTCTTCCTCCATTTTCACCCCATAAGTCTGTGCAGCCTTCTGCACGACCATGTTCTAGACCCCTATGTCGTCTGGCGGAGAGGGCCTCGAAGGGTACGTGTCTACCCCTTCTTCCGGCGATTCTGTGTCGAGATCTTGCCAATCCAAGTCTTGCGCCTCCGAGGGTGTTTAGTACCGGTAGGATTGAAGGTCTTCGTCGCCTTCTCCCTCGAAATAGTAGCCTTCGTCCCCGATTTCCTCGACTGGTTCGGGGGTTTTCGGCGGTTCCACGTCTTTGTAGTCTTTTGACCGCGGGTTTCGGCGGGATGGTGTACTGGCTCATCTTCTCGTCGAAGTCCTTTTTCCGTTGAAGGATGCTCGCCATTTCGGCCTCGAGCCTCCTCTTCTTCCTCTCCATCTCGGCGGCGTGTTCGGAGTCGAGGGCTGGAGCGCTTCTCTTCGTGGCCGTCGACGACGAAGTGTGCCCTTCTTTTCTTGGTGCCGAGGTGTCCTTTTCGAGGTCAACCTTCGACAAACTGTTTCTCGAGGGCTTTTGCCGATTGGGAGTCCTTTTTGGGATCCGCTCGGTTGACTGTCCCTGGTAGCTGTTGCTTTCGTCAAGTATTTCAACGGCAGAGCTCCCTTCGAGGACTTCGCTTCACTTCTGTGAGTGTCGCTCTGGGCTTTTGCTTCACCCTTTCGAGTGTCACCTGAGTGTTTAGGGGTCGACGACTCCCTTACCTCCTTCGACGTCTTCTTATGGACCTTGACGACCTCTTCTGGTCCTTCGGCGATGTTGTCCTCCTCTCCACTGGAGAGACCCAAGTCTCGGAGCAATGGAGGTGGGCCCTGGCCCTGCATGTTGTGTTCGCCCTTCTCTGCCTCTCCCTTACTCGGAGGGTCTTCGGTGTAAACGCCGAGCAGGCGTTGCAGTCTTCGCTGCTGTGGTCGAGCGGCAGGCAGAGGTTGCAAACTGGATGCTGATCCTTCTGGGCATACCTGTGGTGGCAATTGGTGCAAAACTTGAACGGTGTTTTGTCCATCCCGCGCTCAGGGTGCCCCCTGCAAGCGCATCCTTCGCCGAACGTCGAGGTTTTGGTCGCAAAACTTCCTCGTCGCTCCAGGTACCTGGCCTGTAGTCCGGTGTAGTTGAAAGCTTGCTGTCAGTTATTTCAAAATAAATTATTTCAAATAGCATGCTGAACACAACGTGAGTGCTAATTTTCATTATTAAATATGGTAACCATAAGCAGGTTGAGAGCTATGAGGACTCACCTGCTCCCAGGCTGATGAGCCAAGGCTGAATTTTAACCTGCTTTCACATGTGTGGACAGCTGCTGTAGCCATTGGGCCACATACCCCCTGTTAAAACTTGGCTTGTCTGAACCGGTTGCCCCGTTTATTTTCCAATGGCACTCAGTTTACACCCAACTAACATTGTTGATTCTTAACAATCTTTTTTGCAAGTGTGTGTTCTTCAATGAGAGTTTAGAATAGATACTTTGGCTTCCATTTTAAAATGTTGTATCATCTTGTCATCCCTGCACAGGACACACAAGCTGCTACATTTCCCTGACTAGACCTGCGTAGATCTTTACAACAGACCTCCGTGACTGGTGATACCGTGGGGGCAGGTTGCAGCGCTGCTGGAGGGCAGGAAGCAAAGTGGACTGGTTACGGTAAAGGGGCAGATGACAGCCCTTCTAATAAATTAGAACAAATACCACTGGGTAAATTGAAGTGAGACGTCTGTGGTTAAAGAGTTGAATTCAATGGAGTTGCTGCTCTTGAAAAGCGCAGCGATGGGGATTTTGGTGTTGAGGTGAAATAAAGATACATGCAGCCTGTGGTGGGAGTGGAGGAGGGGGTAATGAAAGGAGGGGAAGTTTGTGTCCGTTTGTCCGTGTTCCTTCTCTTTATATAGGGTGGACCCATTTGTAAACAAAGTCCTGTATGTTAACAAAAAATGTATTAAGCCTATGTTGTGAGGAAAGCATGAAAATATGACGGATCCGCTGAGTCAGTGGAAGAGATATGGACTCAAAAATCAGGGAGTAAAAGGTAAGTGGTTTATGCCTATGGCAAGAAAACTGTTTAGTAGATAAAATGCTCTAGGAGGATTTGCAAGGCTGCTTACTAATAGAGGGCAGGGATCCAAGAGGCTGTGTAGGGCAAGTCTACTTTGGGGACTGAAGTAATGCATCTATGCAAGCCCATCTAGTGGATTTATATGGTAGGTGTGACAAGTGGATTTCTTTACAGGGCTCAGGTGCGGTTTCTTAATAGGAGTGGGGGAAAAACCCCTACCTTCTTTTTTCCTCCATTATTTTTGTAATTAATTAAATGGCTCCTACCTACTGCAAAAACAATCATCCAGCACACTTTCTAACCCTCGCTCTGTGCGAGGATCAGGCTGTCGCAGCAGACAGGCACATGCACTTACTGTGCATGTACCATATTGCAGGTTTTTCGGGGATGGGGTGACTTTAGCACTAGTTTGAATTGCCGGGCAGAATGTAGTGCCACTCCTTACTCCTGCGTAACGTATCCCACCCTCGCTGACTGACTGCATCTTGTGCGCTTCAGGCTGCAGCCTGTGATTCCCAAGAGTGTGTGTCAGTCAGCGAGGCTTTACCTTTCCCAGCTCGTCACAGCATTGGGTGGATCAGCAAGCCTCACTGACCCCACCCTATTGTGACTAGTTGGGGACGGGCGGCAGTAGTAGACGCAGAAGTTAGTGATGGTGCTGGAAACAAGGGGGAGCACTCAGGATGGGGAGCAAACGAGATTTGCTGAATGAGACACACAGCGCAGAGTAACGCTACTGCAAGTTCAGCTCGAGTCTGTGCAGCGAGTTTTTCTCCAGTCCTCTGTGCAACGTGAGCAGTCTCCAAAAACCGAGCTTTTTAGTCATCCTGGGTGTCGGATTGGGTCCAGCACTGCCTCTGTTGTATTTATTTTGCCTGCAACTAAAGAGGGTTGGGGGTGGAGGAGGGAAGATGTGACTTGTTTCTGTTTGGCGACTCTTGATGGGAACAGAAGAGAGTTGGAAGGCGGAACATTAATCTGGAGTGATTTGAGTTATTCATCTTTTCAAAGCACCAGCACAACGTGGAATGCAGAATTGCTTCTGGCACACTATCTAATTTTTCATGTGCACCACAGACGCCTAGCATTTACGGGTCTTGAAAAGTGCATTGCTTTTCAGTCTGTGACCTTTGCTTCCCATAGGTACGAATTAGGAATAGAGAACTGGTGAGCTGTATTCTCTATTTGCTGCGTGTTCTGAGCCATTCACATTTCAATTCAACACACACTGACCACCTTTCTTTGCTTAAGTTTTTAGCTTGAAAGATGTAAATGTGAGGCCGATCTGAGGGACTTTTAGTTTTATCAAGTGTGCCGCCAGTAGCAATAACATAGACAAGATTTTTAGGCCTAGATGAGTAATATACAAGTCTGTTAAATACCGCATTTTTTCCAGTCCTCACAAAAGTTTATTTTAAAAGGTTGGCCTTTTCTCTATTGCAACCCTTAATTTCCAGACTGCTATGACTCCTTGTGACTTCCCTGAACTAATATGAAAGATTATTGACCAAATGCTGAACTCTTTCAGTCTTAAAAAATTATGTTTCACCCCCTCTTGAAGAGCAATAGCTTTGATGTTGATATCTTAAAATTTGGTGCTAGGTCTTCCAGGGCCACTATGTCAAGTTTAGGCCTTTATGACACTTTGAAGGTAGCTCACTAGTCAAATGGCTAAAATGTTAATGATTTACATTGAGCCCATAACATACCACCAATCAAGCTCTAGAAAGACTTTAAAACCTGCATATAAAGCACATCAAGTCTTCTTTCTTCATAGAGGCGGTAGATTTGTGTCTGACTATCAATGGGATCTACATTTGTAATTTTAAATGGCTCCTTGGGGCACGTGGAGGTACTGTCACTAGCAAGCTTTTCCTAACCTAGGTTTGTTTTCTTCATCATGAAAGGTTTAAGAGACACACAACCTACATAAAATGCCTTTGACTGTCTAAAGTTTAAAGAAAATACTCTGACAAAAGTTCTGAAGAGGTGAAATGTTGGTATTTCTTTAAAATTGGAACTTGCCACTGCAGTGAATACAATAACAGGAATTTAAAAGCTGCAGTCATGCTTGCCTTTTGTAAACATAGAATCCTTTCTGATTGAAATTTTAACAGATGAAAAAGTTTATGAATAGGAACTTTCCGAACTCAACCATTGTTTCTTCCTAAAGGGGTTTTGGATTTTGATACCAATCAAACCGTTACCTCTTCCTAAATTCTTTCGAACCTTTTAACACCTGCAGAAAGGACTCTGCATTCTTTAGATGATGGGTATTACGATTTTACTTGGATGAAACAAAAGATTCTGTAAAAAAACACATACAAGTTATTTATCATGTAATAAGACAATTTTGCCACTTTTAAATAATTATCCCAATAGATTATTTAACATTGGCAAAATGATCTTATTACGTGTCCTGTATCAAACTATGTTATCAAACCTAGAGTGCTCTTGAGCAGAGGAAAAGTAGCTACTACAGCATGCCTCAGAAATATGCCTTTGCGGACATTTGTAAAGAAACTACTTGGAAGTAATTTCACACATTTACTAAATATGGTTTAGATTCTGTTGCACAGGCTGATGCTAGGATGATCAAAGAAACATTAAAAAATCTTTTTAAATAGATTATTCTTTTTCTGCTGCCATCTGCCGTATTTAAAGTTTCGATAAGCTTGCTATTCTATTCAGTTTTTATGACTACCAATGATGTTATAAACCACACTGACGATGGAACCATACCTATTAGGGCTAGTTAATTCTTATGATCGATTCTTACTGACCAGGTTTTAGTTTGACCTCTTCCACATCCTTCTTGCCCACCCAAGGGGGCAGTCAAGGGTCTGAGTCGGTCATCCTGTGGTTGTGATGGAAAATCCCCACAGGACATGCTCCATTTTTTGATGTATTGTAGTTTTTATGACTCACCTAGAAAGACATTTTTAGTCCCGATCATGAATAGGGCTAATTTTAGGCAAGTGCGTCCCGCTTTTATCTATTTACAAATGCTTATGGATAGCACAGTTTATGTGCTTAGCTTTTTAAGATCTTCTGTTAGGCTTAGGTCAACCACAGCGATCATTTTTTACTTGGTATTGTCCATGTGATTTTGGGGTCATGTGTACCTTGTTTTTTACATCTAGCCTAGGTCATTATCTTATTTAGCTTGTTTTTTGTGAGTAATGTTTTACTAGATTTACTGTGTGCTTTTATAGTTCTATCATATAAAACTGAATAAAGATTATCTTGACTATCAATGAAGGTCTTCGAATGCAAATCAAAAGATTACTTGTAGTTCTGGGCCTGAATTTTAGGAATCTCCATTTAAGTCAAACAACCCACCCGCCTTCCTGTTTTTTTAATGTTGGGTATTGGAAAGCGAAGCTTTGCATACATACTGTAAAAGGGAACTGGCTTTCGTAGGCAAACTGCCAGTAGGGTGTTCTGTGGGAGAGAAGCTTCATGTATATTCAAAGGACAGTACCTTTTTTCATCTCTGTACAATATAGGCCTATTTAGCGAATTTATTTTTTTCCTCTTGATATATTTTTCCATTTCTGAGCACTACTACTTCAATGCAGGTTTTAAATTGGTATTCAGTCATTGTGTTACCCCAGAAAAAAGAAACTGAGCCTCTAATAGGCTATCACAGTGTGTTTCTTCATCAAAAAATCAAATGAACATTAACACCCCATAGAATTTTAAAATGGATTGTATGCATAAAGTGCTCTGGGGTCGTACGGGCAGCTCTTAATTATTCAGTGTGTATGACAATTAAGTGCCTATGATGCAGAGTCAATTTACTTCCATCTAGTGTGTGATTGCATGGTCATTAGCTCCTCCTAGGACAGTTTCAGTGAGGATTCAAGACCTGACTGAAAAAGCAAACCAACACAGTTTTCAGGGTTGCTAAATGGGCCTAATGCCAGAGAACACACAAAGAAACTAATTGATTTTGCACTTCTCATAATTTCAGGGGGTGTAGATATGGCACGTAAAGCAGTAGCATGGGCTATGAATTCACTAACTGTTGCACTAGCTGTACTAAAAGGAATAAGGAAAAACAAAGCAGGTGTGGTTGGTTATATGGAACATTCTACTCCGCAATCCTTTTTATGTGCGCTGCTGTGGATAAGTGTAGTTTGGGTGTTTAACTTTAATAGATGCTGCTTGTGATGTGTAAACTAATACAATACTGATACAAAAAGTGAGCATTTTGGGGGCGAAGGGTGGTTAAGGGGAAATCCAAGTGTTAAACTATACAATAATGTGTATACCAGTAGATTATAATCCAAATTGTGGACTATCTGTAGGACTGCACTCCAAATTGAAGTTAACTAACCCTGAAATGTACTGAGCGACGAGGACTATGGATAAAAGATAATTGAATCAGCATTTATTTGGAAACATACAAAACATGTTTTTCAAACAAAACATTTTGATACATACCCTGCGGTTCTGATACTGATACTTCTTAAATACATTATTTACTGTATCCAGGAGTTCCTTTATTGCACTTGCGATATCCCTATTTATAAAAACACAAGAGCACGTTAATAACAAAAATCAGACATACAACGAAGTTTAACATTAGTCAATCACGTCTAAATGAACAAGCACTAGCAAAGCCAGTAGATTTCACCTATCTTCTCTTCACGCCCGGGCACGTATTCATTGTGCATGCTCGGTCAGTACACGCTTAGACACACCAAGGATGTGCATGTCTTATAGACCCGCAGTATGCACAGTGCTAGAGAGGCGTCAACTCTTTACTCTCAAACAAAATCACAGCTAGCTTTCATGTAAAGTAGACCATAGTGATCATGGGGTTTAACAAAGTTTGGAAAAGGTAAGTTGATATTCATACTATGGGATCTTTAAACCTCAAAAAAAAAAAAAAAAAACCTTTCACAAAGCCTGTAGCCAAGATCTAAAGCACTGTATCCACCATTAATAAAAAGTGTTGCGGCCTCTTGACCTCCCGATTCATCTCACTAACCCAATCCGCATAATGCTAAACTCAAAAATAGACTAATGCCATTTTAGAAGGCAGATGAGAATCTTTATTGCAGAGAGACAACAAGGTTTAAGGCTTTAAACACATTAGAAACATATCTTATCATGGCTTGCTGCAAGGAAAGGAAGTCTGTAGATCCAATGAGCCACTGATATTCCAGAAAGCAGCCTGGGAAATAACTGGGACTGATGTTTGGTTCGTAATCTAACAGAAGCTGCACTAGCATCTACATGTCAGCGTAACCCCACGTGACCTTGGAGTGGTAATCAATTAGAATGGAATATTGCACAAAACAACTGTGGGACAGTGGGTTTGTTGCAGTACCCCCCCCCCTCCCCCAGTTATTGCCTGGCCGTTGATGCAAGTGTGACTGAAGTGTACTGGGAACCTGCTGTCAAGGTTCCAAGTACCAGTGTTCTTTACCTAAAACTATCCCTCAATTAGTAACTTCAGACCTCCCCATAAGTCCCTAGTAAATGGCACCCCCTGGTACCTAGGGCATGGGATCTGAAGAGGGTCCCCCAAGTACCCCTCACCAAGCTCTTGCAAACTGCCACAGCAACCTGCATGCCTTGGTGCAGAGAAAAACGACAAAGTCGATATGGCACACTGCATGTGTACCATGACAAGCAGCAATGCCTAAGGTATGGGTAAGTCACCTCTGTAGCAGGCCTTACAAGCAATAAGGCAGGGTGCACTATATCTCAGGTGTGAGCACATCTGCATGAGTAGATCTGTCCCTAAAATATTTAAGTCTTTATTTTTTTTAAATCTTTTTATTAACAAATACTCGAGAGACCACAGCATACTGATATAATACCATGAGGACATTAGTTGCCATGTACCGGCAATCACAAGTAATACAATCTCCGGTGGAGCAGGTTTCCTTGGTATTCCAGCCCAAATCACTGATCTGTCCCCACCAGCCCTCATTAACTCCTCCACGGCATCCACAACCGTTCCCATTTCTTGACACACCGTACTTTTATACACGGTTTCCTCCGCTCTCTGACACCAGTCAAGGTCGCGTTTCCATTCTTCAATCAGAGGGGGAGCCTGCGCCCCCCAGTTTCAGGCAATGTTACGCTTTGCCACCCCCGCTGCCAATGCCAACCGTATACCCACACATCTGGACCAATCTGCCTCGCTTCTGATCATGAGAAGAAGCCACTTTGGGTCCAATGGGATAGGCTCGCCCACCACATCCGACATGACTTCCGTAACCCTCCGTCAGAATACAGCAACATCGGGACATTCCCATAACGTGTGTATGAAAGTACCTTCCTCAACGCACCCCCGAACACACTGTGCAGACATGGCGCAACCCCAGGAATATAGGTGGGTGCGGGGATAGTAGACGCGATGCAGGATCTTGAGCTGCACTAATCGGAATCTGACACGCATAGCCACTGCTCTAGGGCTCTGGAGCACCTCCTGCCCGTCCTCATCATCGAGAACCCTTAGGTCACCGGCCCAGGCTGCCCTTAGGGAGACCAAGGGGTCCGGATTTAGGTCTATTCTTGATATTGTAAGTTGTCAGGGAAGCCATGGAGAGTACATGGGCTGGAAACTAGTTCCCTTTCACCATGATGGCTTCACTGAATCAAACAACTCCTCTTGATAAACCCGCACTGATGCCAGAGTTGGATTTATTAAAACATGTACTCTGAGGGCACCTCAGAGGTGCCCCCCGAAAACATACCAACCCTGGCGTGGTCTCTGACTGGCTTTAGGCAGTCTGCCACCACCAGACCGGTTTCTGGACACCTGGGTCGAGAAACAAAGCACATTCTAGGCAGAGGTGTCAAATCAGGATGAGCACAGTGCTTTGGAGGGGAGCTTAAAGAGCTTGCCGCTTTGTAATGCGAACCCAGCTGCTTGCAGCAGATGCAGCCCCCGGTTTAAAACCCCACTTTTGGCAGGAAAACCAAGTTAGAACAGGAGGTGTGCCCTCCTTCGCCAACTCCACCCCTCAGGTGCTGGAAAGCACATTTTCCAGTGCCCACCATCTTGAAGATGGTGGAAGTTATCTAGTCAGGGCGAGGGCTATGCCCACTTCCACAGGAGCGTGGCATAATAGTGGATGTAGACACCCCAAGTAAGGAACCCATTGGCCCCTACTGGTTACTCCCCTGTGACACCCCTAAATCTAGCATTTAGGTGGTTCGTCCAGACCCTTAATTTGGAATCCGGACGACCTAATAAGACCCGGACACTACAGCTTCACACAAGCATAGAAGACTGCAGACACCAACTGACTTGGCCCCCAGCCCTACCGGCAGGTCTGCAGCCTTGGACTATCCTGCGCCAAGAGACGGCCTGTCCTGCAGCCCAGCACCCTCCAAAGCCTAGGGAGGACTACATGGCTTCAACAAAGAAATCCAGTGGACAGAGGACCAGTCTAGAACAAACCAACTTTTTTTAAAATTCAGTTTATTAAGCAGTTGTTTGAGATCAACAAATAACGTACACCATCAGGTAAAGGCAGTATTGTCCACACGCAGGGGGCCATAATTCGGTGGTTACCGTTTGCCCCCCTCCTGAATCTTGAGGCGCCTGCTGTCCTCTAGGGAGAGTGGACGACTGCCCACTTACGGGGTTGAGCTCCCCTTTGCTCTCCCTTTCTCCCTACTTATCCTACCTCGTTGGTCCCCCCCCCCCCTGTGCCGCATTCTTGGTCCCCAAATCTTTTCGAGTTCGCTGGGGCAACCTCGGACCCGGTATGTTTCTCGCTCTGCCAACAGGCACCAGTCCAGGTCTTCTTTCCACTCTTTAATAGTCGGATCTAGTTGCGCCCCATAGTCTGGCTAAATTGCATTTCGTCGCCCCTACTGCAGTGGATAGCCATTTGCTGGGGTGTTTGGGCCATTTCTCTTTCCCTGTAATGCCTAGAATAAGCTATTTCGCCTCAAGTTAGATTGCTAGTCCGGTCACTTCCTTCATAACCTCTATAACCCTCTATAACCCTGTTCCAGGACCATTGTATTAAGGGGCATTCCCAGAGCGTGTGGTAGAAGGTGCCTATCTCGCCACATCCCCTAGTACTCTCGCCAACTCACTGCGAACCATCCTGTGTATCCTGGATCTAGAGAGATACGACAGAAACCAAGTTTAAAGAAAAGGAACTCATCCCTGAGGAGCTGCCTGCCTCCAGACCCACCCTCCGCACCTGAATCCCACAGCCTGATTCCAACTGGCCCACCAGTCCTGCAAAGGTTCCATAACGCTTCTGAGCCAGAGTCCACTGTGGGCTGATCCCACTTTTTAAAGTGGGAAGTATTTTTCCTGAAAAACGTACTTTGCTTTTTGCGAACATCTTGGTCTTAAAATAAATCTTGAAAGAAGCTTATTTTTCTAAAATTGGTGTGGCTCGCCTTTTTGAGTTGTGTATCATTAATCACTGTGTGGATAACAATTGTCTTCCAAATAAAGCCGTAAGACACCAGAAACTTCCACTGTGATATGAATCACTTCCGTTAATGGTTATAAGAACCAGAATTTTGGATATTTTACTCTTGGTCGATCTTCTCTATACTAATAGAATCATATCGTACGTCGGAGTCTGTCCTTCGAAATTACCTACAATCAATATGGCGCGTGAACAGAAGTTTAATTGCATGTCTGATATATAAAGCGTTCTAAGACTTTTTTTCAAAGCCCTGAGGAAGTCACTATACGTGACGAAACACGTGTCGGCTGTCATCCATTTGGATCAAGATTTAGAAAACACAAGTCTCCCTCTTACGAATCAACAACTAGAACTAAATGTACTAGGGAGTTCTGATTTTTTGTTCATGACTATGATCTTCCTTTCTGTAAAACTTATGTATTAAATTACTTTTTGACATATACTCCTGTGAGGACCCAATCTGTTTCGTAGCCAGTTTTTCATTATTACCACTGTGTTCTTCATTTCTTTGGCTAATAACCAATAAGAATAATACATGACTCTAGAGTGCCGGGATTTCTTTATGTACAAAATCTGTTAATTACGGGGATTGCTTCGCATGATCCGTATAGTTCAGCACTCAGGTAGTAGGGTGCTTTCTTATCCCGAGCGGCACCACTTATTTAATTTGTTACCGATCTTACTGTTTCTCTGACAACTATTACTATACACCCAATTTGATGTCAATGATTGCTATGATGTGCATCCTCAGATACATTACTACCCCATTCTCTTGTTGAAGAGTGTGTTATGTGAAGTCTGAACCGTCGACGTTCTTGTCCATTCTTGAACAGAAATGCTCTGTTGCAGTACTAAACATACATTTTAACACAACGGAGAGCTCATTCTTTCTAATTACTTTGGCGAAACCGCTCCTTTCTTTCATGCAGAGCACCTCTATTCAGTGCATTCCTAGTCGTTACTCAGCCCCATTAGTACCTTTTGCGTTGGGTAATGATAAAGCATTTTACTTACAGCGATGGGCACAACAACAAAGTGATGGTAAACGAAATACGGATAGGATGTTATCTAATACATCTCTCCAAATCGTATACTCTCATTTTGGACAGTTAAGCAGTGAAGAACTACTGTAATGCCATATCCTGGTGTGATCTCAGCCGTAGTATATTACACTACATTATATAAATGAATTTTATTGGGCACGCATGTTGTTTATGCAGCAATGTTGCTCTAATTACGAACAGCCTTCCCTCGGTTGCTTTCAGTTTGTAGCCTCTGTTACACAAGCCTTTGAGGGTAGTTCCGGTAATAGTTGTCCCTGTGCTACGGAGCAATTGACAAGCTATATAAAACCACTTCACGAATCGAACCATAGTTAATCTTTTTACAGGGATTTTAAAAGACCTCACTTGAGTAGGCAGACATGTACGCGACAGAACGGAAATTTTTAGACTCTTGCTAAACCAATGGGGAGAGGGTGACTGGTGAGTGTAAAGGGAGGGGTGCAGGCTTCCAGTTTTTGCACAAACTCAATACAAGGTATTTGAGCGCTTTACAGGAGCACCAGTTACATTACACAAGGACGGCACATGCAATAAACAAATAAAAGGCAATGCGGTGCAGGAAGACGATGGATGACAAACACATGCACTTGTATGTAGTGCAGGGAAGAGGGTAAATAAATTAAACAAGCATTGGCATAGCCAATAGGTCTCGCGTTTAGGTCCTCATAAGTGTTTAGCCAGAGATATTGGCTCCGTCAATGTTTTTAAGATTTGTTGTAGAGCAGTGTGGCTGCAGTGCAGCATGTTAAAAAGTTGCAATAAAGTGTTACAAGTATTTGTTACTGTAGATAGAACACTGAAGACATTATGTACAAGTAAATAACCCTATTAAAAAAAGAATGAAGATTAAAAATGGCATCTATTTTTTTTTCCTTTCCAATGCTTGCAGCGTCTTCTTGCCTTTTCTAATGCTTTTTATAACTAATTTGTGTTATGTGGGGGGGCGGGGGATATATAAACATTGGGAGGGTGGAGGTTGGGAAAAAGCACCTGAATTACAACACGAGCAGCGGATGGACACTAGGGGAGAATCAATAGATGCCAGATTACGAGGGCAGGCTGAGGTGGTGCGGAGTGATGCTGAAGTAGTGGTGTGCTGGTGCTGAATGATACTGGTGGTGCAGAGTGGTGGTGGTGGTGCTGAGATGATGCCAAGTGATAATGTGGTGGTGCTCGGGTGGTGCTGTGCTGGTGCTCAGGTAGTGTGGAGTGGTGCCCAGTGATGCTGAGTTGGTGCTGCGTTAGTGCAAAGTTGTTGCACTGGTGCAGAGGTGATGCTGCAGACATGGCGTTGCGCTAATGCTGATTTGGTGGTGCACTGATGAGGTGGTGGTGCTGTGTTGATACTGAGATGGTGCTGTGCTTATATTGGGAGGGACTGGACCAGCACAGACAATGTTGGCGGTAGGATAGCATCGTAGGATGAATAAATTACTAAACCTGTAGCCATGGGAAATCAGTTTTAGATTATGTGCACCTTACATTAGAAATACATGAAATTCCACAATCTAAAATAAAAGATGACCAAATTCCACACTTTGATTTTCAATGCACTTTCAACCCAGCAATTCAGATGCTTGTTACTTTCGCTTGGTTCCAATTAGATGTGTGACCTCTTAAGATGCTTCACAGAAAGAATCCTTCCTCACCTCCCCTGCCCCCCCCCCGTGCCCTTCCTTGTGTCTTAAAATTAGCAACAGAAAACAAATTTTACTCAGCCTTCAAAATTACTAAACAAAACTCTGATGTATAGCATCCTGGGCTAAATTGGCAAGTACCAAGTTAGCACAGAGTATTGCATCCGAAGGCATGTGTCCAACATTTTGATTGTCGAAAGGTAAACTGTTCATGGGGACATTCAGAGCCTATATAAACATCCATGCTCTAAAACCAAAGGAAGAAAATGGCCAGCATTCTTTAAAAAAAAAAAAAATGAAGCAGTTTCGTGAGACAAAAACAAAAGAAAGAAAAGCACAGAAATAGCTTTTCCTGTCACCGTCTTCAAGTAGCAGCGAAAACCAACGTAGAGGAGAAATAAGCAGCTAACCACACAGAGTAAAGCTGAGTGATACACGGGATGCAGATGCAGGTGTGGATAATGACAACGATGTGAAAGAGAACAAGCCCGGCAGTGGTGCGTGCAAGACCTAAAAAGAGGCGGGGCTTTAAGCCACAGTGTTCGACCTATAAAACTGGTCTCTACATCTCACACCTCAGGTTCACAGTGTGCAGGGTCGGAAGAGCAGCATCTCAAGACTTCCCAGTCAGTTTCCGTCTGTCTTCCATGGCCTTAAAGGCTACAGCAGAGGGCTTTGAAACTAGGAAACCAGGTTAGAGTCTGACAGGGAAACTAAAACATCTGTGATTCTGAGCAAATCACTTAATCTCCCCATGCCTAGCAATGAATGGGTTCGTCTGTAATGCAACTGGTGGTGCTCGGGTACCTTCGGGTCGAGGTTGCGCTATATATTAACTAAAATAATCGATTGTGACATCTTTTAGGGCGAGGGATGAAAAGGCGGGATGTTTGGCGTCCTGTACCAACTGGGTGATGAAGACAACCCAAGCACGGACAGTACTACATAAAACGAGACTGCCGGCAATCTAATAGCAACATTATTAGAATTCCCTTCCTTGTTTGATCTCCAAGCACCTGAGACAGAAACAGCAAGTGAAGTTATGCAGCTCTCAAGAAGGGAAATAAAGCACCACAAAAAAAGTTGTACTTACCTTGACTTCTTTATCTTTTTCTTGTTCCCCATTTCTCTTCATATTACTGTCTCCAGTCACCGACATGTGACTCTCTCACAAGCGAGGAACGCCAGCTCATGGAGTTTGGAAAGAGCCGCCGAACACTCAAACCAGCTCGTAGTAAACTACAACTCCCATGAGGAAATGCGTTGAAACTACACGTACACGTCACGTATAATGTCACGTTATAGTTACAGCTGAAGCTGCAATATTATTCAGCGGCCTTAGAGATAGACAAAGGACTACACACTAAAGGAGTATTAGATATGGACTGGGATCGTATGGACTTGAAGCAGCCATCTTTTTTTGCCAGAAGTGGTGAATGGCATTGATCACAAAAAGTAAATATGAAAGCTTATTAACAACTTTGGCGCTACAAGATGAATTGCTATAAAAATGTAGTAAAAAATTATAAAAAAATAAACAAAAAACGTTTTAATTTTCTCCAAATGGGTTATCTAATGGTTGCAACAAGTATGCCTTTGTAGTTGCTATTCTTGCTTTATCTTGTTTTGTGTATTTTAAAAAAAAGTGGCACAGTAGGTAAGCTTGTCCAAAGGGCTCAGAATTTCTCGGAATTTACGGCTGACGTTAGTGGTTAGCAACCGTCGCTTGGAAAGAAGACGAGAATAGCCGAGCATGGTTAGGGTCAGGGTTACAGTGGGTGAGTGTTGGGCTTTCTTGTAGGAAAACATTGCTAATGTGGGAGTCAAAGATTAAGCTCCCTTCGTTTGAAGTGGCACGTGCGGTGTGTGAGTTTTCACTTCCCTGGAACACGAGAGAACAGGAGGGAGAACTCAGAAACACGGCGGGGGGGGGGGGGGGAAGGGGGGGGGTAATGACAACGATATCCGCAATTAAGCATGGATTACTGAGTGGGCTGCATATAAGAAAAGCTTTCTACATATGGAATTGGTTCTGATACAGCCTCACATAGGCAAACTCATTAGCGGTGTGGCAGCAAGCAATGAGCTGCGTAACCTACTACATGTACTTTATGATAGTAAACAGTAACCAGTTTTAAATGCTTCTGGGGCTTATACACGGCAATTCTACTGCACCTGGGGGTGATTTTTAGGCCTCCCTCTGAGAGAAGGGACTGGTGGGTGAGCGCAGTAGCAGCTTATTTAGTGATGGGTGCGGCTTGCGCCCCCTTCAGGAATCCTCATAGCGCAGCAACGAGAAAGCAATGAAGAGGCTGTCAAGGGATAGGTCAGCCAAGATCACCAATTTAACCTGCAGCGCAAAAACATCGCAGACGCATATCCTCTATAAAGGGAGCCGGGCCTAATTTAATCCGATGAGATTCTAGGAGTTGCTCCCCCGATACGGTCGGGTAGGAGCCCTATCCTGAATTCCACATACTGACAAGCAATAGCCTAGCGGCCGTGAAAGTGACACGGCCGTGCCAAAGTGAAAGGAAAATAAAGCAGATAGCCGCGCGGCCGTGAAAGTGACACAGCAGCGCAAAAAGGAAACGAAAAACAAGGTTAAACACACCAGAGCAAAGCCACAGCCGTGAGGTGAGAGGAACCTGCAGAGATGGAAGCCCCCGGCGGAGGTAGGGAGAGGCGGTGAGACGTGGTGGAAAAGGTGCTTGTGAAAAACCAAGGAGGTCATTGTAGAAGCAGCAACAGATGCTTGGCCGCGCGCGAAAGTGAAAGCAGCGCGGCGGGGGAGGGGTGTGAAAGTGATCGGACGCGCTCTGTGGTAATCACGCAAGTGGTGCGCGCGCAGCAGTGATCGCGCTGGAAGGGAGTCAGATGGCGGCTGCAAGCGCTAGGCCGGCTGTGGCAGCACTTTGGAAACCGTATACTAAATGTCTCTCCGAGCAACGCATGCGCTGGCTCAGGCGATGCCTAAAAAAGGACCTTGGAAGCGCGCGGCCAGTGGAAGGACACTACCCGCCAGCCACCAGCCAGAAACAGTACTTGGTTCAAGCTCCAGGGAACAGCCAAAGAAAGAAAACAGGAAGTGCAACCTGATGACCTGAGAAACTGCTGCTGAACAGTGAGAAGCAAGAAAACAAGAGTGACCGGCAAAGCCTATGAATGGTAATGGGTTAGCTGTGTGCGGGCTGTAAGGCTCTTTTAAGATCTTTTTTTTCCTAACAAAAGATTTCGTAGGCAAAACCTAAAAGAAATCATGCATGCAATCTAAACAGCCCTGTAGTCACATTCTTTTACATGAGAGTTGTAAAAAGGCCTGCGTATTGTCATATTTATGCCTGAAACGAGAATAAAATTGAGACATGGGCAAGAAACCAAGTTATTGTTAGCGGTATGTGTCCTCCGATTAGGAGAGATTTACACTCTTATCTGCACTCCGCAAACACGCTCGTAATTACTCACACCTCCAAGGGTCCTGCCCCGTAGTGAATCCTATTAGGTGTGGGTCCCAACAGCTTTTAGCAACAAGTGACCGGAGCGAACTGTTTAAGATGGCCAATAGCAGCGCGGGAGAGGCTGGGTTGAGCACGCCTACTCCGGGGTTCCGTTCAGACTGTGACGTGACCACCGGGTGGAGATGGGCTTTTGTGGATTTCAGACCCATGGCAATTTACATATTTTTCACGGGTCTTTGAGTAGCTGAACTCTCAGATGTGCATTGCAGGTTGAGCTCCTGGGAGGTCCCAGCATTCTCAGTCATGGTTTTTAAAGTAGTTGGGATCTTATTCTAGACTTACAAAAATGCTATGGACTGCTAAGGCCCAACTACTTTACATACTTTTAATTTCTAAAGATTGGGGGAATTAACCAAGGCCCAAACACTAGTTTAAATAAATTAGGAAGGAATTGAAAGTTGGAAAAATATTTTAACTAAAGATAATTTCGGATTTCCCCTCGTGAAATCACTCATTAATCAAGTGGTACAATAAATGTTGAGTCTTGTACCCCACTGCTGCACCACCAAGTAGGAAGCTGGATCTGTATATGGTACACCACTAGGTAGCTACATCATGCACAGAGTCCAGAGATTCCCCCCAGAAGTGTACAGGGCTCAATGTAAACACAAAGTGCTCAATTTGTGGTAGTGTGGGTAAGCAACCTTAGGCCTAACACAGAGGAGTGAAAGACATTTCTTATGCACACATGGACTAATAAATGACACGAATCAAAAAGGAGATCCACACCAATTTTAGAAAAATAAGATTTATTTGAAAACCAAGATGTGCGCAAAAAGGTAAGTACGTTTTTCAGGAAAAATACTTTAAAAAGTGGACACAAGTGCAATTTTCAATCTTTGCAATGTTAACCTATGGGAGGAAAACAATAATACAGTTTAACAGGTAAGTACATGACTTACAATCTAGTCTTCGTGGTTTAAGGTCAGTACCAGGCAAGGTTCAAGTTGGGACCAAAGGTGCAGCACCAGCAACACAGGGGCTGCGGGTGCAAAGGGTACAGTGGAGGTCAGATGGCCAATGTTAACCAATGGAGACTGGGGCCGATTGAAGATTTACTGCTCACAGGTGAGTAAAGCGGTGTCTAGTGTTGATCTCCTGGATGTAAGGTAAGCGGGGGACACAAGGCAGCACCAAACTTCCACCCACAGCGGCACAGGGGCAACTGGGTGCAGAGTGCCAACACAGAGCCTGGCATCCAATGCTTTTCAATGGAGGAGATTGGTTTCGAACAAAGGCTACAGGACAGGAGGCCGGACGAAAATAATTCACAGCTGCCCAGTTAAGCAGAGATGCTAGGAGACATAGGAACACAGATAGTGGAGGTCCCCAAGGCCTTCGGGGTACTGGGGTGTCCTTCGGCGTCAGAAAAATCTCTTACTGGGCAGGTCGGGGGGGGGGGGGGGGCGGTAACCAAGTTGAGGCTGCAGACCACAAGAAGGAGTCTGGCAGGGGTCAGCCCACAGTGGACTCAGGCTCAGAAGCGCTGGGGTACCTTCGCAGGACTGGTGAGCCATTTGGACTCGGGACGTGGGCGTCTGGTGCTGCGGTAGATCCGGAGGAGTTTGGGGTTCCTCAGGGCAGAGTTCTCTTTCTTTGCAGATGGTTTCTTCTAGACAGGTCCACTGGAGATTAGGAGTCGTTCTTGAAGGAAGGCGATCCTCCCAGGATGCTGGAGGTCACTGGTCTGCGAGCCAAGTCACTCTTCTTCAGCAGTCTTTGATGGCTGCAGACAGGTCAGGGGTCAAGTCAGTTGGTGTCTTCAGTGCTGCATGGCTCTTCTTCATAGGTCGAATTCTAATTTCAGGGTCTGGGCGAGCCGACTAAATACTAGATTTAGGAGAATAACAAGGGAGTAACAGGTAGGGACCAATGGGTCCCTTACCTGGGGTGTCTAAACTCACTATTATGCCACTCTACAGTGGGAGGGGGCAGAGCCCTTGCCCCAATTGGATACGTCTCACCATCTTCAAGATGGTGGGCACTGAAAAGTGTGCTTTACTCCGCCTTCAGCACCTGAAGAGGGGGGGGAATTGGCAAAGGGAGGCACACCTATTCTTACTAGGTTTTTCTGCCAGTCCTCCCACCAAAAGTGGGGTTTGAAGCAGGGGCTGCCATTTGCTGCTAGCAGCAGAGGCTGGGGTTGCATTACAAATGTGGTAGGACTTTGAAGCATCCCTCTCTAGCACTGTGCCCATCCTGTGGGAGGAGGGGTGACACCTCCGTCCAAGATGTGTTTTGTTTCTGGCCACAGAGAGCAAAGGCTCTCGACCCAGGGGTCCATAAACATGTCAGGTGGTGGAAGGCTGCCTAAGGCCAGTCAGAGATCACCCCAGTTGGTAGGTTTTCAGGAGGTACCTCCAAAGTGCCCTCCGAGTACAAGGTTTAATAAATGCAACACGGTCATCACTGTTGGTTTATTAAGAGGAGTTGCTGGGTACCAAACACTCCAGGGTTCAGAGAAGCCATCATGGTGCTGGGGAATTCGGGTTGTCGAGTTTCCAGCCCATGTACTCTCTATGGCTTCCCTGGTACTTACAATATCTAACAATAAACTTAAATATTGTAGGGGCATATCTTCTATTGCAGATATGCCCACCCCTGTGATATAGTGCATCCTGTCTTAGGGTTTGGCTTGTAAAACTGTGCTAAAGGAGTGACTTACCTATACCTAAGGCACTGCTGGTTAGTACGGCATACAGGCAGTGTGCCATGTCCACTGTAGTTTCTTCACTGCACCAAGTCATGCAAGCAGCAGTGGCAGAGGCATTGCCTTTGTGAAGGGTCCCTAGGGGACACTCTTCAGTTTCCATGCCCTATGTACCAAGGGCACTATTTGCTAGGGACTTAGAGGGGGGCTGAAGTTACCAATCCTAGTAAAGTTTTAGGGAAGAAGCACTGCACAGGGACCCTGTGCACTACAATTGAAACCTCATCATTTTCCAGGCAAAATGTGGGGGGGATAAGCATATCAAATGAGGAACTTTCTCGCAAAGACAGCGGATTTATCAGGACCTGTTGTTGCCAGTGTTGGAATTTTTGACCCACATACTTACACGGAGAACTAGATGTTGAATTGGATTAAGACTCCAAGATAATTTTTACAGGGCCAGAAGAACGAATTAATAGGATTTTAATGGCTCCGTTATATGGGGATTGTGGTGAAGAATATATTTTTGCTCAAATGAAGTAGGATTCAGCAACCAGCATATTAAAGCGGTTTATTTTGATGAGCCCTGATGATGTCCTAGGAGGACAAAACGCGTAGGCTGTTTTTGAGCTATGACTATTCGTTTGTGAGAAAGCATCTAATCTGGATGAAACAACTCTCTGTATTGGATTGAACATATTGGATCGAATATCTTTCGGTTGGAACTTGAATCTTGTGAAATTCTCTTGAAAAATAAAAAATACAGACTGCAATATTGGACTGATGATTACTTTTTGAACTTGACGCTCCTTCCATCAATCTTTACTTTCTCGCGAAGATGAAGACAATATCATCTTAACTTTGATGAAAAAGCAATACTACCTTCAGTGGAAATGATGGGTGGGCCCCATGAAATAATTTGTGTGGCAAAACGAAAGTGATTTTATTGAAAAAAAACTGCTCTCAGCTGGACTGGGTACACTGGCTCAGAAACGGACTACAAACAGAAATGTCACCATTAAAATTAAATCCCACCTAGGTAGTCAAACAGTTTTAAAGGACTTCATTTTGATAAACTCTCAATCCTAACAGTCTGGTAATACTAGAGAGATAATATCGTTCAGGCAATTTATGGAACACAGAGATGCCAGAAAGGATTTAATAGTGACAATGTTCATATCCTCTTTACCAAGAGCAAGCATGATTGCATTACAATTTGACTTGTACGCCGCAATGCACTCTGCAAATTTTTCCCTCTTTATTTGTAACATACCAATTTCATAGGGTTTCCTGCTGTTAAATTAACCTCTGAAACATTTGGCAAACTATCTGTAGGTAAACTCCCCCTTTTCACTTCTATGCCTGAGGGTTGTCAGCCTAAAGATTCAAGTGTTAACTTGCTGCTAACAGAGTAAGACCTCTGGATGGAACAGTATGGCTTAGCCTGGGCTGGATAAATTGGTTGAGTCCTGGGGTGTGAAAAGTGTATACTAAGCGGATGACACTCAACTCCTCTTAACCTTCCAGGAAAACATGCATACTTTCCTTGATTCCATCAAGCTCGGTCTGAATTTGTGGAGGATTGGATGAACACAAGTTGTCCAACACTTAACTCCAACAAGACTGAGGTTCTTTTTTCAGCACTAAATCCATCCCTTCACCTTATCTGTGGTGGCCTTAAAAGTTGGGTGTCACCCCCGGTCATGCTCCTGTGATTAGAGACCTCAGGGTGAAATCTTACTCCACTTGGCCTTTGAGCCCCTGGTCAAGGCCTTATTCTCCTCCTATTTCTTCATCCTCCGGTCTTTGAAAAGAATGCTGCACTTCATTCCAGTAGAGCATAGCAAGACGATTGTCCACGCCTTGTTAACCTTTAAGTTGGACTATTCGAACTGTCTTTACTTAAGCCTTCCAGAATTTTTGATACAGCACCTTCAAACTATTCAGAATGCTGCTGTACGGCTGATTTTGAATATCTTGCTTTAAAGTTGGGTGTCTTGTCATCTACATGCCCTTCACTGGCTTCCCATTAATGAAAGAATACAGTTTAAAGCTCTGATCATAGTTTTAAGGGCCTATCATCAAAGAGGCCCTCTCTTGCTCAGGAGCCATTTCAAACCATACATACAGGAGAGACTCTTGAGATCCAATAATCTCAAACTTTTCCATATCCCAAGTATTCACAGGGCCAGGAGAGTAGACAGATCCTTCACCTTTCTGGCAACTAAGCAGTGGAAGCACTCCCTCTTAATTCGAGGAGCAGCTTGCTTGAAGCGGTCTTTAGGAAGTCTTTAAAAGTGTATATATTTGATTCCTGCTAAGGCAGCTGTCATCCCTTTCTCAGCTCCCCTTTCTGGGTGTTCCTTTCCGCCAGTCCCGAGAAGCCTCCTTGGAGGTAGCTGTGCGCTCTATGAACAGCACTGTGTTTTAATTCAGGGTGATGAGAATCGTTTTTGCCTGGTCGAGCTTGATCTTACACGCTGCATTAATGAAAGCATAGGGAATGCACAACAATTAAAAATTCAGACTATGAAAAAGGCTTACATGGTTGACATTTATTATTATGAATGCTGGTGAACACATGCACTTTCACCCATGCGTAAGCAGTTAATTTGCTCAGAACCACCTAAGACTTTATTCCTCACTCGTGATTGGCTAAGAAAGTGGGTTTAGTCTATCTACTTCAGTACCTGTGTTTTTGCAAGATGATTAGCTGTGAGCTGTGTATGGCTATCCTCTATACCCATTTGGCTTCTGCATAAATAACTTGATCCTACTCCACTTGCTTTGCTCAGTTGTACAATTTAGTGGTGTTGTCCATCAACATATTCCCATGTTTTAATGCAAAAATCAAAGGAAGTGGTATAGTGCTGGTGAGATAGCTCCAACATTCTGAAATGGGCTTGTCACATGAACATAATAAGCGTAATAAGTGTTGTTCCCAATGACGCGTAGAGACAACCATGAAGGGATCTAAAAGTATCATTGGTGAAAGATTTGTATATTCTTCAACTAGAATAGATCTTGTCCTTCAAATCTCTCTAGAACTGTTTCAGTTAGGCTATCAGCCTATCCTTAAGCAACCTAATACTTAGTCTTGGTAGAGACTTTGCAGACACAGGAACTGAATTACTTTCAAATTGGCTGAAGAAGGGTGATCATTTAAAATACTCTACACATTGTCCATAAACGAGAAGGCTTTTAACATTGCAGTATCCAACACCACTGAAATTAACTGCATTTGTATTCAATGTTGCAGAGAGAATTTCTCCACAAATATTGAGAGCCGCAGAACAAGCAGTAGGTTTCCTTGTTTCTGGCATATGTTTCATGGCCAAGCTAGGAGATGAGGGCTGCAGGAGAAAATCATTAAGAAAGGGACATACATAAGCAACAGGTCTGAAGGTGTGCAGCTACTTGCCCATTGTTGAGAGATTACTTTAAGATCACGGGTAGTTCAAAGACCATGTCAGAGCCTTAGAGGCACAATCATCTTTCTAGGGATCTCTACATCAAAAACACGAGTTCCTAAATGACAACGGGCTCATTGCTCTATGCACTAAAAGCTGACACCATCAACTGAGGGACCTTGGCTGTATCAGAGTGAGTACTAGCAAGGTCCTCGACAGGATTCTCTTTCCTTGGTCTTTTGAGGAGATGGAACCCAGAGTTCTCCCAACGCTAGTTGGCAAGTGCCACAGAAATTACCCATTTAACCCAAAGTCAAATACCCTTCATCTCTCAATTTCCTGAGCATGTTCAACAATTTGAAAGGGCAGCCACATTTGAGCTCATTTGGACAAAGAGCAGAGGTAGAAGGCTTGTGTAGTCTAAGCGCCTCAAACTTGAGGTATATCAAAATCAGTCAAATCAGCTTTTATGAACAATTCATTAAAATTCTCAAAACCTGTATGCCCTTTAAATCTGTATGTCTGTCTGCCTAAAGACCTCACAGCAACTCAAGATTCCAACTGGACTTCTGTGTTTATGCGCTGCATGTGTCCTTTTCTGGATCAGGAGCTTTTCAGCCCATCTTCTAAAGTTTTTCACTGCCTACATTGCAGGGTTGTATTGAGGTTGCTCATTCTTTCTGTCCCGAGGAAGACCCCGTCTTAAGGAACTACTGGCCATTCCGTCATTCTTTGGGATCGACACGTCGATTTTTCTTTTACCTTTACCTATACTCTTAAACCATGCCCAGATATGGATGACTAAATACGCATTCAAAGCATCTTGCTTCAGGGGATTTGACAAGATAGCCATTTATACATTGTTAGACTGGTCTTTTAATCCATTGTAAATATTGTAATTATGAGCAATTATACCTCTTTATTCACATCCCATCACGAGCACTCCCTTGAGCACTTGTTTCACTTCCATAAATTGGGGCAACCATTGAAACTGTATTATGGATGAATTTACATTACATACATTTTGATAAATGCTCAATAATTTGTCATTGTTTAATTGATTTCTGATTTTGGGTGTCTCACAAAGATCTCTTATAAATATTGGTTGGTTGGACCTACTAATGGTAAAACCCTTGCAAAAGTTTACTGGTCACCTTTCAGGTGATAAATGCTGTATTCAGATGCTAAACAAGAAACTGATCCGACAATTGTAATGTGTGGTAAAGTCACAAATTAGCAAAAGACAATACCTGTAGAACATGCCGCATAAATATGCTTTTTCTTGCTGCAGGATTTATTCAACACTGCCACATAACTAAGCCCTACATTGCCATGTAATTCAAGAAGCCCCTATTATATCCTTTGAGATGTACTCCTTAGCAAAAGGGAAAAATCGGTTTAACTGGTGATCACATCCATCTGTTACAAACTGATACTCTCAAACGTAGCTTTCAGAGCTACAGGACACGAGTGAGAGTTGTGTGTGAATCTGAATACACTAAAACCCATTCCAATTTAATTTAGGTTGTGAAAAGTGATGCACTGTAATTAGTTCCTTCTTCCCGCCTTAAGAAAATCTTAACTGTGCCTTTTGTGATTGGAAATTCAAACTGAAGTGGGATTGCGGTTTGTGTACAATTATGCAGATTAATCCAAGAAATGTTCTGCTTCATTAATACATAACTGCTTGATAGCTTACTTGATTGTCTGTAGGAACCGCACTCTGTCATTGATCTCATCAGGAATCTTACTAAGAATATGTTTAAGTGCTCGTGCTTTCTCATTCAGTTCTAAGAATTCTGGTTCTGGTCGGTCAATCATGTACTCTGCAAATACAAAGAAAACATGTGCTGTAAAATCAATTAACTAAACTTAAAAGCTCTTGGTGAACACCAATCAATATGCTTATTTTCACACAAAACCCCAAATGCCTCATGACAGCTGACAATATGGCATGGAACCTAAGTTTTCAAAAAACAACTACTGTCCTCCTGAAAATATTCTTTGGACCCAATAGTGACCTGGAAGGAGGAGTGAGGAAGTGGTAGAGAAATGTGTGACTGGTGGTTCAGAGAACACACGTCAGTATACATATTCCTCCGGGACATGTAGCGTGATGGGTGCTCCGACCCAACAGTGTACACATATTGGAGGGCAAGCAGAACAACCAGAGTATATGGTGATCAATTATAGATGATGTTGCACTCCTGCAAGTGTCAAGGGGGACTGTGATCCAGGAAATAGGACCCTACCAAGTTTTTAAAGTGAAGAAATAGAACACATTAATATCCACTTTCTTGGACTGCAGATCTATAAGATACAGTTTTTCCAGAATGCACAGATCACCAAATCGAAAACATTACTCCGGTTTCACACTTGACACACACTCATCCTTAACATTTGGATGGCCTAGGAGTAATGACAATCTTTAAAATGAAAGACTACCAGGTGTACCTTATACCCAGATCAAGACCACATATAATATATGTAGCTGTCTATCTCGCCATCCACAGCACAGTCTGAAGCCTCAGGCAAACGTAGCAATATTGGCAGGTGGGGGATGGCGACTAATGAGTACGACTACAAGAGTCAATACAGTGATTAACTTGTACATGTGTGCAACGCCTGCCCAGTTTCCACCAAACTCTTACAATATATTACTGAGAATCTGAGGTTGGGAGGATTCCCGCACACTAATAACAGACTAGCAAAAACGTTAAGGGTTGCCTAAACTAAGCACCTTATTGATAGCTATTACCCATCAATATGAAACTTTTATAGACTGCACTCCTGCACTGCATGGTTTTCAAGATATTTTGTGAACCAAAATAAGCGGATAAGTATGCGTACAGAGTAGTCCAAGTCACAACTCTACAGTGTATGAGTGCCACTCAATCACACTATTCCAAGTAACTTGAATAAGCTTCAAAGGTCAGTTATATATAAATCATAAAAGCCAGAAATAGGCATACAGTCTCATAGAAATGGTAGAACATTGTTTATACAACACAAGAGACTAGATTATCCAACTTCGCAAAAGTCACATTTAAACATTTCCCCCGAAAGTGCTTACCCTCTACATCATCAGCTGCCATTCGTAGTAGAGATTCTGTGAAATTAACTTCTACACTTTTTTTCTCCAGAATTTTCATGATTATGTCTTGTGTGAGACCAGGATTCTCCTTCTCCGCCTAAGCAAGAAAGTGAAAAGTTTCAGAGCATAACAATAAGAAACAAGACATGTACAAACATGAACTTATCATAAAACTGAGTGTAGAAGGAAACCACCAGACCCATCGCAGATCATGCTGCTCAGGCTCCATAATTGAGTCCACACTTAAAGTATTTTTTCAAGTCTTCTTAGTTTAATTTCTTCCACCATTTCCGTTTGGAGGTTATACTCTTTCCGAGCACACCCACAAAACAATATTACACTTGGGCGTCCCATATCCAAACTTATATTGCCACAACTACGTATACACTAAATACACTGAAAATGCATACTCCTGTATAGTATTCCTTATCTTAAAAAAAAAAAATTGCCTTTCTTTTTCTAAAGATACACTTTAAAAGTCTGGGGTTTAAACCATTGGGTCTGGATTGGCTTCAGGTAGTGAGTCAAACGTGAAGAGAGGCAGTGGAAAGAAATGACAGGAAGGAACCAAATGCTGTTCGGAGAAGGGGTTGTGTGCAGTGAGGGTTGGGCACCTGCAGCCGGATGGGCACTGGTGTTGGTCACCCAAAGACTGTTGGACGCAGGGCCGTAACAGTCTGGCTCAAACGTGAAAACCACAGAAATTCACCAGTTATTGAACGTAACAAACACAATAACTCATTGTCCACCATGTACAAAACACACTTTTCCGAATGCTACTGGAAAATGTAATCAAGCAATAGTTAAGTACAGTGGCCGATGGAAGTTATGGCAAGCATTGTGTGTTGCTGTCAATTTTTCTGAGTTTTGCATGATTAAGCCAGTTTTTAACTGTGGTTTTCAGCAAAAAAAAGAATATTAAACACGCTCGCACATATAAAGAGTTCTCACCTTTATAAAGGCCGCTCGAAGAGTTTGAGCTGCTGATAAGTTTACTCGTTCCAGCTGAAAAATAAAGGTAAATGATAAAAGTACTACTAGACAGGTTAGTAAAGAGCACCTTTCCCACAACAATGAAATGCAGACCCTGAACAGTTTTGTAGCTATATTATATGCAGTACTTCCCTATAGCTATAAAAGAATCTTAGTCAGTTTCTTTTCTGAAATTTTTACTGTTCATTCAAAATTTCATAAAAAGTCCCCTACATTAGTGCCATCTTAACAGTACTTCTTCACCTCCACATCTTGTGCCACTAGTTATTGATAAATGTTATTTTCCTCTCTGTATCTAACTAAAAAAACACATGTTACGATCACATTTATGCACTTTATAAACAGCATTCATTCTAACTAGCCAAAGAAAATGTACACTATGTGGTGATAGTCCACAAGCTCAACCGTGTTCTTTGGGTATTGTTGATTAGTCTACTTAACACGCAACATTTGTGGAAGCACTTTCCAAGAATGGCATATTTTTCATCTTTTCTCTTTTACATTTTCGCAGTTTTTATTCTTCATGTCTGTACTTTACTAGCCGGGACGCACTTCCACACCCTTTCTTCAGAACGGAGGCCCCGATTAACGAAGAGCCTCCGCATTCGTGGCGGTGGCTCTGAACGCATGGCAGAATATCTGCAATGAGAAATTGCAGTGCGGAATCTCTGCCACGAGTGCGGAGCCTGTTTGTGAATTGGGCCTCAAGTTTCATATCAACCAAATATGCCCTTGTTTTTGATGAACTCTGGTCTTCGAGGACAGATTTGGCAACAAACATGATAGTTAATCATTAGAGGCCACCTAACTGCTTAAGAGATCTGCTTTGGAAGCTCGGACACCCACAGATTCACTCTCCAAAATATGTGACCAGCTAAATTCCACTTCAGAAGACCTATAAATCTTACAACTTACTTTATCTTGTGGAATTCTGCATTCCACAGCAGACCTCTTCACTAAAGAAATTGAGCATTTTTCCACTGTTTCAATGGGATGAACTCCTGAATGTGCACCCTACCTGGAAGACCATGGAAGTTCATTACACTCCGGACCTCTGTCATCCGATGCACTTGAAGCAACTAGAGGTCTGTCTTCATATGATTGGTGAGCAAGGTTTTGCCTTTACCTACATGGTACATCCACCAAAAGATTTACCAAACTTCCCTATAAAGATCTGCAGTGACTGCCACCAAACACTGGTATCATTTAATTGGCAGAAATATCGCCAATCCACTCGTTACTCAGGGGTAAATCTAAGACTTCAGACTTCAGACTCCAGCTCAGAGAGCTGCTCTAACCTGCCCTAGTTCCCTTACTCGTGATATTAGGGTCCCAGCATCCCAAGCGGTTACTATATTTTCAACACATGTATTGTAGTATCTTCATCACCAGTCTTGTGGTACTCTCTAGGGAAGATGGATAACTTGACCATGCCTCTGGCAGACTTGATTAGTTACGGAGTTCTCTCTCATTGGATAACATGATCTACAGGTAGACCCAATGAACTGACTAACACGTCACAGAGTAGCATCCTGGATGCTAAAACCATTATGCCAGCAAAAGGACAAAGAATGCCAATTTCCACATCCATTAAATCTGTGCTCTCTCAGAATACAGAGAAACTGCGGGTCTAAAGAGCAATTAAGTCACCATAGTTGAATGGGGAGTATGATCCAATTTATTACATCAGATCAATTAAGTTCAGCCCGTATGTTCTAATGTTCCAACGGTCACTGAATGTGAAGAATCAAATGCTAAGGACTTGACGGCGGGGTTACAGGAAGGTACTGCATTTTAAAAAGGTTACCTGAAAAAAATACATGCAAATGTTGTCCTAATCTGGGCTGTAGGTTTAATAACAATGTTTGGGAATTCTGGACTATAGATACAACAATTTTGAAAGCCGCTAAATCTCCTACACCTTTGCTCTAAATGGTTGTGATTCGAATACTTGCTGCCATTAAATAATTAATTTGCTTGGTCAACTCCATCATCCACCTGCAGAAGTGAAGGAGCTTCAGAGGAGCGTTCCTGCAGGTGCTGAAAATGTTGATGCAAACAGTATCTTGGTAGATCATACACTCTTTCAGAAAAGGAGCCTTGTCATCCTTCACCACTTTCTAGTGCTGTGGCAATCTCTAGGGTGGGTGTGCAGGTGTTTCAAGAAAGTACTGCATTGTGGCTGGTGTTCACAAAGCCTTCCAGCAACTTCCGCCTCAGTTTCTGAACTCCTAGTGCAGCAATGCTTCACCCATTGCTATCAACCTCAGCACGCCACCACCTGCATTGAAAGTAACCACACTGTTGCTCTGAACATGGAGATGCAAAAAGTGCAGGTCAGAGTGCAGGCCAGGGTGCAGCACCCTGGCCTGCTGCTGCAACTGAATATCCCCCTGAAGTGGCAGATTGATCAGAGGACTGCTACCTCACACTCCTGAAACAATCCATTGCCACTAGGAATAATTTGGCCCAGTCATTCCTGATCGTCAGAACCTGGGGCAGGAGAGGCAGCAGTGGGATGGAATAGAGGAGATCTGAGCTCAACTCTAGATGGAAGGAGTCTTTTAGAGGCAGCTGCTTTGGTAACTTAAGTGCACAGAAGAGCTGGCATTGCATGTTCTCAGCACGGGCGAAAAGGTCAAGTCGGGATTCTTCCGATTGCTGGAGGATGACCTGTGCCATGAGATTAGATTAAAAGCTTATAAAGCGCATGGTTACTGCAGACGGAGTGTCCTCGCGCGAAGACATCTCTGTCTGTGAAAAAGGGGCCCTATCCAAAGACAGCAAAATTAGCACCGATCCCCCGGAGGAGACTGAAAGAACCATGTTTTAAGTTTTCTATGAAACAGCACTTCTGAGGGCTGCATCCTCAGGTCCAGTGGCAGCGGATTACATGCTTTAGCAGCTAGAAAGCTAAAGTATCTGCCGCCTAAACGTGCCTTTTGGATTTTAGGCACTGTCGCTCAGCCATGCCTGCACACCTAAGATTCTGGATAGGTCTGTGGGGGTTGAGTAAGGGCCAAAGATAGCTAGGTCCTTTCTCATTCAGAATCCTATGGCAGGAAAACAGATTTAAAAATTACACTGTACTGAACCGGTAGCCAATGTAGGTCCCACTGGGCTGCTCCCACCGGGGATCGCCTAGGGATGTTCACTAACATCTGGGCAGCAGCATTCTAGACTTTCTGCAGCATTCTCATATTGCTTTTAGTGACCCCTAGGTAGAGAATGTTGCAGTAATCCGACTGAGATGTAACCAGAGCCTAAATAATGGTATTTCTAATGTCTAGAAGTAGAAGATCTAAGATTCTCCGCAGCATCCTTAAAAGGCCAAAGCAAGTGCCGGCCAGAGCAGATATCTTTCCATGAAAGATAAGGTATTATCAAACCATACTCCCAAATTTTTGATCTTCGGTTTGAGAACCGGGGTCGACCCTTATTCTTCCAGCCACCAACTATGCGGCCAGATGGAAGGCCGTTTACCAACTACCATGAGGTCAGTCTTGCCTGCATTTAATTGGAGGCAACTGAAATTCATCCAGTTAGCCAAATCAATTAAGCAGGCTTTGAATTTAGGTGCAGCCTCTACATCCTTCTGTTCTACCGTGATGATCAGCTGAGTGTCATAAGCATATGACACCAGCTTCACCCCATGTTTCAGTACGAAGTCTGCTAGTGGGCGCATATACACGTTAAATAACGTAGGGCTAAAGGCGGAGCCCTGTGGCACTTCTTGTAACAGGGGACGAATCTCAGACTTAAAGGGCCGTTGCAGGACTCGAAAGGATCTGTCTTGAAGGAAATGCTTGATCCATTCCTATGTGCTGCCTCAGATACCGGCATCCCATAACCGTTTTAAAAGAAGGCCGTGGGATACCGTATCACAGGCTGCACTTAAATCTACAGGATCAGTGATGCTGTCCTACCTTCATCTGCTGCTATTCTTAGCACCTCAGAGGACGGGTGTAAAGCAGATGGAGTGATAAATAGGGCTCTGAAACCAGACTGAGTTTCATCAAGTGCCTGGTTTTCTTCCATCTGCCATCTCCGGGTGAAACTACCACTTGTGACCTGCGAGATGCCAGAGTTAGACCGCCCTGGTGTTTAATGATACAACCAGGTGGTTCACCATCAGAGAAATTACTTAGCAGTCCAGTCACTTCCAGAGGTGCAGTGCCTCTCAGCATAGGACTAAGGACCCCACCCCGCTTACTACAGAACCACATGGCTGTGGAATTGCCTGTGAGCACCTGCACCAGCCTTCATTAGATGGTGGGTAAGAAAGTCTTTAACACCTCGCAAATCCCCCTCAACTCTAAAAGACCGATGTGGATCCGAGAGCCCACCAGTTAACAGAGACCTCTGATCTCCACCTCTCTCAAATGGGTAACGAATCCAGTGGTGATGCATTCGTGATCACACTCAACTCTGGATGGGGTAAGAAGAGGAGCCTGCCACTGACCCAACTGCAGTCCAGCAGCCATCACAGCAGATCTTGTGCTGTCTCCTCCAAAATGTGTACACAATCTGACAGATTTCCTGGAGGCTGTGCCCACTGGGATTTCAGGTCCCACTGCAGAGCCTGCATGTGCCACCTGTCAAGTCTCACTAGCCGGGTGCTAACAACCCTAGCTGCAGCAGAGTCCTCCACAAGGAGATCAAGGTAAGAGGCTGAAACAAAGTGATAATAGCCTGAATGTACTGTACTCTCCATTCTGGGTCAAAGGCAGAAAACCACACCATACACAGAATATTTATGATGAACAGGGGCATCTGTGAAAAGAGTATGGCTTGACTTCAACAGGTTGAGCTTCAGCAACCAGTCATCAATGTAGAGGAAGACTAGCACCCCGTGTAGACTGTTGGATCTATATATAGTGCATGAAATTGACGTACACTGTGCAGAGAGAACAGACAATCCTTACTGGTTTGCAGGGGTTACAATATTAATCCCAAATGCTCTTTGTGGTAGAGAGGGAGAGCAGTTTAGGCTTCTCAGAGGACAGTGTTAAGCATTAACTGCACAGTCAGCAAGCAAAAAACACTCAAAGAAATCAGACACCAATTTGTAAAAACACAGATTTTTATATGAATTGAGACACCAAGCTCATCGTAATCAAGTAAGTACTATGAGATATGGTGTTTTTTCAAGACTTGCAGAAAATGCACTGTATTTTATCTTAAAAGTGGTAATATTATCCAATAAGTGAAAAACATACTGCATTCGGTCACTTGGCAACTACTTACAGGAATGTTCTTCTGGACTGGAGGTAAGTATGGGGCACGTCTCAAGGCAGTACCAACTGGTCACCTCAGTCGGCTCTAGGGCGTCAGGGTGCAGAGGTGCTTTTCGGCATCGGGAGCCCAGTTCAAGTCAATGAATGACGGTCCTGTTAATAAGAGGCTGCTAGAGGGGCCGGGGGAACACACAGGGTCTTGAGCATGCAGGGACACAGACGGTCCACTCTAACTCGGGCAGGGGGGGGGGCTCATGTGCAGTGGGCTTTGTCAAGTGGGGTCACGTCGCTGTAGACTCTTACGGTGCTCAGTTCCAGCAGGAAGAGGCTGCAGACAGCAACTGGAAGGACAGTCTGAACTAATCCAAGGGTGGGCTCAACTTTAGAGGGTCTCAGTACCAGGTTGGCACCATCACCTCCCTCTGCTCCGGTGCTTGGACGCACTGGGTCACGGTCGGTCAGAGACTTCCTCCAAGTCTTGGTGAGCAGGGGAACAGGACAGGAGGGCCACACTCTGTGCTGGTCAGGTGGATCCTAAAGTCCCGACAGTAGGTCTTGCTGTGTATTGTTGGAGTTCAGACTGACTACCACCAACAAGCCTTGGTTGCTGCAACTGCTCCAGTACCCAGGGTATTGTGCTTGGTGGCTCCTGGAGGTTCTGGTATCTACATACTTGACAAGGAGACAAATCTGACCTCCTGGAGCACGAAGACCTTTCCCCTGTTGCGCTGATCCTTCTGTGAGCCCAATGGATGGCAACACTGTGGTCTAGCAGATGCTTTGCGGTGCTTGCAGATGCAGGGGAGCAACTCCTCCACTCCAAAGGAGACCTTTGCTGGTTGTAGCAGTGCTGGGCATTCCTCCAAGGGTTTTAGGGAGGGTGCCTAGCGTTTGGCAAAGTCGGTCCAGCAAGGATCGAAGTGCAAGCAGCCTGACCGGGTTTTCTGCCAATTTTGGGTGCAGGTCTTCAGTTCTCGCTCCCTTCTGTCCTTCTTCCTTCCTCTGTTGCCAGTAGTTGAAGCCGATTTCCTGGTGTCAGGGGGCAACCTAAATACTAAATTTAGAGGTGTTAAGGGGACTGAAGGGTAGTAGCTAATGGGCTACTTAACCCTGGAGGTCACTACACCCCCCTAGATGACCACTTCCTGTGGGGAGTGGGCATCACACACAAGACGATGGAATTCCTTTTTGTGTTCACCTCAGAGCGCATGGTTTCTGACCTCCGAGAGCAGGGTTCTCACCTCGTAGGGGTGAAAACATCTGTGGTGGCAGGCTGGCCAGGACCAGTCAGCCAGCACACTAGAGGACTAGTAGGGTCCAGGGGGTGCCTCTACGGTGTCTTCTGGGAGCATGCATTCTTAAATCCATCCCTGGAATCAGTGTGGGTGTTTTAATATGAGGTGTTTGATACCAAACATGGGTTTCAGTGAAGCAATTAAGTAGCTGGGCCCCTTGTTTTGACCATTGCCCACTACATACCTTGAGATGGCTTCCCTGCTCACTTGTATTATCCAGATATGTAACTAGGCATTACAGGGACATATCGGCACATGCAGATAGGTCCTCACATGTGGTATTATGCACCCTGCCTTAGGGCTCCAAGGCCTGCTCTAGGGGCGACTTAAATATAGCCTGTGCAGTGTTTTTGGCATGGCACACAGTGTCATGTCAGGTTTTCAAACATGGTCTGCAGCATGTCACGCAGTCTTCAATGGCAGTCTGTGTAGAATTTGTGTGTGGGTCCCTTAGGGTGGCATAAGATATGCAACAGCCTTTAGAGACCCTCTTTAGTACCCATGCCCTAGGTACCTGGGCTACCCTTTACTAAGAAGTTACAGGGATACTAAAGTCCTTGGCCAATAGCAAACAATCAGATATCACTTTGTTTTAAGGTAAGAGCACTGGCATGGAGGTCTGGTTATCAGGCCTCGGTGCACTATCAGTCGAAAACCTGCATCTGGCAGCTAGAAGGGGGACAAAAAGTGGGTGGGACTACTGCAACAAAAATGCAGTTTCCTACATCCCAGACCACCGATTGTGAGCTGCGACCACCGCCATCACTTTCATGAACACTTGCGGGGCGGAAACCACTGAGGCCAAAAGGGAGCACAGCAAATTGAAAATGCTCCTGGCTCACTGTGAACCACACATAGACCTTGTGTGAATGCAGGACGGGGATGGGGAAATAGGAGTCCTGCAGATCACATGCCACCATCTGGTGTTCACAGTCTAGGGCAGACAGGACCTCGGCTAGCATGAGCATCTTGAATTTATCCTTCTGCAGGAAGGCGTTGAGAGAGCAAAGATCAAAAATAGGAGAAAGGCCCATGTTCTTCTTCATCACAAGGAAGTAGGGGAGTAACACTCAACTGCCACTTCTGGGGCCAGAACCCACTCTATGTCTGCTTAGGCCAAAATTGCCTGTAATTCTTTCCATAAGACAGACAGATGGTCTTCTGTAATCTGCCCTGAAGGCGGTGCAAGGTGTGACAGGTTAGAGGAGTTAGCGGGCATAGCCCGATGGACGATTTGGAGGACCCCTTTGCCTGTTGTGATGGTCTGAAAACCCTGGCAAAATAAAATTGGATACTGCATCCGAACAGGTGGCTTTGTGCCAGGAAGGAGACACTAAAGCAGTGTTGAAACTGGTAGAGGGGCTGGAACTGAATTGCACCTTGGTCCTCCGGTCTCCAATGTCTCCAAGAATTGTGGTCACTGCCACAAAAAGGATGAAAGGCCTGATGGGCTAAAGGATGACTTTGGTGAAATGGAAAGCCTCTACCAGAGCCACAGAGGGGACTGTATTGCTGATGTAATTGCCTTGTGGGAGGATAAAGGCCCAAGGAATTCATTGTGGCTATTCTTGAAATGTTCCAAGGCCGAATCTGCTCCGTCGACGAAAAGGCATGAGCTGTCTAACTTCATGCCCACTAGTGATAACTGGACTTGTCCAAATAAGCCTACAGACCTCATCCAGGTGTGCCACTGATGAGCCACACTGGCACCAATAGAGCATCCCAGAAACGAATCATGTGAAAGGCAGATCTATTTATGAAATTTGCCGCAGTACAACCATCCTGAATAGGCTAGGCAAGAGAAGTACAAAGGGCATCCAAACAACCGATAATCGTGCCAGCATGTCCCAAGGGGCAGGAAGTAGCGGCAGAGAAGGCAGCTAGCATTAATCAACCTCAAGGCAAGGCTTATTGAGGAAATAAATCCTCTTGCCAAACGGATCAACTCGTGTATCTCAGAGAGGTGCAGATTGTGTTGAGAAGCAGGTTAATATAAGCTTTACTCAGTGAGCAACTTGTTGTAAATTTACACATATCCATAATAAAAAAAATATATTTTTTTTTAAATATTATTTTGACTCACGGTCAGGCTGAGGGGGAGTAAAGGCATTGGGGTTGACCATGCTAGTGGATGCCTGTACCATCACACTTTCTGCCATCAGGAGCCAAGTCAGAAAGGTAGGGTCATTGGGAGCAGGGCAATAGCGACAAGCAACAGGTCTATTAATGGGTGACCCTGAGCAGAGTTTACCACAGGTGCTCAAAAGAGTGTCTGTAAGAGCCTCATTAAATGGCAATAGTCACTCTTTAGGAACCTGACATGGCTGCAAAACTTTCATTGTAACATTTGATTTCACTTCCATGGCGGGTATTACTATAAATCCAAAACTTCAGATGCTCTTCGCATTAAAAAAAAAAGCAAAGAAGGCGTATTCCTCTGAGGCAGGTCCTGGGATGAGACAATACCAATGTCAGGCGAAGTGTCAAACCCACTTTCATCCTGAAGCACTTTACCAGTTTTCTCAATCATATTGGGGAACATATCATCCCCATCATTATAGCTGTTACTGTCTAAATCTTTGCCAAAAAAGAGTGCGTAAGGTCCGGGCTCTACCATGTGGTAAGGGCAAGGTATCAAAGTCATTGACAAGTGGCTGTATGCAGTTAACACCGGGTGTGACTTGGGTCGAGGTCATGGTATATTCAGCTCGGAGTGTGACAGCACTATGGGTTTTAATGCACAACTTAAGTCAGCGCAACTGGCTTGGGGACTGCATCAGGGTCAGAGCTCAACCAGATACAGGTTCCAGGAGAACAGGCAGTGTCGAAGGCAGACAGGTGGTGGAAGTCCGACTAGAGGCCCCTGTGGCTCCTTGGGGCTGGAAGGAACCCCAGAAGTATCTCTTGAAGAGACAAATATCCACATCACCTCTGTGAAGGCCTCTGCTTACTGCAATGTCGTCACCGGACCTAGACCCGCTCTGATGGGGCTTGGAATTGAGACCAGGAGGCATGTTAATACCCTTGTGCCCGCTAGACAGTTTGAAAGCTGCGACATGGGGTCGTTTTCTGGGTAGATTGCATGTGTTTTTTCTTACAGCTAGACAAAGACTACCTGAAATAATCTACAGCAAGACAGTCTTCGGCAGCGGGAATTGAACCTTCCTTTTGACTTCAACCAGTTGACGCAGGGAGTCTTCTTGTGTTTGGTGACATTGAGTTTTGACTCATGGTTCCATATGGTCTTCGGATTCATCTGTGCACAGCCAACACAGTTCCTGGAGTCATGCTTGGACCCTAGGCACCAGACACCCTTCGAGAGAGTCTGCCACAGACATGAGTTTGTGACGGTCCCTGCACAGCTTGAACAATTTGGTTTTAAGCAAGGGGGTGGGGTGACATTTCCCTTCTATAAAGTTGAAGAATTATGCTAAGATGCATGTCAAAAGACCAAGGAAAAGCCCTGGACTCGCATTGGAGAAACAAAAATAAAGGGACAGACCTAATTTACTCGCACTTATATGCGGCTCCACTCGTCACTTCCAGAGTGGAACAAAATTGGTGTGGAGCCACACAACACCACCAAGTGACAGGCAGGATGGTTAGAATTATACATCGGAATAATCATTCAAGCTACTAAATACACCCCTACGAGAATGATAATATGGCCCTTAGGAAACCCTAAGATGGCAAAGGTAACATGGAAACCATGAAAGGGGGCTAAGGTGAATTCTATTCAGAGTCCGGGAAAAATTAAAGTACTGTAGAAAAACTAGATAATTCAGACAATCCCACTAACGAAGAGAATTCAGAAGACTTAATACGGACTAAAACGAACAGCTTCAGAAGACATTCCACCATCCCGTCAGCACCAGTACAATCATCCACCGAACACAAAGTGTAGCAATCCAACTGTGCAGTACACGGGAAAGGTAGACACAAATTAACTGGCTGTACTTCTACAGCTTATGCTGTTAGGCTGTCAGATGACCAACATGGCCACTGCTTAACACCTTGAAGTGACAACCCAAACATCTCTACTAGATATCAACTACAGTTCTGATAGCATGACTTGAGACCCACACCTCTATGGACCTCATCTACCAGCAGCAACCTACACCCATTCACATTGCACTACTCACTGGATTAAGGCACGCAAAGGGGCCGTCCCCATGAAGCCTCCTTGCTAAAATCACAACTGCAGACAAGCTCTGCATCAAGTGCCAGGGAACCAATTGATTGGTGAGCATGCAATATATAAAAGTCATGGTAAATTGGATTTTAAATCATAATTGTTGTGCAAACAAGGGTTTATTACAACTTAGTCCAGTCTTAAAATTCAAAGACTCAAGTTGTAAAACCTATTTTTAGTCCAAGTGAAAAGATTAGGCTTGGATAATATGAAATAGGAGCATTCATATAAAATGAGAAAGTCAGCTACATTAAAGACGTCTGCACCACACTGTTGTAACGGTTTCAGTAAGTTCAATCGTACATAAGACCTGCAGCATGAGGAATTTAATAATCTAGGTCCATGTCACTGTAGTTTGGCACCTGATATCGGGTCAAAGGCCCTATAATTACTGAAGGAGATTTATTCTCCACCACTAGCTGTCTGGTGTATTTGCCTTGATTGTCAACTTTCTGGTAGAACGTTCTCCATGCTCTGCTTTCAACTAAAGACAAACTTTAAAACAGACATACAACTTTGAGTAACATGTTAAACACACTCCCCATCAAAAACCCATTTGTTGAGAATCATTTTGAATGTTAATAGCTAAATCCATCACAAATATTTTTGGTACATTTCCAGAACTTAACAAGACGAATACTGATTTTCCACACCAACATTTACAGAAGCCTATATTCCATTAAGCACACAGAACTATCTGGAACGTATGGGCCAATTAGGTTCTCAGATACCCTCCCTTCCTTTGATCATGTAAAAGATCAAGTCATGGGGTCAGAAAAGACAGAGGAGCATGGCTTGAGAAATGTTCTAACGTTTGCAACTCTCCCTCAGGTCACAAACATCTGGACAGGAAGCTCATCCCTTTATGGTTGACATCAGTCTAACTCCAGAGCTAGAAAGAAAGATGTCCTTCAAACCGGTCTGGCTTCAATTACCTGCTTACCTCCAGCTAGTGGATGCAAAACCTTTTTATTCATATCATCTACTACCCTGTCAATCTGCTCAGGCCAAAGATGACCGGTGGAGAGTAATATCAGATTCAAACTTGAACTCACCATCCTAATGAGAAAGTCTTTCAAATCTTAAAAAGGGATTCTTCCTGCACTGCCCTAATCATTTCAGCGTTGGTCATTTGCTGGTCACTGATGAATTGCATGGGAATTAGTGATTGGTGTTGTAATCAGTATGCCTGTACACAAAAAGCTGTAGAAAAGGGGGTGTTGATGGACGGAGCATCAGAACCAATCAAACACTCACACCCAGTCAACAGATCTGGGTTTGATCCATCACCGTTCTTTAGCCCACTCTGCCACCCCAGTTCAGACATGGCCATATGCAAATCAGTCTGACCCTGTGCCTCATGGGAACAGTCCAGCCCGAACTGCCAAGCCATGCCTTCCCTGGATCGTAAACAAGCTTCCTAGGACCGGTTTCTGGCATTTCAGCCGTCTTCAGCCAGGCTTGCTTGAATCCAGCGGCAAAGTGAGCAAGGGACTCACGTCTGAGCACACCCTGCTAACTTATGGCGAACAAAGCTCACTTTGCCACTGGATTCAAGCAAGCCTGGCTGAAGACGGTTGAAATGCCAGAAACCGGTCCTAGGAAGCTTGTTTCCGGTCCAGGGAAGGCATGGCTTGGCAGTTCGGGCTGGACTGTTCCCATGAGGCACAGGGTCAGACTGATTTGCATATGGCCACGTCTGAACTGGGGTGGCAGAGTGGGCTAAAGAACGGTGATGGATGAGACCCAGATCTGTTGACTGGGTGTGAGTGTTTGATTGGTTCTGATGCTCCGTCCATCACCACCCCCTTTTGTACAGCTTTGTACACAAAAAGCTAGCAGTTTTCCATAGAAAATAAATGATATTCCTGGGGGCATTAAGGCATTCAGTTCTCACAAAATAAAGAAAGAGAAAATGACATCTTGTAAAGTTCCTCTACACAGAGATGTGCATTCACTGAACAATGGTACAGTCTTTCAAAACAACTGTGGTACTCCGAACACACTTTACCATTCTTTCAAATTAATTGGTACATTGTGCTATAATACTCCTGTCTCTTTCACCAGATTTTTTTTATTTTTTTTTTAACTCTGGTGACAAGAACATCACCTGAAAAAGAACCAATACTTGCCTCATTAAACACTGGATACATAACGGCATACAAAGGCATGGAAACCATAGAAGTGGTCTCTGCTTCATTCTTCATCTCTTCCATTGTCATCCTCATTCAAAGACCCTTGTAGTGCTGGAAAACAAGGCTAGAAAAGCAAAGGATTCTTCATTCAGAGCCGTGGGTCTTATTTTCTACCTTCAACAAGAACCCTTCAATTTGCCCCTGTAATTAACAAAAGTTATAATTTAGGAAAATTAAAAAGCTAAAACATACATCATTAAAACAGTTTATGAGAAACGTTTTCAGATTTCACTTTGTTATTGTGAATTTGACAGTGTTATAATTTATAATCTGTAGTTATCAAAAGATTTGTGCCATAAAACATGATGGCAATGGTGTTCTTCTAGTGCCTAGAAATTTTACTTTTATTTCTGGTTTCTTTGCACACTGATAGTGCATCTGTATTGAAGTACTGGTTTTAACAATTCAGGCTCTAAACTGCACATGTATCAATGCCACAAACTACACCTATGATAAAAACCGAAAATATTACATTGGTCCTGGCAGCCCTTGCTGCAGAGTCTCTAGATACAACTGTCCTACCCGCCACTGCACAGACTACTGCTATGTTACCTGGATGGTACTACAGTTGTTTATGCTACTCACTGTACAGAACAAAACACACCAATATAATTAACATAAAATGGGTAAGGTGTGCAGTGGAGGTCTTCAAAATGGGGGTGGGGATCTGAGTTATTCTTTTGGAAGGGGCAGGATGATTTGCAGCTACTAGTCATGAGAAGATTCATGCTGAAAACAGTGCTGCGTTTAAATGAAAAAAAGAACGGCAGTAGCCACTCTGTAATGAACTATCAGCAAAATATTGGTCACTCCTTCGGACTAGGTGTCACAGGAGGAGGGGCTTTAAATAACCTTCAAAGTTCCATCCCCCATTTCTGAAAAAAGGATCACACTGTGGCTACTTCTACACCTTAGCAAGAGCAGGCTTTATTTGATTGCATTTTTAAAAGGGTTACATGAACATAATTGCAATGTAAGTGGTTATACATGTTAAGCGCTGCCAATTCTATAGAATAATTTTGAAAAATATGCTTTAAATTCTTGGCAGGCAAAGCATATATATTTTTTACATGGCGTGCTGTATTGAAATGTTCAAAGACCGCTTGTTTAAAGTCACAAGAGGAAGATCATGCAGTCTCACGGGGTTCTGACATGCTCTTCATAGTTGGTGGGTGGTCGGACCTAGAAAGTAACTAGAATGTAGGAGACTTCGATATCAGACTTTGCTAAAACAGCACAGTTTCAACAGCACAGAAGCAACTGTCCTTAATTGATCTGAGCAAGTTGATTTCAACTGTCCTGGTTGAAAATCTGTGCAGTCAAACACCAAAAACAGCCTGGACAGTTCGGTCAGCATTCAAGGTTCAATAATCGAGGACTACAGATAGATGTTTACTGTGCTGCGAGGTCATAATTGCCACAATGGGCAATTTATAATTCCGTAACATTTTAAGACGAATATTTATATACACATATGAATATTGTGTCTCCTTTTTCAACATATCTCTACTCCGTGTCCGCTGATGTAGTCTTACCAACACGCTCCTGAAGCCACCCCTCTTCCACCAAGACCACAGATTCACCATTTGACTCCCTCAAATTTCTCTTCCTTGTGCCCTGTGAGTACTTTCTAGTGTAGTTCCTGTCTTATACTGTGGGAGTGTATCCACGAGTTGTTCGCCGTCACCTAGCACTTTTGTATCTCCACGTAGGCTTTTCATTCTGCGGATTGGCTCTAGGTGCTATACGAGTACTTGAGCTCCACCAGTATTCCAAAACATGAGCCCAGCTCCATATTATGCGATGGTTTAGGGCTGAAGGCCTTGGCCTTACTGGTAGCAATTGATGTTTAATGAGGCAGCACCCATTTAGCCAACTTGCACCGGGGACTACCAAGGGACTGACTAAAAGAAAGAAATGTATCTAGCGGAATATATTTTTCAGTTAATAATAGCCACCTGGAACGTCTGCCATGAGGTGTATAAAAGTAAGAGGAAGAGGAGTGCTAAAATGCATGAGAACTATGTGGCAATTGTACTTGTACTGCTCAAGTGAATTAATGCAAATGAACCAACTGTAGGAGGGCTCACCATCAGGCAACTTTATTTGTGAGAGGGTGTGTGCAGGATCTGTGGAGAACATTTAAGATACAACTACTGGCGAGTTGGCAGGGAAGACAAACGAGACAATAGGGAGGTTTTCAGCTAGTATGCAACCCAGTTTACTAACCTTACTTCCATCTCAAAGATGCATAACCAATTCACAATTCTTCTATTTAGACCGATTACTAACTAGTCCACTCAACTTCATGTACAAACCAACTACTCTAACTTGCTCCATTTCCCTGGTCACTTATTCCACACAAACAAGGCTATCTGGCACGACTTAGCTTCCACAGAATTGTGAGTTGTGGATGATCTGTGGGAGCAGGGGACTGAAGCAAAACGTTGTAACCAATTGCTACTGGGTGCACACTTCCACAAAGTGGATATAAAATCAAAATAACCACTGGGAAAAGGAACCCAGGTATTGGGAACTGAATTGGCAGCAATTAGGCATTTAAAAGATTAAAGACAAACTATAATCTCCAGAGTAATGAGTGGTTTAAAGTGGAGCATGGCTGTCAGACAAGAGATTGCTGTGAGACCTCTACTCTGACTGGACAGGAGATGTAGCCTTACAGCTAGAGCGCTCTACCTCGCAGCTGGGGAACCGGGTTGGAGTCTCGGCAACGAAGCTCAACATCCTGTGATTCTGGGCAGATCACTTAATCTCGCTGTGCCTAACAAAAAAAAAACTGAATGTATCCTTGTGTAGCGAAACAGGTGCTATGTAAAACGCTCTGATACCCGATGTCCCGGGTCTAGTTCTGCTATAAAAAAAACTCAATAAAAAAAATAAAATGCAGGTCGGACACACATCAATGACCAAAAACAGCACGGACTAGGGAAAAACGTGGACTTATAGAAATATTACATTTACAGTCTGCACATTAAATATAGCTTCAAACAACCATGCAAATATCAAGCCATAAGCAAAGCTCAATCAGTTATGGCTAATTAACCCGAAAACCTCTTTAGCCATTTGGAAATTGCAATGAAAAGTTTATAAATGTAGACAGTTGCAAACTGGGTTTGCATTTAATATCCTTGGACAAAAGGTTTCTTACTGGCAATACTAATTTTCCTATTAACCCTCTCCCTTCTTCCACATTTGTGACCTGTTAAAGCACAAGTTGTATTTATAATCTGTCTCCTTTTTTTTCCTTTCCATCACCCTATCACACAGCTAGTTAGTAGATTTCACTTCTGTGGAATAACAGGTGAATCTTGTAGTAGATGCTCTTGAGGAATAAGCGTCTAACTTAACTTTTATGAGTTGCATTGTTACTTCAGTTTCTCTTTCTATAAACCTGTCTAAATAGAACCCAACACGTCTAGAATTTGAAATTAGAGTTTGAATTTCTTCTGACAGAACATAAGGAGACGTGAATATACCTGGACTCCCTCGGTCGCCCAACAAAAGAGAAAAACAAGATGGTTGGTATACTACTCTTTTTACTATTTTCCATCCCACCCACATCTTGTTAAACAAGTTACACACTTAACTTAAATGCACAAGTCATTTCGAAAGACTTATGAAACAAGATTTTATAGAAGAAATTGTCTACTTGGAAAACATAGCACTTATCAGCGTCCACATTTCGCAAGAGGCAAACCGCGACCAAAAAGACGACAAAATGTTATTTTCCTCAGTTATGGATTTAATGTGGTATTTCAATGGTCTAAATACCCAAATTTAAAATAAGACAATTATGACCACAAAGAAAAAAAAATGAAATCCTTCCAACAACAACTTAATCATGACAATTACACAAACTGAAAACAGCCTGGATTTTTGCATTAATATTTCTGAAAGTAGATGAGGAAAGAGGTTTCTATCCTAATATGCAAGTCATTTAATTCTTCAATCATCACGTTGTCCAGCAAGCTTGGCCTCAACGCCTATACCCTCTTTAATATATGTAACCAGCCTTGTTAATATACATAACAAGTCTTACTAAACCTTAAATACATATGTACCAAATAATCACATGATTTGCTGGATTCAAACAGAAAACTCTATACAGGGGGGAAGGTGGGCGGGGCGGGAACAGATGTCAATCTAACTCGGAATAAGGTTCTGGAAGTAAAAATGCTCATTGCTGAGATCTAACAAAACATTTTGCGATGTGCCGATCTACAACAACCTGACAGAAGACAAAACCAGCCAAAAACTACAGCTGCGTTTCATATTCTTTTCAAAATTCTTCTGAAACAGAATCAAGCCAAACAATGATACCATGACCCTCCCGGATCTCACTATAATGCATCATTCTTCGAAGAGCATCTTAAAAAAGCCCTCGCGAATACTTCAAGGGGCTGAGGCACAGTGAAATCTGAAATAAATTGTTTCTGTACAAAATAACCAGGATTGACAAAAATGATATAAGAATGGGAAGAAAATGTTTGAGACTCCTAACTTCAATGTACGTAGAAATTTAAGCAAAACCTGAAATTGCGGGCGGCACTAGAATTTGAATTTAGCATGGATATGCGGTAGCAGTAAACATCTATGTGAACTAAGTCAAGGTGAGGTACCATGGAAAAACAAAAACGCCTAGAAGATTTTTTTTTTTGCAATTTACAAACATCAAGACAAGAGATAAAGGCCATATGGCCACCAAGAATAAATACATCATCAATACATTTGTGTTCTGTACATACCTCACCTAAAAACTGTCCAGGATGGCAACACCTCTGCTCTGGATGCCGATGCCAAAACTAAAATTAATTCAGCGAGATCACTTAAAACCAGAGAAATCTCTGTCAGCTGGGTAGCGTTCCTGCCGAATTCTACACAGTACACTCCACTAAAACATCACTAGAGGTGGTAATGTTTTTCTGAACGCATCCACAAATAATGAAGGAAAAAGCCCGTTTACAGAAGAAATGATCATACACAAAGATCAATTACAAAGAATGACAGGCCCACATTACTAATCAATAAGGCCAGAAAGATTAGTCACAGAAATACTGGCAAAATGATTAGAAAAAAATACACCCTCTTAAAACTAGTTTTGTAAATGGAAGTTTAGTTCAAACACAAGAGGTTTCACAATAATCACCAATACCTTTCTAGCAAAAGGAACGGATTAAAATAGGTTGCCTTTTGCCATTAATAGCCCTCCTTCCTTTTCCTCCATCAAGAGCAGTGGTCTTTTTTAATGCCACGCCCCCTCCAGTGACAAAGAAAATCATCATTGGGGCCCCTCCAGAACGAAAAAGTATTTTTTGACAATTATGCTATAATTTACATTTTATAAAATTGGCAATGATAAAATATGTATTAAAATAGTTTAACATTGCAGTTATCCCTTTTACAAATATAATCAAATACTGCTAACATACTATTCTAGTCAGCAGTTTCTGAAAATACATTAATGGTATAGGAGTAAACACACGAAAAGACAGAAGATGTTATCCTCTTTGCTCTTTAAATCTGCCATCTCCCAACTCATTGCCACTTTAAATTAATGTTCAAGAATCTATGTATATTAAATTAAACACCCAAAAATCTAGATTTTACCACAACAATAAATCTAACTAAAAGTAGGGGACTGGAAGCTCAGTTTGATGTGAAGAAAAATCACTACAACTCTGTCCAATGTAACTGACCAACGGACTCTAGTGCTCCTATATTACCCCACTTTCCTCCACTCAACTCTTTCGTTCTGCTCTCTTGCCCAACTACTACCAAAAGTATCCTGGTAAAAAAAAAACCGCTGAAGGTCACCTGTGGTCCCTCACCTTTGCTTTGAAAACACAACAACTAAAGTATCAATTCAGAGATAATTTTTTTTTCTCCAGTTTTCTTCTACATTTTTTCTACTGTCAACAGCATAAACTAGTCTCAGCACTGCATTCTTTCTCAAACATTTTAAAATGTTTCACTTCGTGCTTCAGAGATGTGGCAACACTCTAGTGTGCCCTCATCCTCCTTACAATCTGACCTGCTACTTGCTCAGTTTTCAAATGCCCTTCCACCTCCTGTTGCAACAATTCTAAACTATAAACCTTTTTGACCTTACCGTTGAGGCTTCCTCAGATTAGGAGAGGGACTTTTACCGATGTTTTGATTCACCTGCAGTGTGTAAACACCAAGCTTCCACAGTGTAGGAAACCGCCTCTACCTTTACATAGTTAACTCTTCTGAAATAAAGAAAATTGACAGTTGTATGGTCAGAGAGAGACTCCTCCTTTGTGTTACCTCTAATGTTTAACATCCGCTTTTGTTAATATCAATCACATTTGTAAATTTGCTGTCCAAAATTGCCAAGTTATGTAAGAGGACTGTTACTAGCTACTTTATGGCTGTTTGCAAAGCCAAGTCTGCACTTCCTTGCTTCTGGCTGCATGAACAACTGATGAGCTCCAAGTTCGAAAACAATGAACGTCCTCCACTTAACAATAGCTCCTCTGTGGACTCCTAACCGACATCTATTAACTCTCGGTAACACCCCCCCCCCCCCCATTTCAGGTGTTTGACAGTGAACACATGCTAAGTTAATTGTACTTCTATCATTATAATACATATGGTGTACTGCACAAACGCTCTCTAAAGGTTGAAAAGGAATGCACTCTCATGTCAATGCAAACATGCATGCTTTAAAAATTCATAAAATATTGCCATTTCAATATAGGATAATAAAAAATAAAAAAATGAATGTGCATTTTAGACAGGTCACACCTGTCTGACTAGGAGAATCTTATTTCAGTTTCTTGCTTGGCTGTTTAAATGCCCTCACACCCAGATTGAGAACAATTGGTAGTACCAGTGTGCAGATTTCTAAAAGGGAAGTAAGTGAGGAATCTGCACTTAGAGTATCCACTAGAGAGAGCGAATGTGTACAGAAACACCCGTTTCACAACCTAGCAGATATCAAGGACAGCCACTCTACATGCTAATTTAGTAGTAGCAGACTTGGCCCTGGTGGAATGGGCTCTCCTACCTTTTGGAGGCTGCTTCTTGGCTAGTGCGAGGTAGATCTTGATTAAGAGGACTGCCCATCTGGACAGGGTTCTTGTCTTCCTAGCCTTCGCTTTCTTTGGTCTGGAACACTCCATAAAAATAAAAAAACGTATTGTCCACACGGTATTCCTTGGTAAGATCAATGTAAAAGCATAAAGCCCTTTCGGGTCCAGCTAATGATGCCTTTCCTCCTCTTTCGAAGGGTAAAAAACGCTAGCAGGGTGACAGACCAGACTGCCCAACGTGAACTTTAGGCCCGAAGGCTGCGGAGTCAGTTTGTCTGGAAAGAAGGGAATGTAGGGTCCTGCATTGCTGGAATTCCATCACAAAAGAAGCGGAGGCGATCACCATGAGAAAGACAGACTATAGGGTCAGAAAACGCAATAAGCATCTGTGCCTAGGCTCAAAGGGCATTCAAACGAGAAATGTCAATACCTAGTTAAGGTCGCCCTGTGGCATCACAGACAGTTTGGGAAGGAATACGTTTGTCAAACCTTAAATAAGCCCAATCACAACAGGCAATTTAAACAAGGATGGTTGGCCCAGTAAATGCAAAAAGGAGACACCTAAAGTGCCCACTGCAAGGCCTTGCTGGGCAAAGACAATACAAACATTAGAACATTGAACAGTTTGGCTTGTAATGGGTCTGTCTGCGGACTCCCCATTAGGCCACAAATCTAGCTCAGTGTAAATGGACTTCGTTGAAGGGCGCCTGGCAGCAAAGGTAAACAACAATTGATGGACAGAATGCAGAACAATGCCATACATGCACCCCAGTACAGAGATCTGCGCCTAAATCCATCGTTTTTTGCTCACCATGCCATTCCAGTTTGAACCCAGCCATATCCAAATCAGTCTTGACCCTGTGCCTCATGGGAACAGTCCAGCCCGAACTGCCAAGCCTGGTCCTCCCTGGACTGGAAACAAGCATCCTAGGACCGGTTTCGGGGTTTCACCCCTCTTCAGCCAGGATAGCTTGATTCCAGTGGCATGGAGAGCACGGGACTCACGTTTGAGCATACCCGTCCCACTCGGGGTGACAAATGCAAAAACAACAATTGATGGACAGAATGCAGAACAATGTCATACATTCACCCCAGTACAGAGATCTGGGCCTAAATCCATCGTTTATTTGCTCACCATGCCATTGCTGGACTGTTCCCATGAGGCACAGGGTCAAGACTGATTTGCATATGGCCATGTCTGAACTGGGGTGGCGTGGTGAGCAAAAGAACGATGGATTAAACCCAGATCTGTGACTGAGGGTGAATGTTTTGCCAATGTGCAACATTCCGTCCATCATCTTGTGTGTTTTGAAGGCAGCAAAGATGGCATCCGCTACCTTGGTTGTCAGACCAAACGGAGGTAACTCTTGCTGGTCAATCTCCACGCATGGAGGTGCAGATGTGGGTGAACTATAACCCAAATGTCCTGGACTTGTTGTAACAGAGGGAAGGCCCTGAACTGTACCATATATCCAGGATAGCTCCAATGAAAGGCAGCCCCTAAAAGAGTCCGGTGAGGCTTTAGCTTGTTTATCATGAACTCCACAATATCAGGAGGATTGTCCTCATCTGGAGGTGGTCTAAGACTGTGGCGAGACCAGCTTTAACAGCCAGTCGTTTACATAAGAGAAAACTGCAAATCCTAACCACCTGAGACTGGCAGCAAACAGGTCATTACTTTCATGAAGAACCAAGGGGCACTGGTGAGGCTGAAGGAGAGTACAACAATTTTAAAAGTGCTCCTGGACTACTTTGAACCATAGGTAACGTCTGTGGGACCACAGGAGAGAGGCTGGGGTCCAGGGCAGGCAGCATCTGGACGCCCATTTTGAATGTATACTCCAGCAGAAAGGCATGCAGATGACGATGGTCTAAGATGGGCTGAAGGTACAGACTCTTACTCAGCCTAACGAAATAGCAATGGTAGCAACCATAACCCATTTTTAAGTCTGGAAATTCTCTCGGATGTGGGGGAAGATGTGTCAGAGCAGAAAGAAAAGTTAGGTCATAATCATGCTGAAGGCTTTGAAGGACCCATCTGTAAGATGGGATGGCTTGCCACCCAGACCGAAAGCGCTGGATCCTGCATCCACAGTGTGGCTGTGCACCAATGATGGCAAGCTAAAGTGCCTTGGTGGCTGGGACCCTAGGGGAAGAGGACTTGGAGGAGTTGTGCCCTTAATGGCCCGCCAGATCTACCTTCCTGGCCTCTAAGAGAATGGGGTTGATTGCAGCACTGGCTCAGGAAAATGATGCTGCCTATATGCCAGCCCCCCCCCCCCCCCCCCTAGAGTAGCCTTGCCCCAACAGGCATGAACCATCAAAGGGCATTTCCATGAGAGTGGCCAGTGTGTCTCCAGAGACGTCCTTCCTGGACAATCAGTAGCATTAAGGCAAGCACACATCAAGTATTTGGCTGCATCTTAACCATCCTGAATGGCTTGAGCCAGTGACACCCTATTGCTGGTCATGTCCCAGGGGGACATATATATATCAGTACAAAGTGAATTACCTTTGGTAATGTCTTTTCTGGTAGAGACTATCTAACTGCAGATTACCTACCTTGTGAACTTCCCCAGACGTCAGACTAGATCTGGGAAGATTTGCAGCAATTCCATCATCCATTGACAGTTGGCACTGTGTGGCTCCAAATGGACTCCATCCACTCCGGATAGGACATGGGGCCTCTATTGATGTGACACCTCCACAAGCTGACATACGTTTCTTTCGGATATGTCAGCACCATCTGATGCGGAGCTATGGAAATCAAATAGTGTGTGAACATTAGATTTAGCAGCTTATTAACAGACAGGATGAGTCCATTCCATACAACAGGAAGGGAGAGTTGGTGAGGAACCTGCTGTTAGATAGAGTTTCTACCAGAAAAGGCATTACGGTCTGTAAGTTATTTGTACTTCTGACAGACAATTCTACCCGTAGATTCCTAATCCTGTAAATAGATACCATAGTAGTTCTAGCAGTATATCTCCTCCGGCAGTGAGTCTATGGCGTTGCTCAGACCAGGAAGGCCTGCAGGACCGACTGAGCAAAGTGCCCGTACTGCCATACCTGGATATCCAAGCAGTAATGCTTCATGAACGCGTAAAGAGACTCCTATGTCAACGTGCAAGCTTTCTGATGGCAGTTTCTTGGCCAGCCCGTATCAGATCTTGATGCCGAATACAATCCATCTAGAGATTGCCCTCTTTCGCACTGCTTTGTCTTTCTTGGCCCCAGAGAAACCAACAAAAAGTTGGTAATTCTGTTAATAGTCTCTGGTTGAGTATACACAAATGCCAACTCCCCTCCTAGGCTCAAGACGGTAAAGCCCTTCCTCTTCCTTGGAGGGGTGAGACCATGCCTAAAACACCAGCCAGCTGATGCATTGCCCTATGTGGAAGGGCAAGAGTACTATAGGCAGGAATGCTGTTTTTGTCAGGGCTAAATTGTCCGAAAGAAAAAAGTATACAGTGCAACTACAGACAAAGCCTTGAGTTTGCTTACTCTCCTGGCCAAGGTTAGGCGATAAGTAATGCTGTCTTATTAGGTAGAAGGCGAAGAGGACAACGGTGGTTGGGTTTTAAGGTAGTGCACAAAAGTGAGAACCAAATTAAGGTCTTACTGCAGCATTACAAAGTGTTTGTAGGAACAAGTGAGACAGCCTCTAGAAAATACGCATTACCACAGGCAATCTGAAAAGGTTTTCTGATTCTGTAAACTTAGGAAGATCAAAAGTTATTCCTTGACTGTAGCTACAGCAAGGCCTTGCTGGGCTAGGGACAAAGAAAACAGAAGAACATCCGATAACTGCATTTAGAGGTTGGATGTTTCGGGAGGAACACCAAGTAACCAACTTCTCCCATAGTCCTGCATAGATCAATTGCTGCAAAGATGACACCAACCACCTCAGAAGATTGAAAGCCATCCGTTGTCGCGGCTCAATTTTCCACACACTGAGGGTAGCTTGCGCAGGCTTGGGTTCATAAGTGACCCTTATGCTGCAACAGGAGGTCGTCCTGAAGTGACAGCCGGATCGGACAATTGCTCATTGCCATAAGTTTTAGGTACCACTCTCCTCGCCCATCACCACTACGATGGCGTTGGCCTGGTCTCTCGAACTTTTCCAGTACGCTGGGCAGGAGAGTGAGGGCCAGAAAGGCATACAAGAGTCAGGACCCAAAGAGTGAGCAGAAGGCATTTGAGCAGGAGATTTCTTGCTAACTCCAAGCGCAAACGTTTGGACACAGCATGTTCTCTACAGTGGCAAACAGATCATACCAGTGTTTTCCCATTGTTAGAAGACACCCAGTGCGACCGCCGTGTGCAACTGCCATTCGTAGTCCACCAGGCAAAAATCAGTGGAGTTAATTTACCCTCGTGGTTAAAGATCCTGCCTGGTATTATGCAGTCAGGGATATGTCTTGAACATTCTGTCACCTCCTGAGAAGCAAGGCCTCCTGGCACAGTACCATGACTTCTCGCAACACTGCTTGTTCCAATACCACATGTCACGTAAGGAATGTCTTCAGGGTCAAGACCATCACTCGCAACTTCAACAAGTGAATAAGGAGGAGAGCTTAAGCTGGAGACCATAGTCCTCTGATCTCCAACTCTGTCTGATGGCAGTATCATTGTTGGGTTGTAGAAGTCATCACAACTTAACTCTGGGTGGGGTAGGGAGAGAGGTCTGCCGAAGGTGTAGCACTGGAGATCTTTCACTGTCTCCTCTAACATCAGGTTTAAATCTGATACACTGCCTTGGTTTAGAGCCCACTGAGACTTCCGATCCCACTGCAAAGTCCATGTACCACGTGGCATGGTCCACAAGCAGGACGCAGGAAGCGAAGAGGCCCAGAAGCCTCACAGCTGCTCCCACATAGGGATCACAGCCAAAATGTCCTGGACTCCTTGAGTAGGTTGTGGGTCACTTTTTCATGTGCCAATTGTAGTGTTTGCCATTTAACTTCACACACCAACGTCCTCAATCTTGAACCAGGTAAAACATGGACACAGCGTGCCCTCACCAATTGCAACTCCACAAATGTGGTATACTTGATCACATGTCCTTGTGGGTTGCGGTACGTGGGGGATGACCACACGTAAGGTGAAACAAAGGCTGTGTGAACACAGAAGTAACAGATGTGGGAGGGCCACAACTAAAATGAGTGAACACTTCCGCCAACACAACCACAAAACGAACGATTTGAGGTGGAAAATAAATCAATCAGGTTAGATCAGGTACAAATATACAACAGACACTGTTCGGAAAGGAACAAAGATGGGTCTACCGCTTGGGCACACAAACAAGGACTTAATGACAATATTCCCTGGGGCACAGTATTACGACGTTAGTAACTCTTTTCTCAGATACCGTGTGTTCCTTTGCTAAATATGACTACCATGTCTCATGCCTTCTATCCCACAATGAAGGACTGGACAACAGAATTTCTATGTTCCTCTGACACTTTGCTTCTCTGTCAGCAGTGTTGACTACTTCTCTTACCTCCTGGGTTATTCAAACTTAGGGATGTGAGCTTGATAGGTCTCTCTACCATCTTACATGGCATATTTTAAATAACCCCTATATTCCTGCTTTCTGTACTGATAGCTTTTTTCCTTTACCCACCTTTTGGGGGCATCAAGAATTAACTTATGTCTCTTTGTCTTGTTAATCGTTTTCTTTTTTATTAAGATTGTCGTCCAACTGGCGACGTCCTTGTCGCTATTAACCACCGCATTGGGAATGTCCTCTAGTGGTGTAACATATACTAAAACTATTGTTGCCAGATTTACATCGTGCATCAATAAAGTTTTCTCAACTAAGACAGACAACCCAACGGTCTAGTTGTTTTTTGGCTGCACACCGGGCAGGAAGTACTGCTCGTCACACCGACTGGCCGAGCACTCCTGAAGATCTAATACACGCCCCGAGATTGGCCAAGTCGGATGCAGCGTCCCACACGCAGACGCAAGGATGCGCGTACACACGCCCATGGCCTCGCCTGGGTGGCGTCATATGGGTCTGCACACTCTATTATTCCACAAGGAATACAGGAACCACCATCTACTGGGTCCGGTTTTCAAGGGTTGCTGCAGGTACTGAGCAGCTGCCTGGCATGGACGGCGTGAGTGGACACAGCGCATCTACACAAGATAAGTAACCGGTGTGTCACGGGGATACTGTATTGATTTTTCCTGTCTTCTTTTCCCCTCTTTTTACCCACAGGGTGTGCCAACTTGCCACCACCTCCCTTCCGAGACCCATGGTGTGATAAATTACTACATCTCATGTGAGACATTTTGTGTGCTTTTTGTTGTGTGTGTCATGTGAAGGACACTTGCTAAATCACACCAGCTTATTCCTTATAAATCGATTAGCGTTGCCCACAATAATTATTTATACCGCTAAACGCCCTAGTAGGCAAGCAGGTGAAATAGCGCTATACTTGAGGTACCTCCACAATTTAAGCTGGCAAGATCGTTAACTGTGAATTTAAGTGCACTATACTACTCACTATAGTACACTTTTGCTCTTTGAGCTACGTTGTAAGTGCACTGAGAAAAGCACTAGAGCATGAGAACTCTGTGACAACAAAGGTGTGACATGATTAATAATTATTTGTCTTCTCTGTGTGGTTGTCATTGTTCTCTTTCCTGTTACAGGTGCAATTTGGTTTCTCTAAACAGAGCAACCCCTGAATAATAGGATTGCCATTTTAAATTTTAATTTAAAAATTTTCACATTCACGTCCTCTGGTTAGGGTGGGCCTTCGCGCCCATACCGCCGAAGTACACCTCTGTTGGTCCTGAAGAATGCCTGGCAAATAGCATCACTCAGGCAGAAACATGTCTACCCTACACAATGGGATATAGCTGAACAATCTATTCAGTTTTTCATCCCACACCCCGTTTAAGTGTGTCTGATTGGCCAACTAATAATCATTTTTGGACACAATTTTGACATTTTTAACCACCACACTATCACTTGTCACCCAATCAAAAAAAACCTGCTCCGCAGTAATTCTGGCGTTGAAGCACACCGGGGAGGCACTCTGCCTCTCCTGGTGGGGCCCTATGATGAAGCATGTCACCAACCAGGTTGGTGAGTGAGGGCTTTCTAAAGCATCTAGCGAGATTCTTCATGCCTGCTCTTCTCACAGGAAGGCATACTCTTTTGTTGTTAATATTACCTTAGCTGGGGGACCAAGAGTGCTCCTTGAATTATCTTCCCTCCCTCTCCTGTTGATATAAGGTACTTAGCTCCTTGAGGAGGAGACATAGCTTTTATAGAGCCCTGTAATCAGGATAGCCTTGATGAAAGGGAGCCATAGTGAAGGAGTCTGGTATGACTTTGACCCATTTATGAAAATGTCCAATAATGCAAGTCATTTGGCCGTCGTCTGGGGGTAGTCCAAGACTGCTTGAGGCAAGCGCTCTTTCAGTAGGCAGTCATCGAAGTTTTGGAAGACTGGTGTTCTCAACCTCTGCATATGGGCTGCAACCACCACCTTCACCTTGGTGAACACCATAGGTGCACTGGTAACGCCTAAGAGGAGCAGAGAGATGAAAGCGCTTGTAGCCTAACTGTAACCATAGGTAATGACGACATGGATGTGAAAATATATATATCCTGAAAGTCTAGAGCTACCATCCATTTTCCTGAATCCAGGCTAGACAGGACTCAGGCCATGGTGAACATATCGAACTGCACTTCTGGAGGAAAGGTTCAGGGGGTGAAGCTCCAGGAAAGGGCGGAGGCCTCCATCCATTTTTGGCACCAGAAAATAACGGGGAAGGCAACCAGTTCAGATTACTACCACTTGCACCATCTCCATTGTTCCATTGGCCAAAAGAACCCGAACTTCTCTGTGGAGTATAGACAAGTGGTCCTCCAGAAGGTATTGTATACGGGCGAATGTTCAGGGCATGTGATGAGATATGAAGGGTAGGGAGTATCCTTGTTCGATGATCAAGGAGCTTAATTTGGTCTGATATGATGCTCTGATAGTTGGAGGGTGGGTAAAAGGAGACACCCAACCTCCCACCAGGAGATCAAGTGCCACCAAGAACAATTTAAATTGGTTCTGCTGTGAGTTCAGGAGTTGTGGTTGGAGTCTGGGTAGTGTATTGCCCCTGGGGACTAAACCCTTTGGAGTAAAACCATGTATGGCACCTGGGCACAACCGTGGTTCTGACTGCCCGATCCACCTAGTCAGTAGTTTCCACACCTGAACGTATTGAGTACTTTGTTGCATCTTGACCATCGGAAATAAGATGCGGATGCCTTCTGGGACAGCTGGCAAGATGTCCACCACCCTGTCCCACAATGTGTGCGAGTACCTCCTAAGGAGGCATGAGGTGTTGACACACCTAAGGGCAAGACTGGCACTGGAAAACATCTGTTTCACAAATGTTTCCATTAGTTTGGATTCTTGATCACAGGGCTTGCATTTAAGCGTAGTGGTTCTGGGAGCTGGTGGATGCTTATACCTCTAGGTCCCCAGGAGCAGGCCTGAGTTGTTTCACTACTTGCCTATTAACTAGGGACTAGATCCTGGGTTTGCCCAAGTGCCCATGAGTCAGTCAATGAAGGCATCATTAAAATGCAATAGAGGTTCTTGCTTGGTTGCGAGCTACCTTCAGAACCTCGGTGAGGACATTTATTTTTGCTTCCTGCGTGGGTAGATTGAGGTCTAGGACTACTGCCACCCTCCTGATCAACGTGGCCAAGGAGGTGGCCCCTTCTGTAGCCAGGGCCAGATTTAGGGACGATAACCAAAATTTGGTGGGGTGTCCAGACCACTAGAATCCTTAAGGCCTTCAAATAGATTTTCCTCCTATGTCCTCCTAATATTCACCATAAACATCATAATATTGATGTCTTTGGGTTTGAATGGGCACATTGGCATGGGCCAGAGCAGTGGTCTTCAAACATACTAATCCCCCCCCCCCCCCCCCCCCCCCCAAGTGGGAAAAAAAAAAAATCATTGGACACCCCTCAGAAATGTTCACAATTAATCTATCAAATTGGCAATGTTTAAATATGTCTCGACTTATTGAAACACAAAACATATTTGAACAATGCTGGTGTATTGTGTTACCGTTTTGAAAATGCAACCAAATACAGGATTGCCAAACATACTGTTCTGGTCAGGCAGGCCTAACTAGTCTGTAAATGTATCCACAGTGTTACTATTAGAAATAGGGTTGGGTATTTTGAGCCCCTTCCTTTTTGAAACATACTCCCAGCTAGAAATCATGCTGAAGGCTTTGAAGTACCCATCTGTTAGATGGGATGGATTGCCACCCAGACCGAAAGTGCTGTATCCTGTATCCACAGCGTGGCTGTGCACCAATAATGGCAAGCTAAAGGGCCTTGGTGGCTGGGACCCTAGGGGAAGAGGACTGGGAGGAGATGTGCCCTTAATGGCCTGCCATGCGTCTCATGCATATTCTGGCTACAAATGGTCGCTCACATCCCAACAACAAAGGGGGGGGGGGGGGGTAGGTGTGGAAGATGCACCCCCCCCCCCCCAAGCACTGACAGGCAGGGCCAGAGGTTCAGTGCAACCCCTTTTACAAAGTGCTCCTCTAATTCCTTACAATAAAGGTCCGCTTTTCTGTTTACCAGCAGCACCCCAGACCTCTCATATCAGGTGCTCATTACGGCCACCAACAGCTGGCTATGGCATAATCCAGTCCCCTGAGGGATGGCACTGTGTCAGCCCCGGCCCATACCTGCCAGATTACAGCCTATACAGTTCCAGTGTACAGAGCTCTGTAAATCAGGCCAGCTCTTCCTCGGGCAGGCCTCTTCCTTCTCTGAATATGGTGCCACCAGCATCAGCTAAAAGGAAAGGCCATTCCAGCATCCCAGTCATTGGTCCATGGCCTTAAGATCTGGATTTGAACGCTTCTTCAGTAACAGCCAGGAATTTTGTCACCATAGAAAAATGGAATTAATTCAAGGAGTTATTTGAAAAACAGAGCACCAGTAGAGCTCAGCAAATAGGGTCTCGCTCACATTGGCAGTCATGGACGCCTCCTCCATGTTCCTGTTCTATTACAAACAGGTAACTAATTGAAATCTTTTTGACCTTGCAAATATTTTTCTGGAAACTGATTAATTTAGTTCGCACAAAGCAACTGTATAAATTGCTAATGGATTAACTGAACACCTACTTCACTGCCAGTGGTATTTTAACCATGCACCAAAAGCTAAGACTTTTTTTTTTTTTAATTCGATATATCTCTCCAGGTCTATTCTCGATCAACAGCATCTAGGTAGTAATTTACAATTCACTAAAACATAAAAAATAAAAAGTCCCAGAACCAAAGGAATTGTCCAAGATCCTTCTATGTCACAGATATCTTGATCTTGTAGCAAATGTCATGTTCTTATAAATGCATCTAACACTTTGAACCAGAGGAGCTTCCCAGCTATCACTCAATACAATCACAAATAAGCGGACATGGACAGTTAATTCCCCGTGTTCAGCAGGCATCTTGTTTTAGTGGTGGATTTTCAGTGAAAGATCCAAGTCATCACCACTGTACACCCTCTTCCTGAAAAATTAGATATTAGACAAGATACCTTTGGAAGTGTACAGGGATTCCTTCAGGTCACCTTACTGGCTTGCAACAACCAGCATACATTTGGAGATGTAAAGTATGTAGCATATAGCAAATGACTGGTTTAATCGCTAAACAATAAAATACATAACAAACATTTGTTTACCATGTTAAAACAGCAACATGGTATACTAACAGTGCGGTAAAGTGCAATTACAAAGCGTTTTGGATCCAAGACTTTGGTATATAATTTGTTCTGAAGCAATTATCAAATGTATTTACTCACCCACCTGAAGTAGTGCATGTATGTTATTTTTACTGTGTTTCCAGCTCCCACCAAAAGAAATTTAACAGAAATTATTAAAACACTCCTACCAAATCAGATATCTAATACAGCAATCAGGGTTTCTCAATCACAAAAACAGAGTGTCTCGGTCCAAGAAGTCTGGAAACATTTATGAATTTTCCAATTCTATGGAAAGACTGACTTACCAAACCTTTCACACAACACAGCAAAACCATATCTTGGCCAAGCTCTGACACTGTAATAGCACACATTACTCACATAAACGTAATACACAGAACAAACCAAAATTATTCAGACCATAGCGCACCCCTTCATCCCAACATGCTCCAAAGCTTTAAAATAACAAAAGAACTAAACATATTTGGGGTTCTCAAAGAAAGGAGTAAGAAAAACATCACTTGATAAATTAAAGATAGCCAAAAGAGAGATTGCCAACCACATCTTAGCCAATGAGGTGCGGAGACGGGAAGGTCCTGGACAGTCAAAAGGTGGAAACATAGGATATAACCGCAGAGGGATTTTTACTGCTTTCCATTACTACTCAAAAAACAAGGAACTTGGAAAATGATGGAGTCATAACTTCAAATGCAGCTTACATCTCCCGATTTCAGGACCTCTCACCATGCCCTGGGCTAAATGGCCAGGAATTGAAGGTACCTACCCAGTTGCTGACAGAATATTAAATTTTCTCGCTCTTGGTGTTAAAAGGTTAGAGCTATAAGGTCCACTACATCAGTTATAAAGTTATTAGTGAGCCAGTAGAGGCGAAGGGGATAACCCTTTACCAACATTTCAGGAGGGAAGGACGGTAAGAGAAATGTAGCAAAGGACACAGGGGATAGGAACTCAAAACTTAATGAACTCAATTATGTACTCACTGACCAAGTTAGAGGAAGGCAAGAAATGAAGACGAGTAAATTAGTGTAAATTAAGGGTAGCTATACAAATGAGGAAGATGAGGGTTTCAGTGAGTCTTGCAATGAAATAACGAGACATAAAAAATGGCACGTGATCCAGAAAAAAGGAATGTGTCACTTTTTCTAAGTGATTGATTTATTATCTGCTGAACTAAAGCAGATGTCATCCTATCAATGTAAAAAAGTGATTTTCCTTTTTTTGGGATGGTGGAAGGAGCTTTGTGGATGTATGCTGAATCTGATAGCTCAGTTTGTAGCACTCAACACAGCATGGCAGACGTTTAGGACACAGGAAATTAGTCCATCGTAATGAATGCTCATAATAGATATTTGAAAGTAGTAGCAGACAGAGTAGACCAAAGAGCATTCTGTGTTGGACGCAAGCAGTGCTGTTAGAAGCAGAAAATAATTAAGTAAAATTGGACTCCTCGGTTAGTAGAGTTGGTTCCAAGTAGCCAAGCCCTGAAGTGAAGGAGAGCGAGGTCAATAATGTGCAAGGGTCCCAGTTCTCCTAGAAGCTTCTAGACGTGCGCTAACTCACTCTTAACATAAATGTGATGTGTCCACGGACGAATTTCTTCAAAAGAAAATTCCAGATATCGGTGGATCATTACATTTTGTAATATCTACAGGTGGAATAAACGGTCAAGGTATTATATTGCACTGTACAATGCAGTCTTGAATACAGATAGCCTTGAAGACAGTCAGACCAAAGGAGCAGCAGTGTCAAGTAATTTTGAATGGCAATGACAGCCACAAAATAGTAGTGACAATAGCAAGGTTGGAGGGAAAGGATGAAGATGCAGAAGGCCCTGAAGAATGTTCGTATTCCAACCGAGCCATTAAATGTTGAAAATGTGATATTTTTTCTATTGAGTATCTGATTTGCTGGGAGGTGAAAGCAATGGATTGAGACATGTACAATTGAGTGATCTCCCACATAGGATCAGGGTCAAAAACCATATTGCTCGTTTACGGGCAGACGCTTTCTCTTCTTAATATAGCTCCAAGAAGCCCGATGGGGTGTGAAGGCTCATGTGGCCAGAGGTAGACTATCACAACTGAAATGCTGATAGCGTTGGGGAGGAAATGTGGGGGTTCTGTATACATCTTGAGGTCACTGGGCTCGCCAATGACACCATGGAGGAAGTGTAGCAATTAGGGACCATGGTTAAATTACCCTGATTATCAAGGGCTGAACACTCCTATAAAATGTGCAATACTTTTCCAGGACATCAGGGACTTGCGACCTACATAGAGTGCTTACTGTTGATGCAACTGAAGAGGAAAGACCAACCTCAAGAGCATTATAAATATTTAGCCCCAGCCAGAATCGAATAAAATTGCAGGTAAGGCAATTCTATTTTTTATATACTTTCATTGTCATCAAATGCATGCTACAGAAGTGTCCCAAATGGAGGTATGTAACTGTCAAGGTAAGGTTGAGTTGATTGGAACTCAGAGTTGTCTCTTTATAAGCTCATGTCTCAGGCAGCATCTTCTTCCTCTCTGCCAAAAAATACAACTGCTACCTTTGTCAGTAGGGAAACTGGCTTCAAGAGATTTCATTATGGTGATGTATTGTGCCATGGACAGAAGCATGGCTAGGGCAAAGTGATACAGGGTTTTATCAGATCATTTTAAAGAGCAGCCTGATCAATTCCAGGAAGGCCACTCATCTAAAGGAAGGGGATCATATTTACAATTCACATCGATGAAGGCTTCTTCTATGTTACATGTGTGATGGTGGATAAAAGATCACTACGATGACTCCCGACGTTAAAAATCGGTTTGCAGATTTCTGGTAATATGGTAGGGCAATTAGATATAGTGTTCGTGTCCAGGGAGCATAGGTCCAGAATCTGGAAACTAAAAATGTGTTTCTTCTTTATGACCCAGTGCACAGGGCAAAATTGCTCATAATATTAGACCCAAGTGATGGAAAAGAAGATATTGTGGTAAAAACCTTCCTGGAAGTTTAATTGCTTTAAAGATGGGACTAGTTCTAATGGTCAGGTTTGCCGTTTACGGTTTGTTTTGGAATCTATTTATTTTCACCAAGCACATTTCAACCCATCAGATATTCAGTTATATACACATGACCTATAACGCAAATATAGAATAAATATCAATAAAGTGCCATTTTATATTCTCCCCCCACCCCCCCCGTTGGCACCAAACATGTATGTCGTATTATGTTCATAATGGCAGCAAAAACAAAAACAAAAAAAGAATTTGGTGTGCTGGTACTCGCAGATTAAACAGATATCCACCATATAATACACCTAAATAAATTCCCAACTTACATGGCCCAGGTATAGTTTTGGTGCTTGACAGGCAATCAGGGGATTATGTAGAAGCTATTAGAATAAGAAAATAAGGTAGGAGGTAAAATCAGTCAGTGGCTTGATCCTTTTAACTTTTCAAAAGTGGACTGTTCGCTCAATTGAGATTTGTCAAAGTTGGCTAATATTTTGTCCCACATAAGACCCAGTGGCCTCGTATGACGGCCTCTTCATTCTACAGTGTGCAAAACAAGGCTTTCAGATTCTGCCCATGTGCTTAGAACTCACCACCAACCTGTCAATAGGAGGATGCACTTCAGCTTTTCAACACATCGCTATGTGTCACCTGGCTAGAACTAGTGCCAAGGATATGTACCAGTTACTTGCTTTGGAAGTTCTAGGCTAGGGCACCCAACAAGCAGGCCTCTGGTGTGAGAAGTACTCATCTGCTGAGCAAAGACTCAAGCTGCTCCACTATACCTGGATACATTACAGGTCTGAACTATGTTATAAAAGTTGGCATTACAGACACTGCATCCAAATCCTCTACAGCCACAATCCAGTGGACTAGTGTGTGTGTGTGTGGGGGGGGGGGGGGGGCAATTAAGTCACAACTAAGTAATTAAAATGTGTATATTTAAGACTCATGTTGCTGGAGACTGTGTGTGTTCCAGAACTCACCCATTCCTTATTGTTGATGGCCATGCACAGTTCAATCTCCCATTCAGCCTTTATATCTATTGAGAGTGGTTTGGTCATACACAGCAAGGAACTGTAAAACCAGTGCCTTCTTTTCAAAAATATGTAGTGACTATTCCAGTCTATTCAGCAACCCCTTTAGTGTCCATTTTTTTCACACCACTTTGTCTATGCAGTGGCCTCTTATTAGTATTTAAAATGCTTCCCACTCAGCAATAGGGATCACCCAGGTACTTTGGTTATCCTTAAATAAATTTGATGGATTACAGAGTGCAACTCTAATCTCCTGGTCTTCAAGGGCTAATCCCTGAAGGCGCCAGGTGAAAATTGGCGAGGCTTGCCTCCCCTACTGGACTTTAATTATCAGGGTTTTGTGGCCCAACAAGGCCCTACCCAGACACTCAGATGAGCAAGCAACTAGAGTTCTGTGCCCTGTTCCTACAATAGGTTCAAGTGGGGCCAAGTAAGTAATGGACTGAACAAAGGAGTATTTTTGGGCAGATGGGTGAATTGGTATTTATATTTGGAACAAGCTCCTAATCAATCAGCCATTACGACAAGTCTCTGGCCACTCCCAAAGGTCGTGAGACTGACAGAGGTAGCAATAATCTATATTGGTCCACGTTTAGAACACACTTCATATCTCCCTTCCCCCCAGTTCCTTCAATGAATCTGGGAGATTTAGGCTAATTAGCCAGAAACCTTGACCCCGTCAAGAAAACTGCAGCCGATCACAATTATGCGCATATTGACTTCCCAAAATCACGTTGTGCTCGTTGTGAGAAAGTGCCATCTTTCTTGCATGGTATGCCCCCACTTTTTGCTGAATTGCTGATGTACTTTGACTGAGTGTGCCCTGGGCTCCTGCAATCAGGTGCCCAGGGCCTGTGTTCCTTCCCTAAAAACTGTATTGAAGCCTAAACCCAATTGGCATCTCTGTCCACATGTCAGCCCCTGGTAAATGGTACCATAGGTACCCAGGGCACTCTGACCAGAGAAGGCCCCTAAGGCTGCAGCACTTATTGTGCCTCCCTTAGAGGCCCTGTACCCTGACACACACACACTGCCTCTGCAGGCTGAGTGTCTGGGTGCAGAACAAAACACAAAGACGACATGGCACACATCCCTGTGTGCCATGCTCACAAACCACTGCCCTGGCATCCATCCTTCACCCCTCTAGCTGGGTGCCCTATGCCAATGGTGAGGGGTACAGATGCATGAGCCCTGTACCCTTACAGTGCTCAGGTCCATTCCTGGGCCCTGTAAGTGCAGTGTTGCCATTAAGAGTATATGGTGCTGGGAGGTCGACATTACGAACTCCACAGCACCATGATGGCTGCACTGAAGACTGAGAAGTTTGGTATAAGACTGAGAAGTTTGGTATCAAACTGCTCAGCACATTAAACCCACACTGATGCCAGTGTGGGATTTAATGTAAAATGCACGACAGAGGGCATCTTAGAGATGCCCCCTGAAACTAACCAACAACCAGAGTCCTGACTGAGGGGCTGCTTGGGCTGCCACCCAACAGACATGCTGCTGGACCCCTGGGTAGAGAGCCATCCGCTCTTGTGGGCCTGCAACAATGCACTTCCTGGGCTAGGTGCTAGGTCTCCTCCCCAAGGATGGGCATTGGAAGCCTCATAGGCATGCCGCCTTTGTGAGCTTCTCCAGGCCACTTGCTGTACTCAGCAACAGGCCCCCACCGGTTCTGACCCCCACTCTGGCGGGAAGATTGACGGGAAAACCCAAGTGAGGAAAGGGGGTGTGCCAGCCTCTGCCAATCCCACTCCTCAGGTGGGGGAGGCGAGGTGAAGCACAACTCCGGGCTCTCGCCATCTTGAGGATGGAGAGCCCTACCCAATCAGGACTAGGCTCCTGCCCTCCTCCCACTGGAGAGTGGCAAGATATGGGGTGGTTGTGAGTGTAGTTTGTGTCTTGGCCGAGTAGGGTAGAGTTTTTATATTATCCCTTTTTCCTTGTTCAAAGAAAAGCACACGATTATGATTTGCTTAGTATTTGTAAATAATGCAACTTGATGTATAACGGTTATTATAGCTTGATTTTTGGCAAATGAATGTATAAATAAAATAAAAATGAATATTTTTACAAAAAAACAAAAATTGTATGTATTGATGAATTAAAGTAATAAGTACTTAGGCACCAGCAGTATTGGTCAACCCAAGCACAGATGTATTCTGCGATAAAAGAAATATAGGTCTGTGAGGAGTTTTAATTGTATCACATTGTTTATTTTCCCCTCTGACTCCTAGACCTCATTTGCCTTTGAGGGGGTCCCTTTATTTACAAGTTTAGAGGCACCCTGAACCTTCCTTCCTCAGATACCGATTCCGAAACAATAAGAAAGAAGACCTGCCGTGCAGCTGCTAACAAGTAGGACGACACCAACTGACTTGGCCCCAGCCCTACAGGCCTGTCGACCCTCGAACCTTCTCCTGCTAAACCCCGGCGTCTCCAGTGGTCAGCAACCTCGAAAACCCCAGAGCACCTGACTGTCTTGCTCATCTAAAGATTGGGACTCCCATGAGCAGTGGTTCTGCTCAAACAGCAACAAACCCTGGTGCCAGCCAGGAACTGCGAATCCAGCACACTGCACCCGCCGAGCCCGGCCTGTGCGAACAAAGACCCCGAGGACGTCCCCCCCGGCGACTGTGACCAAGAATCCAGCACCCAAGGACCCTCCGCGATGCTCCTGACGAAGCCTGCAGCATCAATACCAAGCACCCCTCCAACCGCGACCAGCAGAGGGTAAGATTTCTTGACGCCAAAAGACACCCCTGTACCCGGCGCCCTGCAACCCCCTGTGCCCAGCTTCTGGGTGCCTACCTAACCTACAGCTTCCCAACTTACCTCTCGAAGTGGTGGTCGCACCTGAAGAATCTCCGTCCCGAGTTTGCAGCCTTTGTTCGTCTTGCAGCTTTCCCATTGAAAACCAGTGAGCGCCCGATGGCTCACAAGCACCCTGCACCCAGCTGCCCGAGTGCCCCTGGAAGTGCAGCATCTGTCCTATTCTACTTCCCCACTTGCCCTGTGTAAGTGACCAGGAGCCCAGCTCCCACAGACGCGTGGCCTGCCTGCTAGAAGCCACCAACCAAAGGCCCCCTGCCCGCCATAGGCTAACATTGGGCCTAACTCTCTCTGCACCCAGCTGCCCCTGTGCCACTGAGGGTGTAACAACTGTACCTACCTGACCCTGGGAGACCCCCGAGTCTATGCCCAGAACCTGAACTCTGCCAGTCGAGAACTTACCTGAAAGCTGATAACCTACATTTTCTTCATATGGTAACATTGACTGGTTTCACCTGGAAATTCTTTTAAGTGTCGAGTTTTGAAACTTTAAAATATTCGCTAAAAATCACCCGATAAACGAAAATGAAATTACTCACCTGTTACCAGGAGAGATCCCAGTGCGGGATCTTGGTGCCCAGCACTGACCCTGAAAAGTAATTATAACTGAGATTTTCTGATAATCAAACTTTCCTCCATAGGATAACATTGCCTGGTTTTTGCCAGAAATTCTTCTAAGTGTCGATTTTTAAAACTTACAAATATTCCTTAAAAAAAAAAATCGCCTGTGTAACAAAAACGATTTCTTTCAACTGTTTACAGGAGACGCACCAGGGCTGAATCCAGGATCCAGCCCCGAGTAAGAAAAACCTATGCAAAGTAATATTGTCTTTACTTAAAAATTCCCATTGAGCTCAATGTTATAATTGTGTTTAACTTGTGTTGCCTATTGCAACAACTGTAACTATTGCATTTAAAAGTCTATTGCTTATTGAAAGTATACAACTAGAGCATTTCATTGAGAAAGTATTTTGATACCTACTTGTGATTCTAAAATAAAACTACTATATATTTTTATATACAAAACAATTGGCCTAGAGTTTAGTTCTTGAGTGTGTGAGACCATTTGTTGACTGAGTGTGCACAACAAATGCTTTACACAGTCCTCTGATACTGCCTTACTGCTCGACCAAGCTACCACTTTAGAGAGTACGGTTATATCTAACTTTAGCCTCTGCCAAACCTCTGGAGACTGTGGACTCTGCACACTGAACCTTACTTTGGTGCAGTACATACAGAGCCACTTCCTTACACTCGTTCAATATAGTGTCCATGCAAATCTATGTCTCTCTGTTTTGCTCTGATGGGTATTTTGTGGCAAACCCATATCAGAACCCCAGCTCCCACCCAGTAGTAACTTGTGGTGAATACCAGACCTCTCCATCTAGGTTATAGCGGAGCTGCTTCATTGCTAGTCGGGTGAGTTCGCTGTAGGAAAATCACCTGGTCCGCATATCTTTTCAAATAGGTATGAATCTTAAGTCGCTTGAAGGCAGAACAAATTCCCTTCAATGAAATTATTTTTTGTTCGCTGCAGACACCGCTAGTCTAATATTTCAGTGGGGTTGCTATCCTGTATGTTCGCCTCCACACTGGCCCAATAATTTAATTTCAACCCCTTGTTCGCCCCGGTCTACTTGTATCAAAAGGACTTGACTGTCAGTTAGCAGAATCACAAACATTCAACATACTGCCAACCCCAACTCCCATATCCCATGCCCAATATGCAGGGGTTATCTGTTCAAACATCTCCAGCCAGAACTTTGGGAACTGTTTGATGCACTGCAACTTAGCCCATCACAGACTGTAATAAGTGGAAATATGAATGATGAAATGTCCGTTCGTTGTTGGTAACTTCAAGTATATTTATTGAAGAATGAAGTTACAGGTATTAAAGTATATAAATAGCGAACCCCACCAGGAGCAGCCTGTACGCTGCTCAGCCCATAGACCAACTGACTCAAAGTAGATGGCAGCAAATATCAAAATACTGTTCCGTAGACTGCTGTTTAAATTGCCGAGGTACGAAATTGACGAAACAGATGGCTCTTGAGCTTGTGAAACGACCTCTTGTCATGTGGCAGGCAGCAGGAACTGTCACTTTTAGACTGGGCCAACGATGTCGCAGGAATGGCTGGCAGTAGAAAGGAAAACCAAGCAGGGACTTGCACTCTGGTGTTGTGGGCGACCGATGGGAGGTCACGGGTGGGGCTCTCGGTGCAAGTAAGTTTAAGTTGCTTTTCGAGGATTTCCTTTATCTTGAGTTTCTTTATCTTGAATATACTTGAAGTCTCTTGAGGGTTGAAGAGCAAGGTCTTTCCAATCGTCGTCAATTGTGGGGAATAGAAATAACCCCACTCCTGGTACCAATTGTAATAAGTGGAAATATGAATGATGAAATGTCCGTTCGTTGTTGGTAACTTCAAGTATATTTATTGAAGAATGAAGTTACAGGTATTAAAGTATATAAATAGCGAACCCCACCAGGAGCAGCCTGTACGCTGCTCAGCCCATAGACCAACTGACTCAAACCATTCCAACATTCTAACTCCAACATTCCAACATACACACACATCCTGGCTGAGCCGCATATTACACAGACACTAATCTTAAAGTGTGTTACAAGTCATCAGCAGCCTGTGGTGTGACATTTGAAATGTTGTTCCTCCCTTGCAGAGTTGTCCAAATTCGAGCCATCTTCGTTATTGTTAGTGAGAGATGACTCGGCTGACAACAGCTTGCTCACCCAGCATCATTTTCACTAATGCTTTTCTCACACCTTTTACTTGTTCGGTCAGTCGTTTTACAGGCCTGCATTCAGTTCACAGCCTGTGCCACTTCCTGTGCTGTGGTTTGAGTCATTGCCTGGTGGTGCCATCTTTGCCATCTTTATATTTTAGTCCAATCTCAGGCTCCAGACTGCTCAGTGAAGAACAAAAGGTTCTGTCAACCATTATGTTCAACTTGGAAGAAAACAAAAACATATATGACATCAGTGAGCCCCTAAGGGCTCTTTTGACCTCCAAGAATGAGGCTTGCTTAAATTGCACGGAGACTATATAGTTAAGAAATAAAAGCACAGTCTGCTGTTGTATTTTAAAGCGACCATTTAACCTGGCTCTGTAGCATTATGTCCCTATCTCTGCAGTGCAATTGTCTGGCCACCACCAATCTGGGCAGGTCACCAGGTCTCAGGCTAAGGGATGGCACACTGTTCGCTCTGTCAAGCGAGAAAAGTAAGCAGTACAGTTGGAGCCACCTCATCAGCTTTCAATTTCTAAAGGAATGCAACTATGTCTGACTTGTCAAATTCCTAGGGGAGGCACACAATTCTGAAGCTGTTTTTACAGTTTTATTTCTCTGAATCCTGTGCTCTGCATTTAAAAATCATACTCTCGTCGTTGAGTCCAATAATTGAATATGGATTGAGACCACTGCCAGACGCACCTCAGCATTATTAGAGCTCTTGAATTTTCCGTCAACTTACATAGGTCCTCACTGAGAAGTCCTATGCCCACGGCAACAGAGTCAATTTTAGGCTCCAGGGCCTCATGTGTTGCTTCAACCGCCTTCAAGACCTTGTCAAGTCTGTAGGTTGAAGGAGAGATGAGAGTTCAATAGTTGTAATGTCTGGCAGATGTTCATGGGTGGGTTAGTCTTCCTGGGCACTGTACATCCCAGTACAATGACTGCCGCTCCCTTTGAGCACCCATGGTCACCAGCCTCTCAATGAGAGGTATGTACCCTCAACTACTGGAGATTTGACCCACCACGAGAAAGCATAGGGGATTGTTCACTACGGCGCACAGTGCAAAGTCAGGGTAGCTCAGTCATTCCTTCGGAGAAACACGGAGTGCCAGTGGCTCACAAATGTCAAGTGAGAAGCACAATCTTTAATGAGGTTTAGGTCACAACCAGGGATCAGCAGTTGGTCATTTCAACAGAATGTCCCCTGTAGCCACTATTATTGTGCTCTGTATTAATTCAGCGGTCATCACTGAAGTAAGACAACAAGGAACTTGCTTCCAAATCAATTCTGCGACCCTCACGCTAGGCCAACGTTGTAGCAGCCTCTACGATGTGCCCAATATCACTCTAAGAATCACAAACACAGAGGTGTTATAGGGCTCATGGCGAATAAAGTAGAAAACAAATACCAAGCAGTGTAAATAAACAGGTATCAAGAAAAAGGGCTGAGTTTTTAGGCAAAATAACTTGTTTACCTTGTGGTATTTAAAAACGCATTAACCAGAGCACAGGCCAGACTACAATTAACCTTATGTCAGCTGAAGTAAAAGTGTTCTAAGTGAATTAGTCAAGAGAAAAAAAAAAAGAAGATGGGGGCTCAGGGGAGACAAAATTCCATGGGTAAAGACTATTAGATGGTCAATGACCATATTGCCTGGTGACTGAGGCGGTCAATGGCAACTCCTGTAAAAATAAAGTGAAGCATTTAAGTATCTTATTGATGTAAAATATATGTCTCTCCCACCTCCCACCATTTCGGATGTGAACTGCTGATGATTGTGACCAGATACATAAAAAACGCAAAAATCTACCAAATCAATAATCTAGACACACAAGGATGGAACATTTTAGATGTGAATGATAAATATAGCAAAACACTTCACCATGCCCCACGAATCTCGCCAAACGTGTAAGGGTGAAATTAAATATATGCTTTACACTTCCTCCATAAAACTAGATCACACTATGCGAATACCCGCCAAAGAGCAAGGCAATGAGAATGTGGCCATCTCTCAAAGAAGTATCCCACTGCTTACTTTACCACATCGTATGATCGAGAGAACGGCTAATTCACACACGGAAACCCCTGATAAATGTCACAAAACCATTGCCTTGTCAAACAACCGTTCATTGGCAAAATCAAATTATTGAAGTCTACATGCTGCCCAGGGACGACTTCAGCACCATTAACACCTTGCATATTAACAATGTAAATCCATCTAGGCAGCAACCAACCACATTTCAGACTGCATTTAAAAGGTGTACTACTGAATTATTTGCATTACTCACTAAATAACCAAATCTTGCATAAGATACAGCCTTAAAAGCCAAAAATAACCACAAAGAGTTCACCATTATTTTTTTTAAAAGCTATAAAAACGTGAATCAAATGGAAATGTTGAGACCCATCATTTCAAAAACTGTGAAGATACGTTTACATCCAAACCATGCTAATCACCTTTATAGTGTACTGCTTAGAATAATTCAGTACAATGCACCACCAGAGGTTGTTCAGTACAGAGGTATCACCAAGGACAGTTGCAGCCTGCTCTCCTGCTCTAGGATGATGTTCTTCACCTATCTTTAGCGTTGCTAAAAGTGACCTTCAAGAGCAGCATGCTAACTTTGTACTGTGCTACACAACATAGCACACTAAACAAAATTGCATGATTGTGAGACTCAGCTTTAGTTCCTTCCTACATGAAAAAGCTAACGACTGGCCATGGGTAACCAGTAAATAGATTCAGGAGACCTCAATTGTGGATCAAGATCCCTGGATACCTGCTCTGTTTAAGTTACCCTTCTTACTTGTGTTATCAAAAATGGAATAGTCAAGTCAAACATTTACAAAATTCAACTTTATAGTGCTTTCAGCAGCACCAACCACTGATTCTTAGAGGTGAAATGAATGCATTTTGGAGACTTGCAATTCATCTCTTGAATATGATTACAGTGCAAAAGAAAATGCTAATATAGGGCTATTTCACCCCCTACTGCTTAGTTTCTGATACACAAATATCCCTGGAGTCTCAGATTAACAAATTGGTCAAGGATTTTAACTGAATAAACAAGTAGCAGTGTTTATTTTCTCTGTGGAGAGAGTAAAGTTTAAGGATTATGTGTGGCTTTTGAATTTCGTTTTCACATGTATAAACATGTACTTGCTAGATTTCTCAATCCATAACTCTACTTATGCCAATAACCTTTAGTAGCAGACCATAGGGGCAAGGTAGGTTTTATCATGGGGTGATAAGAGGACCCGGAATGGGGGATATGCAGACTAACAACAAGAACATCTTGAGCTACATAAATACTATTTAGGCACATCCATGTCATGGTCTAGCCCTTTGCTTATGGGCTTTTCCTCTTGCACTTCAATTTAACTGTCGACATCCCAATGTTTATAATTTCATTGTAATTAACATATAATGAATACTTTTTAGCGTATCTTTAGGGCAGGAGATGTCGGTGAAAAGTGAAGGGACTTGGGGTTAATGGTGACGGATTAGGAGTGAAGAATTAATGGCTAAAGGGTTTAGTGGGTGAGCGGTTGAGTGCAGAAGTATTTGAGGATCAGAGGTGGGCTTATGGGAGAATGGTTTGGGGTAAAGGGACTTTGGTAAAGATAGCATTAAAAAATGAAATGAAGGAATAAACAACTTGTTAAAAAAGGATAAGATAAAGGTCACAAGGTAAATGAACAAACAGCGAGATGGTGACGCTAGTAACACAGTAAAACTAGGACTTGCCCACAGAAAATAGTAAACAAGGAAAAAGCTGCATTGAGATGGTAGAAAAACAAACAGCGAGCAAGGAAATACTATGAATCCCACTGCAAGAGAATTCCGAACAATACACTGAAATATGTTGCTTAATCCACATTCATATAGCTTTCCACTGATTGTAATTGAAAACTGGCATATAGAATTAAACATGCTGCTACAACATTACATCTTGAAAAACCACATAGTACTGCATGAAACGTGATAGTTAATGGAAACTCATGACTAAATAACAGCAGGGAACTAATCACGTTTTTTTTTTTTTAGTATTCTTTGCAAGGTCATGTTCTCTTGCGAGATTTATATTTATCATGTTACCAGTAGTCAGTCCGTGAGAACTAGGAGCACGTCCCACAACTAATCTAGGAATTGTAAATCTCACAGTAAGCTTATAAGGCCAGCCATGCACACTAGTTCTGTCACAGCGTCATCCTACAGTCCTCCTCCGCCAGCCATTAATCAGTACAAAAATTAAAGTACATTAAGCACTACTTTGTCAATAAAATGCAACTTCAAAAGCATCCTCTCCAATAACCCATGTATAGAGTCATCTTCAGCTAGCACTCCTTCGAACATCCGATCACTGTATATTTTCAGAATTATCATTCCATGTTAGCTATACATTCCAGCAATGGCAATGATGAGGATTCGAAGCATCCCCTCCCCCCAAACAAATTACATTCCAGGTTCATGTACATCATTCAAAGTATCAACTACCTTTCAGGGGCACCTTCACGATCACTCCTGACAAAAATGACAAAATGTGGCACACTACCAACTTCTTCAAACACACCTGTCCACATAGTGGCATCAAAATAGCAAAAATCCAAAAGGTAAACAGAGTCCCTTAAGGTCATAAATAAAAGAGACCCGTCTACGGCTCCAAAACATATTGGCTCCGTTCAACAAGGCAAACCTGTCCCTCTACACCACCAACCTACCCCCCCCCCCCCCTCCCCACCCCACAGGGGCATCTCAACATCTTCCTGAAATGGTTCCCCTCCTTCTCAGTGAGTTGACAAAACTTAGCCCAGATGGAGCCATTTGACACCACGCACTCTCTCTTTTGGACCTGGAGGTTCCTACAAGGCAGTTACATGTTGCTTTTTTGAGTATTTGTGTTTATGTGCTAGTATCATTAATTTTCTAAATGGTCACGGATTCCCTGGTATCACAGACCCGAAGGGATCCGCAGACCGGTAGATTAATGATGGATTAGAAGGCTGATCTTGAAGCACTGACCCTTTAAAACAATGGGTACAATAACCTGAAAAAATTATGTTGAAAAAAATCGAAATAAGGCGAAGTAAATAGAAAGAAGGGAAATAAAATGTGAACTCTACTCAGAAATACGCCCAGAGAGTGGACAAGTCTAGATGTGAGGGGAAGCAGCAGCTAGGCTAACCACTGAACACGAGCTCCAATTTGCATAGGAGGAATGTTTTTTTTTTTTTTTTTTTTTTTTAAATCAATGGAGCATTATTAATATATTTGCTACCTAACCCAACACCAGGAGAGCAACGTACGCATTAGTCTACAGGGAAACAACTGTTAATGACATGTTTTGTGTAGCACTTTATAACAGTCGGCTGCCGTTTTCACACGTTCTAAATAACAGGGGTTTCTACTGACCAATTTAATCGGACTCAATTTACTGACTTTGGAAGGATGCAAGGCACAGTAGGCCTTGAAAATATTCGGGCTTGTGACCTGCAGATCATGAGTTTAACTCATTAATCCATCTAGTGGGCTTACAGACAAACCTCAAATAATGCTTTCCCAGAATGACATGGGAGGTGTAGCATACTGAAAGAAAATATTTTGACCGGAAAGTGAATGTCTCAAAACAATGGTTTCTCAAAATTATGCGAGCAATGATCATAACCGGACACAAAACTGCGGAGAGGATGTGCGAGTTGTGGCTGCAGTTTTGGTTAACCTGCCACTAGATCAGGAGTGCTTTCACATATTGTGTCTGTAAAATTAAGGGTTACTATTTACAGTCACTCACTGTAGGAGCCTTGAACGGTGGGAAGCTCATCCTTCACTTATTTGCTACAATAAATTGGTGGGGTTATGTTTTCTGGACAAATGTGGTTGAGTTGACTGTGCCATAGGTACTAAAACTACTCCTCTCTGATCCGGCTGACAAGACTATTGAGTTCCCATTTAGTTTTTCCCTTCTGGAATAGTAAACACAAAAAGACAAGACTGATGCAGGATAGAGTAACAATCACTTTTGCACAGAAGCCTAATGGATTTCTCCAAATAATCCAGAAGCAGTTATGGAATTGTAGTGCCATATTGGTCCAGATATTTATATCGCAGCTACAGATCAGAGGGATCGGAGAAGAGGTCTCATCTGCGTAATGCCCTGGTTTAATTTTAATGCAAAACTCAGTTTAAAAATCTAGAGTCGTCTGAAGTGGGGCATTCAATTCACCTCAAAATATGCGCTTCCGTAACCAGTTCACTCTGTACGTACCCCACCCAAAGTTATGTTTCCATTGGAGTTGAGACAAAGCACTGTACACCAGTCACAGAAGGGTTGGATGGCATCTCAGCCTTAAAGGTGCAGTCATGTCCGCATCTCAATGAGAAAAGCGAAGAAAAGGGTGTGCTGTGCTTCAGTGTAAGATGAACTGAGAAGGGAGTGCCAGTTAGTCACCAAGAGAAGAGTCAGAGGGCGTGCTGTTACATTAAGGAGCACAAAAGTAATGCCACGGTCTCATTATCAGGAGAGTGTATAAATCAGGCATAGGTGTAACCAAGAAACATAGACCCCCAACCCACCACGGCACAAATATCCCAGTTTTGGTATAGCCATTTAACTTTTGGTCACCTAATTTTATCACCCCGCCCTTTTCCTACTCACTTTACCTTAGATCTTCTGCAGTGAGAGACACTCTTCAAGTCTCGTGCTAACCGCAGTCTGCACAGAGGTAACATTCCCTTCTCTGCAGGGCCATCTTGGGATACACTTTGAGATAGAAGCGTTGGGGAGAAGAGCTCGAGGCCAATACATTGTAGACAATGGAGAAGTGAAGGGCATACAATTACGCTTCTAAATATTTGCTAAAAGATGTATCCTCTGCACACTTGAGTGAGCAAGTCACACCATTAAAGCCCATTTGCCTTTCTTTTCCCTTCAGAATTTCGATTTTGCGAAACGCGAGTTTACATTCATTAGGTCTGGTTAGGAGCAGCTTCTGGTAGATCAGCCTCACTGTATTTAAAAAAAACAAACCTAAACAAAAAATACGTATGCATAAGTGCTCTGGATCAGCCCTCTAACTACAAATAAGTTCAACTGTCATTTACGTTTTGTTACGCCCACCACAGCACACGTGGGTGAACGTGTTCGCTCTCTAACTATTCTTCCCCCTGCACTGGCATGGATGACATTTTCCATTATCACATGTGGCCCTAAAAAGGAATCACTAGAGTGCCAGGGAGAGTGGACAAATACCTTAGTTTAACATGGGTATTTTATTTATATTCTTGATCTTTAAAGTAAAATAAAACAATTCAGTCATTCATGTTTGTACCACATGGCTCGAAAATTATGATGCCCGCCCTCATGCCCTATACTTGCTCTGCACACCCCAACCCCCTGGCTAGAGGTGCCTCCTTTCCTACCCTTTAGTGCCATGCTTTGAAATGCAAGTTTGCTGGTGACAATGACAGCCAGGATGATGGTATGCGGTTGACACAGACAGTCAGAGTGAAGGGTATAAGGCTCAGTTGGCTAGAAGCAATGCACCAGACCGCGCCACTAGGCGAAGACAGCCCCTGGTAGCTCCCAGCACCTCCCACATAATGCCAAGATAGACACGCAGGACCACAGAGGAGCTGTAGAATGAGAAAACACTCCACAGACAACGGATGCAAAGGGTCTCATCTTCGAACAACCCAGAAGAACCAGCTTTCCTAATCCCAAACTGAGCCACTCGCACATCCCGTCTGAGAAACACCCGCAGCAGGTGGTCCACATCTAGCCAACACTGCACGGTGTCGCCTCTGCGCCTTTCCATCCACAGAGCGCAACAGCAACAGCCCCTGTATTGAGCCAGGTACAGCACTCAACACCTTGCTTCTCCCACCGAGTTCAGACAGCAGGCTGCAATCCTAGGATGGGCGCCATACATGCCCCACACCAGGCACAGACGCCACCTGTCAGGCAAGGTGCAAATCCCTCAGCACCACAGAAGACCCATAGGCATTCCAACAGAAAATTCCAAGAAAACATTGTGGACCCACTGTGCCAAACTGGCTTGTCGTGTTTCTTGCAGTTGGTACGCCCTACCAGCCTACCAAGACCCACATGCACCTAGGGTTGCAAGTGCCCCAATGCCCAAAGAGTAGTGCACTGCACCTGCTGTAGGAAGGAAGCCCACTCGGGAGAGGGCAGCCATGCACTGACGGGATCAGTCCCAGCTCTGCTAAAACAGACCAAGCCTGCTTCACAAAATCTGGAGACACACTAGTGATGAATCTGTGGTCTAGAAAAGGGAAGAGGACTGGAACGTCACCTCCATTTCCACAGATCTGATTCGAGTGAGGAAACAGCAAGGAAATACTATGGAAAGAAAGTGAAAACAAAATAATGAGGGTAAGCGGCGAGAAATAGATGAAAGAGTGCAAAACATGACAACAGCAAAATCAAGGGTGCGATACGTCCCAATGCAATGACCCTTGTACAAGAAGCAAAAGGCAGCTAAAAGGGATGAAGTAGGGCCTAAACATTATAGGGATCTTTTTCGTCACACTTGCTTCACCAATGATGAGTAAGGGGGACAGAGAAACTGGTCAGGAAGAAGAGGGAAGTTGCAATGGGAGGGGCCAGACAGGAGAGGAATGGCAAGAAGAGGAGCGAAAGAGGCACGGTAGGGGTGCGAGATAAAGTAAAAAGGGAGTAGACAGGCACGGGGAGCCATGAGAGTGTCAGAAGAGTGGAAATTAGATCAAAAAGAGAGGCAGATGCAGGGCAGAGAGAGATAGATGAAAAAGAGACAGACAAGTCGGAGCAACCAGAAGGAACATTAGCATGGGGACAGCAGGGAGGGTGCAAGAGGAGGAGAGAAACAGGGCGTGGGGCAGCAGACCAAGCAAGTGAGTGGAGAAACACAAGCCAGGTGAAACAGGAGGAACAACATAGATAAAATGTCAGGAGAGAAGAGGGGGCAGAGACCCATGGATTGTAGACAGTTGGGCAATGAGGGAGAGAGTAACAGAACCCAAGGCGAAAGTTAAGTTGGGACATCTAATGACTGGCTCTACATTGTTTACTATGTTGTGACAGAATGCCAGGCACTTCTGGTCTCATTCGTAAAGAGAAAGGAACTGTCCTTAATGGCAGACAATGGGCAATATAAAACTTAAATACATAATTTTGACAAATAAAAAAAACATGCTTCTAAAACAAATAGGTAGTGAATCTAAAAACAAATTATTTGACCTGTGGGTGTAGAGTCAAAGTGAATTTATCATGCCATACTTTAAACTATGGAAGCATCACAAAGCAAATAGTGGTATTATTCAAATGATAAATCAACAGTTTATGCGATAAAATATATTTTATTTCCTATATATTGATCTATCTTCAGAATTATACCACTACTTGCCTTGTTGCGTTTCGCATTGACAAGCAAGGTGCATATGTGGTTTATTAGTAAACTCCTTTTGTGTTCAAACTGCTTTCAACTATGTCTTGAGATCAGAATAAGACAACACCATTCAATGCCTTTCCTTTGCTCCTATCAGAATCATTCTGTTCTGTGATACACAAAACTAAAAGGGTTTTCTATACCTGTTCAAATATGTCTGCCTGCTAGAAAGCATCTGTAATACTCAATTAAAATTACACGTTAAGATTTAATGTAATTTTCAATTCTAATTTTTTACTGCAAGCATATGGCGGCCAAGTTTAGGCGGGTACTTTTTTCCGTTTTTTATGCTATATGCTTGTACCAATACATTTTACAATTAACCATCTTAGCAACCTGAAAAGGCCCGACTTTAATATTAAACTATTTGTGGACAATGCCGAGGAAAACAAACTGTAGATCTTTATCTTGAACAAAAAATGTACTTCATTATACAAGTCAATGGTGGACCAGTAATTGAGTGCTGCTGCTAAAATCTTGTTATACCTCGGTACGTAGCTCACTCAATAAAGGCCATTAATTGAACCAAAAAGACAGTAGTTCCACGCAACTGTTGATTACAGACTCAGACTTGCCAAATAAGGTACAATATCCACTATTCAAAAAGCTTTGTTATATTAAAAGCATGTAAAACCAGTTCCAAAGCACAGCTGCTCTTTTCCACGTGAAGGTGTTTCAGGTGATAGATGATACTCAAGTACTACACGTATTCTTCATATACAGAACAAAAACAGTCATGTGAGATTAGCATTTTTCTGATAAAATAAAGAATTTCTGGATAAGTTCTGCTAATTCACCATTCTTTGATTGCTATGGATTTTACTGAATGTGAATAGTAGATGCGGGTGCTCAAGAAAGTAGGTGCTTCGCACTTTTTAGCTAACATTCTTTGCTTTTGTATCTAAAGGCCTCCCACAATAAACAACCAGGTCTGATTAACCCGCTGTAAGAATCTGTGTTTGGCACAAAGGTCAAGAGGTCCACCCAGGCTTTTATCATTTGGAGGATGACAAAACAAATACAATTAGTTTAGTTGTAAGCAATCGCTTAACTATCAGTAAAGATTAAAAACCCATCTTGGTGAAAGTGAAACATACAAAAGAACCGTAAACCTCTGAAATAGAATCAGCGATGAACTAGAAGATTTACTTGGCGTTACCATATATATAGTTTAGCAGCAAACTTACATGATTTTGACATAGAAGAGATAGGTCCCCTAAATCTCCTTGTGACCCCCTTTGTACACCCAACATTTAATGGACGATTTGGTTTGCAGCCACTGTTCGTGGACCAATCATTTTTTGGTTAAAGGCATAGCTTTTACAAATATTTACAAATCAAATGTACCATCAGCACAGTTTTATGCTGCACTGTTGAATGTGCGCTCATTACAAAACAAGCATTTACAATGCAATGGTCTCGGCATTGTTAAAGTTAGAGCTATTGGCATTGCTCATGACATTTTTGTTTATGTTTTTGTTTTTAAAACATTTAAAGAAACGGCATTGTTATTTACAATGCCAATAGCTTAATCTCTCTCAAATGCGAGACCTATTGCATTTGCACACACACACAGAGCCACACACACAGAGCCACCCACACACACACAGCTATTCGCCTAGAGGCGACAAGTGAATATCACCACTTATCTATACAACCAAGATAACTGTAAAACGCCTGCCTAAGGCTGCATAAAGCAACACATTTAGGAGGAGACAAAGAAAGGTATCATTTTCGTCAAAAAGCGATGGAAGTAGTAGCGAGTCATGGACATTCCCGGGGAGGGGTGGGATAATGATTTAGGTTTATCTAGTTCAACAAAGTATATCATTGTAAATTCCCACGCTGTTCTATACCATGAAGACGAACATTTACTAGGTAAAGCATCACCTGAATGTGCAAAACCCCAATAAAATGGTTCAAATTTTGGCACTGCAACCAATTCGACGATGGTGGGCATAAATTCACTTTTTGTTAACTTTTACCAAAGAGAGCGTGAGAATGACAAGCGTTTCCCTTTATAGGCAACAGTCTGGGCGATAGGGTATTTGTAGAATTTACACAATTTTCAATAACTAACAGCATTCAAAATAGAGCTACCAACACCGACTGCAAAAATATGGCAACAAATAGAACAACCAAAGAAAACCTTGCGACTCCCTATGATGAAGGTGGTACGCAATTAACAACAAGCATTGGCATAGCCAATAGGTCTCGCCTTTGGGACCTTATAAGTGTTTAGCTATGCAACAGTTGCATAACTAAATACTTATAATGTCCCAAAAGCTAGACCTATTGGCTATGCAAAGCAGCCGTGGGGCCGCGAAAGTGATCGCGATCAAACATCAAAGCGGCAGTGCGGCCGCGAAAGTGAAAGTAATCGCGGTAAAGCGCGGCGCGCGAGCTCCGCGCACATGCACTGTAGCTCTAGGCTGGCCTGGTAGCACTTTTTGGAGCCCTCTCAATAAGTCTCGCCAGACCAGCGCATGCGCTGGGTCAGGCGAGACCTAAAAAAGCACAGTTTGAATACAAAAATCCCAGAGTGTGGGGGGAGGGGTTACGTGATTATTTTGTTGCAGATTGTGATGCATTTTTGGTGAAGACAGATCACGCAAGCTTTACAAACCATACAACGCCAAATGCTCAGATTTGTTTGTTTGAAGTTCTTCCAACCCCCTTAGCCAGCGAAGGGACAATGTAATGGGCTGTCATTTACTAAACAGAGATTTCTAAAATACGTTTAAAGGGTAGAGGGACTCCCCGGTTCAGCCCTGAAAACATCCTATAATCTGAGTCTTTTTGGTTAAATGACACCAGCGGCGGGGCCTGCTGGGAGGGATCCCGGTACTCACTCCCAAATCCTAGTAGGCCGCATTCTCCCTTCCGTGGTCCGGGAGCCGAAACTTTCTCCAAACTTCCCAAAAAACAAGCCTGGCCAACGCCAAATCCTCCTGTTGTCGTTTTTCCCTCTCGGAGCGCTGATAAGCGCCAGACGGCAGAAATCCAGGAATCACTGCAGCCAGCCACAGCGCAAGGGGTGTGATGGGAGGAACAGCGCATGCCCAGAGGAGCCAGGCCTGTCAGGGCAACTAGACCCACCTCCTGCCGAAAGAAGCCCCAAACAAGCCCAATCTGCAGTACAAGGCTGCCAGACCAGACAAGCGACAGTTATACACACCAAGAGGCAAAAACAATAGCGTAGGATGTGGCGGAAGAAATAGGCAAAATGAGCCAATCAGTCTTGGTATTCAGAAATTCCAAAATCGTGGGGGTGAGGCAGGGAGGTCCCAATTAAAGCGTAAAGCCCCGTCCTTAGTTTTTAAACAAATTGCCACTGCCCACACACACATGCCAGTCAATTCCCTAAGGCAAATAAGGGCACGCAGTTCACCCAGTAAATAGTAGCCCGAGGAGAGGGAGCGAGCGCCAGGGGGAGGAGAGCGAACACCACCATCTTTCTCCGAGGTCAAGCAGAAATGCCTCGGAGAAATGCAGCGTCATTTTCAGATTCTGGGGCGTGTTTTTCTTTCTCTCCTCTTCCCATTGGCTGGAATGTTTACATTCCAATGGAGAGAAAGAAACTAAAAAAACACACCCCCGAATCCAAGAAAGACTGGGCTTAAATGGACAGACGCCCCTCTCCTCCAATGGCTGGCCTCCGTTTAGGAAGCCAGCCAATGGAGAAGAGGGACGGGTTCAAGCACCACTACTGAAAAACATTAAATCGCGCAAGCGCAACCTTCTCTAGCCAAGACCTAAAAACGAAATGCACGTTTTTGACCTTTTAATTTTAGATAAACTGGATATTTTGTTTCTTACTGAAACATGGCTTACAGAGTTGGCCAATCTGACTCTAGCTACCGCTATCCCTTCTGCTATAACATTATTAGGAGTTATCATGAACAGGGTCGAGGAGGTGGGGTGGCAATAATTCATAAAAGCGAGTTTGAATGTGTCCCCATCCCTCTTGAGGAATTAGTACATGTGGAAGCATTGGGATTCATCCTGACTTTATCCGCACAGCAGTCCATTGCGGGTGCACTAATTAATAGACCTCCTGGTCATGCTGGTCCATTTCGGAAAACCATTCATACGCTAGCCTCCTGGGCTCTCAGGTACGCTCACTTGTTAACCCTAGGGGACTTCAATCTCCACATGGACAAACTCTAAGACTCTAAAGTCTCCCTACTCTTAGATACCATGTCACTCTTAAATACTATGTCATCCCTTGGTCTTGAGCAACAGGTACAATGTCTAGCTCACCAAGCTGGCCACACACTAGACCAGGTCCTGTTTCTCTAGTGTGGTCTGAGCACCATTTAATTCAGTTTAATTGAGTAAAATCGTTAATGGTTCCACTTATCAGTGAGAAAACTTGTGTTCGGTCTTGTGATCAGCAACAAATTCACCCAACTGATTTGATCTGCTCGCTGGAAGCTAACAATCCATTTCTATCTGGCTCACTAGAATCAGAGGATGTGTGCCTGGATGACTGGATCTGAGGTCCTATGAATAAGCTAGCCCCGATTTCCGCATGCCTTTCACACGGGACTAAACCAACATCCCCTTGGTTTAATGAAGACCTTAGATTAGGCAACAAACAATGCAAATATCTTGAAATGAAATGGTGGCAAAACTATCGTTTAGAGGACAACATTGCTTACAAACTTGCACTGAAGAAATAATATTTAGAGGTTTGTTTAGCCCAAAAAGATTTATTTGAGACCAGGGTTGCCGAAGCTAGTAACAAATCCAAAGAGATCTTTAAAATTGTAAAAACCTTTATGGGTCCCAAGGCCGCCTCTAGAAATTTCCAACCTTCAGCTGAGTGGTGCGACTCGCTAGCATTGTTTTTTCATGACAAAATTTCTATCAGTCATGCAAATCTAAGCAATGTGCAATCAGTAGAAACCCCCTACTGAGACTGTAAAGGTCCCTACATAGGGGGTCTCCAACCTTTTCTGTACTGTTAGATACTTATGTTCAATGAAAATCATTGAGAGCTATTTTTTTTAAGTGTATAATAATTCAACCAAGCAAAAGCTTTCTAATTTAATAAGCTGGCCTGCACGCAGATGAGCGACTCAGAGGTAGCTAGAGAGCTACAGTAACTCACAAGCTACTGGTTGGGGACCCCTGCTCTACATCCATTGCGGGGATGCCAACCCTTTCTAATTTCCATCCTATGTCTCTAGAGAACACCTTGACTTGTCTTCCCTTGATACTGGCTAAAGCAGCTCAGGCTACTAACCAGATTGTAAATAGTGTTAAAAAATTGTTTGCTATCGGTCATAATTCCGGCATATTGGAAAAGTGCAAAAAGTCTACCACTACTTAAAAAAGCCACCTTTCAAATTACCTGCGAATTACAGACCCATCGCTCTTCTCTCTCAAAAGGGCTTGAAAGATGTCCACTCGCAATTTTCACAATTTTTGGAGGGGAACAATCTCCTGGACCATAGTCAGTCGGACTTGAGACCTCACTTCAGCACCGAGACAGCTCTACCATAAGTTGCGGAATACATAAAGGGCGCCCTAGATATAGGAGGTAATGTTGGATTTATTGGCAGCCTTCGATATTGTACCTCATCAAAGACTCTTTGCCCACATCCAAGCAATTGGGAGTAAGGATTCAGTCCTGATGTGACTTACTTCCTTTTTGAATGGAAAGAAGCCAAGAGGTTTGGAGGCCTCCTTTTTCTTTTAAAGCTTCTGAATTGATGGTTGGAGTGCCGCAGGGCTCGGGATTGAGCCCTACTTTGTTCAATGTTTACCTTACACCCATAGCGGAGTGAGCAGAGTCTCTAGAAGTTAAGGTAATCTCCTATGCCGGTAACACCCAGCTTCTCTTCTTCTGATGGAAGGGAGAGGAGTTTGCTGGAGAGGCTATTAAAAATTGCCTGTTTCATTGTTTGACCATTAATCAATTAAAATGCAATCCGGAAAAGACAGATATTGTGGTCTTTGGTCCATTTTTGCCAGATCTATGGAGATCCTTTTGACCAAAGGATGCCCCCTCCCAGGTCCTCAACCGAATTCCGTAAAGAACTTAAGCATTAAGTCTGACAGTGCCCTCTCCTTTCAACCACAGACCCAGGCTCTGATAGGTTCCTGCTTCAGGTGGCTACAGATGTTGAAAAGATTCCTACCCCTACTGTCAGAGGCTTCCAAGAGAATGGTAATCCAAGCAGTAATAACTTCCCAATCAGACTACGGGAAATATCTTTACCTGGGTCTCCCTGAGTACGTTCTGGGTAGACTTCAGGTGGTGCACAATTCAAAAGCCTGAATACTCCTTAATCTCCCCCTCAGAACACATATGCCCTCTCATGTGAATGCTCTCTACTGGCTTCCCATAAAAAAAGGATTCTGTTTAAATCCATGGTCTTTGTTCACAAAGCTTTGCAGGCTCTGGCGCGGGGTATCTTTGAGAGAGGATTCATGACTACAGCCCTTCTAGAACTCTATGTTCCTCCTTTGACCGTTTGGCTAGAGTTTCTAAAAATTGTCAGTTAGGACAGATGGCAGACCTTGTTCTTATCATGGGCAGGTCACATGGCATAAACTACCTTTGGAGCTGTGCACCACAAATGATCTCCCCATTTTTAAAGAAAAAAATAAAGACATTGCTCATCCAACAATCATCATAGGACAATCATTGCTGGTGCTCTTATGCCTGATTTAGCGCTGAGACACTCTTCGAGTAGCTGTGTGCAGTATAAATCTCATTAGCATAACATAAGAATACATGTACCATAACACGATAGAGATGGGGTCCTTAAACTGGGGACGGGCCCCCTAGGGGCGTCTCAAGTTACCCCAGTGGGGGCACCAAGCTCTGAACAAAAGAACCATTATGCTAATAACAGTGTTTTGTCTCAAGCAGAAAAAAATGAGCAGCAGTAAGCCACTCTGTAATGGGCCATCACGAACATCCTTTGTCATTTATATCCTGGCTGGGAGGAGGTGTCAAAAGGGAAGGGACTCAAAATATTCCTCAAAACCCCCGTCCCGAATAATCACACTGTGGATACTTTTACAAGTTAGTAAGGCCTGACTGCTCAGAATAGTATGTATTTGACTGCATTTTAAATATGGTAACAAAACTTAACTGCACTGTTTAAATAAGTCTAGACATACTTAAACATTGCCAGTTTAATAAAATAATTTTTCATGGGCGGACGGTCGCGTTGGGAAAATTATTCACGGGGGCGGTGCGGGGGAATAAGCATTAAAAAGTTTGAAGGCCCCTCCGATAGAGGAAATGGTTATTGGTTTTGCCTTGTGCTCCCAGGTCAATGGCACAAGGTAACGTGCGACTAGTTATTTTTTTTCTTTCCTTTGTATTCTCGAACGGGTACACCTACATTTAAAATGACACAACCAGGACTAACAGGGTACATCTTAGAACGTGGAAAGCGCAGGGACGGAGAAAACATAAAGGACATAAATACGTTGATTATAAGAGGAGAAACTGTTTAGACAGGAAGGGTGACAGTGGAATAGGGTGGGTTAAGGGTTTAAGGGGCCGTGTAAGTTTACTGCAAACTATATAACTGGCTTTCCTTGTGCTGCGGGCAGTGTGCATCCTGTCGATGCTTTGAGGCAAGGTGGAGATGCCAAAGACATGGCAGTCTGTGGCAAACAGGACCGTGCCAAGAGTGAAAGAAGCAGCTACGCCATGGAGACAGACAACCTTTGGGGATGCGTATGGGTTTAGGATTGGACTGGAGCAGCAAAGACTAGGGTGACCAGGCGTCCCGGATTTGCCCGGACAGTACCATGCCAACTATCTCGGCAGATTTTATGAAATTAAGCTCATGTCCCGGTTTTTAGAGAGGGTCAGGTGAAAACGGTGGGAGGTTTTTGTTATGTTTTGCAAAGCAGGGATAGTTAGTATCTGTTATAAAAAGCACTTTGATTAACAGGCATGCTACAAGCTTTATAAATGGCATTTTATGTACGATCTTACTGGCTCTTCAGTAAATCTCTGCTAAGGACCGCTGTCATTCTGTGCGCTTGGTTGAAGGAAAATTGTAGTCCTTCTATTTTTGGGAAATGTCCCAGTTTTTGGCTTTAAAATTCTGGTCACTGTTGTGATTCAGGCTTCATTCCAGTGAACCCAGTCACCTGCAGTTCCAGTGTAGTTACGAATGGGGGAAACGTCACAACCCCCGACACCCCCTGGAGAATCGGATTCAGGTCATGTTATGGACACCTGTGCCCCGCCGTTCGCACCCGCTCACCTGCAGCGCCTAGGAGGGCCGCTCTCCCGGGTAGGGCCTCTCCGGTGTTGATCGCTGGCGCCGGAAGTTCGTTACAGGAAGTGTTCACAGTTCAAAGAAAAAAAACAGGCGACAAGGCGTTTCCCGGAATGAGAGCCGAGACCGGCGTAGTCACCTTCCGACCGGAGTAGCGGGCGACGCCGGGCCGCGAGGAACTATGGGTGTGAAAGTGTCTCTGTTGAGACAAGATGCCCTAGGCCGGAACCCGTAGAGAAAAGCAAAACTACGTCTCCCAGAGATATTAACAACAGTGCACTACAGGGTCAAAAGGCGGGCACAGTGCCATGTGGTAGCCAATCAGGACACCCGTTTGTCTGAGTCCATGATTAGAAAGCAATGGCCTCGAAGACATGAACATAGAAAGTAGACTTTCGAGAGGTATTCCTGGATTGCCAGGTAATAGCCATCTTGTTATGGGATTCAAATCCGAACGTATATTGACTAGCGACATTAGATATCGTCGTTTTATCGAGGTATCCTGAAATCTGCCAGGAAAGTCAGTATTCCGTGTTTTTAAATGCACAACCCATATCCTAGTAGCCTGATGTTTTCAAATTCCGTGGTATATCAATTGCTTTCGTGCGCTGCACCATTTATTTGAACAGCATTGCATATTTTAAATATCTGTTCCAAGATGGCCGCCAGATATAATAGAGATTGTGTAGCTCAGTCCCCGTTGTCTCATTCCCTACAGTCCTTGTACTCTCAAAACACGTATCGGCCCCGACGAATTCAATGATAGGTGGTAAATTTGGACTGTTTCTCCCAACGAAGATTCTCAAAAACATATTTTTTTTAAATTTCAAATCACACCGTGACTCTAACTTTATTCAGAACTGCAGAAGTGTAATGACAACTTTGCGTAGCCTCATCTAAGGTTTAGGTCTCTGACTCGTGGTGCTGTTTATTCATAAATAAAATTGGGACTGCACACCCAGAATGCAAAGTAAAAGACCATGAATGGATGGACCAATCGCAAACTGACCTCAAAACCTGAGTGCGCTATGGACAACAAGTGACAACATAAGTATCAGTTCTCCTTAACTCACCTAACGAGAAAATGGGTCGGTGGGGGCACAGGTAGCCAAGTATCTCAGTGGACTATTAATGTACACAACTACAGGGATCTGTGTTCTACCTCAAGGACACAGGTACGAATCTAGAAAGATTCAACCAGGCTTTCATCATCCTGAGGGCCATACATTGTGCACCATTAAGTTGGTTAACACAAAACATATGTTATCATTGCCAATATACCCCATGAAATGAATGCGAGGGTTATCCAGGTATGAGCCGGATTTCAGTATTGTGACCTGAGCTCAGCTTCACTCTTTTCTCCTTCACTCATGGACAGCCTTTACCTCTCCAAGTATATAGACTTCTTTCTCAATCCGATTGTGACTACCCATCATACATAAAGGATTCTGATGATTTCCTTAGGCAGATATATGATGTGAAATGGGAACAGAATTTGTTGATGAGGGCACGATGTATCCACTTTATACACGAACATCAGACATCAAGATGGACTTAAGGCCAGCCAGCACTTCTTGAGAATGAGACCCATAGGCTTTGCAGTGCATAACCAGATGCTGCTGGAAATGATTAATTGGTGTTTAACTAGGAACATCTTTATGTTTGATAATGAACTGTTCCAACAAGAACAAGGAGCGGCCATGGGCACCTGCTTCGCCCCCAGCTATGCCAATTTGCATATGGGCTGGTGGGAGTAGCAAGTCCTTGGGGGCATAATTACGGGACAGTGGACTGCTCTGAGCATAATGTGGCTCAGGTATATAGACGATGTCTGTGCTGTGGCAGGGCACAGAGACAGAGGCAAGAAGGTTTATATTAATACTAATGATCTGAATTTGAAATTTACAGGAAAAGTGAGCACTACCACAATCGATATTTTAGATGTTCAGGTCCGGGTCGGGAAAGAGAGATTAGAGACCACGGTTTTTAGGAAACCTTCAGCGGGTAATACGATTCTGCATGCTCAGAGTTCTCACCCATCTCCTCTCATCAGAAGTATACCCTTTGGAGAGTTTTATCAGACACGAAGAGCATGCAGCACAGTAGAGGAGTTCTCCAAGATCGAAGAAGAAATGAATACTAGATTTATTCAGAGAGGATATTCCAATACTATCTTAGCTGAGGCATCGAAAAAAGTAAGGGCCCTCAAAAGGAAAGATGCCATTTTTGAACCCTCCAATACTGCTATATGGAAATTAAACCAAAAGCAAGGACCACACAGGTTTATAACCATGTACAACCAAGAACACATGAAAGTCAGAGCCATCTTGAATAAATACTGGCATCTTGTTATACAAGACCCAGTTTTGGGTACAGTGGTGACTAAGAGACCACAGATCACCAATAGCAAATCAAAGTCCATAAGGGACCACCTGGTTAAAAATGATTTTTCCTCTAGGAGTACAAATAGAACATTGCTTAAAACATGTGAAGGCTTTAGTAAGTGTTTGGAATGCAAAGCCTGTAGGAAGGGTGAAAATCTGACTGATCATCACACTATTTCAAAAGAATATAAAAATCAAGGGCAACTTAACCTGTAAATCAAATTTTAGGGTATACATCTTGAAATGTCCATGTGAAAAATGGTATGTTGGAAGTACCACTCTACTAGCGCACAAGAGAATCGTAAGGCATATTCGTGCAAGGGAATCTTATAGCATATTCGTGCAATATCGAACAAGGATCATAGCTATCCAATAGATAGGCATTTTGAGAAATGTCACCTAAGCAATCCCGTCTGTTTAAAATACAGCTGTATTGCACAAATCCCAAAGAAGAAAAGAGGGGGAGACAGAGAGAAGGAGCTAAGGAGATTGGAAACTTTTTATATACGGAACTAGACAGTATGGAACCAAATGGTTTTAACATAAATGAAGAATTGTATACATATTTGTAAGTAGGATGCTCCCTTAATGAAATGCATTCCTTGGGAGCACTCTGATTGTTGATAAGAATTGTTTTAAGGGCAAGCACTAAGTCAATTTAAGAAAGAATCCACTATGCACAAGAATTAGCTAGACTGAGCCTCAGTCCCCCCGAGATTGGTTGAGGGTACCAGAGGACAGTTGAAATACGCTTATAAGAGAAGCAGTTTATTTTATGTGCCTAGACCAAGGAATTAGACATTACAGCACTTTATTTTTTTACGCCATGAAGGTGACTACAGAACAATTATAGAGACACCTTGCTTTGGAGGTGGATCTTAAATGGTTGGATTTGTACTAACATTAAAGGGTTGCTATACACTTTAATGTTAAAGCATCTGGTACATTTGTTAAGCTCAATAAGAACAATGAATAGATATGATTGTTTATTGCATTGTTTTTTGTCCATTTCTGATGTTTAACTTATAAACTGCGAATTTTGCACACTCAAAGATGGCGCTGCTGAAAAGTGTTGAAATGTCTCTATGGCCCATTTCACTGTTAGTAGATTAGTAGTCCGTCGTCATTGTTGTTAATATGAGAGAGCCCTTTAAAAGATGATAACAGGGGACATGTTTTTATCGTGAGCATAGCTGTTTGGGACAGCTGAAACACGTAGATGAAACGAAGTTAGAATTAAATAAAAAGAAACAATTTCACCATTCTGTGGAGTGCCACTTTTATGTCCTCACAAGGACGTTTCTTTCTTGTTTGATTGATATATAAAAACCAAGACATTTATTTAAAATGAAGAAAAGTATTGGGACACCAGTACAGTCCACCGAAAACTGGGACTGTCCGGGGAATCCGGAACGTCTGGTCACCCTATCTACTTCCTTCCTCCTTCAGCGAAGCTCTTATTTCCCTCCCCAGCCATGGGTGTCCAATCCTTCCTATACGTCTCATCTAACCTTTCCAGCAACATTTCAATTAAACATTTCCATCTTCACAGCCCAGCTCACCATTCCTCAGCATCCAGAAGAGTCCATGTATGAAGGACACTTGAGACTGAATGCCTTCCTAATCAAAGTAAACTGGAGGTGAAAGTATACATGTGCAGGTGCGTTGGTGTCCACTTCCAAATGCATATGGCACATGCAATTTGCTGGTGAGTTAACAGCTGTGTATCGTCTTTTCAATGAAATTCACCCCTTAAAAAGTAACATGCCTTCGTGGACTTCCATTAGGTCACCCTCTTTTCAAAAGTGCACTAACCTCCAAAAATGTTTTTGCTCTGTTCACCTTAATGGGCTCACCCTCATTTGAGAGCTAACTCGTTCGGTATCCTGTCATTCCACTTCTTCATCATAGGTGGCAACAGTTCGTTTTCATGAGGAATGTAAAATTTCCTAGATATTGAAAAGGAAAATTTCAAATCTGTTATCAACACGGAGGCGAGGATTATGTGTCATCTTTCTTCATTTTACTTCTCATCAGCTGTTGCCAAATTCACTTTTAAAACAACAAATCTACATTTGCCCAAAACATAGGGAAAAGTATAATAACAAGGTAACAACACAGTCCACTAATCAACAGTCTCTATACACTATAATCCCATGTGTTATCTCCTCCTCTAACTCTTTCTTTGCCTAATGCTTTCACAAACATCTGAAATATTGTTGTTGAAGCAAGCGGGGGTGCGCCAAGTAATGAAGTCCAAAACACTGTTGTAGTTTCAAAACCTTTAATTCAACCTATTCTATTCTTTATTTCAATATGACATACAGCTCAGCCAATGCGTTTCGTTCCCACAAGGAGAACATCATCAGGGCTTAAATGACAGAATAGTCTTAATCCTTACACTAGCTAGGACACCAAGAAGTTATACTCAACAGCAGGGTCATCGCTTACGGGCATGATAATGCCCTCGGAATTCCCATATCATCCAGCGCAATAAACTGCAGGAATTACATTGGATATCGATGCATAAGGATTAAGACTATTCTGTCATTTAAGCCCTGATGAAGTTCTCCTTGTGGGAACGAAACATGTTGCCGGAGCTGTATGTCATATTGAAATAAAGAAAAGAATACGTTGAAATAAAGATTTTGAAACTACAACAGTGTTTTGGACTTCATTACCTGGTGCACCCCGCTTGCTTCAACATTTCATGGATCTGGAAAACAGAGGCACCACACAACGGCTGGTGCTGGAGAGTCAGTGCGCAGGACTAGATACTTATGAAACTAGCGTGAGGTGCAGACCTATAAGTCCGCCGTTGGATTTTTTTTGTATAGAGCTGACATATCTATGGGAATGCAACAAATACACTGTTATCCCATTCTCACAAATATACAACCAATACTGAATACCAATACAGTCTTCATTTCTCCATTAGCAGTTACATTTCCCATGATAGTCACACACACACTCGTACACACACATGTAACCATCTCTTCCAAGCAGACTCATATTGTTTAATGATATCCTCTGGACATGCATATTGGATGAGACCTTCAGGATTGTCCGAAAGGCCTTCGATCGCCTAACGTCTCATGTAATCCTCCATGCCATCGACTTCAAGAATTTTCCAGGACCAGTGGGTGCGAGTCCCAGTGGCAGTCTGTTAGGTTATAAGAAAATAGAGTTAGAGCTACCAGAAAATCCCTAACACAGCTCTAGCATTGCCTGGAACCATGCATGTGATCTCCAGATTAGAGTCACCGACTGCCACCTCATCTGCGCAGATACACTGGCAAGGAGAGGATGTAGCCTTACGGTTAGAGCGGTCGACCTCGAAGCTGGGAAACCGGGTTTGAGTCTCGGCAACGACGCTGAAAATCCTGTGATTGTGGGCAAATCACTTAATCTCCCCGTGCCTAACAAAAATGAATGTGTCTATTTGTAACAAAACTTGTGCTCATGTAAAGCGCTCTGATACCAGATGTCCGGGTCTAGTTTGTGCTAAATAAAACTAAAAATAAATAAAAATCATGGCAAAAATCAGGAAGGTGCATTTCTGATTCCCCAACAATTACTGCAAGAGCCCATCCACCACTTTTGCACCCACATCTGGCATCTAGCTGAAATATTCCAGCAATTGGTAGTTCAACCTGGATTCTAAAAGGCTCGTCTCACAAGGACCTCTTTGCTGTATCAGAGCTTCAAAGACTCCGCGATCCAGAGGTGTGTGGAATTCATATCTCCCCATGCTCACAACATATTGTTTCGGTCAAGAGCAACAAGTTTTCATGTTTACTTTGTCTGATAGACAAGCAGGCCCAGCCTCCTGAAGGACAATCCCTTTGACTGCAGGTTTACTGTACCTATCTGTGAAAGGATTGCCTGCCACTAAAGCAAGATCTATGAATGTGTAAATGGATAACACTTGCATATATGATTCTTTAATGCAAAGCCTTTACTACTAGGGCTAGCACTGTAAGAAAATGCAGTGAGCTGTATGCTCAAGGTGTATCACTGACAGTGATTCCAGTACAAAACTGTACATTTGTTTACAAAACTGTAGTGTGTGCTTATGTTCATTTCTTGTGTATCTTCTATCTTTATGCCACAGCTTGGTATAACCTTGTGGTCACTGTTCGGCCTGTGCTGACCACAACATGTTTATACTTGAATGTAGTAGCTTGAGGGTCCGTTTCTCTGCAACAAATTCAGAATGGATTTACCGGTAGATGCGATCTGACCTTCATTGAGGAGGGACGCACTCCCATGATTTCCACTTTGAAGCTAAGGAATAAAGCCTGCTTTTAATCTTGAAAAGTGACTGGTATCGTTCTTGGTTTGCAAGCTTGCTCCTTTACATTTGACTACGACTGAGGAACAACCCAAGTTTATTCCTGATTTTTGTGAACTCTCACTAGCTTTGTACGAACTCCCAAAGCTCAGATTATACGGCTGTTGAACTTTACCTGTCGCATGTCGACCTCTTGGGCACTCTCTTCGACATCCAACACTCCATTCTGCTGCTTCGCTTACAAACGCAACTGCTCCATTTTTCTTGCATTTGCTCCAGCAAGCTCTCTGCATCGTAACCCGGACCAGCCTACCTGCTGACTTCATCATGCGTACGACGTTGGGAGGCCATCTTGGATCAGGCTCTCCTGACTTCAACTCGGAACCCTTTTCTCATCGCTGTCATCACATCACGCCACAATTGTCATCTTGCAGCCATATTGAATCCAATCTCGTCACACCGCTTCTATCACGTCACAGCGCAATAGATGTACAGCGGTCATTTTGGTTTGGTTTCCACTGCTGTATCACTGACGCATCGCTCACTTCCTGGTGCTGCTCGCATCGGACGTATCAATTTCCTGCAGTCAGTGGATACCTGCAATTTCGGATTTACTCAAGCCTGCTGGTGAGACTAATTTTATTTATTCATTTAGTTATTTTTCTTGCGGACCAATCCTCACTCATGTCTTCAAATCAACAAATAATTCAACTGAGCCACTCTTTACCTCTTCCCGGCAAACCTAAAACTCCTTGGACAATTTGGTTTAGGTCCTTTGAAAACTACCTTGTGGCTATTGACGCTGAGGAATACTCACCTACAAGAAAACTAGCAATACTTTTTAGTTTCCTGGGTACAGAAGGTCAGCAAATTTATGATAAATTGCCAGTTTCTGTTCCACCAGCAGGTGATGGAGATGGATGGAATGTTTACACAGATGCCATCCTAAGACTTAACAAGAAGTTTTTGGATCAACCTAGCATTATTCTGGAGAGGTTCAACTTCATGAAGAGAAAACAAGACCCTAGTGAATCTGTTGAGGAGTTCATTTCTACATTAAGGAACTTAGCGGCAAATTGCAACTTTGGGGCAGCTTTGGATACTTACCTCAGAGAATAATTTGTGTACAGTTGTTACTTGAAAAAAATACTGGTGTGCATACTTAGTTGTACAGACCATCGCTTACAGAGGTCATTGACATGGCTATTAGCTCTTAAAAATGCATTTCTGTTGATAACTCATCTTCTGTTAATTTGATTCAGGAGGATTCTGCTGTTAATGCTGTTTCTGTTAGAAACAAAGGTTTTAGGTCATTTCAAAAGAAACCCAACACCATTTGTTATAGGTGTGGTTCCAGGTCTCATTCAGGAAACAGTCCTGTATGTCCGGCCTTAGGCAAATGATGTGTTAAGTGTAACTGTCTGTAGAGGCAAAAGTGTCATTTGTGTCAACTCTGTACAAACTCATGACAGCATTGATTCGATCCCTAATAAACATAGCATTCCCATTCAAGATGATTTTCAGCGCCAACTTTTACCTGTCGATGCTGGAACATTAGATACCAATTCTCACAAAGCCAAAGATCCTTTTTGTCAGGCCACTGTAGAAGATCTTATCTTAGACATGATGGCTGATTCAGGAGCCCCAGTGGCCATCATTTCTGATCATTTATTCAGTAAACATTGGGGTTCAAATGTCAAATTAGAACACTTAGACATCATTATGAAGGCTTATGGGGATAAAAAAGATTGACATGCTGGGTTTCTTCTTTGATAATGTGGCATGTTTGGGCAGAAAAGTTTACACCAAAGTGTATGTTGCTATTAAAGGAAAGAACATCATGGGATGACAGGATCTAGCCAAACTGGGACTCAAGTTGGCACCTCGTTCAGATAACCCAGTACAACTAAATGAGTATGTGTCTCACTGGTATCTGAACAATAGAATGCTCACGTAGAATAGTTGATCACTGAGTTCCCAGAAGTTTTTAGTAGCTGCATAGGCAAAATGTATTTGAACATTTGATTAAATTAAAACCTAATGCTGTTCCAGTTTCTCATAAACCAAGAGCTATCCATTTGAGTGTGAGAGAATATCTAAATAAATTACTTGATAACCTTGTCTCTGAAGGTATTAGTTAGTCCACTGGCTCTTCTGAATGGGTCAGTCCCATAGTCATAGTCAGTAAAAAGGGGGGAGACATTTGTCTATGTGGAGACTTACGCACTTTAAAGAAAAATATGCTGGTGGACTGTCATCCCTTATCTAACATACAGGATCTGCTGGCAAATATTAGTGCTGTGAAGTATTTCACTCTGTTAGATCTACGCTCAGTGTATCATCAAATCCCTTTGTCTCCATCATCCACAGACTTGACTACGTTTGCAACACCTTTTGGGGCATATTGGTTCTTAGGATTACCCTTTGACCTGGCCTCCGCGGCCACCATATTAAAAAAAATCATGGATTAAATACTTGAGGGAATTGCTGGTGTACAAGCATACCAAGACGATCTACTGATTTTTTCCAGGACAAAGTCTGAACATAATGATATTTAAAAAAAAGGTATTAGGATTTTCAAAGATGTTAGTATCACATTGGGTAATGAGAAATGCAAATTATTTACCCATTCCCTTGATTACCTTGCCAATACTATTTCCGCCTCAGGCATCAAACCCAAATTTTCACTTTCTGAGGCCATTTCACAAGTACCCAACCCTACGAGTAAAGACTCTTTGAGGTTATTTCTTGGCATGACAGAATATTATTCAAGGTTCGTATCAGGATATGCACCAGTTGTTCAAACCCTGCGTGAGTTGCTTCAAAAAAACGTCGTCTTCAACTGGAACCAAGAAGCTGATCAGGCATTTTGCAAAATCAAAAGGTTAATAATTGATGCTCCTGCTTTGTCTTCCTTTTGCCCTGGTCAAAAATGTTTCTGTCCAGTGGAAGCTAGTTTGCACGGTTTAGGTGCTGTCTTATGTCAATGGGTCAATGGCAAGGAACATACCATTGGCTTCACTTCTAGGTCTTTGAGTGCTGCTGAGACTCATTATAGTATCATTAAAAGGGAGGCATTGGCTTGTTCTTGGGCCGTTGAGAAATTTAAAACTTTCATATGGGGCACCTCCTTTGATATTTATACTGATAATAAAACACTGGTACATCTTTTGTGTGGTAATGGTACAGGAAAGGCCTCTGCGAGGTCAGTTTGCATTTTGTCTCGCCTGCACGAATATAACTTTGTTATTAAGTAAATTCCAGGTGGACATAATATGAGAGCAGACTGTCTTTCCAGGTTACCACTCATCAATGGTATCTCAGAATCTGAATTTGCTGATTTAGAATGTGTGGTTGCTAACATTAAAAACATTATTGGTCTTGGTGCTACTTTTTCTCATAAGGACTGGTGTGAAGCATCCTTCAATCGGCCATAAACATGGTTGTTAATCGTTGGCCCAAAGAGTGTTAGTTATCTGCACCCATAAAATCTTTTGCCCAAATATCAGAAGAGTTGTCCATTGAAGAAGATGGTCTCATGCGGTGAGCTCTGTATATTCCTCCTTCTGCACTGCGGTTCAAAATTTTTCTGATTGCCCATGAAGGACACCGAAGTATTGGGGGTACATGTAGAAATTTTAAAGAACATTACTGGTGGCCCGGCTTAGACAGGGATGTTTCCCAATGGATACATTCTTGTCAGACTTGTCTAGTTTCAGACAAGCACTGGAAAATTGTCAAGACTCTTTTACATACAGTACCCAATCTGGAAGAAGCATGGTCAAAACTAGCCCCTGACTTTATTGTCCCTTTGAGTTATTACACAGTGATAAAAAAAAAAATACATCATGGTCTTAATAGACTACTTCTCCAAATGGGTGGAATTTGAATTCAATGAAACTCCCAGCACTGCATCGGTGATCAAATTCCTTTCTGGGATATTTAACTCGGAGGGCTTTCCAAAAGAATTGGAAACCGATAATGGCAAGCACTTTACTTCTTGCAGGATGAAGGGGTTTCTATCCAGTCATGATATTAAACATCTCAGAGTAGCATTGCATTCCCCTTCTTCCAATGGGCTCACTGAGAGGATGAATATATTCAATAAAAAGGGATACAATCTGCTCTGGCATGCAACTTACCTCTTTAGGATTTCTTAAAAAACAAAATATGGTCTTAATTACCATGCCTCATTCAGCCAGCAAGATTTCGTCTTTCAGATTGCTCAGAAAAAGAGATCCCCAATGCAATATATGTCCTGGCTGGTTAAAAGAATTGCACGAACAGAATGTACCATGTGTTGCCTGTTCTGATAAACAAAATCTTTTCAAGACTGTATCTACTCAACAAATGATACAGAAGCGTAATTTTGATCCTAAATTCACAAATTTAGCCCATGATATCAACATTGGTGATTGGGTCCTAGTCAACGACCCCAATAGAGTTATTAAGGGTGCTTCAAAATTTTAATTTCCTGTGTAAGTTTTAAAAACATCTAAACTGGCTCCCTCTTCTTGGATAAGAAAGGATGGTGGAGTAGGAGAGCTGCTGTTAAAATTTCGCCTGAACAACCATCCACGATACTGTTGGCATAAATATCCCCTGATCAAGGCAATGATCTTGACACACATTTTTTGTTGGGTTGTTTGTCTGAGTTTACTGAACCCAGAGAAGTTCTTCATAACTCTGCGGGGTCTATGGTAAATGTAGAACCAACTTTACTGTTAGACTAAGCGGGCGACTTAACTTCTTTGCTTGATCAGGCATGTCATGAGAACTTCAAACCTTCTCGTAATTGTTCTTTACCTACACGGTTTAAGGATTACTATTTATATTGAGTCACTGCTCTTAAAGGAGTGGGATGATGCACTGTGTGCTTATGTTCATGTCTTGTGCATCTTCAATCTCTATGCCGCAGTTTAATAAAGGTTTCCCCGTGTGGTCATTGTGCGGCGCGTGCTGACCACAACCTGTTTCTATTTGAAAGTATTAGCTCGAGGGTCCGTTTCTCTGCAACGAATTCAGAATGCATTTACCGGTAGATGCGATTTGACCTTCGTTGAGGACGGACGCACTCCCGTGATGTCCACTTTCAAGCTAAGCAATAAACCCTGGTTTTAAACTTGAAACACAACTGGTATCGTTCTTGGTTTGCAGGCTTGCTCTTTTACAAAAACATAACAATTTGAGGCTAATTCTAATGCTACCAGAATCCTCCCCTATTACACGCAAAAGCCTGAAAGCACGATTGCGATTTTTTGCTTTCAAAATAGAATGTACCTAGAAAAAGATTGCAACTTGAAAACAAATATTGCTAATTGCTGATCTAATGCATAGTGAAAGAAATCATGTACAGTTTATCTGGGCAGGACATTTTAGTATTGTTAAATATACCCATAGCAGAAATCATGTTTGTGGAATTACGGAAGGGCAAGGTGTAAACATTAGTCACTTTGTACATTCAGTTTAGGGAGAAGCTTTGAACCGTATAGTTCTAACTCACAATTAAGATTTTTCATCAGACATGCAATGCTTGGGCTCTACCGACTCTCCCACATTTGTTGGAAGAAGAATAGGCTGCATAATAGACTTCATTTTACTTTCAGAAGATTGCACTTCTAAACTAATGAGATATAACGAGTGTCCCTCACCATTAAGCGACCATAATCTGATTATTGTCATTTTGCTCCTTTTCTTTGCAACCCAGAAAGTGCACCTGCAGAGATGTGTCTTTGCATTGGTGCAGATTTATGGCTTTCTGGAATTTGCAAAAGTTTACTCAAGTATGCCTGGAAATTGGACTTCTAGCAGATATTTGTGAACTCCATTTTCAAATGAGAAATAAACATGGTAACAGGTTTGAACCCCAATAGTTCCACTCAACTTTGCATCTTTTAAATGTGACAAAATAAGCTTTTTTGAGGTGAGCAACAATAACATTTGTTCTTTACTTCAGTGTCAAAATACCATGTGGAAAACATGCGCTTTTTACAAATACACATTCTCATATTTGCTCATGGGAAAATCTGTTAAGCAATCACACCGTCCTTTTCCCCCTACCCTGGAAAAAAGTCTACTCCTGCACTTTTAGGAGTAAACTTCCAACCTTTTCTATTGTGCGAAGAGACTGGAGAGGAGTTGGGGAATACCCTCTGACATGTAAGTTAGTGGGTGTGCACAGACTCACAGGGCTTTCCAACCCTGAAGCTAATGCTTCCCACCTATTTCAGCCTCTTTATATAGATTTGCTTAAATGTGGGAGAATCAGAACCATACTTGAATCCAAACCCTGATATGATATAATATGAACATAATAAGCAAAGCTGTTATCAGGTCACTTATATAATGAGAACGCTGCCATAATTTGTCATCTCATTGCATCGCACCAAAAGGGACAAATGGATTTTTTTCAGGGACACGTGGATTTCTAAAACATTGTGTCACTTGGGCATGTAGCTGTTATATAAACTTTCACACCCCTGGATCCAGGTTCCAGTTGTAGGAGTCCTGTATGAACCCAGCGTTCTAATGCATCACCAAGTTCTAGCGACCCAGAAGGTTTTCTGCTGTAACAGATATCTGGCGGTTCAGGAAGTAAATGCGAGAAATCCTTCACCATTTCTGCTAGTCTCTTGGGCCGATTACCCCCAGTCGGTAGGTAAGACACATTGACATTCTTCAGGCAAATGCAACTGGACACCCTGTCCATTGTAAGTGATCCGAACCACAAACAAACCTGCCAGTAGTTCCAGACAATTGATGTGAAATTACAGTTCTTCTCCACTCCACCTTCCACCCATGGAAATAGCTCCACATGTGGCTCTGTAGCCCCATCGACTTGAGTCTGACTCAGTCACTAACTCAAGTGTGGACCCAAAGATTTTGTTGGCATTCCAGGCTTTTATGTGGCACAGCCGCCAGTGAGTCTTTGTCCTGGCTTTCTGTGGCAGAGTCACCAACTACAATATTTCACTCCTTTTCTAAAATGAGAGGCTTTCATCCCCTACAATGCCCAATAGTGGAGAGGACCCAGGAAAATAGCCCAAATGGATGACAACAGAAGGCCTATAAACTTGGCAAACTGAGTGGAGTGAAATGCTATTCCTCCAGAGCGATCTCTGCAACTTCTTCTTGATCCTCGTGCCCTTTTTCAATGGAAGACTTAGATTGACCCCTACAGAATCTATCACAAAATATAGGAAGGTCATGAACTGTTTCAGAGCCGACTCTGATTTTTCCTGATTGATCAAAAACCCTTACTTCTGGAATAATGCAATAGTGGTGTTCAAGATTGCATGGCAGTAGTTGTGCACATCGAGTCATCAAAACAATATAATCCCGATAAATGATTAATCTGACGCTGCTAACCTTAAATGTTCCACCATTTGACTCAGTAGTTTGGTGAATCACCATGTGGATGATGAGAGTCCAAAAGGAAGTGCTGAAAATGTAAGCATCTCCTGTGAGGCAGGAAAAAATGGACACCATCAGATAGTCATTCTGCAGGTCCAACAATAGCAATACCATGAAAGAAGATAATTTCTCTACTCATGGATTTCCCCCATCTCGAAATGGAAAACAACTACTACTAGTTGACTTCTCCTAAATTTATAATGGGTCTGCACTCGTTGTCTGTCTTCCCTACCAGGAAGATATTATAATATTAATAAGCCAAATTTATGAAGCACATAGTTACGCCCAAAGGCGTGTCCCCGCACTGGATAAAGAGAGCCCCAAAAGCTTACCACCCACCAGTCCTACCTATTACAAGACAGGAGAACCGTGGGCATTCTGCCACCTTGACTACCCAACGTGACCCTGTTCCAGAGCCGATTGATAGGGCCAAGTTTTTAACCTCTTATGGAAGACTATTTCAGAAGGTTCCCTCAGCTGAAGAGGCAAAGATTTTTAAAGCTTCACTTCCCCAAAAAATACAAAAGAGGAACTGCCCACCCTTGCTTTTCTCACCCGGGAAATCACCGCCATGTTGTTCCCTGAAGACCCGAGACTGCGGCTTGAATGGTGGCCTTTCACCAGTGATGCCAATTATCGTGTGCCCCTGCCATTGAACATTCTATGTCAGAAGGCCATACCTTTGAACAGAATTCTCTCGCTGAGTGGCAGCCAGTGCAAGGTGGGAAGGGCTGGACCTGCGGGCACACGTCTAGGTAAATTCAACACTAGGCGTGAGGCTGCATTTTGGACCTTCTGCATTTTCAGTAGTCTCCTCTTGGTTGCCCCCAGGTAAAAGACGTTGCAATAATCTATTTCGCAGTCACCAATACCTTAATAGCTCTAACAGGTAGTAGGCCCATAGGTTGTCTGTGTATTTTAAGGATGTTAAAACACTTCACTGTTACACAAGCTATCTGGTGTTCAAAAGACAGCTTCGGATCATACCAAACTCCCATTTTCTTGACCTTTTCTTTAGGGGCTGGGGCAGGGCCTACTACATCTGGCCAATGTCCAGATGGAGGGAGACTTACCAAAAATGAGGACCTCAGGTTTGTTGGCATTAAGTCTGAGGCAGCTGCTGGTCATCCATTCAGCCACCTCTGCCAGACACAGCTTAAACTGGGCAGCCACACCTCCTGCCACCTGGGATAAGGTGACAATCAGTTGAGTATCATTGGTATTGGACACAATGGTCACACTGTGTTGCTCAATGATCTCTGCCAGGGGGCGCATATTTAGATTGAAAAGCATAGGGCTCAACGGGGAACCCTGAGGCACCCCCTGGCAGAGGCAGCAGATCCGAGTAGAAAGGCTTTTGAGCACCTTGAAAAGAGCGGTCCTCGAGAAAGGAGGCCAGCCACCTCAGAGCACAGCCCCCGGCACCGCAGTCCCCAATCCAATCTAATAGGAAGCCATGAGACACGGTGTCGAAAGCTGCGCTCAGATTCAGCATTATTAGTTCTGGCGCCTGACCTCCATCGGCACAGTGTCTAAGTGATTCAGAAGCCAGCAATAAGGCTGACTTCGTGGAATGGTGTGCCCGGAAACCTGACTGTGAGGGGTGTAGCATATTGTTGGCCTTTATAAACTTAATTCATTGACTGTTAACAAGCTTTTCCGGCACTTTTGTGAAAAAGGGCAGCAGCGAAATTGGTCTCAGATTATACATTTGCGAAGGATTTAAAGAGTTTTAAAAAAAAGGGGCACAACAATAGCCTCTTTCCTTTCAGAGGAACATGGCTCTGAGTAAAAGACATAGAAATCAGATTGCTCAAGTGAGGTAAGATGGCATCCATTCCATGAACTAGGATTTTGGGCGAGGCCGGTCCAGAGGGGCCATGACTGAACTTTACCAAGGAGTCCCCTGAGTTTATCACAATAAGTAACCTTAAAACTAAGGAGACCATCCTCAGGGTGAGCAACATCAAATCTAGCTTCAAAGAAGTTGAAATCTCTGCCATCCTGAGGAAAGGAGTCATAGATTTTGGACACTTTATTAGCAAAGAAAATTGCAATCTCGTACAACTCTTGACTGAGGGGGTATTGCAAGCTGCCACCCACTCGAAGGAGAAGAGAACTATGGAAAAGAGGTAGTTTGGAGAATTTGTAGAGACCTCAATTTTCTGGGCATAAAAGGCCTTGCGTATTTGCTTATGGTAGCGCTTTATCGCTGCTTTGTACTCAGGCTTACATTTAACATCATACTCCTTCTGCAATATCCGCTCCAAGCGTTTACAGTATTTCTTTAGGAGTGCTAACTCATTGTTAAACCATTCTGCAGTTGGTATTGCAGGTGTCACTGGGATCTGGTCCATAGGCGCCACTCTATCCACGGTCGCAGTTATGTTTCTCTCCATACAAGAGTTGATCGCATCCGCTTCCTCCCCTGCCACCGGATCGGTTATCAGGAGTGCTTCCGTAAAAGCCTACGGTGAGAGTTTAGCACACCTATGAGATTCAAAGGGTAAAGATCCTTTAATCGCAGTAGCAGGATTTAATAGAAATACCTCAAAGGGTAGGATGGAGTGATCCAACTAAATGACCGTAATGGGGTCTTTCACAATAATGAGGGTGCAGTTTGAAAAAATCGGATCCAGAGTGTGCCCTAACCAATGCATGGGGTTGTGACCTAACTGTATCAATTGCAGTGTTTCCAGATGCTCAATCAGAGAGTTAGCCATGCTACACGCTTTGTCATCGTAGTGCCAATTAAAATCACCTAACACTAATTGGTGACTATAGTGTAGTAAGAAAGACGGAAAAAGATTTGCCTGTGCTATACTAAACTTCATAGCTGGCCCAGGAAGACGATATACTAAGAAACTAGCAAGATTGAAATTGCAGGATAGATAGAATAAGAGTAAAAAAAAAAGCTGCTTCACAGTCGGCTATAGCCATGTCCATAAGTGAACACTGAAGAGATTGTTTAAAAATAATAGCAAGTCCGCCACCTCTCTGAGAGGCACGATCACGTCTAACAATCCCATACCTGTTAGTGATAGCATTTAGAATGTCAGGAGCCGGAATGTCAGAGAGTCAAGTTTCCATGTTATCGACTGCACAGGTGAACCAGAAAACTCTATAAGAAACTGCTGGGGAGTATCAAACACCAACAATCCCTTGTGATTTACATCAATTTCCCTGGAAGAATTTCTACCTTCTCCCTAATCTAGAAGGGAAAAAGGAATAATCCTTACCAGAATAAGTGTGACTCCTCCTCTGAAACCACCCCTACCTCCATTGCCTCAGTCATAGCCTCTTGAGGGAATGAATGTTCCCAGCTGTCTTTTATCCTGCCAACCATTGTTCCTCCTATTTTGCCTTCTCTGGTAACCTGGTTGGATGGAGCGGCCAGAAGATCATCCCCTTTTTCTTCTGGCCCCAGCGAAGACCTTACCTCCAAAGATCTTATATACTGCGGTTTGGACATTACTCAATGCTGTTTAAGTCACTACAAATTTACCCAGCTTCTTCAGATAAGGATCTTTGAATACGGTCCTTTGGCAAACCTACCCGGCTTCCAAAGTAGCTACATATCCCAACATGAGGTCCACCTTGATCAATAGGTCGTGCAATGACAGAGCACAATTCATATTGCCCAGCAGGCTGATAGCCTGCTATGCCCATCCGGAGACTATTTCTGGTAATGTAGAGGTGATCTCATGATTTTTACCATTAACGTTTGTCAGAACAGCTTTTATTTCAGTTAAAATAACCATAAAAAGCACATCATAAAATACATCAAATAGAAAATGATTACATTTTGTACATGAGCTACCTCGCAAGCATGTGCACCTGTTAGGAGTGATTTATGCATGTTTTCAAAAACTTCGAATGCTATTAGTCATCAAAAAAGATGTTGTCATCATGTAATAATTCAACCAAACCTACGGTCATTAGCATGGTCTGCTAAAGACAGGAAGGCACACCGACAAGCACGTAGATTAATCAGCAAGCTATCTAAATTGATAGATTGATCGACCGATCGGTAGATAGATAAATAGATGGACAGACAGACAAACAGACTGGCCATGAGGCAGAAGGCAGATTTGTTTGTATATATTACAAGAACTCTTAAAAGGAACTGTTGAGCAATATTATCTTTTATTAGTAAAGAATTTTCTATATTACATCAAGTGATTTGTTTTAGCTGACACAAAAGATAAAATTTTTTCAAATCAACAAAATCATTATTGAAAACAGTACGTTGAATATTGTAGTATTTTCCTTCACAATGGGATGCTGGTTTTACACAAGAGTTAGGTTATGTTTACCACTTAAGGGAAAAACCAGATTGAAGATTTGCAAACTTTATGGTGACTTTTGATTTTTATTATTCAAAATAATTTTCATGCTTAATGACTAATTGGCTTTTAGAAAGGATCAGACAAGATAACTTTTTTAGACTGGTTTCCCGTTGGTTGGAATTCCTAATTTAAGGGGGATTATATTTTTTAAGTAATAATGTCATACTTGTGAATTGTTCTCTGTTGTTCACAGGAATGATATCAATCATGTGCATTACAGGTCTCAATCAATGGGAAGGCTACAAACAATTGGCTGCAGTGAATTGCAGGCGATGTGAGACCAGAGGCAAACCTGTGGGAGCAGGGAAATGAGTCCAATGGGCTGGTTAGAGCTGAGGCCATGAGGCAGAGTCTCATTCAGATGGAAAGGGGGCAGTGGGCGGCTCTTTCCTTGGGGCGAGGACAGTAAATAATGGTATGCGTTGTAATGACATGCGATGTAAAGGCAGGTGCGTTATAACAGTTGCGTTGTAAAGGTAGGTCGTTCTAATGACAGCGTTTTAATGGATGTTTCCCACTGGAGCTAATGCAATTTTATTTGTCATATTAACCCCTTCAGCGCGGCGCGGATTACCGCGCCGTGCTGAAGGTTCCGTGCGCGGGCGGGGCCATGACGGAGCGGTTCCGTCATGCGCACAGCGCAACCGACGCGCATGACGGAACCGCTCTGTCACTCGCATCGAAGGGGTTAAGCATGTCTTATAGAGCACACTATACCCCACGGTCATTCATGATTAATTTGCATATTGCAAAAGAAGTTATTAAAATGGTGATTAAACTAGAACAGCTTTAGTTCCTGCATAAAGAGCAAACAGAAGGACATGTTTCTAAGTTCAGAAGGTATAGTATTCCAAATTGAGGGAGTCAAAACAGAAACTGCACAGCCTCACACACAGGCCTGGTGAAATACTACAGTAACATGCAAGAGAATCAAAAGGAGGAGCAGAGAGATCTCAACACATGACATTCGATCAAACAATTTGCAATAAATCTAGGAACTGGGTGGAAAATGGAGGGGTGGTGTTGCATTGTTCTTATATGTCTATCCTCATTTTGTGCATTTTATGTCGTGCTTCTAATGTTCTAGAAATGGAATAGCAGTTAGTATTTGAACAGTACTGGTTTTGAGTAGCTGCTTTGTGTTGTGCTGCCAATATTAAACTCTATTTATATCTTTTCCTTGGCATCTTTGGATCTTCACAGGTGGATAAAGCATGGGGCCTTGAGGATGGCACCGGCCACTGAGCTTTCAGAATCGGAGTGGTACTTCAGATGCAGGCGCAGCTAACACTAAACGAGCAGCTTGGTTTTAGTTCGACTGAATTTAATCACCCAAAGACAAATTGATGCCTAATTTGGTGTTATTTCAATAATAATGGCTAGTGGCAATGATCACCCAAGAAGTGTAACACCCATTATCTTTGGAGAGAAGGTGGGGAAAAAGGCAGATTTGTCAAACGTGTTCTTCTTTTAACATGGGCACTTGCACTTGCTTTTCTTTCTCCCACTCTGAAGTGGGTGCATTTCACAACTTAGCTGTAGAGACACTCTTGGTTTACAAACTGAACATGATGTGTTTCAAATTATGCTACTAGCATGGGACACTGTCTCCTTATCCTGAAGTGTGATAGGAGTAAAAGTTTAATTGGCTTAAAACTAACCATGACAGTTTCATTTTTAAAGGTTACGTCCGATTTTATGTATTATTTCTCCACTTTCTATTTTCATTGACAATTTAAAATTGCCACACTGGCAAAACGAAAAATCAATGTATTTTGTGACATAACACACAAGTCTAGTGTTCAAGAAAAATAATGCAACTTAGAACACTGGAATGTGGAGTGAATACAATGGAGCACTCAGGGCTTCTATGGGCTGTTAGAAGCCCGCAGAGCAACATTCCAATGTTGTTTTTGTTCACAGCTACTGCTGTGAAGAAAGGCTTCTCAGTGACTGACAGGATTTAAATCCCCTCGGGATCCGACAGACCTTTGTTTTAAATAATTAGAACATTCTGCCCTGTAGGGGCGAAATGTTCTAATAGCCTGTTACGACGTCAGTAGCACTAGGTAAGACGGAGCCACTAACCTCGGAAGATCGTCAACAGGAACGATGGCAGGCAGAAAGGCCCCCCTACTACCCCACAGAGTGAAGAATACAATACTATGCACAAATGGACCCCGGGGAAAAGGGAAGTGGATAAAATAAAAAACACAGGGGCCAAATGATTTCTCCTAGTCCTGCTTCTGTTTTCGGGATTCAACGTTCAGCACAGAAGCGTAGGAGTCCCCTTAACAGGCAACTATGTATAAGAATGAAATAAGAAGCCGGGAATTAGGCAATGACATACAAGGAACCAATCATACCAAACATGTATAGAGGTTAGCTCTATCTACTCACAAGCACAATACTGCAGTACACTAGAACATTGGCAGAGATGTAATTAGTAGAAAGGATACATCTGGCAACCTCATTCCTTCCTCTCAAGGGTAGAAACAATGTAGCACTGGTTCCGACAGCCGAAGGAGTCAGCATCAACAGAAAACCAAAATGCTGTTTCTTCACAGCATTAGCGGTAAAAAAAACTGAGAGCCAAAAATCAGCAAGTGTAAATGAGAAAAACAAAAAAAACAGGTTCCAGGAAAAGCGCTACTGCGCAGCTTTCCCCTAAGCACACCTAAATACCCGAGATAGTCGAACGTGGAAAGGCACCTTGGTCCTGCGATTCGAATCCGGTGAAAACACGCCTCTCTCAGTTACCGCACTGGAAAGGCACCAGGGAAACCCTCGAAGTGTGAAGGCAGGAAAAGAAATGCAATTATCCACTCGGCGGTGGCAGCTGAAGATAGAACATGGGAGCTCCAGCGGGGAACACCTTCCGCTTGCCGCAGTTAGAGACACAAATCCACTCGGTGGTGACAGCAGGAAACGGAAAACGGGAAACCTCGGTGCTCCAAACGGGGAACACCTTCCGCTTGTCGGAGCTTGAGCTGGGTACTGGAAAGTTTGTGAAGCCCCTAACCTGTGGAAAGGAGGGGCTTTGTAGTAGCGGTTTAGGCAGCGACGCCGGATTCTACTTCCGGTGTGATGAACATAAGGCTTCTGGGATTTGTAGAGCCTTATGTTCCACTCGCCCCCTAGAGGTCCCTCACGCATTGCGCATTCATACCCATTCATTCTTTTAATGGGATTGGAAGGGGGAATCGTGCTAAGTGCTCTGTGCCCTCGTGTTTGGCCCGTGATCGCTACATAGCCTTAGAGCCCTCCTAGCAGGCTCTACCGGCCATTAAAGGCCTGCTCCCTTTTTAAAGGCTTTCCCCTTTGGTTCTGGCCTTTGATGCTGGAGTGGTCCTTTAATGGCCGGTAGAGCCCGCTTGGAGACCTCTAAGGCTATATTATTTTTCGCATGTTCACACTTGAAAACATGATTTCTACACATACTACAAATTGCAAGGTTTATGAGTTTAATATAAAAGTGCATATATCATTGGTCAGAAAGAAAAATCACATGATGGAATGCAATACATGTGCCCCATTACCATCATCAACATGCTGGTGGTTGATGTGCAAAACAAAATGTGCAAACAAATGCATTAATTGTGTCCATGGCTACATTGTGACATAGAATCAATCAGGTTCTTGTAGAGCGCAACTACTTGTTCGTTAGGGTCTCCAGGTTCTGTGGGCGGGATTTGCGATTCAGTCGAAGAGCCGGGTCTTGAGGTCCTTTCTGATTTGAGGCAGTGATGGTGATTGCCTGAGATGTAGAGGCAGGAAGTTCCAGGTCTTCGCAGCGTGGTAGGAGAAGGATCTTGCTCCAGCCGAGGGCTTGCGGATCTGTGGGATGGTGGCCTGGGCCAGTTGGGCTGAGTGGAGATGTTTGGTGGGTGTGTAGAAGGAGAGGCGATTGTGGAGTTGTGAATGGCTTTGTAGGCATGCGTTAGGAGTTAGAAGGTTATTCATTTGTTGATCGGGAGCCAGTGGAGGTGTCTCAAGTGACCGGTGATGTGGCTGCAGCGGGGGATGTTCAGGATGAGTCTGGCCGAGGCGTTCTGGTTGTTCTGCAGTTTCTTTAGGAGTTTCTGGGTGGTGCTGGCGTAGAGTACATTGCAGAAGTCGAGTCTGCTGCTGACGAGCGCACGGGTAACCGTTTTCCTGGACTTGGTGGGGATCCACTTGAAAATCTTCCAAAGCAGGCAGAGCGTGTGGAAGCAGGTGGATGAGACGACATTGATTTGGCCGTTCATTGAGAGCGTGGAGTCCAAGATGATGCAGAGGTTTCATGCGTGGTCCATGGGTGTGGGGGGGGTTTCGAGCACTGCAGGCCACCAGTAGTTGGCCCAGGAGGTGGTGGTGGAGCCCAAGCTGAACCAAGCACAAATATTTTACCACTATCAGGCTTTACCTCCACATTTACCACTGTGCTCTAAATGAGCATCATAGTATGTCTCTGGACTTTGTGATACTAGATGCTTCATTGGATGTTTCACTTTGTTTGAGCTTCATATGCCATATTGTTTTTTAGGTCTCACCTAGCGTGGCTGCACACATGCGTAGCTCGCTCGGCGAGATTTATTGTTGATGAGGAGTTTCAGTAGAGGGCTTGAAGCCCCGCCCCTCATTTCCATTGGCCGGCGTCACCGTTTATGCTAAACGGTGGCCTGCCATTGGAAATGAGGGTTTTCTGTAAATGTCCTTTGGCCTGCGAGCCGGACTAGCTCGCCTGCTTTGCATCTGTCGCAAAGCACTTTCTTATCTTTATGGGGCCATGTGTTTAAATACATGGTCCCATAAAGACAAGAGATGCGCGATCCAGTCTGGATGGGCCGTCTCAAAAGGAGACAGGGCGCTGCATGTTTATTTTTGCATCGCGCTTTAAAGTGAAAGCACAATACAAAAATAAACAGCGGGAATGGCGAGCTCCATTTTTATGTATCTATTTACCACAATACGCTCCCGTCGCTTCTTTGCCACTAAAGTTCAGGGCGAGTACGTTTCAAGGTAGTGAAAACTCTGCATTAGGTCAGCTGCTAGCAACGTAAAACATCAATTGGAGGATGAGATCCAAACATAGCGAAAACCGCTAAGGTCTAGTAAGAAACATTGTATCTATCACAACCATAACCAACGTGTCAGCATGAAAAATGCATGGGTTACTTTGGAGCAACCCTGGGATATTATAATACAATAAAGAAGATGCACTCCTACCATCCTCTGCTCTAATGACCTCTATTGAGAAGGTGACGCAGAGGGCAGCGTGCCTTACAGAGTTCATTTACTGTACTGTATTCATGACAAATGTGCTAATACCCTCTAGAATGTAAGAAGGCAGTTGATTCGTCAGCGTGATCCCGTGATCTTAATGCCTCAAATCGCCAGCAACATAAGAGCCCCTCTGTTCTCACTGCCATAGTGCCGTTCAGGCCTAGCTGTGCAGCAGTGCTTCTCCCGCACCACAGAAGCGGCGCTGTTTCTCTACGTACCCCCCCGACCCCCGCTGACTTTAGAGGTGGATATAAGTGTATTTTAAAACACTTGTTTCCTGCAGTGGTATGATTAATGATGATTTAGAACGAAGGTGGAAGCATCATGGGAGACCCACTAAGTGCACTGCGCATGCGAAACGGATGGCCAGCCAATCCCACAACACGGAACTAGGAGTTCTTTCAGTGGCGTCACGCCGGTACACAGAAGAGAAGGGTGTTTTTCAGTATACCCAGCGCTCCTTTCGTTGTTTTCAAAGCAGTGACTTCCCATCGGGTAGCTAGACCTGCCTGCGTAGTGGTCCCCTACCATGTGTGATACGTTCATCCAGCCGTAGACACCTTACTTCGAGGAAGATTAATTCTAGGATCTGCAGTTTCATTTGTAACTTATATGTTGGACTGCAAATCCCAGCATGCGAAGTGCTGTTGGTATGAGGCCACTTGTCGGCTATGTTTCTTTGAAACTGTTTTTTTTTTAAACAGCAATTACAGTTGGGTTGTGTCATGTTGCTGACTGCATCATGTTATGTTTTTCTGTGCACTCACTCCTATTGCAGGGCATGCTGTTTTACTTTACCATCGAAGTAATGGGTCTACAAGTCCCATCATGCACCTGACGGAAAGACTGGGATGAGCTGATAACCAACATCATGTCGTTGGATCAGTGGAGAAACAAAGCTTGGTTTGGTGGCCTCACTGCAGAGTGGTTAATACTCATTTGTGTGAAGGATGTTTTTATAAGCATATGCGGCATATCTGGGTACTGGCCCCCTGTCACCAGGGCTATTTTTAATCATCCCAAAACATAAAGCATACTAGCACGTGCAGTTTTGTTTTCCCACTATAAAGATGGCTTAGTGGTGTTGGCTAAAAATAAAAGCTGGGAGAAAGTAGTTCTTCAAGTATTGCAACTCCCACTTGGTAGATACCTACCCTTAGTGCGGCAGGAGTAGTGGCACCGCGCCCTGAGTCTAAAGGACACTTTGCTGCCCGAATGTTGCTTTATTCGACTCCCTACTTTGCCACAATCCATATTACACAATGGGAGGCAGTTAGTTTGGTGTATATCACGGACCACGCAGCTCATTATGACTTATGAGGGATCCGAAAAGCACAGAGGCACAGCAAATAATTTGCTGAGTCTCTTTCAGAGCTTGTAAGTGACAACAACAACAAAACAAGCATTTGCAATGCAATAGGTCTCACATTTACGTAAGTTTAAGCTATTGGCATTGTAAAAGACAATGTGTATTATTTTTGTTTTTTAAAACATAAATAAAAGGCATTGTCATTTACAATGCAAATAGCTTAAACTCGCGTAAATGCGAGACCTATTGCATTGCAAATGCTTGTTTTTATGTCTTGCCTAGGCAATGCTTGCTTGCACTATCTGTCGATACATGCTTTCAGCTCACCCACCGTTTTGATTCGTTCCTTTGTGTGCCTTTCAATATTCCTTTGTTTTCGTTGGTGAATAGTTTACATTTGACCTGTTACATGGATGCTTCACCATTGCCATATAAGTTAGTTTGGGTGCACTACTTTTTATTTTGCCTGGTCTTCTTTGGCTTTCAGGACATGCTCAGCTGAGGGCTGCAAATCATGTCCTTATCTTGTTTTCCATTGTCTTTGGTTTCACAATCACTTTTTCAGCTGGAGGCTATGTTGTTTTTCATCCTATAACATTTTGGTTTCATTAGCTCAAATGTCCATACCTTGAATAAAATACTTACTTAATGGAAGTGTAGTTTAAGAAGACAGCCACAGTAGTATCAACCTATTTACAATGTGCTTTTGACAGCGTGATTGTTTGGATACGATTAAGTAGGTAAGAATGCTGTCATTGCTCCGTTCTATGAAAATTGAAGCATCTTTAAGCTGCACGCTTTCAACTTTTGAAGGTTTCTTTTAGGTTTCCATCACTGGTGAAATAAAACCAATATCAAGGGATGCCTCCTCATGCTCTCCAAACGTGGCATGTATTGTGACGTTACTTAACAATATATCCTACAAGTAGACAGTGCAACCCCACCTCAGCACCACCTCAGCATCAGTGCAGAACCACTTCAGAACCAGTCAGCCTCACTCAACACCACTTCAGCAGCACCGCTGCAGTACCACCTGAGCATCACGAAGCAGAACCTGAGCATCACCATAACACCAGCACAGCATCACCTCAGCATTACTCAGCTCCAACGGAGCACCACCTTAGCCCCAGCACAACACCACATCATCACCAGTGAAGCACCACCTCAGCACCAGCACAGCACCATCACAGCATCACCTCTGCACCAACACAGCACCACCTCATTACCAGCACAGCATTACCTCAGCACACCACAGCATCACTCAGTGCCACCACAGCATCACTCAGCACCACCTCAGCACCAGTGCAGCATCTTCTCACCATCACTGAACACCACCACAGCACTACATTAGTACAGTGCCACCTCCACATCAGTGCACCAACACCAGCACAGCACAAACTCAGCACCAGCGCAACCCCACCACAGCATCAGTAAAGCACTCCCTCTGCAGCAGTGCAGCACCACCTCATTGGCAACTCCGCACCAGCACAGCACCACTTTAGTATTAATGCAGCACAACTTCAGCATTAGTGCAGTACCAGCACAGCACTACCTCAGTTTCAGAGCATCACCAGCGCAGCACCACCTCAGAAGTTCAAGACCATCTCAGGAGCATCACAGCACCACCTCCACATCAGTGCACCACAGCCAGCTCAGCCCCACCTCAGCACTAGCGCAGCCCCACTTCAGGAGCAACTCAGCACTAACGCAGCACTACTTCAGCATCAGTGCACCACCTCGGCATCAGCGCGGCATAACCTCAGCACAGGATCACTCAGTGCCACCACAGCATCACTCAGCACCAGCGTATCACTTCAGCGTCACCGCTGCAACACCACCTGAGCATCACTCAGCAGCACCTGAGCACCACCACAACATCAGCACAGCATCACCTCTGCCTCACTCAGCTCCAGCGCACCAGCACCTCAGCGCCAGCACAGCACCACATCAGCACCAGTGGAGCACTGCCTCAGCACCAGCACAGCACCATCACAGCACCACCTCTGCACCAGCACAGCACCACCTCACTACCAGTACAGCATTACCTCAGCTTCAGCACAGCACAGCATCACTCAGCACCACTACAGCATCACTCAGCACCACCTCAGCACTACCTCAGCACTAGCGCAGAATCTCCTCACCACCACTCAACACCACCACAGCACTACATTAGTACAGTGCCACTTCCGTATCAGTGCACCATAACCAGCGCAACACAACCCTACCACAGCATCAGCGCAGCACCCCCTCTGCAGCAGTGCAGCACCACCTCAGCATTAGTGCAGCACCACCTCAGCACCATCACAGTACTACTTCAGCATCAGAGCAGAACAAGAACAGCACCAGCGCAGCACCACCTCAGAATCATGTCAACACAATCTCAACATCAGCACAGCACCACCTCCACATCAGTGCACCACCGCAAACGCAGCCCCACCTCAGCACCAGCACTTCAGCAGCAACTCAGCACCATCGTGACACCACTTCAGCATCAGTGCACCACCACTTTAGCATCAGCGCAGTATAACCTCAGCACAGAACCAACTTAGCACCACCAAAGCACCAGTGCAGCACCACCACCTCAGCATGACCCAGCAATACCACAACATCACTCAGCACCACCACAGCATCACTCAGCACCACTGCAGCATCACTCAGCACCACCTCAGCATCCGCACAGCACCATCTCAACATCAGCACAGCACCGCCTCCTCATCAGTGCACCACCACCTGTGTAGCACCAACTGAGCATCAGGGTAAAACTACCTCAGCACCACTTCAGCAGCAGCAAAATACAACCTTAACATCCGCACAGCACCATCTCAGCATCAGCACAGCACCACCTTTGCATCAGTGCACCACCACCAGCACAACCCAACTCAGCACCAGCGCAGCCCCACCTTGGCAGCAACTCAGCACCAACGGAGGACCACCTCAGCATCAGTGCAGCATCACCTCAGCACAGCACCAACTGAGTATCACTCAGCACCACCTGAGCACCAGCTCAGCACCATCTGAGCACCAGCGCAGCATACACCACAGAATCACTCAACGTCACCACAGCATCACTCCGCACCAGCGCAGAACCACTACAGCATTAGTGTAGCATCTCCTCAGCACCATATCAACACCAACTCAGCATCACTTAGCACCAGCACAGTATCACCTGAGCACCAGCAATGTATCACTCAGCACCACCTCAGCATCACTCAGCACTACCTCAATATCACTCAGCACCACCACCTCAATATCACTCAGCACCTGTGCAGCACCACCTCATCCCCAGCACAGCACACTCAGTGCCAATGCACCACTGCTTCAGCATTAGTGCAGCACCACCTCACCAGCAGTGCAGCATCCCCTCAGCACCAGCACAGTACCAACTCAGCATCACTCAGCACCACCTGAGCACCACCAAAACATCACTCAGCCCTACCTCAGCACCACCTCTGCACAAGCACATCACCACCTCAGGACCATCTCAGTATCACTTAGCACCACTTCAGCACCAGTGCTGCACCACCTCAGCATCAGCACTACCTCAGCATCAGTGCAGCACCACCTCAGAATCAGCCCCATCTGAGCACCACCAAAGCATCAGCACAGAACCACCTCCTCATCAGTGCACCACCACCAGTGCAGCACCATTTCAGCATCAGCACAGCACCATCTCAGCATCAGCAGAGCACCATCTCCGCATCAGTTCACCACCAACGCAACCCCACCTCAGCACCAGTGCAACCCCTCCTCAGCAGAAATTCAGCACCAACATAGCACCACTTCACCATTAGTGCATTACCACCTCAGCCACAACGCAGGATTACCTCAGCATAGCATTGACTCAGCATCACTCCGCACCACCTGAGCACCAGTGCAGTACCACCACTCAGCATTACTCAACACCACTGCAGCATGACTCAGCCCCACCTAAGCATGATTCAGCCCCACCTCAGCATCACTCAGCATTACCTGAGCAGCACCACCTCAGCATCAGCACCGTCTTCTCATAAGTGCACCACCACCATCAGTGCAGCACCAACTCAGCATCAGAGCAGCACCACTTCAGCAGCAGCGCAACACCACCTCAGCACCAGTGCAGCACCACCTCAACATCAGCACAACACCATCTCAGTATAAGCACAGCACCACCTCCATATCAGCGCACCACCGCCAGAACAGCCCCACCTCATTACCAGTGTAGCCCCACCTCAGCACCGGTGCAGCCCCACCTCAGCAGTAATTCAGCACCAACACAGCACCAAGTCAGTATCATCGTAGCACCACCTCAGCATCAGTGCAGCATCACCTCACCACAGCACCAGCTCAGCATGACTCAGCGCCACCTTACTATCACTCAGCATCACCTACGCACCAGCACACCAATACCTCAGCATCATTGAGCACCACCTGAGTATCATTCAGCATCACCTGACCATCACAGCCACACCAGCACATCACCACCTCAACATCACTCAACACCACCTCAGTCTGCCCTCAGAATCTGGCATCTATTGATTCTCTTCTAGAGTCCGTCCGCTGCTCGTGTTGTAATTCAGGTACTATTTCCCAACCCCCACCCTACCTTTGTTTATGTCCTCCCCATACAAAAAGTGATATTAAACAAGCATTAGAACAGGCACAAAGAAGTTGCCAGCATTGGAAGGACAAAAAAACTGCAAGACATATTTTATGTTAATTCTCTTTTAGTAGAGTCATTCAGTTGTACATAATGTCTTCTTGGTTATATATAAGGTAACAAAAATGCTTATAGTACTTTTTTATTACAACTTTTCAACATGCTGCCCAGCAGCCACAATGCTCTACAACATAGCTTAAAGACATTGGCAAAGCCAATAGTTCTGACAAAATACTTATAAGATCCCAAAGGCGAGAAATCATGTATGGTATTTTTTGTACTTTATATCACTATCAAAGGAGAGAGAGAGGACCAGGTAGCTAGTCCGTATCCCCGGGGTTTATATGTGAGATCAAAAAGGACTAGCCTATTTGTGAATTTACATAGACTCAAGACTGTAAGGCAGGGTACAAACCATTTTGTTTGTTCATGAAGCCCTCACCCATGAACCTAGTTGGTGGCATGCTTCATCATCGGGCCCACCCAGTGACACCGAGTGTGTCCCGGGTGTGCTTCGACGCCTGGATACAGCGGAGCAGGTATGTATCTGAGTGTGCAGTGTAGTGACGTGAAGGTGACGATTTAAAAGCTATGCAGGGATCCCAGTACCCGAGGGTAAATTATATTTTAATAACTGGGTCACTGCTAGCATTAAAAAAGGCTGTTGGATGTTATAGGAATGTTAATTAGGGTTTCCTACATCCAGGTGTGGTCTACATGTTTCAGCCAGGCCTTTATGATTAAAACTGGCTTTCCTCAGGACCAAAGTGTGTAGGTGCAAATTACTTAGATTTAAGTGATTGTGTAATTTTGAGAAATGTGCAGCACTCGCTAAGGTGCTTTACATGTGAGAGGGGGACTAGCTACTTAGTCCTCTCTCTCTCCTTTGATAGTGATATATATAGGCAGCGCACAGCTGTGAGAGATAACGAATACCCACTATGGCCGAAAACCACGGCCTAACCTTCAGTGAGGATGAAATCAGTGAGATCCTTGCTGACCCATCCTTTCTGGCAGACTTCAACATCTCTAACACCATAGCTCAAACAACAGACTGGGACACACTAACGGAGAAAAAGCGGAATCGAATAAGAACCATTTTACATGGCGTCATACTGACCCAATATCTACGCACTAATACAGCACCAAGGGGTCTCCTGGTTACCAACGCCCCCAGAATATTCCTGGATGACGCCATCTTTAGGAAAGACTGGGCCCAGATAGCCTGGCACTGCACCAGGGACTGGTTAGTGCTCATCATTAAAACAGCGAAACGTCTCTCCTACGCCATAATTATTGATTACCAAACCACAGAAAGCCACTTCTAAACCACACGAACATCATACAAAAAGAAACTCGACGATCAAAACAAAGAGATGGCAGAAAACAAAGACTATCTGACCCAAAGCAAAATTAACAAATTCCAAAAAGACCTTAAAAAATTCAGCTATTCCAAAACATACCCATATGCGGAGAATGACTATGTACCCCCGAACAAAACAGATGGTGCCTATGACAGCTCAGGAGACAACACATCCATATCAAGCGACTCGAGCGCAGGCTCCAACAAACAACGCGGCAGAGGACGCCGAGGCCAACGCTGGCCACAAAACTGGCAGGGACCACCACAAACTCACACCTTCGGCCCACCGCCATTTGGGCCAATGCAACACGCATACTATGGATATCCACCCCTATACCTACCAGGCCCAATGCCCTTCTACCAAGGGAACCAAAAACCCCCTTTTTTAGGACAGGGCCGCAGAACACGCGGCAGGAGACGGAACCACCAGCAAGTCCAATGGGAAGAAGAAGATCCAGTCAGTGCCAACACCCGCAACAAAACCCGGGAACAACCAGGAACGAGCAAACAGTGATCCCTGATACACCCACATGCCTAGTGTTTAATCTATCGAGCACACCTGTGACAGAAAGCGAAAGAGCGGTCCTTAGTAAAGGCCTATCGTTTGTCCCTACCGCACGACTGGACAAATTCAAGCTCCATGTCGAACTAGCTGAGTTTTTTAGAAAGCTCAAACTTAAGGTCTTCTTTGAAAAAGTAACACCAGAAGAAACTACCACCAATACCAATCCCAATGAAACAGGCCTTAGGCTAAAATCCACCTTTGTGCCACCTCCTACCAGTGTACCCACAGAAATCTCTACCTTCGAACAAGCAGTCTACACTGACATAGAGAAACTGAACCTTAAAGGACTATACAACAACCTATCAAAGACAGACCGTGACACCATACAACGCCTACAAAGTAACCCCACCATTGTCATCAAACCAGCTGACAATGGGGTAGGGATCGTCCTTATGGATAAAACCGACTACGATCAAGAATGTCGCAGACTCCTTAGCGACACACGTAATTACAAACGCCTGGAAAAAGACCCCAACGCCGAACTGCAAATCACCATACACACCATGGTTAAAAGAGCCAGTGACACTGAACATATCTCAACCCAAGAGGCGGAATACCTGTGTACCAAGAATGCGAAAGTACCTTACTTTTATATTGTACTCAAAGTACACAAGGGCACCATACCACCCCAGGAAGACCTATAGTCTCAGGGATCAACTCTCTTCTGGAACCGCTATCTACTGCAACCACTTCCTGAACCCACTGGTACAAGGAACCCCTACCTACATCAAAGACACTAAACACCTCCTGAACATCATCACTGAAATGAACTTCGATCAAACCACCCAACTACTGGTGGGACTGGACATAGAAAACCTGTACACCAGTCTCCCACAAGATGCCTCCCTGTAAGTCCTACAAGATGTACTGATGCAAAACCCCTGGATGTACCATACACCACGGCAATTCATCCTTGGCTGTGCAGCCCTAGCACTCAAGGAAAACTACTTCGAGTATGATGGCACTTACTACCTGCAAACTAACGGAACCTCGATGGGCAGTGTTTTTGCTCCTAGTGTGGCAGGACTGTATGTTCACCATTTCGAGCAGGAACACTTCATGTCAATGACCAACCCATACTCAAAAAATTTAAAGACTTGGCACAGGTATATAGATGACATCTTCCTGATTTGGGAAGGAACACAGGATGTACTAAACGTTTTTCTCACTTGGCTTAATAAGCGTGACCCTTACCTACGATTCACGTGCACCTCCAGTGCCACCGAGCTGGCCTTCCTGGATCTTAACATTCGAGCAGAAGAAGGGACTCTACGCACCACCACCCACTACAAACCAACAGCTAGGAACTCACTGTTGCAATTTGACAGCTTCCACCCCAGACCATTAAGGGAAAATCTACCATTTGGGCAATTCCTGCGGATCCGCAGAAACTGCAGCCACCTAGAGGACTACAAAAGACAATCCCGCACCTTATCACACAAACTACAGGAACGTGGATATCCCAATGCCATTATTGCCAAAACCAGCAAAAGGGTACGCAATATAAACAGAGAATCACTATTGGAAACAGTAACAAAAGACCAAGATCCACCACCCATGACCTGTGTGACCACCTATAATACAGCGTCAAATCAAGTTTCCAGCATCATCCGCAAACACTGGAAGATAATCAATTCAGGCACCAGAAAATGGGAGATCCCGCGCTTTGCATTCAAACGTGCCAACAACCTTAAAGACAAACTAGTGTCAACAAGACCACGCGCCAGTCCCAAATCGATGGACAACACAGTCCTTAACTGTTGGGGCCTTCCCAAAGTCACTGGACATTATCCATGCAACAACTGCAGTGTGTGCCATCTCACCAAACCAATGAAAACTCCCAACCTTGAACCTGGCAAAATCTGGACACAACACCAACACACCAACTGCAACTCCAGTAACCTTGTGTACCTCATAACATGCCCCTGTGGGCTCCATTACGTGGGCATGATGACCCGCAAAATCAGGACCAGAGTGGTTGAACACAGAAGCACGATCAGGTGTGACAAAAACATCAGCAGACTGACAGATCACTACCTCAGTGCACACCACACCCCCAATGACATGTCCTGGACTGTCATTGAACAATTTGACATCCACCAAACAGACAATGACTGGATCCTTCATACCAAAGAACAGAGATGGATCTATCGCCTCTCCACGCAGCAACCGGGCCTGGGCCTGAATGACTCCATACCCTGGAGCTCACTAAAAACATGAATTTCTTACTCCTGATTCCCCTCTGTGTTAAATGTCCCCCTGTTGTATTGGCCAGTTATAACACACCTGGCACCCCACAGCGCTCTTTAAGTTCTCTCTTTCCCCAGTTAGCGCTCTCTTGTTTTACAACTGTACACTTATCTGTGTACACTGGGTACAGCTCACCCAGCCATCCCAATGCGTGGGCGCTGACATTCGGCACCGCACATGCTTACAGCAGAGCACACTACTCTCCCACACATGGGCATGCTCGCAGCAGGATACTCTTCTGGGCATGCTCACAACAGGATACACTGCTCTCCCGCCCATGTGCAGTACAGCCATGACTCAGCGTGTCCTCGCACAGTCTGTCTTCTCTGTCCTTCCCCGCACAGGTGTTCAGAATAATGCAGGCTGCATTTAAAGCACAAACACGGCCGTGGACAGCCCAACAGAGGCCGCAGAGACGACTGGAGGCTCAACGCAGACACTGACCGAAAGTATCGTGAGTAAACCAAGCGCTTCAGCTACAAGCCGGGTAAGCTCTTTTTCCACAGGTCCCTAACCCCCTAAGGACCCTTTATCTTCCCAGGCTCCATTCCTCTGCCGGACTACTCCATGGGGCATGTTTGGCAACAAGCCAACGTGAGGATAATCTTCCTTTTATGCACTTTCCATCGTTTTTTTGTGTGTTGATGCGCTTACGATGCTTAGCCCACCACACAACTTCGTGTACATATGATAACTCTCACCTTAGCCATACCACCAATATGGCTACACCATTTTCCGCTTATTTATCATCTACACAGCACAACAGATATCGGCAATCAATCTGTCTTGTGAATATATAACCATACTGAGACTCTCCCCTGTATGTGTGTCCTGTCATACTTGTTGTATGTCCAGTCCCCCTCTCACATGTAAAGCACCTTAGCGAGTGCTACACATTTCTCAAAATTACACAATCACTTAAATCTCAGTAATTTGCACCTACACACTTTGGTCCTGAGGAAAGCCAGTTTTAATCATAAAGGCCTGGCTGAAACATGTAGACCACACCTGGATGTAGGAAACCCTAATTAACATTCCTATAACATCCAACAGCCTTATTTAATGCTAGCAGTGACACAGTTATTAAAATATAATTTACCCTCGGGTACCGGGATCCCTGCATAGCTTTTAAATCGTCACCTTCACGTCACTACACTGCACACTCAGATACATACCTGCTCCGCTGTATCCAGGCGTCGAAGCACACCCGGGACACACTCGGTGTCACTGGGTGGGCCTGATGATGAAGCATGCCGCCAACTAGGTTGGTGGGTGAGGGCTTCATGAACAAACAAAATGGTTTGTATCCTGCCTTACAGTCTTGAGTCTATGTAAATTCACAAATAGGCTAGTCCTTTTTGATCTCACATTTTTTGTACTTTGCCTGACATTTGACAGGCCTTTTTTAACTCGCTCCAGAATCTGAATTTTTTTCACAGTCATACTACCCTTCTGTTCAGTCCATTGGAGACACTGACTAATAAAAGCTTTCAACCACCTTCAAAGCCAAGCATTGGCAAAGCCAAAAGGTCTGGCCTATAAATGAAAGTGCCTCTTAACTCATTGATGTGTTTAGGCACTCAACAAGTCATCATGCATGTACTCTGTCATTCATCCTTAAACCCACGTATTAATTTATCTACCCACTGTGTCCTTCTGCATAACCCACTTACACAACCACAACAAAACATAAACAAATTCAACAACATAGGCAAGATAAATTTAATGAATAAAAGCAGATAACAGAAAACAGGCTGCTCACTATACACAGTGGGCATATGATTCTGATAACAAATACAATTAAGCAAAGCAGCAACATCTTGCAGTATTGACCATAGTGTACCAATGTTATAGTTCTTGCATGGCTGCAATGTTTAGAACCCACATGTTGGGTATCTTGGAATGGTATGACGATACACAATGGACAAGATCATTTCATGACTGTTGCCCCACTTAGATTGAGTGGCTTTGCTGGATGTGGTGCACTGCAGATGAACTGAGCGGCAAGCCCAGTGGCCCATCAACACTCTCTGGGAGCTGTAGTCTGCTGTAAAAAATTATATTTAAAAAAAGTGCAGAAAGAAATGGAAGAGGACCTGCAAAATGAAAAAAACTCAACCCACCTGCCCGCGCACTGAAGCGCACTCAATTTGAGACAGATGTGCACATGCGATCAGACAAATGCTCACTCACAGGGCAAGAAGCCAATGGCTGAACCGGGCTTCACCATTGCCCTACAGTGGATGCATAGACATGGAAGCACAGCGTAAATTGCACTCATATAGACCAATAAACTAAGTGCAGTAGTTTGCTGACTCAAAGTCCCTCTATGAATGTACATGTATACAGATTTATAAACATAGCCATACTTGTATCAGACATGTTTTTATTACAACATCCTGGCAGACAATTAAGCCTGTCAGAACTTCTCAAGAGATTCTATCAAGAATTTTTACAGTGCAAATCTTCAACCGAGAGGGTTTGTCAAAGTGGGTAATCAATACCGAAATCTTTGCCTAGAATGGTAATATGTGAGATTTTATATGACAAGACGCGTCTGTAGGCTTTAAAATGGCGCAACAACAATCCACCCTTATAGGCCTATTGGCTGTAATGTATGTGTTTCATAATAAGCCACAAATACTGCTTTTGTCTGAGTTTTTCATAGTAAACCGATCAGACCTATGTGTCATGAACAGATATGGGAGGAGCTCAGATGTGGAAACAGCCTTTACAACAATGCCTTTACCACTCAATGCCTTTACTACACATGCGTTTACCACTCAGATGCCTCTACCAGGCATGCCTTCACCACGCATGGTAAGTAGATTTAAGGTAAGTATATATTACAGGCTAAATGTAGGGTTTAGGGGTGGGTAGTTGTAAAGGGAGGTTAGGGTAATTTTTGTGTTTTGATTGGGTAGTGATAATAGTGGTAAGGGAAATTTTAGGGTTTGGGGAGGGTAGTGGTAAAGGGTGGTAAGGATAATTTTATGTTAGGGGTAGGCAGTGGTGAAGGGTTGTTCAGGGTTTGCGGTAGAGTAGTGAACAAAGGTGGTAAAGATAATGTTAGGGTTCAGTGGTGGAAAGTGGTAAAGGGAGGTTTGTAGTAAATTAAAAAAGGGTGTAGTAAGGGTTATTTTAGGGTTATGGGGTTGGGACTGGTAGTAAAGGGTTGTAAGGGTAGTTTTAGGGTTTAGGGGTGGGTAGTGGTAAAGGGTGGTAAGAGTAATTTTAGGATTTAATAGTGGTAAGGGTAATTTTAGGGTTTAGGGGCGAGATATGGTAAAGGTTGCTAACAGTAAATTTAGGGTTTAGGGGTGGTAAGGGTAATTTTTGGGTTCAGGGGTTAGTCATGGTAAAGTGTAGTAAAGATAATTTTATGGTTTAGAAGAAGGTAATGGTAAAGAGTGGTGAGGTAATTTTAGGTTATTGTGGTGAGCAGTGGTTAAGGAAGTCCAGTATTAAATTAAAAAAGGGGGTTGGTAGTGTCCCCTAAAAAATCTAAAAAATTTCATATCCAATTCAATATATTTATATTAATATATATTTTGAAGACTGTACCACTCCACAGTAGTATACTCAGACATGACAAAATATACTTCTTACGGCATGGAAAAGAGCTGTTGATATACAACTACACTTCATTGTTCTTTGGACTAAACCTCCTGCTATAAGCAGATGCATTTATATTAGGGAAGGGTGGAGTTCGCAGAGTTTAATTCTGCAGAATTACATGAAAATTATGTGACATTATGCAGAATTCCGTGACAGTGTGAAGTGGGCGTTTTGCTCTGTTTTCTTAGCGCGAAAAGCACCCACACAAAATGAATGCAAGGATACATTTTGCGCTAAGAAAATAGCGCAGCCAAATACCACTCAGTGTCCTGCATACTCTAAATGATAACTCTTAGAAATGTTTTGAAACACTGACAGACTTTGGATGATGCCATCAGTCATGTCCTCAGTGATGTCATTTGAGACGTCTTCAGTGATGTAACTGACCATGTCATGAGTGAAGTAATTAGCCAAAGAAATGAGGAACACAGTGGTAATAGTGGAAAACTGGCTACGAAACAGATTGGGTCCTCACAGGAATATATGTCAAAAAGAAATTTAATACATAAGTTTTACAGAAAGGAAGATTATAGTCATGAACAAAAAATCAGAACTCCCTAGTACATTTAGTTCTAGTTGTTGATTCGTAAAAGGGAGACTTGTGTTTTCTAAATCTTGATCCAAATGGATGACAGCCGACACGTGTTTCGTCACGTATAGTGACTTCCTCAGGGCTGTAGAAAGAATGTCAAGATCTTAGTTTAAACTGGACACAATAAAATATAGGAGTTTTTAAGATGACAAGTCACTTGTTTTCTTATCAGCACTTTCTGCACCAATTTACGTCTTTTTTCTCCATCTTTTCTCCCATTTTTTCATCTTAAAAACTCCTATATTTTGTGTATTCTTCAGAATAAAACTGACAATAACAGAATGAACTAAATCACTAATGTGTAAATCCACACACTTATTGTGTCCAGTTTAAACTAAGATCTTGACATTCTTTCTACAGCCCTGAGGAAGTCACTATACGTGACGAAACACGTGTCGGCTGTCATCCATTTGGATCAAGATTTAGAAAACACAAGTCTCCCTTTTACGAATCAACAACTAGAACTAAATGTACTAGGGAGTTCTGATTTTTTGTTCATGACTATGATCTTCCTTTCTGTAAAACTTATGTATTAAATTACTTTTTGACATATATTCCTGTGAGGACCCAATCTGTTTCGTAGCCAGTTTTCCACTATTACCACTGTGTTCCTCATTTCTTTGGCTAATAACCAATAAGAATAATACATGACTCTAGAGTGCCGGGATTTCTTTATGTATAAAATCTGTTAATTACGGGGATTGCTTCGCATGATCCGTATATTTCAGCACTCAGGTAGTAGGGTGCTTTTTTATCCCGAGCGGCACCACTTACTTAATTTGTTACCGATCTTACTGTTTTTCTGACAACTATTACTATACACCCAATTTGATGTCAATAATTGCTATGATGTGCATCCTCAGATACATTACTACCCCATTCTTTTGTTGATGAGTGAAGTAATATTTGACGTCATAAACAGTGCATTGATGGGGCGTAAGTTATAGTTTGCTCAGGTAACTAAAACTGCTGGATTTCTCTGGTTTTTTACGAGTGAAATGTGAGTCTAACTATAACGTCCCTGTAAGCTTTGCTTTTTTCATTGAATTTCAATGTTTTTTTAATTCTATTTCCTAACTGTAATGTCTCTGTATCCTTTGTTTTTTTCAGGGAATTTGTATTTTTTGTATTTTATTTCCTAACAAAAATATCCCCGTAACCTTTGTTTTATTTTCTAAGTTTTTTTAAATCCTATTTCCAAACTATAACGTCCATGTAAGCTTTGTTTTTTTCAGTGAATTTCTCAATTTTTAAAAGAAAACATTTCAAATTGTACCCTCTAAAATTTGAGAATGGGTGTGTGAGTGGCTGTATATGTCAGTGAAAGGAAGTATGAGTAGCTGTATGGCTCTGTGAGTGGGTGTATGAAGGGCTTTATGGGTCTGTGAGTGGTGCTATGGGATTTGTCAGTGGCAGAGTGGGTCGGTGAGAGGGTGTGTCAGTCTCTTTGTAGGTCTATGACTGGGACTCTGAATGGTGCTATGGCTCTGTGAGTGGGTATGTGCCTATGAGTGTTTGTGTCAGTGCCTGTGCATGTCTATGAGTGGGCGTTTGAGTGCTGCTATGGGTCTGTGAGTGCGTGTGTTTGAGTGGTTGAATGGTGTAATGAAAGAGCCACTCTTGTGGTTTGGCACCCTATGATGACCTTCAACTACCACCATTTTAACTGACTTAAGTGTGTTATTTTACCCTAGCCTGGATATACAAGACGGTCCTGCATATGCCTGCTTCTCTTCTTTCTTGTAATCTTGCTGTCTTTCAGTGGGAGCTGTCACGAAGTAGAATAGTCTTGCCAAGAGCAGAGTGTGTGGGATGTGCATTTGAAAGCGTGAGAGGGAGAAAGAGGTGTGGAATGTACTCTTTGGTTTCGAAGTGCAGTGTTGTGAGTGATGGTGCACATGTGTGCTCGGTGTTGCTTAATTATGAGTTCTTACTATTGGCTTTGGCATGGCTTGATGTCATCTTGTTCTCTGACTTTGACTATTGGCTTTGACAGGGCCTAATGTCTGACTTTGCCTTATTTCTGCGTGCACAGCAGTCCATGCAAGTTGTTTGGGTTATTCACATTCAAGGTCTTTCTGTTTTTCTGAGCGATTACTTTTGTTTAATGTACTCTGCAAGGCCTTGTGGGAGCTTCGTCAAGTTAGAGGCTGGAAGTTGTGAGAATGGAGGAAAGGACGTGAGGGCTCCTTACTACCATGGGGATGCTTGCTTGGAACTTGGCCAGTTCTGGTAAAATTCCTCTGGCGCTGGGAGGAGGTCTTTCGCAAATCTTCTAGTGTTTCTTTAAAGCTGAGGGTTGCAGACTGAGAAACTGGGAGTTTGGAGTCCGAGCGAGGGCAGAGATGTCTATCTCGGAGTGACCCTGGTTGCTGAGCTCTGAACCCCGGCTGTGAACTCTCCCGGTCAGAAGTAGGCTAAGATGCAGATGCAGTGTTTGCACCAGCTGATGTATTGAGTTTTGTGGTTATTGCCATTGTGATGTTTAGCCAGTGGCTTTGATCAACTTTAATATCTTTCTGATCTCTTGCAGGACGTCCAGTGTGTCTTATCTTATATCTTGTTAATTAATCAGTATTATTCATACATTTGATGAGTATTAATCAGTATTATTCATGCATTTAGATTATAGTTTGCTACATATATTTGAATCTTGTGCATTTGGCATCTGAGACTGCCTTTGTTTAGAGAGCATTGTGTAATAAACCCCAAGCCTTATTCTAAAAGAGAGAGAGTCCCTGCATTTTATTTTACTTGTTCATTTAAAAGTGTTTGATACCTAATGAATCTGCATTTACTGATATATTTGGCCTACTGTTCATTAATAAACTTGTGTGTGATATTTCAAAGCACCTGAATTTGTCTTTTGCAGGGGCGGCTGGTGACATTTGAAAGTGGTGTGACGTAAAAAGTGTGGTAGAGCGGACCGCGGCAAGCGAACGAGCCCGATCGGCATAAGGAGGATTCAGGGGTTTCCCCCGAGAACATTTTGAAAAAAAGAGTGGGCAAATGGTGCATTTTCAAGCACATTTGAGAAAGCAAGAAGGTTAAAAAAGCAGTTTTGAAATACAGTTATTACATTAATAAAGAGAAGTCAATGTCATATAATAACATAGGTAGTTGCGTATTCACTATAATCACAGAACTTCATAACAGACTTTGAGATAACAATGCTGAGTACCATTCATACATAGCACATTTGACATCAAAATGCTTTTTTTTGTTTTTTTTTAAAGCATTCACCTTATCTGTTTGAGCTCTTAAAATAAGTAAAGCAGTGGGGAGGGGCTTCTCGAAACTAACATTCAACACAGCAGAGGAGCTAGTCTATACAGATGGGTGCCACCCTGGACACAGGATCACTCTCTGCCAGCGCAAAACATGCTCTGTCATACAGAGCACACGGAGAGAACTCCTGACATACACACAACACCGTTCAAGCGTGCCATTAGATCACTCGCTATCGCCATTTGCCTTGCCTGACATACACAAACTTCACCCAGACAAAGGGCGTGTGCCATCGTATAAGAACCATAAGTGATTCTGTACAGCCATCCATACTAAACCTTCAAACAGCAAAAACACTCGCACACAACTCACAGAAGTTCAGATTCACCAACAGAGGAACACACCCTTCACACACACCTTGACTAACAGCAAGACTTCACAAGCTGAAAGAAGATTTCATGTAGAAAAACGCTTTTCATGAGAAAACCACCAATTCCCTAACCTTAGGTATGCAGATATTCCGCAGCGCTCTGCGCACATGAGGTTTGGAAGAATAACAGTGCGCACAAAACGTGAGTGTAAGTGTTATATTTATGTGTATAAAATCTGAAAATATCAGGCAACTTAACTTAAACCTGCGACTTTGATTAACTAATTAGGCCAAAAATTAGTTTCCTTCATGGGGCTCCCCTGGTGTTGGGATGAAACGCTGCGGTGGCTCCTTTGTTGTCTTTGGAGGGGGCCTGGGTGCCGTTCCTGCATGGTATCACTTTTGCAACAGTAATGGAAATCTGTTTTATTGCGCGGCCTAGAAAGCCATAAAACTAATGATGCCGAATTAGAGGGCGGCCTTTCAAGCGCTGGGAGGGCAACCCGTGGGGAAGGCATGTTAGCTTAGATAAAACAAATGATATGCCTGTGGTGACAAAGGACACGGATTTTCAGCCGTTGCTTGAGAGTAGCACTATATTTACATATGAAACTGGTCTCTGGTATGTAGTTATATATTCATCCACACCTAGACTGGTCTCTCTTGATAAATTCACGCTTTCTCCCAACCACATCCGTCTGTCCAAGTATTCATTCGTCCAAGCATTCATTCACCCAGCCAAGCTTTATATGATATAGCCCAGTGGTTTGGGTGTAAGCTAAGTAGAACGGTTTTTGGCTTCCAAAACTCCTCCAGCTGCAGCTTGCTCGTCTTTTCAACCATTTTAGGGAGATAAAATGAGGAGAAAACGTCTACGTAATGAAAACGAACATCCTCAGGTATGAGGACATAATTGAATCTGTTGTATGAGTTGCGTAAATGGTCAGTGTTTACATTGCAACTATGCATCCATATGGAATCCAGATAGACATAAAAAGTGGGGATGCTGGACTGTTTAGATTACTGTATAAGTGTAATTAATGCACACGAATACTGCACAAACCGCTCTGTGTGCTTTTCTTCTTGCTCATGGATGCGTCTCGAATTGGGATAGTTTCCCCTATGATAACTGTGTGGCACTGACACCCCATTTGCATTACACGTCATGGTTCACGAGTGCACCAATGCCTGCAGTGATCTCATATGACAATAGCTGCTGTGAATGTAAGGCCTGTCTCACCTACAATGCTAGGGCACCTTTGATGCACTGGCTGAAAGGACCACCAATGCCTCCGGGGCAACACTTCTTAGCATTCAAATGTGTCTTACAACTACAAATGTTTTGAGAGTGGCATGCGGCCTTATATATTTCAAACAAAAAGGATCTCTTCGGAAAAAACATAAAAGATCACGGTAAAGCCAAGCAAACACAACTGACGTCTACTCCATGTAAAAACAAAAATGCATACCAGAAGCAATTTCAGTTGACAGATTCTCACACTTAAACGATATGGCCATTTAAGCAAGCTCTGTACAGTGGCATGCCCAGGGCTTCAACCCAGGACGTTAAAACTGTCACTGTGTGCACTGGGACAAGTCTTTGCCATTAACAGGTTAATCGAGCAGCAGTATTTACTGAACAGGAAACAAACAATTTTTAGAATGGTATTGCTTTCTTACACATCCTGCACTCAGTCGCGGCTCGCGGGGGGGGGGTCGCGCGGGGGGGATATGTCGTGCGGGGGGGAGGTGTCGCGCGCGGGGGAGGTGTCGCGCGGGGGGGAGGTGTCGCGCGGGGGGAGGTGTCGCGCGGGGGGAGGTGTCGCGCGGGGTGGAGGTGTCGCGCGGGGGGGAGGTGTCGCGCGGGGGGAGATGTCGCGCGGGGGGGAGGTGTCGCGCGGGGGGGAGGTGTCGCGCGGGGGGGAGGTGTCGCGCTGGGGGGAGGTGTCACGCGGGGGGGAGGTTCACGTGGGGGGAGGTTCGCGCGGGGGGGGAGGTGTCACGCGGGGGGGACGGTGTCGCGCGGGGGGAGGTGTCGTGCGGGGGGAGGTGTCGCGCGCGGGGGGAGGTGTCGCGCGGGGGGGAGGTGTCGCGCGGGGGGGAGGTGTCGCGCGGGGGGGAGGTGTCGCGCGGGGGGGAGGCACGCGGGGGGGAGGTGTCGCGCGGGGGGGAGGTGTCGCGCGGGGGGAGGTGTCGCGCGGGGGGGAGGTGTCGCGCGGGGGGGAGGTGTCGCGTGGGGGGGAGGTGTCGCGCGGGGGGGAGGTGTCGCGCGGGGGGAGGTGTCGCGCGGGGGGGAGGTGTCGCGCGGGGGGGAGGTGTCGCGCGGGGGGGAGGTGTCGCGTGGGGGGGAGGTGTCACGCGGGGGGGAGGTGTCGCGCGGGGGGAGGTGTCGCACGGGGGGGAGGTGTCGCACGGGGGAGGTGTCGCGCGGGGGGAGGTGTCGCGCGGGGGGGTTGTTAAAATAATTTTTTTTTAAATCCTACCTGAGGTCCTCAGCACATCCACGCCGCATCGGGTCCGTCCGTTGGCGCCTACATCCCCTCTCAGGCTCTCAGCCAATCCTGGCGCTGCCAGCAGCGCCAGGATTGGCTTATGGCACGGTTACTGCTCGCCCGCCTGCCCATTAGGAGACCGAGGTTTGAGCCTTTGCTCAACCCTCGGTCTCCTAATGGGCATGCGCCAGCCAGAGCAGACACTGGTGCGCATGACTGGGCACGGAGCGAAAATTCGCTCACCTTCCCCAATCATGCGCACTTGTGCTGCTGCCTGTTGCCCGTGCCTGGTCCGTCTGACAATCCTGTCAGTCAACATGAGGCCGGACCGACCACCCCCTTCAGACTCTGAAGGGGGTGGGATGTCCGACGTCATGCTGACTGACATGATTGTCAGTTCTCCCCCTGCTTCTTTGAACTTGAGTAAACTGATTCAGTTGACTTAAGTTAAAAGACGCCAACGCTACGCCTCAACGCCCTAATGGACGCACCGCTACTGGTCTTTTGCCTCCAAAGTGGGAGTGCTGTGCAAACATGTATGATTTAAAGGTGCAGTGATACATTTGCCTCTCTTTAGGGGAGCGCAGGGTTTGGGTCCTTTTTGTGAAAAGCTGATTCATTACAGATGGGTTTTGGGCATTTGTATATTTAGGGTATTTAAAATGGAGAACAATGTATTCTGATCTTACAAGTACCCATCAATAAAGAAACCACTCATTACAGTAATCCAAGTTGGGATTGTGCTCCAATAAATTAACAATGCAATCATCTCTATTAACTTTTAGAGATAATTTTTCAATGTAGAATAGTAAAGGAAACGTATTTGCTTTGCATTCACCAAACCCAAGGACTTAGGATCGTATCTATTACACTGAAGTGGAGTTTAACCTGGGGCATCTGCTATCTTTATATTTGTAAGTGCTTTACGTTCATGTTTAGTTGATCTGAAATAAAGAAGAGTGTTATAATGGAAATAAAAAATCCCAAGAAGAGTACTGTTTTGAAAAAAGATATCTACTGAAGTTGAGTACTTTCTAATGGTAAATTAATAAAAGCTTTCTCAATGTGTAAATGCCTACTCTTTATTGTACACAACAGCTGTCTAATCAACCACTTGTTTACGTGTTTCTCTGTGTCTCTTTTTGCCATTTGTTTCAACAGGTTAATAACTATGTATTTATTTCAGTTTTTTTGTCGTTGCAAATTTTGCAATACGTATTTTCCAGTTTTTGTGGAAAAATCGCAAAGATTGCATGTTTTTGATAAAGTCTTAAACACATATATACACCTTTTGTGATTATTATTTGAGAACAGCTGTTTACTAACAAAGTTTTTGAACTTGTACTCCTGTTATTAATGTCAATGCAGAGCACTTTTAAATTGTATTTCGCGTCGTCGCACCACCGCCGGTCCTCACGATGACATTGTTAATCACGAAGATCATGTGATCTGGGGTCTGTGTGTGGGTGCATGACCATTTAACTGGGTGAGTGAGTGACTCATGACTGCTTGAGTTGGTGTGTGAGTCTCTGAGTGGGTCTGTGAGTGAATGCGTGAGTCTTTGAGTGGGTCTGTGAATAGGTGCATGAGTTTCTGAGTGGGTCTGTGAGTGGGTGCATGACTCTCTGAGTGGGTCTGTGAGTGGGTGCGTGCGTTTCTAAGTGGGTGAGTGAGTGGGTACATGAGTCTTAAAGTGGGTCTGTAGGTGGGCGTGTGAGTGTCTAAGTGAAACTGATGGTGGGTGTATACACAAATAATCTCTTTTATTTTTTCAGTGATACCCACAAATGCATTGCAGCATTACACGGGGGGCACGCTGACGCTAGCGGCAAGTTCTCGAATATTGTGAGTAGAAAAAAAACTTTCTTTCGACATATTATACTCATAAGGGGTTCCTCAAACATGGGGGTGTAGCTTGAGAGCCAACGATGGTGGACGCGTGAGCCCGGAGCTCCGCGCCAGCCTTGCCACTTATCCATCTGGGATCGGAGATCTGGCCTGAACCTTGGTGCCAGTGAGAGGGGCTGGCCCTTGCGCACCCTGGGGGCTCTATTTTCACCCCTGGCTTGCCTCGCGCTTGTTCTTCGGAGGCGAGATTGATTGCGCCGGCCGCGACGGCCTTAACATGGCGGCCAGAGCGTAGCTCCATGGTGGTGGCCGCGGGTTGCGCAGAGGTGCGGCGGCTGCTCCCCAGTGGGCGGCCGCGTCTCGGCCAGAGCTGAGACGGTGCTGTGGCAGGCAGGAGGAAGCGCTGGACGAGTGCTGCTGATTCAGGCTGACGGAGCCTGCTGTGTGGGGACACTGCCAGCCTACCGGTGAGGAGGTGCGGGGAGCGTCCCGAGTGAGCCCTGGCCGAGTTAAGATCCTGACGCTTGGTGAACGGAGGTGTGCCCCTGGTGGAGAGGCGGTGGAGCTGCCCCGAGCGGGAGGAAGTGTGTCCTTGGCTTGGGCTGGCTGGGCCAACTGTGTGGAGGCATTGGCGGCCCACCTGTGGAGCGGCTTGCATGCACCCTGACTGCCGAGCGGCTGCAGTGCCTGGCGGGTGATGGAGTGTACGGAGGCACTGGAACCTGTCCATCACGCTCCCTGTTGATCCAGATACCCAGCTGGGAGCTGGGGAGGACGCCTCCCGTGAAGTCTGGGCCCCATTGTACTGCAACACTCGGGGGGGTCTGCGGCCTGCTGATTTCCCCCTAACGCCCAGGAGTGGAGGTGAGAGAGGCATGAGAGCGGCCTTGGGTGCCCCCTGCGGCTAAGCATTGTTGAGTGGGCGCTGGGGGGCTTCTGTAGACTTTCTGCTGGGCTCGTGGAGACCTGTTGGACTCTGGAGTGGTGGGCGCCGGCAACGCTGGCAGACGCATCGAGCCCGCCCAGGGAGAGGAGAACCCGATCGCGGGTGGCTGACTCTGACCCCCCTGTCATGGGTAAACCCAAGGGGCGGCAGGCCGGGCCCCTGCAGGGCTCAGAGTCCCTTCCACCGGAGATGGCTGAGAAGGCGATGGGGGACACTCCTGTGGAGGTGCCAGTCCAACAGCAACTGGCCAAAATCCTGAAGGCCATTGCAGACACTAAGGTGACGCTGCACCAGGACATTAGTACGGTGGCGGTGGGCCTGGGCCTGCTGCGCGCGGAGCACGCCAGGCTGGCGGACAGGGTGAAGCAATCGGAGGTGGACCTGGCGGTGTTGGCCCCCGCGCACCACAAGTTATCGGCCCAGGTCAACGAGCTGGCGGGTAAGGTTTCCACCCTGGAGAAGAGGGCCGAAGATGCGGAAGGGCGTAATCGGCAGATCAATGTGCGGGTGGTGGGCCTTTCCGGAGGGCCTGGAGGGGCAGGATATGGTCACCTACCTGGAGTCCTGGCTGAGGGATGTAGTGGCATCCCAGGGCCTCTCTCCATTTTACGCCTTGCAGAGGGCCCACCGAGTACCTGCCCGCCCTCCGGCACCTGGTCGCCCCCCACGTGCAGTGGTTGCGAGGCTGCTTCACTTTCGGGATCGAGACTTGTTATTACGGAAAGCTCGCTCTGATGGTCCGTTTGCTGTGGAGAACAGTAAAGTCTCCCTTTTTCCTGACTACACGCAGGAGGTGCAACACCGTCGCTCTTCGTACTTGGAAGTTAAGAAGACACTGCGCGAGGAAGGCATCCAGTATTCCTTGCTGTTCCCTGCCAGGCTTAAGATCATGGTGGATGGGAAAACGTTCTTCTGTGAGGACCCACAACATGAATGGGACTGGATTGAGTCCTACAGATCAGAAGGTGCCTCCAAGTCAAATGCTGAGCGACCGGCGACTAGATCGACCCGTTCGGAGAAAAGACCGCGACGCCGGAGGATTCGGAGGGCGTCCAAACGGCTGAGTCCGTCCCAGACGGAATTGGAGAGAGCCGATGCATTGGCAGCTGTGGCACATCTGCTGCGGGACAGGGGTTCTTCCTCGGAGAAGGACTCGGAGGCCAAGTATGGAGAAGAAAACATTGACTCTGACTCGTCGCAGGCCACGACAGGTGGTCTGCCTCAGGTGACCCCACAGACGGCGGATGACATTGTGGACTAAAGTAACTCTGGGAGGGACCTGGGTCCCACTGTTCCTCTCCTTCTCCCTCTCCTTTATACTCCTACTTAGTAAGCTCCATCTTCCTGGGTGCTCTAGGCTGCTTTGTCTATGATGTTGCTCCTTGGGTCTCTTGGTGTGGGGGGCTTTTGGTGTCAGCACCAGGGGGAGGGCTGGGGCTGCCCTTCGTGGCTACACTGGTAGGAGGCTAGATCTCTGGTACACTCGCTTTCCTTTTGTGCGTGCTGCGCCCCCTCTGTAGGTCTTAGGGTTGTTTGCCTTGGACCGTGCCGGTTTGGTGTAGGATACCACCAGGTCCATGGTTTTGGCCATGGTGTATAAGTTTGGGCAGCTGGCCGTTGTCAGACCGCTCTTGGGATGGGGAGTTTCATTGTTGGGGTTGTTGTTATATGCCAGGGGAACTGTGGTAGCTCCGAGTTGGGTGCTGGGACGGTGGGGGGGGTGGGAGGGGGGGGGTTTGGGGGACCCACACTTTGACTTCTCATCGGCAGGACCTGACGGTCGCCGTGGAGAGTATAAACTTATGACGTGGAATATCAGGGGGATGGGATCGCCCTCTAAGCGATATAATGTATTGAATTATATTAAACGCAGAGGAGTGCATGTGGTTCTGCTGGAAGAAACGCACCTTACTGTGACGGAAGTTGCTCGCTTGAGGCGTAGGTGGTGGGGTCAGCTATATGCAACTGAGTATTCGGCCTTTTCTCGGGGGCCTTGGTGTGGGTCAGACCAGGGGTGCCCTTCCAGCTTATTCGGAAGGTGATTGACAGGGAGGGGAGATATGTGATCATTGAGGGTGTCTTGGAAGGCAAAGAGGTCACCATAGGTAGCGTTTATGCCCCAAATAGAAACCAGTTGTCCTTTTTTAATCGGCTCTCTGGTGTTTTGGCGAGCTTCCCCCATGAGAATTTAATCTTGGGGGGCGACTTCAATTGTGTGTGTGATGTGCAGTGGGATAGGTCTACCCCTCCACTACGCGGTGCCACAGCTACTTCCATAGCTAGAGAACTTCGCGGCTGGGCCTCTGGTTGGGATATTCATGATATCTGGCACCTCCAACATGCCGCAGGACGGGACTTTTTTATTATTCCCCCCTCTACGACCTACACACGCGTATGTATGTTTTTTTGCTCCCCCACCTTGTCCCCTTTGTTGTCTGGAGCTGAATACCTTGGTAGGGCCCTATCTGACCACAGCCCCCTACTCCTGGCTTTTTCCCCGCTCCCTGAGAGACCCCCGATACCGTGGTGGAGATTGAACACTTCTTTGTTGGAAGATGATGGGTTCCGTCAGGTGCTTTCTGGGGCTGTCGGTGACTATTTCCTGACTAATCAGGGCACCGCTAGTTCGCCGCTAGTGGAGTGGGAAGCATTCAAGGTGGTGACTAGGGGATTTTTTATAGATCAAACCGTAGGCACCCGCCGCCTGGTGACCCAGGAGCTGGAGGAGTTAGAATCCCGAATTCTGGCCCTGGACAGGGAACTTGCTGGGGGGTTTGGGGTCCACGGGCAGCTAGCTGAAGTTAAGAGCCTGTATAGCGCCACTTGGGATAGATTACGGTTAGTAGATCTCTCTGAGTATCAGGCCACTCAGCACGTGGAGGGAGGTAGAGCTGGGAAGCTCTTGGCTTGATTGATTAAATCCGATAGTAGAGGCACACCGATCCTGAGTGTTAGGGACCTTCGTGGCCACACGCTCTCCACCCCGAGGGCGATCAATGATGCATTTCGAGGGTATTATGAAGTGCTCTATGACGCCCTGGAGCCGCCCTGGGAGGAAGCCTTGCGTATCTATCTGGCCAACCAACCTGTGGCGCAACTGGATACGGTTGCGAGTGACCCGCTTGGCCTCCCAATTCGTGCGGGTGAGATTCGAGCAGCAGTCCGGGATATGGCCCGAGGTAAAACACCTGGGCCTGACGGCTTTCCAGACGAATTCTATAGCACCTATATCGACATGCTGGCCCCACAGCTTGTACGCGTTTATGCCTCTGCATTTCATGATAAGCAGCTACCACCCTCGCTGCGTGAGGTGTTAGTCATCCCCTTGCCCAAGACAAAGTCTGAACATGCTCCTTTGACTGAGTTTCGTCCTCTTTCCATGTTGAACGTGGATTTTAAAATATTAAGCAAGGTACTGGCCCTGAGACTCCTCCCTCTTATGTGTCGTCTGGTCCATGTTGACCAAAATGGTTTTATCCCTTCCTGCTCAACGTCCAATAACCTCAGGCGCTTGTATCATGTCATGTTTCATTCCGATCTTTGCCATTACCCGGATGCGGTGGTGGTGGCAATTGATTTCAAGAAAGCATTTGACACTCTCCGCTGGGACATTCTGTGGGCGGTCATGGGCGGGATGCAGCTGGGAGTGGACTGGCTGCAGTGGGTCCGTCTCCTCTATGGGGAGCCCTCTGCCAGAGTGCGCACAGGGGCGACTATTTTGGCTTCCTATCCTATTTACAGGGGGACCAGGCAGGGGTGCCCCCGTCGCCATTGTTATTTGCCCTGGCTATGGAGCCCCAGGCGGCGCAGATTTGGAGGGAGACGGCGGTTTTGGTGATATCTCTGGGCGGAGCCCACCACATTATCTCGCTGTATGTGGATGATGTCTTGATTTATCTCGTGATGGCAATCTGGGGGTCCTCCCTATCTTAACCATCCTGGAGGAATTTGCCAATTACTCAGGCCTGCGCGTCAATGGGAAGAAAACCTTTGTGTTCCCACTGCACCCCTCCAAGGACAGACCATTGTCCTTGCTGACTACTATAGAATGAGCGCCGCTATCGTTTAAATATCTGGGGATACGAGTCTACCATGAACAGTTTGACTTATTCGAAGGGAATCTTGGGGGCGCCCTCTGGGCGCTTCGGGCCACGTGGCCTTTTGGCGCACTCTTAAGTTGCCCATCATGGCAAGAGTGGCGTTATCTAAAATGGTGGTCCTGCCCCGCTTACTATATTATTTTGTCAATCTTCCAGTGCTGATTCCACGATCCTGGTTCAAACTGTTGGACGGTCTCCTGAGAGATCTAGTATGGGATGGCGGCCGCAATAGAGGTTCTTTGCAGACGCTGCGGCTCCCGCTTGTGGATGGTGGTCTGGGGGCTTTGAAGCCTATTATCTCGCGGGGCAGCTGCAGTGGCTAGCCAGATGGCTGGATGGCAGGGTTCTGGCCACACTGCCGCTTCCAGCAGGTGCTGTCAGACTGAGCTCTTTCCCAGGCTTCTTTGTAGGCGCCGTAAACTTTCCCCAGTGGGCCTGTTGCTTTCTGTGGCGGTGCAATGCTGGGATAGGTGTTCGACGAGTTCCAGAACTAAATTGTTATACACTCCTAGTCTCCTGCTGGCGTGTCTCCCTCAATCTGGGATGGGCCCCCCGCTACCGCGGCGCCAACTGGTGGGTTGGGAGGAAGCCGGTATGTCGACAGTCGGAGATTTTTACAGAGATGGGGAACTGCTCCCTCTGGGGGATTTTTTAGAGTATCACGAACTCCCGGCTGGGCAATTCTTAAACTATCACAAGATAAGAGGGGCAATGCGAGCGCTGTGGGGGGGGGACGGCACGGTGGAACCCGAGACCCACCCGGCCCTCCATGCGGTAGCGACGTTAGGTTCAGTGGGGCACTTGGTGTGCTGGCTCTACCTTGCACTATTGGAGTTGAATTTGAGTCCTCTATCGGGCCTCAGGGAGCATTGGGAAGGGACCCTCCATAGGAGTCTATCAGACAATGAGTGGCAGAAAATCCTGAAGGGCCACAAGAAAGTCTTGAGGAATACAGCTTTTAAAGTCCTTCAACTTAACATGCTCCATCGAACATATCTTACCCCGCACAGGCTGAATATGGTCTATAATAGGGTCGATATGTCCTGTGCCAGGTGCCTCTTGGAAGATGTGGACTTCGACCACATGATTTGGTCCTGCCCGCAGCTATCTGCCTACTGGGTTGGAGTATTGGATGTGGTTAACAAGGTGCTGTCTCGTACTCTGGTGTGTGCTCCTGTGGTTTGCCTGTTAGGCCTTTTCCAGAGGCCTAAAGCCCGCAAGTTGGGACATAGGTTTGTTGATCTGGCCTTTCTGTTAAACGACGGATAGCGCTTGACTGAAAGTCTGCACACCCCCCCTGGTGACCTTGTGGGAGGCTGATGTTACACGTTGGGCTAGGGCTGAGGAGCGGGCCCTGATTGCGGAAGACAGGATCCCCAAGAGACGCAGGCCGTATACGAAACCGTGGGGGGGTATCCTTAGGGCCTGGGAGGCACGCCACATGCCGGACCGTCCTGCGGGACCCTCCTCGCCGGAGTTTACGGTCTAGGGTGTTCTGGGAGCTGGGTACTGGGAGATCCAACCACCCCCCTTCCCGCTTAGCGAAGGGCACTGCGCCCCCCCTTTCACCCCCCCTCCCCCTTCCCCCCTTCCTCTCCCCCGTCTATACCTGGAGATTCAATGTCTATTTTCTCTCCCATTTAGGAGCACATGGTCCCCTGGCAGTTGTGAGGTGTTTTTTTTCTTTTTTTTTTCTTCCCACTTTTTTGTTGTTGTTATGTGAGTTCCATATGATAGTTTAATAGGCACGAGTTGCTTTTTCGAATTGTTCTTTATTACTTGGTTTGGCCTTCATTCTAGGGGCATGATGACTTTGAGTGTGTAATTTTTATTTTTTCCGTTCCCCTCTTTTCTTTTTTTCCTTTACTTTATATAGACAGTTTTGTGGGGAATAGCCCATAGGAGATCATCATTTAGTCTCCGCGGTGAATGTTTTGTAATTTTCCCCTGACTGTTCCAACTTATTTGCTTTCCCCGCTTCCAGGTACTACAACATTGTACTGCTTTCGAGGCTGCGCATTGTCGGATAACCTGTGGGTCATTCTATATTCAAGAACATGCTTTGATGTTTATTATGTCCTGGAATTTCTTTTTCCTTTTGTCTGTGCATAAAAAGTCAATAAAACAGATTCTTTTAAAAAAGGGGTTCCTCAAACACCCCTATATTTCTCTCATGGGGTCAGGGCACATCCAACCTGACCCCTCATACCACTTTCTGCCATTTGGTTTCAGCCCTGGGGACAGTTTGATGAGGTAAAATGGCAGTCGCAACTCTCTGTTTATGTTGCGGGCAGCCAATCATGGCATTCCTGTTGGCACGTGCATTCACAATTATTTGCGAAATGGCTGCGAATTAGCCAGATCATAGATATCCTAATTTGGATTTCCTTAAATTTCTCAACAACTACTGAATGGATTTACATAGGATACCTGAAAGCGTAATCTGTGAACCAAGATCTACCTTCCTGCCAAATTTGCTGAAATTCCATCTAGCGGTTCGGGCTGTAGTTGTGTTCAAAGCTCCAATGGAAATTAACATAGAAAGTGCACTTTTTGTGACCCCTCCCCCTTTTTCTCGGCCCCTGTTTGATCGCCCTGAAACTTTTCATGCGTAACAAGAATCACTGGCACACTTTTTTGGAAAATTGTGTGAAGATTCATGTAACAAAGGTTAAACTAACGTTATAGTTAGGTGAATGTCAGTGACAACATTAACTTTTTGAACTTTTACCAGTTATAGTTAGCAGTGATGTCCTCAATGGTGTCATTTAAGATGTCATGAGTGAAGTCATCGAACATGTCATGAGTGATGTAAAATTTTAGGTCGGGGCAAAAGTTATAGTTAGCTCTGCCACAGAGAAACAGAGATGCACTCCCATTTCAAGGACTGGAAAGTTTGAAATGCGTTGGGCCATTTCACAGATTTTGTACCTGGTTTGCCAATAAATTAATTGATGCTTGCAATGGGAGTGCATCTCTTTATCTCTGTGGCGGAGATGTGAATTGGAGTCTACTGGCATGCCAGCCAAGAGATGCACCACTGCATAGTGAAGCAGTCCCATGTGGCTTAAAGGTTCGGTCTTCTCACAGAACATCTGGCAAATGTAATAATGCAGTGACAATCTGAGCAATGTGGAATATCATTTCGGTGACAATATACTTACCTATCTCAGGATTATCATTGTACTTGTCAAGCGGCAAACTTTCAATACCATAATTCATCAGTGACGGTAGAGTCACTATGACGCTGGCATGAGGTTAATTGTTATGCAGATTAGCAGAGACGTTTTAAGGCATGGGCAAAGTGGGCTCTGGCCCTGGGGCCCAGTTATGTTTCATTTAACATCTATTACAAAAGTTTCTTTTAGATCAATTTAGGTCCTCACATATGAGAGGTGGGAGGGAGTCACATAGATTATTTGCTGTAATATGAGTGAGCTGCTGCTGTGTTACAATATTGAAAACACACATCACTATCCCTGAATATTAGATGGAAATAAAATTTGAATTTGGACAAGTGCACCCGTGCACTGTCAGTGACCTAGTTAAAGAGGGCATGAAAGAGCAGAAATTGGTTCATGAATTCAAAACTGTTCCGAATAGGGGCCCCCAAAATATGTTTGGCCCAGGGCCCCTAAAATCCTTAAAACGTCCCTGCAGATTAGAGGTTTGAAAGTGCGGCTTGCCATATTGTCAACCATTCAGTCTGTGAGAAAGGACTGCAAAGTTTGAAATTAGTTGACCCATTTCACAGACTTTGTACTTGAATTGCCAATATATGAAGCATTTCCAATTCACATCTCTGCCACAGAGAAACAGAGACACACTCCCATTTCAAGCGTCTCTTCAAATACCACTGCCACTGAGAGTCTGCTCACCTCAATGTTTCATTCTCTAGCAGAGTTTTTAAGCGTAGCATTAGTACAGTGCCATGAATGCCAAGTTAAAGAGTGACAAAGCCTTTTGACATTTTTACAGAAACGTCTTTAAGCATAGGATTAGCACAATTTCACAATAAATAAGCCCGGCCTACAGTTTTTGTTATAACTTTTCAAAATTAACATATCAGATCTATGGTGTCAGGCATAAGTTTTCAGACTGAACCAATTTGGCTTTAGCCTTTATCATTGGCTTGTAACGATAAACAACCCATGACTACTGCATTGAGCGTAAACATTCACATAAGGCAAGCACGAGGCATGCAGTCATGAAATTACTAATGTATACAAAATTACAATGGGCAAAGCAAAATACTATCTCTCCTACGAGGGCCTAACGAGGATTATGAAAGTGCAAATCTTCTATAACCAAGGTTTGTTAGAGGCTGTAATCAACACCAAAACTGTCACAACTATGGTAATCTGTGAGATTCAATGAAACAAAATATCTCTCTGCAGGCTTTAATACAGAGTAATCTCAATCCATAGCATTTCCCAGCACGCGAGCAGAGGTGGGATTGGGACCTGGGAGCCTGCGCAATGCGCACCAGGTTCCTGACATGGGCGCAAGGATCTGGAGGAAGGCTGCAGCCGCCTGAGCAGGTAAGTGCAGTTTTATTTATTTCTTACTTGTGTTTTCTTGTGTTTCCCTGCTAAACAAGCTCCAAACCATCCAGAACACCACAGCCAGACTCGTCCTCGGAACCCCAGGACCAGAGCATATGTCCCAGCACCTACGAGACCTCCACTGGCTCCTCATTGAGAAGAGAGTAACCATCAAGAGAGTAACCATCAAGCTACTCACCCACGCCTACAAATCCCTTTACAACATGGGACCCAAAATACCTCGACGAAAGAGTCTCCTTCCACATACCCGAAAGGAACCTCCGCTCTGCCGACATCACCCTGGCAGAGATCCCACGCATCCGCAGAACCAGAGCAGGGGAAGAGCCTTCTCCTATGTCGCAGCAAAGGCCTGGACCAAGTTCCCAGTCAACATCAGACGCTCCCCCACTCTGCACACCTTCAGGAAGAGCCTCAAGACCTGGCTCTTTGACTGATCCGGAGCTGCACCCCCCCCCCCCCCCCCTCCCCCAGCACCTTAGGACCCTCACGGGTGAGTAGAGTGCTTTAAAACCCCCTTATTGATTGATTGATTTCCAAACCACTTCACATTAACAGCAGACGCTCCTGAGTTCCTGTTTATAGGATGGGCCTCTACACTGCTTGTTTCTCGGGTGAGAATTCTACCAGCCTTACCCCCGGTTATGTAGTTTAATCCTAGCCCTATTGTAGCTGTATTTGCATAGGCGATCGGTTATCACAATGTATTGCCACCTGAGATCAATGGGGCCATTTTGTAGAAAGTTTAGTAGTACTACAATAGCTACTACTAAATACTTTAGTATTAAATGTGGGAGGAACAGAAGGGAGTGGCTGGAAAATGGGGAATCCTTTCACAAAATGGAGGGTGGAGTTTAGGGCGGGACATGCATTGACCCACAAAAAAGTAAGCACATTCCTATTCACAACTGCACTTTTAAAGTTAGTTTAGCCAAAAAGGACCCAAATATCCTAAATGGTCTCAAACTCAAAGCTGAAGTAAGGGCACCAACTCACATGGCCAACCGCCAGTGCTGCAGCCCCCCATCATAGAAAATAATGGAGGTAGAGACTTAAAATAAATCCCCAAAGGAAATATTGTTAAATGTAATTTACTTATTTAAACTAGTTAAACATATAAATACATGTAATGTAATGTTAATAAAACTATCTAACATAGTTTCATATTTTTTTTACATTTTTTAAAAAAATGAGCATTTTTTTTCATTAAAATATAGTTGCATTACTTCTAATTAATTCGATACATGCACTTTTCCCTCTACCTTACCAATCAGAGATATTCAGCAAAGTGGCGGAGACCTGTGCCTGCATGTGAAAAGTTACTAGCAGTAATTTAATTTAGATATATTTTTCAAAAGTGGAAATAAATTATTTTAATTTAACATTATTTCCTATTGTGTTCTAGTTTAGATCCATGCTTATGTTATTTTGTAAGGCAGGTTGTTGTCCGCAATGCCCAGAAACGGGCCTGGTACTGCCCTAGGGAAACCTTGCTCACACCTAACCCCAAAAAAGAAACTAAAAGAATTGTATGTGTCACCACTTTTTCGGTTATTTCTAATCATGTTCGCAAATCTGTCCTTAAACATTGGCCCATACTAAATGCAGGTATACTCAATCTGGAAAGACCATTGTTTGCTTTTCGTAAAAATCGAAATTTGAAAGACCATCTAGTGCGTGCTGCGATCCCTAGAAAAGCACCCCCTACAACACTTAATGCCCATTGGGGTCTGACTCCTTTGGTTGGACATGTCAAGTGTGGTAATTGTAATCTATGCGACTATACATTGGAAGGTAAAACTTTCTCTTTTGGCAGCACTGTTATCAAATCTAATGGTTTCTCGAACTGAAACACATGCAACGTGATTTACTTGATCCAATGTCCATGCAACAAGAACTACATTGGTCAGACAACTCAGAAGATCAAAACAAGAATCGGTCAGCATCGCAGCAGGATTCGCTGTAATGTCCCAAATGCACCATTAGTGGAACATTTCAAACTGGCCAACCATCAAGACAATGAGATCAAATGGACAGTCCTACGAACCATCAAGCTGCCTCCAAGAGGTGGGGATTTGGCTCAAATCCTCAATAAAGAAGAGTTGAAACTCATTATTCTTCTGGACACTATCCGTAACGGTCTTAATAGAAATGAGGACTGGCTTGCCCTTATTTAAAGAATCAAGGTCCTTTATTCTAAATTTCCGATAATTGCCTAATTTCTCGTTCTGTCTTAAAAGAATTAATTCGTTATTATCCCGTCAACCTATTTGACCTGTTGCTGATTATTGTTTTTCTTGTTGGCTCTTTTTCTTGTTGGCTCTTATCCTTTCCCTATCATTCCTTGTTAACTACACTGACCCAATATGGCCGACAGTATTCCGTCACGCCTGCCTATATTTACACACATTGCACGTTCTGTCACATGACACGGTCGCAGCCAGTCACGTGTCTCTCCTTTGTTGGTTCAAGTAATTGAGTCCCCTCTCCGTTTTCACCCTGCGATCGTGCAGCCACTATAATTCTGGTAAGAACTTGTCCCGTCTCCCGATTCCCGTTCATCGGCCCCCCTCCCTCCCTGACTCCCCCTCTTCGTTCTCTCATAGGCGTATCTTGGATATCCATACCGCCCTACACGGAAGCCAATTATCCTTGCAGCTCCGTCCCTGGTACGAACAAGTGGTGAGTCTCTTCCCAAAATTGGTTCCCCTCATCCTTGTTTCAATTCCCTTTCCCTTACACCTGGTTTTTCCCCGTAGTTCCAGCGGTTGCCCGCCAATGATTATCCGGTCCCTGGCCGGTTGCCCTCCTTACCACAACCCCATTTGGGTCCCTCTCAATTGTTAGCGACGATTCTGTGCGCCTACTACCGAGGTTAGTTTTTTGCCTCCTGCTCAATTACCTCGACCCCCACCGGGTTACCTCACGTCCCATATCGGGTTCACGCTAATCCCGCCAATCGCCATCGCTAATTATGTCACCAGTTCACTTCTCCCTGGTTATAATTACGCGCACCTAGTGTTACTGTGGCTCAATTCACAAATACGGCTATTTTTCCTGCTAACTGTTCACTCCGGGTATCGCACACCGTACATTCTCCTTCCATTCGCTATTTGTTCTCACGCCATGTCACCTTGTCATTCAGGTTTTTTCACTATTGAAATTCTACCTTAATCACCTTCTCCTTTATTTTAATGTAGAACAAATTCCTTCGCCATCACAATAGCTCACTCTGGATCATGATTCGTTCAGGTTATGTTGTGCATGACCACTGTCATTATTGAGTAAATTCATTATCTATAGGATGTTTTTAATGTATGTTTTCTTCTCTTTTCCTTCTTCATCTTTTTACAGGAATTGTATTTTCAGGCTTGGTTATCTCTAGTCCTGATGATGATCTATGTATTGCTTAGATAGATCGAAACGTCGTCGACCCTATGTACAAACATGCATGTTAAACACATATGTTAAAAATTGTGCATGTCATTGTACCGCCCTGAAAGCTTGCCTTTGTAATTGCTATCGGCAATAAGCTTCTCTTTTCAGCCTGATAAATGTAGTTTTTTTGTGTCACTGTATGTAATTGTGTTAAGTGTTGAAGGACGCAGGACTGTGCTCCACTCGATATTCACACGTATGCTTATATTATCCTTTCTTTGGATCATTAAACTTCAATGTCCGGCTGGGCATTGTATAATAATATAGAGCCGATTCTGGTCTATATTTCTCTTTTGTTGAATTGTTTTTGAAGGACCTATTGTTTTTCAAATTAGTAAGTACCCTAGGTCCTTCCTACCTTACGGGTTTCCCCTTGTTAAGTATAAATATATGTTATTTTGTAAGGCAGGTTGTTGCAGTATCAACGTTTGGCCAAGTGTGGTGCTGGACTTATGAGTGCTCCATTTTGGCTGTAATAAATGCATACTCGTAATTTACGCTTCTCCCCCTGTTTCTGGGGATGGAGACATGTAAGTCTACACTTTTAAGTAACTTTACACTCTGAAATGGTGAACAGCCAAAGTAGTAAAGTTACTCTAAAGGGTAAAACTTAAATGTGTAGATTTACTCACCTGTAAGCAGTAGTGGATGCTACCGGACGGGGTTGGGGGGGCCGGGGGGAATAAATAACAAACAAAAAAAACCACACACACTTACCTTAGAATGGCCGGCCGCCGCCTCTACTGCATCCTCTTCATACCTGTAGTCCGCCCGGCAGCAGTAAGCACCTGGCACACAGGCTCCCTAAGCCACGTTGTGATTAGTCTGAGCGCCGTGGATCTGCGCTCAGACTGGAACAGGGAGCCTGTGCATGTTCCTCACCAGTCTGCGTAATGCAGCTTTGTTAGGAACATGCAAAGCTCGCATGAACTGTTTGGTCGGCCCAAGAGGGCTGGCCAAACAGTTTGTGTGCACTTTGGGAGTGCACACCATTCCTCACCTGCTCTGGCCAGCCCCTCCCCACACTGCACACAGGCTGTATTAGACTTGGCATCTTTGGCATGGTTACCCCTAACTTTTTGCCTCTTACTCCTGTATTTTTTGACACTGTGCTGGATTAAGTTTTGCTGGTTTAGACGCTTCAGGCACATTGCCACTGCTGTTCAGTGCCAAAGTGCAAGTGCTCCCTGGAGAAATTGTGTTATAATTGTTTATCCATGATTGGCATATTTGTGTTACCCGTAGGTCCTTAGTAAAGTGCACTACGTGTGCCTGGGCCGGTAACTCAAATGCTACTAGTGGGATTGCAGCACTAGTTGTGCCACCCACACGAGTAGCACTGAAACGATGTCTCAGGCCGGCCATCACCATGCCTGCGCGCAGTTCGCCAACTGCAACGTCGACCTGGCCGGTGTCCACACCTGCCAGGCCTTACCCTGCCCTTCTCGTACACGTTAGCCACCCCTATAGTAGGCCCAAAGTACCTCGCTGGGCAGGGTGCAGTGTATGTGAAAGGCAGGCCATGTCCTAGTGTGGGTGACATGTCCTGGTAGCGAAATACCGCCAAATTCGTCTTTCACTATTGGGGGGCTATCTTGCCCAATAGGACAGAATGGGCAAGGCTGCGTATCATGGTTACCTGCCTATCGTCCCATAGGAGCGGATACAGAATCAGAGTCTGGTACCCCTGAACTCAGAATCTGATAACGCATCTTCTAGGACAGATGGTTTTTTAACTCTGTGTTCGAGAATGGCACTTTTAGAAAATGGCTGTTCTTGTGTTCAACCTTTCCGTGTGCTTCGGCCTGTTTGTGAATTGGCCGTCTGGTTTGTGAGTGACAGGGTCTGGTGAGGCGTGCGTGATCCCTGGGGGGGCAGGATGAGTCAGTGCTAGGCTGAATAGGCCGATCGACACTTAGAGTGGTGGGAGGAGTAGCGCCCGGGCCTGAATAGGGCTGTGCCTGCCTTCCACATAGCTGGCTCCACCTCCTGCCGTGCGTCTGAAGACCCTGGCACACCTGCACAAAAGAAGAAGATGTGCCCTGGCCAAAGGCACCCCGAACTGGTTCGAACTGGGTCCTGGACCCATCACACATAGAGAACAAAGACTTTTGGGGTATAAATACTACAGCTGAAACCCCTGAACTTTAGACCAGTCTGAATAGACACCTTCGTGATCGAGAAGAATCCCTTTCAAGGAAGATCAGCTGAATAGACTCAGGAGAAGACTGCCCTTGCTGTGTGTCTGGGGTTGGCCTGCAGTTTGCTGTTTCCACTGAGGAGAACACGAAGAGACTTTGCTGTGTGCTGTGTCCCCCTACTCGAAGACCGACTTTGCTGAGTGCTGTGTCCCTCTGAAGGAGAGAGTCTCCAAGGGCCTGAGTTGAGCTGGCCGCCTGTTTCCGAAGTCCCAGGCACAAAAGGACTTCACCGCCAATATCCCTGAACTTCCTTGCTGGGAGTTCCAGTCATTACGAGGGCCTGAAGCTGAGTGTGAAGCCTTTCTGCTATTGGGAGCTGTGTAAGCACAAGTGGAGAGGAATCTGTTTCTGATCCACAAGAATCGCCGACGTCACCACTTCACCGGAGACAACATCGTTCTTCGCCAATGCCGTGCACCGTCATCGACATCCTTGTCCGAGGTACTGGTGTTTGGAAGTCTGGGTGACTCCGCAGCTGCCGCTGCGAGCCTCGCAGGCAGTGTTGAACTTTGGACGTTGCTTTGTCCTGACGCCGAGGTAGCCCCGTGGGTGCTACCTGCTTCCTACAACTTATTTTTCATATTTGCAACGATCTATCTAAAGATATTTCCTCAAGCAATCTTATATGTGGAACATTTTGTCGTTTTGGTCTTGTTTATGTTTAGTGAAGATCATTTATTTTTCTAAACTGATGTGGAGTCCGTTTGTGGTGTTATCGCTGTATCACTGTGAGTGTTGGTACAAGTACTTTACGCATTGCCTTGGAAGATAAGCCTGTCTGCTCGAGCCAAGCTACCGAGGGGGTGAGCAGGGATTATCAACAATTGTTTATCCCCCTTACTCTGACTAGAAGCAAGGGTCCCTATTTGGTCTAAGGTACCTGATTCAGCCAACTAAAGACCCCCATTTCTAACATTGGTGGTCAGCGGTGAAGATCCAAACTTGTATTTGTACTTGACCCACAGTGATTGGTGTACATCACTAGGATTAGTGCAGACCACTACACAGCCACATATTGTTTTTGGTTCTATTTTTGATCTATGAAGCATCCTCGCCATGTCGAATCCTGAAAGAGCAGCAAGTGAAAGAGCCGAATTGGAGTTCAGCATTGCAGATCTGTATTCGTACAAAGTCTAGCAACTCAAGCAATTCTGCAAAGATCTAGGGTGTCCCCTGAGAGGGGGCGCGAAGAAAGATGAGCCCCAGAAGGCCTTGAAAGCCTGGTGGGATGCCCAAGGTGCTGCCGACGTTGATAATACACCTGTGGAGGTCGAAGGGCAAGGGAATAGATTTGGGTCACAGGATTTGCCTGTGCCACGGGTAGCCAACAGGGCTGCCAGCATTCATTCCGCCGGGAGTCTCTCCCGAGAAGAGCGAGAAGAGAATCAAAAGATCTGAGAACATGAGCTGGAGGTCATGAGGCTCAAGCAGAAGGAAGAGGAAAGAGCTCGGGCCTTGGAGGAGCGGAAGTTGATCTTGGCTCATGAATTGAGCATGAGAGAACTGGATATCAAGGCCAAGCAATTGGAGTACGACTCGAATGGTGGCAGCGCACAGCCAGTGCAAGGGGGTAAGGTGTACATCCCCAAGGATGTAGTTCAGAATTTCCAAAAGGGACAGGAAATCAATGCGTGGGTTGAGTCGTACGAGATTGCTTTGAGCAAGAATGGGGTGCCTGAACAGAACTGGGGGGCGGGCCTGTGGAAACACTTTGAGACATCTGGGACAGCGGTTTTACCAACTTTAGCGAAGGAGGGAGCCCTCACTTATGGCAAGATGAAGGAGGCTTTATGCCTCAAGTACGGGCTCACCCCAGTACAGTATCAAGTGAAGTTCAGGAACTCCAAGAAGAACGATTCAGACACATGGATTGAATGCATGGGAGTGTACACACGAGCCCTGGAAGGTTGGATGCAGGGTTGCAAAGTTACTGATTATCAGGGGTTGTGCCATTTAATCAGTTGGGAGCACTTGGGTAGTCTGTGTGTTCCGGAGCTGCGCCAGCATTTGTTGGATAGTAAGTTAACTGATCCCAGTGAGCTTGCTAAGGAGGCGGACCACTGGACTAGCACCAGGCTCCACAAGGGGATTGTGGGTACCAAAGCCAAAGGTGGGCAGGGTCCCCAGCAGAAGAGTGGGGGGGGACAAAGGTAATCAAAAGGATTTCTCCAAAGGGCCCCAAAATAGTTCAGAGGGAAAGGAGTCCCAGCCCCCTAGCCTAAGAAGTCACAGCCCCTAAGGGTGGATGTCCCCCTATGGGTCCCCCCAGGTGTTACCACTGTGGTGAGAGAGGTCATATTGCCCCGAGATGCCCCAAGAAAACCCAAGCGCCCACTGGTGCTACGACACCGGGGTTAGTGAGTGTAGCGGTGGGTGAGGAATTAGTTTCCGGTGGGGAGGAGTAAGCGGTGATGACCCTGGTTTCGCTAGGAGACCAAGAGATGGTCCAGGGAACCTATCTGCCTGAAAATACTAAAAAGTACAGGCAGTGGGTGACCATCCATGGGAGGAGGGTGGAGGCTCTACGTGTCACAGGTGCCACAGTGACATCCGTTCGGTGTCAGTGGGTGTCCGAAGAGCAGGTAGATCCCGATGCACTTTACCCGGTAGTGGCAGCAGACAACTCCATGCGCCTCTGCAAGGTGGCGCGTGTATCCTTTGAATGGGGGGTCTCAGGTTCCTTGAAGGTCGTGGTTAGTCCGTCCATGCCTGTAGACTGTCTGCTAGGAAATGACCTGGAGAGATCACCGTGGAAGGAGGTGGAACGCCAGGCCCATTTGGAGATGTTGGGTCTGCCTGAGTGGGTTCGTGTGACCACTCGGTTAATGGCAGCCAGTAGGAGCGATCAAACGGACCTGGAGCCTGAAACAGTGGCCCAGGTGCCTGCCCCGAAAGAAGGAGCAGGGGGCACGGGAAACCCGCCCCCGCTGTTCCCTCGGCCCAGGAGGAGACAGAACCTGAGGGGGATGCCCTGGAGCCTACCTGGGAACAGTTCGCCCTAACTGGGAGACCTGCCCTTGGTGGCAGGAAAGAGGTCCCTCCAGGGAGGAGTTCTGCAAGGAGCAGAGAGAGTGCCTTTCTCTTATTGGTTTGCGGCAGCAGGCCACAGACCAGGCAGCAGGTGGAGAGTCCAAGAGTCATCTCATTTACTGGGAGGATGGATTGCTATATAGTGAGCCTAAGGTCGCTGAGTCTGGTGCAGCCCATGTGCTGGTGGTACCCGAGCGCTTCAGGACCTTCCTACTGGGCCTGGCTCATGACGTGCCTCTCGCAGGACATTTGGGTTGTGACAAGACCTTTCAGAGGCTCATCACACACTTCTTCTGGCCCCAAATGAGGAAGCACGTCAGCACACACTGCAGGGTTTGCCCAACTTGCCAGGCAAGTGGCAAAAGGGGAGGGAAGTGTAAGGCTCCCCTCCAACCCTTTCCGGTGGTGAGCACCCCTTTTGAGCGGATGGGCATTGACATTGTGAGGCCTCTGGAACCCAAGACAGCCTTAGGCAACAAGTTCATTTTGGTCTTGGTGGACCATGGCACCCGGTACCCGGAAGCTGTCCCTCTCCGGACAATCACAGCCCCTGTGGTGGGCCATGCATTGATGGGGATCTTTTCCCGTGTGGGGTTGCCCAGAGAGGTGGTCTCCGACCACGGTGCCAACTTCATCTCGAAGTACATGAAGTCTTTGTGGGATGAGTGTGGGGTAACTTACAAGTTCACCACTCCGTACCATCCTCAAGGGAATGGGTTGGTTGAGAGATTCAACCGAACCCTCAAAGGCATGATAATGGGCCTTATGGAGCCCATGAGACGGAAGTGGGACGTCTTTTTACCATGCCTGCTGTTTGCCTACCGGGAGGTACCGCAGAAGTCCCTAAGGTTCAGTCCCTTCGAACTCCTGTACAGGCACCCCATTAGAGGACCTCTGAGCCTGGTCATGGAGAGTTGGGAGGAATCTCCTGGAAAGACTCCCCAGGATGTGTTCAGCTACATGCTAGTCTTCCGTAACCAGACACAGCGCTTCAGGAAGCTCGCTCAGGCGAACCTGCAGGCTAGCCAGGAAGAAATGAAAATGTGGTACGACCAGAATACCACACTGGTCGAGTTTCAACCTGGGCAGAAGGTGTGGGTGGTGATGCCAGTGGAGCCTTGTGCGCTCCAAGACAAGTGGACTGGGCCATACGAGGTGGTGGAGCGCAAGAGCGACGTAACCTACCTGGTTAACTTGCAGTCTCCAAGGAACCCGTTGCGGGTCCTGCACGTGAACCGCCTCAAGCCACACTTTGAGAGGTTTGATGTAACAATGCTCCTGGCTACAGATGTTGGAATGGAAGAGGAAAGTGACCCTCTTCCTGACCTCCTGGCAGCCGAGGAGCAAGACGGGTCAGTGGATGGAGTAAACCTCTCGCCCACCCTGACCCCAGAGCAGCAGAGGGACTGTCGTCATGTGTTGGGTCAGTTTGCCTCCCTGTTCTCCCTGACGCCCAGAATCACAAATTGGTGCGTCCATGATGTGGACACCGGGGACAGTCTACCTGTGAAGCAGACATTTTACAAGGTAGCTGACAAAGTCATGACCAGCATCAAGGAAGAAGTTTCTAAGATGCTGGTGCTAGGGGTGATTGAGCCCTCCAGCCGGCCGTGGGCTAGTCCCATGGTCTTGGTACCCAAAGCTGCTGCTCCCCGTGCCACTCCAGAACTTCGGTTTTGCGTGGAGTACTGTGAGGTCAATGCAGTCATGAAGACCGACGCGCACCCCATCCCCAGAGTTGATGAGCTCGTGAATCGGTTAGGCGCTGCCAGGTACCTCAGTACGTTTGATTTAACTTCTGGGTACTGACAGATTGCCTTAACCGAGGGGGCAAAAGAGAGGAGCGCGTTTTCAACGCCAGAGGGGCACTTCCAGTTTCGAGTCATGCCCTTTGGGTTGAAGAACGCCCCTGCCACATTCCAGAGACTAGTCAACCAGGTACTGTCCGGGCTGGAGGAATTCAGCGCCGCATACCTCGATGACATTGCGGTGTTCAGCTCCAGCTGGGAGGAACACCTGCAACACCTCTATGCAGTTTTGGAGGCTCTGCAAAGGGCAGGCCTCACTATCAAGGCCAGCAAGTACCAGATAGGGCAGGGATCCGTGGTGTACTTGGGACACCAAGTATGAAGCGGCCAGGTGGCACCCCTACAAGTGCAGATTGGTACCATTCTGGCTTGGGAACCCCCCAAGACCCGACAGAGGTGAGAGCCTTTTTAGGTCTCACCGGGTATTACCAACTATTCATCAAAGGATACGGCACCATCGTTGCCCCCTTGACAGGGCTGACTTCCCAGAAGCAGCCCCAGAAGGTGATCAGGACCGATGCCTCCCAAACTGCGTTTGATGCCCTGAAAACTGCCATGTGCACGGCACCCGTGCTCAAGGCGCCTGACTTCTCCAGAGAGTTCATTGTGCAGACAGATGCTTCAGAGCATGGGGTGGGAGCAGTAATCTCACAGGTGAACAACGAGGGCTTGGACCAACCTTCCTTAGCAGGAGGCTACTTCCCAGGGAACAGAAGTGGAGTGTGATTGAAAGGGAAGCCTTTGCAGTGGTCTGGGTGCTTAAGAAGCTGAGGCTCTACTTGTTTGGGACTCACTTCCTGGTTCAGACGGACCACAGGCCCCTCAGGTGGTTAATGCAAATGAGGGGTGAAAACCCAAAACTGTTGAGGTAGTCCATCTCCCTACAGGTAATGGAACACCGTCCTGGCACAGAACACGCCAACGCTGATGGTCTGTCCACGTTTTTCCACCTTAGTGAGGAGAACTCCCCAGGGGATGGGGAGCTCTCCCCACTTTTCAGCTGAAGAGGACACGTGTTAGACTTGGCATCTTTGGCGTGGTTACCCCTAACTTTTTGCCTCTTCCTCCTGAAATGTTTGAGACTGTGCTGGAATAAGTTTTGCTGGTTTAGACGCTTCGGGCACTTTGCCACTGCTGTTCAGTGCCAAAGTGCGAGTGCTCCCTGGAGAAATTGTGCTATAATTGGTTATCCATGATTGGCATATTTGTGTTACCCATAGGTCCTTAGTAAAGTGCACTACGTGTGCCAGGGCTGGTAATTCAAATGCTACTAGTGGGCTTGCAGCACTGGTTGTGCCACCCACACGAGTAGCGCTGAAACGATGTCTCAGGCCGGCCATCGCCGTGCCTGCGCGCAGTTCGCCAACTGCACTGTCGACCTGGCCTGTGTCCACACCTGCCAGGCCTTACCCTTCCCTTCTCGTACACGTTAGCCACCCCTATAGTAGGCCCGAGGTACCCCCCTGGGCAGGGTGCAGTGTATGTGAAAGGCAGGACATGTCCTAGTGTGGGTGACATGTCCTGGTAGTGAAATACCGCCAAATTCGTCTTTCAATTCAATTCAATACGTCTTTATTCGATAATTCCAATCATAAAAGACACAGTACAATCATAAAAGTGTCATTAAAAAAGATAATATTACCCTAAAAACATACAATTCTGACGAAAAAGAAATAATTCCATATAAAACCATATAAAACCATTCAGAAAACCTAAAATGGGAATACCCGCATGCCAATAGTATACTCAAGTAGTAATTCCTGAAGCAGGGAGATTTTTTCTTCGCAGTGCCCAAGACCAGCTGAGGAATTTCGTCACGGCAATAACAATATCTGCTCGTGTGTTTGTTGACAGAATGCGCAGAGCTGTCATACCCGATCTGGTGCCTAGATTTGAACACAACGGCTTCAGCCATCTTCGACATGGGCCCTTGTAGGCCGGGCACACAAACAATACGTGGGTTATCGACTCCTCCTGGGATGAACACGAGGGGCAGTTAGTTTCTGACACCTTATTCCATTTTGCAGTGAAAGATCTTAAAGGGAGAGTGCCCACTCTGAATTGGTGATATAATTTCCTATTGCCGGATTTCGTAATCAGATTCCAGTAGGCCTCAACTTCTGCTGCAAACTTGTGTTCCAGAAAGATGCCTGTGAGCGAATTACTGCCCACCACCGACAGAGTCTTCTTAGTGTTCATATCCCAATAGAGTGCTTTATACTCATCTTTATTGGGGAAAGAGTTCCCTATCGGGTCTTCCCACAGGTGTCTAAGGCCCATGTCAAACAACTTGCGCTTAAGTTTCTGCAGCCATTTGATTTTTGAAGACAAATCAGCATTTCTAATATACATTAAAGCATTAGCATAGGACACCAGTTCTGGGGTAGTCCATAGCCTCCTCCAGTATGCTAGGGGTCTAAATCCCGCCACCTCGTCAATAGAAGTACAACCCAAGTCTAGTAACAAGGGCTTAATTGGAGTTGATTGTGGGAGGGCGGTCAATGTTCTCAGAAACTTATTTTGTGCCTGAACTAGGGGTAGTAGATTTTCAAACCCCCAAAGTTCAGCACCATAGATTATGGAAGCTCTTATTTTCCCATTATAAATCGTTATAGCGGGCCCTACCGGTTTAGTGATGGAAAGTCGATGTTCTTTTAGTAGGGCTCCTGCTAGCTGATTATGTCTAAGAACTAGGACATCTAACTGTGGTGTCCAGTTTATCCTCCTGCCCATAGTCACTCCTAAGTATGTAAAAGTATCAGTTTGTTCCAAGAGAGCTTTATTCATTTCTACTCTGCCTTTTATTGATTTACGTTTATGCAGCACCATGAACTTAGTTTTATCAGTATTTACTACAAGTTTGTGGTCGTTGCATAAATCTGTGAATCTGTCCAGGGCTCGTTGCAGACCCGATTGAGTTTTGGATAAAATTAAAGTATCATCTGCAAACATTAAAAGGGGAACCCTTGAACCGGCAAGAGATGGAGCATCGGTTGGAAAATCAGTGTAATAAGTGATTACATTGTTTATAAACAGGGAGAATAGGGTAGGGGCAAGCACACAACCTTGGCGCACGCCCTTATCGACTGGAAACCTATCAGTCAATTCGCCCTGCTGTCCCCACCTTACCTGGGCATAGTTCGCCTCATGCAATTTGATAATAAAGCCTAGAATTTCCAGGGGCATCCCAGCCTCCTTTAAAGAATCCCAAAGCTTATGACGTGGCACTAAATCAATCGCTGATTTTAGATCAACAAAAGCCACATAAAGGGTCCCCCCTGCAAGGATTACCGTATTCTAATAAATCATCTTGAGCCTAAAAACTTGATCAATGGTGCTGACGTGGGGTCTGAAGCCCGCTTGGTAGGTAGATAGGACATTCTGGTCTATTGCCCATTCGTTAACCTTACCTAGCACAAGTCTTGCCACTATTTTCTGTAAGGTATCGATTAAACTTATCGGCCTATAGTTACTAGGACTGGTACAATCACCCTTTTTGTAAATGGGAATGATTTCAGCCCCACGCCATGTATCTGGAATTGGTGCACCTCCAGCGATTGCATTCATGATAATAAAAATATATTCCGTCCAATTCTTCTTATCATGTTTATAGATATCGGCCGAGATACAATCCGGGCCGGGGGCCCTCCCTGCTGGGGTCCCTTCCAAGACCCTTACTATCTCCCTTTTGTCGAATGTTAGAACATCCTCAGTGTTAATCTCAGGGTAAGTTGTTTCATTACCAGTCAGGGAGGCAAATTGAGCTTGATAGTACTTAACCCAGAGTTCGGGAGGTACATTGTTAACTCAATTGTTAACTTGTTAATTCGTCTTTCACTATTGGGGGGCTATCTTGCCCAATAGGACAGAATGGGGAAAGCTGCGTATCATGGTTACCTGCCTATCTTCCCATAGGAGCGAGATACAGAATTGGAGTCTGGTACCCCTGAACTCAGTATTTGATAACGCATCTTCTAGGACAGATGGTTTTTGAACTCTGTGTTCAAGAATGGCACTTTTAGAAAGTGGCTGTTCTCGTGTTCATCCTTTCCGTGTGCCTGTGAATGGGCCATCTGGTTTGCGAGTGACAGGGTCTGGTGAGGTGTGCGTGATCCCTGGTGGGGCAGAGTGAGTCAGTGCTAGGCTGAATAGGCCGATCGACACTTAGAGTGGTGGGAGGAGTAGCGCCCAGGCCTGAATAGGGCTGTGCCTGCCTTTCACATAGCTGGCTCCACCTCCTGCGGTGCCTATGATGACCCTGACACACCTGCACAAAAGAAGATGTGCCCTGGCCAAAGGCACCCCGAACTGGTTCAAACTGGGTCCTGGACCCTTCACACATAGAGAACAAAGACTTTGGGGTATAAATACTACAGCTGAAACCCCTGAACTTTAGACCAGTCTGAATAGACACCTTTGTGATCGAGAGGAATCCCTGCCGAGGAAGATCAGCTGAATAGACTCAGGAGAAGACTGCCCGTGCTGTGTGTCTGGGGTTGGCCTGTAGTTTGCTGCTTCCACTGAGGAGAGCACGAAGGGACTTTGCTGTGTGCTGTGTCCCCCTACTCGAAGACGGACTTTGCTGAGTGCTGTGTCCCTCTGAAGGAGAGAGTCTCCAAGGGCCTGGGTAGAGCTGGCTGCCTGTTTCCGAAGTCCCAGGCACAAAGGACTTCACCGCCAGCATCCCGGAACTTCCTTGCTGGGAGTTCCAGTCATTAGGAGGGCCTGAAACTGAGTGTGAGGCCTTTCTGCTATCGGGAGCTGTGTAAGCAACAAGAGGAGAAGAATCTGTTTCTGATCCACTAGAATCGCCGATGTCGCCACTTCACCGGAGACGACATCATTCTTCGCCGACGCCGTGCACCGTCATCGACATCCTTGTCCGAGGTACTGTTGTTCGGGAGTCTGGGTGACTCCGCACCTGCCGCTGCGAGCCTCGCAAGCAGTGTTGAACTTTGGACGTTACTTTGTCCTGACGCCGAGGTAGCCCTGTGGGTGCTACCTGATTTCTGCAACTTATTTTTCATATTTGCAACGATCTATCTAAAGACATTTCATCAAGCAATCTTATATGTGGAACTTATTGTCATTTTGGTCTTGTTTATGTTTAGTAAAGATAAATTATTTTTCTAAACCGATGTGGAGTCTGTTTGTGGTGCTATTACTGTATCACTGTGAGTGTTGGTACAAGTACTTTATGCATTGCCTTGGAAGATAAGCCTGTCTGCTCGAGCCAAGCTACCGAGGGGGTTATCGACAAGCGTGTATCCCCCTTACTCTGACTAGAAGCAAGGGTCCCTATTTGGTCTAAGGTACCTGCCTCAGCCAACTAAAGGCCCCCATTTCTAACATTGGTGGTCAGTGGCGAACTTGTATTTGTACTTGACCCACAGTGATTGGTGTACATCACTAGGATTAGTGCAGACCACTACACAGCCACATATTGTTTTTTATTCTATTTTTGATCTGTGAAGCATACTCGCCATGTCGAATCCTGAAAGAGCAGCAAGGGAAGGAGCTGAACTGGAGTTCAGCATTGAAGATCTGTATTCGTACAAAATCTAGCAACTCAAGCAATTCTGCAAAGATCTAGGGTGTCCCCTGAGAGGGGGCGAGAAGAAAGATGAGCTTCAGAAGGCCTTGGAAGCATGGTGGGAGGCCCAAGGTGCTGCTGACGGTGATAATACACCTGTGGAGGTCGAAGGGCAAGGGAATAGATTTGGGCCACAGGATTTATTTGTCTGTGCCACGGGTAGCCAACAGGGCTGCCAGCATTCATTCCGCCGGGAATCTCTCCCGAGAAGAGCGAGAAGAGAACCAAAAGATCTGAGAACATGAGCTGGAGGTCATGAGGCTCAAGGAGAAGGCCGAGGAAAGAGCTCGGGCCTTAGAGGAGCGGAAGTTGATCTTCTGTCATGAACTGAGCATGAGAGAGCTGGATATCAAGGCCAAGCAATTGGAGTCCGACTCGAGTGGTGGCAGCGCACAGCCAGTGCAAGGGGGTAAGGTGTACATCCCCAAGGATGTAGTTCAGAATTTCCAAAAGGGACAGGATATCCATGCGTGGTTTGAGTCGTACGAGATTGCTTTGAGCATGAATGGGGTGCAATAGTTATTGTCATTTTCTTTTTCTTTTTTGCGCAGTGGGGCAATGCTCCTCTGCCTTAGCGGAGGAGCCGCCACTGCCTGTATGTTTGGCGTTGTGAATTGGCCCAAATATGTTTGGCATGTATTAGTAACAACCCCCTTACTAAATCAGGTCTTTGAATAATATATCCTGTTTTCTTACCTTTGTTTGGGTTCTGTATAGGGATTTAATGTCTCCTGCCTCAATTGATAATCTAGTTCCCTGAATATATAGTTTAGGTCTTCCTGCACTGAAGAGTACTGTTCAGAAGACCCCATATTTAATATACAATGTACTCTCTCAACATAGATTTATATCCCATCTGCAACAGGCAGGATATCACAAATGCCACAAAGGTCTTTGACTTATGAACATGGCAAAATATTTTGACGGAATTTTGTGGTCTGACACAAGAGTTTTTGGGGTTGGAGACCGGTTTTATTTGGGGGTACTCAGGAAGCTTAATGGCTTTAGAAAAGATTGTCCCATTCCTGTCAATCCATTATCCCATTCCATTTTTTATAACATTTTATTGATTTTTAAGTATGCCATTAACAGAAAAAACAGAGAAAACAAAGCACCATAGCGTACCGCTCCCTCACCCCGAGCCTGAAAATACACCATATGCCAATACTAAAACAAATGTTCACAATTAACACTTAAGCTGAATTCATTATGTAGGGCAACAAAAAGTATAGGGGTCACAATCTAGAAAATCAGTATAAAGTGCACTGCAATAGAGCATGGAATTTCAGCAATTTGCATAGAAATGATTACCTGGGAAGTAAAGTGGCCTGTGCAAAAGTACGTCATAAAACATTGCTAAAATATTTGTGCAAAATATACAAATAGTTAATGCGCCAAGTTGGATTGATCCCCTAGCTAGATCTGTAAAAATAGCGATTGGTTAAGGTTTGTAGGCCCAATCTTTGGTGCTTGTTTTCGTTAGGGCATAAGGTGATCATATACATATCTACTGTACCAGACCGCTCCCATCTCGATGGTGTCTAAGCTATGAACAGGTTTACCCACTCATATTTGTACTGCTCATGTCTGGAAGCCAAGGAAGATATCCCTCTTTGCCTAACTTTATTGAGAATTTGTTTGGGGAAACCAGCAAGATAGAGGTTCCCAGATAACTAACCCTTTCTTTTTGGCCCGGATGCCCTTTTTAGAGTAAATAGCTTTTTCAAGGGTGAATATTGAGTATAGCGGGCCAACCACTGTGAATATAAGGGAGGATTCTATCCAAGCTGAGGTTATGCATAACCTATAAATTGCCATAGCGACAAATATTAGGGCCCCACCATTCTTTCTGTCAACTGTATCTTGTACGCCCAGCAGAATTGCCGTAGAGGTTAACAAGATGTTTTGAGATAAAACCTGTCCGAGGAAGTCTTGCATCTTGGTTAAAAGCGGCCAAAGCTCTGCACATGTAGCAAACATGTGGGCTGGATCTGCACTACTTTCTGCTCATCGCGGACAGTGCATACCTTTGCCAGTCCCCCACTTTGCGATTCTACTTGGTGTAAGATATAAAGAGAAGCACGTTTTATAGAATTGTGCCTGCAAGTGGCTGATAATTAATCACTATGAGCAAATTTAAGAGCGAGGCAAAAGACATTATTGGTAGTGTTCAATATTTGCTGCCACATTTTTGAAATTTTTGCCAGGTCGTCGGGCATTAGGCTAATTACGGAGTCATAGATTAATCCAATTCGGGGAGTGGTGGATGCACGTAGTTTCTCGATTAATTCGCATTTAGTGAATCCCGTGGGCCCACCGGTCTTGCGTGATAAGAAGGCCCTGCTTGCGTAATATTTAAAGGCTTCCCTGTTACTCAAGTTGAATTGGGTTTTAAGTTCCTCAAAGACCAGGACCCCTTCGGTCGAATATAGGACCCCTACTTTGTCTACACCTGAGTTAAACCAATTTTGAAAGTATGATTCCCCAAAAATGTCTGGTAGGTTAGCGTTCTTATTAGTAGGAGTATAGTAGTTCAATCTACCGATTCCTAAGAGTTTACGCATGGCGGAGAAAACCTTAAATGTTTCCATAAGGGTCTTGAATTTAACCTTCTTGTAATACCCAAATTCGAGGTGGGGCCACAAGCACCCCGACGCATCTGGGCCAAGTAAGAGTTTAAAAGATGACGGGAGTCCTGTTGGTAGTGTTGACAGTAGGTCTTGCATCAGTATTGGGCATGTCTGTAAAACAGTAGCCCATTAGTATAGTCTTAGATTTGGAAGTGCCCAGCCCCCTCTTTCCCAGGGAAGAGATAAAAGTATGAACTCTCTCCTTGGTTGGGAGTATGCCCATATAAACTGAGAAAATAATCGATCAAATCTTAAGAGCATTGTATTGGTAAATTCCAAGGGGATAGTTCTAAAGAAATACAGAATTTTGGGAAAGAAAATCATTTTAAGGACATTGCATTGGGCCACAATAGATAAATGTAAGTTGTTAAGATGGCTCAGAGCCTTCTTTGTCTCTAGAGCGAGGGGGTCCAAGTTTTCCCTGACTATTAAATCTGTCTCAGGCAAGATGTTTACCCCTAGATATTTTTCTTTAGAGACAACTCTTTTGTCTGTCTAGGTGATCTTTTTATTTGCTATAATTTTGGTTTTCCCTTTATTAAGTGCGTATCCCGATACAGCACAAAAGTGCTGAGCCTCTTGCTCTATTGCTATTATAGCTTTCTCGGGATACGGTGTCACAAAGGCTAAATCGTCCCCGTAAGCCATGATTTTGGTTTCTAGGCCGTGTCTATAAATAGCTGGGATTTCCTGGCTTTTCTCCAGCTTTTTAATAAAAGGATCAATGTACATTACGAAGAGCAACGGGGAGCAGGGGCAGCCCTGGCGTGTCCCACGTGTGATTTTACTTTGCTCCGTTAGTAGCCCGTTGATAGACACCCTGGCTGTGGGATTATGATATAAAGCCTTTATGGCCTGGATAGCTCTAGGACAAAAGTTGATTCTCTGCATGACGCACCGAAGAAACATTCTGGAGACCCAATCGAATGCTTTTTCAGCATTGATAAGTATTAAAGCCATCGGGTCTCCTGTGGTCTGTGCTGCGTCGAACTGAGTAATAGTCCTCCGGATGTGCTCTGTAGTCCCCTTATTGGGAATAAACCCATGCTGCCACCAATACACAAGACTTTCAATTTTGGCTGAGAGTTGGGACGTAAATATTTTGGAATGCATTTTAGAGTCTATATTGATGAGCGTAATTGGGCGATACGAGGCCATTTCTAATGGAGACTTGTCTTTTTTAGGAAAGACAATAGTCTTGGCTGATGCTCACGATTGGGGTGGGGTTGCGCCATTGAAAATTTGGGTCACCAAGGATTTAAAAATATCTTTCATTTGAGAGGAGAAAACGTTATAAAATTCGACTGGTATGCAATCAGTGCCTGCTGCCTTGTCATCTTGTAGGTTAGCCAGAGCCATGGCAATTTCATCCCAAGAGGGAGGATCCTCCAGCTGTTCCCGATCCTCCCTGCCAAGGTGTGACAGCGAGATAGGGTTGAGGAAATTGTCGATCTTTAGCTGCCTATTGTCTTGTGAGTCAATACCCTCTTCAGAATATAGGCCTTGGTAGAATTTGCGGACAGCTGTTTGTATTTCATCCAGATTGTTGGTGATTGCCCCTACAGAAGTCCTAATGGAGTGTTTCCCATTAATGGTAATCTGTTGCCTGGTTCTCACGGCCAGCTGGTGGCCAATCTGCTCGCTAAAATCATACATTTTTTCCCGAGTGGCAGTCCACTTGGCAGCAGCTTTCTCGGACAATATAGAGCTTATATCTGCTTTGATGGCAACTATAGTGAGTTGTGCTGACTCTATCTCTGCCCCAGTCTGGATTGCAACAATAAGGTTTTCCTCAGCCCTTGCACACATTTTTTGTAATTCTGTAATCTGAGCTTTCTCCTGCTTGTTCTTTCTAAGTGAGAATTGCAAGGTCTCCCCTCAAATGCAAGCTTTTAGAGTATCCCACACCACCATAGTTGGGGCAGAGCCGGTGTTAATGTCTAGGAAATCTTGTATCTAACTTTTCATGTGATTTTGGTATCCTAAATCAAGTGGTAGTGCTCCAGGACGAGACTTCTTTACAGGTAGCCAAGCCCTGTATATTAAAGATTAGAGGATTGTGGTCCGATAAAAATCGAGGAAGAATATCAATACTGCTATTGTGGATCAGAGAGGGTGAGGCCAAAAAATACTCTAATTGTGCAAAGGAATGATGAGGTGCAGAATAAAATGTGTACCCTGACTGATTTGCTTTCAGACAGGACCAGACATCCACAAGCCCATGTATATGTAGAAGGTTTTTTAAGGCTTGCAGAACCTTAGGTTTTCGACTTATATACCCCGTTGATCATTCGTTTCCCAGTTGCTGGGCAGATTAATATTAAGGTCCCCACATACAATAACTGGAAGAGGTCAGTGTACTAGCTCCCCTTAAACCCAGTTGATCACTCCGGGGTCGTCCACTATGCTCCCATATGTGGAGCTTAGGGTAAAAGAATATGCAGGAGTTAACCAACATTCTGCTAGAGCTCATCTTCCTTGAGGATCAAACTTTGCCCGAATGAGTTGTAGCAAGCGCTTGTGTTGTGCTAAAATTGCAACCCTCCCTTGTGCGTGCGCCCTGCGACGTTCCCCGATGAGGCTGTATCCCATAGATTTTAGGAGATGTGTCTGGAAGCCCTCTATATGTGTTTCCTGGAGGCAGACTATGTCAGCCCCCATTAAGCACAGTCCCTGGGCTACCTTCTGTCTTTTTCGATAATCGTTCAACCCGCAGATGTTCAAGGAGACAATTTTAGAATGCGTTGTATTTGTCATGTCAGTCTGGTACAGTGTGGCTGCGTTAGTTACATACATGAGGACAGGAATCAATGGCCCAAGAAGCCCGATATTATAAACATAATAAAGAAATCTGCCCATCATGATGAAATTGAGTGACCCATCCCAGACAGTTTCAAAAGAGAAATTTCAGCACAAATACATAAACAAATTGGCACATGAACAAAAAACAAATAAAGCTCTCACAGGCTCAACCCCCCTCGCCCCCTGACCTGCCTCAGCCCCAACACCCTGGATCACCCCCCGCCCCCCATCCCCCAAAAGTTAGCAATCAGGTAACACCTGAATGATGGATACCTGCAGTAAAACTCCGCCACCCGGCCCGCCATGTTAAAAAACGGTGTATAAAAACTTAATAGGCCAATAAGTAATAAGAAGGGAAATACTAGCCTAAAACAGTTTAGAAAGGAGGAGAAAAAAAAAAAGAAAACAAGGAAGAAGAATAGGAAATGAAGCGGCCCTTACCTTAAATTTCTACCACTGGACCCTTGCTTGGTCTAGGCTCAAGATTACCAAAGACTGCCCATAATTTATTTCAACCGCACCGGCCCTTTGAGGTGCCTGTCCAATGCCTGCCCCACCTCTGTCCTCCACCCCCTCAAAAAACATTTAAAAAAGAAGGGTATCTAGTATGCAACATTTTTAGAGCTATTGTTCATAATGATCATTAACTTTGCTCCTTTCTGGCCTTAACTTCAGAGAGATATTCTTGGGCTTTAATCTCAGACAAAAAAAGTACGTGAGGAGCCATTCACGATGATTTTCAGTTTGGCAGGGTTCATAAGAAATACTTGTGCTCCTAGTTGCTGAAAGTGGGTAAATAGCTGGTGGATACGCTATATTCGTTCCACCATAGTGTGGCAAAAGTCGGGCTTTGTGAAAAAGGACACCCCCTCGAAGCACTTCAGGGAATTCTGCCGGGCCTGTTCAAAAACCATCTGCCTAAGTAGAAAGTTCCCGAAAAGAAGGATTCTCTCCTTCGTTGGCATTGACTTGTTGTTTGTTCATTGTAAAAAGGGAAGCGGTGGGCACGTTGGATCTCGTGCTCCCAATTCCACTCTGTGTGCTCTGGAAAAGCCCCCTCAGGAGTTTCACAATGTAGCGCCAAGGGTCTTCCCCCTCCACCCCTTCGGGAATCCCTAGTAGGCGGAGGTTGTTTCGGCGCTGTCTGTTCTCCTGTTCCTCCATCTTCCACATGACGTCTGTCATGCAGTCGCTTTGGGTGGGGCACTGATTTTTCATGGTGGTGACTTCAGTTTCCATGCTTTCAGTGCGGCCCTCAATCATAGTAACCCGCTCACCGATGTCCGAGCAGATTTTGTTTAGTTTTCCAGACTCATCCATAGTGTAAGGCTTTCGAAAGCCTCGCTAAAGTAGCAAAAACGAGGCAGAAATATGTTGACCATGATTTTATTCACTTACACTATGGATGAGTCTGGTTAATTTTGGCTAGACAACTTTGACATCCAACCACCATTTTAATAGTGCTCGGTTTACCCTGAATAAAGTTTGTTTGGTTTAAACCAAGTACATCACCTTTTCTGTTTCATCACACTTGGATGACATAAAAACCCGCTCCGCTGTAACCAGGCGTTGTAGCACACAAGGGAGGCATTCGGCCTCTCTGGTGGGAACCCAATCATGAAGCTTGTCACCAACCAGGTTGGTGAGTGAGGGTTCTTTTTACTCACAAGAGTGATTTCACTTTTTCTTTCTCTGTTTTTTTACTTTTCAATTCACCAATTGTGTTTGCCCTGCACTCTTCTGTTGTTTTTGCTTAGACTTATTAGGGGGTATAAGAGTGTCTTATTTTTCCCTCTCTCTCTCGTTGTTGAGACACACATGGAGACATACATTAGTCATTTCTTCGAGCTACTGTTGCATACCACATGTATGTTTAAAGGAGAAGGACAAAATCTACTGGAAGATAAAGCACATGATGAATGTAAAGATGCACTGTGACACAATCCCTTTTTGGTCCCTTTTTGGGAATTATGATATGTCCTGAAGATTGTCCACTATAAAGACCACTTTAAAAAAAAGACAGACCACGGCCGTCGCCAGCACCACCTCCGCCACCACCACAACCACCTCAACATGTGTGCTAAATGTAAAGGAATCACGGCACATGGACCTTCATACCTAGTACAGGTTCTGTGTGGAGTGTCACATCACCTCGCACTGTGACCTGGCTGGTGCTGGTCCATTGACACCTGGGGTCAAATTCTAACTTCTAGTTACATATGATTTATACTGCAACAAGTTGGTAGCAAATAAATCAGTACAAATAAGGCTCTGATTCAAATTGATTTGAGTTGCATCTTGGAAAGACTTATTGTTGTATAGTTCTGCTACACTGTGTGAGGCCTTTTCTTTGAGTCCTGGGGCAGTCAGAAATCACAGGCAATATCTGTAACAAGTATTGTAATTTACCACTGGTAATCTAGTGCCACAATGCTTCGACACACAAACTGAATAGCCAAATAATCCCTTTTAGAAGTTGACTCTCTTAGGCTAGTGGAGTGGAGCAGTGAAATCTTAAAAAGGTAGGTGTTATGGGGTTAGACTCTCAGAAACAGTTACACATGCAGACAATACTTACAATGGAACATTCATGCAGGTTGTATCACTGTAAAAGTAAGGTTTTTTTTTTCTGGTAAGTAAAATATTCTACACACTAAGTAGTGATACACGTGAGAATAATGAACTATCTAGCACCTTCTGGGTCAGAGAACCAACCCCCAAAGAGATTTGTTTCTCCTTATTGACAGGTGCCAGATTTAAGTTTAATATTGCACACCATGACCAATGTTCCTCTATGTGATAAGGTTTGACTGCTCTCTGGTCCATTCACAAGTATTTACTCTCTTTATTCTCCAAAACCTTTTTATAGAGTTCACTTGAAAGTCAAAACTAAGAATCCTCACATTTTAGGTAAGCTGTTTTGGGAATGTGGTTTCAGAGACTGGAATGGGCTGAGGAATTCACCTGCTATTAAATCCAAAATGATGTTCAAGATGTTCAAAGGACCAGCCACCCAAAGGTAATGAAGTGTCCTCCATTCTGGCCTAGTAAATAAATCTTCTCAGTGCCTCTTTGGCGATGTCCAGTGCATGATGATTTGGTGCTTGGTTGCTGATGCTGGGTCAGATGGGCATTATCACTGCAGTCCAAGGCTGTAGGCAATGTCCTTCTGGAGGGAGTGGAGTGGCAATGGCCTGCTAGGCTTCTTGATCAGCATACATATGCTTGGTCTGTAGCTCCAAATCCCATGATTGTGGTAGGAATTTTAAAGTGGCAATGCACCCACAGAGGACACTGAGAAGTCCACTTGCCAGTGGACTACTGACATGGACTTGGGGCAGTGATGAGAGTTCAGACCAGTGATTAATAGGAGCTGGTGTTTTCCGGTGCTCAGCACCGGCACTTAATGGTCAACACCTACACCTTTGACAGTCTGCCACATGGTGGCGCTGTCTATCTAATTTAGAGGTGAACGCAACAACAGTTGTTTATTACTTCAATGTGACATACCTGCCACCCAAGCCATTCTTATAGCTTTGGGGGCCCAGAATACTTGTAGAGTGTGATGGTCAGTAGTTGTATTGTACTGTCGTCAGCAGCACTGGTGGGGGCAATGGGTTGCACAAACCGCAGTGGCCTTCTGACGAGGGCCCTGGCACTTACGTTTTTACAAATCAAGCACTGGTTCTGACTACCATAATTCCAATTGCTTTGGCTAGAATGATGATTCCAGTGGTTCCAGAATCAGGATGAACTCTAGCTAATGGCATGGAATCCAGGGCATTCATAGAAGTCAGGATTTATTTTAACCTTGGAGTAGTTGAAAAGATAGATAAAGCACCCTACTGGCAGAAGGAAGGGTGGGACAGAGCACGACCACCATTCTTAAGGGTTGAATGCAATGAAGCCTCTACTGGAACCAGAAGTCATATTGCTTTTTTCCTGGCAGATAAGTGAGACAAACTTTTGTCCCCTGAGTAGTTACGGCCCATCGGGCTCTCTCGCACATTTTCTACCTAATATACGGGCTAATATCGTGGTTTTCAAAGTATTTTTACTGACAACACACCCCAGCTCTTGATGGAGATGTGTACGCACTTCCTTTACACCACACATTCCAGGAAGGCATCGTCTCCAGAGATTTCTTGACTTAGATATAGGGAAAGGGGCAACCATGTAGCCATTTCACTCCTGAATATCTACAGTTACTAGTGGCCGAGATGGGCATTGGTATCCTCCGACAAAGTTGGCCACCATCTTCATGCATTGTTTGAGAGTGTTTTTTGCATGTTTATATAGTCAGAACCTCGACTCAAAGGCATTTGAGCATTTTATATGAGCTCCAGTTATACAGACCTATTAACTTCAAAAGAAAAGTCACCATGTGAGGAGGGGTTTGGCTTAGAGGGGGAGGCGCATTATGCCAAGAACTATCTGAGACGCCCATCTGCCTCCATCAACCTCTTCCCCCCTTCCAAAATGCCTACAACAAAAGTCTGCTGAGACTGATGTGTCCTGGGGTGTTTTTACACTCTTTAATGGGCATCGGCTGCTTACAGCCTCAAAACGCAAGTTGGAAATCCACTCTTTGCAGTGGTTTCCTACTCGCCTTGCCTCCCACCGTGTGATATAGGATCCTCACTTGGTGACCATGTGTAGTGAGCCGATATTGTGTGACACACTGTGGCACTGTGTGAGTTGGCAGGTCTAAGTTATATCTCAAAAGACCAGACATTTTGTGTTTTTGTTTTTAGGCATAGGGAGATTAAGAGATTTGCCCAGAATCACAAGATGGTGGGCAGACGTCAGGACTCAAACCTGTTCCCAAACTCAGCAGCTCTGGCTGTAACACCACATCCTCTCCTGCAGATATAATGGAGATAAAGTGTAGGAAATCTTCCTTTCTGCGTGGTCACCTCATATTGTTCACCTTGTGCTGGACGATATATCTTTGCTAGTGTTAGAACTCTGTCCCTAGTATAGGATACAAGGTGTACCCAGGGCCTGAAAGATAAATGCCGCTAGTTGACTGCTATGACCTAAACTGGGTGTGGCTCTAATCAGCAAGGCTGAGCCGGAAAACCAAGTGAACAAGGAAGTGCCAATGCTGATAAATACTGTAGCTCATTAAATGTGACATGGAAGAAACCTCAAACAACAACGCTATTACTACTGAATAGTATTTATTTCAATTTCTTTTCATGTAGTTATAGAAACATCTTGTATAGCAATTTTTGTGTGTACAAGAATCTGAAGCCGTCTACAGGTATAGTTACATATTACAGTGAACACATAATGGAAAACGAATTTTGAAAGACTGTCTGCCAGAAAGGTAGAACGAAAACTTTAGAACACCATTCAAACACCACTCCTCATTCAACAACCACACAATCACACACAAACTGTCCTCTGGAAACCGTTTTTTTTGCGTGAAATTAACCAAAGGAATAATCAACCTGGTGAGACTTAAAAGGGATTATACAAGGGTGCATAACACCTAATGTTGGTAGAAATCTTAGCGTTTTGAATTGATTTTTAACGATGCACCAGCTTGTTAACTTTACACCAGTGTTTGACGTTTCTACTACACGTAACAAAAACAAAACAAAGGTCGACGCGTTTCGAACCCCTAGTCCTTGAATGGGGGGTTCTCCTCAGGACCAAACCACTAAAAGAAAAATGAAAATAGAGGGTGTGGCAACTCCTTTAGACAAATAACAAAGCCTCAGCATTCAGAAAGCTAAAAATGAAGCCAATTCTTACCAGAGTGGTAGCGTGAGACAAGCTATGAAAGCTATGAGCCAACTGAAAAAAGCGAAAGATTGAAGTGTGTTACCACTAACAGTGAAAGACATAAAATAATCGACAAATTGTCAAAGTCATGACAGTCATTGCGTCAGAGAAAAGTACTCACATCTAATGGCGGGAATCGTTTCTTAACAAAGGTACGAGGAATTTATTCCGTAGTCAGGAGTGCAAATCTCACATAATTGGGAAGGAGCAAGGGAACTCTGTTTAGACGAGAAACGCAGTGTTACCCTGTGGCGCCCAGTTTGGTAAGCACATCGTATTGCTGTTAGAAATGGAGGTTTTTACATACCTCAGTCTTCCCTTTTTAGTCAAGCGGAGTGAAAAGACACCTGGATGGCGGCGGAGCCGGATCTGCACAGGAGGGAGATACGTTAGAGTTGGAGATGGTCACCGGTATAAACGACCTATTGGACAACGGCCGGCAGGCCGGGAGCAGTTACCTGAATCTCGGCGCGAATCGCTTTGAGTGGCAGCAAATGCAAGCAGGTGATCGGTGGATACTTCCGTGTATGGTTTAAAAGAAGGAAGGAGAATTGTGGGATACTCGGAATTGTGGGTAATGTAGTTTAGGGACCGCAAAGAAGATCGTAATGGTGATAAATGTTCCCATGGGATGGGGGAATAGAATCTTGACGAAAAATGTAAGAGTGACTCACTCTATTTTTAGAGGTAGAATGCGGTTGGAATAAATACACTTGCTCGATCACTCAGTAGGTTTCCAAGATTGGAACCAGCCCGGCTTGTACATTATAGCTGAGTCCTCAACTATTAAAGTCTGTAGATCTCCGACAGTTCATTAAGGCCATTTATAAAAGTGTCGAATTTTAGGATGAGCATGGCTTCGCGTTGTGATAATTTTAACTCGAGGTCGCCTCCTCTGTGGCCACATTCAACCTTCGACATCACCGTCCACCTTAAATCTTCCATAGTGTGACCCATTTTATGCCAATGGTTGACAAGAGGTGCTGTCTCCACATTTTTCTTTATCCGAGATTTGTGCTGCGTTATCCGATGGCGGACGTCCTGATTGGTTTTCCCAATGTAAAGCTTTTCGCACGGACATAAGATGCCATAGATGACGTATTTCGTCTTACAATTAGAGAAAGTTTCGTGTTTCCAGTGAATGCCTCCATGGGAGAACAGGACTCCTCCGAATGTTTGGTCGCAACAGGAACAATTACCACATTTGTGGTGGCCTTGTATAGGCGTAAGTCCGAACATTTGTCTTAGTGTGGGTTGGGTGGCTTTGTCCAGTGATGCCCTGATAATGTGGTTGGCCACATTTTTCTCTCTTTTAAAAGCAAAAAGGGGGACATCCCTCAAAGTGGAATCCAGATCATGAATTAGATGCCAATTCTGGTGAATAACTTTCTTTCAGTTGATTCGAGTTAGGGCAGAAGGTTGTAACAAATACCTGTCGATCAATGGCAGATTTTGTGTTTTTTGTCAGCAGAGTTTCTCTCAGAGTCCAAAGTGCTCTCTTTTTGGCCGATTTTACCAGTTTCTTTGGGTAACCCCTATCTTGTAGTTTTTCGACGAGATGGTTGGCATGAATGTTATAATCATCCTTAAAAAAGCAATTCCGTCTTATTCTCAAGAATTGGCCGTATGGCAGATTTTCTTTTAAGCTCCTGGGGTGATTACTTGAGAAAAGGAGGGCCTTATTCCTGTCAGATGGCTTGGTGTATAATGTCGTAACTAGGCAACCCTCGACAGGAAAAACTTGGACATCGAGAAATGGGATCTTAATTTTTGATGAATTAATACTGAATTTGATGTCGGGAGATCTCTGATTAAGCCAATCGTAAAACTGTGTAAGTTGTTCCTCATCTCCGGTCCATGTCATGAAAATATCGTCGATAAATCTCTTCCAAGTTGTAATGTATTGATTGTAAGGATTGTTATTGTAAATGAATTTATCTTCGAACATAGACATGTAAAGAACTGCCAATTCCGGAGCGAATGGACAACCCATCGCTACTCCTTTTGTTTGAAAAAAGAATTCTTTACCAAAAGAAAAAAAGTTTTTTTTTAGAGCAAAGCTAGCTAGATCGATGATAAACTCTGTGGGGACCCGTAAGGGTCTTGGCCTTTTGTCCAGGAAATACGAGAGGACGGCCAAAGCTTCGTCCTATGGAATTTGGGTATACAAAGAATTGACATCCAATGTCACCAAAATGTCTTTCTCAACAGTAAATGGAACATTCTCCAGTTTATTGATGAAATCTGTTGTGTCTTTGAGAAAAGATGGTACCTCCTCCATGACTGGTTTTAAAAAGTAATCCACATATTTTGAGATGGGTTCGTTTAAGGAATCGCACCCAGACACGATGGGTCTGCCTGGCGGCGAGGTCTCATTTTTGTGCACTTTGGGCAAGATGTAGAAAACCGGAGTCCTAGGATGTTTATTTTTCAAGAAGTTGTATTCCTTGGGGCCTAAGAAGCCTTGTTCAAAACCTTTCTCAAGAATGTCAATGCTAGTTGACTGCAGCACCTGTAGTGCCATCCACTACAATGGTAATTGAAACATGGCTTCAGGCTTACTCTGTGTACCCTGGCTGTAGGGGTATACATATTGCAATTTGACCTGTTAAAAAAAATCCTTTAGACGGGTCGAAATCTCCATTTTAAATATTAATAGGTTACCCCTCTGTAGACTTTGTAGTCCACAAGACAGGATGAATGGTACTTAAAAGTCTTTGCAGTGGCTAGCATCCAAAAGCAATTTTTTTCCAGAACACAGATTAAAATTGTAATACTGTATCGCAGTAAGAGACTAGCTTGAAAAATAATTATACAACTATTGTAATTGTTATTAAAAATCCAGTTCAATTATGAAGTCGGATTTGTAATAAAGATAAAGGAAAAGTTACATTTAGAAACGTACCTTTTGCCTGCCTGACGTTCCTGGAGGCTGAATTTGCATTTGCTCTCCAATTTCTGCCAGCCTCTAATTAACAATTAAATAAGCGAGAAAAGGATATAAAATGCCTCCCAGGAGCAAACAATAGGCTGACCTGAATGGGCAGAGATGACTACTCTGAACATCCCAAAATATGCAGGGTGGGGAGCTGTGAGAATCCCTTTTGACATTACAGTGTATTACAGTACAATGGAATGTCAAATCCTGCAGGGCTGCTGGATGTACATATAACACTTTGGGGGCACTGAAAAGTAAGGAAAGCCAGGTGCCAGTACTTCTGTTGCCACTATCTGGTTGCTGGAAAACTCTACTTTTGCTCTACCAGAGTTCTGTTTCTGGGCTTCACATATAATACTGGAGGTGCACTTGAACGGAAGGGAAAAGGATAGCAAAACAATTCTTGTGTATCTACTGTCTTGTTGCTAGAAACCCCTGGTTTGGTCTACTAGACTTCTGTCTCAGGGCTTATTGTGGGTACATTGGCTGCCCTAAACTCGATTTTAGTGTTAGATGGGGAAGGACACTAGGTTTACCATAGTGCACTCCCCCCACACACACACCCAGCCCTCAGAGCCCAAGTTTAGTATGGCCGAAGACGTTCATCATTTTGAAAATGCCCCAGGTGGGTAGGCATGGCCCTGAGAACTTTTACTGCATTGGTTTGGGCATGCCCAGGAGTCATTCCCACTCACTAGCTCGTACCAGGCTGTCACCTGGCAGGTAAAACATTTCACACACATTGTTAATTTAGTAGCAGTGGTATCTTTAATTTTTATATGATGACAGTACATAAGGTTAAACGGTTTTTGAGGTGAAGACTGTTCAGGTGTTTCATCGGGGTCACTGGTTCTTTTTCTTTTTTGTTCTAGGTTGGTCCTCCTGCCAGCACCCTCAAAAGAACAAACCAAGCCACAAGTGAGTTCACAGCCTTTAAATTGTTCTTTTCTTTCTCTAAGTCTAGTAGAACTCTCTTTCTTCCTGTCAGGATCAGCGGGTCAGCACACCGCCTGTAAACGCGGAAGACAGGCCGCGTTCGGACAAAAGACTACAAGTCCCGGCGGGCGCTGCGAGAGACGTATCACGTGACTCGCGCAACGTCCGTCGCAGACATAAAAGGGGAAAGGTCGACTCCCTCGGAGCCGATAATTCTTCCGGAGTACGCCGGCGAGGAGCATCGCTGTTGGAGAAAGGAGATTTCGGGAGTAATACAGCGCGAGGGTGGCGAACATTCTCAGGGACTACCAAGCACCGAGGTGAGGCGTATCTTAGCGGGAAGTTCCCTCGGCTCTTCTGAGGGCCGAGAGCCAAGACCCGAAGGATTCCCGAACAGAAGTGGTTAGGGTGTTTCCCGGGGCCACAAGACTCTCGAGCTCGTCGCGCCTCTGTTGGAGAGACCGGCGGGTCTCATGCAGAGGAGCGGTGCTTACACAAAGGCCTCATCATTCCCCTCCTGAGGGCGTGTGCGTGTGTTTCAATCCTGTCACTACCATTGTGGCTTGAGTTTCTATGACCATGCGATACATGATGTGAAGTTCCATATCTTTCAGTCGTTGCCTTGTGAAACAATAGAGACTAGCCATCATGTGCTGTGCATTCTTTTGAATGGAATAACGGATGCTTAAATCCTGCAAATACTGGCATATGCAAGACGTGTAGAAAGAGCGCGTTTGCAGCCGGTCCTCATTATTGTTTCTTTGTTTGTGTTTCTTGCATTAGGCATAGGAGAGAGCCTCAGTAAGAAGGGGGGTGCCATATGCTGAGCAAGAGAATAACGTTTAATTTCAAGTGGGTATAGACACATGAAAAGGCTGTGGCATATCGTGTTTTCTGTGTTCTTCTTATTGAAGTACTGTTCCAATCTGTGTGGTTTTGTCCCCTTTGTTTTGCATTAGTTACCTGAAGCCTCTTGACACTGCCTCTGGCTCTTCCCTATAAATTAAGCCGTACCTTTTTTTTGCTTTTCAGGTGAGGGGGTGCGTCAGTGTTGGTAACTGATGGTTATCAAGTTAACAGTTCTAACTGGCTTATAGCGATAGAGGTCTCACCTGGTATTTGTTTTTTACCTGTTTTTCAGATCTCCCTCCCTGCTGTCCCCCCCCTTTCCTTCCCCCGTTCGATTACCTCAACAGTCCGTGTTCATTTATCAGCCGGACTTGGGGTTGTCCAGAGGTGGGCCCCTTTAGAGCATCAACACAACCCTGGGGACATCAGAACGGAGGAACCTGACAGAATTATCGGCCCAAGAATTCTCTTTTCCTCCCGGTTGTGTTGAAGGCTAAGGATGGCTACCTTAGAGGATGTAATGACTGCGTTAGCGCAAGTGCAGGCAGAGCTAGTTGCGTCCCGACAGGAGACAGCGGCCTTACATTCCTGTGTCGATTTCATGCAGAGAAACCCGTTTAGTGTGGGTGGCCCCTCACTACCGTCTTCAGTAGTGGTAGAAGTGCCTTCCTCGGTACCCTTGGCCCCACCCGAGAGATTCCATGGGGATAGAAAAAAGGTCCAAGTGTTCATGACCCAGGTATTGCTTCATTTCACCTGTAAGCCCAAAATGTTCCTTACCAACCAGGCTAGGGTCGCCTTTCTGATCTCGTATTTGGGGGGGGGGGAAGCTGCCCAGTGGGCGGTCCCTATAGTTCGGAATGACGACACCCTGCTCTTCGATTGGGATGCATTCAGAACAGCCTTCGAGAAAACGTTTGACAGGCGAGCCGAAACGTTCTCGGCGGATAAAGATCTCCTCGAGCTGCGGCAAGGATCCCTGGATTTGGTTAGCTACCTAAACAACTTCAGAAGACTGGTAGCAGAAACCAATTGGCCTGAAACCAAGCAGTCGGTCATCTTTTACCATGGTCTCACCGATGAGCTGAAGGATGTCCTGGCCCAAATCGAGCCTCAACCCAGCACTTGTGCTGCCCTCATCGACCTGACGCTCCGGTTGGACCACCGGTTGAAAGAGCGGAGAGGAGAACACACAAGAAAAGAGAGGCCCGCGCCCTGGAGCGAGCGAACAGGACCCCCAGAGAAAACCCCAAGCAAGCCAGAGCCTATGGAAATCGGAGCAGTGAGGGCCTCTTTAACCCTGAGCGAGACAGACCATCGGCGCAAACAGGGATTATGTTTATATTGTGGCAAGAAAGGGCACTTCATACGCGAGTGCCCGGTTAAACCCGCATTTGGGCGTTCTCGTCCCGGCCAGATGGCGACGGTAGCGACGGACAAGGGGGAGGAAAACTCCCGCGCCTGAGAACCGTTGAAGGGAAGTTGTCAGGCAGACGTACCATCCCTTCCGTGGATTATGCCGTCTTCAGGGAAAAAGACAATTTTTTTTATCACGATGCACATTACCATAAGACAAGTACGGAAAACTATCAGAGCCATGGTTGATTCCGGGGCTACCGGTTGCTTTATGGACAGTAGAGAGGCAGCTAGGTTAGAAGCTCGGCTCCTCCCTAAGACCACCCCTGAATTGGTCTACGCAGTGGACGGCAAGGAGTTGGAATCAGGACCGATACATCACCACACTCCTGAGTACGAACTCACGTATGAGGGGTACCATCGCGAATGGTTGTCCTTCAATATCATCCAAGCCCCCCAGTATGGAGTGATCCTGGGGCTCCCATGGCTGCAGAAACATGAGCCCAGCATCCACTGGGCAACTAAGACCCTACAGTTGCGGTCAGCTTATTGCCAGACGCATTGTACTCTGGAGCCGCCCCGTCCGTCGGAAGGGTTAGCCACCTGGTACAGGATAGCAACGGCGGCCGAGAAAGAGGTAGTGTTACTGGACTGTTACCGTTCCTTCACCGAGGTGTTCAGCGATACCAAGGCAGAAAACCTCCCTCCACATAGAGAGTTTGATTGCCGCATCGACTTAGTTTCTGGGGCAGTGGTACCTTGCGGGCGGCTATATGCACTGACCATACCGGAAAACCAATACCTGCGGACCTACCTGGACAAATACCTAGGGTTAGGGTTCATTCGTCCGTCGCGGTCTCCTGCTGCCTCCCCTCTCTTCTTCATTCCGAAGGCCAATGGAGAATTGAGGTGCTGCATTGACTTTCGGGCGTTAAACGCCATCACGGTAAAAAACCAATATCCACTCCCGTTAATTCCGGTTCTCCTGGAGCAGGTGAGAGCTGCGACCATATACTCCAAGCTGGATTTGCGGGGGGCATATCACCTGGTGCGGATGCGCGAAGGCGATGAATGGAAGACGGACTTCAAGACGCGGTACGGGCTCTTTGAGTATCTGGTGATGCCCTTTGGGCTCTGTAACGCCCCTGCCGCATTTCAATTCTTTCTCAACGAGGTATTACGAGAGTACCTGGACGTCTTCGTAGTCGTGTACATCGACGACATTCTCGTATATTCCAACTCAGAAGAGGAGCACATCTATCATGTGCGGCGAGTATTACAAGCCCTTCAAGAAAACCGGTTATTCTGTAAAATTACGAAATGTGAGTTTCACGTTACCACAGTGGAATTTCTTGAGGTCATGCTTACTCCCTCCGGACAGATCATGGCAGAGAGTAAGGTGAAGGCCATCGTTGAGTGGCCCCGTCCGCTCAACGTCAAAGATATCCAAAGTCTACTGGGGTTCGCGAATTTCTACAGGAGATTCATAAGAAACTTTTCCAACACCGTAGCACCCCTGACCAAGTTTACCAGATTAAAGGTACCGTTCATATGGTCCACAGAAACCCAGGAGGCCTTCGATCGCCTAAAGGAGGCATTTACAACCGCTCCAGTTCTTGTTCATGCTAAACCAGAGTTGCCCTTTTTTGTCGAAGCAGACGCTTCCGAAGTAGCGGTGGGAGCTGTGCTGTCACAGAGACACGAGACCACGGGGTACCTCCACCCCATAGCCTTTATGTCCCGGAAATTGAACCCAGCCGAGTAGTGGGGGTAGTGGCCACTGAGAACTTCCTAGAAAGCACCAGACGAGGAATACGGACGGTAGAGTGGAGAACGTGGCTGCGGTTCCATCCCGAATGGAGGTTACACCAAGGCCTCCCCATGAAAGGCCGACAAGTACTCGTCCCCACGAAAACCCTGAGAAAACGGCATTTACGTGGTGTCACGATCTTCCTTGTGCAGGACATGTTGGTCGCGAAAAGACCCTAGAAAGGGTGATACGTCACTTCTGGTGGCCCTCCGTCCGTCCAGATATCAAGACATGGGTGCAGGAGTGTTCCACCTGCGCCCAAATGAAGACAGATCACCAATCGGCCCAGGGCTTGTTGCAGGTGATGCCCACCCCCGAGCGACCCTGGGAAAGGATATCGGTGGATTTCATAGTGGGGCTCCACCGAGACCAAGGAATGACGGCCATCATGGTGGTGATCGACTACCTCACCAAGATGGGCCACTTTGTAGCCTGCAAACAGGCACCCGCAGCAGGACAGTTGGCCCTCTTACTGCTTACCCATGTAGTCCGCCTTCATGGACTCCCTCGAGTTATAGTATCTGATAGGGGAGCCCAGTTCACAGCAGGCTTTTGGAAGGCTTGGTGTTCCAAACTCCATGTCACCTCTACTCTTTCCACGAGTTTCCATCCCCAGACGGATGGCCAAACCAAGAGGCTGAACCAAACTTTGAAGCAATACCTGAGGTGTTATGTAAATACTGCTACGGATGCGTGGGTGAAATGATTGTGGACTGCTGAGATCGCGTACAATAGCGCCGCTCACTCCTCCACAAAACATACCCCATTTTTCTGTACTTACGGGTTCCATCTCAGATTCACCCCCTTGATCCTGCCGAACACTGACACCCGACTTCCGGAACTACGCGAAAGGCTAGTGCTTATGCGAAAAATTCTGGCGCAGGCTAGGGCCAATTTGCTGAAAGATAAGGAGCGATACAAAACACAGGCAGACAAGCGCCGCAGACCAGGTCCCGTATACAAGCAAGGGGACTGGGTGTGATTGTCTACCAGGCATATCAGGTTCAGAAAACACAGTGTGTTCAACCCTAGATATATTGGTCCTTATAAGGTCATAAAGCACATCAACCCCGTAGCAGTAAAGCTGCGATTGCCTGCGCACTTCCGGATACATCCAGTTTTTCACGTTTCCCTTCTGAAACCAGCAAGACAGCCGAGGAAACAGCGTCCTGCACCTATCTGGGTGCAACAAGAGCAGGAATACGAAGTGAAGGCTGTCTTAGATGCCAAAACCGTGCGTGGTAGGGTATGGTACTTGATTTCCTGGAAAGGGTACGGGCCAGAGGATGATTCGTGGGAACCTGCTTCGGCGGTCCATGCGCCTAGGCTGGTTGCCAAGTTTCATCGATTACACCCCCACAAGCCCCTTGGCAGTCAGTGACCCTTGGAAGGGGGATGTGCTGTCAGGGTCAGCGGGTCAGCACACCGCCTGCCACGTACAGTAAATGCGGAAGACAGGCCGCGTTCGGACAAAAGACTACAAGTCCCGGCGGGCGCTGCGAGAGACGTATCACGTGACTCGCGCAACGCCCGTCGCGGACGTAAAAGGGGAAAGGTCGACTCCCTCGGAGCCGATAATTCTTCCGGAGTATGCCGGCGAGGAGCATCGCTGTTGGAGAAAGGAGATTTCGGGAGTAATACAGCGCGAGGGTGGCGAACATTCTCAGGGACTACCAAGCACCGAGGTGAGGCGTATCTTAGCGGGAAGTTCCCTCGGCTCTTCTGAGGGCCAAGAGCCAAGACCCGAAGGATTCCTGAACAGAAGTGGTTAGGGTGTTTCCCGGGGCCAAAAGACTCTCGAGCTCGTCGCGCCTCTGTTGGAGAGACCGGCGGGTCTCATGCAGAGGAGCGGTGCTTACACAAAGGCCTCATCATTCCCCTCCTGAGGGCGTGTGCGTGTGTTTCAATCCTGTCACTACCATTGTGGCTTGAGTTTCTATGACCATGCGATAAATGATGTGAAGTTCCATACCTTTCAGTCGTTGCCTTGTGAAACAATAGAGACTAGCCATCATGTGCTGTGCATTCTTTTGAATGGAATAACGGATGCTTAAATCCTGCAAATACTGGCATATGCAAGACGTGTAGCAAGAGCGCGTTTGCAGCCGGTCCTCATTATTGTTTGTTTGTTTGTGTTTCTTGCATTAGGCATAGGAGAGAGCCTCAATAAGAAGGGGGGTGCCATATGCTGAGCAAGAGAATAACGTTTAATTGCAAGTGGGTATAGACACATGAAAAGGCTGTGGCATATTGTGTTTTCTGTGTTCTTCTTATTGAAGTACTGTTCCAATCTGTGTGGTTTTGTCCCCTTTGTTTTGCATTAGTTACCTGAAGCCTCTTGACACTGCCTCTGGCTCTTCCCTATAAATTAAGCCGTACCTTTTTTTTGCTTTTCAGGTGAGGGGGTGCGTCAGTGTTGGTAACTGATGGTTATCAAGTTAACAGTTCTAACTGGCTTATAGCGATAGAGGTCACACATGGTATTTGTTTTTTACCTGTTTTTCAGATCTCCCTCCCTGCTGTCCCCCCCCTTTCCTTCCCCCGCTCGATTACCTCAACAGTCCATGTTCATTTATCAGCCGGACTTGGGGTTGTCCAGAGGTGGGCCCCTTTAAAGCATCAACACAACTCTGGGGACATCGCAACGGAGGAACCTGACACTTCCAACATCTATCTTCTGCCTTTCTGTCTCTGAAATCCTTTCCTCCCCTTTCTTGTTCGTAGTTTATGACTCTTTTCATAAAAGAAACTGGTCTTACCGGCATTATATAATATTAAAGGCCTTCAATAAAGAATGAATGTCCAAACTAAAGTAAATCACTCGGCAATGACTACGTCCTCGCCGAACACCAAATCAGAACCCTGGGGAAACATATTAAGTTGTTGTAATCTTTATTCACAGCAGGTTAGCTACTACTCTGCTCCTTAAGATTAAACACTACAACCCCTTTGGCAGCGTTGGTGCCCCTTTCTCCCCCCTTTGCTCGCCCGTTACTTCCCCATGCTTTCCCTGCCAAAACAGCATACTCCCACTTCACTCGTACAAAACCATAGAAATTCCGGCGTTATAGTTAGTTCAGCTAACTATAACTCGTGCCCCCGCAACGCTGATGACGTCACATATTACATCATTCATGACATGGTCAGTGACATCACTGATGATATCACTGATGACATTTCAAATGACATCACTGATGACATCATCCACGTGAAAATCTGATGCACCTCCTCACACCTGAATATAACACAGTTGTAATTTAATGACCTCTTTAATGGTAAAGTCGGATTTCAAGTTAAATTTTGAAAATAACACTTTTAGAAAGGTGGCATTTTCCTGCCCTATTTGGTGCCTGCAGCCTATTCCTGGGTCATATGACTGGGTGTAATTGGCAACTGGTCTTTGTTTATTCCTCCGAGAAAGCCACACAAAAGAGGGATTAGGTGTGCCTTGATGGGCTGCCACTGGCAGTATGGGGGGCAGACCTGGGTACAGCCACACTTGCTACTGAATAGGTTGTGCTCTGCCTTCACACAAAGGACTTGTCACCCCTGCATTGTTCATGCTGCCAACTTGGAGAAGGGCAGAGGAAGCAGGAAACGTCAAGCACTTCAAAGGGAATTCTTTAGAGACTCCTCCTACTTCAAAGAAGGCACCAGGTATAAATATAGGACCCTCTTGTCCCACTCTTGAATTCACTTTCTGGACCTGTGGAAGGACTCTCAGAAGACTGCTTGCTGCAGTGGCCTGCTACATACTCCACAAGACTGCTTTGCTGCACCTGGAAGGACTGCTGTGTTGCCTACAAGCCTGCCTTGAACCCTCCAAGCCCTGCCCTGCCCTGTTTATGCTGATAAATTTAGGACTACCAGAGTGACTCCAAGGGCTAGGCGGCTATCTACCTGATCAGAGCCTCAGGGAAAGGAAAGGCACCAGCTATCTAGGATCCATACCTGGACTCCTAACCTCCCAAGTGGTGACCCTACAGTCCTGGACCATTGGTGGGGGTGTTAAATGTGTCCAGATAGCTAAAATCCCAAACTTAAAACTTAGAAAATGTTTGGCTTAAAACTGCTATGAGAACTGAGAGAAGACTAGGACCAACTTGCTCATCTATCCGCCCAAGGTGCATCACCGGTCGATCTGACTTTGCGGCAGCTCCCGCTACGTTATTCTCTGCAGCAGCAAATCCTGTCTAGGGGTCCTTCGTCAAAGGGGTATCCAGCCTTCTGGAACTCTCCATGGCTACAGCCTCCAGCTTCGTGCCGCTGGAGATTTTTGACTTCCAAAAAAGCGACTAAATCTGAACAGAGAAATCTCCACCAAAACTTTGTCCAGGGACTTCCCGACAACAACGCTGCATCCTCAGACACTGCCTGCAGCCATGCTGTGCCGAGGTTTCAAAGTCCGAAGGTAAGTGCCTACTGGGCCCAATCTACTCTTTGTATCTACTCTTCGTATCCCGACCCGTGCTACTGCGACTATTTGTTTTCAGCTGACGTTTTGATCTTTTAGAACTAGTTTTAAAAGTAAACTTTAAAAACTCATAACTCCGGTTATGCTGATTTTTGCCATTTTGGTGTCAAATAATTTATTAAAATGTACTTTACTTTCCTAAATTTGTGTTGGATATTTCTTGTGTCGTGTTTTCACTTTATTACTGTGTGTGCTGCATAAATACTTTGTACATTGCCTCTAAATTGTAGCAGGTTAGCGGTCCTGCTATCCAGGAACCGCCCGAATATAAATGCACTACATTCTCTGGCCAGGCGTGGCCAGAGGGGCTAAATAAAAGGGAGTGGATCACTCAAGGTCACACTCCGGTACAGGCATTGTGCGTGTGAGTGTACATTTTGTATTCGGGGCTGCAGGGGAAGAAGAGGTGCCATACTCGCGATGAGGTTGGGCCGAGCCCATGCACCCTGTCCGGCACCCTGCCTGAATGCTGCGAGCACCACAAGCACTGTTACGGGGTTCAGAGGACTTCTGCGGTGGCTGACACCACTCCCTCCCGGCAACACAGAGGTTGAAGGCAGCGGCCAGGTGGCATCCTCCACCAATGCAGGCTGCATGACCGGAGGATTCCTGCTGCAGCTTGCCCCCCTCCCTCCAAGCATAACGGAGGTCAAGTGGGACAATCACGCAGCTTCCTCAATGACCATGTGCTGCATACCCTTGAGTAACAGGCCGAACCAGGACCCGCCAGTCTCATTGCTGCATGCTATTACTGGTGCCCTCTAGAGAGTGAAGAGGCCCACACAACACTCTGCCATCCCCAAGCGCTCCGCCTGCCTCCACAGCAATACAGCCACACAAACAAGCAGTGGCTAATACAAGATAAAAAACAACTAAATAAACACATGTAAAAATAGATGAAAACGGACAATATACATTAATAAAGACAAATGCCCACACCAACTCCTTGCACAAGAAAGGTGACACAGCCTACCAAGCCCCTCCCCATCAAAATACGCAGAGCTGCCAGGAAATGGCCGCAGGAACACGCGGTACGAAGCGTCTACCAGTGGACATCCAATACAAAGCCCTGAGACACACCCAGCATGGGAGATGAAGATCAACGCCACCCGCTAAAACCCACACACCATGCCCTTACAGGAGTGTTGCCACCATTTAGTAAACTGACTGATCCTGCGACTGCGTCCCTTAGGTGGAAATTATGGCTTGGGGGGTTGGTGAACTACTTTGTTGCCTAAAGGAAGACAGATGGGGCCATTAAGAGATCACTGCTCCTCCACCATGCGGGGGAAGACATTTATAAGCTGTTCAAACACCTGCCCAATACAGGACCAAACACAGAGTATGACACAGCGGCAAGAGCAGTCAACGCCCACTTTTGATCCCCAGGTAAACCCTGACTTTGAAAGGTTTAAACTACGTGGAGCTTGCCAACGAGAAGGGGAAATCTATGGACACTTTTTATACTTGGCTACGCGAACTAGTGAGCGCTTGCACAGAGAACAACCAGCTAAAATAAATTTGTGCTTTACAAGGATGTCGAAGCAAAACCCTTTTGGGCTTGATCCTGCACCAACTGAACATTAGGCTCGACGACATCGTGATCCTAGCGCTTTTGCACAACTTGTCCACTGCCCATGCTCACGAAACGGATTTAGCCATCACACAGTCTCCAGAAATGCCAGCATGCATCCACACGTAATGAGCTGATGCTATCTGGACCAGGAGCCGCTGTGACATGACCAAAGGTGGAAGGACCCAGCCCACTAAGCTGAGGTGCGGATACTGTGGCCGTGAAGTACACCTGCCCAACGAGTGCCCGGCACAAGCCGCACCTGCTCAAATTGCGGAATCCAGAACCACTTTGCGACAGCTTGTAGGAAAAAACTCAGAAGCAAAAGCCCCAAAGACAATAGAACACCAACAAAAATGGTACGCCAACTGTCTCTCACACACCTGGCGCGTCAAAGTGATGCCAAAACCTCAGCGACATAGAAACGCCACCTCGAAGATTCAACCATGAAAGAAGAGAAAACGTTCCTCATTTCATTCACGAGAGAACTGAAGTGCCACAGGCGGCTACAGCCTACATGTGTTGTTCGAATAGCGGGGTCAGAAATGAAAGCAATAATTGACACAGGAGCTTCTGTCAATGTAATGGGAGAGCAGCAATACAATTGCATGAGACCTAGGATCCTCCTAGTATTGTCTCGCACCAAAATCTTCGCATATGGGAGTCAGACGCTGCTACCCCTCTGCGGACGGATGTCAGTGCTGGTACAATCTGAAAATCAGGAAATCATGACAATATTCCATGTCATTGTCCAAGAAGCAGACACGCTCATCAGCAGCCACATAATGGAGGACCTTGGCCTTGTGTCCTTTGCCAAGAGAGTAAAGTCACACCAAATCAATGATCTGTTGAAATTATTCTGAGGGCTCAGCTGTCTCAAACGTCCTCTAGTGAAGTTACATATCGATCTAACGATCGCGCCGGTGGTGCTGCAACACCGCCCTGTCCCATTCCATCTACGTCCCTTGGTGGAAAAGGAACTCGAGAGACTAGAGGAACAAGGAGTGATAGAAAAAGTTACAGGGCCCACTTCCTGGGTTTCCCTGATGGTCATTGCAGAGAAACCCAAACAACCTGGAAAAATTCTGGTTATGCATTGACATGCGACTGCTGAACCGTGCCATCAAACGGGAGAGGCACATCACTCTCACCATGGACAAAATTGTGGTGGATGTTAATGACCTCAACGCCGGGTATCACCAGCTATGATTGGCAGAGGAGAGCGAGTATATCACCACATTTAGCACACACTTGGGCCTACGCTGGTACAAACACCTAAACTTTGGCATCTCATTGGCCACTGAAGTATTTCAAAATGCAATACACAAGACCCTGTCCAGACTACCTGGTGTCCTGAATGTCAGCGATGACATCCTAATCCATTCGTCCAGGGCTGCCAAACACCACAAACACCTAAAAGCCACACTTAAATGCCTCCACGAACATGGAGTGACGCTGCACAAGGACAAATGCTTTTTCTTTCAGTTATCCATTAAGTTTTCTGGGTGTGTCTTTAATCAAGAAGGAATACAAGTAGACCCCCGAAAATCCAGAATGATCAACCGGGCGCCAGAACCCACTACAGTCCAGGAAGTAAGGAGCTTCCTGGGAAGGGCCACCTATTGTGGGAGGTTAATCCCGGATCTAGCAACTATCGCTAAACGTCTGAGATCCCTCACAAAGGCAGATGGGAAATGGACATGGGGCTGTCACGAGGAGGCTGTGTTCCAGAAGACCAAAGAGACCCTTCTCAATAACACCACACTTGTCGACTTCGACCCAGAGAAATGCACAGAACTGTTGGCCGACACCAGCCCAGTCGAGCTGGGAACTATTCTCGCACAACAACAGGAGCCAGGCGGTTGGGCCTCGCTGGCATTCCCCGGCAAAGCACTGACGCCAATGGAGACCAAATACGCCCAGATTGAGCGAGAAGCCCTTGTGATCAAGTGGACCTGTGGATACTTCCACCTGTATCTAGGTGGCCAGCCTTTCAAGGTCATCACAGACCATCAGCCTCTGGTCCTACTGTTCCGAGTGTCGGCCCCACACCCACCTCTGCGGAGATATGGGCCATTCAGCTACAACACTACCGGATGGAGGTGGTATACCTTCCTGGATCAAAGAACCCCGCCGACTTCCTCACACCCCACCCGAAACCCCAAGGCTCAAGACAGCTGTGATGATGTGGAAGACTATGTCAGAGTAGTCGCAGCAGCTGCCTGCGCCTGAGGGTTACACCTAGATGACATCAAGGAGGCAGCGGAAGCAGACCCTGCCATCATGCGGGTACGAGCTGCGGTCCTAAGCGGTACCTCTCGAGACTTCCTGCAGGACGCCAACGACTAGCTTGGGGAAGATAAAGAGAGTCTGGCAAAGATGTGGAGAGTGCAAGTCTAATTCAGCACCACCCCAGATGGAATCCTGCTGCATGGATCCAGCATTGTAATTCCGAAGGCACTGAGACACCAGGTGACGGAATTAGCACATGGAGGGCACCATAGCGCCATGAAGATGAAGGCGAGGATGTGGGAGAAGATATGGTTTCCTGGACTGGACGAGATAGCGGAAGATCTTGAGCGGAAGTGCCCGGTTTGCCAGACAATTGGCATGCCGGAAAGGCCAGCGCCGGTAATTACAGAAGACCCATGTACCACTCCATGGTGCAAACTCAGCATGGATTTTGGTAGCTTCCCAGATGAGTGGACTGCCCTTGTCCTAATGGATGCCCACTCCAAATACCTTGTGGTGGAGGTAATTGACTCTGTGGCATTTGTACATTTAGCCCCGTCCTTGAGAAGACATTCACCATCTTTGGCCTGCCCAGCGAGATTAAGAGCTATAATAGACCGCCATTCCATGCCGAGGAATTTTGAGACTTCCTTGACCAACTCGGAATTCACCACTACCGTATTACACATCAGTGGCCATAGGCCAATGGGGAAGTCCCACGATTCATGCGCTCTGTGAACAAGTCTCTTCACAACACCACCGCCGAGCAAGCCACTCCCGAACACCACCTACAATAATTTCTGAGGGAATACTGAAGTACTCCTCATTGAATGACTCATCAAGCACTGTGGACTCTGATGTTCAGTGTACCCCATTGAGACACCATTCCTACGTGCTCTGGATGGATGCCACCACCTCACAACATTCAAGGGACCCAAACACGTTGGGAGCAGCGCAACGCTCTCGCCAGCCAGAGCAGCAAGCAAAGGAGAGCTCCCTCTTGCCCGTTGACGAGGTAGTCATCAAAGACCGAAAGCCTGGGTGGAAATTTAGGACACTGTTTTGCAGGGTCAAGTGGGCTCAGGAGTCAAGGCTCACGAGACCCTGAGGGGCGTCAGCAAGAAGACTCACACACCAACTCTCCCATCTGTGACCCGCCAGCTTGCAGTCAACCCCATTGATAGAACCTCCTTGCCAATCCACAACCCAGCCAACGGCTTAACAACTATGCATGCCATGTAAACTGAACTTTGGTCATCAAGAACTGAGTTGAGGAGGGATGTAGCAGGTTAGTGGTCCTGCTATCCAGGAACCGCCTGGATGTGAAAAAACAACATCCTCTGGCCAGGAATGTCCAGAGGGGCTAAATTAAAGGGAGTTGACCGCTCGAGGTCACACTGCGATACACTGGGCTTTAAGTGGGGGGAGGTCTGTTGGGGTCTAAGCACCCCCAGTTGTTTTGAGGGGGCCTCGAAAGGGGTTTCTAGGGGGCTCTATTTTCGGGCCTCAGAGGTCAAAGGTAGGGTGACCAGACGTCCCGGTTGATGTTTGGTGTTTCGGGTGAGCATGCGCGCACACTGCTTAAGGCGTGACGTTATTGTGGCAGGAAGGGAAATCCTTTGAAGAGAGACACTTTCTCTTGGGATTTCCCTTCGCTTTGAACACGCAGCGCCACCTACGTCATCGTGCCAGCCATCGGCACAACAACAGCTGGTTAGAACCGGCACGACTCTGCTTTTACGGCCTGCAGCAAGATTTCTCCAGCAACCAGTGTGACCCTGCTCTGCCTTAAAGCAAGCGAGGGACAAGGGTCTACAACAGAATCCAGCAGCAGTGAAAAGGAAACTTACCTTTGTGACGCCTCCCCAGCCCTACCAGCACCGTCGGGACCCTGCCTCCGCATCAGAGCTGCCTCAGCCAGGATCCTTCTAAAGCCTTGCCCTCCCAGCCTGCAAGCCTGCAACTTGAGTATTTTAATGACCCTAGACAACTGGTATAAGCGGATATGAGGAGAGCGGTTGCTTTTAAATACCGACTACGAGCGACGCCCGGGCACGGAAAGGAAATTAAAGGACCCTGTAGATGTTGGCAGTGGTGTCGCGTTCGGTGAAAATATCAATTGTGAAAAAGAAGCGCCCTCTACAGTGTTAGGGTGTGAGGTGCACGGCAGTAATGTATATGCAGCAGAATGTATGTGTGCACTCAAAGGATGCTGCGCCATTATAATTTGCTGCTGTATTTTATTGTGGTATATGTAAGTATTTTACGTCCTTCTTGCAGCATTACCCACACCTGTGTTCTATAATATCAGTGCATTTGTAATTGGCTACAATATTAGTAATGGCATATTAGTATATTTTATATTGATGGTTATATTGTACGTCGCTTATATTTAACAACGAGCCATGTAAATGGGTAATGTCCCTCTAGACCTCTATTTCTTTACATAAGGCTTAAAATAAGCTCAAACATGGGGCGCAAGAAAACACTCTACTACACACAGAACTAATCTTTTCTGTTTTTCTCATTTTATTTCATTTTTGAATCATTCATCTGATATATTTCTTTTTTGCATATTGTTTCGTTTTTAACATTTATAAATGATTACATACAAAGTCATAGAAAATAGACCAATTTACAAAACTATACAAATCTTTTTCTAAGACAAAATATATACAAAAATAGCACTCAAAAGATGTGTTAGTGTCAGGAACCCCCCAAAGGGCTTCAATGGCCTTCTCAGGAAACGTGTGAAATTGCCTGCTATTAAATATCCACGCTGGAGAAGACTGACTCCTGGTGGGAGAGCCTCTCTCTGCTTGCTGCTGTTGGAATTAAGGCGTTCCGCCATTGAAGGTCAAAACCGGATCGCGCCCACTTTCTGCAGTGGTGCGCGGTCTAGTTGTTCTCTCCAGAAACTGTGGTGAGTGGCTAACGCGCCTGCGCGCCTTTCGCGCGGCGCACTTCAACTGTAGAGTTAATTCTGACAGGACGTTCTGTCCTTCGTGCTTCGTGTCAACTCTGCGAATTTCTTTGAGGAGATTATTCATGGGCTATGGCCAATTCCGAGGGAAGTAAGAGAGAGTTATTTTTGGTGAAGTTATAAGATACAGTGCACTAATAAAGTAACCTTCCTTCAGCAGAAAAGTCTCACAGCGAGCAGTTTGAGGAGGAGCGACTCTGCATAAGTTTCCTAGTATCTTGGTGAGGTAGTGAAGAAGTGGTATCCTGGGAGTTACTTCTGTCAAGAGAAGAACTCCACCAATTCCCAAGTAAGCGTGTCCAGTTGTTTTTGTTGCCGTCTTCAATGCTGAGGCTTCCAAGGTGTGCGAGTGAAAATTAATCTTGGAAAAGATAGAAACCTTTCTGAGAAAAGTTTTTGCAAGAAACGAACATTTGCTTAAAAGACTAATGAACAAATTGAGAGAGCCACATTCTTAAAAGAGACGATACCAATGATTCATTGTTCTTCTGAATAGAACTCTTGAACTGCATATTCCTAGTGGAGTAAACATGTTTTTGAATTGACTCGACAGCGGGTTTTAAAATTAAGACTCGCTACTCTGTCAAGTTAGAAGACTGGTAAAAACCAAACTCTCTGTCATTCAACTGAGCAGCGAGTCAGAAGTCCTGGTGAAGTTCTGCCGGTCAATCAGATCAATTAAGTAATTACAGACAAGACAATATAGAGAGAAGCTAGCCACAAACTAGACACAGGTAAAAAGGGAGGAGTTGGGTGAGAGTACACACAGGAAGTAGTAGTATTAGGAAGAGTAATTGTCGTATTTTATCTTGCAGGATTCCTTCCAGAAGAAAAGAGGAGTTAGTGTCCAGAGGCCTGTCTCTCTTTGTTTTGTCTTCCAATTCCCCTTTCCCCCTGACTAAAGTTAGTGACAGTTGTTTTCACCTGTCGCAGGCATTGGTTGGAGGGATTTGGGATTAGGTCATCTGTTCCTGAGGGAATCGCTCTTGAGTCTAGCTATTTCTGACAGTTAGTAAGGTACAACATGAAAGTATTCACAATAGAGAAATACAAGCTCACCATCCCCCATATTCATACACACCTCTTCTCATACCACTGTAACGCCCTGAACGTCTCAGGATCGTTTAACAGACACGACAATGAGGACGCAACCACTTGTGAAGGGTTAGTTCTTTTAATGAAGGCAAATAAAATACAAAGAACAAACAAAAGTTATAGTCACTGGAATCCTCCAGGCTACGTACGTTACCAGCCCACAGCACGGATGGTCCTAACCGTCCTCTGCATATACGCCGATCCCGGCGTATGCCAACAGAGGGCAGAAATGAAATGGCCGACAATGCCAATCGGTAGGCTGTGAGGGGCACGAAGAGTGTTGGGGAGAATCGAGGAGTCAGGGAAACACCCAGCCGGGGTCTCTACCTGAAGGGAGCAGCCGCTCAACCTCTTCCTCAGACTGCACCGGGACGCGGAGTCACCTCCTGGTGATGCGTCACCGATACCCCAATCACAAGCAAGAAGACTGAACCGAGAGCAGCCGCTCGATCGATCCTGTGGACTTCCGAGTCTGTAACGCGGCAAACACCTCCTGGTGTGCGTTACAGCTGGCAGTCCCTGTGTCTCTGGTCGGGCTGGGAGTTACGACTCCAACCAGCAAAAGCGCCACTGCGCTTGGACTCAGCCGAGTCAAAAAGCGAAGCTCAATGGTTGACCGGTAGAGCTTCCGGGTCCTTCACAGGTGACGATGGGGCAAGACACGGCCCAGGGAGTAACGACTCGACCTACCTCCGTTCTTGCCTTACTGGAGCACCACTCCGGAACACTGCTCTTCACGAAGCAGGTACGTCGGTGTAAACACAATATCCGACAGCCTTGTACCTCCCGGTTCCTCCCTTTATAGGGCGTGTTTTCCTTGAGTTATGTAACAGCTCTCCTGTTTACATAAGGGCGTGTTTCCCTTGAGTTATGTAACAGCTCTCCTGTTTACATAAGGGCGTGTTTCCCTTGAGTTATGTAACAGCTCTCCTGTTTACATAAGGGCGTGTTTCCCTTGAGTTATGTAACAGCTCTCCTGTTTACATAAGGGCGTGTTTCCCTTGAGTTATGTAACAGCTCTCCTGTTTACATAAGGGCGTGTTTCCCTTGTATGACAGGAATTCTTGACAGTACATCCTCCCTCTCAGCGGCTCCCCACGGGTCCAGCGCTGGCAGGAAAACGCCGATGGAACAAGGAGACCAAGCGCGGAGCATGAACCCCTTCAGCCGGTTCCCATGAATGCTCCTCCGGGCCATAGCCTTTCCACGCAACCAGGTACCACAGCTTCCCCCTGCGCCATTTGGACGCCCGTATGCCCGACACTTCATACTCCACCTCCGACTCCACGCATACCGGCCTAGGTGTCCCAGACGGCTTGGAGGGTGCTGGTTTGAGCAATGATACATGAAAGACAGGGTGTATCCGCAATGACTGGGGCAAGCACACCTTCACGTTCACGGGACCCATACACTTGGTAATTCGATAGGGGCCCATGTACTTGGGATGGAACACACTGTTCTTTCGAAACCTCATGTTTCTTGTGGATATCCAGACGTAGTCTCCAGTGCGGTACAGTGGCCCGGGCCTTCTCTTCCTATCTGCCGCAGCCTTGTATCTTCTCTTGGCCTCTATTAGGACAGCCCTTGAGCGCATCAACGTGTCTTTTATGTGTGCCACCCTGTCCGCTGTGGCGGGAATCCTGTCCTCTCTGAACGGATGTAGAAATGGCAAGAACCTGGGATGTTGGCCATAGTTGCTATAGAACGGAGATGACTGTGTGGAGCTGTGAGTGGCGTTGTTATAGACTATCTCTGCAACCCATAGCAAGTCGACCCATTCTTCCCTGCCCTGGTCCACAAAACATCGCAGATACTGTTTGAGCGTTTGGTTCAGGCGCTTGGTTTGGCCGTCCGTTTGAGGGTGGTAGCTGGTGGACAGGGCGGTCTTAACATGCAGCGCAGTGCACCAAGTCTTCCAGAATTGCGCAGTAAACTGCGACCCCCGGTCCGACACGATCACCCCAGGTAATCCATGCAGTCGTACCACATTCTTTAGGAGTAGTGACGCCAATTCCCCGGCCGTAGGGACTCTCTTGCAGGGGATGAAGTGCCCCATTTTCGTCAAGTAATCCACCACCACCAGTATTGCCGTCATCCCCTGGTCTACCGGTAGGCCCACCACGAAGTCCAGTGATATGCTATCCCATGGTCTATCCGGGGTCGGAAGTGGATGTAAGAGCCCTTGGGTTCGGCCATGGTCGGCCTTCATGGTAGCACACGTAGGACACTCCTGTCCCCACCTCCTGACATCCACTCTCATGGTTGGCCACCAGAAATGCCATCCCATGCTAGCCACCGTTTTTTCAAAGCCCAAATGACCTGCGCATGGAGAGTCATGGCACCAGATGAATGCTTGTTTCCTTAGCCTAGGCGTGGGTATCAATAGGCACCTGCCCTTCAGGGGTATCCCGTCCTTCAGCTGCCATTCTCTGTGACTGAGGAGCCACCGCCGCCATGCGAATGACCTGATCCCTCTCTTTATTCCCCTCAGGAAAGTATCCGGTTGGATAACCCCCAATACCATCCTCGGGGAAATGATGGAATGCTCGGTCGTAGGCAATTGTTCCTTAACTGCAGATTGACGGGACAGGGCGTCCGCCTTCCGGTTTTCCGTCCCCGGCCGATATGTGATGCGGAAGTTGAACCCCGCAAAGAAGATCATCCACCGCAGCTGCCTGGGAGAAAGGTGTCTAGTGGCCGTCATGAACTGTAGGTTCCGATGGTCCGTGTACACCGATACCACATGTCTTGCCCCCATCAACCAATGCCTCCATTCGGTGAAGGCGTCCTTGATTGCGAGAAGCTCCTTCTCCGCAATATGGTAGTTGCGTTCGGCGTCGTTGAGTTTGCGGGACATGTACGCAACGGGATGAAGCACCCCTGTGTCGTGGTTGCGTTGGGACAAGATAGCCCCCAGCGCCACATCCGACGCGTCCGCTTCCACCACGTAGGGGAGATCCGGATCGGGGTGAGCCAACACCGGCGCCTTACCAAAGGCGCTTTTCAGGGCCTCAAAGGCTTTGTTCGCTTCAGGGGACCAGACAAACTCCTTGGACTTCCTCAGTAGCTGTGTGATTGGGGCCACCACTCCTGAAAATCCATCTATAAACCGCCTGTAAAAGTTGGCGAAGCCAATGAAACTTTGGACGTCCTTCACGCTTTGGGGCACCGGCCATTCTTTCACCGCCTTGATCTTTCGTTCTGCCATCTCCTGTCCCTCTGGACTCAGCATCACTCCGAGGAATTCCACGGATGTGACGTGGAAGTCACACTTGCTGAGTTTACAAAACAGCATGTTTTCCCTCAGCTTTTGGAGCACAGCTTTGACGTGGTGTACGTGCTCCTCCACACTGGACGAATAGATGAGGATGTCGTCGATATATACGACCACGTAGATATCCAACTCCTCTCTGAATACCTCATTCAAAAAGTACTGAAAGGCTGCCGGGGCGTTGCACAGACCGAACGGCATGACGAGGTACTCAAAAAGGCCGAACCTGGTCTTAAAGGCGGTCTTCCACTCGTCTCCGTCCCTCATGCGCACCAGATGGTATGCCCCTTTCAAATCCAACTTGGTGTAGATACGAGCTTTCTTGACCTGTTCCAGAAGTACACTGATGAGAGGCAAGGGGTACCGATTTTTTATGGTTATCGCATTCAATGCCCTAAAGTCCACACAGGCTCTCAGCTCCCCATTAGCCTTCGGGATGAAGAAGAGTGGCGAGGCGGCCGGAGACTTGGACGGGCGGATGAATCCTAGCTTGAGGAGTTTATCCAGGTACCCCCGGAGATGCACGTTTTCAGGCTCCGTCAGGGCATACAGCCTGCCGCTGGGAACGCTGGCCCCTGGCACCAGGTCGATCTGGCAGTCAAACTGTCTATGTGGTGGTAGCACTTCCGCCTTCACCTCATCAAATACATCCTCAAAACTGTGATAAGCCTGGGGGAGAGCCACATCTTTTTCTGCCGCTGTAGCCACCGTCTGACTCCCGCTCTCATCTGCGTCAAGGGATTCCGTTCTTATTCCACAATGCAGGATGCAATACGGTGACGTCATTTCGATGCGATGTGTTGGCCAATCCACCAAGGGGTTGTGTTTCTGTAGCCACGGCAATCCCAATATGACGCCATATTGGGGCGCTCGGATGATGTTAAAATCGATTTGTTCCAAATGGTTCCTCCCATATCTCATCGGAAGGACCCCCGTGTGCTGTCCGATGGGCCCCGTCACCAATCGCCTTCCGTCTACCGCATAGACGTCTTCGGGTACTGCTTTGGGAAGAAGCACTAGCCCTAGCCTGCATGCCTCGTTGTGGTCCATAAACATGCCAGTGGCCCCTGAATCCACCATGGCCACAACGGGTATCCACTGGTCATGCACTCCCACGTGCACCGTGATAAACAGGTGTCGTTGTCCCTTAGTGACCGAGTTGGAAAGTGAAGGGATGGATGAGTGACTCCGAGATGCCCCTTCTCTGGTCTTGGAGTCCTCTAGTTTTCCGCCGGTATGTCCACCACGGCTGTTACCGACCGGTTGGCCCGATAACGTGACGTCTTCGGTTTGGCAGGGCATTCACGTACGTAGTGGCCTTTTTTGCCACAATATAGGCACAATCCTTGTTTACGGCGTGACTCTTTCTCCGTGGCTGTGAGGCTCGCTCGTATTGCGCTGATGTCCATGGGTTCTCCCTTGGATGCGGTGGAAGTTTCAGGACTTCCCACCGTCACATAGGATGGAAGGGATTTTCCTTTTCTCCCATGATCCCCCTTTCTTTCACTTAGCCTATGTTCCAGCCGTAATACCAGGTTGATAAGGCCCTCACATGTCTTGGGTTGAGGGTCAATATGAGCCACGGCGTCCTTGAGCTCATCGCACAGCCCTTGATGGAAGAGCGCCGTCTGTTTAGCAACAGGCCACTTGGTTTCCGCAACCAGCCTTCGGAACGCGTTGAGATACTGCACCAGGTCGTTGGATCCCTGTCTCAACTCAAGCATTTCACGGTCCGCCGTGTACGAGTCAGCCCTTCTGTCGAATACCTTCAGGAATTCCTCGCGAAAAGCACCCCAATCACATAAGAGGGGGTCGTCCCTGCTCACCAGAGGTACGGCCCATTGTGCCGCGTTTCCAGCCAAATAGGATATAAGGAAAGCCACACGAGCCTGACTCGTGGGGAACGCCTTTGGTTTGCACGATAAATGTAGCGCCACTTGTGTGAGGAATACCTGCACTGTGTTAGGATCCCCACTGTACCTCTCTGGTGTTGCCAAGGGGATGGCTACCGGCATTTCCACTACTACCGCAGGGGTCTGGTTCGTGAGGGAGGTGCTGGGAGTGAGCGGGTCCAATTGGATAGCATCCAGTCTGGCTTTTACATCGGCTGTTTCTTGCCTAGAGGCAGCCACTTCAACTTGCATGGCCGCTAAAGCAGCCAGCACATCATCAAGTGTTGCCATGTCTGTTATCGACCGGGAGACAGTTAGTGTTATTAAGGTCGGATATTTTGTAACGCCCTGAACGTCTCAGGATCGTTTAACAGACACGACAATGAGGACGCAACCACTTGTGAAGGGTTAGTTCTTTTAATGAAGGCAAATAAAATACAAAGAACAAACAAAAGTTATAGTCACTGGAATCCTCCAGGCTACGTACGTTACCAGCCCACAGCACGGATGGTCCTAACCGTCCTCTGCATATACGCCGATCCCGGCGTATGCCAACAGAGGGCAGAAATGAAATGGCCGACAATGCCAATCGGTAGGCTGTGAGGGGCACGAAGAGTGTTGGGGAGAATCGAGGAGTCAGGGAAACACCCAGCCGGGGTCTCTACCTGAAGGGAGCAGCCGCTCAACCTCTTCCTCAGACTGCACCGGGACGCGGAGTCACCTCCTGGTGATGCGTCACCGATACCCCAATCACAAGCAAGAAGACTGAACCGAGAGCAGCCGCTCGATCGATCCTGTGGACTTCCGAGTCTGTAACGCGGCAAACACCTCCTGGTGTGCGTTACAGCTGGCAGTCCCTGTGTCTCTGGTCGGGCTGGGAGTTACGACTCCAACCAGCAAAAGCGCCACTGCGCTTGGACTCAGCCGAGTCAAAAAGCGAAGCTCAATGGTTGACCGGTAGAGCTTCCGGGTCCTTCACAGGTGACGATGGGGCAAGACACGGCCCAGGGAGTAACGACTCGACCTACCTCCGTTCTTGCCTTACTGGAGCACCACTCCGGAACACTGCTCTTCACGAAGCAGGTACGTCGGTGTAAACACAATATCCGACAGCCTTGTACCTCCCGGTTCCTCCCTTTATAGGGCGTGTTTTCCTTGAGTTATGTAACAGCTCTCCTGTTTACATAAGGGCGTGTTTCCCTTGAGTTATGTAACAGCTCTCCTGTTTACATAAGGGCGTGTTTCCCTTGAGTTATCTAACAGCTCTCCTGTTTACATAAGGGCGTGTTTCCCTTGAGTTATGTAACAGCTCTCCTGTTTACATAAGGGCGTGTTTCCCTTGAGTTATGTAACAGCTCTCCTGTTTACATAAGGGCGTGTTTCCCTTGTATGACAGGAATTCTTGACAACCACATATACATCACTTACACTCCATACACACATACTATACACCCCAAAACCAGACTACATACACAGATGAAACCACCGGGGTGAGAAACTCAACCACCTGGTCAACGCACGTTTCGATGGCCTATTTTCCTTTTCTTGCCATCTTCTTCAGGACCTGTTACTTTAGAGATTTGTAACTGGCAGGATGAAGGGGGGAAAAACAACTATTCTGAAATGATTATGCAGAGCATTAGTATTATTACTTACAAAGAACCCCACAGGAGATATATTACTTTTTCTCCTTAATCTATACATATATTGCACAAATGTGCCTTACTAAGGCGTTCTCATGAAGTGGATAGACCCTCACCAGTGATAAGCATGGAGAACAAGGGAAGCACCAAAGGCTGTGGTGGGCCATGTACTTTCCCTAAAATTACAAGAAGAAGACCTTTCATACCATTTATCTTCCTAAAGTCGCTTTTACAGGAATATCTGTCACGGTTTTACCAGAGAGACATGTGTCTAGACCCAATATTTGAAAAAAGGGTTTAGTTGGCTCAAGAAGAGACAAGGCCTGACACATAAACCCAAAGAGGGAACATGCTTATGGGGAGTGAGTGACGAAATTGCAGCTAGTTACCTTATGTTTTTTGCGTATCAGCAACTACTTCTCCTACACATATTGATGTGTTGCCACCATCTAGTGTCAGATGCTGTTTGTCCACTCTACATATTACTACATTGAAGAGAAAACATATGCTTTAATTAAAATCCTATATATAGTCAAAATGCTTAACAAAAAGGAAACAAAAACAAAAAACAAAAAAACAGTCGTGTCCTATGTTGCGACAAGATTACCTGTGATAATTCTCTTTCTCTTTTAGAATAGACATCCACGAAAAAATCATGCGTAGTGTGACACGCATCAAGCCAGCCCGTCATGCAACTTAGAAAACCTCTTTGAAATCAAGACCGCTAGTCTAGATGTTTTTCCCTTTCAGGCAGAGAGTCCAGGGCTTCAACAACAAACCATTCCCCCACCAGCGTTCGCAGCTCCCTTACCAGCAGGCACTATTCCCTTAGACTCGCATTGTCGGCTACAGTCTCCCCCGGCATACCCATGGTATGGTCTATCCTACCTACCGCTACCAGTGAGTCAGCGTCCTCGGCACAGCTCCATAACGTCGAATCTCTGTTGATCATCTGCATTTACTTTACTGCTTTTATATCCCTAACTACAGAGGCTATTGGGTCCTCTGAGATGGCGAATAGCCACGGCTTGCCATGACGTTATCCATAGTGCGACGGCACGATAGTAGTATGTCAAGTGGGGTGTGTAAACCCCAGCGCCATCTTGGAATGGTATATGTGGTAACGGGGGAAATTATTCAATACGATCTCAAAATAATAATTACGTCGTGTGCTACGACAATACTTATAAGGTGTGAGGGGAATAGTGAGCACCTAGGCTATGACTATAGAATATGTTTATATAGGAACGACGTTATATGTGTTTATGAGGTAAAGTTTGTAGACCCCAGCGCCATCTTAGGGTGATGTTTATTGAAGCCGGGGAAACTGATGGATACGATCTCAGAATGGCCATTACAGCATGTACTGCAACGATGCTAGCAGAGTGTAAAAAAAGATTTCTTTTTTGTTTATTATAGTGGGCACCTCCGCAATACAGTGAACTGTATTGATGTGAATACAACTTCTAGTTCCTATCACGTCCTGTGTGATACACTGCCATATTATGGCGCGTAGCAGATGTCAAGATTTCAAGATTCAGTACTGTCTTGAAGATGTATTTATAATGTGATTGCCACTATATGGACATGTAATGAGAAATTAATACCTCATTTTGTGATGGGTATCTCTACCTAAACGGCACTACTGCTTTATACATAAGTAATTTCAATATTGTATTGATTGCGGGGATCTACCCAATATATACATGGGGATGCCCGAAAAGGAAGATCCCAATGCCCTACAAATAAGAGAAGTAAGAAGAAAAAGAAACATAAGGAACAAAGATGATCTTTATAATTGACCTTTAATAAGTGGAGCAGAGTGCTATTAATTTGTTATGCATGATATTGTTCCTTGTTGGTACTAGGTCAAAGACTACAAGATATATTTGCTAATAGGGCATACCAGCCTGATATATTTTAGATCTACAGTATAATCACAGTATACAGAGAAATTTATGCATGACATATGATATATATGATAGTGGCTATTTCCTAGCCAGAGTTTTCTGAAATCCTGATTTAGTATGGATCTCATATATCATCCTGTATGCCAAATAATTTCGTCATTTAGGCCATTCTTTACCGTGTCAAGAGTGTAAATCCAAAAAGTTTCACGGCTTTTACGAACATCATTTATGTTTTTTCCTAGTATGTCTCTTACCTTCTCCAAGATAAGCCACCTAAGTTCCCTTTCGTTGTGCTTTGCTTCAATACAATGTTGAACCATAGGGCACAATGTTTTGCATGTCTTACTAGCCGATCTATGTTCACTGTACCGAGTTCTGAACTCGCGGCCTGTTTATCCTACGTATCCTAGAGAACAGGGACATAGAATAAGATAGACAAGATTGTGGCTTCTACAATTTGTAAAATCCCTTAGTCTACCTTTCTTGCCATGATATTCCCAGTCTTGGGTAACAATCGTGCTGTCACACGCGACACACATCTATGGTTCCCTAAGATGGGAGGTTTGTTTATTGGAGTTGCTCTGTCTGGTCCTAGAATGGACTAGGCTGTCTTTCAGATTCTATTTCTGCGGTACGCAATGATAGGTTTCTGGATAGCAGCCTGCTCTTCATGTGTATTTAGGATATGCTAATTTTTGTCTAGAATCTTTTTGATTTTAAAATTCAGTGTGGAGTGATTTATAACACACACCATTCTGTCATTTTTGGGACGTGTGCTACCTGCCAACAGGGCATCACGGTTGTAATACCGTACCCTTTTGTAGGCTGTCCTAATCAGCCGTTTCGGGTATCCACGCTGTAGTAATCTTTGTTTGGGTTCTTCACCATTGGCATCATAGTCCTTAAGGGTTGAACAGTTACGTCGAGCCATGTATACTTTGATTGAAGCTTCCTGTAAAGCTCTAGCGTTACTATTTATTTGAAAATAGCTCTGGGCCCAAGGGAGTAACTACCAAACGTGACGTGACTGCAGGAACACCGGGGCCAGGGGTATTGATTAATGGGCCTCACTTCACCCCAATTATGACCATTTTTCAATACCAAACCAGATATATAGGGACTATATTTCCTTCCCTGCATTGGAGCCCACAACAATTGCTATCCCACTGCCTGGGCCACCTGAAGGCAGTCTTTCTGTCCCCTTGTTAGGCGAAGGGCCCCCTCTTCACATTCTGCGGGGGGCATTATTTTATCTTACGCCACTGCTCAGTACAAACAGCCCAAGGCTGCCACATCCAGCAGATGCTCGGGGTTAATTAGGATCCACTGTTGGGTGTGTGCAGGGTGGGGCACAGTACAGGGTATAGAAAGAAGTACAACAAAATTGTTACTCGTATATGAATGTTTCTGTGCTGTAGTAATTGTCCACATGATTGTAAACAGCTGAAGAGCATCCACTGTGTACAGACCACATGTTACCGAGTACAGTAAAAACGCTACCTTATACAGCACTAACTGCCCAAACATGCACACTACCAGTGCAGCCCTGCCCCTGTCGGCCCGTCATCTCTATGCCTCAAAAACCTGTCTGATTTCTCTAGATACATACCTGCCCGTCTTTTTTCTCAATCATATGTCTATTTCTAACCAACCGACCGTCCACCCATCAGTCAGTTTATCCATCCATGGGTCGTTTCATTTACATTATATTCCCTTCTTTGTGCTAGTCCGTCCAGGTGTCTGCTTCTGTTCACTGATCGCCTAATAAATAACGTTTACAGTAACACATATGTGATAACGTGGAACCACACATGTCAAATCACACATAGGATGAACAATAACACATGAAATACATACCGACGTTGGCATACACTCTAGCGCCGGTGCTTGCACACACAACCTGTGAGCCTTCAGAAGGACTTGTGCCAGCGCCGGAAAATACCAATAAACCACCCAGCCACTGAATATAATAACTCTAGATGCATTAGAAAGGGAGTTGATATATATATATATATATATATATATATATATATATATATCACAGCAACTCGCAATATACTCCCGCTTGTGCGCGGAAATCACCAGTGCAGACCAACTTGTGCAGCATTATTTTTATTTCTTAATCTCCTCTTGTGTCAGGACGCGTTTCGGCCGTCCAAGCGGCCTTGATCACCTCAATATATATATATATATACACACACAGTTTAATATAGCTCTGTCTTGACCCGAACGTATTGGAGCGCTTTACGTGAGCTACATGAGCACTAGTTACATTACACAAGATCATATACATTTTTGGGGGAACTGGAGGGCACAGTAAGATTAAGACTTAATCTCACTGTGCCCCCCAGTCCCCCAAAAATGTATATGATCTTGTGTAAAGTAACTTGTGGCTGCATTGAAAATGTTCAAGCACAATTCAAGCAGTCCACCCATCACTTTTCCCTCACTGAGAAACCCAAGTGTAATGGATTTGTCAAATCACGAGTCGAAGTGAAGTTGCACATCAGCCTTATACCTGGCACCAGTCAGTGTGATAATATATTTCCCATCTGTGTAGAGTGTCACACAGGACTTAATTACATCAGTGTTAGTAAACATAGGAAGAGCAGAGCAATGTGAAAGTAGATGAAAATGAAACTCAGAGGGGTCCATCTGGGTGGGCTTTACTATTGACTTGAGATATCTACTTACTTCTGAATTATACCATATTTTATGTTTTTGAAAAATGACATCAAACATATTAAAGGAAACCATTAGTCAGCGTCAAGTGCCTTTGGCCTTTGTTAACTATGCAGTCTCAGAGAAATTGCTTAGTTACTACTGGGATACCAAATAACACTTACTTGAAATTAGACAGTTTTCCATAAGTGTGTAATAAGAGAATAATTAAAGAAAAATGGGTAGGAATGGACCGCAAGTGCTCACTTAAAGCCAGCACAACAAACTTTGGGCAAATTTGCACCGATTACTGTGGAATTTCTCTCTGGTGATGGTTAAGTTTACTCCAGTCTTGAATTGGCATTTTCTCCTAACAACTGTTGGAAAATATCCTCTCCTAAGTACACTGTTAATTTTTTTTTTTAAAGGTGTTTTATATAGCGTGAACTTGACCCGAATCGGGTATCAGAGCGCTTTACATAATAGCATCAGTTGCATTACATGAGGATACAATCATTTTTTTGTAGTTGGTAAAAATACACATTTTGGGACTTTGGATGCAGATGTTACCGAAAAAGAGTCCGGTACTGGCGCAAACTAGGCCACAATGAGGGAAAATGAGAAGTGCTGGCACATTAAAATATAGCAGCCTGCGAAGAACTGCTGGAAGTGCCCCCTTCTAAATATAACAACGCTGTTGAGAAGGGCTGACAACTGTGTAAAAGGATGGAAGTGCCCTGGGATGGTCATTATTCTATGCAGTTGTGTGAAGCAGAAGGGTGGGAGTGTAAAATAATATTTCTTTATTCGATGCAGTGATGCAGTAGGATGGCAGTGCCTCAGGATATTCTTTATTCCATGCAGTAGTCTATTCTTGTTCCACTGCACAATGAGAGATCCTTTCAGGAGCAGCACAAAGTGAAGAGTAACATCTGCCTGCCAAATGGGACTCCAATTAAACATTGTTGATCACTGGAGTAAACTAGTCAATTTTTGTTGCAGATAAGAGGTTTAATATTCTCGTTGCGTGGCGCAAGGCCTTATCACCTGGAAAGCAAAATCAGCAGAGGAAATCAGCAGAGGAAGATTTTATTTTCTTTTTCAGATATACCAGTCCAGCCTTCAAGAAGGAAGTTCTAAATTTTACTATGGCTACTAGTGGCTTATCTGCTTCTATGCAGTCTTCAATGATTGACTTCCTACCGTCACTGAAGCGCCAGCGTGTTACAGGGGAGTCTTGTCCAGTGCAACCAACTAGTGATGAGGCTAGTAAAACTCAGCAAGAGTCTGCCAAGGCCAATCCACCTTTACAAAGACTTAAACGTGTGCCAGAGAAAGAAACCGTCAAACTCCCTGACTGCTGGAACACTAAACAGTGGTATTACTTTCAAGAGGAATATAAATGGTTGTATCTTAAGTCAGGCAATATTGGATGTTCTTCCCGCAAACAGGCTAAATCAACAGGTCTTTCAGTGCACAATAACACCCAGGGCATGCGCATAAGTAGAGTGGGCAGATGGCGATGTTGGTCCTTCCGGTGACGGAAAAGCTTTCATGGCAGAAACAGCTCAGGAAGAAGATTATGAAGCATAAGGTGAGTGCTGGTCACTTGGCAGCTGAAGACATTCTTACAGCTCAGCAGGAAAATACATTGGTGGTGACAGTACACAAATGTAATGCAAAACATATGGCGAGCACATGCAGGGTATTTGACACTGCCTACTACTTGGCAAAAAAAGATCGCCCTTTCACTGACCACCCTGATCTAATTTTCCTTCAGGCAAAGAATGGCAGTGCAATGGGCCGTGTTTTGCACAGCAATGTGACTGCAACTGAAATAATAAAACACATTGCACTGGAAATGCAATCAAGATTGGTCTGTTATATCAGACAACACAAACCAAAGATCACAGTATTAATTGATGAAAGCACTTCTATTAGCAATGCTTCTACCTTAATCATCTACCTCCGCGGCATTTTTGGAAATGAAAGTACCCCAGTGACCATCTATTCAGCCTTCTGGAGCTGGCAGAAACAAATGCCCTCGGCGTAAAGACAGCTCTCCTAAGCTACTTCGAAAAAGTTGGACTCACAAAAAGTCTGCTACATGATATCTTGATTGCAGTATGTTCAGATGGAGCAGCAGTAATGTTTGGTAAACAAGGAGTAGTAGCATTGCTGAAATCAGAATTTCCAAATCCTGTACTGACATGGCACTGTTTGGCTCACAGACTAGAACTTGCTGTGGCAGATACAGTTGATGAGGTTGCCGGGGTCAATCACTTCAAGATTTTCATGGACTCATTATATGCCACATACAGCATGTCACCAAAAAACCAGAGAGAGCTAAATCTGGCCGCCGGCGAGCTATGTGTACAGCTTCAGAAGATAGGGAAAATGCTGGATACTAGATGTGTAGCATCCAGTTACAGATCTGTGAAAGCTGTTTGGAACTGCTTCCGTGCCTTGTGCAAACATTTAGAGAATGCTTCTAAAGACCCATCCAGACCCATAAGAGACCAGAGTAAGTATGAATGTCTCTTGAAGAAGCTTACATCCTATTCTTTTATCAGAGATTTGGGGTTAATGTGTGATGCACTTCAAGAGCTCAAAGACTTATCACTCTCCTTACAGAGGAGGGATATTAAAATTGTTAATGCCCACTGACTTTTGGTTAGTCAAGTACGTATATTTAAAGCAATGAAGGACTCACCAGGGGAGTTTGCTTCTGCGGCTCAGAGAGCAGTTGACGAGTGCAAATTCAAGAATGTTCCTCTTTTCCATGGTAGAAGTAACTCTGTTGCCCTTAATCAAAATCAGTTTTTCCAAAGTCTGTTTGTAAATATCAATAAACAACGTGCCGCGGATTCTGAGAAAGAACTTATAGCCAGCTTCAGTGTGCTAGATGCAGGCAACTTGCCTTCTGGTGATGAATGCATTCTTTATGGTGAAACAGATATCCAGAAACTGTGTTCAGAGTTTCAGCTGCCAGCAAGAGATACTATCCAAGCTTTTAGGCTTTTCAAAGATTTTGGTGGAAAGAAAACCACTGAAGCATTAAAAAAGTTAGTAGTTTGCATGGAAACCCTGCCAGCAAGTAATGCGGATTGTCAAACCCTTGGGTGTATATAACCCCAAACTATGAACCGAGAAAACACAACAATATTAATCAGAGATAGAAATTTAGAATGGTCATTCTTCATGCTGTTTAGCAGTCTTTATTCATATTGTAAAAAATATTAAAATTCCCAGCACACCCAAGGGTTTGACAAACTTAACTAGTATGAAATAAGGACAAATGGTGAGCTTTTGTGTTTAAATTGGTTGCACATTGATTTGTGCTGATAACACCGTTGGGTAGTAGGTGTTTGGGACTAACCTAGCACCCGTGCATAGAATTAGAGTCGAATACTTTCATTTGTCATGCTTAATTATTGTTAGATCACTTTATGTATAGTGAATGTGCTGACATTTCCCTGTAAGGGAACACTACTACCTGTGTATTTTTGTCAAAAGAAATGTGAATTCCGAGAGAGGTTTCAGCGCAATGAACTTAATTGCTTGTCCAACAAGGGCCTCTATTCTTGTAGAGACCATTTCTTCATGCTTATGGGTAAAACGCAATGGTCCTCCATTGGAAACATTTGAAGCAAAGCTGTATGTAAAGAGTTGGCTGGCAAAAGGTAGAAAGTCTGCTGAAGAAAATTGTTGTGAGAAACCCCAGCAAAATAGACTCAGTGAATATCTTTAAGGGTTTTGGGAAATCCTGCAATAGATTTCTAAGTAATGTAAATAATTTTTACATGTTTTTAAAGTGTTTGGTATTTTATGGCTTATACTTAATAAATATACCTTTTTGCCTATTTTAATATCCTTTGCTGGATGCGACCTCATGATTTTCTTAAGCACACAATGCTAGTTATCTTGATTTAGACCACTCCCCTACTCGGATAGGCCACACCCCTTTAAGAAATTTGCCACACCCCTTTCAGAGCACCCCCAGTTTTTTTTCCCACTTAAAGCCCTGGCGAAACAGGCATTATGGTTGTGAGTGTACCTTTTGTATTCCGGCTGCAGGGGACCGGGAGGTGTGATGGAGCAGGTAGTGCAAAATTTTGTATACCTCCTCTATTCTTGCATGAAAATATTAATTATATAATCTATTAACTATAATATTATTAAACGAGTGTTGCATGTATACTAATCAACATTATTAATACTTAAGGTACATGTGGGATTTGCATTTTGCATGGCTGAATAACCTTTATAACTAAAATCTGTACGCATATTAATAATAGTATATGTGGTAATAGAATACTGCATGATATATGTTGCTTTGTGATGTTGCATCCTTGAGGAGGATCGAAAGAGGTGAATATAATGGCTTTAAATGTCGCTATATGCTAGATAAATACAAACACATAGAGAGATTAGTAAGGGGTTAACATCAGAATCACCATTTCCATGTATTAATTATTCTTTTGTGTTTGTTTCGCTTAAGTTGACATCTGGGCCTAAATCCAATATGGCCGCTAACATTGCACGCAGAAGTGGCCACTGTCTCTTGAGGCGCGGAATCAATTGCGCATGTGCGAGTATGTATTCTGAACCTCTTGGCGACCTTTGCACAACGTGTCCCCGGTCAAGGATATGGAACGGGACATCCGCCAAGATAGGGGACCAATAAACCTTACAGAAAACCGGAACAAGCCGACACTTCGCTGACAAATGACCTCACTCCTCGAACTGTACTGAAAATCTGGGAATATAAATTGTACGATCCCAACCAGCCAATCACGACTGTCCTAGAGCTTAAAATTGTATCTTCTTTAACTTGCTTTTATTATAAAAGAGTGGTAGAATAGGGAGGGGGTTCGTTCGTTGTTTGGTCGTCTTCTTCATTATTTTTGGAGAGAACTCGTTTCCATCATTCTTTCCACCTTCGTTGTGACGCTTTGAGCTTTGGTCTGCTTTTCAGACAATTTACGACAAAATTTGGTTATGCAGAGCCAATGAATTAGAGGACTCCAAATAGCCAGATTAGGTAAATATGATGTTCTGCGATTTACTTGAATTGATCTAGAAATTCTAAACTTTGACGAGACAAATGCGAATATAAGTCATCATGAAAATTTAGATAAACAATTATTGATTAACGAGAAATAATGAGTTGTGGTTTTTAATTAAGAAAGTTAAGGATTCTGAGTCTTAAAATGTGTTTTAGCTGGTTCTAAATCACCATCAACCAATCCAACTAAATTGGTCCATTGACCAAGTGGGTGAAGTGCCTTGATGTTTAGGATTAAGAATCTATAGGCGAAGGATGTTAATGTATATTTTGTAAAATAACTTTTCTCTCCCTATAGGTTACAAGGTTCCCCCCCACATGTCCAGCGCTTCAATTACTCATCCCTCCTGTATGCAGACTCGTGAGAGAGACGTATGAGTGTTGGTGTTATGGGCCCCACCAATGACTGCGTGTGTGAATGAGCTAGTGTGACATCGGGTCTGCGACGCAGGGAGGGTATCGGTAAATGTTATTCCCCATTTTTCCCAGTCTCGCGCTGGTTCAGTTTTTCTGGTAGCAGTATGATGGTTTTTATTGTTTTGGTTTGGTGATTATTGCTTGTAAATTGCTTATTGATTATTGATTGTGGGAAAGTATTGGTTTATGCATTAACACTCTATGTTGAGTCGCGTCGAGTTCTATGTTGTTTGGCGACTTCTGGGATGTAGGAAGTCGGAAGTTTGTAACGGTTCCGTAGTAGAGCAGAGGTAAGCGCTGCTCTCGGGAAAGACGGAATTGTTGTTGCCCATAGGTACACGGGGAAAACGTGCGATGATTTTAGTTGCACGACGCATTGTCTGGGTTCGATTTGGTAACATCGTCATGTGTTACTTCTAGGGACATTTTCTGTATGAGAGAAATGTATGGTAGCGAAGGTCACCTGTGAAATTTTGGTCTTAGGTACCAGGAGTCCAAAAGGCACTCTGATTACGCTTATCACTGGAAAGGTAATAGGTGTTCCCTAAGCTTGCTAGAAGGATAAAGTAGAGGGAAGTGCTACTTTATTAACGAGTGTCATAATACTGTAGTAGGGCAGACTGTTCGCTTCTCTCGGGAAAGACAGAATTCTGTGTGAATGAACTACATTTTCCGTATGAAAGTGCGTGAATGAAATAGCATTCAGGTTAATTGTGAAACTCTGGTTTTATTTCTCAGGAGCAGAGCGTCTCCAACTAGGTGTCTTAATTCTGGAGAAACGGTTAGCTAATGCTTGCTAGAAGGGTAAAGTAGAGGGATGTGCTACTTTATCAACGGAAGTAATGATTCCGTAGTAGGGCAGAGGTAAGCGCTGCTCTCGGGAAAGACGGAATTCTTGTAAGAAAGGTCATTAACTATTCTTTTGTTAGCGAAACAGATAATGGTGGCGTTTTTATGTTATTACTAACAGATTTGTGAGTCAGAAAGAACGTAAGAAAAGTTTGCCGATAATTTTGGAAAGGAGGGGTCAGCAGAAGCAGGAGTAGCGAGAAAAGCTGACGTTGGAAAGACCGCGCTGGGATTGGCCACTCAGTAAGAAACGTGCGATTGGTGCGTTAGTGTGAGTCGTGCTGAGAGTGGAGAATTACAGGGTGATGTAGACGCTCCTGATTGGTGCGTTAGTGTGAGTTGCGCTGGGATTGGAGAATTACAGAAGTGACATAGACGCTCCGGATTGGTGCGTTAGAGTGAGTCGCACTACGATTAGTTAAAACAACAGAATAGTCGTAAGAAAATCTAGAGATAACACGGAAGACAAAATGATGTATTACGATCCACCAGAAAAAGAGAAAAAGACCTGGTTTGGAAAGATCAAGAGTTTATTCAAAAAGGACAAACCGATTGTGACTAGAGAGGGACAGTTGCTTCCCCCACCAAAATCGCCCGCATCCTTCATGGTTGCGAAATACGGATATCATACATGTATTTAGTTGGACAATTTGGCAAAGTATACGAAAGATGATGGAGTTTTAGCATTTCCGGAACATGGTTCATTTAATTTAGCGGTTTTATGAAATTTGAGAGAGAGAATGATGAATCTAGAACCGAGACCTAGACCAACACAGTTCGAGGCGTTGACAGAATGGGAAGATGAGATGCATGACAGAGAACGACAGAGGAGTGGCGGAAGGTATAAGTATATGTTTGGTAGATCATATGGACAGGAGAATCATGATGATAGAATGAGAAGATAGCGAAGCGCAAATATGACTGAGGGTTTGTTTCCCGTGAGAAATGCTGAAGAAGTTAGCAATAGAAAATGTATGGAAAAGAGAAATAATATCGAGTCAAAAGGGTATGGTGTGCAAGAATCGGAGGATGATGTTCTTGACGACATGTTTAATAAAAATCCACCCCCATATCAGTCAGATTCCACATTACTGACACCAAGTGCCCCAACGAGAGAGACTACACGGAATATAAAATTTGAATCAGTATCACATGAAACAGGAAGAAACAATCCTTTTAAAGAAATAGAGCAAACACAACATGGTAAAATGGGTAATGAAAATTCAGCTGAACTAGCGAAAACCACTTTAGAATTAACTGAAAAAATTAGGGAATTGACTAACAATTTGGAAGCCGTAACTGTTCCTGTAACCATAGGACCTGTAATGCCTATTTTTGATAAACAGAAAAATAGTGAGCATTGTCTGGCGATTCCTTATAACAGTAATAAACAAATAGAGAGGCCAGAAAAGAATATAGACAAGAACCCATGGAGACAAACAACAAGTATTTCGGAACAAAGTACACCTAAAAATTTGACAGTTAATCAAAGTTTAGTGGATAGAATAATAATGACGACAGAATAAGTTCCAGGATCACCAGAGAGATTAGCACAACAAAATACTGAGAAAGATAGTGTAGGGCCTACTTCAGAAGAATTAAATGAATGGCTAAGGAGCTTACAGCAGAAAGATAAAGAATCCCAATCTATAGATGTGGCCAAGCTGAAGATTGTTTTGGAAGAACTAATAGTAGGGACTATCCCCACGGAGAAGTTAAAAGACTATCAGGATGAAGAATTACTATTTTTATGTAAAAGTATAACCTGGAGAGCAAGGAATCTACATGAGAGACTAGAAGAAGTAGCAAATGAAATGGGCATAGACTTTGAAAGAGTAAAAGCTTTGCAAAAACCATACAGAGTAGATTTTTCTGAAAAGGATATTGAAAATCTAAATACCGCAGGAAGAACAACTCAGATTAAAGACATAATCATTTTGTTAAGGAAGTGGGGAGATGTAGATAAATGGAAAAGTAGGTGGTTTTGAAAACGAGAAGATGTCTCAGACAAAACCTTTGCAGCTTTTCCCGTAAGAGAAAAGGAAAAGGTAGTAACAGAATGTCCCATGAGAGAAATTCCAGGAGGAGGATATGTACATGTCCCTTGGACTAGACAAGATACTTTGTCACTTACCGATGATTTCCCACGACTACGCGAAAAGCCAGTCGAGTGGTATAGGTAAGTGGATAGGTTCGTAAAGTTATCAAAAGTTTTATGGATTGATTTAAATAGTCTTTTTGACATAATAGTACCAGCAGATTTATGGACAGAATGCTAGATAATGATTAGCTGGCCTACACAAGAATACCCTAGAGACCCAAAAACGGGTGCCCCTGACCCCGAAGTTAAGAAAAAATATGAACGGGTAATTGCCTTTCTGAAAAACAAAGTACCTCCCAAAGAGACTGATTGGGTAAAAATTGACAGGACTCATCAGGAAGCTAAGGAGTCGGTACATGCTTATTATGAGAGGTTAATCCTTGCCTTTAAACAGTTTAGTGGTCATGAAAATTTGAGTGAAAAAGATTTAAGTCATTTTGTATACCGATTTGTATATGGGCTGCGTCCAGAAGTAAGTAAAATGATTAAATAGCATACAGTGGACTGGCAAAATAAGAAAATAGATGAAGTACTGTGACATGCAAAATATTTTAGTGATGAAATTGAAGCCAAACAGCGTAAGTTAAAAGAAAAAGCTATGTGGGCACAGGTCAAGGTGGCAGAAAGACAGGAAGCTCAATTGATTGAACAGGCCAATAGTGCAGGTATGAAACCTAAATATAATGTTGGAAAAGGAAAGGGACAATTTAATATAGAAGAAGCCAAAAAGAAGTGGCCATGTCATAATTGAGGAAGAATAGGGCACTGGAAATTCGAGTGTAAATTTCCCCCGAGTACTAATGGTGATAATGCATCATTGAATTCGCAGGTGCAGAAAGAGGTGAGTTGTCAACCACAGCGACAGCAGCAGGTTGTTACCCAACAGAATCAGGTGCCAAAACCGCCTTTCCACAGAGCGTAAATCCTCAGAAATACAGTAATGAGACAGGATTCTACAACGAAGATCAGGTAACTAAGCTTCCGCGCACTAATGCTGTTTCGCAGTATTGGCTACAACGCGATGAGAGTGAGTCAGAAGAAAGTTATTGACGGTGCCGAGGGGAGGAAGAAGAGTGTGTACTTGGCGCAACTCTAGAAGTAGACCAGACTGGTCCTTTTGTGGATGGAAAAGTAAATGATGAAAATATTACTTTCCTAGTAGATACTGGTGCTACTCGAGCCACAGTCAGGTCAGCTGATGTTAAAAGCCTTCCTCTCTCGGATGAAACAATCCAAGTAGTTGGGGTATCTAACAGACAGATTAAAACGTATCTCACAGAACCAGTAAAAGTTAACATAGGGAAATTTTCTGAAATGCACCGCTTTGTCGTGTGTGATTCAAGCCCTGTAAATTTGTTAGGAAGAGATTTGTTGTGCAAAATGAATTGCACCATATTTTGCACTCCCGATGGTATAGCATTTGAGACCCCTGATGAAGATCTACGGTATAAAATGACTATGGCTAATATGGAAACTGAAATTACTGAAGCATTTGCAGTATTTAACCCTGAAGAACTACCAAAAGAACTGAAAAAGACAGTAAAAGCAGAAGTCTGGGATTTCACAGGAGAAGATGTGGGATTAATGAAAAATGTAGATCCTGTAAAAGTGACAGTAAAAGAAGGAATACGTTACCCAAATATTCCTCAGTACAAATTGACACCCGAAATAATTGAAGGAGTTACTCCTATAATAGAGAAAATGATTAAACAAGGTATTTTGAGAGAAATAATGAGTAGTCCATGTAATTCACCAATTATGGGACTTAAAAAGCCTAATGGAACATTTAGAACAGTGCAAGATTTGAGAAAAATAAACAAGATTGTTGTGTCATGTTGTCCTATTGTACCAAATCCATCTGTGATTTTGTATCAGATTCCACATGATGCAGAATGGTACACAGTGATTGATCTGTGTCATGCTTTCTTTTCCATCCCATTGCATCATGAGTCAGCAGATTTTTGCGTTCTGTTTTGGTGAACGTATTTTAGCATGGTGCCGAATCCCACAGGGGTATACAGAGAGCCCCTCAATATTTAACCAGATATTGAAAAAGTCCTTAGAAGATCTAGAGATGTCCGAGAGCTCAGTACTAGTCTAATACATTGACGACCTGCTTGTGGCGTCAAAAACACGAGAAGCTTGTGTAGTGGATACCATAGCATTGCTAAATCATCTAGCAGATGGAGGACTTAAAGTATCCCCATCGAAATTGCAATTTTGTCAGAAAGAAGTACAATATTGAGGCCACAAAATTGAAAAAGGACTGAGGAAAATAACAGCAGGGAGAATCAAGATAATAAAAGGAATGAGAGCCCCAATGACACAAAGAGAAGTAAGAATGTTTCTTGGAATGGTTGGATATTGTCGTCAGTGGATAAGTAACTTTTCCCTGATTGCAAAACCTTTGGTACGCCTGACGAGAAGTGATGTAAAAGACCTCATTGAATTAAATAGGGAAGAACTAACAGCCTTTAAACAATTGAGAGAAAGTTTGTGCGAGGCACCAGCACTTGGTATGCCTGATTATGAAAAAGAATTTGAACTATACTGCAGCGAAAGAAATGGATGTGCACTCTCTGTATTAATACAGAAACATGGAAAACTGAGAAGACCAATTGCATATTTTTCAGCTATACTCGACCCTGTAGCTGTAGCATTACCAGGCTGCCACCTGTAAGAGTCTGGAACAGAGTGAAGGAATTATGATGGGATATCCTGTGCGAGTGTTTGTACCTCATGATATGGCAATCCTTTTAACTCAGTTCATGACGCATAGTCGGCTGACTAAATATGAGAAAGTCATATTAGGTGCAACAAATGTAAACCTGGTGAGATGTTTGAATGTGAATCCTTAAACGTTATAACCTAATGCAGAGAATGTGGAAGTCAGAGACGATGTGGATCATGACTGTTTGGATGTACTTGTTTTCTGTACCAAACCACGTCCTGATATAAAAGATGTACCTTTGTCAGAAAGTGACTACGTGATGTTTGTGGACGGGTCATGCTTGAGAACAGACGAAGGGATTCTGAGTGCAGCATATGCAGTATGCGCAGTTGCAGCAGTAATGGAACCATCTTACCTAAAAGGAGTCAAATCAGCCCAGATAGTTGAGTTCTTCGCATTAACAAGAGCATGTACGTTGGGAAAGAATGTGAGAGTGACTGTGTGTAGGAAGGTGGATATCTGACTATGGTTACCCCCAAATTTTTGCCTAGTGTCTAGCTGGTTTTTTGACTTAGTTGGCCTGAGATCCTGCTATTCAGGATCTCAGCCTGGCTGTTCTCTCTTTAAAATGGACTCCATGTACCCTATGTACATACCCAATTGGTTGGATCACCCTGTCAGCCCCTGTACCAGTGTACACTAGGTACCCAGGGCATTGGTGTACCCAAGGCCTGCCAGGGGCTGAAGCATGCATTCTGCCACCCCAGGCTTGGCCTAACAATCTGACTCAACTGGCTGATCACTCAGCTGGGGTAAGTTGGTGTAATCACCTCTTACTTAGGTGTAGTATACCTATACCTAACCTTAAATGGGACACCTGGTAACCTATAAGTCACTCCTATGGCAGGCCTTAACAATCCTGAAGGCAGAGTGCTTGGTTCCATGTGAGATGGTGCTCTGGCATGAGCTGAGCCTGTCTGCAGTGGTCGGAACAACTTCCTTCTACTGTTTCCAGATATCGTCATACCATATACTCTTAAGTGCATTATGAACCTCGCGGTTAAATGCTATCTTTGGTTTGGATTTATCAAAACATGTCGAGTAAGGTGTCATACGAATTGGAATACTAACCCCTCGCCAATTCTGGCGACGGGGTTAGCATTCCACCCTTCTAGAGGGACACGACATGTACAGTACCTGAAACCCGGGTAAAATCAGACATAGCCTCAGCTCCACAAAATGGATGCTGCCACCACAGACACAAGTCTGCCCTCCTGCTGCTGGGAGTCCTTCCAGCTTGGGAGGTGTGTACAAAGGGTTTCCTGCCAGGGGAGGTGCGTGCACCACCCCAGACAGGATTTTGTGTATTGGTCAGGTAGGGCTTGAAAGAAACCAGACATGCCTGTGGCTCACAAGGAGCCTCGGTGCATATGCCAGTTCAAACCGGTCCTGGGGCACACCAGTCCCGGGCCTGGGGCGAGCTGGACAAAGGATTGGGGGTGTAACCACCCCCCTTCCTGGTCCCACCCATAGGGAGGGACCTAGCAGGTAGTCCGGCCCCTAGAATCCGCTTAAAGGTAGGAGCTGTGTCCTAAGACTTCAGACATCCTGGAATCAACTTAACACTAAGAAGAAGACGGGAACTTCGACGCTCTGCTGCACAGAGGACTGAAGCCAATCTCCCCTGTGGTCAGGGAGTGACCACCTTGCTAACGCAAGCACCATCCAGCGAATCAACGTCTGCTTTGCCGCCGCCTCCCGCCGGAGCCCGAGCCCAGAGACTGACAAGACCTGGACCTCCAGACCTCTCACCGCCCGATCCACAGTCCCTGAAAAGAGGAGACCCGTGGAGGCACCGAGACACGTGGAGCCAGCCATCTTGGAACGACTACGACAAGCTGACAAGTGCAACAACCGAGGCTCCCTCCAAGTTGTGCTTTGGGATCTGAGAAGCCCAACACCCGAGCAGCATCTGCACCAAAGGTGAGCCCTCCAGCATCTCCACGATCTGCGTGGGGCCCTTCTGCATTTTGCCACTCGACGCGCCTAACCGGTTGCTGGCCCGCTGGCTAGTAGCCATCTTGGCGACGAACTCTACGAAATACACCGCTGGTCTGGTTGCTCCAGACTGGCCCTTGCTCCCCTCCAAAGGAGCAGTCCTTCTGACCTTGCTGGTCAGAACCATCAGCTTATTTCATCTCCTACAACAATTGCTTTTGCCAAGGCTTGTTTGCCTCGATCAAATCGCCGACACCGCCGACAGCGAGAGCCTGCGTGGGACAGCTCGTGAACCGACTCCTGGATGTCGTCGACCTCCAGGGACCACGTGGCTGCAGAGACAAGCTACACCTTTCTTCCTGTTTGCACCCGACATTGCCTGGTACCCACCTGGTGCCACGCTGGTCACTGGCTAGTGACTGTGAACACTGTCCCCTCTGCTTACAGGCCTTCAACATCTCCGATCCACTCTTGGATCCACTGCATCTCTCCCGGACCGACCGCCTGCAGCATCTTTGTCTTCAGGCTCCACGGAACAGATAGAAGAAACCCGACGCACTTCGAGGCCTATGCACCCGCTTCCTGTGGGTGAGGTAAAGCTGGCACACCTGTGCCCAAGTGTAGTATTACATCTCTAGTGCCTGTGTTCCAAATCTTGAGTTCCTAGTCCATCCGGAAGATCCTCTTTGCAGTAACTTTGTACTTTTTACGCACCCATTGAAACCTATGGGAGCACGCGTGTGACTATTTGCTCTGCACACGCCACCCGTGGACCTCCTGGTCACTAACTGACGTTAGCTCCTTGTAGGCCCAGCGATTCTAGAGGCCCTAGGCCTTTTCCCTTTTCTGTTCGTGGTACTTATACCACTATTTTAGTATATGGTTCGAGTGGCCACCAGGGCCTAACCATATAAAGTGCAACTTCTGTGTATTCTGTGATAATCTTGTTTGACGATTTGTGCTCCTGTGCTCATAAAGAGACTAGGGGTTACTTTGAGAAATAAATACATATATATTTTGAATATATATCTGTGTGGTGTCCTTTCATTGGTATAAAAGGGGGTTGCATTTGGTAAAACAGCTGGCTTAACACGCTTCACGAGTTTAGCCTCAAAGACTGCTTAGCCTACGCTACCACTAGGGCAGCTAGTCCGAAAAGGTTGACTTACAACCACACCATAAGGGTTGCTTGGCATGGTACAAGGTGATCACTTTAACTAGTGAGCATCATATACCAGGCCAACTTCTCACATTGGTGAGCAGCGGTTGGATTTGAGCTTGCTGTGTTTTACCATTGTAATCTCGTGGTTACCAATTGAAAGATCACATAGGTACCTGTAGGTACATATAAAACAAGATTAGATATACATAAGTTCTACTGAACTTAGTTGTTGTAGAGCAAAGGGAGTAGCACACCCTGACTACAACTACTAGATAGGTTTAGTAGGTAAACCCAAGTGTAGGTAGATTGCAACACATCCACCCACACTTAAGAGCAATGGCCGGGGCAGAGGGGTCCACTGTACCCATCTCTGTTGAGAGTGACCCCCAGAGGGCACCATCCAGCTTTGCTACCCTTAATCAGAATGAGCTCAGGCATTTGGCAACTCTTAGAGGCCTTAAACAGCCCAAGAACCCTACCTCTGCTGAGCTCAGAGAACTCTTACAGAATGATGAGAATCAGAGAGAACTCAGGAAAGCTTCCCAGTTAGCCCCCTTAGGGTCAGGAACAGGAGGCCCCCCTTCTGAAGATGCTACAGAGGTACCCAGTTCCAATAGCCATCCCTTAGATGAGAATCATACTACAGGGGAGGAAAGTGGTGAGGATACAGAAAGTAGTGATGATGAAGGGAGAACTAGCCCAGTGCCAAGTATTATACTTGGCCCAGCTAAACTAAGGCTATTGGGGACTGACAATGGGTTTACCCCATTGGATCTCCCCAGTGGACTTAACACAGGGCTTGGGAGGCAAAGGAATCGCTCAGGTGACTCCAATGCTTCTCATGGCTCTAGAGGCTCTCAAGGTCACTCCAGGAAAAGGATGACCACCCCTCAGAGGAGGGAACATGAGGCCAGAATGCAGGAAGCCCAGCTGAGGATCAGGAAGCAGGAGCTAGAAGTAGCCCTGATGGAAGAAAAACTGAGGAAGGCTAGGCAACCTAGAGAGAGTGGGTCTATACCCACTGGTGGCAGCATTGTCCCTAAGGACAAAGATAGGGTCTTTGATAATAGGAACCTGTCTAAGGTTGTGCCCCCCTACAAAAGTGGGGATGACATCCACAAATGGATGACTGCTCTTGAGAGAGCCTGCAAAGTGCAGCAGGTTCCTGAAGACCAGTGGGCAGCAATCCTCTGGCTCTCCTTTGAAGGAAGAGGCAGAGACAGACTCCTCACTGTTAGGGAGGAGGATGTCAGAAACTACAGAGTCCTGAAGAGTGTTCTGGTAGATGGGTTAGGCTTAACCACTGAACAGTACAGGTTAATGTTCAGAGACACCCAAAAGACACAGACTCAGGACTGGTCTGAATATGTTGAATGTGCCACTAAGGCTTTGGAGGGTTGGTTGCTGGGAAGTAAGGTATCTGATTATACAGGATTGTACAATTTGATGATGAGAGAACAGATTTTAAGTAACTGTCAAAACCAGCTCCTCCATCAACACCTGGTAGACTCAGATTTGACCTCTCCCCAAGAATTGGGAAAGAGGGCAGATAAATGGGTCAGGACCAGGATCAGGCCTAAGAATCAGGGTGGTGACCAAAAGAAAGATACCACCAAACCTCAAGAGAAGGGTGGGGATAAAGCAAAAGAGAAATCTTCCTCAGGGCCCCAAAACTCCACACAGGGTGGTGGGTCCCAGGCTCCCTCCTCTACCACAGGTAAAAAGCCTTACTGCCATGAGTGTAAAACTCCTGGGCATTGGAAAACTGACAGCAGTTGCCCAAGGGCTACAAACAAAACTGTTCCTCCAATTACTCCTGTCACACCACCTATTACTGTCAGCAGTAATCCCCCAGGTGGTGGGAGTGCCCCCAAAAATGTGGGTGGGTTTACTTGGGGAACACAGGTGGACCCTGGCTTAGCCAATTCCCCTGCAGCAGATACTCTTGTCTGTGATGGTGGCATGGGGTTTGCCAACTTCACTGCCTGTCCCAACACTTTGGGTAGGTACAGACAGGAGCCCTACATCAATGGTACAAAAGCTGAGGCCTACAGAGACACTGGAGCTAGCATCACAATGGTGGCCCATTGGCTAGTTCCCTCTGAGCAGCTTTTGCCTGGTTTCTCCTACCAGGTGACCAACATTGATGGCAAACAGAACAGTCATCCCATGGCAGAGGTATGTCTCAGCTGGGGAGGTGTCACTGGCCCTAAAAGGGTGGCAGTGTCCCCAACCTTGCCTGTAGACTGCTTACTGGGGAATGACTTAGAACTCTCAGCTTGGGCTGGAGTTGAACAAGACACCCATTCTAAAATGGTATGCCTTTCACAAAAGGGTAGTGGGGTTGTGCCATTCACAACCCCTGTCCAAATAGATTTCCTCCCTGGAAAGGTTGGAAGGGCAGTGGTAGCCACAGCCCAGGCACAGACAGACTTCCCTGTAGAGACTGGCAGAGCTGTGACAGTCACAGCTCAAACACAAACTGAGTGCCTCCATGAAAAGGTTGGCAGGACTGTAATGGTCTCAGTCCATACTCAGACTGACATAGGTGTAGTGAAGCCTGAAACTATGGATCACTCCACACAAACAGAGAGTAGTGGGGAGGAAGAAAAGTCTCCCTCTCCCCAGACATTAGGAAAAAGTCAGCCTCCTCAGGGAGCTGACCTCACCCCTTGTGAAGGAACTGCCCCAGAGGTAGCCAGGCCTGGCCTGGCAGAGCCTCTGATGTCAGTGGCCCCTTCCAAGGTGGGACCCAGTCTGGTGCAGGTAGCCTGCCTCTCTCTACCCTGCCTCAGTCAGCCCAGGGCTGCAGAGGTCAGGGAGGCCAGTGGACCCCAAGAGGGCCCCTGTCCACAAGAACCCCCCCATCAAAAGAATGAGGATTGCCTGGCTAGTAGCCCTAGTCAGGTGATGGGTAAAAACATTCCTGAGGGATCTCCTTTACAGGTAGTTAGGGACCTCCCCCAGAGGGATTCTGTTGGGTACAGGCAAACATGGGACCTTAGGGCCCCAGACCTGACCTGTCCCTCCAGTAAGTCCACAAAAGGGACCCAGCCTCCAGCTTTAGGTAGCCAGAGGCTGACCCTGAGAGCACAGTGCAACTCAGTTAAGGAAAGAAAGGCATCCATGGTGGAGGGGGATTGGAGGAAGGTGAGGCCTCACTTTGAGGACACTCACTTCAGTACTCCATCTCAACACCAGCCTTTTACTTTGCCAAGACACACCAAAGGTAGAGATTCCCTATGGTGGAGACCCTCTGATACCCTTAGGGTGAGGGATTGCTTAGTGGACCATGAGACAGGGGGTAACCATGCCAGTGCTGGTTCCTCCTTATATGGCCACTTGGGCAATATAGGCTTACCTGGTCAAGGTCAGCCTTATCTCCCTTCGTTTGGGGGGGGGTTGTGTAGGAAGGTGGATATCTGACTATGGTTACCCCCAAATTTTTGCCTAGTGTCTAGCTGGTTTTTCGACTTAGTTGGCCTGAGATCCTGCTATTCAGGATCTCAGCCTGGCTGTTCTCTCTTTAAAATGGACTCCATGTACCCTAGGTACATACCAAATTGGTTGGATCACCCTGTCAGCCCCTGTACCAGTGTACATTAGGTACCCAGGGCATTGGTGTACCCAAGGCCTGCCAGGGGCTGAAGCATGCATTCTGCCACCCCAGGCTTGGCCTAACAATCTGACACAACTGGCTGATCACTCAGCTGGGGTAAGTTGGTGTAATCACCTCTTACTTAGGTGTAGTATACCTATACCTAACCTTAAATGGGACACCTGGTAACCTATAAGTCACTCCTATGGCAGGCCTTAACAATCCTGAAGGCAGAGTGCTTGGTTCCATGTGAGATGGTGCTCTGGCATGAGCTGAGCCTGTCTGCAGTGGTCGGAACAACTTCCTTCTACTGTTTCCAGATATCGTCATACCATATACTCTTAAGTGCATTATGAACCTCGCGGTTAAATGCTATCTTTGGTTTGGCTTTATCAAAACATGTCGAGTAAGGTGTCATACGAATTGGAATACTAACCCCTCGCCAATTCTGGCGACGGGGTTAGCATTCCACCCTTCTAGAGGGACACGACATGTACAGTACCTGAAACCCGGGTAAAATCAGACATAGCCTCAGCTCCACAAAATGGATGCTGCCACCACAGACACAAGTCTGCCCTCCTGCTGCTGGGAGTCCTTCCAGCTTGGGAGGTGTGGACAAAGGGTTTCCTGCCAGGGGAGGTGCGTGCACCACCCCAGACAGGATTTTGTGTATTGGTCAGGTAGGGCTTGAAAGAAACCAGACATGCCTGTGGCTCACAAGGAGCCTCGGTGCATATGCCAGTTCAAACCGGTCCTGGGCACACCAGTCCCGGGCCTGGGGCGAGCTGGACAAAGGATTGGGGGTGTAACCACCCCCCTTCCTGGTCCCACCCATAGGGAGGGACCTAGCAGGTAGTCCGGCCCCTAGAATCCGCTTAAAGGTAGGAGCTGTGTCCTAAGACTTCAGACATCCTGGAATCAACTTAACACTAAGAAGAAGACGGGAACTTCGACGCTCTGCTGCACAGAGGACTGAAGCCAATCTCCCCTGTGGTCAGGGAGTGACCACCTTGCTAACGCAAGCACCATCCAGCGAATCAACGTCTGCTTTGCCGCCGCCTCCCGCCGGAGCCCGAGCCCAGAGACTGACAAGACCTGGACCTCCAGACCTCTCACCGCCCGATCCACAGTCCCTGAAAAGAGGAGACCCGTGGAGGCACCCAGACACGTGGAGCCAGCCATCTTGGAACGACTACGACAAGCTGACAAGTGCAACAACCGAGGCTCCCTCCAAGTTGTGCTTTGGGATCTGAGAAGCCCAACACCCGAGCAGCATCTGCACCAAAGGTGAGCCCTCCAGCATCTCCACGATCTGCGTGGGGCCCTTCTGCATTTTGCCACTCGACGCGCCTAACCGGTTGCTGGCCCGCTGGCTAGTAGCCATCTTGGCGACGAACTCTACAAAATACACCGCTGGTCTGGTTGCTCCAGACTGGCCCTTGCTCCCCTCCAAAGGAGCAGTCCTTCTGACCTTGCTGGTCAGAACCATCAGCTTATTTCATCTCCTACAACAATTGCTTTTGCCAAGGCTTGTTTGCCTCGATCAAATCGCCGACACCGCCGACAGCGAGAGCCTGCGTGGGACAGCTCGTGAACCGACTCCTGGACGTCGTCGACCTCCAGGGACCACGTGGCTGCAGAGACAAGCTACACCTTTCTTCCTGTTTGCACCCGACATTGCCTGGTACCCACCTGGTGCCACGCTGGTCACTGGCTAGTGACTGTGAACACTGTCCCCTCTGCTTACAGGCCTTCAACATCTCCGATCCACTCTTGGATCCACTGCATCTCTCCCGGACCGACCGCCTGCAGCATCTTTGTCTTCAGGCTCCACGGAACAGATAGAAGAAACCCGACGCACTTCGAGGCCTATGCACCCGCTTCCTGTGGGTGAGGTAAAGCTGGCACACCTGTGCCCAAGTGTAGTATTACATCTCTAGTGCCTGTGTTCCAAATCTTGAGTTCCTAGTCCATCCGGAAGATCCTCTTTGCAGTAACTTTGTACTTTTTACGCACCCATTGAAACCTATGGGAGCACGCGTGTGACTATTTGCTCTGCACACGCCACCCGTGGACCTCCTGGTCACTAACTGACGTTAGCTCCTTGTAGGCCCAGCGATTCTAGAGGCCCTAGGCCTTTTCCCTTTTCTGTTCGTGGTACTTATACCACTATTTTAGTATATGGTTCGAGTGGCCACCAGGGCCTATCCATATAAAGTGCAACTTCTGTGTATTCTGTGATAATCTTGTTTGACGATTTGTGCTCCTGTGCTCATAAAGAGACTAGGGGTTACTTTGAGAAATAAATACATATATATTTTGAATATATATCTGTGTGGTGTCCTTTCATTGGTATAAAAGGGGGTTGCATTTGGTAAAACAGCTGGCTTAACACGCTTCACGAGTTTAGCCTCAAAGACTGCTTAGCCTACGCTACCACTAGGGCAGCTAGTCCGAAAAGGTTGACTTACAACCACACCATAAGGGTTGCTTGGCATGGTACAAGGTGATCACTTTAACTAGTGAGCATCATATACCAGGCCAACTTCTCACACTGTGATAACTGATAGTCAATATGGCTTTGGTGTTGTGCATGACTTTGGCCAAATTTGGTCACAGAGAGGATTTTTGACTTCAAGTGGAACCCCTATAAAGAATGCTGAAGTGGTTGGGAAATTGCTTGAGGCGATACAGCTGCCTAAGCAATTGGCTGTTGTGAAGTGTGCTGCACATTCGAAGACCGGAGATTACATCGCAGTAGGGAACAAATATGCAAACGATATGGCTCAATATTGTGCGAGAAACCAGAATTCAGTAAATAGGGCAAAGGAAATGGAAATGAATTCATGTCCCTTGTTGTTTACTAACATAGCAAATACATGGGAAGAAGTGAGGCAGTTACAGGAAGAAGCAGGAGATGAGGAAATGAGACAATGGGTAAAAGCAGGATGTACACCACGAGAAATAGATCATGTGTGGGTTTATCGGGATGGAAGACCAGTTATGCCAGATAGCATGGTGTCAGCCATGGCACGGATGTATCATGGACAAGCACATGTAGGAAGAGACGCAATGATTAGATTATTTAAGCAGACATGGTATAATGCAAATTTCAGACTTGTAGCTGAGAGCCTTTGTCAAAGATGCCTTATTTGTCAACAGTTCAATCCTGGAAAGAAAACAGTTGTAAGTCTAGGAACGATAGGTCGAGAAGGAGGGCCTTTCACCAGAATGCAAATCGACTTCATTGAGATGCCTCCCTGTAACAGGTTGAGGTATGTTTTAGTGATGGTCTGCCTGTTTTCTAGATGGGTAGAAGCATATCCCACAAGAAGAAGTGATGGAATTACAGTAGCAAAACTGCTTTTGAGGGAATTCATCCCTAGATTTTGGGTTTCCAGTTACAATTGAATCAGATAGAGGGAAACATTTCCATAATGAAATCATGAAGCTAATTTGTGAAGCATTGAATGTACAACAAAAACTGCATTGTGCCTATCACCCAGAGGCTTCTGGTGGGGTGGAACAGGTAAAAGGCACTATTAAAAACAGATTAGGAAAAATGTGTTTAGCCACAGGACTGAAATGGCCTGATGCCTTGCCTCTGGTACTCATGACTATTAGATCAATTCCAGATAGGAACACAGGTTTGAGTCCCCACGAGATTGTGATGGGGAGAGCAATGAGGCATGTATTCATACCAGTCAACAAGATATTGCCTATCTCCGATGACTTGGTGTTGGATTACTGTAAGGGGCTGGCTGACGCCGTACATTCTGTGTTTCATCAGGTTGGATCGGATGCCACCACCCTTGAAAAGAAGCCAGCTCATGATCTAAGCCAAGGTGAACGGGTGAGAATTAAAGTGCAAAAATACCGGTAGAACACGGGGGTCAAAGGGAAATTTAAAGACCTGCACGGAATGAATCCCCTAGTACCTTTATCTGAACACAACAAGAAATCCGTGGGTCTAAGAAAAAAGCTGTACTAATCGTTCAGAGCCACAAGTCCAAATGCTATTTTCTTATAGCATTTGGACTTGTGGCTCTGAACGATTAGTACAGCTTTTTTCTTAGACCCACAGATTTCTTGTTGTGTTGAGAATTAAAGTGCACAGACGAAGGAACTGTTTGGTCCCACGTTGGGAAAAACCACGACAAGTGATCCTAACTACGACCACAGCTGTGAAGTGTGCAGGAGTAAAGAACTGGATCCATGCTAGTCATACCTTGCGAATTCCAAACCCAGTGGATAACAAGGAAGGAGTGTACTTTGAAGAGTCAGAAACTAGTTCTGAATCGGATACTGAGGACACCAGAACAAGACAAAATCCTGAAAGGGGGGGAGTCAGAACCAAATTTGACCATTGCCCCAGAGAACATTCCCTTGAGAAGAAAGTTGCAGATCTCAGACACCAGCTCAGACTCAGAAACTGAACAAGCCCAAGTACATACTGGATAAGAGAAGAGCAGTGAAGAGACAATTAAAGAAATTTTCGATAAGGAAGTCCCTGATGAAAAGTTGAGAGAAATTCCACCTGAAGTAACAGAAGCAGATGGTCAGGTGCCAGATACAGATAGTGAGGGGAAAAAATCAAAAATACAGCTAGAGGAAGGGACAGTTAGTCAGCAGGAAGATTGTGTGGAAGAACCACGAGGAGGGACAGAAGTAGGGAAAATTAAAAAGGTGGTGGAAAGAAAAACAGTTGAAGGTAAGAGTCAAGTTGAAACAGAATCAGAAGACAGTGATGAAGAAGTACCAGAAGGTCGAGTTCTGAGGAAAAGAGCATGGAGAGCTGAGAAGAATGATAAAGGAAATAAATTGAAAAGATCAACAAAAGATTACATTTGGCCAAACAAAATAAAGAGATTGAGATACCGATTGACACGAGTGAATTCACCTAGAGCTGAACAAGTGAATGAAGTATCTAGTCAAGAAAAGTTGAAAGACAAGGGCAAAACGACAACAGAGGAAAATAAGAGAACAAGAAAACCTAACCAGAAGTATAAGTCGCCGGAATGGTCATATGTGGCGCTGCCTGAAATAAAGGAAGAGGCGGATAGCCAAGAAAATCCAGAGGTGACTGTACCAGAAGTGGTTGAGGAAAACGAAGAATCAGAAATCCTGAGAGTTATCTTGTCCGACATTGGAGGAGAAACGGATGTTCAGGAAGTTCTGTATCAAGATTGTGAAAGAAAAGTAAAAGACGATCAAATGCCAAACTGAAAAGACCAAAAGTGATAACAATGTAAAGACAATAAATAACTGGAAAGGACATAACTGATAGAACCAAGTAGGTGCTTAGAGCCTTGGGTTAGAGAAAACTAGTTGTGAAGTAGAAGCGGCTAAGTCAAAAGACACTGATCATTTTTCGAAATGGCAAACACAGAAAGTAGAAAAACTAAATGTGTATTTCTTAGAAGATGGTTCAAAATGTGTTGTTGTTGTACAGGGTTACTAATGTTTCTGTGGAGTGCGTTGGCGCTAATGGTTTCATTTAAGGTTACACTAGGAACAATAGAAGGACATAATAAGAATAAAACCAATGTAGAAAAGATTCAGGAAGTCTATCCGACTAAAATAGATAGAAATTACTTACATAAAGACAGGTCCATAAATGATTTCTCTAACAATGTATATTCAAAATTACTGTATGAATATGTAAAGATGATGGACGTGAGGCACTATTATGTCTGCATGCAGTTACCTGCATCTGTGTCTGAGGGAGTGACCTATCATCACCTCCCAGTAACGTATGGAATAACATGTAGTGTAATAGCAAGTTTGTTTACCAAAATAGGGAAATTAGAATATTATTTTTCAGATGTAGATAACATATTTTCACAAGTACCTGTAATTAACAAATTAAATAAAGTAAAACCTGCAAAGGTATTAGGTGAATTTTTCTTAGAAACTAAAGAACTAACATTAGAGTCCATATTTAGAAATAATCTAACTTGAAGTTTAAAGAAAGAGGAGAAGGTGTTCTTGGATATGGTTGAGGAAAGGAGATTGAAAATGCAAAAGAAAGCCTCTGAAGGAAGAGAGGAAAAGACAATCTGGGATGTTGAAAAATAAAAACATTTGAAAGGAGAAGCTAGTCCAACAATGGCTTTAGATTGGCCTCAGAAAGGAAAGTTGTGTATTAGAAGGAATCAAACTGCATATGATAATTATTTTGTAGGTAACAGTAATTGCCATGATACATATCGAATCATGGGTGGATGGGGATTTAAAGGAGGAAATGATCCAGTTTTTCCTGGATTATATTTTATCTGTGGGAACAAAGCATATTATCGATTACCAGATCACTGGTTTGGCACATGTTACGTGGGCCTGGTTTTCCCAAAGATATTCCATATGGTAAGAGGAAGAGATGGTGTACATGAGTTAGGTAGACAACTAACACGTAGTAAGAGAGAATCTTGGTCAGAAATAGTGGGAGACATTTTTGGAGCATTGATACCAGCAGTGGGAATATCTCTGAATGCACATAAAATTAGAAAATTATCAACAGTAGTGGATCGCTTGTCAACAAGCACCGCTGGAGGATTTTTATTGGTAAATACAGAAATGGCTGCCAATGCGTGCCATGGTAATGCAAAATCGACTTGCCCTTGATGTAGTTTTGGCAAAAGAGGGTGGAGTCTGTGGAATGCTGAAAGTTCAACATTGTTGTACTTACATTCCTGACGAAAGTCAAGATCTAAAGTCATACATTAAAATATAACTGATTTGCATGAGGAAATTCCACCACTGGAGGTTGAAGGTGTTTGGGAAAAGATTGGAAAGAAATTATCTTCTATTAAAGATTTTCTATTAAAATTAGGTACTACATTTATAGGTAAATTCCTATTTCCACTAACCTGTGTAATTTTTCTAATATTAGTTTTAAGACTAGGATGTTTATGTTGCAAAAGAAAGAAAATACAGAAAAATTTAAAAAGAGAAACTTTGAAAAAGAAAGAGAATAAAAGACGAGAAAGAGAATTTGAAGAAGTAGAATTTGAAGAAATTAAAGATAGTATGTATAGAAAAGCGAGAGGAGAAGAAATTGGGGAAACAGAAATGTGAACTAAAAATCAATTAATTCATTTTCTTTTTATAAAAATGTACAACATTTTAGGTATTGTGGTGATAAAATCACCAAAGGGGGGATTGATGGAGCAGGTAGTGCAAAATTTGGTATACCTCCTCTATTCTTGCATGAAAATACTAATTATATATTCTATTAACTATAATATTATTAAACGAGTGTTGCATGTATACTAATCAACATTAATACTTAAGGTACATGTGGGATTTGCATTTTGCATGGCTAAATAACCTTTATAACTAAAATCTGTATGCATATTAATAATAGTATATGTGGTAATAGAATACTGCATGATATATGTTGCTTTGTGATGTTGCATCCTTGAGGAGGATCGAAAAAGGTGAATAAAATGGCTTTAAATGTCGCTCTATACTAGATAAATATAAACACATAGAGGGATTAGTAAGGGGTTAACATTAGAATCACCATTTCCATGTATTAATTATTAATTTGTGTTTGTTTCGCTTAAGTTGACATCTGGGCCTAAATCCAATATGGCCGCTAACATTGCACGCAGAAGTGGTCACTGTCTCGTGAGGCGCGGAATCAATTGCGCATGTGCGAGTATGCATCCTGAACCTCTTGGCGACCTTTGCACAACGTGTCCCTGGTCAAGGATATGGAACGGGACATTCGCCAAGATAGGGGAACAATCAACCTTACAGAAAACCGGAACAAGCCGACACTTCGCTGACAAATTACCTCACTCCTCGAACTGTACTGAAAATCTGGGAATATAAATCGTACGATCCCAACCAGCCAATCACGACTGTCCTAGAGCTTAAAATTGTATCTTCTTTAACTTGCTTTTATTATAAAAGAGTGGTAGAATAGGGAGGGGGTTCATTCGTTGTTTGGTCGTCTTCTTCATTATTTTTGGAGAGAGCTCGTTTCCATCATTCTTCCCACCTTCGTTGTGACGCCTTTCCTGATGATCCAGATGCGGCCCGACCGTTTGATGACAGCAAACTTTTTCTAAATCTACAGACTATGATAGATGCTTACACGATTTCTGGTCCTTTGAGAAATTGGGACTGTAACGTGCTGAGCAAAGAACTTTGAGCTTTGGCCTGCTTTTCAGGCAATTTACGACAAAACTTGGTTATGCAGAGCCAATGAATTAGAGGATTCCAAATAGCCAGATTAGATAAATATGATGTTCTGCGATTTACTTGAATTGATCTAGAAATTCTAAACTTTGACGAGACAAATGCGAATATAAGTCATCATGAAAATTTAGATAAACAATTATTGATTAACGAGAAATAATGAGTTGTGGTTTTTAATTAACAAAGTTAAGGATTCTGAGTCTTAAAATGTGTTTTAGCTGGTTCTAAATCACCATCAACCACTCCAACTAAATTGGTCCATTTACCAAGTGGTTGGAATGCCTTGATGTTTAGGATTAAGAATCTATAGGCGAAGGATGTTAATGTATATTTTGTAAAATAACTTTTCTCTCCCTATAGGTTACAAGGTTCCCCCCCACATGTCCAGCGGTTGAATTACTCATCCCTCCTGTGTGCAGATTCGTGAGAGAGACGTATGAGTGTTGGTGTTAGGGGCCCACCAATGACTGCGTGTGTGAATGAGCTAGTGTGTCATCGGGTCTGTGACATAGGGAGGGTATCGGTAAATGTTATTCCCCATTTTTTCCCAGTCTCACGCTGGATCAGGTGCCACATAAATTAAGCCTGACAGCTTTCGTGCCAGGCTACCAGAGGGTTAGGTACACCTTAATTTAGTGACTTTTGTGGTTCACCCTGACTTGGATTGTGCCTGTTGCAGGAACAGGGGGTCACCCCCATCCAACCAACAACCCAATTTCTCACAGATTCCTTATCTTTTTTCCGAGCAACTCAACAAAGTTGGAGAAAAAAAAAAATAATTGCATATAAACCATTTGCAACTGTAAATTTTCATTTTACTATGCATACCTTCTGCTCCAAGCCTCCCCTATCACAGAAAAAAACCGTTATGTACACATTTACAATAATATCTGCAGATTTGTAAACACTGCGACTAGGATCACACGCACGAGCTCGGCGAGAATCGCAGCTCTGAGATCCCTTGCTTCTGCCTGTCCACCCAGGGGCGGCGTTTATTTCCCGACCGAAGAGCGGCGCAGGGGGATACACGGAGTTCACGGAATACCAAACATGACACCCACCGGTGCGCTGCCTGCGGATCCAATGGCAGAGCCGGGGGGCGGGCGCTGCGAGGACAGAGCTTGTGATCTACAGCGCCTCTATCAGTTCCCGAGGCTGCTGCCGAGGACCAGGAAGGGAGCTGAGGGTTTGCTGTCAGCAGCGCTCGCTGTCTACGCACCTGCGGCAGATCCCGCCGCGCGCTGGAGGTGGAACTTACCGCGTATTGAGAGCGTAGTGAGCAGCGCTTCTCCGCTGCTGCAGCGGTGAGTAGTATCGTATGGAGCATTTAGGGGCGCAGCAGCACTCGTTAGGGGAACGGCCGAAACACCCCCACCGCTTGTTCAGGTACACGAGCTCGTAGTGGCATAAACGACCGCTTGTGCAAACGGTACACGACAGAATAGTGCTCTCCTGGGGACCACTATACACCCAGGAGGGCTGTCGCAGTACCTGCGAACGGCCACCCAGGGCGTGGCAAGCAAACTCCAAAGGGTATATATTCTATAGATGCCGACACAGCCCCTCCCGGAATGCGCGGGTACCCGGGTGGGAGCGTGGACTTCCACGGGGTGTAAATTAATATTGCAGCTGAGGACAGATAACTACACGCCCATCATGCACATGAGACCATATGCATGTAAAACATTCAGTGGAAGGAATGACTGCGCCAGGAAATGGACCAGTTATTAACTCTATCACATCACTTATGCCTATACGGTATGGATTTCGCGCACACGTATTGGCACGCCCTGCAGATATATGCATACATGGTAGAGAACGAGAGCTGCCATATGTTCCGGTATTGGCAGGACACAAGTGAATAGCCTTTCCACTCTTGAATTAAGCATATTGGGGAATCCTGGGAGTTGTAGTCCTCGATGACCAATTAGATAACTATCATGGCTGAAACCAGTCACTTGTATAAGGAAAGCATAGGCTGGGGGCGTGCTGTCCGCCCTTCAAGGCTCCAAACCCAGGTATGATTGTCCACGAAATTTGTAACTTTATTCCTTTAGTGCCATGATGCTCCCCTCTTAGTGATTTTTCCTCACTCTCTCCAAATCAAAAAATATCTGCATATCATAGGTCTCTTATAATAACTGAGCAGACTCTAACATTGTGACTTTTGTTTGAACTATGGCATGTTGTTTTCATTTAGTACTGTGTGTATGGTTTTATAGAGGTATTTGTAGACCAACGCCCCATCCCTACTTTTTGGTAATCAGCCACTTTGCGTGTTGTGACTTATAAATCCACATTTGGATATGAAAACTAAAAATTACAAAATTAAACTCCCTGCTGGGTACAAGGTTACAAATCTGGGCATGGAACACGGAATGGGGGTCTAATGTAAAGTGTGTTGGAAGATAAATACTCTCTTGATGTACCCACTGCTTTCGAACTAATCACGATGTATTTTTTTTCTAACATTGTTTTACTTAAATCTTAAAACAAGTGTTTAATAATCTGAACAAAGTTAACTTAACAGTCTCATTTAAGGCTGAGGTGCAAGGATTTGAATTCGATTTTATCCCCTTGTTCTGCTCGCATAATCAAGTCGGTGCATTAGCGGATGCACCTGCCATTGTTGTCTGGGTGCGCCAAAGTCCACCCACAATGCAGCGACAGATGGCAAACAGCAGTAGGGCCTGCTGCTGGTCGTTAGTGAGGGAACCGGAAGTTATTCCTAGTGAAACCGAAACTGGCCGTATGTGTTTATTTTTTTTGACTGATCTGGTTAATTCAGAAACCAAAATGGCCAGAAACCCTTCCAGTAGGAAAGTGATCTGTTTGCGCCGGAACCCGTGTGAACGTGCCTACTGGGCATTTTAGCTTTAATATTTGCGCCAGGCAGGTTTAACCGGCCACAGTTGGAAGTTTACTGCCTGGAATTCGTTGTGCAAGCAACAGCCGCGCTCCGTTGCGCAAAGAACAGAGAAAGTTCGTAGTGTATAGAACACGCTGGGGAAAAAAGCAACTGCTTGAGTATTTAATTAAAATGCTTTTAAATTAGCTGGATTTTAAATAACGCGCAAGGTATCCAGCTTCTGCCAGCATCGTTACAGACCTTAGTTCGAAAGAGCAGAGTTGTATTCATTTACTTTTAAACCTAATGTAAATGAGTGTTTGGTGATATAGAGTAGAAGAGATGGAAGCAGAATTCCATCTTGGGGCAGGATGGTACGAAAAACCAGAGGTTGTTGCTTCGTGGAAAAGGTAACTTTAATGTGCATTTATCTAGTGCTTCCTACCCCGTTCTGGGATTTCAAAGCACATTTTATACGAGCAGCAGGTGTTTGGTTGTCATGTACCTTCAGGGACACACTTTTTCCGTTGTTGGTGAGCAGAGGTGCTCCAATGGGGCGCAGGCCAACGTTTACTATTGCCATCATTTGCCCATTTCTTAACAGCCTGGCTGGACCGGTTGAATGGCTTGGTCATTATTTCATTTAACACCGCCTGCTTCCATCCACGCAAACTCACACAATTATTGGTTGAGCACAAGTAAAACCGTACTTGATCAGGGCGTGCCGTAGTCCACAAACGCCACCACTTTTGGCGCACAATACAAGCCTCCCCTGAGGAGGGTCGTTTCGCCGTGGCCCCTCCTCTTATACTTTTTTTTTTTTTCATTTCATTCGAAAATGTGGACACTGATCACATTTTTCCCTTGCGCGTTTTCGATGTGCCGTGTCATTGAGTCTGACCCATAAAGCTGAGGGCAGGCCTACATGCATAAGTGCTTGTCACCCGAAAGCTTAAAGTAGTAACGCCCTTGAACACGCATGTCTGTGACTTTAATGATTCCCAGCATCAACTAATTTCACATGTAAAAGACGCACCTAACTGTGTGTTTGTTAATCCTATGAGAATGGTCGTTTACAGGGCCTAGTCTATCTCCCTAAAGCTGTGTACATTTTTGAAATGTAGTATTTTCAGATCTTATAAAATCCATATTTTAATATGGATATAAATTTGACAAAGAACACAAAATAGACTTATTAGAGGACAAAAGCCCACTCTCTTTCCAGTTTCCGAGAGTATTCCATTCTGCTCACCCACTGCATTGTGGTGTTTACAAATCCTTATCAGAGAGAGGCATGCCCCATTCGCTGTCATTGCTATTTTTAGCTTTGGCCATCTGCTTCTGCAATAAATATTACGTAATTTGCAAAAAATCAAAGCCCTGGAGCTCAGAAAGAAACGTTTTATTACACTAAGCACTTGCACAGTCAGAAAACTGAGTTTACAAGAATACATTCTGGGCCTGCTCTGCCTCGGATACAGCTTTATTGACTGAAGAATAGCAGAAAATTACATTTTTTATCTAACATAAATGGCAGGTTTCTCTTTATAGGGAGCACCTTGTACACCCACGTATTTTCCTAAATCTTCTGTTCACTGTATCGTGAATTTCTTACGGGTCCAAAACTTCTGATGTTTGTTGCATGCCATCCTTCCTCAAGGTGCTGAAAGTGAGCCAGGTCCAACAATAATTGTTTTACTGTCTTGTACTTTGTGGTGAAAACGAATATCTGAACTGAGCCCTCTCCAGTTTCCTAAACTTGTCTCCAATCTACTACAAGTTATCGCCCTGGATAACGTGTCTTCTGAATGTTTCACTACTATTAAGTAACCATTGGGTTGCCCTATTATTCATAAAAATACTAATCGGTTGGGGGAAAGCAAGAAATGTTTTGACGTTGAATGCTTTCCACGGTAAGAAGGAAAAACAAGTTATGTTTATAAGGGGTGTTGGGGAGCCCAGAATTCTTAACCCAAAACAACTCTCTAGGCTTTAACTATCCAGAGTTTGGATTGACAAGTTGTCTCTTGTTTGAGTACCAACCCCCTCCCCAAGAACTCTAGTTTTCTGTTTTGGCAAGGTAGAGATCTGGTCATCGGAGGTATGTCTTCTATTTTCTCTTGTCGAAGCACTCGCAAATTAACCATCAACGTCTCCTGTTACAGTAACACAACTAGATACACATTAATGTGGGCTTCTCTTCTTCCTTTTATTTTCATTTGAATCTCCAAACTTCTTTATTCTTTAACATTCTTCCACTCCCAACGCGTTTCGTCGATAGGGATTAACCCATGCGACTTCCTCAGGGCTGGAAGCAATAAATAATATACATTGGAGTATAGAAACTCATTTGTTTCATATCCAATAGCCCACATTACTTCCATGTGCAAAGGAAAAAACATGCTGTGTGACTTCACACTATTATTATAATATCATATTTGCATATACTTGATATATTAAACAAGTTGACCCAATGATTGGATATCCACTCCAGATACTCCTCCACCATTGTAACAGTGAACACTTAGCACTTTCGTGATGGCACCATTCTCCCAACAGTGAACCACACCATATATTCATGCCTCTAAATAAATCAAAACTGTACCTTAATCTTGTATAACTGTCTCCTATGTTCCAAAATTACAAAAAACACCTAGTAAAACACACTGCGGAGCACAAGAGGCAAGAATGGCGAGGATAAACATAGCTTCTTAATAATATACACATACCTTCGTGCACTTTAACAGCATCATCAGCCGTAACTCCTTCTTAATATTCTCTTTCAGTCATCTACAATTGCCTAAAATGTAAATAATGCTCTAAATAAAACTGCACTAAAAGATACTGTGTCAGTCAGGCCTAAAGCCTACAAAAAACGACTAAAGTATAGTCTCACCTGCTTATTATTGAACTCTGTTCGTGACCATTAACAAATTTAATTTCGAAGCATATATCAATTTGTCCAGACAAGTCTCTGAAGTACGGAGACCTAAAAATAATAATCAGACTCTTAGTGACATTCCTAATTGTTAACGTTACTAAATGCCACTCCCAGATAACATAACATAGAGCTCTCATAGTACTTACTAATCGCAATAGCAAAGTCCCCGGATACAGGAACACTCGTCGCGTTTCCTACTCCCTGTTTATCCACGCCAGCAAAATAAACGAGGTGACTCCTCCGTATTTTCACAAGCGCCAGTGGTAATAGTATGGTGGTGGTATACCACTCTCTATTTCCAATACACCAGGTATTGGTATTTCTGGATTGTAGTATTACTATGGGATTGTGACAAACCCCTATAAAATAAGTTCATAACCCACAGAAGTTGGTACTAGCGCTCCCATTCCAGTACACTAACCTGTAATTCTGTACTTTTGTTCTAGAATGTATTTCAACAGGTTTGACTTCTAAGATTTTTCCCCTGAGATCAGTGGGTTGTACGTCTGAGAGTCCAGTTTGTGGCCGGATTGATTGGGCCTGCTTAAATCTCCCTTCCTTACATTCATTTTCTCAATGGCCTCTTGGGAGTTGGAAACTTCAGCCCTATCGGTTTAGCCCAAACATAAATATGGTTGATCAGTGCAAGCATTGTAGTGATTCTCAATTACTCATGAACCCCCCCCCCCCCCCCCCAGGTGCTGAACATCCTACAACTACCATGGCTACGAGATCGTTTAGTGTCTGCTGCAACTGAATAAGTGGGTAATATGAGTTACGGCACTATAAATTGTCCCTGACAAATACAGACACTAAGGGGCATGTTATTTATTGCATGCAATAAATAGCAACTATTACAAGTTCATGGGGAATAACATGCAAATTTTGATTTTTAACACACCGAAATCCTAATTGTAGGGTAAATATTGTAAAAAAAATGAAGCTGAGCGCAGTGTCCCTAAAGCGGGCGCCGCGTTCATATTAAAAGTAATAATTAAAATAAAGCGTCTCCATTTCACGGAGAGTGCTGTGGGGGTAGGGGGCAGCCACTTTTAAAGTTGGGCGGCATGGGGCTCCATACGAAAGGCGGGCGCCATTGTCCTGTGTGCGCACACTGCAAATACAAGAAGCAGCCGCCATTAGTCAGTAAACAAAGTAGTGCTCACAGACATATAACGCAGACCGTGTTACAAGCCAAGTAGAAAGTCCAGTCGTTATGGGAGGTAACACATTCAGACACGACGGTACCAAGGAGGGGCTAAAGCCTATTTATGAATCTGAAGCCAGCATTTATTTACGAAGGACAATGACACAAGCCTAACAAATAGGGGCGGAGACTGGACGGGGACTCTAGTGCATACTTCAATACACCATGCCGCGCATGCACTCTGCCTCTAGGCTCGACCTAAAAACCCTTTCTGTCCAGTTTGAGTGATTTCAGGGTTGTTTGCTCCACAAATGTCATCCATGGATTGCTCAATCTTCTGTTTCTCAATTGACCAATAAAGCAGAGATTCCACAGGCTGTATTGGTATTATGCAATGCAAAAAGTTAGCTACTGACCCCATCTTTGGCGGGCTTGCATTTGGGAGGTATCTGTGGAGTCTTGGTTGCGAGACTCCTTTTCATTCGGTATTGTGTCCCCAACAGATGGGCCACGTGTTATCTATTATTGAAGGATGTGTAAAACTAGGACACTGAGAAGGTCTGCTAAGTAGTGATTCACATGCTCAGAATTAATGGGGGTGGAGCTTAGTGAGCATATTACAAATGAATCCAGCTCTGCTTTAAACTACAACCCCAGAAAGTGAACACTGGTCTGCAACCATCTCGTATGCAGTGCTGTTGAGAAGCACCCAGGTGACGTACACACAACACAAATCAGCACCTTTGCTGGGCCCCCATCAAAGATGACGTTGCAGCTTGCCAAATGACTGGGGAGAAGGTGCCATGCTCTTGACTAGTTCTCGTGATACTCCAGAACACCTTGTCTGTCTCTTTTAACATACAGCAGTTCTCTGCTAGAAAGCCCCGGGTCCAATATGCAAGATGGCCGCCAGACAGCCTTATGGTCACTGTCCAGCTGTGGTCTGGTGGGCAAGGAGATGGTGTTTCAAATGATATGCCTTGCAGCACTAGCAGGTTACTGGTAGCAGTTGACTTTTGTATGGGGGAGTTTGGTGTTGGTCCTGGTATTTAAGTCACTAGACGCAAAATCAAAGTAACTGGAGTGGACAGCAGTAAGATTTTCACCGTCTACAGTTTAAGGTTATTAGTGCAGGATGTGAAACGCCTACCCACAGAAGCATTGCCAAGTGGGTAGGCTGCCCAGCAAAGACCCTCACCACCACCCGCCACCCCACCCAGACGCTACGCTTACATTTTGTGACATGCTCACTTAGCCTCTGTGGACTACAGCTATCTTATAAGAGTGTGCACTGGGCCACAATGTTATCTAATACAACCGCTAAAGTAGTAAATAACGCAAACCTGAACCACAGCAGTGCTACAGCTACGCCTGAGCTTGTAGCCAAAGATCCTTCTTAGCTCGTTATGCTGCCACTATACAGTCTTGCATTTTCTATGCATAATTGAGGAAACTTTTCGTTGTAGAAGCACTAGCGTGAAAACCCTAATCCGATATTCTATTAAAAAATAAACGCAAGTAATATTAGTTGAATACAATTTTGTCCAACTTTAAGTGGAGTGCTTGGACTAAGTTCTTTATCTCAATCAATCATTTTGTAATTACGCGTTCTCCAGGTAACGAGCCTGACTGCAGTGGCTGGAGGGAGAAGATGGACTTCGACCTGCGGTTATGTTGGCAGTGTTTGTTAATCATTTTGCCTTCGATCTGTTCATGACTGAGTTGCTTGAGAAAGCTAGCCAGTGAAAAATTGCTGTTATTTTTATTGTTTGAACTCGGCAATTAATCACAATTTCTTAACGGCAGTTTTTTGTGACAATGTAGTGCACGACAACAGTGCTAAAATGCTTTGCCAAAACAAACCAGCCCAATGAATTGCTTCCTTAAGTTGAAAGTCATTCCATAAAACCTGGCCTGCCAAAAGTATTTTAAAGATGTTATTTCAGGCACGCAGGATTTGAATAATTAAAGTGCGCTCAGTTTATTGGCTTGACATGGATGCCTTTTCTTTGTGATTTGTACTGCTGCAAGTGATTAAACAAAAAAGTTGACCATTTTCTGCGCTGCTTGGCAGTCTTCAGGAGAAGAGGCGCATGGGGGGAGGAGGGTTATTAAAAAGATGGATAGTTGGGTATTAGTAAAGGATTAGGGAACTGTCTCAAAGATGCAGGGGGCCCAGACTTTAGTGGCTCGGTAGGCACAGCTTTAGCTTCATTATGAAGGTGAGCAGGGTTCTTGGAATTCGTTATGGAGAGATTGAGTTGTCGTGGCCCAAGTGGTTTAAGGATTTGTAAGGTAATCTGCATGCTCTAAAAAACAGATGCCCTCTTGGATGGACAGCCAGTGCAAGGAAAGTTGGAAACGTGTGCCATTCTGAGGCTTGATGTCATTCTTTCTTCAGTGTTTGAGAAATGTGTAGCTGGCGGAGGAAGTGGACTGTAATCTGGCGCAGTACTTGTGGTTGTAGTACAGCTGAGAATTGTTGGCGCCTGGAACTGCAGGTTGTGGAAGGCTGGTAGATTGAAAAGGCACAGAGCTGTTATGGAAAAGTGTGTAGGGTGGCATCTCTTGAGTCCAAAAGAATTTAACATTTTGAATAATCATTATAGCATGATCACATCTTGCATCAATTCTGTTCGTCCCAAAACCTGCACACAGCAAGGCTAGTTGTACTAATATTTATAGAGGCCCCACTTCAGCAGTGTTTTGTTTATGTGGTATACTTTTACAGCAGCCACTAGTTTATTAGGAAGTTTCAGTCACAGACAAGTTTGGCTGCAAACTAATATGGAAGGTCCTTTGGTGATCACCTACCTCCAGGTTATTACAGACACTGTTTCTAACACTAGACGTGTGCGGTGACCTAATGCATTCTGGATACTCTTAGTCTTATTTCGCTTGCAATGATGTATAGGTGAAAAGGGCAAGACTTGGAGGCAGGGTCTATAATGACCTGAAGTGAGGTGGCCTACCTCACTAGGTCTGAAGCGTTGCCTTCATTTTAAGGTCACCCTTTGTGCAGCCGCTACTTGCTTTGAGAACGGTGAAGGTAAAACATGGTTTAGGATAGTCTAAAAACCTCAAGTGGATGCAGCTTTTCCAAAGCCGTGATTTGAGCAATTGTGGCTCTCATTAAATCTTTACTATTGGTGAAATTACAACATCTAAAACTGTAAGTACAAACAATGCATCAACCAGGATCTTTTGGAGACAATAAGGTGAAACCAGCTGCATGACCTCTTCCAAAACTAGCTTATCCCCCAACAAGGATGGGTGAGTCATTGCACTTTATTTTTAGGTCATGCCTAGCGTTGCAGCGCATGCGCTGCTCGCTCTGCGAGAGATAGTGGATGAAGAGATTTCAGACGGGGACTTGAAGCCCCGCCCCTTATTTTCATTGGCTGGTGTCATAGTTTATGTAAAACGGTGGCCTCCCATTGAAACTGAGGCTTTTTGGTTTCTGCCCTTTTTGTCCAGCCCATCCAGACTGGATCGGCTGCTTTTCGGCTTTCGTGAAGCACTTTCTTGTCTTTGGAGGCCCATCTGTGTCTAATTAGTTAATAGCTCATTTTGCAGTTCTTAGCACCCGAGAATATTTCTTGAACCTTCAGTTTTGAGAATGATTATTCTGCTCCTTGTGTGTTTGTTTATTTTTTTAATCCGGCTACGACCCCTACTTGCAAAGTATCTCTTCTCCCCACCTTCCTGCTGGGCTCCGAGAAAGCCCTGACATTGAAGGATGCCCCCCCCCCCCCCACACTCTTTTGTGGGAAGCGCGTTCTAACTAGATCTGCTCCCCCGTTGGTTTGTGCCTCACCTACGTTAGAGGGGAACTTATAAATACAGTTATAACATGTATGTTGGTGCCTGGCTGTATGTCTATGCCTCCCCTAAAGCATCGGAGCTGTTTCCGCGAAGGGGGAGCGCATTCCGATGGGGAGCTGGAAAAGACGGAACACCAACCCCCCTCCCCCTTACTTCTCTCCATGCCGTACGCGGTTTGTTTCTGCCTGGCTGGCCGCCGTGCGTCACTCAGGTCTCTAGGGCGCGAGGACCGGTGTTTGTAGTTTGTTTTTATGAGGATTGGTGCGACGGACTGGACACGATTAATATGAAGGTACCATGGTGCCAAGAGTGAGCCAGTGCCACAGTTGAACCCATGAGAGACAGCTGGAGATAAGCACTGCCAGGTGATGCTCGGTATGGGGTGGGTGGAATGGTTAAGTGCTTCCATAATGTGTGGCAACCTTATGGGACTGCAGGGCAGCTGCCGGGACCGGTGCCCTCATGGTTTCTCTTTTGCAGGATGAGTGAGGGAATAAATACCGGAGTCTGCACTAAGCTACTGCTTCGGTCCTGCCACTGACTGCTGATGATAAAGTGCCTCGGGCAGCAGGAGAGTCCCTTAGCGCCTCCTGTGTGTCTGCTCCTCTCACTGAACAATATCAGCTTATTTTATGGAACACTTTGCTAGCTCACCATCAAAGCTCTGCGAGGTGTTACTGTGCTGCGAATCAGGGGCTCTAATATCGACCTTGGTAAGATGAACAGCAGACTGACACATGTGTGACAAGCACAGGCGGCATTGGCACTGCAGAGCTGGGCGCAGCACTCAAGGCGCTCTCCAGTGAGTCACCACAGGGCTCTGCCCCCCCCACACACTTTTTTTTGTTATTCTAACTTTAATAAGCGCTGCAGCTGTATTGTTAATAACAATGCTTTAAATTTTTTTAAAGACATTGCCATTTACAATGTCAATAGCTCAAAATAATGTCATTGCGAGACCTATTGCATTGTAAATGCTTTTTTTTGTTCTGCTTGTGTCCGAATTGAATGAAGACTTCTTAAACCTTTGCAGCATTACCAGGCCTCTTGGAATCTAATCGCCAATCCAAATGGCAAAGAACAGGTGTTCTGCTCATTCTGAAAGTGAATGACCAATAAAGATGCCTTTAAATCTTGTTGTCTTGTCACATTTGCTGTGCATTTAAAGACGGAGGTCAATGTCTTCTAAATTGCTGCTTATTTTTTCCTGTAAATTGTGTAACTTTACTGTCCGAGAAAGTAAAGTGAACAATCTGACAATGCTTAGGGTTCAGGCAGTGTGAAATGAAGGGCTGTAGGATGTCAGGCACTTTTCTTACCCACCACTTAGATAGCTTGCAAATGAGCTGTACACTTATTTCAAAATATGTTTCGGTAGTTAAAGCTCTTTTTTTCGGTATTCTGAAGTTTGATGGTAAAAGATTTTATTGGGATCAAAACAGATATTTTAATGGGATCAAAACCAATGAAATCACTTCACTTGGTCATGTGCAAATGAGGTGTGTATGTATGTAATATATACTTGAACCCTTTTCCACACTGTTTGCACGCTATATAGACTTAATAAAACTACATGTCGGTGGGAACGTTTCTGGCCATTTTATTGAAAATGTGCTGTCTGTAAATGACAGTGTGCTACCACAACATGCATTAGTAATATATTTATTAAAAGTGAGAGGTTTGTAACCATGAACTGAGAAGCATTCCCCCCCCCCCCCCGCCTTCTGCCATGTCAATGCTATTAGTGAACTTGGGGACTGATTCAGATCTTGGCTGTATAGATACTTCGTCACAACAGCGACCAGAGTATCTATATCGCTAAGATTGGTCTGCCTGCCTGGTTTATATGCAGGCAGACCTTTTGTTTAAACTTGGCAGAGACTTGTCCGTGTCCTCATGATTAAACTCCTCTGACAGCCCTATGTAGTAAGCCATTTGAGGCCGACCTCTGATTCCACCCACCTAATTTAGATTGGCAGAATTGAGGTCACTTTTCACTGCCTGTCACTGCTAGGAAAACGCTGGCAGTGCAGTGAAAGCTGCTAAATGCTTCCCCTCACCATGGGCGATCGCTCCCATGGTGAGGAGAGCATTTTCTTTTATATCCCCCCCCCCCCCCCCCCCTCCCCAAAAATGCCACTTCAGATTTTTCTGTTTGACAGAATGTAATACCACCCACTAGGACTCCTCCCATCTCCCCCCGACAAGACATTTTAATAATTTATTAGGCCTCCTGCTATGATTATCTTTGTAACTAATCCCTTTGGGTCCACAGGGTGCCTTTGTGGTTTCTTTGGTTTTTGGCTCTGTTATAACTTGCTTACAGGTTTTATCATTCTGATTGCTGTAGCCAGCATTTATGCAACAACCGCTACAATTCCCCAGTAACCAGGATGCCATAGAGCAGCAAAGAATAGTGATGTATGTATACATGTGTACTGTAATGTAATATAGCAGGTAGGAGTTACTATTGCATGTACTCAAAAGGTAACTATAATCTGAATTTCTGCAGATTGTCCTATGTAAATTTACAACGGTACTAGTATTGAGGCTCATTTGCTTACATGCTGTGTAGCCCTAGGCGGAAATGTCTGCTCTCCTTGTATAATCACATTGTACTAATCCAATACAAATAAAAACATATTAAAAAAAAAAAGCATAATAAAATGCAGGTGCAAAGCTGCCCTAATTAATAATAAAACCTCATTATTCAAATTTAAACTTCTTAAACAATTTAAATTCACATCAATTATGATCTACCTTGCAACTCCTTAGCATGCACAAGATGGGTTATATCTGTAATGCCATGAAATACAAATTTACAGTATTGGCGTTAGCTCTCATGAAATTTGATAATGTATATAAATTGTTGGACCTAGCCCTCTATGCAGGGCCACCCCCAACCATTTTACATTCACCTCTCCTGTTTTCCGGTTTTTGTTAGCATTAGGGCTCTGCACACTTTACCACTACTAACCAGTGCCAAAAGTGCTTGTGACCTCTCCTTTAATACACAATACAGTTGGCCTACACCAGATCGGCACATTTAATCTACTTTTAAGTCTCTAGTAAAGTAGTACACCTTGTATCTATGGCCTGTAAATTAAATACTACTAGTGGGCCTGCCGCACTTAATCTGTCACCCACTTGGGTAGCTCTCTAAAACATCTCAAGACTTCCATTGGAGCCTGTGTTTAGATTTTAACTGCCTATTTGACCTGGCACAATAAACCTTTTGCCAGGCCTAAAACTCCTATTTTAATGCATATAAGTCACCCCTATGACGTCGTGGCCCGTCCCCTGCCAAAGTGGCGGGGCGAGCCGAATGGTCGGGGTATGGGCAAGGGGGCAAAATAAAAGAGAAACTTACCTGATTGCTGCTGCCGTCTCCGCAGTCCGCTCCATCCCTCTCTTCCTGCTTCTGAGATAGGCTCCCAGACTGCAGTGTGGCCAGTCATGATGCTGCAACAAAGCAGCATCATGATTGGTCTGAGCGCTACAACTTTGCTCTCCTAGGCAGACTGGGAACCTGTGCCTGCTTTCTCCAGCCCCAGCAACGCAGCTGAGGCTGGAGAAAGCTTCACTGCGCATGAGGTATTTTCCCGGCCTGAAACAGCCTACCAAGCACCTCATGCGCAGTGCACTCCCCCTCCACAGTGTAATAATCCCCCTGGACCCGCCCCCAAGACTCGTCAGAGTCCTGGGGGCGGGTCCATGGAGATTAAAATAAAACAGGTTAGAAAGTTTTATTAGCGGCTGTTGGTAGGGGGGCGGCGCTCCTCCGCCCTAATGGAGGGGCTTTCGCTGCCCCTATGGCAGTCCCTATACAGCGCAGAGGGCAGGTTGATTGTATTTAGAAAGTAGGACTTGTACTTTTTAAGTTTTGGATATACTGGTAGTGAAAAACTCAAATTTTTATTTTTTACTACTGTGAGGCTCACTTTTGATTGGGAACAGGTAGAAATTTCATGTTTGGTCTCAAAAGAATGGTAATTTATAATCCTCTTTAATGGTAAAGTCTGATTTTAAGTTGAAATTCTGAAAATGCCACTTTTAGAAATTTGGCCTTTTCTTGTCCTAACTTTTTGGTGCCAGCAGCCTGTGCCCTGGATCACCACGCCCTGATTAGCACAGCAGTTGGCCTTTGTTTAGTTCTCCCTGACAGTGAGACCAGGTGTTAGCAGGATGAGACGTCCTGCTAGGATGTATGGGGCGGAGCTGTCCTCTGCCTCAATTACATTTCAAAGGAGCTGCCCACAGGAAACACGTAAAGAACTTCACACTGGTCTTTCGTCACCCTGGGCCTCTTGAAGTTTGGTCCGTTAAAAAGCTTCCAGAAACCAGATATTAGTTTTTCCCACTTCAAAGGTTTCCACCAGGTATACATTTTGGACACTCAGACCAACTGTTCTGCTCACTCCTGGGCCTGCGGAAGAACCCCGTAAAGACTGTCTCATTTTTCAGAGGATTGCCCTGCTGCTTGAATCCTACCTTCTACCCTCCGACTGATGCTTGATCCCAGGGCTACCACAGTTACTCCAAGGGCTGGTTTGCTTGCCTCCTGTTCTGAGCTACAGGGGCACCACAAATTTCTCCAGCAACCTTGAACAGTGACCCTGCCCGAAGTGTGTTCTGCCCACTAAGTGGTTCCGTACTACTTCTTCACCCTTTGAAGTGGTGATAAAGTTGCCCAAATGGCCAAAAACCTACTTGTGGTATTTTCCACAAAAAGTGGTGTGAGAATCGACAAGAAACCATGTCCTACCTGCTCTCCTATCTACCCAAGGTGCATCACCAGTCTACCTGATTTGCAGTAGCTCCTGCTGCTGCCTTCTCCGCAGCAGCAAATACTGTTCAGCCGCTCCTCTTGAAAGGGGTGCCAGGCCTTGTGGCCCTCATCGGCTATAGCCTTCAATTTCATCCTGATGGAAAGTTCCCCCCCCCCCCCCCGAATTACTACGTCTGAATGTTGAAGTCTTTGCTGTGACTTTTCCAGCTTCTCGCTGACAACGCCTCATCTTTGGACACTTTCAGCCTTGCCGAACTTAACCTTTTCATACATTTTTCATTAAATATTCTTCTTATTCCGAAGGTAAGCAGAGATCGGGCCCAGTCTGGTGTAAGTCAGCCACACTTCATCAATGTCGGGCATAACGTTTGACTTGGTCCTGATATCACGCGGCTAGATGGCTGTGGATGACACTTTGGTCTTTTAGGTGCTATATTTCACAAAAAACGTGTAAAAAAAATAGTAACTCTGGTTCTACTGGCTGGATTTAATTCGTTTTGGTGCCAAATTATTTAACATTTTCTTTATTTTTCTAAATTGTTGTGGAATTTTTATTGTGTTTTTTAGTTTTCACTTTATTACTGTTGTGTGCTGCATAAATGCTGAACACATTGCTCCTAAGACGAGCCTGACTGCTTTTTGCCAAGCTACCATAGTGACTTTTGCAATCCACCCTGACGGGGATTGTGCTTGTTGCTTGAAGTCTTAACACCCTTAATTAAAAAATGTTTTTCCTACATATATACGTTTACATGTTTTTGGGGGGAAATAAAATTGCATCCGTGTCTGGCTCCTGCCATTTGAGGCCCTGCTAAAAGCCCCAAGGCACCAAAATATAACCCATTTCCTAGAAGGACCTTTCAAAAACAGATCCCTACTTATTGAATATTTTTTTTACACCTCAGGAATAATAAAGATTTTGGTTCCTGGGAATTCATATATTTCATTAGGTCATCTGCAGACCAAACAAAGCATGTTCTCCGGAGGGGTTGTTTGTGTTGTAATTATGCCTAGAAACATCCTATAACCCTCTTTTGTCTACAACTTCGGTCTGCATTTACCCTCGTATAACAGTTGGTGAACCAGGAGCTATATGCTGTGTCAAAGTTAGGCTCCTTCACTTTTCCAGCTCCTCTTTAAGTACTCTGCTGCTCTCCCTCATCGTATTCTTGATGCTTTATAGGTCCACCTTGTGCTACAAAAGCATCTGCGCCACTTGGTTGTCTGCCATTGCATGAGCTGCTCCTGGAGAATTATAATCTTCTTGGTCGAAATAAATCGGCTTGCGAAGGCCCCCATTAAGGTGTGGCGAAGTAGGTCTCAGTCTGTGGTTCTTTAATTGAAGGCACCAACCGATCAAAGGTGATTGTTGTCCGCAGTTTTATGCAAATTAAACTACTTTTCTCCCTTGACTCGTTTTGAAAGAAGTATACCTGATCACCTATTCAGTTGCTCGCCAGATTCTGTTATTGAGAAATATACTTCAGGTGTAAAAATCCTCTAAAAGGGACGCACGAGTTGTGACGTTGGTTCAGCTTCTTGGACCTCATTCCAGTCCTATTTCTGGAGTGGCAGGATGGGCAAAGAAATAAAATCAATCACCCATATGCACATTGGAATGTTCCTGATGCCAGTAGACTGCTACTTTTAGTAATTGATGGAATTTCCCTTTTTGTTCTGAAGCCAGGAGTTCATCATGTTAAGGCATCATTTTATTTTGTTAATTCCAGCTTCTGTGACCATACTAGCTCTTGACGTGTTAAGGCTGGCTGCCTATCCTTTGTGCTGTCACCCAGGCTGGACTAGCCTGTTCCCTACCCTACAAATGTTTGACTGGAGAGAATTCTATTTTGTTACCCTTGCCAATCCTTGTTTTCTGTAGCTTAGAGGTTGAGATGCCAGATTATATAATGAGGAGGCTCCAGATGTTGATGATGCTGCAGCAGAAGCCAAGTCCCTGATAACAGATCATGCCATGCTGAAACCCCGACACAGGCTACTGGCGACTTTTTGCCTAAAAGGTCCTGTGTATGAAACTGTGCCTTTAGTACTGTGGGTTAGCCATTGTGCAGAGTTGTATCCTAGTTAAGTAGTGTTATGGGCCACCATCCAGATGTTCTTGCAATGTACTAAGCCATCCAGTCTCCTGCATTGGAAAGATGAGGACCATTCGAAAAGGATTGGCTTTTTGTCCACTTGAGACAACAGCTTAAAACTTGCGGGATAGATTATAAACTGTTTATTTCTAAAAAAAAAAAAAATGTAAAACAACAAATAGCTTAAGAAATGGTGTTAGACTTGGCATCTTTGGCGGGGTTTCCCCTGTCTTTTTGCCTCTACCTCCCTGTATTTTTGATGCAGTGCTGGATTTCATTTCTGCTGGCTTAGATGCTTTGGGCACTTTGCGACTGGTCATCAGTGTCCAAGTGCTTCCTGTGCAAATTGTTACAATTGGTTCTCCATTATTGGCATATTTGATTTACTGGTAAGCTCCAAGCAAAGTGCATTGTAGTGTGCCAGGACCTGTAAATCAAATGCTACTAGTGGGCCTTCAGCACTGATTATGCCTGCCACTGCAGTGTCTGTGCGCAGTTAACTGCCATGTCGGCTTGGCAAGTGCACCCACTTGCTAGGCCCTAACCTTCCCTTTTCTTACATGTGAGGCACCCCCATGGTAGGCCCAAGGTACCTCCCTGGGCAGGGTGCACTGTAAGTGAAAGGTAGGACATGTACTGGTGTGTGTGTGACATGTCCTGATAATGAAATGCTGCCAATTTCGCTTTTCACTATTGAAGGGCTATCATGCCCCATAGAATAGACTGGGAAATGCTTTGTAACATCTTACAAGTATAACTTGCCATGGGGACAAGATAAAGAAATAAAGTTTAGACTCTCTGAACTTCAAATTTAATAATGCATCTTTTAGTAAAGATGGTTTTTAAATTGTTTGAAAATGCCACTTTTAGAAAGTAGGCATTTTCTTGTTTAACCATTCTGCGTGCCTCTGCCTTTTTGTGTATTGACTGTCTGGTTTCGGAGTGACCGAGGGTGGGAAGTGCATTCACTGTAGACAGCCACTGGGGGGTGTTGAGGTATAGTATACATAAATACTGTAGGTCTACTGTTCAATATGACTCCGAACACTGATACATCAGAAAAAGGTAGAGCAAACCCAAGCAAAATAATGTAACCTCAAAAGAAGGTTCTTCTGAAAGAGGTTAAGTTCCCATCACCCACCAAAGGTGGCTTGTTTCATCATCTGGGAACCCTGGAAAATACCATGAGTACCAACCACTTTTGTGATTGTGGTGGTTACACAGTTATCCCAGACGTGAGTATTAATGTACTTACTATCTCAGTAATGATAGATAAGGAAAGGTGATGGTTACTGAATTGTAGCTTTAAAGAAGTCTAGGACCGTTCTTTCCTATACTAATCGTTATCCAGGTCCATGGACAATTGTGGGTTACCCCATTATATCATAATGGATGCTCACCATAGCACCACGGATGCCTGGATTACGCCAGTAATGGCCACCATTATACTAGGGCCACAGTTGTGCCAAGGCTGGAAACCAGAAGGATCGGGGATAAGACCACATTTCAGTCATGACCATTAATATGCCAGGAATAGGTACATATAGGCCAGTCATGCTCAGAGTAGGTCTATGATGGCTGCCAGCATACCACAACTAGACCAAAAATACTAAAATAGTCAAGGATGACCATTATTATGCCACTGGCACTATTATGTCAGGAATGGACACAATTATGCCAAATATAACACTCTTATGATGGGGCTACCATATATATTTGGCGGTTCTTGGCACCAGGCATTGTTTCAGGAAGCAATAATGTTTGTTATGGGCACACACATAAATGTTGATGATTCTCTTAATTTTCTCTGGTCTGGATCATACCCTGTACTCCTCGGGTCTTGAGCTGATCATGCATCTAACTGACACATTTTCACTCTGACTCCTGCATTCCCGTGCTTTGGTGGGACAGCACTGATTACAGCTCAGGCTACTGCTGCCATACTTTTTTGATGGTGCACTGTTCACACACATGTTGTGACTGATAAAGAAGGGACTACAACATGGTCAATCTCCTTGTGGCTTAATTATATTGAGATTGGATACAGACTGTCATGTAGCAGGTCCTTTAAGCCGGCACAGTGTGTTTGAGTGTTAGTATGAGTTACTGTGATAAGTTTGGCTGGCTGTCACTCTTAGGGTCTTGAGATGATCAGTGCTGCCTTCTTTAATAGGCACCTACTCTCTGAAATTAATACTGGGCTTGACTTCACCTCAAGAGCTACTTTGAAGGTACTGGCGAGCTACCAGTAGCTCCCGAGCTACTCGTTGGAGACCCCTGCTCTAAAGCTTATAGCCAGCCCTACCAGAATTAAGCAATTCTGCAGGCGCTGCTTTTTTCGCATAGTTATGAATTTGCAAACAATCCATAATCTGCTGCATAATCTACAGGTTTTAGCCCCCAAAATTGTTTCTAGCTTAAAATGATCAAAAGTTACTAAAAACGTGGCACTTGTTCACGTGCAGTGGAAGGCCATACACAAAGGATAACTGGTCATCTTTCAGTTGCTTATTTCTTTATTTGGTTGTTAAACTGGTACTAATGAGATGAAATATTTGCGCAAACCGCATTGCCATGTGGTTAAAAATGTATACTATCCAAGAATGTGCCACATTATGCTGCATAATTTGCCTTTACTTGCTGTATAATTTAGTCAACTCTGCTGCATAATTTGATGCTCGTCTGCTGCATAAATCCAGTGGCACTAACTTTCCAATAATTAAGATAACGTTAAAAAAAAATATATATATATATATATATATATATATATATATATATATATATATATATATATATATATATATATATATATATATATCTTCCAGAAAATGCCCATGCATTCAGAGGCGCACTCCTCCAGCTGGTGAGTAACAACCCTTTATTTTCACAAAACAGAGTTACAACTCCAGTCATTCCTGTCCATCCGCCTTACGCGTTTCAGAGCAGACATGCTCTTTCATCAGAGGCAGTTTTTAAAAGGCACCGCAGTTCTAGGATTCTCCACAGTTCCTTGCATTGCACTAATTTATAGGCTTCAGGTGTGCCTTTTCCGGTCAGTCCGGTAACTTAATTACCATGCATGCTGGGACTCGTGGTTTTAATATCCTGCTCATTACCTTCGGTGGTTGTGTGCGTTTTAAAACTTTGTATGGACCAATTCTTGCCCTCCAGTGGGCCCCAGAGTTGGAATTCTGTTCTGAATTGAAGAACCAGCTGCGCCATTTATTCCCGGAATTTTCGGAAACAAGGTCCCAGTTCCGATTTTCATGGGCGGTGCGATCTCCAGCGGCTTGGACGTGCCGCTCGTATGTCTTCCAGAAAATGCCCATGCATTCAGAGGCGCACTCCTCCAGCTGGTGAGTAACAACCCTTTATTTTCACAAAACGGAGTTACAACTCCAGTCATTCCTGTCCATCCGCCTTACGCGTTTCAGAGCAGACATGCTCTTTCATCAGAGGCAGTTTTTAAAAGGCACCGCAGTTCTAGGATTCTCCACAGTTCCTTGCATTGCACTAATTTATAGGCTTCAGGTGTGCCTTTTCCGGTCAGTCCGGTAACTTAATTACCATGCATGCTGGGACTCGTGGTTTTAATATCCTGCTCATTACCTTCGGTGGTTGTGTGCGTTTTAAAACTTTGTATGGACCAATTCTTGCCCTCCAGTGGGCCCCAGAGTTGGAATTCTGTTCTGAATTGAAGAACCAGCTGCGCCATTTATTCCCGGAATTTTCGGAAACAAGGTCCCAGTTCCGATTTTCATGGGCGGTGCGATCTCCAGCGGCTTGGACGTGCCGCTCGTATGTCTTCCAGAAAATGCCCATGCATTCAGAGGCGCACTCCTCCAGCTGGTGAGTAACAACCCTTTATTTTCACAAAACAGAGTTACAACTCCAGTCATTCCTGTCCATCCGCCTTACGCGTTTCAGAGCAGACATGCTCTTTCATCAGAGGCAGTTTTTAAAAGGCTCCGCAGTTCTAGGATTCTCCACAGTTCCTTGCATTGCACTAATTTATAGGCTTCAGGTGTGCCTTTTCCGGTCAGTCCGGTAACTTAATTACCATGCATGCTGGGACTCGTGGTTTTAATATCCTGCTCATTACCTTCGGTGGTTGTGTGCGTTTTAAAACTTTGTATGGACCAATTCTTGCCCTCCAGTGGGCCCCAGAGTTGGAATTCTGTTCTGAATTGAAGAACCAGCTGCGCCATTTATTCCCGGAATTTTCGGAAACAAGGTCCCAGTTCCGATTTTCATGGGCGGTGCGATCTCCAGCGGCTTGGACGTGCCGCTCGTATGTCTTCCAGAAAATGCCCATGCATTCAGAGGCGCACTCCTCCAGCTGGTGAGTAACAACCCTTTATTTTCACAAAACAGAGTTACAACTCCAGTCATTCCTGTCCATCCGCCTTACGCGTTTCAGAGCAGACATGCTCTTTCATCAGAGGCAGTTTTTAAAAGGCACCGCAGTTCTAGGATTCTCCACAGTTCCTTGCATTGCACTAATTTATAGGCTTCAGGTGTGCCTTTTCCGGTCAGTCCGGTAACTTAATTACCATGCATGCTGGGACTCGTGGTTTTAATATCCTGCTCATTACCTTCGGTGGTTGTGTGCGTTTTAAAACTTTGTATGGACCAATTCTTGCCCTCCAGTGGGCCCCAGAGTTGGAATTCTGTTCTGAATTGAAGAACCAGCTGCGCCATTTATTCCCGGAATTTTCGGAAACAAGGTCCCAGTTCCGATTTTGAAACCCTGATTGTTGGTGGTTTAATAAACTGTAGTGCTGAAACCATATTGAGCTATTTAGATTATTTGAGCTCTAAGACTTGCATATTTTAAAATACTTGTCGTTGAATTGGACTCCGATTGTCCAGACTTGAATGAAGCAATGTCCCTCATCGCACTATGGGGAAACAAAAGGAAGCGAACATCTGTTGCATCTCTTTTGAGGAACACTGTTGTATATTCAACCCTGGGTGGTTTGTTTCAGGTGGCAAAAGTGCATCCTCCAAATCACATATTGTGAGGAAATGTTCAAGTAGCCATATGGAATGGTTTTAACCGCGGATCCAACTTTGAATACCAAGCGGTTGTTGATTCTTTCCATAAATGGACACAACATGCCTTGCCAGACCACTGGCAATATTTCAGAAGCTGATGCTCTTACGTCCTCATCGCATTTTCATGTTCAGTAGGAACTGGAGTTGCACAATATTAAGAGCACCGAGGACCAAAGTTGATTCTTGTAAGATAATAACTAGTTCATACTCGTTGGCCATAGCCTGGAACTACTAGTACAACCAGACCACGGGAAGATCACTGCCCTAAAAAAACATCAATTTCTCAGAATGTGATGCATGTATCGGAATGTTTGCTTTACGTGTGCTGGAGAATGAAACGCGGGGGAAGAAGAAACTAAGAAGGTTTATTCGCCTACACACCAGATGGATCACCAGTGGGACTGGGATCAGGGTAATGAATCATTGCGCCATTGAGTCAAGATACTATTGACTATGTGTCTTGTATCTGTGTACCAGGAAGACAGATCTCCCATATCTCCTATGTTTAACACATCAATCAAGGTCGCAACTCCACTTCAAGGGCAAAACCTTGTCAGTGTGGCTGATGAAGCTTTGTACTCAAATTGCTGAAAGTTCAGGAGGCACATCCGTGCGCTTCAGGGAGTTGTTTATAGAAAGAAATGTACACATTCTTCAAACAACCTGCTTCTCCACAGTGCAAAGCGTGTTCAAAATGCTGGATTAAGTGTATAAACTCCAGCGAGATTGGAGAAGTATCATTCAAGATTGGTGTTCGCAAACCTCTGCCCTACCCTACTCCAGTAATCCTTCTTACCCTCATATCCAGACACCCACCCAGGCTCACAGCAATACAGGGAACAGACGAGAGCACTGGCCTCCCGCACAGAAAGGACCCTAACTTCAGTCCATCAGTGATGCAAGTGCAGAGCACATAGGGCACGCCAGCCAATCAGAACTTTGTACCTGTTCTGTGCATTCCATCAAGCTGAAGCATTACCCACTCCCCACGTCAAAATCCACCCACAACCACTATCCAGCTGCCAATCATCTGTTAATGCTAAGATGATCAATCAGGGTTTTGTAAAGCACGACTACTCACCCGTAAGGGTCGGAAGGCGCTTCGGGGGTGGGGGGCATCTGCTGTTCAGTCGAGGAGCCAGGTCTTGAGGTCCTTCCTGAATTGAGCAGAGATGTTTCATCTTAAAAAGCCGTTATTCTCTTGTGAAGCCGTAACTGCACCAGCTAGAACACCGCCTCTTCATGCTAACGGTCGCCGCTCAGGCACTCCAAAGCAGGACTCTGGAACGTTAAGTGAGGACCAATAACGGTCTAACAGTAGGACATTAGTGCAACTCCATAGTTGACAGATGACTCTCCAGCTTGGAGTGTGTACTCTGCACTCGCCAGTTACGTAAGGGAAACTGATGCAAAGTGCTCTGATGTGAATAGAAGGCAACCTGTCGTTGCTATAGAATTGTGAATAAACATTATAATATCAGCTGTCTGGCTGCTTGCCCAACGTTTTTTGTGAAGTATGTCTCGGGCTGCCATGTTAATAATTCATCTTTTGGTTACTATTTAACTCCTTTTCTGAGCATGTTTAAGTGATCTGCCTGCTTGACGATGCATGGGGTGCCAAGCTACGAAGTAAGTTGAAAATACGTTCTTTAAGTTCATGTGTATAAAACCATATGAAATGGCATGTCTCTCAAATATAATTGTTGCATTGCACCGATGTCATTTTGTTTTCTATTTCAAAAGAATGAAAATAGCAATTATTGGTACATACTGAACTCCAATAAACTCTTTTTGTATAGAATGACTTGCCATTTTTTTTTTGTTTCAGTAAACAACCCTCTGTTATTATTCTGCCTCCACGCCTCCCCATAATGCTTTTTTTTTCAATTTGTCGATGAAGAAAACCCTTTGGAGAATTTTAGGCATTTTGTTGGGGAGGAGTTTTAGGCGATCTAGTGGCTGAAGACCCCTTTTTAAAAAAGTATTTGTATTGTATTTTTATAACTGGTGTTGCAGAGTTGATCACTGAAGCATTTAGCTCTCCAGGTCTCGGTCTCCTACGTTATTCTGTCCATCTGTTCTGTTTGCAATAGGTATAGATGCCCTGGGGCAGGTGTCTCTTTCCCAGCCTCCCACATGGTGGGTTGGAGATTACAAGACTGCGGCAGGTGTCCTCTTGCCCTCTGTTCAATACAGTTGTGATCAAGAGACTTGGTCGTGAGTTAGCTGATAAAGTTAGGTGAGCAGTGCTAGTTCCCCCCCCCCCCCCCCCCCCCGACCCTTGGCCTAGGAGGTTTTAAAAATAATTCCAAGGCACACATTGGCATAGCCTTGTAGAGTAGGATGGTATGTCTCGCCCTTGGTTTATTCTGGGATGTGGTTAATAGAAATTTAAGTGATGACCGCATGGCACTAGCAAACATTTTTATAGATGGATGGATAGATCTCTCTCTCTCTCCTGGTCGCCAGTAGGTAGTGATAGGACCTTGTTTCTATTGAAAGAGCGTTTTTTAGTTTGCCAATATTTTTGCACCGTTTGAAAAATATTTGTAACATTTTCAAAACTAATGTGGCGGTCACGTCTGCTGCGGTCTTGAAAATGTTGGAGTGATCCGTCAAGCGAGAGCTGAGGAAAAAGGGTGGGGGGGTCCCAAAAAGCTTTTTTTTTTCCCCCCATGTTAATTTCCATAGGAAACGTTAGACACGGCTACAGCCTGAACTACTGAACGGAATTACACCAGATTTGGCAAAAAGGTAGCTCTTGGTCCCGAAAGCATTCTTTTTATTAAATGGTGAAATTTAAAGATTTCTCGGATGTACAACTGTGGCCGCAGTGGATCCACGATCTCTCCTGATCTTGTGCCTGAGATTTGATTGGCTGCCAACACATCACACCTGGAAGTGCTGACAGCCATCTTGTGACTTGTTTGAACCAAGTCACTAGGAACAAATACGAAAAAGGTGCAGGGAAATAACCGCCCTGACCCCTTAGGCCTGTTCAGGGAGTCCCACAGGAACCCTCCAGGGCCCAAAAACCTGTTTTTTACATTTTCGGTAGGGTTTTCAGGGGATCCGCAAATATGGCTTTACATTTAAAAAAAAAACAAAAAAAGTGTGGGCTTCGGCGCTTGGTTTCCTTCAGGCCCCCCGTGTGGGCCGGTGCCTATGAAAAATAGTGGTGTGGGGGGCCCCCACTGCCCCAGGGACCTTCACCTCCCCCTGCTCTGTTTGCAATAATGTATGAGGGGGTTCCAGGCCCCCCCCCCCCCCCCACACAGCCCCGGGGACCACCACCTCCCAGGGCTTTTCAAAGATGGGATATGGGTCCCCCCTCCTGGAGCTGTAAATGGCACTGGGGACGGCCACCCCCCCAAACCCCCCCCCCCCCCCCCGGGCTGGTTCCAGCAATGTCCCGGGGTTGCCACCCCCGAGACATTGCTGTTTGCTGTGGCTTGGTGGGAGCACTGCTCCATAGCCATAACAAACTCTGCTTCGCTTCATGATAGTGAGACCAGGAAGATGCTCTTGCTTCCATGAAGCGAAGCAGAATTGCTTTTGGACAGAGCTGCATCTTTCTAGCTTCCTCTGCCCAAAAGCAATGCCGGCTCCCAAGGAGGTGGGGTCGGTAGGGGATTGCGGAGGCCGTGAGGCGCCCCCCGTGGTCCCTCTAACTGCGTGGCCAAGCCTGGGGGGGGTAAATGGGGTCCCTGGGGCTGAAAATGGTGTGGGGAGGGGCCCGCTCTGCCCCCTCACTTAAAAAAAAAAAAAAAAAAAAAAAAAAAAAGCCACCCCCTCTTTTTAATTTAATAAAATGGGTCAGACCCCGGGGCCCTAAAGGGTGAAAGGGAAGGAGGGGCCACAAAGCCCCTCTTCCTAAAATACAAAAAAAGGAAGCTGGCTACTCGCCGGAGGCCCCGCCCCCTTTCTCTACTATTCGGCAAACGTGCCTCTTTGCGCGCTCTTGGTTGGGGTATGAAGTCCCCTTCGATGCTGAGGTTCCGGGGGGGGGGCGGGGAAACTAGCCCGCCTGTTACCTCCAGTAAGCCCCACACAGTGGGATAGCTGAGAGGTGGTCTGAGGCCACGCCCTTTTTGCACTACTCTGGAAACATGCATCTTGGCTCAGCAGGAAGATCAAAGAATGAGGTTCCAGGAGCAACGAAAATGATCACAAAGTTGTTAAATGATAATTCTAACTTGGTGGTATATTACCTGGTGTGCCCATGTGAGAAGTACATTGGGAGCATGGTACATCCGGCCAAGAAAAGAATACTGAAGCACACCAGGGCAATAATAAAGAAAGATGAGACATTTTGCCACAGAAGAAGTGCAGGTGACAGTTATCACTTCTGTTTGGACCAGGTAATGCATAAAGAGAGGGGGATACAGAAGGGCCGATTCGCAAAGGTAATCTGAGACAAAAGTCTAACTTTACGACTTTTGATATTCACAGTAGAAATTTAGGAATCGTATCCTTACGCCCTCAGTCGTGCTGTGCTCTCTCTGCACCTGGGCTGTACTCTCTAGCTCGGTCAGTACTCTTTGGCTCGGATGAAGTGTAATCATTGGGCCAGAATACAATTTTTTACAAAAGAACATTAGGAACATGTAGTAAACTGTAGAGGTCCTCATGAAAATCAGTTTGGGCATGGAAAAGGGTGTGGCCGAACACCATATTATATCCCAGAAAGGTTTGCTCCTTTGCATCATGGTACATGCAGTGCACAATTTGTGCTCCCCTCAGTGTTGACTCTGGTGTCAACACTAAGGGGAGAGCCCTTAGTGTTGACTAGGGTTTAATGCATTACCACTGCATTTTGAGGTAAAGTGGATGAGAAAGTTACAGGGTGAAGTGAGCAGTTTTAATTGGGCAAATAAGGCTGTTAGAATTGCATGGAAGAAGTTGTGTAAAAAGAAAACAGATGGTGGGGTGGCCTTCCCAAATTTTCAAATGTATTGCTGGGCTTTCCAATTAAAGCATTTTAAAACTCTGTTAACAAACCACTCTCAATTGGGGCGGTCATGTTTTGGAGCTCTTACCAAAGATTTGGCAGACGGAGCAGTCACTTTCTCTTTAAGTTTGGACACCTCAAATACTTCAAGAGGGTGCGACTCAAGGTTTTAACTGTGGCAAGTAAGCTGTGGCTAAAGGTTAGCAAAATCCTCATAATTTCCTACTATTGTCACCTGGCTCCAATTTGGAAATCTTCTGGAACCCCACCATCCTTATTGGGTGCACTGGCCATTCCACTCCGGAATAGGAAAATGGGGGGGGTGGGGGGGACGTAGTTTGGGGGGGGGACCTGTTGGGGGGGAAGAGTTTACAATTTCATGGGACCTTCTTGTCCAAAAAGCTAACGCATTATCAAGGTTTAACTACTTGCAATTAACAAGTTGGGCTCATGAACAGCCAGACACCGGTTGCTCCATGGACTGGGTGAAGAAAATCTTAGACACCAATGAGCAAAAGAAAAAAACCACTGGAGGGAGCACAAATTGTACCATGATATAAAGGAGCAAACGTTTCTGGGTTATGATGTAGTGTCTGGCCATACCCTTCTCCCTGCTTAAACTGTTTTTCATGACCTCCTCTACCATTTATCACATGTTCCGAATGTTCCTTTTTGTAAAAATTGCATTCCAGCCCATTGATTACACATCCGGTCCGGGTGCGGAGAGTACATCCTGGGTGCAAAGAGTATGGCCTGACTGCGGACATAGAGATACGACTCGTAAATGACCTCTGTGAATACCTAAAGTCGTAAAGTTAGACTTTTGTCTCAGATTACCTTTGTGAATTGGCCCCAGTGTGCGTATCTTGAAGGCTCGAATCACGATATATAATTGAATTACGAACCGGCGCCCCATCCTTCTGGCACTTTAGGAGTTAAAGGATACATGGATATTGAACACACAGGCACTTTTTTCGTATATTGGCTGAGAGTAGAGAATTGTAGCCCATCCAGGGCGTAATTGAGATCTGTTTATGGCGAGTCAAATTGAAAAGAGGGAAGGGGTGGAGTTTTAAAACATTAATCATGGGTTGAACTGACATTGGACTAATGGGAGGCAGACACATGGAATGAAATCCATTTGATTTCACAACCGTGACCTTGTAGGAAACATTGACTTTTTACGTGCATTTAATATGTATAGAGTACATCTGATTGATTAATTGTGATAGTATAGATAATGTGGTACATTTTTATATTCATTTATTCTCCTAGTTATTAAATATCAATTGAATAGTGTTTTCCTAATTCAAGATAAATTATGACAATATTTATCAACAAACAGAATGAGAGTAATTGGGAATAAAAGAAGCATGATTATAAGCATAGATTAAACGGTATCAGAACCTTTCCAAAATGGCTGCCGTGTAGAGCTGAATCCAGCCAAGGTATATTAGAAGTCCATTATTTGTCTAACATTTGCCGCCTACCAATGGATTTCTATGTATTTTACATGTCCGGTTTAGCAGTGTAATTGACATTGGCCGGGAGGCCGAAACACGTCTGTCAGTTTTTGGTGATGGTTGGCTTCACATAAAATAATTAATAAAATATATGAAGCACATGCTTTGAATGCGTGGCGTTCCTGTTTGGTACACAAATCGCTTTGAGGGTTCGTCCTCTCAAGCCGCTGCACTCGCCACGTCTGGGAGCAGGAGCCTGCTTGGCAGTTACAAGGAAAAGACACACACGCGCACAATAACATTGCCTGCATTTAAATTTTGAGTGAAGCTACCCTGTTCCTAATTCACTAACATTACGTTTTCTAAAGGGTGTTGCAGGCCCACCCCCTTCTACTCCCTTTATCACTATGGATACATTTTTGTTTTCTACTCCAGTCAATCACTTTTGTTTGTGTTAATTAACATTAGGAAAATTGATGGCATCAAATGACTTGTGTTAATTTTTTATTTTTATTCCATGATGAGAAAAGTAAATATTCCTATGCTGTGCAAGAAAGTTGGGACTTTTCTGTGATTTCCCTTTAAAAGCTCAATGAAAATAAACCATGCACATGCCTGCTAAATATAACACTTCTCTTTTTCCGTTATTTCTCTCCACCCTGAGTGAGATCTCTTTGTAGCTTTTCATGGGAAATACTAATTTTGGGACTGACTACCAACCATTAATAATAATAATACGGAATTTTGTAAAGCACGAACAGCTACCTCGCAAGGAGGTGTCCGGCGCTGCAAGAACAAGATAATTATTTTGACCAAGAGGGCTAAAGGTGTTGGCGTCTAGCGTGGTTGAGCGAAGAGCCAGGTTTTCAGCATGCGCTTGAAGCATGCCTCGGAAGGGGCCTGTTGAAGAGCAGGGTGTTCCAGATTGTTGCCACATTGGCCGAGAAAGTCCGTCCTCCCAACCGTGCTCTTTTTGCTCTAGGGACTGCAATCTGAACACGGTTGTTGGATCGGAGGGAGCGAGCTTGGGTGTATCTTTGCAATCGGGCTTTCAAATAGTTTGGGCAGGTGCCATACAGTGATCTGAAGGCCAATGTAAGTGCCTTAAATTTTATTCTGTTTGCTACTGGTAACCAATGAAGTGAGAGAAGATGCGGAGAGACAGAGTGCTTAAAAGGGATCCGCATTAGTAGTCTCGCAGCCTCATTTTGGACCAGTTGTAGTTGCTGTATAAGGTATTTTGGTAAGCCCAGATACAGGCCATTAGCGTAGTCCAGCCTCGATGTCACTGTGGCATGGATTACTGTTTTTCGGCAGCTTACTGGTAAGAGTCGCAGAATCTTACGGAGATTCCTCCGCTTACACAGACAGCAACCAACTATTTGCTGGATGTGTGATGCAAAGGACAGACTGTCATCCCACCGCACTCCCAGATTTTTTGCCGAGTGGCTGGGCGAGGGGGCTTGTCCCATCTCTGCCGGCCACCAGAGATCAGATGGATGAGGGGGGCCTTTGCCGAAAAAGATCACTTCCGTCTTGTTAGCGTTAAGTTTTAGTTTATTTGTGTTCATCCAACAAGCCACATCTTGGAGACAGCCCTTGAAACTTAAAAAGGACGCCTCTGACACTTCTGAATACGGGAACATCAGTTGGGTGTCATCGGCATATGAAATTGCCTTGACCCCCCAGTCAGCGTGAAGAGTGGGGCCAGGTAAATATTGAATAAAAGTGGGCTAAGAGCCGATCCCTGGGGAACACCGCAGCTGAGAGCCTTAGGTGTTGAAGAGACAGTCCCTAGCGCCACCTTCTGTGTTCTCTGCGTCAAACGACTGTATCCACCCCAGTGCCTGGTCCTGGATGCCTAACTCCGCTAGTCGTGACAGCAGTTTAGCGTGGTCGACCGTATCAAAAGCGGCCGACAGATCCAGGAACACCAGCATCGCTGAGTCTCCTGAGTCCATCGACCACCTCACTGACTCTGCCACCTCAATTAGTGCTGTCTCAGTGCTGAAGCCGGGTCTAAAGCCTGATTGCGTCTCGTGTAGTATATTATTATCTTCAATGAATTTATTCAGTTGGCGCTGGATTAGTTTCTCAAGCATTTTGCCTGGTGCTGCCAGCAAAGAGATCGGACGAAGATTGCTAAGGTCCTTGGGGTCCCCATTTGGTTTTTTCTTTAGCGGGAGGAGAGTGGCGTGCTTCCAGATGTTCGGGAACACCCCGGAGGAGATGGACCTATTCCATATTTGCTGAATGGTGGGAGCCACAAAATCAGCTATGGTGTTCCAGAGTTTAGGAGGGCAGGGGTCGTCAGGTGATCCTGACTTACATCTACTTAGCTCTAAACGCGGTTACGCAAGAACTATCGGCTCAAATTGTGTCAAGGTAGCGCATTCCGACATTTTACCAGCCAGGTCCATTTTTACCGTTTTCTTCTCTGGTCCAAAGGACTCATAGACTTGTTTAATTTTTGAGTCAAAGAAGTCAGAGATGCTGTTGCACAGCGTGGTCGTTGGGGGGAACCTCCCTCTCAATACACCTAGGTTTGAAGAAAGACTACTATTTTAAAGGTTTCTCTGCTCGAATGTTCAGCTTGTTGAATAGAATCAGCGTAGAACTGTTTTTTTGCCTTTCTAATGGCTTTATGCAATTTTTTGGATGCTTCCTTGTATCGGACTTTGTCTAGGGGTCCGTAGTTTAGCCTCCAAAGCCGCTCCAGCCTTTTACAATCAGATTTTTGTATTCTGAATCCCAGGGAGCGGACGGGGAATCTCGTTTGGATATAGCGTGTGATGCTGGTGCAATAGATGACACCATATTTCCGACCCAGTCATTAAGTAGCTGTGCGTCAATGTCGACATTTGAGGTGAGGGTAGGTGTGTTCTGGACAAGAACTGATCCCATTGTAGCGGGGACTAACTTCTTCCATTGTCTCTTCATGAAAGAGCACTTGCTTGTCACAGGTTTGTCAGCCGCTAACTTTAGTTGAAATGGAATCAGAGTGGTCTGACCATACCAGCGGCAACGGTGTCTCTGCCGTCACGTTGTTAATATTAGAAAATATTAAGTCAAGCGTGTGGCCCGCTCTGTGCGTGGGGCCCTTGTTGATGAGTCTTGGATTGGCTGTATATAATGTGGAAAAAATACAAATAATGGTTTGACAACCAGAGGGTCTGAGGGAAAATATTTATAAAGACCACACAGGGTTTGTTCCCCCAAAAAATACTGAATCAACAACTAAGTGAAACCCTAGGGTCTAATCTGAAGTTTACAAAATGTAAAAAACTACTATATCATTAATGGGTCAAAAGATCCCAGATATACAAGTGAAACACATGAAACACCGCCTAAGAACAATCATGGGCATATCCCGTGAAAGGACGAAATCCCTCACTCACCAGAGGTGACATGCTTCATCATTGGGATTCTCCAATCCCAGAGGAAACCCCTAGTTCCTCTGGGGGCTACAACTCCCTCACTGTGAGGGAGGAGCACACGGATGTTTTGTTGTTCAGATAAGTGGGATGTACTAAATCCACAATGACGAGCTGGTGGTATAAGTAAGGGCGCAGCGCAGAAAAAATATTTTTTGTTATTTATAATTATGTGATATAAAGTGCAAGTGAAAGTAAAAATAGCTCGAGCGTCAGAGCACCGCTTTGTTCATATTGCGTCCTTGGCTACAATTAAAATGATAGTGCACCAGTAGTCAGCAGTTTTTTAGACCATGGTGGTGGTGTTAGTTGTCAACATGTTTCAGCCTTAGAGCCTAAAGATATGGCACGGCTTTCGTCAGGACTCGAAACAGCTGCTGCGTATAAGAAAATCAGAAAAAGGATACTCTGGGTCCAATTCCTTAAGTCAAGTGCATCATGAGTAAAGACCACCCGTGAATACTGGGTAAGTCAGCCAACCTCTCACTGGCAACTGCTCAGGAAAAGTGCACCGCTCTGTCCGTCGGTACACCGTGGCCTGAATGAGCCCGATTTCACTTAGTTGTATATAATGTGGACCTCAGAATTTCTGCAGGGACACATTCCTCCCTATCCATATGAATATTAAAGTCACCAACGACGAGAAATTGAGGGTGAAGGAGGGAGCTCTGGATGATAATATCCATCAAAGTGGTCAGGTGGGGATCTTCTCCCCCAGGAGGGCGGTAGCTAACTAGTACCGCTAGGGATAGTTGAGGTCCCACCTGAGGACCATTAAGGACTAGATTTGGCAAACCACATGACTTTATTGGATTTTTGTTTTTGAAATTTTTATGCAGATCAATCTGTGAAGATAACAAAACCTGAACGCCAGCCAAAGGTTCCCTTTCCTACTAAACTCTCCAGCCATCCTTAACGGAGGCATGCATACTATGGCTCTTATGTAAATGTATTTACTTATAATAGATATGTATATGAATACGTTGAAATTGTGTATGCCTTCGGTTATTGAAGTGGCAACTAATTGCGTTGTTCTATGCATATCGGAAGAAAGACTTGGTCTTACCTGAATTACACCTTTTTAAAATCTAAAACCGAGTGCTGTGTTCACCCAGCACAGACTGTTGCTTAACAGGCATTATTCATGTGGGGGGGCTGCTGCGCTGTAATGCCACACTATGCATCTAACGGTAGTGCAGTCTTGGAGGGTAGTAGAAACACTGAAAGTGAGGCTGTTATGCCTGTGTGACTGGGTGTGTGGAATGTTGGTGTGATGTTGTGGAATGTTGGATGAGTGCAATGTCCCACCAGGAGCTGCACATAATTTATCACAACATATTTTGGTGATGTTTTAAAAAGGAACCAAAGCGGAATCTACGCGTGTGAACTGGATGTAAGAAGACACTGAGGATACTAATCTACCCAATCAAACCTGAGCAGGACAACATGCCCTCCAGCCTCAACAGTGTCCTTTTTCACCGGACAGCCTAACTTCTAGGGCATAAAGGATCTAAACATTGTCATGGGCACAATGTCATAACAAGCCAAAGTTACGGAAGGCCATGTTTACACCTACACATGTGTTTCTACCAGTAGAGGGTGTGTGGATATCAATCACTGTGTTGTTACAAGCATGCTGGCAGTAGTGTTGGACACAAGAAGCAAATCCGCAGTATTGTGGAAATGCGAGGAATCAAAGCACAGTTTTAGTCAGTAACTGAGTTTGATGTGAACCATCAGGTTTTTCAAGATACTGTGTTTTAGCAATACCGTTGTGCACCCAAGAGTTTCAAGTTATAAGGAATTTTGAATTGAGAAAATGTAATGCACCTCAACGGATTCCAGTGAGTCGGGTCTTCGGGGAGTCCAGCGCGAGCTCAGCAATCCGGCACTCGTGAAATCATTAGGAGCTCAGAATCTCTACGTTATTCAGCATGCACGTGCTGGCAGCCACCTGGCGTGTCTCTGGCTTACATGCACTCTTCTCATCAGCTGGTGCAACCACGCTTTGGCCCGAGTGATGCTCTTCTTTAGTGTAAATTCTCAAGTAGAAGAAGCTTAGTTGTTGGCCTGCTCCCTTAGCGTTACTATGGACATTGTGTGTGGCATGCACGCCCATGTGATCTCAAGCTGTCCTGGTGAGTGGTGCCATCCCGCTTCAACGAGGAGTAATGCTGCTGTAACATTTGGATGTGATGGTGTCGAATTGCCAAGTCTCTCATGCGGGTTTTCCAAGTCTCTGGTGGGCTTTCCATGTACCATGGATTTTCAACTCCGTACAGAATGGATTTGACCTGAGTGAGGGTATGTGGGCAGATTTATGTTCTCAATTTTTGGACGATCGAAACTGCCTCCTTAGGAGAAGTAACCACTAAAGTGCTGGCGTGATGTCCGAGTGCCCTTTGAAAGTGGAATTGCAACAGGTTTATATTCATCAATTTTGAAGGGGCTTATGAAAAAAACAGACGTGAACCTCATTCAGGTTATGTTTTACTTATGCGTGTGTGTTTGTGATACATGAAAAGATTAGCCTTTCTTTTTTAAGGTGTTGTGACATTAGGGTTTTTACACTTCCTACTCCAAGTGGAGTAATGTAGTTTTTTTACACACATGGGGACTTTTGTTAGCAAGACTGGGAACAACAAAGATTTTCTATTTGAGCACATGTTGGATGGTGTGTTCTAAGTGATCTCCCTATGGTGTGGTGCTGATAATTGTTGTGTGCTATAAAAGTTGTAATGTAGGTGTGCAAAACACATTCTTCACCGCTATGCCAGTGCTTGCATTGGGAGAGTGTGACTGGATAGTGTATAAGGGCTTGTTAGTTTGCAGCCAAGGTGTTTGGGTTGTTCATTGCAAATGGGTATTTCTACCATTATTTGGTATTGCGGTGTGTAGTGAGATGACTGTTGGGGAGCACGTCTCTCGGGATGTGAGATGGTGCAGTAATACCACCCGCTGTTAGTGATGATTGTATTAGATGAAGTCATTCACGATTACCACTTCTTTGTGGTTGTGGGATGGTGCAGTTATATCACCCACTTTTCAAGTTACGTTTGTGATAATTTGAAGTGGAGAAGTCTTTCATGTTTACTAAGTGGAATGTTGTTGCTTGGTGTACTTGAATTGTGAGCTTTTTCTTTTTTGTGTGTTGATATGGGGTGGTTCCTACTGCTCCATTCTAGGTTTGTTCTCTGCGTGTTTTCATGTCAGCCTGGACAGCTAACCTGTTCGTGGCACTTAGGGTTTGGTAGAGGATGTGGTTTGTGGAGTGTATGTGGTTGTTGATTGTTAGAAAGGGAGAAGATGTCTAAATTCCTATATGTTTGCTTTGTAAAGAAGGGTGATGTGATTGTATTCTTATTTTTTGATTAACTTGAAGTCCTTTATCTACTGTGACAACTTGCATGGTGCTTTCCTTGTAAGACTTGGCATGTTGCTTATTCTTTTATGCTTCATGTGTGAAATGTTTCAATCGTTAATTTTTCCATGCTTCTTTATGATGTCTAGTTTTGCTACATTGTAAAAATGCATGCAGGATCTTCTATTCTTTGATTTAGTGAAGCTTGGATGCAAGTGCTTCTATTGTTATCCTTTGTAAAGAAGGGAGATGCATTATACCTGCTGCTCGGCCTGTGTGACTGGGTGTGTGGAATGTTGGTGTGATGATGCTGTGGAATGTTGGAGGATGGGCTGAGCAGCAGGAAGGCTGCTCCTGGTGGGGTTCTTTATAACCTCTTACCTAATAAATCAACCACTTAATGTACCTTGGAACTGGAGGTCTTTCTTGTACAACAGAGGCCTCACTGCAAAATGAGAGCGCGGTGTTCGAGAAGGCAGTGATCGAGGTAAAGTGGCTTGGGCAGGGCAATGTAATAGGACTGAAGGGGGGTACTTTCTGAGATATCAATTTTAGAAGGTGATCGAAGGTCGCTGGTGATCTTTGAAAGTAGTGGGACATAATACCTCTCCTGAATTGCAGCCTGGGAGCGAGCAAAATGCACTAGTCCAACTTTTTCAGTAAGAGTTCGCAGGGTTGAGGTGAGGGGGAAGTGGTGAGTTAACCCCTGGAAAGCCTTTTAAAAAATAGATGCAAAAAATGCACTTTACTGTACGTCTCCCGCATAAATTTGCTAACCTGCTGTACCCTTTTTGAAAGGCTTCTTGCATAATATTCCAACGCTTCACGGTATGCAAATTGAAGTCTTTGCGTTGGCAGTGGTCGAAGTTTGCCCTTCTGTTGGAAAGTCATCCTGTACCCTGGGAACCTCCCAACTTTTTGATAACTAGTACTGGTGCTAACTGACTGGGCTCTGCCTAACCAGGCCCAGGGCCAGTGCTATGCTGAAAGACATATTTAGAATACAGTGAAACACCTATATACACTAGGGTACATTATGGGTTGGGGTACCCCAGTGATTGGCATGACCTACCCTATAAGGCCCTAGTACATAATAGGGCACAGGGATTGAAACTACTTCCCAAGTCCCTAGTATATAATAGGGCATGGCAGTTTAGAGGCCAGCAGCCCTTTCTGCACTTGCATGTGTGCACAGCTGAAGCCTGGGTTCAGTTTAAAAGTGGCTCTGTGTTGCAGGACTGCTTTTAAAAAGTAAATTTTGCCAAAACTCGTCTTTGGTGTTTTGGGCACTTAAAAATGGATAACCTACAATGTTCAGGCATATTGGGTACCCCCAGGTTCTCCTCTAGGTGTCCTAGGGGTGGGGGATCGGGAACGTATAAGGAGGGCCCTCATAAAATGAGTTGTATATGCCCTGGGTTAAGTGAAATTACACATTTCACTCCCCACATTGTGATAAAGTTCTGCCCAAAATCGACTTTGGTGCTAGCAGCACTGTGGAGGGAGGATCTGCCATATTCTTACATATTCAGAACCCCTAAAGTCCCCTCTGGGTGTTCTGGTGGTGGGGGTCCTGTAGATATATGCAGAGTACTTATAAAATATGTTTTTATAAGCCCTGGTGCTGGAAATATGGCCCAAGTCCTTTTTCCCCATTGTAAATCCCCCGCCCCATTGGTTAACCATGGCAAGAAGTTATTAACTACTAACTCTTGATAGGAGAAGGCTAAAAACACCATTCAAAGACATCCCAGATGGTATTTAATAAATGTAACAATAGGATATTGTTGAATTTCTCTTAAAATGTACAGACAGGAAGTTAAGAGTTTCTTGTTTGTAAGCCCAGATTCAGCATTCCAATGGTCTGTCCTGATTGGTCAGAGTTAAGTGGATTAGTCAGGCTCCTTTGAAGAGGTGATAGAGCGCCTGCGGTTAACCAGCTCTGCTGATAGGGCAGTGTTCTGTTACACAGGAATGCCAGAGCAGGTGGAGGAGTCCTAAACAATGGACTTCAAGGGAAGGGGGACGACATCAGTGTCATTTGCAACTCTACTTTTTTTAACCCAGCCAGATGCTAGGCTTCAGGAAAGAATGAGCAGATGCAAGGGGGAGAGACTATGGAGATTAGCCATCCTAGGGTTGTGTTTAGCCAGCTCTTCTCTCCCTGCTGGAAAATCGGCCATTATAAATTTGGAAGAATTAGTGCACTTGGGGACAAAATAGTGCCACTCTCTGCAGGAAGTGGTCATACCTTTGGGTGGTACCCTGCACCCCATTTGACACAAGTGACCTGCTTGATCCAGAGAAATTGGAGTAAGTATCTGAGGAGGGCAGATCCTCTCAGATCTGCTGCTTGAAACTTAAGAAAGCAAGATGGGCCGCGCTGAGAAGTTTGATGTACATTTCCTAAGGCCTGCACTCTGAAGATTGCACCTTCAGCACCATCTAGAACTACAGCCCATGTGCACTACCTAGCTGTAGAAGGACTAAAGAGTGGACTCCCTGCAAGCTACAGGTTAATAGAGGTCACCTAGAACATCACCACCAAGAATCCGCAACCTGGAGAACTACCAGTGGATTTGTTAAGGTTTTGTCCCAGTGGATTTTGGGAACTGAAGTCTTCAACTTTGAAGGACCAACTTGTTGATTCCAGACCCTAGGAGTGAGTTTGAGACACTTTAGGACCCTGTGGGGAACATAAGGAAAAGGTTCCATAAGTTTGTAGAACTTTGGAAAAAGGTCCCCTTCTGGAGCTGACTCAACCTGGCCAGCCGAGTCGCTTGCCTTCAACCGACAGTCGTCCTGCCATCCTGGTTTTTCCTGCTGGAAAGCTCCATAGGTCCTACTTCCAGAGTTTGACCGGGAGTAGACTAAATCCGAGGCCGGTGAACCCTCACTGAATCTGGCCTGATGAAGAGCATCGAGGGACCCTGCAGGAAAAAGCTCCGTTAAAGTTTTGAAGTAAGAACGAAGAAAAGGTGACCGGGAGCAACCGCAGGAGCCAAGCCGCCTGCCCTCAACCGCGAGTCTGTCTAATACTTGGTTTGTCCCGCTGGAGCGCTCGGAGGTCGGACTTCCATAAGTTTGACCAGGAGCTAGTCGTAAGGCAATCTGGTGAACCCTCACAGAATTTGGACTGGCTGAGAGCTTTGAGAGTCCCCAGGAAGAAAAGCTCCAGAAAAGTTTCTAAGTCGAAAGGTAAACACCAAGACCTATCGCGAGGGGTAGCCACCCAGGGCTCCGTCGCAGTCAGCCTGAAACTTTGACCTTAACCCGATATCCCGATAAGGCACTATAGGTTTTTTTTGGGGTTTTTTTGTTCTAGATAATCCTAAATCTTTGAAAATTCATTTCTCTGGTTCCCTACATTGGATTTTCTTCATTTTGGTGACATTTTAAAGATGCAAATATATTTTCTACATTTATGAATTGATTTTGGATTTTTATTGTGCATTGTGTTTTAATTATTTACTGAAGTGGTGTTTTTATATGCTTTACATACCTGTCTTTGAAGTTAAGCCTGCCTGCTCGCAGCCAAGCTACCTAGGCTTGAGCATAGGAATAATTTTCTGAGACCTATACTGCATCACTGGCCTTATTGCCAGTGGCAGATATACATTTGCCCCTACCAATAACCCACTTTCCAACACCATCCTATCAAATTTTGGCAAATGGCTCATTGTTCGATTAAGTTCCCTTTAAAAGTGTATGAAAGACCATAGGTGTTTAAGGTTGGTCAAAAATGCAATTTCATGTGATTTTATCATTTATCTACACTACTACATATCACTTTCTATAATTTTTTTTAATCCAACCTTTTCCTAGTAGATGCTCAAACATGTTAGGACTGAGAATCTCATTGGAAGTACAGAGGTGAGGAGAAAAAAAGGTGCATAGATCTCCTATTTTTAGACAGTACTACAAAGCCAGACTGCTATTACAGACATATACATCAGTGCTTTTTTTCTTGTTATGAAGGCCTTGCAGATTTGGACAGCAGACTATTTACACTAATGTTAAAGCTTGGTGTTTCAGACAGCAGGTAAAGATTATTACTCTAATTTTAAATGTATAGAAAATAGTATTTTGTCCCCAAACATCTGCTGGTGTGTTTACAAAAATATATGTGCTATGAAATCTATTCACTTATCATATTTAACACAAACTTCGATCTCCCAAACCAAAGCTTATTGTTTTTATTGAAACGCACTGAATGTCCCCTTTTTAATTTTTGGAGATCTGTTTGGTGCTCTTATATAAATTCTGTTCATGAACAACTGCCACACATGGATAGATTCTGTCTTGCTTGTCCGTCAATCAATTAAGGACTTATAAAGCGTAACTGCTCACCCATGAGGGTCTCAAGGCACGGGGGGAGAAGGGGAGGGGGTTGGGGGTCTGTGGTTAAGTTGACGAGCCAGGTCCTGAATTGCAGCAGTGATGGTGATTGCCTGAGGTGCACAGGCAGGGAGTTCCAGGTCTTTGCAGTGAGGTAGGAGAAGGATCCTACAGCCGTGGTCTTGCAGATCCGTGGGATAGTGGCCAGGTATACAGGTCCAGCCTGGTGGAGGGCTTTGTAGGTGCCTGTGAGAAGCTTGAAGGTGATTCTCTTGTTGACAGGGTGCCAGTGAAGGTCTCTCAGATCGCTGGGGATGTGGTTGGCACGTGGGGTGTTCAGGATGAGTCTGACTGAGGTATTCTGGATGGCCTACTGTTTTAAAATTTCTGGATGGTGCCGGCGTAGAGTGTTGCCGTAGTAGAGCCTGCTGCTAAGGAGTGCATGGGTGATCGTTTTCCTGAACTCTGCGGGGAGCTTACAAAGGAGGCAGAGTGTGTTGGAGCATGCAGAAGTGATGGTGTTGATTCGGCAGTTCATAGAGCGCGAGGAGTCTGGTCCGGGGGGGGGGGGTAGGGGGATTCCAAGCGCTGCGGGCCACAAAGAGTTGTTCCAGGCGGAGTGGGCAGCGCCCAGGATGAGGACTTTGGTCTTGTCACAGTTCGGCTTGAGGCAGCTGTCTTTCATCCAGGTTTTGACTGCCTTCATCCCGTCATGTAGGTTGCTCTTGGCGGATGTGGGTTCGTCTGTGAGGGAGAAAATCAGCCCTCCTATGCATCGCCATCTCATGCCGTAGATTCCAGCGATTACTCCCATTATATTATAGCAAACAGTATACTAAAAGTGGGCAGCATCGTGCTGTGGTTGCGCGCAAGAGACCAGAAATTGTCACTATTATGCCAGGCAGGGATTATACCACAAGTGGACACAATCATAGATGCCCCAGAATATTCCATCAATGATCACCATTGAGCTAGGGTTATAGGTATACCTGCCATGATTGACCACAAGAGATCAAGAATGACCACTAATAAGCTCTGGCCCAGGCTCTCCCTTGCTTTTAAAAAAAATACAAATTCTACTTGCTTTCCCTTCTGGGGTTCTTCTCTTTATCCTTGAAGCTCCACAGCCGCCCAGTCCGTGGTAAAGTCGTGGAGAATTCTGGCATTTGGCCACCAGCGGGGATGACGGACTCCAAGCATACACACACACACACACACACACACACACACACACACACACTGCATTGTCCTCAAACATCTTATAGTGTCTTTGGATTTTTTTCTGCCTGGTCATTTCCTTGTAAGGGTTAGAGTTTGGTGGAGTTTCCTCTGGACCCTTTTTTGTAGCGGTAGGGATTTGTAATTTTCCTAGGTGCCACTGGTAACAGGTCTGTCCTACCCAATTGGTCAAGTAACCGTTCAGTTATTCTTTGCTTTCTATGTTCTTAACCTAGCCAAGTCTAAAACTGAAACATTAATACAGAAAATGCTTTCTGAAAACATGTTTTAGACCATCTATATTGAAATAAATTCTGAAAATTGAAATTATTTGGGGAGTTTATGATCACCCTGAGAGTATTGGTAGTAATATTAGAATTGGGGTTACTATTATTATTAACTTTATTACTACTGTACACGGTGGGAACCAATGTCTTAAGCTGATGGTCTAACTCCAATGGCAATTGTACATAAGTTTGATGGTACAACAATGCAAGCATTGGTAAAGCCAGCCGGTCTCTTTTCTAACCATGCAGTGGCAAAACCAATGGGTCTGGCTTTTTTTGTTTGGGGCCAACCTTGTGTCTTTCAGTTGTCCTAGAAAGAAAATACCGCAATGGAGAAATACCTCTGTGGTACATTAATATGAAGTTGGGAGTGGGTCTCCTTTGCTAAATAGAATGATTTTGCAGAGTTGAGCTGTACCCCGTAAACTAAAACACAACACTTCGGTAAGCCCACAAGTGGTGTTTGGTAAAAAAAAAAAATAGGTAATTACAAATAATATAATAAATGGCAATTGCCATTTTAGCAGACCAGAACATAGTCTCCAAATCTATTTTGAGCACGGATTTCTAACTTACACTAACTTTAACACTTTTATCCACTTTTCTCTCGATACAAAGTCACTTGAGAAGTGGATGAAGAGACCTGATCTGGTGCTGTTTTAGCTGGTTTCTGAAATTCAAGCTGCTTATTGCCAATTTTCAAAGTGAGGCTGTTCACTACGAGAGGTGGGAAATATGCACTAAATAAAATTACTACTTTGCCTCCGAGGAACAAACTTTACAGACCTGTTAAAGGACACTTCAGGTTAATACAAGAACGACATTGAACGGGGTCCTCGCTGTCGCTGCACCGGAATAACTGTATTTAAGTGAAATGCTCTTTGTTATAGGTACTAGAACGTCCCATTATGTAAATGTGCCAACATTTGTATAACAATGGAAATCTGCAGTACAGCTCGCCTTCCCGTACCCCTATCCTCTCTACCCCTTCTTCTTTCCTTTTCCTCTTCCTCTCCCTTTCTCTTATACCACTGGACGCCCAGGTTTTGGCGCATGGTACCCATAAAGGCACATTATATGCTATGTATGCACATGTAAAATTGGACACCCTTGCTTAACTTGATCTAGGCTTTCTGCATGCCTTGTAAAAATCAATATAGTATTTTGTAAAAAAAATAACAAAAAAAAAAAAATTGCACTGGTAATATCAGCTCACAAGGCATACATAAAGCATGCTTATGAATAGGGAGCTCATAAAGCAATGGCACTAAGGCATGGAATATACAATTCTGCTTTCTCAGGCCACAAATGTTTTAGAAAAAATGGGTTCTGTAGAAGTTTGCATTGTGGATGATGAACATAAACAACAAAATATAGCACAGTGAAGTTTTGACGGTGGGCCAGTATGTTCAGTAAATCTGTAAGCAAGCAGATCTTCTTGCACATCTTCATGACCCCAAAAAAGCTGTTAATTGGACAATGCTATCGTGACAGCAGAGAAACACAAAAGCGCTTCAAGCATGAATGGCCTCATCTTGCCATAATGGCAAATAGGATGCACTTCATAAAAAAAAAATACATAAACAATCAGTTAAAATGTCATCTTGTTGGTAAAGTAGCTGCATCAAAAAACATGCACCGACTTCGAATTGCAACTTACTCCTGCTGTAGTCTTACAAAGAACGAATGGAGCCCATCACCATAGTCCAATGGGACCACAAATGGAACATTGTAAAACTACAAAATGCTGTTACCTTGATGGACCACCCATTCAAACAATAGGAAATCATGAAAAACTGAGTTAGCCAATGGCTGAAGTGGGTTGACCTAAATCCTCTTCTCTGTGTATAACTTCAAGGTGTACTTTTTTTAAAGTATTGAGAACCTTACATCCCCCAGACAGCTATTTGTAGCAAGTCCTTAAACAATTCAAACTGTTACTGTGCATGTGTATCTTTTGTCTAGTTTTTATGTTGTGAGTTATTCAGCATTTTTCACTAGATTGCGACCCAATGTTTTTATTTTCTGTATGCACCCTCAAGGAATTCCAATTTCTTACTCGGGTTAGTGATTGTAAATCATTGTTTTGTTTTTAATTACTTTAATACTCCTTATATAGTACTGCTTTGTGACCAGCTCCTAACAAATTCCTTTGTCGTAGGATATAATTTTGATAGATGGGTCACCTTCACTTCAGTTGTTAAAGATCAGATTGTTCAGACTGTAACTTAACAACCAAAAGCATTCCCTGTTTGTCCTTTGTCCACCAAGAAAATGGTGCTCTCGAAGCAGTAAAAACAAACAAACTTTTAGCACTTCCCAGATTCCCAAATTAAGGTTGAACAGGAAGGATTGGAGAGGTGTTACGTTATTAACAACTAAAAGTCCACCAGTAGGTTAAGATGACTTTGTTTTCAGGGGGGTTGAAGAAAAGACAGTTGCATGTCACACTATTAATTACACCTACATTGATCTGCAACACTAAGTCATCTACATTATTGACTACTGTTATAGCTTCATGGTAACTATATAAAGAGAAATTTAGATTTACTATTCTCTACTCCACATCTCTTTACCTTGGCAATATCGTGGGAGTCTGTATTGTAAGCTCAACGTTGTTGCTGGCTGAAATTTCTGCTACGCTATTGTGATACCCCATCAACACTGCTGTGTTGGGTCAGACCATGGGTTTGTCCTTTTGAAATGTCCTTTGCTAGGTTCCGTGATTGCAGATTTATTTTGGTGGGAAGAACTCTGATGGAGTGTTTGAGGTCGAAGTGCACATGTACATGCTTCTTCATGGCTTACAAACCGTTTTTGGCCATTACACACTGACCCACTAGGCATTGATACCAATCCTTGTTTTATAACCTGCTGTTAGTTGTTATGCATCCTCGCCATAGAATCTCTGTTCTCTACTGCTCAGCTAGTGTTAAGTTATGGAATGTTGATGTGTGGCAGAGTGTGCTGAGCATGGTATGCTGCTCCTGGTGAGGGAAATTTACTATATAACCTGTAACATCTTCAATAAACCTACAACCTGCTGTCCTATTTGAACTGGCTTCCTGACTCCTGCTTACCAAGAGGGTATCTTTCAATTGCAACACCTTGCTCATCAGTTTTTTTTTTTAATAAGATCTCCTCACTCGAGTTCTGGCAACAAGCTTCCCTGAAGTAAGTGCAGGGTCCCAAGTATTTTCTTTAGTCTGCTGCTGATTTTGCCGGGTACCAAAACTATCCCCTCTTCATCCCACCAGATGCCCCTTTCTTATACCACCACACTCTTAGTGTCTTTCTCATTCTTGTAGTTTCTTTATCAGCCTGGCTTCACAGCGCAGCCGTAGTCTTTACTTATGGTTACCACTACTTTAAAATATGCATAGTGGGCTTTGGCTTCACCTTGAGAAAGTTTTTACTTTCTGATAGTGGCTGTTCGATATATTGTTCCGCCTCCTATGAGGGGCTTGTATTGCACTGCATCAAGGACTATTTTAAATCTCAAAAGTACACTGAATTATTCCATATTAAATTATTTCTCTAACATGCCTTTTATATGCAGATAGCAATCCTTTTTATTTTTCCACTGCAGGAGGATTCTTTAATGTTTTAGTCGGGAATTGTGTGAAAGTCACCCATACATGTACACTTGTGAAGTAGGTGACTAGACCCAAGATCTGTCTGCCCTTTCATGCCAACCACTACACTCTGAACCAACTGCTCCCCAATAATACTCTGCAGCGTTCCTCTGGTCTCTCAACCCTAAACTCCATCTCCATGCTACTGTTGTGCCATGGCACACTACACAGAAAGAGCATTCTCTTGCACCCACTGCCACTTTGCGTACAGTATCTTACCCACCATTCTCTTCCTGCCAGCACACACCCAGACTTCACCTAAAACAACCCAGTCCTGCAAGCAAAACACTCATCCCAAGACACATTATCTTGCATGCTCCTCAACACCAGCAGCTCACCCTGCAAGCATGCAACAGAAATCTGGGACCTACTGGACAACAATGACCCAGACATCCTCTTCCTCACAGAAAATAGGCAGACTTCCACCCACCTCAGCACCCAACATCGCCATGACCGTCCAAATATGATACAAGATCGCATGCCAAGACCGCCAACACCAGCCCGGAGGAGGAATGTCAATTATTTTCAAGAAGACAATCCACTGCATCACAACTACAGAAAACGTGACCGACCTTCCCCCCCCCCCCCCCCTCTTCATGGAGTCCCTTCATTTTTAAAGTCTGAATCTCCGTTCACTTCATCCTAAACAACTGATCTACCAATCTCCTGGACCCCAAGCAAATGTCACCAACTAAATGGGGAAACTTATTCCCCCATAGACTCCAAAGCCTACATCCTCCTAAGTGACCTAACACTTAGTAACACTTAGTAACAAAACAACTTTGACCTTCGACTAAACCCCTTAACTGCTTCACCCCCAGTTCCCCTTAACTGCTTCACCCCCAGTTTACCCACAGCACAGAAGGCTTAGGAAAGGCCTTGACTACTTGGGAAACAATCAACACAGAAGGACAACCAATATCATGGGAACCATCCATTCTGCGGCCCTCACGGACCCTTGCCCCACTGCATCTACAACATGGGCAATTCCTAATCTGCAAAGAACTCTCAACATCCTAAACACCTCAGTCACCACCTTCCTGGAAGCCTGAAAACACGCAGTGGTCAACGAACTACAAAAATAAAATTCTTGGCAGCAACCACCCACCCAGCTAGGAATCTACTGCCGGATTTCTCTGCTACCATACCCATATTATGTCATGGAAAAAGCAATCGACAAGCTACTCATTGACACCATACCTTAACTTTCCCAACCTCTCCCCCAGACTGACACCAGATCCTGGACACCACCCAATCACAGTATCGCGACACCCTTCGTCGCAGCAACCAAAACAAATTATCCTCGGCGGAGGGAAACTGCTGCCCTTATCCTGCTCCACCTTTCTGCAGCTTTTTAAAGTCTCCCACTCCACCCTGATCAGAAGACTTGACAAGAGAGAGAGATCAAAGCCCCCCCCCCAACTGGATCTGTTCCTTCCTAACTGGAAGGACCCAGAAATTCACCATGCCACCCTTCACGTCAAACCAGGAACCTCTTCTTCAGACAAACTCGAGATGACCGCTCAAGTCAACTCTGTAAGTCCTGCCCCACCTGTTTCCACATGCTAAGGATGCTGTGTAAAATCTGCAACTGGCTGCCAGAGAACACCAGGAAAACAGGCTGTCTTTTCTAGCAGACTTGACTTCGGATTCATCAAACAGCTGCCGAACAGACACCAGGTCATCCAAAACTCAGCTGTAATAGAAGTCCCCAACCTACCTCGCTGCTCCTAAATCACACCTGAACTCCTTTGACTCCCCATACACAAACCCATTCTATTCAACCTTCTTATGCACTACACCACATTTGCCGCTCATTTCTCAACCGCTGCATACTTAACCCATCTATCCAGAACCCTCTGCTCATCTGGACTCTCATACCCTACACACACAAAAGGAGAGCAGGAGGTGGTGCCTTTTAGTAACCCCCCCCCCCCCCCCCCCCCCCCCCCAAGCATGGAATGATCTCCCACAGAACATCCGAGCTCCGCATAGTTTCTTAAGTATAAGAAGCGGAAGGTCTGGCTTTAAAAAAAAAAAAGTTCCCTTGGGGCCCTTCGCCTAGCTGCCTGCGAGGTACCTGAATAATCTCATGGGTGTTGAGTGCGTCATAGAAATACCCATAGCATAGCATGCTTTCATGCGCATATGCATAAGAGCTCACATTCCAGCTGCCTACAACTAAACATTTGCAAATCCATTAAAAGATTGAGACCCAGGCTTTCATAAAGGCAATTTACATGCCAAAGCATATAACCTAGTTTATGCATTTGCCAGTTGTATCTGGTCTCTCTTCTTCCTTCGTTGTTTCCTTTTCTGCTTTCCGGTCTTACTCTGGTAAAGAAAAATAAGCCCCCGTCTCCAAAACGAGTTCCAGTGCCTACAACACAGCACAATTTAAAGATGGCAGGTGCTGCTAGCAGAAGAAGAACACGTTTTAAAGAGATCTGTCTGTGTTGTCCTGGAGAAAGCAAGAGCAGGGAGCCCTGGGCTATCTTCAAGACAGAAAGCTCCGAGTGGGCCAGTTCCTGTTACCTAGTCCTTGCCACACATTGGTGGTGGAGGCACCGTCCGTTCTAGATTAGATCATTGTCCCTGCCTGTACTCCGATCTATCCGCTATGCAGGTCCGCCCCCTTCGCTTGTTTAGAATGTCCAAGTCGGCAGATTAGTGGCTTGGTAGGAAAAGCCATGTCTCTGAAACAAGATAATCTCTGTAAAACCATCAAATTTAAACTAAGGCACTTGATCTATAAATGCATCGAAGGAATGGCATCACAATATCTAGCTAGCTGGATTTCCCTATTTACGGGCCCAGTCAGCAACTTCCGATGCTGGTTTAAAAGTTTTTCTAATTTCCTGTCATGCCTAAAATGAAAGAAGGCATGGCTTTCTCAGTTCCTAGTCCTTCATTTTGAAACTAGTTACCCCACAGTTTAAGGTTCTAGTCTAACATGTCCGTCTTTAGAAAGGCTCTTGAAACCTGCTTATGTTAAGATGTCTGCTAAGGTCCTAGACCAGCGACTACATCGGTGGTTAGCACATTATAAATGTCCCTAATCAGTAAAACCAGTCTTGCATGGTTCATTAGGGTTGATGAACATACTTGTGGACGAGCAGGCAATCTTTCGTCCTTTTTTTCAGGTTCTGGTATCTGTTGAACCTTCCCACCAAGATATATTTGTGGTAAGAGGCAAAGAAGACTCCTTGGGAAAGGAGCAAATGTGCCCACAATGCCCCCTACGCCTTTGGCTTTCTTTGATTAGCCTTTAAGCTATTGACTTGAAACATTATCAAAAAAGTGATACTTAGTCCTAAGGAGTATTAATTTCTCACTTGAAGCTATATGCTTTTTAGTTGTCCTTCCACCTCCATTGGAGTGCTTGCATTGAACTGCAGAAGGGCCCACTTTATCGTTATCCTCCTCTCGCTGGATTGTGCTAACACGTGCACATTAAATTTGGGCATCTTGGCTTTGCCAGTGCTTGTTATGAGTAATGAGCAAAACTTTCACTCTTTCCCATTTGGTTGGGAAATTTAAATGGCACATGTGAGGATAGCTATTTTAGCAGTGTTGCCAAACCTTTGTCTGCATATGCTCAACAATTGTTAGTCCTGAAATGTTAGTTATCAAAATTAAAATGAAAGATGGTGATCTTAAAATGATGATTTTATTATTTTGTAATCTTAAACAAAACAGTTGCCGCCTGAGGTGGGATGTGACCTACAAGTTAAACATTCAAATCTTGTAGGATCTTTCATATTTATGAGGTCGATAAGTTGAATTCCATTAGATAAAGTAAATTACACTTCTCTTTAACACAGCTGCAAAATTTCAAATTGGTGTCCGGTGCTATTCAAATAAAATGTTCTCACTTATGAAAGTCAGGCGTCTGTGCAATTAAAAGGCGTGTTGATGTCATTCATCCCGCTAAATTTGCTTTGTTTTTATTTTACAGGCTTGAAAATGCATTTTCTTGGAATATTGTCCTTGCTGTTTATTTGGCACGGTACTCCACTCAGTGCAAATGTTCAGAACGATGCCATCACAGATTTTTCTATAAAACTTTACCATGAACTGCGCGCCTCAGGAGAAGATGACAATATATTTTTTTCTCCGTGGAGTATTGCTGTTGCTTTAGGAATGGTGGAGCTTGGCGCCCGCGGATCCACTCTGAAGGAAATTCGCCATACTATGGGATACGATGACATTACAAATGGTAATGTATTTTTTTTTAATGTTCCCGTTTAATATTTGGATTCTGCTGGAATAGTAATATTTTAGATGTTGCTACTGTATAGTTAAGAACAAATGTAATTCTGTGGTGCTATTTCAAGGCAGGTTCTATGGACCTCTAAATGCAAGTGCTGAAATAGTAGGAACATGTCTTTAAAAGGAAGACTGAACCTGTGAATTGTAGGGCAGTGTTTATGTGCATGAAGTCCCAGGTGCAGTGGTCCATTCTTGTTCATGTAGTTGGTTTAAGCGTATGTTTACGTCTTCTAGCCAGTGTAACCCCTAATAAGATGAGTGCCGGGGGAGCTCTGTAGACTGGCGCTCATACAAAGGGTCTAGCTATGCTCCCAGTTTGGGTATTTGTTCTGCGGCTGCTTCTAGCAGCCCAGAGAGGAGATTTGGAATGATAAACATGGGATACTTGCAAGCCTCAAGTCCAGAACCTCTTATCTTTAGTGGAGAAATGTAGGAAAACACCTACAAAGTTAAAAACGGGTCACTGGAAAACTATCTCTGTGACTTGACTTGTGCACATTCCATTTCAAAACACATCCCCTCTTTGGGTTTGGAAAAAACCCCCCACAAAGATCTCTTGATCCTAGGCCTTTGTTCTCCATAAATATCTTAACAATACTCCCAAGATCTGCTTAGATTGTAAGTCTCCAGCGTTGCTACCTGGAAGTTAAAAGTAGGGCACCACCTAGACTACCAAGTCTATGTTCATGACCAGTTTTCTGGATGGTGTCCGCTTCAGTGGGGAGCTAATCCGAGGGAGATAAATGTTAGATGCGTGATCAAGAAAATACACTTTAGATCACTTACATTTCTTATTAATAGATCATACGTGCTGAATTCAGCACAGCATACACGATGTAAAAACAGGTCTATCCACCCCTCTAATGTCTGCTACAATATAACCGCTAATATTGCATTATTAATATTGAATAGGGTACTAATATTTGACACATGTAGCAGCCCCATAAAATTAGTCCTGGTCAGCCACAGTACTCTGTGGAAAAATGAAGTCCTTTGCTGGGACACCATCGTGTGTGTTTATTAATTTGAAGCCAAAGCGAAGATTCTGTGTAAAACGTGAAGTGAAGACAAAATGTCCTTGTTCATGGAATCTTCAAAAACCACCTTTGATAAAAGAAGAGCAATTTCTGTTTCTCAAAATCCCATTGAAAAGGAGGGAGGGGATTGTGTTTACGCATATATAGTTTTGGCCAGTACTACAGATCCGAAATTGAGAGGAGGAAGCCAAGGAGAGCCCAAAAAAGCTCTTGGGAGGTAAATAAGCAATGAAGACGGAAGAAAATGCAGTCCGCAAGACTAATATCTAAAGGTAATTAATACAAATGTACATTGGGAAAAGAATTGAAATAGTATGATCGTGTGCTTGAGATCTAATGAAAACTTTGATATCCTGAACGCCTTCGTACATAGGTAAATATTCTCAGTTTGACATGGCAGGTGACCGAGAAGATCTTGAGTATCTGGCTAAAAAATCATTTTATCGTAAGTTGAAGTCTGTCAGTTCTTCAGATTCAGCCTGGCAAGACACTCCATATATCAGAACATTATTGTGGCTCTGCTAAGGTGGTAAATGGGTCCATTAATTGCTGGGAAAAATGAAAATTGTAGTTAAATGTCATTAAGAATGGAGGAAGTTTAGTTTTGGAGAAGAAAAAGTTACAATACACTTTTTGTGTTTTTATAAAGTTAAATCTGGGCTGTTGCTCCATAGAGGCAAGCAATAGATTTAACCTACTTTTAATATATACCATGTATGAGCTGAAGGTAACATTGAAACAAATAGTATACCAAGTAGAAGTGAATTAATAAGCGCCTGGTTTAAAAAAAAAACAAAAAAAAATTAAAACACTTCAATGTTGAGGATTTAAATTCCTAGTCAATGGCGTTGGCTAATCGAAGTGTATGCTGATGGCCTCCTCTTGCATGAGTCTGAGAACTCCCAGATACAATACTAGATGAGAATAAGACAATCGAACATAATATAAAAATATTTACAATGTTAATATCTATTCTCACTGAGGAATCATGGTAAGATTATCTAGTGTGGCTTTCTGTTGGATTTTTCTTATTTGTAGTGTATGGTTTCATGGTTTATATCGGTTGCTTCATATTGATGTTGCTCATAACTTTTTTTTTTTTCTTTATATTTGTGAAGCAGCTGTGGTGGCTGCCTCTCCTTTCCACCGGTGTCGAAGGGCACTGTACCCTCAACCTCAGCTCTTAAACTACAGACCTTGAGATCAAGGGTTACTCAAATTAGGTTTGTGAGTTGACCTAGACTACAGCTCCCAGGATGCATATGTTATAACATAACATAGGACAGGGAAAGGTCTTTGATTTCATGGAGTGCGATGACCAACCTCGCTGCAGTGGTTATGCACCTACTCTGAGACATGCTCAGCGATTAGGCTCAGTTCCGATTAATTTTCGCTTCTGTTACTAATGTTCAGTATTTACATAAGTGAAGAGTGTTTGATAACTCCGGAGTTTGGGGTGAAGGAATGTGGATGGACTGGATTAATCGCTTCTTAACATTTTATATTCTTATTCGGACCCGCTGTCACAAACTTATGCTTGTGTCAAGGCTTGATCTAATGGGCATAGTGATGGACTCCTAAACTTGCACTGGTCTGGTAATCTACACTGGTGATCTGCTTGGTATATCTGGTAGTGCTTCTAGAGGAGTAAGGCAGCTAGAAATTATTCTTCATTGCACTGTGTGTAAGCCAGTTACACCTACAAATAAAATACAATGGGTAATGGAGGGTAGGACGTTGCTAAATGCAGAGCATTTCGTGAGATTGTTGAATGATGCATAATAAGAAATCCAGGAATGCACATAATGCTTTTCCAGCATCTTGTGTCTTTGTTTCCCCCCCACTTAAATCATTTTGTATTTTTTCTGCAGGTGGAGAGTTCTCCTACTTAAGGGATCTATCTGAAGCCTTGACTGAAAACCAGTACAATTGTGTCACAAACCTCGCCAATGCAATTTACCTTCAAAACGGATATCCAATCAGTGACAAGTTTATCCAGCTAATGAAAAAATATTTCCGAGCGGAAGTAGAAAATGTCGACTTTAGCCAGGGTGCATCAATAGCTGAACACATCAATGGCTGGGTGGAGAACCAAACAAATAGTAAGTTAGCTGATGTTATTTTTTTGGGACTTGTATCTTTTAATGACTGTGTGAATTTGTTTTTAATGAATGTACTCCGCCCAGGATATCCTCACATGAACGCCTTTCCTTATGTCTTAATGTATTTGCTCAATTTCAGTATGAACACTGTTAATGTGACCATACCTTTTAACAATCAAGCACATGTCCTCCGTCAGTATTATAAGCTGTTGGGATCTCTAAGGATCCTTTTAAAAATGAAATGCTTTTTCTTATTTAAGCATTAATCAATAGCTGATAGTTTAAGCATCCTAGTTCAGTTAATGCTTTGTCGCGGAGTTATAGAAAGCATGTGGTATTGAATATCATTATTGTATTTCTGCTGCTTGATGAAAAGCTGTTAAATTTACTAGTTTTAGTTCATGACCTTGCAATTGGTTTTTCTCCTAGCACAAGTAGCGCTCTGGTATCGGCAGCATATGCAAACGGTGCCAAAATTAAGCGTGTTGTATCAGCTCTACACCACCCCTGGAGATGTGTGCTCGGTCTGACAGAGCAGTACACATACTATATCACAAAGTACTATGCGGTTGATGAATCCATAGCTATTTTGTGCCTCAATGGAGTTTAAAGCTCAACCTGTTTGAGGGAGTGCATCCTCCTTGCACACCCTTAGCTGCATTTTGAGCTTATAATTCCACAGTGCTGTAGCTAGTGTTTGTGATAATCTTTACTCTCTCCCAGGCTATTGCCCGAGAGCATCATTTACGGCACCATGCGAATAGACCTCTCAAATCTCAAGTTTTTTGATTTCGCATCCATTTTCTTGCTCCTGTTTATTTGAAGGTGTCTTGTGTATATACTTAGGCATTTTATCTTTCTATTTTGATGCACTTATTGTCTGCCATTCAGGGAGGAAATGTGGTGCTTGGTAACTGCAGGGAATTTTTAAATGTTCCTCCCTGTTTCCTGAAAATAGTTAACTTCATGCATCCTTCAAGTTCTTGCATAATCCTTTCCTTTTGGACTAAGACCGACCAGGTGGTTTTGCCCTTTTAGCTTGTTCACTCTGGTAATAGCCAGTGTTAAGTTTGACACCCAGACTAGGTGAGCTATAGCTATATGTGTACGTGCTATAGAGCTTTGCAAAGCTATAGCACACCATTGCTTGGGCCGTAATCTGCAAGGTAACGGAGCAGGTACAATAGTAGATTACATCAGACCATAGTTGAATAGCTAGGATCTCACAGATGTGGTAAATTAAACTGGCTATGTGAAACCATATTGCCATTTGTTTAGTGAATATATAGTAGTGGAAACATGTCTCCCGCTTGTTGGAGAAACTTGTCTGACAGGTTGAAGTGTCATGGAATATTGATCTGACAGCTACAAGACTAGTATTCCATTTAAAATAGCTACTCGAGAGAAGGGAACCACTGCTACAAACCAGAAACTGGATCCCACCAAGGTACAGAAACATGTGGGATACAAAGCACAGATTTTGGAAGGAGCCGCCTCCTTCCTGTGGAATTCTTTGAACTTCATAAGTATTAAAGACTCACAGCTCTGCCACCTGCTTTGACATTTTTGTTCTAGTGGTACCAATGTCCCAGGTTAGTTCCCTTACAGACGAGTTTGGGACGTCTTTCCCTTCTTCCAGAATGTCCTTAAATAATCCTGATATGCAGTAAAGCATATCCTCCCATCAAGCATTAAAGATTTAAGTGCTTCTATGGATTCCGTAAAGTGTAACAAATCCATCTTAAGAGCTTTAAACTGAAAGGTCCACCCTACTTATCTCTTGAAGATCTGGCCCAAAAAGCCAACCGTTACAGAAGGTTCCTCTATATGCATTTCCTAGACCCCAGATGTATTGCATAGATTCCCAATGGTGGTTGTGCCAAATACAGGTGTGGATGACGAGGAAAAACTCCATCTACATTGTTCTGAAGACCTTTTATGAGCAATGTAGTAAATATTTGGTTTTTAAATTGTAGTAAATTTATAGTGTTGGCAGGTATCCTTGCGAATTATAAAAGTAAGCAAAAAGGGTTGGGGGGGGGGGGGCGGGTAATAGTATCCTCCCTACGAGTGCTTAAAATCCCCTCCAGGTTTAATGTTTCTAAAAAATTCCAAGGTGCCTAATCTTTGCACTCTTTATTTATATTTGGTTATGAGGGCTCTAAATACCATTCCAAAGTGGGAATATTTTACTTCTTGCTTTTGTAAGTTTGGGGTGCAGTGACTTCAGACTGAGCAATTTTCATTAGAGTATTTGTAAGCAGCTAGAACATCAAAATATAGTTTTACACGTTCAAACCATTCAAGCTTATTTTAAATGACCCATGCTACCGCAATAACTGAATTTCCTGTAAATTTTGCAATTTTTCATCTCTAAAGCTATATTCTCAGATCATAGCAATAGTACTGCTTCTCTTTGTGGTGGTAGGCCGCTGTTGATGACACAGATGTAGACATTACTAGAGCAGGGCAGATGAATGCTTCAGTAGGCAGATTTCTAGCATCGTACACTTCTGTTTCTTCTTTTAGGAATATTTACTTGGTTCACAAGTAGTGCAGGCCAGTACTACACGTGGGGGAAGGGGGGGGGGGCGGGGCGGGGAGGGGAAGAGATCTCTACTTCAGTTTTTCTTCTCAAATAGGCTTGGCATCTGACACCAGAAATTATTTTTCTGTCTTGGTCTCTCTGTTTCCAATAGCAAAATGGTCCACAAATGCATTCGACAACATTACATTTGAGTGGCTCGTGCTCTCATTTCCTGTATTGACTCTGTCTACAATACTTAATACATATTTAATTCCCCCTCTTAGCTAGTAACTTAACATCCACAACACGGTCATTCACATCACACCACTAAAACACACTTGAAAAAAATTCTACCATAGACACTATCATAGAAGAATGCTTTTATTGGTATATGTAATATACTCTAATGCACACAAGTACTCGTTGAATCATTGTCTTCATTTATGTAGACCAGTCCATGCACATTTTTTTGATCTTTGTGAAGACTAGAATGTTAGAAGGTCACCGGGTTAAGAAATATGCCAGTGGATTCCTGATAGAATCAGTTGCTTTGTTTACAATAGAAGACGGTATAAACTCTATAAAGGTGGCAGTGTTTCCTGATCGCATAACACTTACAATGCTATAATTCAGTAACAAACATGTGGTGAAAGGACACGATCTCAGTGATATGGGGCAATCCCCCTCCACTCCTATTTTTTATTTTTGTATTTTTTTTTTTTTTTAAATGTATGTGTTTAATGGTGGAACCAGCTTCGCTCCAGTCGATTCCCTGAAAGTCTTACCAACATTGGTATTGACATTTCTGCAACAGTGGGGTCAGCATGATTAAAACACACACCTGTCTGGTCTCATATCTTTTTAACGAAGGGGGTGGGTGGTCTCCCCCGTTGAGGGAACGATTGGGCAATGTTTGCCCTGGCGGCCAGATAGTGATGAGCAGTGACATTCTGGAGTTCTGTTTACTGACTTCTGAGTGGCAGACTGTAGTGGTGCATGTTGAGTCGAGGTGGGGGTGCCTTTGGAAGGAGCCTAAAATTGCCCAACACCCTTGGCTAGTACCTGCCACCGAGTACAATAAAAGGAAGTTCAAATTCACACTGTTCAGCACCTGTGAGGATGAGTGCATGCTGCATATTATTTCTTCATGCATATTCAGTGCCCACACAAACCCATTTTTAGGTCTCGCTGGCGTTGCAGCGCAAAGCGCTGCCGCCAAGGAGTAACTATTGTTGCCGTGATGCCTCTCAAGGGAGACAGACCGGGGCACGCACAGCGATCGGGGTCTGTGGACGCGCTTCTGAGACGCGCTTGCGCAGATGCACACGCACAGACACATGTGCACACACCCCGCCTCTGCCGACCCATCCCCCCCCCCTCACCCCCCCCCCCCCCCCCCCCCCTTCACCACATCCGCGGCTGCCTAACGCGTGCGAGCACACCTCGCCACCGAGATGCCTCTCAAGGGAGACAGACCGAAGCCGCACTGTTCGAAATTTACAGATTATATTGGCATTGTCAGCAAATGGCAGCTTGCGGGAGAACTATAGGGTATGGGGGAGGATTAGTCTCTGCACTATGTGGTGCACACTGGAGATTATAACGATGGTGTGGGTATAGGATGGCTATGGGTACACACCCTTTAAAATTAGTGTTACGTACAGTACGATTGCATGTGCACACACTCTTATTATGGTGAACTACGCTGCACACCCTTTATTTTCATGTACGAATATACAACCTATATTATGTATGCTGGTACTATATGTTCAGCTTAAAAATAATAGTTCAAAATGCACCAAAGAAATTCACCGATGCTTATTCTTCCAGCTGAGGAGGCAAAATCATGATGCGACGGCAGGCTCTTGCAACACGCATGGAACTTGCTTGGAGTAAACAAAACCATGTCACCTCGCTACAGAAACAACTGAGATTTTGGAAAGAGGCTGCAGGACGGAGATAATATTCTGGCACAAAACAGGATTACACACAACTGTCCCATATGACTGCAGCTGCTCCACTGAAGACCACTCCCAGAGATGACCTCTGCCCCCCCCCCCCCACACTCATCACGCCGCCCCCAAGACACACAGCCGCGCCACTCCCACCATGACAGTCTGTCTCTCCTCACCTGCTGTCACCCTGCAGCGGCGGCTCCTGCAGACGGCCACTGCACACCTCCATCGCCGCAGCCGGTCACTGCTGCACCAGCCGCTCCCCTTCACTCCCAATCCATAGCAGCTGCCTGGCTGGCCCAGCCTCGTAGGTGTCCCGCCCCCACTTCCGGCTTCCGGGAACAAACGAACTACAGCTCCCGGTGTACCTTGGGTGTACAGCTTCCGGCGCACACTGCGAGTGCTGCCTGCGAACTAATCAGGCCTCGCCCACTGCCTGCAGATGTTGGGAACGTTAAGGAGAATAAAATAAATCTTTAGAGTTGGACGAGCTAACAAACAGGGGTAGCAGAGGCACGGATCGGTTCTGGCTCCGAGAGTCAGTGCACAAGCCGAGTCTTTAAAATATTTGGCCTTGTAATAGGGTGACCAGATTCTCTAAACAACAAGCATTTGCAATGCAATAGGTCTCGCAGTTACACGAGTTAAAGCTATTGGCATTGTAAATGACAATGCCTTTTATTTATGTTTTGAAAACTAAAACAAAAATAAAAGGCATTGTTATTTGCAATGTCAATAGCTCAAACTCGCGTAAATGCGAGACCTATTGCATTGCAAATGCTTGTTTTGCTTGCAGTGGTTGCTACCACTGTGTTGTGGCTTAATAGGGTTCCACGTAACAGACCTCGCTATTAACAAACTTGGTGGAAATCGCTTCATCACTCTGGAATGAAATGTTGAGTGCAAGTAGCACATTTATTTTCATTAGTTAGTTTAAACACATTACCTTGGCTTTTTGGGAAGTAAAAAAAAAAAAAAAAATCCATAGGTAACCAGTTTAACGAGCAGGTTCATATTGCATAATTGTCGTTGTGATGAAAGTTTAAAATCTAGAGTAACTAGGAATTTTTAGGTCTAGCCTGGGCAGCGCATGTGCTGGTCTGCGAGGCATGCTGTATCAGAGTATGGACTTGAAGCTCAGCCCACTCTCTGCCCATATTTATTATTGGCTTGTGTCTGTGTCCTCTGCAAATGATGGCTTCTGGTTTGTTAATAGGCTTGTTAGTCCCTCCTTTGTACCGCCATGTCTTCATTTGTAACCTCCCAGGATGACTGGCCCCTTTGCTTCTGTTACACGGTATGTCTTATTTAGTCTGTAAACACTATTTTCTTTAATGAGTTTCTCTTACTGCAGACACAACATGCTTTACTGCAACATTCAGCACCCCATGCGCTCTTCAACTTTCCAAGCAGCCCGGGACAATGGTGGCTGCTTCTTTGAAATGAAATAGGTCTCGCATTTACAAGAGTTTGAGCTATGGGCATTATAAATGACAATCCCTTTTATTCAAGTGTTTTTTTTTAAAACGGATAAATAAAAGCCATTGTCATTTACAATGCCAATAGCTTAAACTTTGGCAAATGCGAGACCTATTGCATTGCAAATGCTTGTTTTATTTGTCAGTGCCCTCCTTTTTCACGCAGATTGTGGTATGCCCTCAGTTTCATGATTTCGTCTTATGTTTGTCTGGTTTGGAAGCCCTCCGTTACTGGTGTATTTGAGGGGCAATGTATTGTGTATAATATAGTTTTCTTAAGTTAATTTTGATATTCTATTGAAGTACACACCACAAAATAAACTGTCATTTGTCGGTGTTTCTTTTCAACTATGTTCTATAGTCTTGCCTGGGTGAGCTTGTCTATCTCCAATGTGTGCTTGTTGCCTTTCGTGTTTGCTTATATGTATGCTCCATTTGTTTGCCTGTAGTGTTGTATATGTATGCACTATATAGGAATCCAGAACTATTGACTTGCTTACTACTTGGAATCTGGAAGTTTGTGAAGTGAGTGGTAGAGCTACGCTACACAGCAATTCCAATATTTTACTGTTTCTAAGCAGCACTGACCAAAAACTGCAGTCATTTGATCTACATGCATTCTATGCCGTCATTTTGTTGCATGTTTCTTGGAGTATCGGTAGTTGTTTTCGAACCATCATTTATTTTAAGCGAAATTCAATATTTAGCGCACAACCTTCTTTATTGTGGTGGATGAAATCCCTATATGCAGTCGCACCCGATTATTTTACTCACAAGCCAATGTAAGGGTAAAATATGTAAAATAAATGGTAAGAAATGTCCATGAAAAGAGCCTTTTTAGGCTCTTTGGATAGCACAATATTTTCCAGATCTATTATCAATTCTTTCAAATATGCACAGTGTGGGTCTTGGCTCCACCCTGGGGCGTTACCCTCGTCATATGTGTTATTCCACCTTCCATGAAGTGCTTCTACTGCAATGCACGAGTGACTTTTCTTTAACACCTGAGCTGTACTCTTCATTATCACATTAATTTATTTTTCTCCTTTATTTATTCTAAACTGAAATCAATCCTTGGTTGCTGCTTTCCCCTAGTATGGCCAAAGCCAATGGGACAGACTGTAATGTGATTGTTAACATGATGGAAGACCTACTGGCTTTGCCCACGATCTTTCATTTGGGAAGTGTTTTTAAGCGCATCGATTTTCTGAAGGCAGCATTAAAATCCAATCGCGTACGAATCCAATTACCAAAAATCTAAAAAGAGGAGCCTATGAAGTTAAAGTAAACTTTAAATGTTTAATGCAAACTGCTTGCGGGAAGGTTCCGAAATGTAAATTCTTATGGTTTTACTTTTCTCCTGACAGACCGCATAAATGATCTCGTTGATGCCAGTGATTTCAGCGACCTGACAAGGATGGTCCTAGTCAATGCCATCTACTTCAAGGGCAGCTGGAAGTCCCAGTTCAGACCAGAGAACACCAGGACTTTCTCGTTCACAAAAGACGATGAAAGTGAAGTGCAAATTCCAATGATGTACCAACAAGGAGAATTCTACTATGGTATGTAATAACTCCAGTACCTTCTTAGTTTTCAATAAATAAAGGTTTCGATTTCTTGGTGTTATTTTGTTTCCTTTTCCAATTTCCTATCTATAGCTAGTAGCTGAGGATGTATTTTTCATGGAGAAGATTAAAATCTTTTAAATGGAAAGGTCTATGAATTATAGATTTTGGTTGCAAATGTAGGAGTAGGTGTCTCGCATGACATTCTTAAATGTGTGTGCAGAACCTGATCCGCATACATTTTGAAGTAACTCACTAGTGATGGCCTGGGTTTTCAAAGTACATGAAAGAAGAAATTGAAATAACACTGTTTAACGGAAGAACCTTGGACCCGCCCTCACCCCCTCTGCACACTAAAACACACACTCACCCCTTTCCTCTCTTTTTTTTTTTTTTTTTTTTTTTTTTTAATTTCTCTCACGTTCTCTGCATTGTACAAGTTCAGTAAACTGTGCGGGGCGCTAGGTGGCGCTGGACCGACATGGCCGCACTTCTGTGAGGCTCCAGCCGGCCAGGCAAATAACGATCCAGCAAGTCCATCCTACAGGCCAGCAAATGCAGTGATGACCACTTCGGCGTGTGTGGGAACCCCCTGAGCCCACCCTGTGCTAGTTTCGGGAGAAACGGCGGCCGGGAGGCAGAGAAATCGGCTCCTGCAGACCCGCGGCGACAGACCCGTAGATAGGGGCGGAGCGTCGTGGCGGATGCTGGTGTCACTACGGGCCGGGGATCCTCGCGGCCTGCTGGGCCGTTGACCGGGTGCAGTTTGCCAAGTCTGCTGCGGTCCTGTGCGCACTGGTGAACGGGACGACATTGCCGGACAGTCCAGTGCTGTGCTGAGCGGGGCGGTGCCTCGTGGGCAGCGAGATCAACCTTCACAGGCTGCTGGGAGCGTCTCCGTAGTTCGAGTCGGTGCGGCCATTGAGTGTCGCGGTCGCGCTGGCTCCGCGTGGCTCTGTTGCGGCTGGAGGACTGCGGCCTGCGCTGTGTGGCCCCTCGTGTGGCCCCCTGTCTATCCGGATTGGACTGCGGCGGACGGCGATCGCCCCCCCCGCTGCCCCCCCCTGCCTCTGCTGGTGCGGAGCCGTGTCTGCGCCGGATCCTGGAGAGTTGCCCCGAGCTGGATGCTCTCGTGGTCGGTCTCCTTGCCGGGGTGAGACACCACGACCCTGCCCGGAGGGAGCGCTTTCCTGCCCCTGCAGCTTAACTGACAGGTGTGTGGCTGACTGTGAGTGACTGTGGAGGCGCGGGAGAAGCTGCGACCCCTATCAGCTGTGGGTCAGAACAGATCACTCGGCTGCGATCCCCTGATGGGCTACAGCGACTGGTCCCGGAGGGCTGTCATGGGAGAGTGACGCGGAGTGGAGAGTGTGCGATCTGAAGACTTGCCCGGGCTTCGGCGCTAATAACGTGCATCGCCCACCTCACTCCCTGTGGGTACTGGCCCCATTGACTGCTGCAGCTATGGGCAAGACGGACACGAAACAAACTACGCTACACTTCAACCCCGCGAAGGGGGGGGGGGAAAAACGCGTGCCCAAAATGCTGAGGGGGCGGAGACGGGTCCCGGCGACTAGGAGGATTTGGACTGGAAATCCTTGCTTGTGGGTATGCAGCGGAGTTTGTCCTCCATTGACGCGAAGATCGACACTATGAATACCAGGCTGGACGCGGTGGTGCAGCGGTTGGACCAGCATGGTGAACGACTCAAGGAGGCGGAGGGTCGGATCTCGGAGCTGGAAGATGGGGCCGGGCCTAACGCAACTAAACTCTCGCAGATGGATCGCCTACTCAAAGTCATAGCGGAGAAAAACGAAGATTTGGAGGTGCGCTCCCGGAGGAATAACGTTCGCCTGGTAGGCCTGGCGGAATCCAGTGGCAGTGGCCGTATGGAAGAATTCATAGAGCGCCTACTGACGGATAAATTTGGACGCAACGCTTTTTCGCCTCAGCTGGTGGTGGAGCGGGCCCACAGATCCTTGGGTCCCCGACCGGTCCCGGGAGCTCCGCCGCGCCCAGTGATCATCAAGTTCCTTAACTATAGAGACCGGGACACTCTGCTGCGCCTGGCGCGTGAGCAGCAACCTATCCAGCACGAAAACACTACGCTCTCGTTCTACCCGGACTTCACCCAGCTGGTGCAGGAGGCCCGTCGCAAGTTTGTGGGAGTAAAGAAAAAGCTGCAACAACGGGACATCCCATATTCAATGCTTTACCCCGCTAAGCTCAAGGTCAACCACCGCGGCAAAGTCCACTTCTTCGGCAACCCGCAACAAGTGGAGGACTTCCTCAAGGACCGAGGGCCCTCCGCGTCTCCACGGCGCAGTCCCAGGGCGAGGTCTGGGTCCCGGTCCCCGACGTCGGCTCCGGACTGATGAGTATTACGTCATGATGCCATAATGTTCACTTTTGTCTTCTCTCCTCTGCGTCCCTCTCACTCCTCCCTTTCTCACTCTTTGCTGCTCCCCCTTGCCTCTCCCCTTTTCCACTTTGTTTACGCTTCTTTCTGGTTGTGGGAGTGGTCTGGTGGACTTCACGCGCTGGACTGTCGGACTACACGAGAGCGCTTTTCCAGCCCATTGACTTCTGTCTTAATCTGGGGAGGTTGGGGGGGGAGCATGGAGATTGAGGGTCTCACTCATGTCGCCAACTGTTCTTCCGGAGGTGCTGGCATGGTCGTTGTGGCTGCTATTTGCCTTGGCACTCCCCCTCCCACCCCGCTCTCAGCGGAGGCGATATGGTGGGTGAAATATCGGGATAGGGGAGGGTAGGTCCAGCTCACTGGCGTTACCCCAAGAGGGAGTACCCCATGAGGATGGCTTTGTTTGATGGGAGGGTCGTGGGGGGGTATGGTTCCCGGCAGGATTGGGCTGTCGTGGTGGGAGGGAGAGGGGTGCAGGGGGGGCGGGTTGTTGTGGGGATTGTTGGGTGGTAAGTTTTCCTCTGTCGAGTTGGTTGAGTCGGATGGAACGGGTGAGGGGAGGGACCGTGAATACAGCATTACACTGATCTATTGGACCAATCACATATATACATTGGAGTTAATGGTTTGGCGCTGCGTGTGGTGGTGCCTGGAGTCGGTAGTATGCCGCCTAGTTGGGCTAGAGGCGGGAGGGCACCTGGGAGGCTGGACATGGCTGAGAGGTGATCCGCAAGTGGGCAATAGGCGCCAGTCTGTGTGATGGTGCAGGATGAGGATATTGCGCTGCGCGACCCACATAGTAGAGTGAATGTCCTGGCCTGGAATATACGGGGGTTGGGTGACCCGCGTAAGCGCCGCCAAGTCCTGGGGTATCTCGATCGCCATCAAATACATATAGTGCTGCTACAGGAAACGCATACGGACCCCTGTAGCACACCTTCATTTGCGTCCCGCTGGGCGTCCTATAGCCTATTCTCCTCGTACTCCACCTATTCAAGGGGAACTGCCATCCTGGTCAAAAAGCACACCCCCTTTGTGCCCCTGGGGGAAAAAACTGATGCTGAGGGCCGTTTCTGTGTTGCGTGGGGTCGCATGGGCAACGCCACGATTACTATCGTGTCCTCCTATGGGCCTAACCTGGATGAGCCCGCACACTTTATCTCCCTATGGGAAGTTATATTGGGGGTAGGATCCACTCACTTGCTCTGGGGTGGAGATTTCAATGTTACTTTGAATCCTTCTCTTGACCGCTACAGTGCAGATACCCCACATCATCCCCGCTCTCAGGCATATATCTCTGACCTGCTGACCCACCACTTACTGATAGACGCTTGGCGCTGGATACACCCGGTTGCGCGTGAGGGCACGCACTGGTCGGCACCACACTCCACATGGGCTCGGCTGGACTACATACTGCTTTCTAGGGGCTTGGGGTCCTCACTGCTTACAGCGCGACACTTACCTCGTACCTTTTCAGACCACGCACCGGTACTGATCACTAGCCAGGGCTGGTAGGCGCACCGCTCCCGTGGCGCTTTAGCCTAACATCCTCCGGGATGAACTTTTCCAGCATGAAATGTCCCAGGAGATCATGGACTTCATAGACCGCAACAGAGGGTCGGTGGATAGCGTTGCGACGGTTTGGGAGGCCTTCAAGGTCACTATGCGAGGGGTGTGCATCTCAAAGGGATCAGGGGTACTGCGCTATCTTCGCGCTACTCTGACTTCTCTGGAGCGGGGTCTGAGGGCGCTGGAGACTGCCACAGATTTCCTGGAGGACCCCGGAGCGCAGCTAGAATATCGCACGAAGCTCTCGGAGTACAAGCGCACTGCGGAGAGAGAAGTTCACTTTAGGGGGAAGCACTTCTTGGCGCGGGCATATGGGGAAGGGGAGCGACCCGGCAGGTTCCTTGCGGGGGTTATTCGCCCCCCACAGGGCTCTAATCACATACTAGAGGTCAGGGCCCCGGATGGTTCCATATGCCGAGATACGCCCTCTATACTCTCTTCCTTTGTCTCACACTACTCGGACCTGTACACCTCCAGACGGGCGACGCCGTTGGAAATGTCAGACTATCTCTCGGCGCTCACTCTCGGGTGGTTATCCAATGCCCAGCGGGAACTCTTAGCGGCCCCTATCGGCCTGGCTGAAATCAAGGAATCCATAATGCAGACGTCATCGGGGAAGGCGCCGGGCCTAGACGGCTTCCCTATCGACTACTACAAAACCTTTATTGACCCGCTGGCGGCGGTTCTACGCGAGGTGTTCGAAGAGGCAAATGAGACTGGCTCGTTGCCACCCAGTATGTCGGAGACCCTTATAGTCTTGCTCCTTAAACCGGGGAATCCTCCGGATTCCTGCGACTCCTACCGGCCCCTTTCTCTCCTCAACAGCGACGTGAAGATTCTGGCCAAGGTTCTAGCGAACCGGGTTAACCTCCTGATTGGAGACTTAATTCTGCCGGATCAGTCTGGGTTCGTCCCCGGCAGGTCCACCTCTCACAATCTTCGGACCCTGTTCTCGATCCTCAATAATGCTGATCCCTCTCTCGCGTTGGTGGCGGTGTTCTTGGACGCCACCAAAGCGTTCGACTCGGTCGAGTGGGACTATCTCCATTTGATTCTGCGTAACATGGGTATGCCCATAGCTTTCTCCAGATGGATCCAAATCCTTTATCACCGCCCCATGGCGAGGGTTCTTATTAACGGGCGTGTCTCTGAACCGTTCCTGGTCACTAGGGGCACTCTGCAGGGATGCCCGCTATCACCGCTCCTCTTCGCCTTGGCAATAGAACCCCTGGCGTCCCGGCTTCGGCAAAACTACCTGGCGGCTTCCTTGCGCTGTCAACAGAGGCAAATCTGTCGCTTTACGCGGATGACCTCACGTTGTACATCAAACACCCCCGAGAACACTTGAACCCCATACTTGGAGAGCTTTTTCGGTTCTCGTTGTACTCGGGAATACACATCAATTGGGGCAAATCTGCGGTCTTTCCCCTAACGGAGGGTGTCGACAGATTCCCACTCGACTTCCCGTTGGAGTGGCGCGACACTGATGTGAAGTATCTGGGGGTGTGGATCTCCAGGGATCGACAGGAAGTGATGCGTATGAACTATGGCAAGACTCTGGCGTATATACGCACAAGTATAGTTAGATGGGTGACCTTGCCGCTGACCATGGCTGGCCGTGTCTCACTTATCAAAATGGTTATACTCCCCAAACTACTCTATTTATTCCTCAATATACCGTTTCATCCGGGGGGCTATTTCTTCAGGGCTCTGAGGACTGAACTCATCCGGTTGGTGTGGGGGGGGGAAGGAGACCGCGGCTCAAATGGTCTGTGCTTACGCGCCCGTACGTACAGGGGGGCCTCGATATCCCGGATTTTGAGCTCTACTACAACTGCGCCCAAGCACACTACGCGTATTATTGGTATCGCCCCACCCCTTACATGCCACAGATAGCTGTAGAGCATTGGTTGGCAGATCCGATCCCGCTGGAAGGCATGGCCCTCGCGGAGGTCCCCTCGTCTCGGGCCGATCGCAATCCTGTTCAGGCTACGGCGCATGCTTGGAGTGTTTTGGCGAGACTCATGGGCGCGCCGCTCCTTTATTCCCCGCTGATGCCCTTGGTCTACCACCCGGCTCTTCCCCTTCTGGAGGAGGGTCTGTTCCAGCGAATCAAACTTAAAACTGGGGTGACGCGCTGGGGGGACTTGTTCTACGAGGGTAGGTTTTGCGACCTCCCGCTCCTATTCGGAGAGGCGGTCCCAACCCCCCTGGAGGTTTTTGCGTTTATTAGTCTTCACAGTGGCCTACAAAAAATACTGCCGGCATATCCTGCAGAGCCTGCAGTTTTGGAACCGTTCCATTACCTCCTCGACTCCACCTCCCCGTCGCACATGGTCTCCTCGCTTTATCGGCGCCTTTACACCCACGAACGGGGGGATATTCTGAGGTCTCGGTCCGGCTGGGAGACTGAGATCGGCACAGTGCTCACGGATGCACAGTGGGAGTACTGCTGTCTGCAAACCGAAATGATCTCTTCGAGCAGTAGGTTCCGCATCATTCACTACAAATTCCTACACCGTCTCTATTGTACCCCAGTCCAGATGCATAGGTTTCAGCTTCGTGACAACGATCGGTGCGATAGGTGTCACTCCCCGGGGTCTGACTTTTTACACCTGGCCTGGACCTGCCCGAGTATAGACTATTGGAACCGAGTCTACGCTGCCATAGGTGAGATGCTCGGGGGCCCGCTGCATCCCTCCCCACTTCAGGCCCTGCTGGGTTACACTCTGGATATACCCAAGGTGGATCGTCGCTTTGTTACCTGTGCGCTGTTGCTAGCCAAGAGGCGTGTGGCATGTCGGTGGGGGCGGGGTAGAAGCCCTAAGTTTAAGGAGTGGCTGCGGGATATGCTTACCTGTCAGGAGAATGTTCTGCTGTATGCTGATTTGCTGCCACCTGCGTCACGGCCCCCTGACATTTGGGCCCCTCTGACGAGCTACCTCTCTGCCCATGGGGACCAGGGGACTCATCCTAGTGTAGCTGAGGGATAGTGTCGGATGTTGGCTTGAGGCGTGGAGGGTGGATAGATGCCCTCTTCGTGTGGGATTCCGGCCTGTGGGGTCTTTAGGGTTCTTATAGGTCTCTTTGGAGGAAGATACTGCCACTATCCAATGACTGTCTCCAATGTAATGTAATCTGTGAAAATGTGATATTGATGTATCTCCTACTGCGAATAAGTGTAATGCTTGTTGGTTCCTTTCTTGTTGCATGGAAAATCTAAAATAAAGAGTTTATAAAAAAAAAAAAAAAAAGTTCAGTAAACTGTTTCCTCAACTGGGCACCAAGTGAAAACTCTGCCTTCTGACACCACGACACGGAGTCGAACAGCAGGGGAAGAAGCCTGTTAACATTCAAATTGATTAAGAAACAAGGAAACCCTACCCACAAGGAGCCTGGGTATTATGTGTTGTGAGGAAACAATGGCTCGTGTGGATTAATATTTACCAATACAATGTAGAATACATGATAACAATCCAAAAGAGAGGGTTAGGTGTGATGTCAGAAAAAAAGGCACAGCCATACACACTAGGTCTTTCATGAAAAATATTTTTCTTTTATATAGCAAAAAAAGTTTTATAGGAAGTGGACATAAATTCACAATACAGATTGCTAATATTCATACGATTTACAAATAGTGTCCCAGTGAAAAAAATTAACCTAAACAAACGACAAAGTGCAACCTACAAAAAAGGTTTCAATTTTTCATTACGAAGGCAATCATAAACAATTGATAAATCCAATTAAAATTCCTTCAAGAACCTCCGCCATTCCTGTTCAGTTTCACAGTGACCTAAATTTTCATTTTCTGGCATTCCAATATCTAGCCCATAAGGGTTTAACAATACTTGGGCAAATCAGAGTGCTTGTTCAGCACCTGCATAATCGACCAGTTGTCAGATCGAGTGTAAATGGCTGTTAGAGCTGTACACCACACGGTCTCCTCAACAACAGTTGGGTACAGTTGCCTAACTGCTGCTCACCCACTTCAAAGAACGCTTTGCCCAGCATACTTTCTCTATAATCATGTTTATATGTTGTGATATGAGTGATCATAATAGAGATGCATATAGTCAAATGTTTGATATTTATGTAACCATGTCTATGCAGTTTAAGCATAAATCTAAGGAATTTATGTATTTTCACCATAAGTAATATCTTTATTATTAAATGTGTGTGTGTGTGTGTATATATATATATATATATATATATATATATATATATATATATATATATATATATATATATATATATATATATATATATATATATAAATGCAGTTATCAGAATAGGTGCATATACTTTGGTTATACATGTTTACTAACGCAAGTATTTGCACCATTGGTGTCCCGTGCATGGTATGGCTCTTTTGTATTTTGAATTTATTTGGTGGTCATGAAGGGAAGAGCCAACTCTTGAGTAATCTTCAGAAGATAAGGGGACTATTTGTGTATCATAGCTTTGGGGGTGTAATGAATTCACATAATGTGCCATCCATCCTATGCAGTCTGCCCTCTATCTTGCACCTCTTCCAGAAGTGGGCTGCAGTGTTTGGTGTTCGGTAGGCATTTGTGTACAAAAAATACTGCCTTGCACTTCAGAACTTAATAAGGAAAAGCTTACATTATGTAAATGTCTTCTCTCTGTACTTGTTGGAGACCTAATAAACAGTTGTTGAATTACATAATGTAAGCTTTCCCTTATTGTGCTCTGAAGTGCAAGGCAGAACCTATTAAGGATGGAGGCGCAATATTGACTGATATAAGGTTTGTCCGACTGAGAAGGAAAGTTGATGAATCACCACCGGGACAGCGAAGACCGTCCTGTGAGCTACATCTCCGTTAGAGGGCTGTAAAGCGGGTGAGCACGCAGGACCCAGCGTGCGTATTTGGCAAGATCTGACATTAGATCTTCTTTTAAGGTATTGCTGCTGTAGTCCTAACTTAAAAGATGGCTTTATATCCTATCTTGCATGATGCATTTATTCTAAGTGTAATTTTTTCCTGTAGAGCTTCCAGGTCTTCCCATTGTTCTCTAGTTAATTTAGGGAGCCTGGCATCTTCTATGTGTTATTGTTGTTCCTTGACAGACTTGTTCCCCCACCTCCCAAACGAGTTATAGATGGCATAGAATTTCTCGCACTTAAAATTTCTTGTCGTCTTTAAATAGTAATCGGGTTAAGCCAGATAAGATCTCTTTAATGTATCTGTTCTTTTTTTGTTTTTATTTATTTTTCTGAAAACCGCTCCACGATTTGGCCAGATACGTGCCCCAGGCACATTCTCTCCCCTTTTGAGATATAGTAGTGATAATTCTAGCCAGTTTGTGTACACGATAAACACAGTTGGCCTCTTCATACAAGTAATCTATGGTGTAGTTGTTTGGAAGTTGCCCTTCATAATTTGATTTGCTGAAGTTCTGCCTCCAATCCGTGCATGTCAAGAGCTCTTGTCTTCTAACCTGGGGCCTTTCCCTCTGACCACTGTTTTTGAATGCCTCCCAGACAGTGCTCCCCTTTGGAGACTTATGCCTCTTCATTTACGGCGAGGTACGCCTCTGTTTGTTGGCCAACCTCTGTACGCAATCCCAAGACTCTAAATAGGGTTTCAGCTTCAAGCTGGAGATTGGTACATGTACTAAAATTGACCCTGTCTCAGAAGAGGTAATACAAGATAGTAAAAGCATTCCTTAACAGTATATAGTCAGCCCATGACTAGATTTCTTTTTTTTTTTTTTTTTACATGAGTAATTAGCATCTACTCCAGGGGTCTCCAACCGGTCGATCACAAGCTACCGGTAGCTTGCCGAACCCCCATCAGTAGCTTGCGCATTGCATCTCAATTTCGTAGCCTATTCTTGTCACTTATTGTTCTTAGACCTATTTTCAAAGCCGTTACCTGCCATCACTAAAACCAGCTGCTCAGATTGGTGTAACTGAGCTTAGCTGGGGCGGGGCAGGGAAAAAGATGATGACGCTGTTGCTGAACTGGAGTCCGCGCCACCTGCCTTTCACCGCTTGGCACCGCAGTCTTGATTGTGCAAGACTTGTGCCGGAGCAAGCAACAGGTGGGTCAGAGTGGAGCAGCAGGTTCCGGAAAGTCAGCTACCATGCAGGCGGCGCAAGCAGTATTGACCTGCTACGAACCCCACCACCTGCCTTTTTCTGCCTGAAACACATTGCAGCAGCAGATCAAACCCGGTAAGCGCTGGCCTGGCCAGGAAACACCATATGCATTGTTCTGTAGACTGGAGCTGCGATGTGCGCCTTAGCCGCTGGTATGCCACGGGCTTTTGAAAGACACTGAATATCTTTTTCTCCCGCTTTCCAGCTTTGGGCTATTAATCAGGACAGCAGTGTTTTGCCAAGTTTCAGTTTTCTTTACCAAAGACACACGATAAAAAAAGCTCTTCCCGTCTGCACTCCCAAAAAGAATGTAATTGTTCCACTCTTCAGAAGAGCTATGAATTTATGATCCCGTTTGAACTCTTTCATACCCTCTGTTGCCAGGTCATTGACAGAGCACAGGCACGCTCATGTAAATTATGCATGTGTTGATATCCAATATTCAAGGATAGGAATGTGTGTGTTCAATAGTATGACCGAATGCAGATGCTTTGGAGAAGTGATGACCCTGGAATTTCAGCGCAAAGCGGCTGCCAGAAGAGTATCACTGGGCGGCCCCTCACTGAACTTTCAGGACAGTGGCAGCCCAATCACTGTGTGGAGGCCGCGGGCCAGGCGGCAAATGGTCCCGGAATCACAGCCTTGCCTGAGCTCAGCCTGCAGTGCTGCAGCCAGCCTTAGCAGGCCGGAGTGAGGTGCTGCCTAGAAGTGCCACCCATCTGCAGCTTCCCGGACACACAAACATTAGGACTCCTCTGCGACCGGGCAGCAGCCAAGTGAAGTAGGTATCCTGTCGATATTTCTGGTCCTGGTGCTCCATTTCCCTGATGCTGCATTATTGCCCTCTATGATGCCCAGTACCTGTTTATTGCCCTCGCTGGTGCCATATTATTGTCGTGTCTGGTTACCCTCACAGACGCCTCGCCATTGTTCTCTTTTAGGCCTTATTAGCCCCTTTGACAACGATGCTAGTATTGCCCTCTCTATTGTCTCTAATTAATGCCTCCTCTTATGTCTCATTATTGTCCCCTCTAATGCGTTGTTATTGCCAGCTCTACTCTCTATTAATGCTTCCTTTGATGCCTTCTTATTGCCCCCTCCGATGTTGTTATTGCCCTTTCTTAGGTTGTATTATTTCCTCCTCTGACGCCCAGTTATTGCCCCTCCCCTGCTCCGGTTCTCTGCCCTGTCCCTGGTATGTTTATTTTGAGACCTCTGGGCAGGCATTTCAATGATATGGGGTGGGGGGGGCAAAAGAGAGGTGTAAGGAGTTTTAAGGTTGTTAATGATGGTGGGGCAGTTAGTTTTTGCAATGAATGAAATAGATTTTGAATGGAATTAAAAAAATTTGAGGAACCCCAGTACTATGGAACCTGATGCACAACAGCTTTAGAAATCCGAAACTCTCCTATGGTGGAATTGGTGATCTAATCTAGGTGTTTCAATACATGGATGATTTGATATTTTGTCCCATACACGCTTTCTTTCTAACTTCTCATGATATGTTATTAAAAGTGTCACACATGAGAAACGTAAATACCACTAATAAGTAGTAGACTAAACTTTACAAAAAAAGAGTATGTGGTGAATTGGAAATAATTGAGGTTTTTCTAAAATGGGTCTCTTTTTCGAAAACTAGTGAGTGCACATCTAAGCTAGACTTCAATAAATCGCATTTGGTAAGGAATATATGTTGAAGTTTAACTTTTGCAGTGTGTGAACAAGTTGATTGAGGTTCACAAAAGGAGGTCTTAGGCTTGTACCCCACATAGCTCGTTATACTTTCCAGGAATGCATCCAAGCAAGACAAGCTTTCGCTTCAGGTAGCACAACCTGCGGCTGTCTGTCATTTCAAAAGAGGGAGTGTGGCCCCTTTTGTTTAAATGACAGTAAGGACTCCGAAGAAATTAAGCTTAAAGTCAATTAAACTGGGCGTGGGGCGTCTCTCGAAAAAATGCGCGAGTTGCTTTGCCTTTAATAGCTCACGACAACTTTCACTGACCAGAAGTAGCTCCTACTACAGAAAAGGTTGGAGATCTAGTCTATGGAGCAATAGCCATACATCTCTAAATTCCACGTTGGTGCGATTATGGGAATATGCGTAGTATGCATCATCAGGTGTCCATAGAGGGCTCCCACCATGATTAAATGTTGGCCTTCCTTATTGAACTGATCTCTAATGATCAGTGACCAGTCTCTTTTTAATGAAAATTGCCACCTCGTTGAATTTAGATTTTGCAGAGGCATCGTCTGTTGTAACGAATGCCTGTGCCTCATCCTGAGTTAATCCTTCAACGGATTTGTCTATTGAAAACCTGTTCTGTCTGGTTTAAACTTTTTAACGTTTGTCTTGATTGCCCCTTTTTACTGCTTTATTCAATCCTTTAGTGTTTAACAATATTATTTTCACTAGGACTATCAGAATGTCACTCTTAACTGCATACTACAATCTGCAATTACGGCAAGTATTTGCACGGCTTTCTTTGCAATACCTCTGTGAGAACCTTTCTGTCCCACTAGCCCCACCATCACCCAGAACTTGAACATTCTATATTTAAGCGACCCCTATGGCAGTCAATTAGTATTGACATCTTTATAAACTGAGTACTCTTGAGATTGAGTCAGTTGTACCAGAGTAGCACCTGCCCTGGAACTCTACACTTTAATCCAGAAAGCCCTGTTCCCGGAAACTGTTGGCTCTGCATGTAGAGGGTATGACTACTTACCCAGGCAAGAACTTACATAACGTTAAATTTCAGGTTAATCTTTCAGATTGCTGGTACTGGCTGCCATTTTGACTCCAACCCTTCACATCTGAGAGCTGCCGCCAGTCTTCTCCAAAAGGAGAAGGTAACTTTTTTTCCATACCAGAAATCAATCCTGCAAAGAAGAAATTGGCTTCATTCATATGAATCTCCATACGCAGGGAGTGTTGAGCATGCTATCCGAAATCATGCTCCTCGCCTGTTCTGTCTTCCTCCCCCCTTATGGTTTGTGGCCTATGCCATGGCTGTCCTGTTTGGACTGCTTGGGAAGAGTTATGTTCGAGGCATATGAGCTGCAGATTGTACACTTCGCATAGATCGCCATCTGGTGTTGGGCCCGGATGTTTGCAGTTTGTTTTTCTTCTTGGACAGTGTTTGGAAGTCACGAGTTTGGTGACTCCTCCTTCGGTCCGTACTGCGCATGGGCCTCGGCTCCATCCTCAGATTGTTTTTTTCTGCCATCGGGCTCGGATGTGATACTTCGTGCTCCGGCTTCGAACTTCTACGGTTCCAGCCTCGACGGAAAATCCTGGTTTCTTCGAGTTTCTTCATCATTATCTTCATCGCTCGAAGCTGCACTTTTCTCCATCCCGTACATCGGCACCGGCCTTCGGGCCCTCCTCGACTCCGGTCCCGGCCGATGGAAAGGACTCCGTTCAAAAAGTGCCCAAAATGTGGGTCTAAATTTCCCCACACCGACCTCCATCAGGTGTGTAATCTTTGCCTCTCTCCAGAACACGAGGCCAGAGACTGCCCCGCCTGTAAGTCTTTTCGATCGAAGAAAACCATCCGGGATCGAAAAGCTCGACGCACCATGGCGCACTCATCGTCTGCAGCTCCACCGGACATCTTCGGAGACGGCGCCGAAGCTTCGGGGCAAACACACACCGAGCAGGAAGAAGACGTCAGCGCTTCCGAGGCCGACGACTCCGACGTGGAGGACCTCACACCGGCGCAGCGGGCAGTGAGTACTGTGCCCCCTCCCACCCCCGCACCCAAAACCAAAGACTCCGGTTACTCCCTCGCCTGCCGGCCTGGGCAAAACCAAGACCAAAGCTTCGATCACCCCACCTTCGGGCTCGGTGTCGAAGCATCCAAAGTCTCACGGCAGCTCGGGATCGAGCCAGCCGATGCCCGGTGCCGAAAAACAGCATCCGGCACCGAAGAAAGCAATATCCAGCTCGACTCCGAAGCCACCGGTGCCGAAGCCTGGACTCTCGGTGCCGACCAAACACAAACATAAATCTGTCGGCACCGACGCTCCGGCGCCAAAAACTCCTTCGACGCCGAAAAAACAGAGGCCCCAAAAAAGCATGGCGCACACAAACCATCGAAGTCCTCGGTTACGAAATCACCGGTGCCGACGGACGATTCGACGCCACTGGCTCTGTTTACACCAGACCCTCTACAAAAGACTCTGTCCAAAGATCCAAAGACTGGACTATTGACTTTAATTATCAAGAAAAGACGCCTTGATGCTCCGGCTCCTCCTCCACCCAAACGGAAGGACTCTGCTACTTCTCCCCTCAGAGTGCCCTCCCCACTACCACCTCCCCTACCTCCTCCACCCCCTCCCCCTCCCAGGTCTCCGCCACCTTTACCTCACTACTCTCCGGCCCCGTCCCCAGATCCGGACGACGGGGACCCGGACAATTATCCGGCGGACGCCCCAATGGATCCCACTCCACCAGGGACCCCAGACCCGTGGGAGGATTACAATAACCCTGATGTACCCGATATTCCTCAGGACGACCTATACCCATCCAGGCCGTCTCCTCCAGAGGACTCCTTAGGGTTCCATCATTTAGTGCAGAGAGCAGCACACTACCATGGGGTGGACATGCACACTGAACCAGTGGAAGACGACTTCTTACTGGATACATTTGACATACAGGACAAATCCACCTCTATCTTACCCATGCTTAAGGGTGTCACCAAGCATGCCGCAGAGGTGTTCAAAGACCCTGTCAGGGCCAGGGTACTAAACCCTAGAATAGAGAAAAAGTATAAGGCGGCACCCACAGACCCTGCATACATTAAGGGCCCTGCTCCCTTAGATTCCCTAGTTGTCTCTACAGCTAGAAAGCGGGCTAACTCCCAGTCCTCAGGAGAAGCCCCACCACCAGACAAGGAATCCAAACTCCTAGACGCGTCTGGCAAGCGCACCGCCTCTCAAGCTGCAAACATGTGGCGCATTGCAAACACACAAGCGCTACTTGCGCGCTATGACAGAGCACACTACGATGAACTTGAGGCTCTTATGCAGCACCTCCCCGAGAAACACAAGCGTAGAGCTCATGAGCTAATACAGGAGGGTAAACTCATTACAAACACCTCCATTAAGTGTGCCCTCGATGCAGCCGACACTGCTTCTAGAGCCATAAATACCAGTGTCCTGCTTCGTCGCCATGCCTGGCTCAGGATCTCGGGGTTTAAGCCTGAAGTCCAGGCGTCCATACTCAATCACCCCTTTGACCAACAAACGCTCTTTGGGCCCAAGGTAGACGAAGCGTTGGAAAAGATGAAAAAGGACACAGACACAGCAAAGTCTATGGGGGCACTCCAAACACAAGCGTCTAAACGTTCCTTTCGACGCTCCTCCTTTCGTGGCAGAGGCTTCTCCACCGATAGCACCTCTACCTCCTACAAATCCCCTCCTCAAAATACCTTTTCAAAGGGCAACCAAAGGGGTGGTTACAGAGGCAACAACAATAAGGGCAGGGGCAAAACTAACCACACCCGTTCTGCCACCCCGCCCACACAATGACTTCCCTCCGCTCCCCCCAGACCATTCCACTCCGGTCGGGGGCAGACTGCAAAACTTTATCCACGCATGGGAGTCCATAACATCGGACAAATGGGTGACCCAAATCATTCGGTCAGGGTACTGTCTCGAGCTAACATCTACCCCACCCAATATCCCACCAAGGCACCGCCCAATGTCTCAAGAACATTCCACACTGCTCAAACAGGAGGTACTCTCCCTCCTCCAAAAACACGCTATAGAGCAGGTCCCCATCAATCAGCAAAATCTAGGGGTTTACTCCCTATATTTCCTAATACCAAAGAAAGACGGGACCCTCAGGCCCATTCTGGACCTCCGGCCTCTAAATGCCTACATACATTCAGACCATTTCCATATGGTCACCCTACAACAAGTCCTCCCGCTCCTCTGTCAGGGAGATTTTCTCACAACATTGGATCTGAAAGACGCATACTTTCACATTCCAATACACCCCTCTCACAGGAAATACCTCCGGTTCGTGGTGGACGGGCAACATTACCAATTCACGGTTCTCCCCTTCGGGGTCACCACCGCACCACGGGTGTTTACCAAATGCCTAGCGGTAGTAGCAGCACACCTCAGACGTCAACACATTCACGTCTTCCCTTACTTAGACGACTGGCTGATAAAAGCCGCGTCTTACCATCAATGCGTGCAGCATACAAACAGCACCATCCAACTGCTCCACCAGCTAGGCTTCACAGTGAACTACCAAAAGTCCCACCTCATACCATCTCACACAAAGCAATACCTCGGGGCCACTATAGACACCTCCAAAGGTATTGCCTATCCAAACACAGCCAGAATCGCAAGCATTCAAGCCTTACGCAAAACATTCCTTCCCCAACACTCTCTTCCAGCCAGAGTGTTCATGAAGCTCATAGGAATGATGGCGTCTTGCATCTTTATAGTGCCCCATGCAAGACTACACAGGCGCCCACTTCAAGAGTGCCTAGCACAACAGTGGAACCAGGCCCAGGGTCAGCTGACAGATCTGGTGTTGGTGGACGGCCGCACACATCACTCTCTGCAGTGGTGGAACACCACAAACCTTTCCAAAGGGCGGCCGTTCCTGGACCCGGTTCCTCAGGTGATTCTAACAGCGGATGCATCGCTCTCCGGCTGGGGAGCGCACCTCCTACACCTCACAATGCAAGGTCTATGGACGCCACAGCAAAAATTGCTCCACATCAACCATCTGGAGCTCTTGGCGATCTTTCTAGCCCTAAAATCTTTCCAAAAACAGATTTCGGGCAAAGCAGTCCTCATTCGCACAGACAACATGACTGCAATGTATTATATCCAAAAACAGGGGGGGACACACTCTCCCCAGCTCTCCCGCTTAGCCCAGAGCATATGGAGATGGGCAATTCCCCAAAACATCTTTCTCCTGGCACAACACGTTCCAGGCGTACAAAACACCATGGCAGATCTGCTCAGCAGACAAACTCAACAACTACACGAATGGGAACTGCATCCGCAAGTTCTTCAGCCATTCTTCCAACAGTGGGGACATCCTCAGATAGACCTCTTCGCCACCCACGAAAACAAAAAATGCCCAAGCTTCGCCGCCAGATACCCACACCCATTGTCCAAGGGCAATGCGATATGGATGAACTGGTCAGGCAGATTTGCATACGCCTTTCCACCTCTCCCACTAATTCCATTAGTGGTCAGGAAGCTACAACAGCACTCCCTCACACTCATTCTGGTAGCTCCGACGTGGGCCAGGCAGCCGTGGTACACCACGCTACTACAACTATCAGTGGTACCACATCAAAAACTGCACCTATCCCCATGCCTCCTAACCCAGAACCATGGAGAAATCAGGCACCCGGACCCAGCTCAGCTCAACCTGGCGATCTGGCTCCTGAAATCCTAGAATTCGGATACCTTAACTTTCCCCCTGATTGCATGAACATCATCATGGAAGCCAGACGTCCTACCACTAGAGCATGTTATGCCGCAAAGTGGAAAAGATTTGTTATTTACTGCCGTAACAATAAAATCAACCCTTTAGATGCATCCATACAGCACATCATATGCTATCTGCTCCATCTTCACAGGTGTAACTTGGCATATTCATCCATACGCCTACACCTAGCAGCGATCGCTGCTTATCTACAAAACAGACAGCATTTATCTCTCTTCAGAGTGCCCGCTATTAAAGCCTTCATGGAAGGCCTTAAACGAGTAATTCCTCCCAGGGCACCACCTTCCCCTGTATGGAATCTAAATTTAGTTCTTACACGACTAATGGGTCCGCCCTTCGAACCAATGCATAAATGCGAGCTACAGTTTCTCACCTGGAAAACAGCTTTTCTCGTAGCTATCACTTCCCTAAGAAGGGTTGGTGAAATACAAGCGTTCACTATACAGGAACCCTTCATACAAATACATCACAGCAAGGTCATACTTCGCACAAATCCGAAGTTCCTGCCCAAGGTCATTTCCCCCTTCCATCTCAATCAATCGGTGGAATTACCTGTCTTCTTCTCGCAACCTCAATCTGTTGCAGAAAGAGCCTTACACACACTCGATGTAAAAAGGGCCTTGCTATACTACATACAAAGAACGCAACCCTTCAGGAAGACTAAACAATTGTTCGTCTCCTTCTCTCCACCACATAAAGGCAACCCCATTTCTAAATCAGGGATAGCTAGGTGGATTGTAAAATGCATACAGATTTGCTACCAAAAGGCTAAAAGAACATTATCTGTTCCGCCTAAAGCCCATTCTACAAGAAAGTTAGGGGCTTCTATGGCCTTTCTAGGGAATATACCCTTAGATGACATCTGCAAAGCAGCCACATGGTCTACACCGCACACCTTCACAAAACATTACTGTGTAGATGTGCATTCCAAGCAGCAAGCTAGAATGGGCCAGGCTGTACTAAAGACACTATTTCAAACCACTGCAACGGATAACGGTGGTCGCCGCTAGGGTTGGGCACTGCTATATAATCTATGCTAAGTGTACAATCTGCAGCTCATATGCCTCGAACGGAATATGCTACTTACCAGTATGCATCTGTTCTTGGCATGTAGAGCTGCAGAGTTGTACACGCCCACCCGCCTACCTGTATCCGTTCCAGTACATCTTATTTAGATACTACACACATGGGTTTCTCACTGTAATTACCAAGCTCCATCATTTCCCTGTTGGCGAAAAACAATCTGAGGATGGAGCCGAAGCCCATGCGCAGTACGGACCGAAGGAGGAGTCACCAAACTCGTGACTTCCAAAGACTGTCCAAGAAGAAAAACAAACTGCAAACATCCGGGCCCAACACCAGATGGCGATCTATGCTAAGTGTACAACTCTGCAGCTCTACATGCCAAGAACAGATGCATACTGGTAAGTAGCATATTCCTTTCCTGACTAGGGAGCTTTCCCGGATATTGACTGCCTTCCATGGCTATTGTCGTCAATCATCAATGTTGTTACCTCATAAGTTTCAGGGGGAAGCAGAACCACTTTCTGCACAAAAAAATACTAAAAATATAGGTCCATCTGTTGTGAATTTTCTCATCTCTGACCCTTTCTTTTATTGGCCAAAAGGCTGACCTCTTTTGTAGTGTAGCTTGCAAGTCATTTTTTTAAAATTAAGCAGGAGAAGTCCTGCTACAGCATTACGCCAACTTCTTGCAGCACTGAGTGCTTCCTTTTTATTGAATCAATATCATTTTAATGGACCGTCCTGGTGTCTCATGGAGTGCTGACGGAGGTGGGGCCAGAGCTGGTGGAATCGATGACCACTATGAAAGCCTACAGATCGCAGCAATCCACATGTTTTTGCAGGCCCCTAATTTTCAGCTTCTGCTTTCTGAACCTATTTCAAGTTCTTCAGTTTTCGACATGGTTTCTGAAAGTAAAAGTTCTGGGGTGTAGGAAATTGCCCCCTTTTTTTTTTTTTTTTTTTTTTTTTTTTTGCACGGTTCCCCCACTTTTTGCCTGATGTTTGATGCTTCTTGACTGTGTGCCCTAGGTTCCTACTAATCTGGTACCCTGGGCTTTTGTTCTTTCCCCAAAACTGTACCTTAGCTTCTACATTGGCAATCGTCTTGCCTACATATAAGTCCCATGTAAAAGGTGCCAGGGGTAGCTGGAGTCTGAGGGTTGAAGCGTATATTGTGCCCCCCTCAAACTCCTCTCCTGATCCATACACACTGCCAGTGCAGTCTGTGTGCCAGGGGGAGACCCTAAAACTACAAGTCAACATGGTACACATCCTTGTGTGCCATGCCCACCAAAACGCTGCCTGTCAGTCACCCGTCTAGCGGGCCCTACAACCCTAAGGCAGGGTGCACTATACCACAGGTGAAGGCACAGTGGCATTGGCCCTTGACCCATTCATAGGTATTGTAAGTGCAGTGAAGCCATTTTTAAACCATTGGCTGGGAGTTTGGCACTCCGAAATCCACAGCTCCATGATGGTTTGACTGAAGTTTAGTGTCCAACTGCTCAGCCGATTAAACCCACACTGATGCCAGTATTGGCTTTAATATAAAATGCACTGAGAGGGCTTCTTGGAGATGCCCCCTGAAAAAACGAGCTAAATAGTTTCCTGGCTGAGTGGATGCTCACCAGCTGCCACTCTCGCACGTGTCTGGACCCCTGGGTCGAGCGCCTCCCACTCTCTGGGTCCTGAAACAAAGCCCATCCTGGGCAGAGGTGCCATGCCTCCTCCCCCACCCCCCCTCGATGGACAGGGTCCCCGAAGGTGAAGCTTTAAAGGCTTGCTGCCTTTTTAGCTGACCCTGCCTTTTGCTGCTACCAGCAACTGACCCCCACAGTTTCTAACCCTCACTTTTAGAGGGAGAATCAGCGGGAAAACCAACATGGGAGGAGAGGTGTGCACACCTCTGCCAACTTCACCCCTCAGGTAGAGGAGGCGAGGCAAAGCATACCTCTTAGTCCCTGCCACCAACCAGAGAGGGGCTATTCCTCCCCCGGAGGGTGGCATAATAGGGAGTCAACCTGCCCCAAGGAAGGGACCCATTGGTCCTGACCTGTACCTACCTGAAATGCCCCTAAATCTAGTATTTAGGGGTGACCCCAAACCTTGCTTTCTCAGACAAGCAAGAAGGACTGAAGACCCGTGCTGAAGGAAGAGGATGACCCCCAACTGCCTTGGCCCAGCCCTCCTGGCCTGTCCTGACTTCGACCTGCTCCAGTGGAATCCCGGCATGTCCAGCAGCCCCCCAGAACCCAGATGCCCTGCCTTCCCTGCAAAGTTTGTCTCCTGTGAGCACCGGACGTCCTCAAGAACCAGATTCTAGCTCCGGATGAATCTCATGGCCTGAGTTTGAGTGGCCCAACACCATGAAGAGGTCCCCCGCCCCCCAGTGAACCTGACCTGTGATTTGGTGATCCGGTGATCCCTGACATACCTCAAGCCTCTGGACGCCGCCTGCAATACCTACCTGAACGGTCCCCGTGACCGGAGTTGGTGAGGAAACCCGATGCCTAAAGACACCCAGCACCTGACGCCCCACTGTCTTGGGTGGCCCAACCAATGGTGTCCAGACATCCCTATGCATCCCAACTTTCCTCCCAACCAGTGGTCGCCTCCAAGAAGCCCCCTTACCCGAGCCTGCAGGCTTTGTCTCAACCAGAGATCTCCCACTGAAAACAAAGCACCCGATGCCAAATCGGCACCCTTCACCCGACCGCCCCTGTGCCGCTGTCGGTGCACCTTGTGTGCTAACTTGGATTCTTCCCCCACCCCCCCCTTTTTTTTTTTTTTAACTGAGTTTTATATAGCTTGATCTTGAGCTGAAGGTATCGGAGCACTTTACACGAGCCCCTGCTGCGTTACATGTGGACACATTCATTTTTGTTAGACCCAGGGAGATTAAGTGATTTGCCCAGAATCACAGGATGTTAAGCGTCATTGCCGAGACTCAAACCCGGTTCCCCAGATTTGAGGTAGACCGCCCAAGCAGTTAGGCCAACTCCTCTCCCCATGTCCAGAGGTCACAGCAGGGCTGAGAAGTTGACTGTTTTGTCAACAATCTCTGTCCAGGCTGATGCGGGGGCTTAGGAGGGAATGGGCCCAGAAGGCTGTAAAACGATAACATCCTGCACAAGAGGCTCAGGTATTGTGACTTCTCTGCTGGCGCTTGCGGCAAGGAAAAACACAGCTACCGCCCGCCAGTGTGTCCAATCTTCAATGACGCATAGCATTTTAAATTTGAAGGTGCAGTTGCATGCTCATATATGTTAGATCATTTTAGGATGCTTGTGCTGCCTCATTGGCAGCGTGCTTCAATTGCAGTATTGTCAGAGGTGCTGGAATGCGCAACTAATGTATTTTAATGCGGACACCAGCCTTAAGATGCGTTAGTCGAATGCCTGAAGGGGCCCTACCCTAATCCAGCACTGAACCCGTGAAAAGTAAAATTATAAGTACAAAGATATTACAATTTTATTTTTCCTGCTCGAAGAGATTGTGTTAAATCTTTCATGTTAATTGCAGCGGCCGTCACCTGCTGCAAGTCAACCCGCAGCCCAGCTTTATTAAGAAAAGAAATGCAGCAACATAGCTGCCAAGGTTTCAAATTGCTATGTGGGATGGTTTCAAATCAGCCTTACCGTTGACGTGGCGCTGTATGTGTGGAAATGCTCAGTCTTAACTTTTTTAAGCACAAGTTTTGAGTGATATTTGGTGCTGTACCTACACGTGCGGTCTGGTTACTGGCGCACACAGCCTTGGTTGCAGCGCACATAGACCTGACACTTCCGCACACCAATGAAAACAATTCAAAGTAATATTGGTGGGGTAATGGCACTTGGTTGAGGTAAGTACCCACTGATGTGCTGTTGAGCACAATGCAAAGCACTGGGTGTTGTGTCTGGCTCTCTGCAATAGCAACACGAGGTAGAATGTAATAAACATGACTGACTCAGTTCTGTAGCCCCAGCTGTCAAAAAGCAGGGTTGCACAGATGAGTCTATGTAAAAGTAACCGGTGACTTGATGTGTAATGCAGTCGGCACGAGTGACTCGCCTTGAATTTAAATAGACTTTTTCAAAGACGCAACTCCTTGCTCATCAAGCACGCCTTTTTAAAAGTAGGATTTTAGGGAACCCAATGAACACCGCATAATAAGCCATCCGACAGTGGATGGTGAGAGGCATCAAATTATCATTGATCCAAAACAATACTTTAGCAATCTTTAGTTATTTATATTTTAATAATAGCACTCTTTCTTGAATCTGTTAACCAGATTCATGAGCAATCTTCAGACGTGGCGTTCTTAATTGCAAATTATCAAGATGACCTACTGTGTGCAGGCTGTGATGGACTGGTTTCTACTTTACACAGGAGAAGGACTTCTGTAAACTCTGCCTTGCAAGCATTCTGTGTGCACGGTCTGAAAGTTGACTATCAAACTGGGGAATGTAGTTCTACATTCGATTAAAACCTGTGCAGAGAATGTGCTTTGACGCACTGTAGTTTTTAAAGCGGGAGATAACCTGGTAATTACTAGACCGTTTTCTATGAAAGCCAGTCAAAAGTTATAACTTGATCAATATTTCATTTCCTCCCCTCCCAGAATTGGAATCCAATACGAGGGTCCTAGCTACACACATTTCTGTGTTTAGTCGAATATAGTAATCCATAAAATGTTGATATCATTCATGCGATCTTACCAAAAGTTAATTTCAGTAGGCTTCCAGGTTTTCAGGACGTTGTGAGCTGGCTATTCTGAAACTAAAAAAAATGAAACCCCCCTTTAACCCGCCCTTCCTCCGAAGCCAAATGAGATTTGGCTTGTGACAAATGCTCTAGAATATAATTAAAACCAAATTATTTTCTAAGCCTTGAATATCAAAGGAGAAAGTAAATGCTTCGGAGTTTTACTAACCGTGTTCACATTTGTGAACTCTAATTTGTGCCTATGATAGTCTGCTGCAAGCAGGAATAAACCTTTTGGGAGACATGATTATGTGAGAGCTGAAAATAAATAATTTAAATATCAACCCAACAGCTATTTATTTTAGTTCGTTTTAAAATGATAATTTTAACCGGTTGATGTTTGTGAGAATTGTTAAGTCGGTGCATGTGAGGTGACTGCATTGGAAAATTAAACTACCAGGGAACTGAAATAAATTGTTTTTATTTTGTCAAGTCCTAGAGGTTTAATCAAAGTTTAGTAAATATTACTTAGGGGGTTGATTGTGTTCAAAAAATGTTTTATGGTGCGAGGCTGACCAGGCACCAAGTTGGCTATTTTTGATGGTTCTCTGGATTGGGCTCACCCTTTCTGGCTCGCTCAGCTGTACTGTAGCCCTGTGAAGCTGCTCAACTCGGGAGCCATAGAGAAGAGAATCTGGTGCTTCCACTAAATGTTTTTGTGAACTTGGACAGCAGTAGAGGATGACCTTGGTACAATGTTGGTATTTACTGTGGGAAGTTCCCCCCCCATCTCGCCATACTCCTGATTGAGAGGAAGGGTATCTGCTCGGGGTGAGAGGGGAAGGGGGCCCATATGGAAGGACTGGGGATGTAGTGGCCATGCGCACCACTAGGAGAAGTGTGGTATATAGGAGCTCCAGAGTCTGAGAGCAAACCACAGATGAGCCAGAGGGGAGAGACATTGAACACTCAGGGGCCAATAGCACAATTCCAACATGCCTAAGGGACTGATTGACATTGCGCTCTGGGGTTGCCTGCCTATGGTGGTCACCTTAAGGACAGTGCAATAGTGGCTCTCCTGCTTACGATACCTGAGACTCAGAATAATTTTAATGGGACATGTTGGCTAATCAGAAAGGGAAGCTGGAGTGTCCCCCCCCCCCCCCCCCCCCCCATGTCCTGGAGAAAGACATCCAAAAGTTGAAAGGGTGGCACTGTCCCTGTCCAATTCAGATGACCCCTTATGACCAGAAGAGTTGGCTTTTCTTGAAGCAGTAAATGCCCTGCACTGTGACCTAGAGGACTAGACTAGAATCTAGGCACCCTAAAAGATGGAAAAGAAATTGGAGGGGTTCTGATAAGAGTTCTGGCTGTGGTACAAAGCGATCTAAAAAATTGTTGGCCAATTTCCCTGCTCCCCTACCCGTCCAAAGTACTCTAGAAAGCCATCAACCAACAGCTCACAAATTCCTGGACAAAAACACCTACTGAACGTCTGTCATGATTCCGGGCCGACCACCACACAGAGACCGTGCTGATTGCCGCCACAGACTACATCAGAACTCTCCTCGACCATGGTGAAACTGTGGCCCTGATCCTCTTTTACCTCTGTGTGGCGTTCAACACTGTGTTCAACACCACCCTCATAAACAGACTCCAACATCAGCAGACAGCAAGACGCCCTCAAGTGGATAGCCCCCTTCCTTACAGGACACACGCAGAGCATCCAGCTGCCTCCCCTTACCTCTGCACCCAAGGACATCATATGTGGCATACCCCCATTATCATCCCTCAGCCCCGGTGTATTCAGCACCTACATGACCCCCCCCCCCCCCCCCCCGTAGACCCCATCAGATCTCATGACCTCAACATAATCTCCTACGCAGACGACACTCCACCATCCCTCTCTCAGCGAGGACCCTGCCAATGCCAAAACCCACTTCTCAAAGACCATGACCAACGTAGCCAACTGGATAAGAGACAGCTGCCTCAGACTTGACTCCGACAAGACACCTCCACCTGAGACCACAGCTGGTGGCCATCTGTACTTGGATCATACCCCACACCAACAGACCTTGCGCGCAACCTAAGAATCCTCCTCAACAGCCAACTGACCATGAAGTGACAAGTCTATGCAGTTGCCGCGTCCTACACACTTTGCATAGTCTTCAGATGGGTCCCAATAAACACTAGATAGACCATCACTCAGGCCCTCGTCACAAGCCGCCTCGACTATGACAACACTCTCTATGCCAGGATCTCCACCCTGCTCCTCAGAAGTCTCCAGACCACCAGACCATACAGAACGCTGTAGCCAGACTCATCCTGGACCTCCCCAAACGGTCAGATATCACCCCCACCCCAAACCTCCCCTGACTTCCCATCCAGAAGAGATGCCAGTTGAAGATCCTCATGCACACTTACAAATTCCTCCACGATCAAGGACCACCCTACATCAACTTTCGACTGAACTCTCATCAACCCTCACTTGCCCTTGCACACCCCTGGCATCTGTTGCAGTCCTGGTGGTGGCTGCTCCTTCACCTACATCGCCGCCAAGACCTGTAATGTCCTGACTCTCCACCTCCAAACAGCACCCTCCCTGGCAGACTTCAGAAAGACTCTAGACCTGGCTTTTCGATAGGGACCCGGCAGCCTCGGCACCTAGATACCCTTAGAGGTGACAGTGTTGCGTGATACAAATGCTGATTGATTGAGACAAAGAGCTGATGGTGTGGAAAACAGGGCAGTTATTGGAGGCCCGGTGATAGACCAAGATGTACATCTAGAATAGGTGAAATCCTTGGCCATGGCTGTGGATGCCCTGGTCTCTGAAAGACCAGGTTGAGGTTATGAACAATTTGAGGAAATGGACTCGCATCGAGTGTTCAGGGTGCCTGCATAGAAACCCTTAAACTCTATTTCAGAGCACTTTACCTGAAATGCTCAGGATGCAGCGAGTAGAGAGGGGAGACATTGTAATGACTGCATTTACGGCCCTCCTAAATGGGAATAGATCTAAAGAAAATGCATCACTATTCTCCTAGTGGTCCGGTTTATGGATATGAGACCAACTCATGGGGGGGCAAAGCAAAGCGCTGTAGTGGTGACCCACACGCTTCTGTTACCAGACCCAAGCCCACAGACACTGACATGCAGAAGCTCTCTTATGGAATCCCATTGAGCATGTATAGTGGTGGCTCTGCATGAGTTGGCTATCCGCTGAACTTGTGGGTTGAGAGGCAGGATAAGAAAGATGATCTCTGAGGTGGACACTTAGTATTTCTCCACAGGTCGGTCTCCTATCATTTGTATCAGTACAGTGGACGAAACAGATGTTTGGCACGAAGAGCTTGGAGATTTGCATTCCTGAGATGAGTGTTCTACTCTGGGGGCAGAGTGGATACTTGTGATTGCATTTGTGTTGGCTTTTTTTATCACTGCTCTCCATTTTTTCTTCTCCTAGAAGAGTACTGAAACACTGTTGGGAGTTGTGTTCTTCTGTGAATGCCTACTCGGATTACTTTCGAGGTGACGAATGGGACTGTTGGAAATTATTTGGAGTTACTAATTTGTGGAGAGGATGTAATGCTTTAATTTGCAGATGCTGTAATGTTGGAAGCCACTCTCGGTTGGATTACTTTAATAAAATATATTTGCACCATAAAAGTGTTAGTGGTAAATTGTAGCAGTGTTGATTGAGGTGTTTGCAAATAGTTCTAGATACACTGAAGTGAAAGGCCACCAATTTGGGGGTACATTTCAAATTCTACGTTATGATGCAGGGAGTGTTTTGGTCCCACAAAAGTATATAATTTACTTCATTTTCAGTTTGAGGCTCCGTTGGAATACATTCTGGGCTTTTCTGTCATTTACAGTAGAATATCAATTTTAGCATACTTGATTTAACAATGTGATCACCTCCACAGACTGCAGACTTCCAGTTTTACATCTCTGGTGGAAGCAAATCTTCAAGAGCAGTTTAGAGGACTATTTGGAAAATGTTTGCACATAATATCAAGAAACTAATGTACTGCGATGAGGTTCCCTTGGTACAGATGTCTGTGGTGTATACAAAACACATCTGGTGCCTTTGGCAGTACTTTCTTCATCACTCATATTATCCAAGGCTGTTGCCACATGCTCCACAGTTCAGACGTGGTGCATGTTTGAGTGATAATGATTCTTTTTGGTACTGTATGTCCTGCGTCGGATTTGATGGGGTGTTGGCAAATGTTGATTTTCTTGGTGTTTACTATGGGAATATTTGGTATAGAAAGCATATTACGTTTCTCCAGTTATTTAATTTTCTGAGTCTAATTAATTTGCTAGTCACACTCTAATTGCAAGATATGGTTAGAATGTGTTATTTGTTACTCGGATTCCTTAGAATTATATATCGGATATAATAAGTGTATATTGTATCAAAGTCACCTTTTCTAACTGGTCACTCTGGATTTTTTACCTCCTTTTTTTGTTCTGGATCTTTTTTTGTTGTTGCTTATATTGGGAATCACTGTTCCCTGTGACACTGCCAGCCGGTGTCAAGAATGTGTATGGCCTGTCCAAAAAATGTAATTGTAAAATCTGTTTCACCCAATTTAACTGTGCATTGTGGCTGTTGTAAGTTGACGCAGGAAGTGCATGTAATTTAATTGTTGTACGCGGGCTACAGCATGTATGTACACCACCTGAATGTAGGACTAATCTGTGGCTACCAGGAGCACCACTGCGCTCTTCCTGGGCTGCAGGCCTAAAACATGCCAGAAAAGTGCCTCCTGTTCACTGAGCGTTCAGGTGTAGGGTTTACGCGCAAGCATTGACTAGTTCCTTGTCACACAAGTGTAATTAAAATTGGCCTGATTGAATGTTCGATTATGTTGGTTGTGGTTTTTCTGATGTCACCTTTTTTGTATCACAGTTACCCCTGACAAAGGGCTTTTTTCTCGAAATGCATTGGGTTTATACCACAAAGGTTACTTGTGATGAATGGTGAATAGCTACATGTTGCAGAAAAAAACCTGGAATAGCATTTCTTATTAACCTGGCTACTAGACTCGCTGTGTTTTGTACAAGCACTGAAGAAAACATTGAAAAATGAAGTGAATTTAAAAAAAAAATTATTTAGAAAAAATGTATAAATCGGTCTAAGACTCGTTGGTTACATTGGCCTGTGCCTAACTGTTGTGCATCTTGGGTCTGGTGCGCTTTTGGGCACCTGCTAGTGACATTTCGTAAGACCTATAGTTGCGTTTTTCGTTCAGTCAACCCACAGTATGCCGCCTTTGCTCCAGGACTGGGTGCTCCATATATAAAATGTACATTGGAACTTGTACGTCCTGAGAGTGAGCAGTTATCCAAAAGCTGTTTTAATTGTGTAGGTACAGCTGTATTTTCAATGAACAGATATCCTTATCTTATACCAAAGCCTGGAAAAATAATCTCATCTCCTGTTCTCCTCATCCTATTTTGATCTTTCTTTAAAAATATTTTTTTGTATTTCTAGGACTGGTGAATTTCAGTTTTTGTTTTTCTTTTTTCGAAGTTTAAAATGATATTTAACCAACATTTTCACTAAACTTTAACTTTTGTGTGGAGGGGGGTTCCTGTGAAAGCTATTTTATTTTTATGTGTGTATATCTATCTCTCCTTTTCTTATTCGATTTTCTGGACCCAGGAATCAAAAAGACACGGACTCCTTATTTGGTGCTGATATTAGTTTATTTTTCCATGACGCGTTTCAACCCACCAGGGGCCTTAATCACTTCACATGACATGCTATATTTTTCCTCCCCGTTTTTAAAGTGACAAGTGCATGATTAATTCATGAATATAGAAAACAGACTACCTGTCTGCACTCTAATATTGTACTGCATATTAACAATCCTAATACCTTATTTATTTTTTGGCTGATTCCTAAAATTTAAAATTTTATAAATATCCAAGGTTCTTAAAAAAAACAAGAACTATGTGCAAAAATACGCAATTTCTCTGTATAAATACATTGTTTGCAAAACACAATTCGGCTTCTAGACTTTGCTCTTGGGTCCGACGCATAACATTTTCTAAAACATGTGCATTATTTTATATATATATATATATATATATATATATATATATATATATATATATATATATATATATATATATATATATATTTTTTTTTTTACCTACTGTGTATCCTCTGTTATAGCTTCCTTACTTTAACCCCTTCCCCGCTCATGACGGAACCACTCCGTCATGAGCCACGGTTGCGCTGTGCTCATGACGGAGTGGTTCCGTCATGCTGTGGCCGTTGGCGGCCGCTCCACCCACGCGGCGCTAATTCCCCCCACCTGTGCGGGCAATTAGCGCAGTGGGCGGAGACGTGACGGAACCACTCGTCACGAGCACAGCTCAACCGTGGCTCGTGACGGAGTGGTTCCGTCATGAGCACAGCGCCACCGCGCTGCCCCCAAACCCCCCCCCCCCCCACCCCCTCCCCCAGCGCTGCGGCGGAATTCCTGCCGCAGCCAAGGGGTTAAGGAAAAAAACTACAATGTTACAATACTTCAATTTCAAGCCTACAGCTGCAATGATAAAGCAGTGTGCAATTTTCCAACAGAAATAATTTAAGATGGTGTGAGATATCCATTTGCTTGTTTTCCAGCGAGATCTTTTATGTACGAGATCACAAAAGCAATTGATTGCATGGCTTTTATCTGTGGATTTTGTTTACAGTAGGTTCATTTCTGGAGCAAAATTTGAGGTCGCAAATACAGTCCTTGTTTAAAAGATTTACTTTGTTTTGACTACGGAAGGTTAATCAAATCGGTTTCTAAAAACTAGTGTAATTTTCTGTGTAGAGTTGTACGTTTTCGAAGATTTCTTTTTGTATTTGCCTATCAATGTGGGTATAAAAAATGTGTTCCCTCTTCATTTGGTAGCAGAAATAGAAAGTTCAATTTGTTTATTGAAACCTATATACGGTATCCTGTAAAGTGTTTATAGAATGGAGAGAACAGACAAATTAAAAATTGGCGAATGACAGGATGGGGCAGATCACCTCTTCATGTGAATGATCTTGCGTTCAAATATTCATAAATCTTGTTTCAGGGGAGTTCAGTGATGGATCCAATGATGCAGGAGGAACTTTTCAAGTTCTGGAAATACCATATGAAGGTGATAAGATGAGCATGATGATCGTCCTTTCCAGGCAGGAAGTGCCACTGGCCAAATTAGAACCACTTATTAAAGGGCCACAGATTCGAGAATGGGCCGGCGCGGTAAAGAAACAGAAAGTGGAAGTTTATGTTCCAAGGTAATAGTATTGTTTCAAATCTTATAGTCAAAAGCCCGTTTTTGTACTCCTTTATGCTTTCTTTGGCAATTAAGACTGTTTTAATGTTAGACTAATAACGGACATGTGAGTATTACAACACTAATACTATGATCTTCAAAAAAAGTAAACTCCGTAAAGGAGTGCTTATGTTATATTGAACAATTTTCAAAATTTAGCCTGCTATAGAGAATAAAGTTTCATCTACCGTCTTATGCATGCAATGAACTGCCTCTTGAAGACAAACCTACGTCATGGCTGATAAAAAAAAGAAATAAAAAAAAGTTTAGAATTCTAGTTCTGGGCTGACATACACCTGCTCCAACTTCAATGTTTTTTTTTTTTTTTCATTTTTTGTGGGGGGGGGGGGGGGGGGGGGCAGATTATTTATTTCTTTATTTATATATATATATATATATATATATATATATATATATATATTATCCAAATAAACCCTGAATGTGTAATTTACACTGATTTTTAACAATGGCACCCTTCCCCTGCTCACTGGCATTTGCACTTTATTTATACATTGCCCACTTTTGGCTTAAAACCAGCAGCCTTTATAGAGTTCAGATGTTTGAGACCCAAGCAAAAAATGCACCGTATGAGCTGTCATGGCCATCAGAGGCTGGCTTTTTCCGTTTTGGAAACTCCCCATCGGAAAGAGCCTGTTTTCGGCTTGAATTCCCAAAGTTTTCCAGGGCTATCCCTTTTACCAAACATTAAACAAGCAAAAGCTTTCTAAGGCATAAGACCCACACTCCCTGTTGTACCCTGGAATCTGGTGTTAAACTTGGAGACCTTCTTTACATATAGAGTACTCTAGACTGCTGGAAACTCCACCCAGGTAAATGACAAACTCCTTTAATTACGAAATGCTAGTGCATGGCTCATGCTGATATGGCTTAATACCCGGCCAGAATGTCATCCCTATATACCCTTTTCCCCCAAAGGCGACACCGACATACTTTAACTGCCTATTTCCCGGGTTACTATAAGCTTGCATTGTTTTTGTTTTCCTACTAATTCAGTTAATCACATTTCAATACTACATGTCAATAAGTTGCTGGTGTTTCAAAGTTGCAGTATTGGAGTTAACAAAGTTAATTATCTGTTCTCATACTAGTGCCTTCAGTTATTTTTGCCATACTCTTTAAATGTCCGTAAGGTAGGCGTACGTTTATGCCCTTCCTTCCATCATGCATGTACCCAGTTTTCCTATTTAATCCACGACTGTGCAGGGTTTCTGCTCCTTATGTTCTTTCCCTCTCAAGTCTTTGCTCAAGTGGTGCTTCTTGAGTTTGTGTAAAGTAATGCTTCTTAGGGCAGGTAGCATTAGGGCCGTCTCCAGTTTGGAGCGCCCAAGAAATCGGCACCAAGAAGTGCAAGTTTATGCACCTGCCGGTCATTCAGCCTCCCTATAGCAGTAGTGAGACTCACAAAAGGAAAGGCCCTGCCTAGAAACTTCGGTACCTGAACAAGAGGATGTGGCCTAACGGCTAGAATGGTCGACCTCTATGCTGGTGGAACTGGGTTTGAGTCTCGGCAGGGACGCTCAACATCCTGTGGTTCTGGGCAAATCACTTAATCTACCTGTGCTGAACAAAATTGTCTGTCTGTAAGGCAACTGGTGCTCATGTAAAGCGCTCGGATACCTTCAGGTCGAGTTTCCACTAAATACAACTCCCTAAAAATAGACACTGAAGTCCCACACCTCGCGCTTAACATCCACCAAACCTGCTGTGCAAGAACAAGTAATCAGTAGCCCCATCCTAAGAAGGCCCTCATTGAATTTCTAAGCAGGGAAAGATGAAAGATGGCATGGGACCTCCCATGATCATCCACCTCATTTGGGCGATGATCCCATGATCATCCACCCATGATCCCATGATCATCCACCTCATTTGGGCGATGATCCCATGATCATCCACCCATGATCCCATGATCATCCACCTCATTTGGGCGATGATCCCATGATCATCCACCTCATTTGGGCGATGATCCCATGATCATCCACCTCATTTGGGCGATGATCCCATGATCATCCACCCATGATCCCATGATCATCCACCTCATTTGGGCGATGATCCCATGATCATCCACCTCATTTGGGCGATGAATAAGGAGGCCATTTAGTTTGCTTCATTGTCTTTGTCCAGTCACTAAATCTCTTATGTGCTAACTTTACACGGCAAAACATACGACCCATCAGATAAATTTACTTTTATGCCAATTTGATTGAAGAAAGTGGTGCCTTTACGTTGGCATGTTTAATGAATGAAAGTATGCAAATACAGCTCAAGAATTTGTCAACTCAGTTTCTCCATTGTTTGTGAATGTACCAGATGGCCAGACATTTTCATTTCTGTTCCAGGACCTAGAAATTCGCCTTCTTAGGGACCGAAGTGTATTCACTACGAGAGAGGTTACAATTTTTGAGGCAGTCTGTGTTACAGAAAGTGTATCGGACCCTGCATGCAGCCACCTAGTTATCTATTGGTAGTTTTGACAAGTGACGATGTACCATCTTCTGGATAAAAAGTATTTCTATGGCTGTCTTGAGATTGAGGCAGATCAACAAAGAATTCTGTGGGAATGGTGCTGATGCAAGGGTGTGAAGCAAGATGCAGGGCTTGTAACTTAACAGATCATTGTTTATGTGATCTGTAACATTTATAGCCAAAGTATGATGTAACCCTGCACATTTTTGTACAAGGGTCTCGAAGCATTGGGCAGCTAGTGCTTGTGCATTTATTATACCCATGTAGCACTTGCTGTGGTATCCTGGTTCTCACAAAGGTGATGCCTATTCTAGAGCAGAACAAGAAACTCCGATTTGGTCCAATAATGATGCCGCAGTGTAGCATGTGCTTGATGTGGGTATTGGCCCGATCGGTGATGCTGAAAAATCCGACTCCGAGAAGTCCTGCGAAAACAGTACATGACCAGATATTTCTTCTTATTGCTCAATCAATGCGTTTGTGTACATGCACGAAAGAAATCGGTGCTTTTTGTATGGACTCTAAATGCCCCCCGCCCCCCCACCTCACAGAGCTGCTGCTTGTGAAGTGCAGGCTACAATGTAAGTGGACTATCACATGTCCAAAATACTGCACACTCCAAGTTCATAATGGGCAAGCGCTATCCAAAAGGTTCTTTCCAATTTTGGGCGTGTTTTTTTTTTTTTTTTTTTTTTTTTAAGTTTCGGGCAGGCATTTAATGCCCTTGAGGTGACTTTTGTGAAGACCCTGGTTTCCAAAATGCACAAATGAAATTACCACTTAAAGATTGATGCTAACCCCAGATGTCCCTGCACTGCCTCAAATGTGCGGAGTCTTTTGTGCGGACAGAAAATGAGACTCGTGACTGACTTGAACCACAGAATTCAGCAAAGAAAAAGCAAGTAACATTAATGGCTTGAGTTTCTCAAATATACCAGGAATCCCATGACCTTTTTCAACAACTACTAATGAAGGAACTATTGAGAAATCAGGAAGAGGTGTGGATTTCCAAGACTTGTCTTAAAGTCATAGCTGTGTCGGACTCTGTATTCTTGTAGGTTTTGAACAAATAATTTTTTTGAGCAAAATCCTGAAAGCAGTATCCTAGAAAACCCCACCCAGTCGATGCGAAAATTGTGCTTTCCAAATACCTGTATTCCCAGTATGGCAGAAGAATTAGGAGGCGCAATCAAAAGAAATGGAGAGTTCTGAGCTGATTTTTAGTGGCCTGACCATGATTTAAGAAAATAGCCAGGCTTTGCAACGAGTGTCCTCATTTATTTGTCATTTTTCGACAAAATAGTTCAAGATTTTTCGACCCTAAAAATGTCCTATAATAATTCAGACGCCTTGGAATACCTAATGGAAAACCTTATTCCATTCATCAGCAGCCCACTACACTGACCCTTAACCAGGATCTCTTTTTGATTTGAGAATGCAGTGTTTTCAATCTGGAGATGTCACACATCTCCCTTAAGAGCAGTTGTTCCCATTTTCCTTCTGTCTCATTAAAAGAATTGCTGGTCTGGGATTATGCAACTACTGAAATACCTCCAGTAAGGTAAAATCAGTTTATTGCACAGATTAACTTGTGGAGTTGCTGCATTGTTTTAATGTGGAGAATGCCATCAAAATGACCTGCATGCACCTGGTCAGAGGGAGGAAAGACGCCTCGATGGCTTTCAAAAGACAGCTCAGCTACGTTGCATTTCCTACCATCACATAATGGTCAGCCCAGATCTTTAAGATACATTGCTACTAAAACCAGCTTAAGACCGGTTCGTCTTAAGGCAACACTGCACCGGTTCAGCAGTTGAAATCCTTCAGTCGTTGAACAAGTATCATGATTAAAATCCCCAAGACCAGCTTGCACTGGATGTAGGGTAATGTTTTCCTGACATGGCAGAGCATGTGTAAGTCCATTGCTTTCATCCTTTAACCTTTAAATCTCAGGGTAGGGTGTCTACTAAGCTGAATTCCTTTGTGGCTAAAAATAGGGCGATGTCTCTTGAGTACTTGTGTTTACCTCTAACTAAAGCCGGCACCCACATAAGTCATTCTGTTGTCCCTTAATTTGCTGTCGAGACCAGGATCATCGGAGGCGGGTGTGCCAAAATAGTCCGTATCCAGATTAAAGCAAGGTTCAGCAAATCAGTGGAGTAATGCCACCCTGGAAACTTATCGGTTACACGCACTAGTGAATGTAGAGGCTTAAGCCTATGCAAAAATCTTACTCCCAAGAGCTTGAGGCATGGGTGGCTAAAGTTAATAATTTACAATTTTATCAAACTGGACTTGGACTGCATTCCTCCACCATTGACAATATTGTTGTCTTGCAATATGTGGCCTACAACGCTTCCCTTCCATCTAGGCTGCCTCGATTTGTGTGCTTTTTGGACTGTTACACCACTTTTGACAGCGAGGACTGCAATAAACTCTGGACAGAGTTGCCAGAATGGGGTATACCCACCATCCTACTTAAAGCAATCGCCTCACTGTACTCGGACAAGTGGGTCCATGTTAAGACCGGCACTGATAACTCTGCCACCAAACTAATTTTGACTACACGGGCCTAAAGCAACAGTGTGTTCTGGCCGCTATGTTTAATCTTCACTCCACAGACATAGGCTGCTCACTGGCTAATGTAAACGGATTCTACTGAAGATCGGCCCCGTCAGGCTTCCAATGACCCAATATGCTGATAACGTGCTCATTCGCGATCTCGCAAGAGTGGGCCTGCAGTGTGCTCCTAATGAACTGCTGGCCCTCAATACTGCGAACAAGTTGGTGGCTAATCCAGATAAAAACAAAAGTGATTATGATTTTTAGCTATAGCAAAAAGAGAAATTTAAGATGGGGCTCCAATACATTGATCTCCCAAACATCCAAGTATAATTATTTTAGCGTCCATGGAAACAGGCAAGTCAGGTGTACATCTTAAATACATCAGCTGGAAGACTCGGGCAGTCATATTTGCCTTATGCAGATTATACCATCAACTGCATTGTCCTCCAGCAGAGGCCATCTTGTGAGTTACTCAGGCGAAGTTGTTGTTCAACCTTTCCTATGGTCAACATACTTATTCTGTGGCATTTTCTCCAATAATGGATAAGTCTCAATGCAGTGCCTTTAGGAGACTGTTCCACCTTCCAAAATAAATTTGCCGCTTGCTACTTTGCCTCGAGTTTGGCTTGAATGGGCAAGATTTTGAACGTAAGGCCACTTTCCTTAAGTACTACTACGCCATACAACAAGCCAAACCAGATACCTTTAAAAAGCCACTTCAAATTATGTTTTTTAGCGTCTCGGACATCCCTTGGTCTTTGGTTCTGCATCTAGACGTTAACACAGGTATGCTGACAGCTTACTTTTCTTACTCGAGTTAATCTTGAGGAAACCGGTTGCTTGTGTCTTGAGAAAGGTCGACTTAGCAGCTGTACATACCATAACCTATGCAGCCTCAATTATAAAATTATATGGGGAAATGTGATTGCAACTGTACTTAGCACTAAGGAAGATCAGACCTAGTATTGGACCAGGGTGGGATAAGGTGGCCGATGATTAAGCATGCCGCCTTACATGGGCGAGACTACCTCATCAAATAACTTAACACTGAGTTAGTGTTCACCTAGGGTAACTGCACCTGAGCAGAGGGAGGGGTATAAAGGACCCTACTTCCTCGCTATGTAGGTCATGGCGTTTCTTTGTGGTGGTGTCTTATATGGAGGCTAATGCGGTGTTTGTAGCCTCCTTCTCGCTGCGTGTTAACAGACCATCAGAATAAACCCTTAATGAGGATTACCAGCTACATTACTTCCTTTTTATTTAACTGTAGGGTTTTAAATTATCCAATATGTATAGTGATTTTTTTTTTGTTTTTTTTTTTTGCAGTAAAAATGTAATCTCCTGGCTAAATTCAAATAATGGCCTGTATTGCAGATTACATGGGTTGCAATTCTGCAGTCTTTCCTTTAAATGTCATGAATAAAGTTTAATGCACATGCCCCGCTCATTTGAAGGTTTTAGAATACCTCTTTCCACTTCGCTAAAACATCCCTTCGCTCCTCCCTCTCATAGGGGGTTGAAGCCCGCACTCTGCGACTTGGTTCACAGTGCGAGAAGGTTACCCAATAATGAAGCATGCCACCTATGGGTGGGTGAGGGAAACGGTCCTTTAAAAGGGATTCCCACGCACTCCTCCCTTCTCAGTCTAGACTCATGGGTGCTTTTTTGTGTTGCCATGATTAAACTCTTAAACAACCTGGTGAGAAAAAGCAGCAGACCTTTACTGTGTGATAGATCAGAAATGTGTATGTAGCAAATCTAATTTGTTCAACTGTGCATTTTCTACCTCCAAAGTATAGAAATAGAAGGTAAACGTTGTATTTTATTGCAGAGTTTATTAATCCCAAAAATTCTAAAACCTAGGAGGGCATGCAGAATGATTTCTTGTGTAGTTGGTTATGGTACTGGTGACTAAAATCTGCACCCTACTAAAAGACCATGTTCCCAATCGGAATATTTGTGTATTTGTATTAAGTTTATAAAAACCCATAGCTTGGAAGTGGCCCAGGGTCACATATGATATCATCGCTCACTATTGACTTCTTAGCAAACCGCGCATTACATTGTGGATTTCCAGTTTTTTCCAACCTTGTAAGTATGGGCTCAAGATCCAGAAGGCAGATAGATGGATGCCCTTAAAGCCAGTGCTTGCTGGATGTGTCGCACATGACTAGAGCCATTCAGCAACTGTGTAAAGGGAATTTGTTAAAATCCGTAATGAAGTTTGTTGGCTTGAACTCTTTGCAGTTTTGCGTTCTTATCCATTTGCTTTGCTTTCAGGTTCAAAATAAAGCAACATATTGATTTGGAAGACCCATTGAAGCATTTGGGAATCGAAGAAGTATTTGGTCCAAATGCTGATCTCTCTGCTGTTTCAGGTTAGAATGTCACCTATTGATAGCACTCTATAATGATGTTGCACTGAAAGTTTTTTTTTTTTTTTTTTTTTTTTTTTTTTTTTTTCTGCTTGCTTGAATTTGAGAACACCACTGGGAAATCAATAAAATGCAGCTATTATAAAACCAGTCCTCAATATCTTCGGCCCCACTCGTGTATGATTCTTGCAGACACACGAATCTGCAATTACCCTGGAGTGTCTTGCCACATAAATAAGAAATGTAATCTGATAATCGGCTATGTCCAGAGTAAGACCTGCTGCTCAGTGTCTTCCCAAGTTTGCATCTTCTTGTTTCGACTGACATTTGATTTGGTCTTTGATTGCTTATACATTGGGTTGTCACACTGAATTGTCTGAGGTCTGGCGTTAGATCTTGTAAGCAGCAGGTTGCTATGGCACTTAACCAGAGGGGGGGATAGTACAACCTAACTTGCACGAGGCTACTTCCTTGTTCTTGCCCCACCACCTCCCCACTAACCCCAAAACACCAGGCTAAGGAACTTGGTGCAGGTTTTTTTCCCTGAGACTGTTGTTTCAAAGGGACCCTAACAGTTTCCCGCTTAATGCAGTTTGTTCTCCATATATCATTCTCCCGTCATTGCATAGACACCAAGATGAGGGAGAAGCATGTCTTCGTGGTGATTGCACACAGAGAGGAGAAACTCTATCCTTCAATATAACCCATGTGACACAACTTAAAAATGGGCAATTTTCTAGCCCAGGATTAAAAGACCTGCTGAACTTGTGTTCCGAATACACTGAAATCTGTAACCGTACATCATGATTCTGATTCTTAAGATTCTAAGCCTGCTTGAAAGAGCAGAATCTTCAAAGCTGACGCGGTGTGGACTGTGGCAACGTTTGGTATGTCACTTAATTGAAATATCCCAAAAGTTTCAGGATTAATCCTATACTGCATTTTCCCCGGACTTCTTAGGAGCTGGGTATTCTACCTGTTCAAGAAGTCAATGAAAACACCTGACAAAGCCATGTCAAAAACTAGTCCCAAATGGGTTTGTGAAATTTCTGTGTTCCTGAATCGTGCTTGCTCTCCTTCCATAAGAAACTTTGAGTCCTTGGCCTTATTGTTCAAGGAATAGAACTTTAGCGGCAAGTTCAATTTAACATTTCTTTTTTTTGTTGTTTTTTTGCTACAGTGTACTAGCATCCTTTTCTGAATTCTTTCATGGTAGATTTCTCAGAATCTATACTATTGCATTATAGTCCACTGACGAGGGATTTTCCTGTTAGTAGGCCCTGAGACAGAATCGGCCAAGTCTCAGAGGGCATGTTACGAGGGGCAAATGCCTTTTACAACTGGTATAGCCCAAGGTGGAAGGCCTACTAGAACATGCCACCAAATGAGGGTAGAATGTCAAATTAAGAAGTGAGAAACCGAGGCAAACGTTGATAAATTGAGCAGAAGGCTTCATAGCGCCCATTATCATCCGCGAGTCACCTCTTGTTTCAGTAGAGCTCTCAACATTCCCCGCTCTTGTATACGCCACATACAGTAAACTGATCTTCCTGTAGTCTGCAATCCCTAGTGCCGCTTTAGCTTTTTCAGCAGTTATGAAACTTTCACCAAGAAGCATACGTGTGATTTAATGCTGATTGACAACATAATTTAATAAATTGAGCCCCCTTTATCCAGTTGTGTACGACATTGTTTCCAATTTTGACATATTTTTGTTTTGTTCTATCCAGATATCAAGGATCTCTTTCTCGCCAAAGCAGTTCACAAAGCCTACCTGGAGGTCAATGAGGAAGGATCAGAAGCGGCTGCTGCATCGGGTAATAGATACGTTTATTAAAATTCTCTTTGGTCTACAAGTTTCGCCCTTCAGAGGGGTATTTTTTGCGATCATGGAAATTACCCATCTGCGTCTTATCCAAATCTGGTTACCAGTTCCTGGAGAGAAGTTCAGCTTGTGATACTAAAAAGCATAATGGTATTTCTCCAACCTTGAATCTTCTGTATGCTAATACATTTTTACTGTGGAATTTAAACTTGTTGATCCAATTCACTGTTAAACACTGCAGTATAAAACACATACACTTAAGTGTTGTAGCCTACTCGCCTCCTTATGTGAGCATAAGTGCAATAAATTAGGTAGGTTAGTTGTGTGTACGTTCGTAAAGGCCAGCATATCTTCTGCGTGGTGTTTGAAACATTTGGTGTGTTCCTTATGTTTTATATGTCTTTAGCTATTCCTACAGCATTCCGTATTTCAGAATTTCAGACTGCAACAGTTTTTCATCTGCGTCTAGAGAAGTGTCTAGTGGGGGCACCCCACACTGCTTCCCAAAATGCACAACAAAGGAAACCTCATGAATCCTCTACTGAAGAGTATGCAATGGTGAAAGTTTCCCAACTTAGAAGGGTCTGCAGACCCTACTCTGCTCACCTAGAAAAATGGCCTTCCACACAGCAACCTAGAATAGCTGAAAACAGTCTTTGCCCCAAAGATCTATTAAAGGGAGGTTTTGCGTTCTCGCCTAATCTCAAGCTGTTGTGTATGGTGTGAGGCTAGCATCCAATGCCACCTTTGCAAAGGTGATATGCTATTGGCATCCAGAATTCTAGACTTCTTCAGCACTTGGCCTTAATTGGTGCTTGGACAATGTAATGGATGTTCCTCAGACTCTCCCAGCATCCTTCTTGGCTTCCATCCCACTATTGGCCATAGCCTCAGGATGTTAACAGGGAATGGGCATGACACAAAGCCAGTACCCTTAACAGTTTTGTCAAAAAAGCAGAGAATTCAGTCATCTATCAATTACATTCTAGTTTTTACTATTGACTCGGCTAACATTGTATTGTTAGGCACAGTTTAATTTTAAACAAGGTTATAGCACAGGTAGAACATTAAAAGATACACATTTGCAAAGTTCCGTCACATGCTGTCCCACCCAAGTCAAACGACATCTACCATGTATAGTGTGCACATGGTTCTTCACCACTGCGCACAAACAGTTCCCTGATCTCCCTTACTTTTTTGTATCCACTCTGTACCTGATCTCTTCCACCTGTGTAACTGATAGCATTCCTTTTGTTATAGTATTCCCCTCACTTCTATTAATCAAATAATTTGACTTCTGGTTGGCATAGTTTGCCATGTCTCAACTGGCAGGAAACTTGTGTATAGATCATGGGAGTGTTAGGATGCCATGTCATACTCTTTATAACTTCCTAAGTGAGGTTGGAATTTGTAGGGATCGGAGTGAGGAGAGGTAGGAACGGAGTTGGGAGCAGTGATCACTTGCTTGGAGGGACCCCATGGCAATTCATCCATAAAGACTTTGCAAGGAGCAGATTAATCCCGTTGCCTCTGTGGTATGCAGGACATGGTGTCTTGCTCCTCCAGTAATTGCACATATTTGTTGGCTCAAAACATCCGCTGCATGTGGAGTGACCTCAAAGGGTAGAATCGACTGAACCCTACTAGTGTCATGAGAATATAGCAGCATGAGGCTTTGGCGAAGTGAGAGCAGTCATGTCTTCACCTAGCGTTTCCTACTTCCTCTCATGCATGCTACTAGGGCCCAAGGGTAGAAGGAATGGAGGAGAAGGAATTAAACTGCCCCTCTAACCCAAGCGTCTCCTCCTTCCCAACCAAGGTTTGTTGGCGCTGGGAGACTGGGGAGGAAGTTAAGAAGCCCCTACCACCCACTCTCAAAGCAACCAAAAATATAAGAACAAATGGATGTGCTGAGGGAGAGGTTCTGGGTGTAGTGAGGAGGCCCTTATTGTTTAAATCTTTAATTTTTTTGTTTAATAAAATTCCCAAAATATGGAAAGATAAATTAATGTGATATACAAGAATATACAGTAAGTGAGACTGGCATTAGTTGCAATGGGTGAGGGATACATAGTTTAAAGTTCTGGAAAAGGCTTACAATTAGATTCCTAATGAACATGTTATCAAGTCCTCATACATTTCTACCTGCATAGTTGACTAACAGCAACAAAGCCATAAGTGAGGGCCCATTTGGAGGCCGATGGCATAGCAGTACGTCAGCGTTGAAAGAAGGAAAGAAAACCGAAAATAAGGAGAAACAGCAATATAATTAGACCCCACATGGTTTTCTCCGGCTTCCCACCACCCCCATCAGCCACCAAAGAGATTAGAAATATGACCATATTGATGTGTACATATCCCATTAATGTTCACTGCGGTCCATGTGCAACTGAGGAGGGCCGGCATGATGTTACTGTTGCAACTGCAGTGTGCATCAACACATTCAGGCACCACTCCTTCCCCAGTCGCACCAGTCATCTGGTTCTCCTGTCCCGAGCTTGGTAGGTGGTCTTGTCGAAAGTCATGCAGTATAATATCCCAGTTGGCTGCAATAGGTATCTTGCATAGCCGCATATTATCCTCTGTGTAATGCAACTCTTTCAGCCTGGGCGCACACCAGCAGTGACTGCCACCATGACACTAATGGGGGCGGTTCAGGTGATTTCCCACACCTGGTGATTTAATTGTTTGGCTACTATCAATCCCAGGTCTAGGAATTGGGACATGACCCTTGAGTAGGCCTTTGATATGTGGTGCCTGTTGTCAATCCAAAGGTATTCAGTAACAAACAAGTTAAAATGCTTTTTTTTCTACAGTGGTTCAGTATATGGAGTGAATTTTAAGTAGTTGACCTTTTCATTTGAACTTAAGGATCATATAAATACCTAGATTAATAAATGTTCCTGTGAAGCGGTCTTGAAAAGGAGCTTCCTTTCTTGTGGGTCTGGCTGTAAAATAGGTTATTTCGCACAACACGTCTGACTGTTAAGAGTAGTCTTAATTATCTGGAGCCAATCCCACTGGCTGTGACTGAATTGTTTAGTGCATGTAATTAAAGCCTTGTATTTTTTAATTTGAGTTTATCCAGAATTTAGCCAGAGAAAAAGCCACTTTTTTCCCGGCCTTAGCAATTTTCTAATTAACCAGCTGGAGTAGGAACTCCTACGTTTTCAAAGTTTACAGGCATGCCTTTGAGTGGTTCCTGTGTTCACACTGTGTATTTAATTTCACAGTTGAACATATGTCATCCCTATTCGCTGGACTTTGGGTTCTTGGTGCTCTCTCTCTCCAGTTTGCCCACTGGCACTGTTTATGTCAAGTGGCCCTGTGCTACTGCCTCCCGCAAAAGTTTGGTTTGCCTCTCATGTAGGATGGGCAAGCCCCAAGAGGAGGGCAGAAGCCAGCCTGTAAATCTAGAGAGGAAAAACACGTGTTCTGTTGTATTGTGAGTCTGTTGTTGAGTCGCCTGACATGCAGGAAAGAGGACTAATCGAGTCCCTTCTCAGTGAGAGGCCCAGATGCAAGCTAAGCCTCACCACTGAAGGAAAATATATAAGCTCTGGAGGCATTACAGCTGGCTCAGATTGGCTTCTTTTGTCAGGTGGTTCCCTGGCAATATCAGAATATTTCAGAGTGCCCCTTCCAGTCTTTGCCATTACCAAGAAGCACTGAGCAGTCTTTTATATCTAACCTCTTCCACTATAGAAACCTCAAGACCTTCACCCTTGCTCAGTCCCTTGGAAGCCATCTCAATAGCCAAGGCCCCCCCCTCATCCCCATCAGCCTGCTTATACTAAAATCAACCCTGGGGTGCTTGCCATGGAACGCTGCAATACATTATGGTACACATTACCAGTGTACATAGTTAGTGCTTTCACAAATCATTGCCTTTCCCCAAAGATGACAGAAAATATTTATCCGAGAATTATTTTCAAATCTCACAACATAGTGGTAATCCCCAGTGCCATTGTCTGTGTTCTGTACTGGCTGTTACTTAACTTAATCTGTAGGAGAGAGTAATGTGCATAGAAATATATAGCCATTCATGTTGATGGTATATCTGACACCAGTATACACTGATTTGGCAAAATGTCATGCACTGCTGATGACGTCACGTATTACATCATTCATGACATGGTCAGTGACTTCACTGATGACATCATCCAGTGACTGTGTTTGTGTAAAGTTTAATTTTGATATATCTATATACCAAGCTGTATTGAGGAATGAGTGGGTGTATAAGTGTCTGTATGGAGGATTTAGTAGGTACGTGACTGACTGCATAAGTGAGTGATTAAATGTGTCTTACTGAATGCATGGGTTAGTGACTAAACTGTGTGAAAGTCTATCAGTCTGTCTGAGGTGTAAGCTGCTGTATGGGTTGTGAGTAGCTGCAGGAGTGTCTATATGGGTTATTGGTTGTTTGCCTGAGTATTTGTATGGCTGCGTGTGAGTGTGTGAGTGTGTGTGTGTGTGTGTGTGCAAGTGGAAACAGGTGTGTGTGTGTGTGTGTGTGTGTAAGAGTGCAAGTGGAAACAGCTGTGTGTGTGTGTGTGTGTGTGTAAGAGTGCAAGTGGAAACAGGTGTGTGTGTGTGTAAGAGTGCAAATGGAAACAGGTGTGTGTGTAAGAGTGCAAGTGGAAACGTGTGTGTGTGTGTGTAAGAGTGCAAGTGGAAACAGGTGTGTGTGTGTAAGAGTGCAAGTGGAAACAGGTGTGTGTGTAAGAGTGCAAATGGAAACAGGTGTGTGTGTGTGTGTGTAAGAGTGCAAGTGGAAACAGGTGTGTGTGTGTAAGTGTAAGAGTGCAAGTGGAAACAGCTGTGTGTGTGTGTGTGTGTAAGTGTAAGAGTGCAAGTGGAAACAGCTGTGTGTGTGTGTGTAAGAGTGCAAGTGGAAACAGGTGTGTGTGTGTGTGTGTGTGTGTAAGAGTGCAAGTGGAAACAGGTGTGTGTGTGTAAGTGTAAGAGTGCGTGTGTGTAAGAGTGCAAGTGGAAACAGCTGTCTGGGTGTGTGTGTGTGTGAGTGCAAGTGGAAACAGCTGTGTGCGTGTGTGTGTGTGTGTGTGTGTAAGAGTGCAAGTGGAAACAGGTGTGTGTGTGTGTGTGTAAGAGTGCAAGTGGAAACAGGTGTGTGTAAGTGAAAGAGTGCGCGTGTGTGTGTGTGTGTGTGTGTAAGTGTAAGAGTGCGTGTGTGTAAGAGTGCAAGTGGAAACAGCTGTCTGGGTGTGTGTGTGTAAGAGTGCAAGTGGAAACAGCTGTCTGCGTGTGTGTGTGTGAGTGCAAGTAGAAACAGCTGTATGGGTGGGTGTGTGTGTGTGTGTAAGAGTGCAAGTGGAAACAGCTGTGTGCGTGTGTGTGTAAGAGTGCAAGTGGAAACAGGTGTGTGTGTGTAAGTGTGCAAGTGGAAACAGGTGTGTGTGTGTGTGTAAGAGTGCAAGTGGAAACAGGTGTGTGTGTGTGTAAGAGTGCAAGTGGAAACAGGTGTGTGTAAGTGAAAGAGTGCGCGTGTGTGTGTGTGTGTGTGTGTAAGTGTAAGAGTGCAAGTGGAAACAGGTGTGTGTGTGTAAGAGTGCAAGTGGAAACAGGTGTGTGTGTGTGTAAGTGTAAGAGCGCGCGTGTGTGTGTGTGTGTGTGTAAGTGTTGGACCCGGCCTCGTGGCGTGGTCCTTAACCCCCTGGATTGTGCCGTTCCCCGCCCCGGCCTTCACGGGCCACCCGTCTGAACTGCACCAAGACCCTTCACCCGGAGCTGCACGTGGTCGCATACTCCTCGTGGCTCCGCCATCTTGTTGGCATCCACGTCACACCGTGCCCCAGCCGGCGCGACCCCGCTCAACCCAGCCTCGACCCCAGCGAAGCCCCGCCATCGAGGCACCACGAACTAGCCAGGGGGTGCCGCAGGAACCATTCATCGCCCCCGGCGGAGGACAGTATCGATGGGACCCCCAACTGTCCTCCCCTCTCGAGGTGTGATCGCCCGGCAACTCCCATGGGCCTGGCGCCTCTCCTGCTGGGCGTCTGGCCACCTCCACCCGGCCACTCCGCCCCCTCGGGCGCATAGGTCCGGACATCAAAGGGCTCCAGACCTATATCTGGGGCGACCCCACCACAGCTCGGCAGTTGTATCCCGGAGTCGAGAGCCCTGCTGATTGAATCACGGCTGACCCTACGGAGAAGAACTCTTGTCGGAACCATCACGAGCCCTGCTGACTGCGTCGCGGCTCCTTCCTGTGAACCCTTTCTGAACCACCTGGAACATCGGAGCCCTGCTGACGCTGTCGCGGCCCAACCTCGCTGAAGCCTCCCTCGGAGCCCTGCTGACGACGTCGCGGCTCGAGCTGAGCAGAAACCATCTTGAGAGCCCTGCTGATTGGATCGCGGCTCTCCACGAACTGTACGCCAGAGCCCTGCTGACGCCGTCGCGGCTCGACCCCTCCGAGATCGGAGGTCCTCCAGCTTGAGGATAAGAACTGGGCCCCAGGTACCCTCGTACCGCATTCCTGCCAAAGACTGTCCCGCTACCCCGACCCTTCCAAAGAGACACTGAGACTTTTGGTGGATCCCTCGATCCCTTCGTGTAAATATTGCCCTCGTAACCCTTTTATTGCTGATAAAGAATTGCTTGTCACAAGACAACCTCCTTGAGTCCTGTGTGGTGGTGTTACTGTGCTAGTACGTGATAGGAGAAGGATCTCTCAGGAGACTTCTCGGCAGCGCTCGGCTACTTCGTGCAGTGTGAGGGCCCCCCCTTGGTGGTCGCACCGACTCCTCGGGGTCCGCCTTCCAACAGTAAGTGTAAGAGTGCGTGTGTGTAAGAGTGCAAGTGGAAACAGCTGTCTGTGTGTGTGTGCAAGTGGAAACAGCTGTCTGTGTGTGTGTAAGAGTGCAAGTGGAAACAGCTGTATGGGTGTGTGTGTGTGTGTAAGAGTGCAAGTGGAAACAGCTGTATGGGTGGGTGTGTGTGTGTAAGAGTGTAAGTGAAAACAGCTGTATGGGTGGGTGTGTGTGTGTGTGCGTGAGTGCAAGTGGAAACAGGTGTGTGTGTGTGTGTGTAAGTGTAAGAGTGCGTGTGTGTAAGAGTGCAAGTGGAAACAGCTGTCTGGGTGTGTGTGCAAGTGGAAACAGCTGTCTGGGTGTGTGTGAGTGCAAGTGGAAACAGCTGTATGGGTGTGTGTGTGTGTGTAAGAGTGCAAGTGGAAACAGGTGTGTGTGTGTGTGTGTGTGAGTGCAAGTGGAAACAGCTGTCTGGGTGTGTGTGTGTGTGTGTGAAAGTGGAAACAGCTGTATGTGTGTGTGTGTGTGTGTGTGTGTGTGTAAGAGTGCAAGTGGAAACAGCTGTATGGGTGTGTGTGTGTAAGAGTGCAAGTGGAAACAGCTGTGTGTGTGTGTGTGTAAGAGTGCAAGTGGAAACAGCTGTATGTATGTGTGTGTGTGTGTGTAAGAGTGCAAGTGGAAACAGCTGTATGTATGTGTGTGTGTAAGAGTGCAAGTGGAAACAGCTGTATGTGTGTGTGTGTAAGAGTGCAAGTGGAAACAGCTGTATGTGTGTGTGTGTGTGTAAGAGTGCAAGTGGAAACAGCTGTATGGGTGTGTGTAAGAGTACAAGTGGAAACAGCTGTGTGGGTGTGTGTGTGTGAGTGCAAGTGGAAACAGGTGTGTGCGTGTGTGTGTAAGTGTAAGAGTGCGTGTGTGTAAGAGTGCAAGTGGAAACAGCTGTCTGGGTGTGTGTGTGTAAGAGTGCAAGTGGAAACAGCTGTCTGGGTGTGTGTGTGTGAGTGCAAGTGGAAACAGCTGTATGGGTGTGTGTGTGTGAGTGCAAGTGGAAACAGCTGTATGGGTGTGTGTGTGTAAGAGTGCAAGTGGAAACAGCTGTATGTGTGTGTGTGTGTAAGAGTGCAAGTGGAAA